>NC_140591.1:1388964333-1390164333 GCF_964204655.1 Triturus cristatus | reverse complement strand
CAGAGATGGAGGTATGGCATGCCCTTTACATGCCTTTGTAAGGGGTTGCAATTCCTCCTGTAGCATAAATGTAAATGCAAAAGTACATTTGCAATGTGAATAATTAGTACTGTTGCAGCGCGGATAACATTTGCACCATGCGGCTGAAAATTGGTGCAAACTCAAGTTCAAGCCACACTCAAGTGGATTTACCTTTTGTCCCGGGCCGAGGATTAACATTGACAATTCAACAATATATCAATGACAGTGAAACATGTGAGGACCCACAAGAATGACAGAGAGTAGTAGATTTGCAAACCATGAAGGTTTATCAGCAGGTTAACAAACTTACAAATCAAATCATTCAAATTACTCATAAATCATTGATCATGGAAATCATTTGTCAGTATAATTCAAAATTGCAAATACAAAGACAAACTACTTAAAGTTATCATAAGCAAATAAAGCAAGTTTCAGTTTCCCTTGAAATGGAGTTCCCGAATGCTAAGCTAAGAAGTCAAGTGAATTAGGGAAATCGATCAGAAGATGTCAGCAAATAAAGCCTCTGAAGGCAGTCAAGTAAAGGAAAGAATGGGTTTGCTCAGGAGTCTAACTCTTTGAGCAGGAGCAAAATGAGACCTCTGATCTCAAGAGAGTGGAAAGGGACATCTGACTCCAACTTAACAATGTACAATTAAAGCATAAACAGCCATTGTCGCAACAAGATGCTGCACTCCCCACAGTTCCCAGAGAGAGGGTTTCAATCGGGATCGAATGCTCCCAGATAAGAAGGTTTCACCGTTTTTCCCAGTCATTGCACATTGGAACTATTTGAGCTGCCCGGCTTTCAAGACACATCTCGTAGCAGGATGATAGACTGTGGTCAGCCTGCCCTCAGCACAGGTGCAGAGATTCTATATTCAGCTCTCGGTGAAACACATAGGGGCCGATTCACAGAACTAATCTGAGATAAAACCTAAATTTACTACTTTTGGTATTCACAGAAGGCATTTAGTAGTAGTAAAGTTAGAAGTCCTAACTTTACTACTACTAAATGCCTTCTGTGAATACCAAAAGTAGTAAGTTTAGGATTTTATCTCAGTTTAGTACTAACTTTACTACTACTAAATGCCTTCTGTGAATACCAAAAAGTAGTAAGTTTAGGATTTTATCTCAGATTAGTTTTGTGAATCGGCCCCATAGAGATAAAAGTTTTTACAGAAACCAAAACATTTTGTAACAATCTAATTAAATTGAACTACACCAGCTTGCCTCTTCAAATGAACGAAAGAGAGAAAAATCACAGCAGCCAATAGCATGAGTCATTTAAACTGAGGCATACTTTACCTATGGCTAATGTAGCATGAAAATCACACTTTATATATGTACATATGCTGTGCAGATTAGTATATATGTTATGCAAACCAAATAATAGTGACAGAGCGTGACCAGCATAACAGTTGCATCGCAAAATGAAGCCCAAGTGGCAACCAGTCTGCATGTAAAAAACAAACAGTCTGGTTTGCGATCAGAGCTCAGTACTTTGGGCCCAAAGCTATTTGCTTAGAATGACATGAGTTTCTGCTCAAGGGCTGGAGCTGAACCAAGCTCTCAGTGTTCTAATGTCAGCAAATTGGCCACTAAACCACATCTCTCCTTTGTGATCCCGTCATAAAATGAAATCCAGAATGTGTGGGTCTCTCTCCCTCTCTCTCATCCCCCACCCACCAATTATCAACCCACCAGATGCAATATCAAGAAAGACAGAAGACTGGTGCTTTAATTGTTGTTGTACAAAAATATTCATGTTTAACCATGGTGTCAGTGAAGCATGTCTTAAAGTTGTATACAGTATTGCTTTGCTATTTAGCATGCATTAGCATGCATCTATTGCCACTCACTAACCTGCACAGTTGAGAATGGGATTCAAGCCTTTACTATTTGGGTAGCTATAATTTCCTCAAAATAATATTAGGCTATACTTTCCACAAACAGAAACTGCCCACTAATATAACTACAAATAATAGAACATGCGGGTCTCTGCACACAGTGGAGTACTGGGAGTGGCTTCCTGAGCCAATAGGCATCCACTAAAAGGGCTGCCCTAGCTTGGGGTCTCTCCAAGAGCAAGGCACGTCAAGATGACTGTGTCCACAGACCTGATATAATTGTAAAGAAAAACTACCCCTCTCCATGTTCAGGGGCGTCTTCTCAGTTAAGGCGCTACTAAAAGTAAAATGATAATACAGTCAATTTTAATACCATTTATTTTTTGAGCCGAGCAACAGGACGGGGGAGGGGCTTTCTGATTTCTGCTGCCGCCAGTCAGGCAGCAGCAGAAAGTAGTGATGGGCAGGAAACTTTAAGTTTAAAATGCGCATGTCTCTTTGGGTGGCCTTCTGGCAACGGACAGCCACACATGTGCATTTTAAGCCTCTCTAACCCAGCTGTCTAGGACAGCTGGGTTAGATACAGCATAGGGCTCCAGTGTCCTCGGGAGCACCGAAGGAGGCCGTTGCTTCCAATCCTGGTGCTTTTTTCATGCTGGACCAGGATTGGTTACTGCAGTTTCCT
Organism: Triturus cristatus; assembly: GCF_964204655.1. Lineage (NCBI taxonomy): Eukaryota > Metazoa > Chordata > Amphibia > Caudata > Salamandridae > Triturus > Triturus cristatus. The sequence continues at coordinate 1,390,161,780 of NC_140591.1, read as the reverse complement.
GGGTCGCGTCGGAGCCTGCCTGGAGAAGACCCAAGCGAGGAGGACAATGCGCAAAGAAGGTAAGTGTAATTATTTTTTAAACTTATTTTGTACTTATTTTTGTCACCCTCTGTACATGCCAGCCGCCACTGTTCACATTTTCACCCTCTGTACATGCCAGCCGCCACTGTTCAAATTTTCTGTTGCCAATTCCTATGACCTCTCACATTGTTGGATATTTTCAAAGGGGCTTTTAAGAGTTTGTTCTACCTGAATTGTGAATGAAAGGAAATCTCACCCTTCAAATACCCCACAAGGTGCTGTGGATAAGGATACAGTTTCCATATCCTTCATAATTGTGAAGGTTATGTTAATAAGAGGAGCTCCAACCCTCTAAAGATGCAGATGAGGGATAAAAATAAAAATTTTCACGAATGTATGTTGAGTCAGCATTGTGCTTATAGTACCTTACAGGTGGCACCTGGGAAGATTGTTAAAAGGGTGCAGCTTAAACATAAATTTGGTTCTATACAGTTCACTACCGGGGAGTTCACCAACGCACGCAGTATGGTAGCAACTTCCCCTTGATGAAGTCCCCTTTGCCTGTTTGTTTTTTATTTCAACAAGGGATTGACACCTATGGTGGGTGGGGTCTAAATTACATGTGGCCACCATGCAAATCGGGTTCCACCTCATTCAATGCTGGCAATTGGAGAGGTCTGGTGCAGCGGCCAGGGCAGCTGACTTCGGAGGAGAGGGCTCACGGTTCAATCCCCGACTCCGGCGGCAGCTCAGCTCAGCACTATGTGACTCAGGGTAATGGCTCACTTAATTTCCACAACGGCCCCCAGTGCCCTGAGACCCGTAAGGGTGAGTAGTTCGCGCTATACAAATTAATTTATTTAATTTTCTTAAAACTGGTAATGGTAGTGGTGTCAAAGCATAAACTTCCTAGTGCAAGACCAGTCTTTTACAGGGCTTAGTTTGGGGTATATGGGGAGCACTAGCAGGTTTCCATGAGACCCACTTCCATAAATGAGGATCCGTGGTGAAACCCATACTAGGCGAGGGGTCCCCGACAACCTGCTATCGCTGGGAGCCACACAACACTTCACAGCTCTATGAGTCATTACTGTCCATTGGGCCAAAAGGGTACAATGGCTCGTCAAATGGGGGAATGACCCATGTCACCATTTCTGTAATCGCTCTGTGCCCAGCCTGACCACCCTTTGGAATTACATGCTGCCTACCTCACAGCTGGTATTTATGTAACGAGGACTCCCAAGTGGACAAAAAAACTGTTTTGAATAACTCCTGGTATAAATTGGTATTGATTGCGTGTGTTGGGGAAGGAGTTTAATTTGGCAGATGTTGGTATTTATCTATGAATGTGGGGGTTCCATGGAGGTAAACAGGGATGCATGCTGGTTAAATCCTCTATATCCCTGATTCTGAAACACAATCAAATTGTCTATGTATCGTATCCATCCAATGCCCTGGATTGAGAGCTACGGCTCATTCTACATTGCGCTAAGGTATGTTCCTGCAGTCATCTGAAAAAAGAATCCTGTACCGAGCATGTTTTCTTTTTTAAATATATTGAGGTGGTTTCCTTCGCAAATTGATTTCCGAGTACAGGAAGGGGTCACCAGTTATTAATATCTGTGGGTTTCGCCTTTGAAGGAATCCCAGCTGGCATCAGAACAAGAGCAATCAAAGAGACTGCTGGTAGTGGTGAAAAGGCAATCATGTGTTTTGGTTGAATGGGTGGTGGTAATTCTCCTGCCTCGGCTTTGAGAAGGGAAGGCTCCATGACAAGGTAGGTAGAGCGGACACATATAGTTCGAAGGTATTCGCCCCGCTTCGACTAAGAGTTCTGATGTCCAAAAACACACATTATGAGACTGGCTACTATAGGGGAGTTCTAAAAAGAAGGAGTGAAAAAACATCAATTATGAATTGATGGCTATGTACCAGAGTCTTTAGTTTTACAAATTGTCTCTTTATATGTTTTGTGTTTTTTTTGTTCGGTTAGTGTGCATTTGGCGTATGTTTCTTTGTGTAATCAAGAATGTGTTTTAACAGGAAAACGGTTTTAAAGGGAGATATTTAGTATTTTTAGAAGAAACAAAAAACAATATGTATTGCTATTTCTTGAAGATTGATTGGACCTGCCACATAGTGCTTTTGGTTTTTATTTAAGCATAGAAATCGTATTTCGAAGAAGTTTAGTATTTCTTTTTGTTTTCTCCCTTTGGTTTTTAAGAGGGGTTGCTCTATTTGTAGTAAACCGTAAGAGACTTGTGTTTAATAGAAAGGTATGCTAGGAGGACTAAGCAAACACAAGGAGATGATGGACGGAGCACTGAAACTTTTCAGACACTCACCCCCAGTAACAGATCTGGGTTGAATCCATCATCGTTCTTTAGCTCACTCCACCACCCCAGTTCAGACACAGCTATATGCAAATCAGTCTTGACCCTGTGCCTCATGGGAACAGTCCAGCTTGAACTGCCAAGCCATGACATCCCTGGACCGGAAACAAGTATCCTGGGACCGGTTTCAGGCTAACAGCCCTCATCTGCCAGGCTAGCTTGAATCCAGTGACAAAGTGAGCAAGGGACCCACGTCTGGGCATACCCTGCCAACTTAGGGCGAACAAAGCAAACACAAGGAGATGATGGACGGAGCACTGAAACTTTTCAGACACTCACCCCCAGTCACAGATCTGCTATGCTAGGAGGACTCACAGACATCAAAGGCTCAAATTTTTTCAGAAAGACGCTGTAGACACAGTTATTTGTGATGCACATATAAGAAAATAATAGGTTCCCTGTAGCAGTATATAAGAAAGTAATAGGTCCTTTTCTGTAGCAGGTCCAGTCCTCTGGTCGAATATGAATGCATTCATGTATAATTACTTCTGTATTGCGGCATTTGACATGGTCGATCATGGCATCCTGATCGACCGTGTCAGGGCGGCCGGTCTCAAGGGGGTGGTGTCCAGCTAGATTGAATCATTTCTCGAGGAGCGTACTCAGTCAGTGCATCTCTCCAAGTTTTCAGCACCTAAAATGGCAACGACATGTGGAGTACCTCAGGGCTCCACGTCCCCTCACTAATTCAATCTTTACCTTCTTCCCTTACTTCACTCCCTGAAAAATAGGAAGGTATGCACGTATAATTATGCAGATGATCTGCAACTGGTGTTCTCTATCGATAATTCATCTGATTTGATATCTGAATTCCAGGCAACGATGCTACACATCCGTGACCGGATGATTAACAGCCAGTTAAAATTAAACCCAGACAAAACAGAAGTGATTCTGAGAGGCGGCCCCCTGAACCCCTGGAACGCGCAGTTTTGGCCAAGTGAATTAGGCTCCCCACCTAACCCTTCTTCCTTAGCCAAAAGTCTGGGAGTGATCATCAATAGTGACCTCACTATGAAATCTCAGATAGGAGTAGTGACCTCCACTTGTTTCTTTCAGCTGAGGAAGATAAGGAAGATTAGGAGATTACTTACTCTGGAAGCCTTAATCCAGGTGGTCCTAGCCATGGTGATATCACAACTGGATTATGCCAACTCTCTATACTTTGGCATTCCACTCTATCGCACCAAAAGACTACAGATGGTACAGAACCAGGCAGCCAGGTTGATATGCCAACAACCCAGATGGGAACACATCTCTCCCACTATGAAAGAGCTACATTGGCTTCCCATCCCGCAAAGATGTGCATTTAAAGTTGGTTGCCTTATTTTCAAAACCCTGCATGGTGCTAGCCCAAAATTCATATCCAGACTTGTTCAGAAATATGTACCTGCACAGAGCCTATGCTCTGCCCACAAGAACCTTCTAACCATTCCTTCCTATAAACGGAAACGAATAGGTGGCTGCAGGTTTGCAGTATTGGCACCCAGCTTCTGGAACACTCTTCCTTTGGACATAAGAACTTGCACTGAATTCTCTAGATTCCGTAGCCTCTTTAGACTTGGCTATTTATCCAAGCTTATAGCTAGATTCTGCAGATAACTAAATACATGGGGCCCCAGCAATACATTAAGTCAACGCCAAGAAACCAATCGGTGTATAAGAAATTTTAATATAACATAACATCGCGAGGGATCGACAGACAGGTAAACAATGTTTGCGAGTCCTGGGATACAATACAAAATCATTAACATGGAGGCAATATTCTTTTGCAATGAACAGCAAGGAACAGCACTGGGTTTTCTCCAACCTAGGTGAAGTGACATTTAGCCCCTCCACTCCACTGCCAGTAAAGCAAAATGCACTGGTGGTACTGGTAACAATGGTAACAATGGTAAGAGCTCCTTTTAGAGTTCCCAAGAATTGCCCTATGTTGCACCAGATATTACTTCTTGTACGTAGAAAATAACATTTTGGGACTGGTTGAAAATATTGTTGGTGGAAATGTAGACTTTGAGTTAGGAAAGCAATCATTAGGTGAAAGAGTCTTGTTTTTCAAATTTTTTCAAATTCTAAATTACTTGTTAAGTGAAGAAATACATGGGGAGTTTTCTCCATTTACTGCATTTTATAATCACCAGTAAAGTTTCATGGTTAGGATGATGGCCCACTTTGTTTGATGGTATCAGATAGTAACTGGAACGTTCTGCTCCTGGAAAAAGAACGCGTTAGACTTGCCCGCCACACTGACTATATGGAGACATTCTGCCAAAAGGTTTTGTTTGTGTCTGCAAGAGAGATCATTAATTTTCTGGAATAGTTTAAGCTTTACAGAGCTTACCAGCCAGTGAACTTACTTGTTGGTTACGCTCCAGTGTCTGCTTTTTTGTTAAAGTTTTTTTGGCACGTTTTCATGTTGTTTGAAGCAGCCTTTGTCCAAAGTAAGATGAATTACTTGTCAATATTACTTGGATTACCCAACATTCAGGGCCAAATTCACAAAGGGCCTCCGCACTCATGGCAGAATCCCCCCACTCATGGTGGGTCCTCCGTACCTCAGTTGCCCATTGTGGGACCCCTGCCACAATGGCAGCGCCTTCGTTACGAGTGCGGAGGCCCTTTGTGAATCAGACTCTCAACCTTCAACTTTACTTCACCGCCATCACCAAAGCATGGATGAAACCCAAAGATACATGAACATCTGCAAATGTCTTACCAAAGAAGCTACTCTCCCCCCCACCAAGCTTGTAAAAAAGTCCAATTGGGCTCTTATTCAGAAACCCCTAGACCGTCACTTCTGTGGTACGCTAGATCCTCTGTCCACTCAATGCAAAATTTCTGTGTCACTTTTCTAGCTCCACTTAAAATACACTTCATGATGGGTCAGTTTACTGAGGCTTTAAGAACATACGTGACCAGATGCCTTTTTCTGCCCTGTCCTAGGCGACTCATCAAAATCTTATCAACCACCTACAGGACACACTACTTACTCGTTACCGCAAAGACCATACCCTAGCCAGACCTCATACGTCCCCATTCATTTTAATAGCAAAATTCTTGACACATCTTCATCACCAAAGAACTAACTGCTCATCCATTGGCCACTCTCCTTCCAACCACCCCATGAATCTCATGGAAACTTGCGGGGCCCCTTCTCTCGTGCAGAACACTGACAGGGGTTTGCCCGTTTATCCGGAGCTGGGACATCTCAGGCCATAGGGCCCGATGGGCGGCGATTGATGAGGGGTCGCTGCGGGCACACTGACTGGGGGGGTGGGGGTAGAGGGGGCGGTGGGTGGGGGATATAGGGTAGGTGCGTAGCAGAATGGATTTCTCCTGATGTGTATTTTGCTGGGGGATTCCTAGTATGATGCTGCCGTGTGTAATGTTGGTCCACAGGACTTTTGGGTGTGAAAAAATCAATAAAAATCTTTTAACAAAAAAAATGAATCTCATGGAAACTGAAGATGCCCTACAACAGAGAACACCAAAGTACCCATGTACAAAAGAGAAGCACATCCTTCCACTAGCTCTGCATGTACCTTGCAATCTGCCCTCTCTGCTAACTACACCTATTACAACTTTAGAATACCATTACCACATCCTCAACCATAGATCCCTCTGTTAATGTACTCTCCCTAGAAAACATGAACACTTAAATCAGCACAAACTGGCCCTATTAGCCCTCACATCTGTCCTTGATTATGCCAAATAAAACGAATGGTAGGGCTCTTCAAACCAGTCATAATAGTAATCATGTGTCTCTTTGTTATGCTTACGATATTTTGCTTCTTCTTGAAAGTGCATGAGCACCAATTTGCTGGTTTTCCCTAGATGGCCAAAAATGGTGTAAAAAAAGGAAAAATAAAATGATAATAACTCAACATTATTATCTTTTTTTTCTTCCTGCTGCGGCAGCTTGGCGGGGCGGGTGGGGCTGATCTGCTCCCAGGGCAGGGGGAGGAGTGGTGGGCACCCTATGTAAGTGTGCATGAATGTTTGGTCGGCGGGCGCACTCTGCATGTTCTCCACCCAGGCTGTATTACAGCCTGGGTGGAGAATGTGCCCAGGCACCCATTCCCTGGCTAAGCGCCGAACTACAGCACTCAGACCAATCACAACGCTGCATTGCAGCATTGTGATTGGCTTTGAGGACCCTGGGTGCTTCCTGTTGCTGGCCTGACGCGAGAGAAGACAAAGGAGAAATGCGAAGATAAGTTATGTTTATTTTTAAAAACATTTTACACCGCCTCCTACTCCCCTGCTCCGCCGCCCCCGATCCGTGCCAGCCGCCACTGGACCCATCCAGTGTATAATTTCGATTATTAACTCGAATGGAGCAAATATTTAGGACACAATATTCCTGTCAGACAATATTTAGTTTATGATATTCTGTTACAATACCTAAGCAACTAAGGCTGGCTACTCACACCACACTATTTCGCAGACTGAGAAATTCAGGAATTGCGATTTCCCCACTTTCTTGCAATTCAGCAATGAAGTGAAAATGTGTGTAATTTTGAACGCCAAGGTTGGAAGAGAAGTGCTGAAGCATTTATTCCCATTTTGAAGGAAGTCTAATATCCTCAATGGGCCCATGCATTGTGGATGGACAAAACTCTGATGTTCAATAAATCCAGCGGTAGGTTTTGCCCACAGCGTGAAAGTTGCTGTATATGTTAGTTGGCACAGGTTGTTTAAACATGTGACGCACATTAAAGTAGATCACAAATTGTCGAACTGAAACTTTGTTTAGTACTCTAACCTGCTGAACGATACAAGATATGATTGTTGCACAAGCAGAGAAATATTTGTGAGGTTAATAGAGCACAACCTGGCATCCTGAACGAGAAGGACTGCCCTGTTCCTTCTGGATTTTAATGAGAAACAGCAAACAAAATGACCCACACCAAGTGATTCTGGAAATGATATCCCAAAACAAAAGTTTGGAGGGTGACCTGGAGAAGAAATGGACATTTTGGGTCTAGATGTTTCATCTCAAATCACATATTGATGAATGAGACAAGAGTTTTGAGTGTCAAAAGATGATCTAACTTTAAATCAACCACCTTTTACTTCTTTATAACAATGTTCAGGGAAACACTCGTTCATACACAAAGTAGTGTGAAGTTCAGATATTAACAGGATTTCAATTTTGTCCCCCTTCATTGGGTGCATTTTGTTTCAGGTAGATGGCGCCCTCATTGATATTGCAAGTCCCCTTTAATGGAATGTTAAGTCAAGGTAAAATAACATTTTTGGTATGAGGGTCATTGCTGCTGCATCCGAGTTACAATTTCCAATGTGGCGGCTAGTGTTGCCATTTTGTAGTGGTTAGTAGCCATCTTTTTTAGTTCAGCTAAGTGCAATATGTACATCTGGAGCATCATCACATGCACTTAGACACGTACAGTTACAGAGTACCATCTTCATAAAGACCAGCAAACTCACTGGCACCAAATCACGTAGACCAACAAGCGTCCGTGAATCAATGCATTCAGTTCAACAGTTATGCATTAAACTATGCAATTGAGGGTACTAGGTGATGACCAAGACCTGGAACGACCTCCCCTTCCACCTCCGGCAAAGCCCTACACTGCTCCAGTTCAGGAAGGACCTCAAGACCTGGCTCTTCAGATGACCCCAGCACCCCACAGAGCTGTCCCACCCCCCCAGCACCTTGAGACCCTCACGAGTGAGTAGTTGTGCTTTACGAACCCTTGATTGATTGCTCATCAACAGAGAACAGGGTGATGTGTTGGAAGGCGCATGAGGTGCATTGCATACCAGCAAAGCACAAGGAAACGAGCCTGATGGAAGCACTAGTGATGCACATCATAGGAGCACTGGGTGGTGCATGTCAGTGGAGCACTGAGTGATATGCTACAGTGGAGGGTGATGTGCACTAAGTGATGTAATTCACCCGAGCAGTAGGTGTTGTGCATGACGTGAGCAGTGGGTGTTGAGGAACAGAGGCGCATTGTTCGTTGCACAGTTCATGGCAGCGGGTTGTGTCGTTTTTTGGAGTACTGTATGATGTGCAGCTGTGGGTCCAGGATTCTGTGCTTGGAATGTATACGGTGATGTACACATCTTAATGCACCTAAAGGACAAGGTGCAGTAGAATATTGTGCAACAAGTTTTGGTGCTGCGACTGTTAAAGATGGTTGAAAAATTGCACATCATGTGTCTGATTCACAAAAGTAAACTGAGACGTAAGTCTAACTTTATGACTTTTGGTATCCACAAAGGGCATTTACGAGTAGTCACAGTTAGTCTTTGTGAATCGGTCCCATGTCTTTGTTGATCGAGGCAGAAGACGGCTGTATTCTTTCTTCAGAACTTCCAATAAGGCATGAATAAATTGGATTTTCTGTCATTCCTTTCCTCATCACGGTATGAAAGGGCATGGAGAATACATTCTTATGCACACCTACAGTAAATAAAGACCAAAGAAAGCCATAAATCACGCGAAGAACAGAAAGAACGGGAGAGTGTGCCGACTCCCCTGAAGCAGAGCCTGCTTCCATGTACATTACTCCACGCGGTGCGAAGACAGATTGCAGGCTCCCAAAACATTGTGATGAAAACAAAATGTACTTGCACAGTACTGTACCTCCATGTTTTAATTAACAGCCCGAGCGCCTCATGAATACATTAGCATGTATTTAAAATGTGATTGTTTACGCTTAATTAAGGGCCTCGCAGGTAAGAAGGAAATGTGAATTACATAAACCCCAGTGACAGAACAAGCGCTATTTGCCGCCACGGGATGTAATTTAAAAGCTAACAATGGGCTGCACTGAAGGCTTCCTGGCCGCCTGAGAGGTCGAGAAATCCTTTTCAGCGGTTAATTTACAGGTATTGATGGGAAAAGGTCCCTCGTCGAGCCGGTCTATGGAACAATCCATTGCACTTATCTAGTCACCATCTCACACGTCGTAATAACACACTCGCGCCTGCACGCTGCAGGACAGTCCTATTTTTAGAACCCTCCATAGAGGGCTTGCGAAAAGGGAAATATGAAAAAACAAAAAAGGAGGACTCTGAAATGAAGAAAAACACCAGTCAATATTTGCAGAGACTTGCGGTGTATTTGAGAGCACGAGACGCGTTTAAAGGGATCGGGCCACATGACATGTACCTGTCTAATGCGCGGTCAAAAACCCAGGTTAGCCTTATCATCCAGGATTGACCGTGTACAAACCTTAAAAAAACATTCTTTGTCAATGAACATAGAAAGGGGGCGAGGGGCGGCAAGAGCGTCCATTCGGTAGGGAACAGGTTGAATTATGGGAAACAGAAGCATGAGAGAAGACTAAGGGCCATAGGCTCTAATGCACTTGTTATATGGGCTCCTGGGCATCCGCCATGTTTGTGACAGAGTATTCCATCCGTCAAACTCTAAATAAGGTTCAAGTGATTAATTCTCATATTCCTGGAAACAAGGAAAAGAGAACAATTATGACAACATCTTCTTAGCAAAAAGGACTTTATGTTCCATCTATAGCTAAACGTTGGGCAAAAAAAAACATGTTCCCTTGCTGTTTTAATTTTAAATTGTGGCAGGGTAAGAATATGTGCTGGCTCGTACCCAAATAAACACATTTGCAAATTAAGCTGCTCAAAAGATAAAGGAAACGGCCACTCGATGCCTCCAAATTCGAGGACAGCAGTTCCCAAATGTCTTAATGCAAATGAAGGTATTTATCCTGAGCAATAGTCCAGTTTATTATCAAGTCCCCAAATATACTTTTGTATGTCCAAGAAACTTTTTGTTTCTTGGACTGACTGTATTAAATCTTATTTTGGAATATAACAAAGATTGAACATTTTGGAATAAAGCAAGATTGAAAACTAAGAAGATTTGTACCAAAGTATATTTGGGGACTTGATAATAAACGGGACTATTAAATTAATTTGCGATAATATAATTCAATTGAAAGGGTAGTCTGGTTTATTTGCCTAAACATTCAGCAAAGGTCAGAAGGATGGAGAGATCCGGATCTGGGATGGGGAAGATGTAGTGAATAAAAGGAGGGTGTGGGTGGGACTCGGAGAGGGTAGAACACAGGATAGTGGAATATGTCTTGTTTCCGTATCAGTATCTCAGCAGGCACATTCAGGAAGATTATGTTTTCTTCGATTTACTACTGTGGTTTGCCCTCAGTTTTGAGGAGGTTAGAAGTTTGAAGTAGAGGACATTTCTTCGGCAGAGAAGTTCATGGGAGGAGATGGTTGTGAGAGTATGTGTGCTTATATTTGTTCATTGATGTCCATTATAAGGGACTAATTTATGCTTATATTTGTTCATTGATGTCCATTATAAGAGACTAATTCATATTTTAGTCATCTATTTATTTCATCATGTACTCTGTAATTACAATAACAATTACTCTGTAGACAATCTTTTCATAGGAGGTCATTTTGTATGTTTTGTGTGAGCCCTTTGTGTATTAATTCTACAGGTCATCTCTAGTATTAGATAATACACAGCATGTGGTTACTGCTAGTGAGTGACGTCACTAACCATTTACTGTGATGGGAGCTGATACTAGGGATGAGAACTAGATTCTGAAGTAGCAAAAGCCTGGCGGAGGGTATTAAATCTTGGTCTTCGATTGATTGACAGTTGTGCATACATTTCACTAATAGGCATTGAGCTGTGAACATGATCCTAAGGCATGGGCTATATTACATTGCACAGTTTTGCAACTCCTGCAGGTTAAGTCCATGTTAAGGCAGGCCCTGAGCAAAAGTTGTGTCCAGTACAAATTATGTAGTATTTTAAATTATGCAAACGTAAGCCTGGCTTTTCTTGGACCCTTATCATGTGCCTTGCATAGTTGTGGTATAGTCATGCGAGATGGCATTGACCAAGAAAATGTATGTGGAAGTTGTCGCTGTGAGGTTGGAAAACAGTTTAGTGATAATGATTTTCTAAAGCCCAATATGATGCCCCTATGCACGCCCCATATTTAGAAGTAGTTTCGTATCAGTAATTTTTTTAGGATTTGTGTCAACATGACCCTGTGTGATTGAAGGTCATGGGTTATTTGGGTTTGGTGCCATAAGTGCTCATTGGTGAATTGAATTCTGTTTTTAGGTGTATAAATGATTTGATTGGTGTCCCAGAAACAGTTGGCCCCCTGTTCTAGGGATACTCATTTTTGGATTTTGTTGAGACCGATTCACTCCAATAACAGACAAAAGGAAATTAATTGCAGCTGAGATACACCTATAGGATGTGGCAAAATATTGGGGAAGGATAAGTCTTTGTCAACATAGTTTATGACTAAATTGGACATTTAGAGTATGATGAAGTTGAAACCCCACCAAACACATCATTCCTTTGCCTCATTAGGATAAAGGTGATGAAGCCTAGGTTTCCACTGGCGTAGACTCGACTGGCTCTGCTTTTGGAAACCTATGACCCAGCAGACTGTCCATCACAGTTATGCTAAGTCAATCTGCCAAAATGCTCAGTCTTTTCAGGGTAGAGCCTTCAGAGAATATTATTTCTGCCTTGGGATGCCACGTACAGCATGATGGTCCCAGGTAGCCCCACTTAGTGTAGACTTTCTATTATTAACTCTAATGGGGAGCTATGCTTATAAATTATATTTAGTACATTATATTTTAGTTACAGTATTCTGGTACCATACAACTAGAGACATGACAAGAAGAGGTATTGCTGGCATTTTTGGCAGATGTAGTCCTGTCCATGTGATTGATGGTACACCCTCCCCTTTTTGACAGGACACAGTAACCACAATAATAAAATGTTCAGTTAGAATCATTGCATAAATTAAAAACAGAACAGGTTTCTATTTACAGGTCATACATTTACACTATCGATATAACACTTTAAACTAGAAGGTACTCACGCATTCTGGGGGTGAGATATTGCCTCAAATGTAGTAAAAAATCAATTTGAATAGCCTCACTCACTAGAATGGAGCACCTACTGCTGGCAGAGGCACTAATGGAACCGTGGTCTTAGCTTCTGATTTCACGGGCGTAACGAAAATTGAGGGAGTCTCCCTGCAAGGTACGTGGAGGGACCCCCCTCCGGGCTCAGTCAAGAGCTCTCTGGGCAGAGTGCTGCGCTGAGGGGCCCCCCTGGAGCTTGGGGGTCCCATCACACCGCGGGGGCTGTGGGGGCCTGTGTTACGCCCCTGTCTGATTTACCACCCAATTGTCAAGCAAAACGTGTCCTACAGACTCTCTCTGTGTCTCAATGCAACCCTGGCCCATAGAACAAGGTGTCCAACTTTTCCTAGGTATTTTTATTACCCAGGTGATAGCAGGAAGGTACAGTGGGAACAGACATTTCCTGTTCACAAGGCGATCAATAGCCTCCCTCTAGCTCCTGGATCAGGATTCACACACCCCCTGTACAGTAATCCACCCTCACAGCCAACATAATGCCTTCCAGCCACTCCCCTGCTGCCCGGGTCCTGATCTTCCTTCTAAAGATCCACAAGTTCAACTTCTGTCTCGTGCAATTCCTTCTGGGTAGGTCCTCCAGCAACTAACAAACCTTGAAGCACTGGTAGGGAATCAGTCTCCAACACCTGATCTGCATCTGGTGCCTCATCTTCCTCTCCTTTGGGAGCAGGGGTGATGGGTGCCACAGCGTGTGCCTCCTGGGAGTCTACCTTAATTTGCTCAATACCTATCTCTAGTCTTTGCAAATCTAGGCTTGTCTCAGTCTCTCCCTGAGACCGATATTCCACCTGTGCTCTAACATATCCAACATGGACAACATTTTGGGGTTGTCACAGGCTGCAGCTGTGACCCTGGCACTGCCTTTGCGACCCCTGGCCTCAGAGGTGGGAAAATCAGTGCCAAGAACTCGACAAGTAAGGATGGCTCACCCTTATGGGTTTCAGGCTCTGCTCTCCTATTTTCTGCTCATTTTCTATCATAATGCTGGCAAATAATACTCTATTATTCACAAATAGTGCACAATTAGATTAACTGAACCTTCGCTGGCGGTGGGGGGGGGGGGGGGGTAAAAATAAATGATTTTCAATGTATGTTGTGGTGTCCTTGCATGTGAGAGTGTCTTTATGCGAGAGACTGTATTACTGCATGTGAGTGAAATTGATTGCGAGACAGTGACAAATATGAGTGACATGGAGTTTCAGTAAGTGAGTATGAGTAAGAGTGTGAATGAGTGAGTTAAAGTAAGATTGAATGAGAGTGAGTGAGAATGAATAAGAATGCGTGTGACAATGAGTGAATGAGTTAAAGTGGGTGAGCATAACTATGAGTGAGAATGAGTAAGTCCAAGTGAGTGAGAATACCAGAGAATGAGAGTAAGAGTGAGCACAAGTGATTGGGCATGAGTGAGAAAGTATGAGTGAGTGAGAGTAAGAGGTAATGTGCGTGAGAGGCTTCATTGGCGTGGTGCTTCATGAAAGAATTTGAAGATTTAATGAGTGCCCTTTAAAACCGATGGGGATTTAGCACATTTATTTGAAAATTGTGCTTTAAAATGCATTATTTGACCCCATTGTTTGAAACATATTTCCTGGTGGGAAGAGAACTCCCCTGAACCCCTTAAAAGAGCTCACTCATTTTGCTTGTTTGCTATAATTCAGGGCAAGTATTATGTCCCGGCACTTTAAACGATCATGTCAGGACCCTGATGCAGGTGGTCTCTAAAATAGACATTTGTCAGTGTTGTGTTGTGTTGTGGTATTAATCATGCAGTTATTTTGGAACTTCATCAGTATCAATTATTCAGATTTCATCAGGGTTAAGGCCATGGAGTCAGTCCCTCAATCTTCACACTTACCCCACATTAATCACATTGCTGGGGAAGGGGGTGACGGAAGCAAGTAGAGCCTTTCACAATAAGGAATGGGCGCAATCACTCAGTATCGCGGGATGTGAAATTCACGTTTATCCAATGCTTTATACAATACAAAGCCTACCTCTCCCCTGCAACCATAAATAAATGTATCCCACAGGCAGTAGCCTTGTGCGCCTGCCACTCGATCCCTGACTCTACACATATGCTCTGGTCAAGTCCACTTCTTAAACCTTCCTTATAACCCCATTGTCTATCATCTCAGTCAAACCTATTCCACAAGATTGACAGTCAATTGCGTTAGGGATTGGGGGCCTTTGATGCAATTGGGTGGATTGACCCCTCATGCCCACCAATAGATTCTCTGTCTGGTCAATGCTGACTGCCTGCCCTGCCCCAAAAAAGATCTAGGAGACTTCTGGACTCTTGCTAATGTGGGTGGAGGCGCCACAGCCCTAGTGAAACAGATCAAAATATACTGATACCTCAATAATTTGCTAGACTGAGTGAGTTGCACAGGTACCATAAGTGTGAGTATCTGCTTTATGTGTTAGTGAAGTGTAATTGCCATCGATTCCAGGCAGCGACGCTGTGTAGGTAGGATGTGTATACAATATATTGTGAAAAAACTATATATTGTGAACAATTATTAGAGTATGGCACATGTACCACATATGCAAATCCCTATTGCCAAAGGTACAACAAGATTCATAGACCATGATAACAAGGCAGAAACACAAAGTAGTATATAACAAATGTGTTTGTGAATATCTGTACTGGAGACACTTCTGTACAACGTAAGGAACATGATATGAGCCCACACTTGTACAGGTCAATGTGTATGTGTGTGTGTGTGTGTGTGTGTGTGTGTGTGTCTGTGTGTGCGTGTATGTGTCTGTGTGTTGTGGATATGAGAAACAAGATATACACTTCTACACACTAGTCAAAGATCTCCACAAAATAGTAACCCAAATGATTGTATTTTGTGGGCTAAAAAAATATACAGAATAAGTGATTCATAACACAGAACATACAGAGGGAAACACCTCATGTTTTAAATTAAGAGAGAAAACAGTAAGAAAAAGGGCGATGGAATATCCCCTCCTGCTACACACAGGTTTCAACCCAACAGTCCTATCTATAAATGAGCCCCTTGTTTGAACCCAGGCTGACTACATACACAATGCACCAGCACAGAAAATGAGCACCTCATCAGTGCTTTAATATAGTGTAATGGCTTCTTTATAGTATTTGATATTGTAGCACCTGCACAGAGGCCCCGGTGTTTTCCGGCGCAGGGTAGCAGGGGCTTCTCCTCAGTAATAGCAGTGGAGCACCGCCCCACAACCCACGCCAGCAGATGATAAATAAAATGACAATAACGCAGTTATTGTCATTTTATTTATGCTGTCTGTCTGAGCCCTTCAATAACTATAGGGCAGGGCGGGGCCGGGCAGGTCAGGGCGCAGAAGAAGAGTGCACTCATAAGTGCGCATGTGTGCTTGGCCAGCTGTTCACTTATGTGTCTCCAAACCAGCTGTGCGTTACACAGCCGGGTTGGAGAAAAGGCACAGGCTCCAATGCTCCGTCTGAGCAGCAAAAGAGGCTGCTCAGACCAATCCTGGTGCAGCTCTCATGTGAGAGCAGCGTCTGGATTGGGTGTGGAGCTGTGGTTCCGTGAATTCTGAACCCATTCATTGAAGGTTGCCGTATCGTGATGATTTTGGTATCAGCGAACCGCGACTGACAAGTGCGGTATGCGTAAGCGTTTGTCATGCTACACCGATGGATTCACTGTGTATTTGACGATCTAGTCTGCACCCTTGGGTTTCATTTTGTGCATAACCGCCATTTTGTGGTTGCCCTCACATAGGCTAATGACTACAGGATGACTGTGGCCAAGCGAGCCTCTAGGGACGCATACACCTTAGCTTGAGTTTGTGTTGACTCCTGTTTGACCTGAGTCAACTGACCCTGTTGCCCGAGGCTAAACTTGTTGAGCCAGTACCTTGTTAAGCAGCTGGTCAGATAGAGATCAAAGAGCAGGACATTATTGATTCTATGGCGCACGCACACACCCCTCTATCTTGCTTCTCATCTGTTTCTGCTCCTTCCTTTTATGGCCTTATGGCCTAATTATTGATTTGGGTTGAGGTCTTTTATGATGGGCCCGTCCGGCCTGTTCGAGCAAGAATGCTGGATTTTTGCCTTGTCATTGGCGATGGGTTGGATAACTGAAAGTGGGTTTGTCGTTATGTGATGCCTCTGTAAATATCATCCTCTGATTGGTCAAATTTGTGAGTAATTGATGCTAGCCAGGAACGTGGTTTTTGGCATAAAAGACGATGCTCCGCTCTATTATGTTGAGCAGTCTCCTGAGAACATACACCGTGTTGTACTTCTAGGACCTCTGTTACTGGCTTCAGCTAATAAATTTGATCTTTGATGTCACCTAGAAGAATCCCGTGTCTCTGTACTCTAAGACAGGTGAACCCGAAGACTTCGGACGTGTCCCCTGCGCCGCTGGGTTTAAATCCCGGTTCTTCAGTTGGCGCCCAACTCTGGGGTGACTTCAGCGGTACCGGTCCAAGCCTGAAGATCGTGAGGAGCTTCGTGTGAAAATTCTGGAGGGAGGCCTACCACTTCATCGACCCCTGTATGTCGTTGTGGTCCGAAAGTCTTTGCTGCGAAGTTCGCCGCATTCCGACGGCTACGAAGGACTGCTGCCCTGACTGTCGCCCTGTCTTGGAGCCCTTTGATGACTTGTAAAGCGAGACGATAGACGGGTCTTCTGGCAACGTCATCGATATTTCAGTTAAGTATGAGTGGAGCGTCTCCCAGTCCTTAGTTTGTTTTGGTATCCTTCGGGATCGCTTTGATTTGGTACCTGCAGGCCCCAAAGCCGAGGGACTCGTGTATTCACGAGGCTATCGTTTTTGATATTCCCTTGAAGTTTGAAGCTAGACTAGTGAGCGAAGATGCCTGGTCTTAGCAGACTTGGAAAGATATTTTGTTATGGTTGTAATAGGGATTCCCGATTGGAGGACTCGTGTCCGGTGCCTCCGATTGGAACTCCAACCTATGAGCTCTATTTAAAACACGGCGTGGGCCCCATCACGTATAACGATGTATGGATTAGGTATACTAGGAAGGATGGTGTCCTAAAATGGCCCCAATATGGTAGTTATGACACGGACATTTTAGATAATTTAGAAGTCAGACTCTTCAAAAAGAAAGCCCGGCCGGCAATGTTTGACTCTTTCCGCCTTTGGCGAAAGGAAGCCAAACAAAAGGAAATTAAGTTAGCGAAACGAAATAAGCGTGCACAAGGTATGTCGATGGTGCAGGCTGCTATACAGTTTAAGGATAATGAGGAAGAGCAAGAAAGCGAACAGATGTTTAGGCAACGTCAATTAGCGGTAGACAAATGTTATCCAGCTTTGCCGCCTCAACAGCAAGAAGAAAAGAAAGATCTTGCGAAAGATCCTTTAATGTCGCATCTATTAAGTTCACCACCCCCTTATGCTCAGAGTGCTACCGCACCTCCGTCACTTGTAGTTGCGCAACCCCCGGTTGTTTTTACCTCCAGTGGTTCCTCAACAGCCAGCTCTCCCTCTACTGTCTACTACTGCTTCGGCGCAGCCTTCTCAAGGGCCGCCGTCTTTACTACCTCCTTCGTCTGCTACTCCTATACCTGTGTTGTCTGTTCCTTCTGTCGCTGTTCCAACTTCGGTTCCTTCTCATTCTGCTTTGTCTCCTGTTCTTTTGTCACCTTCTCCTTCTGCTCGGCGGAGGATGACTGATGCGGTTGCTAGTCTTTTTTCTCCTCTAATGGGTTCATTGGGTATGTCTCCTGTTGTGGAGCGTAAGCAATTGCGTAGTCAATTGCCTGGTCCTGATGAACGGACAGTGTTGGATCACTTGCCGCGTAAATGGGTTACCTTTCCTTCGCACTATGATCTTGAGGGTGTTATGGATGTTTTCCATCAATGGGAAGCACCGAAACAGAGATACGTATTTGATATGATGTGTTCTTTCCTTCGTGAACAGTGGGAAGATAGTGAGGTAGGGCAGACCCCGCCTGAGTTGTTCCGTGTGCGGTCCGAGTTTGCGAAAGGGACTATAGTGGGTCTTGATGTTGAAAGAGCAGTCGCGACATTGTTGTCGTTTAGGAGTGAGTCTCCTTCTAGGTCGTTATTTGAGCCTAATTCTTCAGTTAGGAGAAAGGCGCGTCAATATCCGATGCGTGAGGTTCCTCCCGTTTGGAGACCTGGTGATGCGCAAGCTAATCCACCTGTTCTGCCACATTTCCAGCGCGTTTGGGTACATGTTCCATGGAAGCGTGCCGAAGTCCTAGCTCTAAAGCAGACTCTGCCTGATCCACGTAAAAATCCTGCGGGGTTTTATAAGGAGCTATCTCAAACTGCGGGTTCATGTAGTATGAATTTGGCTGATATAGATATGTTATTTGGGAATGTTGTCCCACAGCCTATATGGAGTAAGATTCGTCATACAGATCATGCGCAGGAATTAGGTGATACATGGAATAATCTTAGAACTGCAGATGAAAGACAAATAGGTGGTGCTAAACCCGAGAATGTGATTGCTGATCTCCCTGGTAGAATTATTGATTATATGAAGACTTTGATGCCCGCTATGCGTGTCAATTGGGACAAATTGTCTGCATGCAAGCAGAAGAAAGACGAAACTGTGTCCGACTTTTTCACTCGATTTGAAGAGACATTTGCAGACCACAGTGGTCAAGACATGAGTACAGAAGGTGGTCAAAGGTTGTTCGTTGACAAGTTTGTGCATAATTTACTTCCCGAGTTGTGCAATAGGTTGAAGGATTCTGAAAGTGCCTGGGCTGTTTCTTCGTCAGCACAGATATTGGCTACTGCCCAGTACTATGAGAATAGAAATAAGGATGAGATAGAGAAAGCGGATAAAAAGACTAAAGAATTGAAGACTAAGGTTCTTTTGCAGCAAGCATACCCGCCTCGCAATACCCAGCGTGATTATCAGCAACCCCAACAATATCAGAAAAACTCGCAAAGGTTCGAGTCTTCTCAACAGCGTTTTCCTGTAGGCCCTAATCAGTGTGCGTATTGCAAAGAAGAGGCTCACTTCAAGAATAGTTGCCCGATTTTATTACAGCGCACAAATGGTATCTCTGGTATGAGAGGTCGAGGTGTTCAACAAGCTCCGCGAGGTCGAGGACGTGGTATGTCTCAGATTGCGCGTTCCTTGCCTCCGCAGAATTCGATGAATTGTTTGGATCAACAGAATGGTGCGTCTGGTAGGACGGCTCAGTACTATGCGGATGATTATTACGTTGAAGGTGAGGCTATGGAAGGTAATGATTGTTAGAACAGCCACAGACAAAGAAAGGGAGTCGTTTCAGTTCCAGTAGATCAGAGTGGACCTTATGTTGAAGTGATTGCATCAGGGGTGTCTGAACCTTTTCTGTTGGATACTGGTGCTGCGAAGAGTTCTATCATGCACACCAAACTCCCTGGCGCACCTTTGTCTGGCTTAACGAATGTTTCAGTAGGTTTTTCTGGCGCCCCGGTTAGTAATCCGATTTCTAGTCCTTTGTCTCTTTCTGTTGGACCTTGTGACTTCGAAGCACCCCTCATTCTGACGACAGGTTGTGGTGAGAACTTGTTGGGCTTGGATTTGTTGAAGAGATTGCATGCGACGCTTTATTGTTCTCCTTCAGGAGTGCAGCTTACATTGGGAAAGAGAGTGATCTCTCCGATGTATTTGTCTAAAGACCAACTTCCAGCTGAATTGTCTTCTCTTCTTGACTCTCTTTGGGCTACTGGTCCTAATGATGTGGGTCTTTTGGAGATTCCGCCATATGTTGTGACATTGAAGGCGAATACTAGATCGCATCTCAAGTGATGGTGAAAGAGCACTTTTGGCGATCATCTCTGATCTAATTGAGAAAGGTGTGATTGAGGAAACGAGAGGTAATGTGTGCAATAGTCCGGTTCTGCCTGTTCTGAAAAGAACCGATACTTCTCAGCCTCCTGTATATAGGTTTGTGATCGATCTTCGCGAGGTGAATAAGATCGTTGTTCCACAATTCCCTGTTGTGCCTGATATCACCGCTTTGTTGACTTTGATTCCGGCTACAGCCACGTAGTTTTCGGTGATTGATTTGAACAATGCTTTCTTCAGCATCCCGATTGCCGCGGAGAGTAGAGATATTTTTGGCTTCTCTTTAGGAGCCGAAGTTTCCGGTTTAAACGCGCTCCTCAAGGCTATTGTGAGAGTCCATCGATCTATAGTCAAGCTTTGAAGACGCAACTTGATTTGTTGGTTTTACCTGATTGTGCCGCCCTTATTCAGTATGTTGACGATCTATTAGTCGCTGCTGACAATGAAGAGACTTGTAGAGAGGCTACTCTGTCGTTGTTACATCACTTGTCTGATTTCCATCATAAGGTTTCTCTTTCGAAGTTGCAGTATTGCCGACAAGAAGTTACCTACTTAGGTCACCTCTTATGGAAGGAGGGAAGAAGATTGACCCCAGAAAGAATTCAAGCGATTGCGAAAATGAGTGTGCCTACGACACAGAGAGAAGTGCGTGCATTTCTAGGTATTACATCGTACTGTAGACAGTGGATTGCTAATTTTTCGTTGCTTGCAAAACCTTTGATAGCTCTTACTGTTAAGGATACTCCGAATCCTATTCCTTGGACTGACGAATGTCAGAAGAGTTTTTCAGAATTGCGTGATGCCCTGTGTTCGGCTCCTGTGTTGGGTACCCCCGATTACAGTAAACCTTTCACATTATATGTCCACGAGAGAGAGGGATGTGCATTGTCAGTTTTGACTCAACAGTTTGGCGATAAGCAACGTCCATGTGCTTATTTTTCGTCTACTTTGGATCCGGTAGCTAGAGCGTTGCCGAGTTGCTTGAGAGCTACAGCGGCAGCGGCTGTTTCAATCCGACAGTCTGCTGGTTTGGTGATGGACAATACACTGATTGTGATGGTTCCACATGCAGTGGATACCTTGTTGAACCGTACCAAGACACAGCACTTAACTAGTGCTCGGTTGTCAGGTTACGAATTGACCTTGTTAGCAAGTCATGTACATATAAAGAGATGCAACACATTGAACCCAGCCACGTTGTTGCCGATCTCAACTGAGACAGATGATACCGAACAGCATGATTGTTTTCTTAGGACTGAGGAAGAAACGAAAGGGAGGATAGACCTTAGGGACACTCCTCTTGCAGAATGTGATGGTACTTTATGGGTTGATGGTTCGTGCTTCAAGCTTCCGAATGGTGATACGACTGTGGCATATGCGGTTACGACTTTGCATACAATTGTTGAAGCTGCTCGTATCCCACATAATTCAGCACAAGCGGCAGAGTTGATTCCATTGACAAGAGCGTGTGTGTTGTCGAAAGGGAAAATAGTGACTGTGTACACTGACAGCCAGTATGCGTTCAGTGTTGCTCTTAGCTTTGGACGATTGTGGAGAGAACGTGGGTTTCTGACTTCGCATGGGACCAAGATCCAACATGGTCAATTGGTGAATGAACTTCTTGAATCTCTTACCCTGCCGTTGCAAGTTGCGATCGTGAAATGCAGTGCGCATAAGAAAGTCACGGATGATGTTGGTCGTGGTAATGCGTTTGCAGATGAAGTCGCGAAAGAGACTGCGAGAGATGTGATGAGTCGAATGTATGTTGCGAGTTCGGCGAGATGGATTCCAGATAGAAGTATGTGTGAAGATACGATTGAGAGTGTGAAATCCATCCAAGCTGAAGCTACAGAGAAAGAGTTGAATGAATGGAGAGAAAGCAAGGGTAAATTGGACTCGAATGGTTGTTGGGTTGAGTTGTCAGAGCATCAGCGATGGTTGTTGCCTGATGCGTATGTACTTCCAGTAGTTACGATGGCACATGGAATGGCCCATATCAGTGTGAAAGGGATTTGTAAGTTGTTGGCCCCAGTATGGCAAAATGCTGGAATTCCTAAGTGTGCAGAGAATTTGTTCAAGAACTGTATGGTTTGTTTGATGTACAATCCTGGTAAGGGAACTCCAACTCCAGCTGGTCATTTTGCTCCTCCCACGTATCCGTTTGAGGCTTTGCAGCTAGATTTCATCCACATGGAGAGGTGCAACAACCTGAAGTATGTCTTAGTGGTTGTTTGCTCTTTTTCTAGATGGGTGGAAGCCTACCCTTTGAAGGACAATACTGCCTTGTCCACAGCTAAAGCCCTTTTTAAGGAATTTTTCCCTAGGTATGGGTTGCCGAGAATGGTCTGGAGTGACAATGAGAGTGAATTTGTGGGTCAAGTGATGAAGAGAGTGTGTGATGGGTTAGGAATCCGGCAGAAGTTCCACGCTGCCAATCATCCCCAGTCAGCTGGTCTAGTTGAGTGCTACAATGGCACGTTAAAATTGAAATTGGCCAAAATTCAAGCGAGCTCTGGTCTACAATGGCCTGATGCTTTTCCGTTAGCCCTTCTGTCCACAAGAATGACTGTGCATTCGCAAATGGGTCTGAGTCCTTATGAGGTTGTGTTTGGTCGCCCGGCAAATATTTGGGGAGTGCCGCGGCCGACAAAATTTAGTGAGATAGAACGCCCTGTATTGCTTGACTACCTGTACGAATTGATGGCTAAATTGCGTGTTCTGCATCAACAGGTTCATGATACTTTGCCACAGGTTTCTGAAGATCCAGGGCACACCATTGAACCTGGCGCGTGGGTGCTCGTGAAGAATTTTCAGCGAACCAAGAACGAGCAGCCCCGCTGGACAGGACCTTACCTGGTGTTATTATCTACCCGTTCTGCGGTACGAGTGCACGGTAAAAAGAACTGGATTGTAAGAGGGCCCCTTTGCCTCTGCCGTACGACCGGTGGGTCCAAAAAGGACTTCCTGATTCTGAGACCGAGACCGTGCCTCGTTTTCTGCCTTTCAGCGATGCCCGTTTGATTGGAACAAACACTGAGCCAGAAAGCGATGATCTTCCTCAAGAAGCTGTGCCTCCATCGAACCGTTTGAAAACTGTTAAACCTGAGCTACTTTTCCGAGAACAGACATTGCCTGGCTAAGAGCGTTATAATTTGCGACCAAGAGTCGCTGGACAAATAACAAATTAAGTTCCTTCTTTGCTATTTTTTTAAGGTTAGCTCCCCTCCGAGAAACTATTTTGATTTTTGTTTTTCGAACCACCATCCGGGTTCAGCTGTAGGGTCGCGGTGCCAAGTCCTTGGAGTGCAAGCCAAAGACGTTAGGTCGACGGTTCTGGTTGGTCTAAGGGCGTTCCCTGGACCGACAGGCGCATTCCTTAGCACGGAAGACCCATCCGCCGCGAGCAGGACGATTAGAGGATGGAGTTTTTCGGGATGGAGAGACCTACTAAAAGAATGAGCTTCAAGAACGAAATGTGTATAATAATGAGTAGAAAACATTTTTTAATATTATGTCTGTTTATACTGTTTAGTTTAAGGATGTTCTTAATTGGATATGTGACATTCTCTATTCAAGTAACATTCATGCCCACTGCACAACCCATGCCTCCTCCTACTGTTTCTTCGCATTCTTTTCACCCTCTGCCCGAACATGAGTCCATTAGGAGAATGGAATTCGCTAATAATTCCTTTGTTCAGCTTCTGCACCAACACCAGCTAGTAGTGAACACAACTAATTGTTGGGTGTGTGGCCTTATGCCCCATACTACCGATGAAGGCATTCCTTACCTGGTCCTGCCGTTTAGCTACAATGGTTCTGTGTGGGCATACAGAACAATGTTCATTTATGCCCGTGAAGTTAACCCCCTACGTTCTGTGAAGGATAATCCGAAGAATAATGCTCTGGTCAAGGGAATAGTCGACATGATTAGAGGAATAGGTTCTTATGAGACTATCCCAAGAGATGAGACGCTAGCGTATATTGGATGGAACGTTACTGGATATGGAGCTAGTCTGAGTGGGAACCAGCGAGCGAAGAGATCCTCTCCGTTTTGGATAGTACCCCATCAGGGTCATTACTGTCTGCAAGGTAATGGCAAGAATCCTAGAGCTCAGTTAGGGAAGAGTGTTTGCATTGAGACATATGTTTTTGCATCCCAGACTTCCCCACCGTTTCTAGCAGCTAAGGGTACCTACTTCATTTGCCATGACAGAGCATATACATGGTTGCCCCCTGATTTCTCGGGCACATGTTTTGTCTCGTTCTTGTTACCTCCTACATTTACAGCTGCGGCAGATTACCACAAGATGAGAGTCGTTAGAGGTGTCTTCAGAAAGGAAGATACCGCAGGACAAGAATTGGGAGATTTCTTGAAGGGTTTTCTGCCGTTTTGGGGACCTATGGTTAACAGCAGGAACATACGGCAATTGACGAGAGTAGTTGAGTCCACCATAGTCGAGACTGCCGGCGCCCTTAGTAACTTGACTGCTGAGCTCCAGTCGGATCGCCTTATGACTCTTCAGAACAGAGTTGCGTTAGATGTCATACTTGCAGATAGAGGAGGGGTCTGTAAATTGATCCAATCAAGCTGTTGTGTTTTCATTCCAGACAACGCTCCGACAGTTTTCCAAGCCATCTCCAAGCTACATAAGCTCTCCGAGTCCGTACATGTGGACGAAGGAGATTGGTCGTTAATGAGATGGTTCTGGGGATTGTTATCCACCTGGGGATGGAAGATTCTGATGGTCATTGGGATGGTATTAGCTATCATTTTCCTGTTCTGTCTTTGTATATAGTGTGCTCCTGCTATCTGTGGCCTTTTTGCTACCTCGTGTTCGAGGAGACCTGTCCAGAGAGAGTTACTAAGTACCAGGATGATGCTACAGCAACATCTCAATGATCTGATGAATATAGACCTGGACTCAGATTGACGTGAGTTTAGGTTATTGCCTATGTAAGGGCAAAAGGAGGGTCTGTGGTTCCGTGAATTCTGAACCCATTCATTGAAGGTTGCCGTATCGTGATGATTTTGGTATCAGCGAACCGCGACTGACAAGTGCGGTATGCGTAAGCGTTTTCGTCATGCTACACCGATGGATTCACTGTGTATTTGATGATCTAGTCTGCACCCTTGGGTTTCATTTTGTGCATAACCGCCATTGTGTGGTTGCCCTCACATAGGCTAATGACTACAGGATGACTGTGGCCAAGCGAGCCTCTAGGGACGCATACACCTTAGCTTGAGTTCGTGTTGACTCCTGTTTGACCTGAGTCAACTGACCCTGTTGCCCGAGGCTAAACTTGTTGAGCCAGTACCTTGTTAAGCAGCTGGTCAGATAGAGATCAAAGAGCAGGACATTATTGATTCTATGGTGCACACACACACCCCTCTATCTTGCTTCTCATCTGTTTCTGCTCCTTCCTTTTATGGCCTTATGGCCTAATTATTGATTTGGGTTGAGGTCTTTTATGATGGGCCCGTCTGGCCTGTTCGAGCAAGAATGCTGGATTTTTGCCTTGTCATTGGCGATGGGTTGGATAACTGAAAGTGGGTTTGTCGTTATGTGATGCCTCTATAAATATCATCCTCTGATTGGTCAAATTTGTGAGTAATTGATGCTAGCCAGGAACGTGGTTTTTGGCATAAAAGACGATGCTCCGCTCTATTATGTTGAGCAGTCGCCTGAGAACATACACCGTGTTGTACTTCTAGGACCTCTGTTACTTGATGTCACCTAGAAGAATCCCGTGTCTCTGTACTCTAAGACAGGTGAACCCGAAGACTTCGGGCGTGTCCCCTGCACCGCTGGGTTTAAATCCCGGTTCTTCAGAGCCTGTGCCCCGAGGGCCCATCCCCTTCTGGGCCGACGGCGAGAAGAGGAGCAGCGAGGCGGCCGTCAGTGGCATCAGAGCGGCCGGTAAGTTTTCTTTTATATTATTTCATATATTTTGGTGCAACTGATCTAAATTACTCCCCTGGTAACTGGTTCTTGCCATCCCATTAGTGGGTGAATTCACAAGTGTAGTGTTAACCCATAGACCTCACTGGCTAATCTGCCGCAAGATTTGATCTACAAGGGCTAGCCACTAGTACCACTTGAAGAGTACCAGTCATGTTACAGCATGAAAGTCTCTTCTATAGGCATCCACATAGAGGTTAAGCTGTAGCCTGGTCCACAACACGACAGGCCTCAGTGAAATTAAATCAGATGTACAGTTCAAACCAGGTGCATGCCTCAGTGCTGCTAGTGGAGTTCTTGGGCCCTGTCTGAAAACACCTCTCAGGAATCCATTTTCTTACCTGGTGATTCGCGAACAGGAAAAAAGCATCGCGAACGGGCGGAATAAGCAATTCCGCATCCTCACGGAATTTCTGCGTGCTCGCGGAGATTTTTTTACCGTTTCGCGGAGCTTTGCGTAGCACGACTCTGCAAATTCTGCTCACCCCTGCTCTGTAGACCTGGATAATTGAGCTCAAAGAGTCACTACCTAGCTTGAATTTCACCAGCATTTTGACTCACAAATTGCTATATGAAACTGGAGGTTCTTGGCTGGAAAACACTCTTGAGGCCCATAATGCCATCTGGAAAACTCTGGCCTCCTTCACACCTTACAGACTCCCTCTTAAGAGGAGCAGTGGTCAGCATCAAGAAGGGTGTGGTCAGCAGTGTTGAGTGTTCAAGGGGCAGCATTGGAGTACAGGGACGTTGCATTTGCGCCCTCTCACCTACATAGCAGGAAACCATTCCACTAAGGGACCTGCAATCTTCTTTCTTGTCACATATGCTGAGTTTGTTGAAGAAAAACGTGGCTAATGTTAGGGCAGTCAGTAGGGCTCACTCGGAGCCCAATTTGAGCCAGTGGTTGCAGATGGTGGGCCACAGCACTCATTTTTGGCGACCTGGGCTTGTTTTTCAGCATCAGACGGAAAGTAGCAGAAGAAGGAGGAAGATGAAGATTGGAAAACAGTGATAAAAGCATAAAGCAGGCATGAAAAAGACTCTGCAAGACTGAAATAAAAAGTCAGGATGTGTAGGATGGTGGAAGAAAGAGGCATGAGGTTGAATCATGTCTAGGGATTTGGCAACCATGGCATTTGTCAGTGGCGAAGTCCTAGACTCTTTTTTTCTTTAAATTAAGGCTGCATATAAGCAGTTAAGTAAAGGTATTTGGAGTCTGGAGGAAGAACCAGTAGATAGGCAGTAGCAGTAGTTAGGAAGAGGTTGAAAGTATTCCCTCAGGAAGGCAGAAAGCTGTGCAAGAACTGCAATTATATTTATTTTTTCAAATTACAACATATCAATGTAGCAAAGCCACCATAATGAGTGTCCTGCCCTGTGTTCCTTGTTCTAGGTCAGGCTTCTCCAACAAGTAGCTCGTGAACTACATGTAAGTAGCTCTTCTATGTGCGGCCCTCCCTACTAAAGTAGAAGCTTTTGCAAAGTTGAATTGATATAAGCATACCAAAATTTAGTGCCGTCAAAAAGAAAATGTGTATTTTCAGAACTCTTAAGTGATGTTTGGAGAAAAACTGGCAATTTTCCAAAATGTATTAAAAGCTGATATTTGAGTGATAAATCATGTGGCACTGGCGATACTTATAACTAACTTCATTACATTTGTGTCAGGGGCACAGCAGGCATAGTCATTATGTGTTACTCAAGTAGACAACACAACGCCTTTTTTACATTCCTGTTGGCAACCCTATCTGATGCACAGAGATGTTCACAGCTTGTATATTGTAGCTAGTAATAGTATCTTGTCTGATGTGGTCACTATTACAACACCAAATGTTAGTAGATTGGGATGATTTAATTGAGCATAAGTATCTCTTATTACTAAAAAGGTTGGGGACCCCAGTTCTAGAATCTCCTGATGTTCTAATCTTTGGCAAAAGGCATCCAAACATCTGACCTGGGGCCATATGTATCAAAGGGTTTTACCCATTCTGTGTCTATGGGAAAATGTGTTCATACATATGGCCCTGGTCATTGCTATTAACTTAATATTTAGAAATAGTGTGGTGATGCAACTGTTCGCCGTACCGAAGACCATACATAGCTGCATACGACACGAGTAGGACATTGCTCAGTTTTTGATTGAGGTGGAATCATACCGAGTGTCCCTTTTAAATTCTAGAGGTTGGTTTCCAAGTGCAACAAATCCCAGACTTTGTTTAAAGAGATAAAAACACGTATTCTGATTGCAAAGTCTGGTTCAAGGGTGACGCATACAACAAAATACTGTGTTTCAAGGCAGAGCATATGTTGGATGCAGAACGAGGGAGTGAGAAAACAGGACTTGGCAAGTGCTTTAAAAACACATCATCCGTCTCGGGATGTAAAGAGAGTGTTTTATTTATTCAACTGTTTAGGACATTTTTGTACAAAGCGCTGAAAACAGATTGGCGACTAGTACAAGAGTACAACAATAAAAAGAATAAAGCAGAGAGATTTTGTAAAAACAAAAAGAGGGAAGAGAGTACAGGCGATGGAGAGGCAGATGGGGATGAAATGGAAGTGGGGGGAATTTCAAGCTTCAGTGAAAGGTGGTCAAGCTTCACAACTTAGCCACAAGTAAGAGATGTCAGAGAGCACGAGCTGAATCAGGAATGAAGAGAATGCAAGGGGTAGAGGTTAATGTATGTTAATTAAATGTTAATTTGTTTTTGTGAAGTGCTGCTTTCCCTGTTTCAAAGTGGTCAGCGGAAAAGCCAGGACTGACTGAGCATCTCTCACCAACCAGGCAATTTCAGACAAACCTGTCCTTTACAGAGCAACCCACAAGCTGCCAGAGAAGTTACACCGCGTGGGCTGCCTTGGCCCATTCCAGGTAGACCTCAGTGAACTCACCATCTCATCTCAGACAGATCACCATGCGGTCCACAGGCCCTTCCAGAAAGACCAGTGTACAGCTCCATTCTGGATTACTTTCCAGCAAGTCTGAAGAGCAACACATGAAACTATATCAGAAATGTCACCATTAACCCTAAAACACACAGAGCATTCCAGAGATTGCTCTCACCAAATCTGATGAGGTTACCCTAAATTCGGGGGACGCTAGGTGGTGCGCTAGCGAATGGTCGCCTTCGTGTAAGGCTCCCGCAGTCCGGCGACATTTATCCTGACAGATTTCCTTAATTGGCGACCCAGAAGGCTGAAACCCCACCAATTGCGTCCTTGAGAGGTCCGGCGTGGACTGTCCAAGTCCGGTCCCGCTCGCTACTACCGCGAGGGAGATAGGCGCCTCGGAACCTCCGGCGCCTGCTGCGGCTGGAGGACGGGTATCGGCCCGCTGGGAGACATCTGCTACGTGAGGCCGAGGCTGCGCTGCCTGCCGTGGGCCGCTGCCGGCTAAAAGTGGCGTGAAGCAGAGATCGGCTGCCGAAGCAGCGGAAGAGGCCGGAGCGGGCCCCCCCCCCCGGAATCGCAGACCGGAGGCCTTGTTCCCCCCCCCCCCTCCCGCCCCACCGGAGCGGCGGGGGAGCCGCGGACGCTGGCGACGGGGCCGGGCAGGCCGTGAGGGGCCCTACTGCGACCTACCCCTAAGGCAAAGCTGCGGAGGCTGACAGGGAGCACGAGATTGGTGTCCGGGAGGGGCTCGCAGGGTGGACCTGGCCGCCGTATTTGATCGGGCTGGCCCATCGACGAGGAGGCGCTGCGCGCTGAGACAGGGGGCCTGCATGACGGGTCCCCCCGACTGACACAGCACGCCAGCGGTCTATTGGTGCTAGGGGAGCGGCAGCAGAGGCGGCCCATATCCCCCCCCCTTGGGAGCGGCGACAACCGCACCAGCAGAAGACGGCGGCCGGACCGGCCTAGGCGGAGGCGCTTTTGTCAGCGAGAGCAAGACGAGGGGTCATCCCTACCCCTCTCACGAGTCCCCTGAACAACGTGCGCCCAGGCTCGCTGCGGAGGGGCCTGTGAACGGGCCGAAGGAGCGGCCTGACCTGCCAGCAGATCGCGATGGGCAAGCCGGACGCGCGACAGCCCAAGCTGTCTTTCGACACCAGTAAGAAAGCGACCAAATCATCGGAGGTGGTGCAGGCCCCGGCTGCGGTGAGTGGAGCTGCGGTGGATTCCTCGGCTGCCTCGTCGGACATGCGGGAGATGCTGCGCGAGATGCGCCAGGGATTCGCGACGATTGCAGACAAAGTGGACAGGATTTCTTCGAGAATGGACGCTGTGGTGCATAAGCTGGATGCGCATGAAGAAAGGATAAAGGGTGCGGAACAATGGATCTCAGACGCGGAGGACACGGTCACGCAGCACACCTCACAGCTTACCAGGATGGATAACTTATTGCGTATCATAGCGTCCAAGAACGAGGATTTGGAGGCGAGAAGTCGGCGCAATAACGTTCGCATCCTAGGGATACCGGAGACGACCAACGTAGGCAAAATGGAGGAATATGTGGAACGGATGCTCCGCACAGCGATTGGTACTGACGTGTTCTCCCCTCATTTTATTGTGGAGCGAGCGCACCGCTCCCTGGCCCCCAGACCGAAACCAGGGGCGACTCCAAGGCCCATCATTGCCCGGTTACTAAACTACCGAGATCGGGACGCAGCCCTGCGAGCGGCGAGGAGCACCCGGTCTCTCTCGTATGAGGGCAACGCGTTCACATTGTTTCCGGATTTCACGCCAATGGTCCAGGAGGAGCGCAGAAAATTTATGGCGGTGAAAGCTAAGCTGCGGACATTGCAACTGGACTATGCACTGCTCTACCCGGCGAAACTACGGATCACGTACCAGGGCCGTCAGCGGTTCTTCACTAATCCGCAGCAGGTGGAGGACTTCCTCAAACACTACAAACGCTCCCGCAACTCGGGGGCAGAGGTGGACGATGAGCAGGAACGGCGGCCCGGAGAGGGACCGGACGGCGAACTGTAAGTAGTGCGGATGAACTTTCACCACTATCCCCCTGGGGTTGAATAAGTACACTGCTGCCGCAATCGGAGACGGCACACCTATGGACTGGGGCTCGGCGGCCCTCCCCGGGGCTGCGGGGCGTGAGGACATTGGGGGGACCATGGAAGGACTGTAAATGTTTGCTCTAGCACGAGCTATTTGGGGATAATACTGAAAGTGATTACGCCTTACGTTGTGGATTGCGGGGAGGTGGGGATAACATGCTGGGGTTGCCAAAGTTTCTAATGCCGGACACCCCCTCTCGGACCTCGTGCTCGGCTGCCACATTGGTGGGCGACCGGGGAGAATGAGGGGGAAGTAGTGAAGCCACCTAGGCGAACTCCCCGAAGGGAAATACCCGAGAACTTATGGGGAGCTCTGGGGATTTTTTTCGCCCATATTCGAGGGGTGGTTGGGGGAGGGACGGGGAGGGAACATGGCTGGCAGATTGGGGTTTGCTTCAGTGGGTGGGGGGTGAGGAGGGGGGGCTTTTGGGAAGAGGGGAGTTCGGAGTTTCGGGTTGGGGGAGGGAGCGTTGGGGATGGCGGGTTTATGTTGTTTGTGGAGAGTACTTGAGATGGAGAGATTGAAGTTGACTGTGCTACAGCCCCTCTTGGAGCTCCTGCCGTTGCTGCGGAGGTGTGATCGGCTGGCCGCAGGACTGTATGTGAAGGTGAGAGACTGGGAGATGGGATGCCGCTGGGGAAATGGGGGTGGGCCGAATGATGACTGAGACGCCCAGGAGAGAACGGATTACGGTGCTGTCGTGGAATGTTCGGGGCCTAAACGACGCTAGAAAATGTAGGAAGGTGTTGGCGTACCTAGACCAGCACCATGTACAGATAGCATTGTTACAGGAGACACATCTTGCCCCCCGAGCGCACTATGCGCTGGCTGGTAGATGGGCGGGGGTACGCAGTTTTTCGTCCTACTCAGGGTATGCTAGGGGGGTAGCGATATGGATCAAGAGGACTGTGCCGTTTGTGAAGCTTGGTGAGCGTGTGGATGCGGAGGGTAGATATGTGCTGCTTTGGGGGAGGCTGGGCACTGACACCACCACGACCGTGAACTGCTACGGCCCCAATGTTGACTCGCCAGGGTTTTTCACGCACCTGTGGGGACAGATGCTCCACATAGGCTCTATGCATGTCTTATGGGGAGGTGATTTTAATGTGGCTCTGTCCCCTGGCTTGGACAGGTCGGATAGTGGTGTTCACTACAATAAGAAAGCGAGGGAGGCGCTGGCGGGTATCTTGGAGGAAGGCCACTTCATAGACAGCTGGCGCTTCGTACATGGTGGATTGCGGGAGGGTACGCATTTCACGGCTTTTGCCAACTCCTGGGCTAGACTGGATTATTGTTTCTTGTCTCGGGGCATAGCGGTGGATCTGGGGAAGGTTGTGCATCTACCAAGGACATACTCAGATCATTGCCCGGTACTGGCCCAGATAGCGCTTCCGGGATATGGTGTAGCGCCCGCAAGATGGCGGCTGCAGCCCACGGCCCTTATGGACCCGCTATTTCAAACTGAGCTGGGGGAGGAAATTGCGGAGTTCTTTCCCCGCAATAAAGACTCGGTAGACAGCGTAGAAAGCATTTGGGAGGCATTCAAAGTGACGATTCGTGGCTACTACATGGCGAAAAGCTTTGGAGTCTTGAAAAACTTACGACAAACGCTCGCGAAACTGGAAGGGGAACTTAAAGGGTTGGAGTCTAGGATGAGTCAGGGACAGAGGGGCCCCCTCCAAGCAGAATTTAGGGAACGTCTTACGCAGTACGAAAAAGAGGCGGAAAGGGAGGCCCGGTTCTGTGGCAAATATTGGCAGGCTCGCAGGTATTGCGAAGGGGAGCGGCCTGGGCGCGCGCTGGCGGAACTCACTCGGCCGCCGCGCTACAACACCCACATACTGGAGCTGTGCACGTCGGAGGGGGGTACTAGTCGAGATACCCATGGAATCTTGGAGCAATTCACTGCACACTACAAGGATCTATATACCGCGCGCAGTGTTGGCGAGGTGGACTTCGGGGGGTTTCTCGACGATATCGCCCTGTGCTGGTTGAGTGATGACCACCGACGGTTCCTAGGGGCACCGTTCGAATTAGACGAAATTAGGGAAGCCATTATGTCTCTTAGCAACGGAAAGCCGTCGGGCCTGGATGGGCTGCCGGCGGAATTCTATAAAAGCTACGTGGATATTATGGCCCCCGTGCTTAAGGAGGTCTACGAGGAATCTTTGGAAGTAGGAAAATTGCCTGGCTCCATGAGAGAGGTGTTGATCACCTCGTTGTTGAAGCCGGGCAAGGACCCTGCCGACTGCGGTGCGTACAGGCCACTATCGCTGTTAAATTGCGATGCTAAAATACTGGCGAAGGTACTCGCTAACAGATTATCGCTCCTAATGCCCACAATAGCCCTCCCGGACCAATCCGGGTTTATCCCGGGGCGCTCCACGGCCAATAACTTGCGCACTCTTTTCTCCCTAATGCATACCATTGCGCCGGAGTTGCCGGTGGCAGCCGTATTCCTCGACGCTACCAAAGCATTCGACTCCGTAGAGTGGAATTACTTATTTGCTATCCTATATCGAATGGGGTTTCCGAAAATCTTTGTTGCTTGGGTGCGCTTGCTGTATACGGACCCGAGAGCGAGGGTCTTAATCAACGGTGAAATGTCGCGCCCGATCTCCCTGACTAGAGGTACGCGCCAGGGGTGCCCATTGTCCCCGCTGTTATTCGCTATTGCGATCGAACCACTGGCCTGCCGGATTCGACAATTGCACAAGCCGAGCGCTTTCAAATGCGTCCAACGTCAGATAGATGTGTCATTATATGCTGATGATTTGACACTGTATGTGGTGGACCCGGAGATGCATCTTCACCCATTGCTCCGGGAATTCTTGGTATTCGGTCGGATTTCCGGGGTACAAATTAATTGGCAGAAATCGCAGTTCTTTCCCCTGACCCCTGCAGTACGTCGCTTCCCGCTGGAATACCCACTCGATTGGTGCGATACCGATTTGCGGTATTTGGGGATACAGATCTCTCAGACTCGGGAAGAGACTGTGCGACTCAATTATGGCACGGCGATAGCAAAATTGACGGAGGATGTGACGAGATGGATTTCCCTGCCGTTCACCATGGCTGGGAGAGCCTCACTCATTAAAATGGTAGTGCTGCCCCGGTTTTTATATTTCTTTCAGAATATCCCTTACTATCCGGGCGCTTTTTTCTTCCGTACACTCCGAACGGAACTGACACGGTTGTTCTGGGCTGGAAAACAGCCGAGATTAGCATGGTCTGTTATTACTCAGCCTTATGAGAAAGGGGGGTTTGATGTCCCTGATTTTCTGGCATACTACATGAGTGCTCAGGCCCAATTTGCGTATCACTGGTTTGCGCCCACGCCCTTTATGCCGCAGCTGGCAGTGGAGGACTGGATAGTTCGGCCGCTGCCACTGAAGGGCATTATCTTCGGCCCGGTTGGAGCGCTCGACACTCCGGCGGCGACGATCACAAGCACGATAGACGCATGGCAGCGGATTCTCCGCAGAGTCGCGCTCCCCCTCTTATATGCACCTAGACTGCCCCTAGCTTATCACCCGGAGCTCTCCCTGTTGCGGGAGAAGGGGTTCCAGGAGATGTGCGCTGGATTGGGGATTAGGACATGGGGGGATCTCTTCCTGGACGGGCGGTTTAAAACGCGAGAGCAGTGGTTTCAGGAGGCTCAGCATACCCCGCTGGAGATCTTTTATTATCTTCGTCTACGGCAGGGGCTGCGGGCTATTCTCCCACGCTTCCCAGAGGAGCTAGAGGTGGTAGGGCCTCTACAACTGGCGCTCACCTCTGCAGATGGCAAACATCTGGTCTCCCGCCTCTACCGCAGTATTCAAGAGCATGGTGGCGACGGGGGCGACAAAGCGCTCCGGCTGTGGAGCGCAGATCTCGGAAGGGTCATAACGGAGAACCAATGGGCGTACTGCTGCGGGATGACCTCGCAGATAGCGGCCAGCTGCAGGCTACGGCTGATTCATTATAAATTCCTGCAGCGCATGTATTATACGCCTGCGAGGAAGCTGCGGTTTCGTTTGGCAGAGGATGACAGATGTGAGCGATGTCGCATGGAGGGGGCGGACTTCTTGCATCTGGCCTGGCTCTGTCCGATGGTGGCGGAATACTGGTCACAAGTCCACGGGGCGCTGACGACCATGATTGGAGACGCGGTTGAATGTGATCCGCTTATGATGCTGCTGGGTTACACCATGAAGATACCCAAGGCGCATCGGAAGTTTGGGGACGTCGCCCTGTTGATGGCGAAACGGAGAGTCGCTTGTCGGTGGGGGAGGGGCCGGGCCCCGAAGTTTAAGGAGTGGATTGCTGACTTATTGCACTGTCAGGAACAGAACCTAGTCTATGCGGAAACACAACCAATGCGTAGTAGAGCCAAGGATATTTGGGACCCGCTCAGAGCATACTTAGGGGCAGAGGACACTACCGGGCCGGACGGAACTCAGGGGGCGGGCGGAGGCGCGACTGGGGACTGATGAGGGTGGGGGGCGGTCGTATGATCTGGATTCGATGGACTGATGCGCCAGGGAGTGTGGCAACCGCCGCGGGAGTGGGTTATGCTTGTGAGGACAGGCCATGTGGCCATGGATGGAAGGCGCTGCTGTGGAGATGGCTTGGAGTGCTGGCCAGTATGGAGATGCCCTAGACACAGTGGGGGGGCGGCCCCCCCCACGCTGTCGGGACAGAGGGTATGCTAGTTTGCCGGTCCGGCTGGTATGGGAGGTAGAGCAGATGGTGGTGATGGTGGATACATGGCGAGCGGAGAGGCCCTTCCCTGCGCCTCCTCGCAAGGGCCGTCGGAGCAGAAGATGCGGAAGAATCTAAAGCCGCAGGGCGTACTCACTTAGGCCCGGGGGAGGGCTCTGTTGCACCTCTAGCATACCTGTGACGATGGGGCCTGCTGGGGGCCACTGGACTACTGCTCCGATATCTCTGTGAGGGACTATGCCAACTCTGTGTAGAATGGACATGCGAGCTGCTCGATCGACACACCATGGTGGACATACGCTCGGGGTGCACGGAATCTGAAAGGGGGTGGAAGAAAAGGGACTATTCCTCGCCACCGGGCCCCCGGGCTGTCGGATATGTGGCTGTGTATCATACAGATTATAGCAAGGATTGTGATGGACAGTGGCCGGCCCGAGGGGTTGTAGGCGTGAGGCTGTATTGTAGAGGTACTCTCTCAAATAAAGGTTTTGAAAACTTTAAAAAAAAAAAAAGAAAAAAATAAAAAAAAAGAGGTTACCCTAAATTCACAGAGTCAAAGTCAAATACAGTCTTTAATTCTGATATCTCCTTATCCTAACTATGTTCCAGCAATGAGTTACAATTATAGCCTTGGCTGCTGGGCGTGTCAATAGAACTTGAAGTTCAGGTATCAGGTATAAATGAGCTTGTTAATGGCCAATAACACAACTTTCTCCAAAAGACTATTCTCTTTACTTGGTCAAACACCTCTTTGAACTAAATCAAACTGCACAAAAGATGAATCTCTCCACTTGCCATCGCTTCTCATATCAAATCATACAGGGTCATCTATTAGCCTATGGCTGAGAACCCACTTCTGAACACTCCATGCTCACTTGATTTGGGATGTGAGATATTCACCCATTGCTTCACTCAATTTTGGTCACGTTTTGGCAAGGGCATCCTTGAGCAATTCAATACCAATGATAACCTGTAAAACGGTGTGTCTTTAGACGTCACCCTTCGCATACAACAATGAGGAACCCATCCCATTTAGCACCACCAAGGATCCAGAAACTATGCACCTTCTGGCATTTTACAGGATCTCTCTCCTGGGCACAAGCAACCCCTCTCTTCCGGCCTGTCTCACTTTTCATACACGAACAAAGCGAGCCCCGGCTAAGGGATTCCGAGAACAGTAGGATAAAAAGCCCTTAAGCCGACTCTGCTCATTATTATACATCCATCCGGGCACAGAAAACAACATAAAGTTTTAAATATTGTGCCACAAAAATATTGTAGTACAAATACCGACGACCAGAATATTGAGAAAGTAAATAAATTCAGGTAAGGATAAGTTTACTGTGCTTAACCCCATATACATGTACTTTGACAATATATATCTTTAAGGTACATAGATGAAGAGTAAAGACCAGTAAATCTTTACTTACCAATGCATGGCTACCTGCACGATATTTTGTGTTTTGCTATTTGTGCTACAATCTTTTAGATGCATGATAGTTATATGGTCGATATTCTGACATACGCCCATCAGTAGGTACCTATGATAGGTTTGAGCCACTTTCCCAAAGATGTAGTTTGTAGCCCTCCTGTAGGAGAAAAAGAAGTAGGGCCAGAAAAGGTTGTGGACTGTGGCAGTGCCACCAAGGGAAGCTCAAGGAAGCAGCTGCTAGTAGCTGTAGCAAAAAAGCGACTGAGTGGTCTGTGACACATATGCCTGATAAATGGGGCAGTATCCAGATCATAAGGTGTGCCATGCTTATCGCATTTAGTAATGGCACCCTTTGTTCAATTTCGGCAGACAAATGTGGCAGAATTTAACAAATGGAAAAGGCCCGGTATTTTACAGGACATGCGGATTTTGGGGGTTTAAGCATCAAAACCCACAGGTTATTTCCCCCAAACTCGAAATATTCAATACCTTGGCCTCAGATTTGTATCTGATGAAAAGCATCTGACACTACCTACTTGTAATGAGGACCTTAGCATGGTGCGTGTGTGGGGAGACCCTGTGAAGCTAGAGTGACCATGTGCTTGTTTACTCTAATTGTTCGTTCATGATCCATGAGGGAACTCTGAACCAGGTATGCTCTGGATGAAAACAACTGTTTCATTGACTCCCCTTCTGGGGCAGAGAGAAGAAAAACTCATGCCCTTTGAGCATAAATGCAGAATGCCCTCATGTGGCTTGTCATATCCAGCTCTTGAATACTGCTGACACTCTAGGTGACATCTTTTTTAGGTCTCACCTGCGACAGAGAATGCGCTAGAAATTGTTTTGTACAAGGGGCTTGGAGACCGCTCACTGCTTATCATTCATTGACTTTATTGTCACTCTTAATTACTGCCTCATAATTGGCCACAGTGTGCCAGCTTCACTTCCTCTTCTTTTGTGTGGAGCATGGATCAAGTACCTATTGCTTCATCCTGATTAGTGTCCTTCCACTTCTCGTGCTTTGATTAAGGTACAATTTTTATTTTTTCTTCTTATTTCCATCATGTTGTTACTTCTCTTTTTGTTTCTTCACCCCATAGTGTTGTTTCTTCCCTCTAACCCCCTTGTCTGTGTTTCTCCTTTCCTCCTACCCCACTCTCCCCGTTATCTGTGTTGCTTCTTCCCTCCATCCCCCATCTTCCGGGTTGTCCTTGTTCCTTCTTTCCTCCCACCACCACCCACTTATTGTCTGTGTTGCCTCTTAAATACCACCACCAATCTCCTGTTGTCTGTTTTGCCGCCCCATAAGAAAACAAGCATTGGCATAGTCATTAGGTCTCGCCTTTGGGACCTTAGAAGTGATTAATCATGCAGCGAGGGTAGGAGAGGACTGGGGCAGTGTGCTCAGGTTCTCTACTCGTTGAGGGTAGGGAAGAGGTAGACAAGCTTGTGAGCAGGAGCACGTAGTGGTCTTAAGCACAACTACATTAACTCTGGGAGTTCGAACGTCTCAATAACTTTATGTGTTATCTTTGGTAAAACTTGTGCATGACATTTGAAGCACATCTATTAACCGTCACCCACATGGCATCTGTCAACTTGAAGATGCAAGCATTACCTCTCAACTACCTCTGACCATGGGGATTTGGGCACCATTCGCAGGACACACCAATGCCTGTTCCTTATAGACACAGTGCACCTCTTTTTGCTATCCAGCTCCTATCTGATATACTAGGCGGCTGGCTTGAAGTGCACATTTCTTACTACATGTAACCCATCAGTACTGGAGTGTCGCATATGTGCCGTGTATGTTCTATGGGAGTCCTTACTCACAACTGATGCTCAGTGAGATTATAACATAGGCACTCTTTTAAAAGTGGTCTGGAGAAGAAGCGTGTACCTGGGTAACAAACTCCGTATTGCTCTGCGCCACGGTGGGGGTGAGCACCTTCCTGCCACCGTCCTGCGAGAAGGGGCTGCAATCGTCGCTGCCATGGTCTCTGTTCCAAGCAGTACCCGGCGAGCATGAACTCAGATGCCCTGGATTGTGTATCTGCCACGCGCCGGGACTGCACAAGCTGATGCAGCTTCACTCTCCCGAGCAGCAGCCCCTGCACAGGGGCCGAGACTAGGCAGCTGGAAGCCGGAAACACAACAAAAGTGCCCTCCCTCATACCCCCTAGATTCATCGGGTGGCAGGAGTGGAACAGCGTGCTAGGGGATGGTGGATGGGGGGTTGTACAAGGTAGGCGCGGTCGGCTGGTTTTAAAGTGTGTAGGGTTGGCGTTGTCAATGCAGGTCAGGTATGTGCAAATGCTGGGAAATGGCAGGGCAGCAATTGGGCGCCATTCAGAGAGGAGGGAGGTTTTGCCGGGCTGGGCCCAATAACATATGGCTATATGTGAAGAGTTAGAAGGGCTACAGAGGGTTCGATGAGCGTGGTCAGCAGGTGGGGTGTGGGTAGTTGGGGCGCGATGCGAATTTGGATAGGTGGGTAATGTGTGGAAGAGCTGGCACAAGCGGAAAATATAAAAAGCTGACTCTCGTGGGCAGCGTAAAAAATTACACTTGTGGGCACAGAGGGCAACTAGAGCTAAATGTAGGGGGGGGCTAATTCTTGCAGCAATAGGCAGAGTAGAGATGCAGTGGCTCTACGATAGGGGTAAAAAAACAACAAAGGCTTGTTAACAAGTAAATGGTCTTCAAAGACCTGTGAAGGACTCGGGTGCGGCTGGAAGCTCAAAAACTGTCTGTGTGTGGGCCTGGGAAGCTGCCGGGGCTGACACACACGACGGGGGAGGGGGCTGAAGCCCTTTGAGCCCTATGGGCGTTGCCGCCTGCAGTGGGCTGTGTACGAATCTGGCACTGCTGGCCACTCACAATTTACAGATAATACTTGAAGTTTTTCCCAGAGGGCAGTGTGAGGAGCTGGAATCGGGGAAAGGGTAAAATCCCGGCACCCTGTAAGGTGTTTCAGGAATCGGGCACTGCTGGGCACTCACAACTTATGGATAATATTTGAAGTACTTCCCAGAGGGCAATTTGAGGAGCTGGAATCGAGGAAAGGGTAAAATTCCGGCACCCCATAAGGTATTTCAGGTCCTCCTGACTTCAAGCTTGCACTTTTCACAAGTGCCGGTTACGCACCCACATTTCATACAAGCGGCTAAAGGCCGCCCAGTTCATCAAGGGAACTATACAAGAAAGTGCCAACAAGGAGATAGAGGAAAGTAATCATGGCCATTCGCTGCTCCTGTGCAATGACTCCTCTAGTGAAACTCATCGTGTTCTTACAGCGCCGCATAGGCACACACGCTACATTATAGCAGGAATAAAAAAATATATAACGCTGCCGACTTTGGAGCTGGGGAACAGGGTTCGAGCCTCGGTGTGTGCTGTATTAATTATAAATAAATAAACGGAGATGAGAGACAGATAAAAAAAGCACGGTCGTGAAAGTGAAAGCGACCGCTCTGGGTTAATTAGTAACCTGATCCTGGAAGGCAGCTGGCACACTGCACGCCGTTGCTCCTCCGCTCGCTCCCGAGATCCATAGGCCATTGGAGTGAACGTTTAGAGGAAAGGCAGGACATGCACTCGTCTTTGGCTATTTGCGTGCTTTCATTATTGAAAGCCACACGCAAAGGACAATGGAATGTGTGGGAGGAGTCCGACCCACACGGAGAAGTCTCTGGGAAGTCTGTAGTGATTCCAAGAGTCCCTCTCCTAGAGCAGCGCATGCGTGCTGCGCTAAGCTAGACCAAAAAAGGAGCTATCTTTCAGTCAATGCTGGCAGCATCATAGCAGTTTTTGTTTAGCTTCCTGCCTCATAGAGCTACTGTTTCCTTGTATCTCTCCTAGTACGGCTGAGAAAGTACACCACCATGCCCTGTCATTCCTGCATCATAGTGCTTTTTATTAACTGTTATAGTGCTTTTAAAAATGCTGTTCTACAGCATGGCTAAAAGACATTGGCAAAGTCTCTCACATAGGCGAGACCTATTGGCATGTGAATGGAACTCCCTGGATCTGGCAGTTCTTTGAACAAAACATGGGAAATTCATGGGACTATTGGAGCGTTGTTGTGGGACTAGTTTCTCCTCGCTGCATTACAGTTAATTTCTATAACATATCCAACCACTGGTTCTGCTGACGACTCTTCCAATTTGGATCCACACAGACTGTGGCATCCAGCGTCTGACTGTGCTGTGCTGCTTGGAGTTGCTGGAGCTTCAGAGCCTCCGGGGCCTGAGATTAGGGGCAGATCATTGCGGCCGGAGGTGAGGTGGCAGTGACACCCATGACCCCTACTTAATGGCGGCCGCTGCGGGGACAGGCGAGCAAGACTACTGACTCATTGTCAGTGAAATTGCTCTCCCTCCCTCGCAGCTCCACCATTAAGTGAGGCCTTCCCCCAAGCCCCTGCACTCTCAAGCGTTTTTTCCCTCACTTCTATCTCCCCCTTCACTCTCCTTCTGGGTCTTTCCTCCATTTTCTGTCATCTTCCCCTCATTTCAAGCTCCCCCCTTCACTCTCCTTCTGTGTCTTTCCTCCGTTTTTCACTCGTTTTTTACCCTCATCTCAATCTCCCCCTTTCAATCTCCTGTGTCCTCTGTGTCTTTCCTCCACTCTTTCTGTCACTTTTTCTGTCATTTTCCCCTCATTTCAAGCTCTCCCCTTCACTCTACTTCGGTGTCTTTCCTCCGTTTTTCACTTGTTTTTTACCCTCATCTCAATCTCCCCCTTTCACTCTCTTCTGTGTCATCTGTATCTTTCCTCC
This sequence comes from Triturus cristatus, assembly GCF_964204655.1. Taxonomy (NCBI): domain Eukaryota; kingdom Metazoa; phylum Chordata; class Amphibia; order Caudata; family Salamandridae; genus Triturus; species Triturus cristatus. The sequence continues at coordinate 1,390,119,704 of NC_140591.1, read as the reverse complement.
ACTATTTCTTGCACTTTTGCTGCCTTATTTGCGCTTTTCTCTCTCTTTTTGCCTTTTTCCTTTTTCCTTTTTCCTTTTTCAGCCCGTTTTTCCCCGCCGCTGCTGCCCCCGCAGCCCCTCCCCCCCAGCACGACCAATGCGACCGGCCCAATCCAGCTCCCCTCCCCGCTTCCGCCTCCCAGCTGTCCAGCCCTCCCCGACCCCTACTTAATGGCGGCCGCTGCAGGGTCAGGCGAGCAAGACCACTGACTCATTGTCAGTGAAATTGCACTCCCTCACTCGCAGCTCCACCATTAAGTGAGGCCTTGCCCCAAGCCCCTGCACTCTCGAGCATTTTTTCCCTCACTTCTATCTTCCCCTTCACTGTCCTTCTGGGTCTTTCCTCCATTTTCTGTCGTCTTCCCCTCATTTCAAGCTCCCCCCTTCACTCTCCTTCTGTGTCTTTCTTCTGTTTTTCACTCGTTTTATACCCTCATCTCAATCTTCCCCTTTCACTCTCCTGTCTCCTCTGAGTCTTTCCTCCACTCCTTCTTGCACTTTTCTGTTGTTTTCCCCTCATTTCAAGCTCCCCCCTTCACTCTCGTTCTGTGTCTTTCCTCCGTTTTTCACTCCTTTTTTACCCTCATTTCAATCTCCCCTTTCACTCTCCTGTGTCCTCTGTGTCTTTCCTCCACTATTTCTTGCACTTTTGCTGCCTTATTTGCACTTATCTCTCTCTTTTTGCCTTTTTCCTTTTGCCTTTTTCAGCCCGTTTTTCCCCGCCGCTGGTGCTCCCACAGCCCCTCCTCCCAGCACGACCAGTGCGACCGGCCCAATCCAGCTCCCCTCCCTGCTCCCGCCTCCCAGCTATCCAGCCCTCCCCGACCCCTACTTAATGGCGGCCGCTGCGGGGTCAGGCGAGCAAGACCACTGACTCATTGTCAGTGAAATTGCACTCCCTCACTCGCAGCTCCACCATTAAGTGAGGCCTTCCCCCAAGCCCCTGCACTCTCGAGCATTTTTTCCCTCACTTCTATCTCCCCCTTCACTCTCCTTCTGGGTCTTTCCTCCATTTTCTGTCGTCTTCCCCTCATTTCAAGCTCCTCCCTTCACTCTCCTCCTATGTCTTTCCTCCATTTTTCACCCTCATCTCAATCTCCCCCTTTCACTCTCCGGTGTTCTCTGTGTCTTTCCTCCACTATTTCTTGCACTTTTGCTGCCTTATTTGCACTTTTCGCCTTTTTCCTTTTGCCTTTTTCAGCCCATTTTTCCCCGCCCCTTCTGCCGCCGCGACCCTCCCCCCAGTACGAGCAATGTGACCGGCCCAATCCAGCTCCCCTCCCCGCTCCCGCCTCCCAGCTGTCCAGCCCTCCCTGACCCCTCATTAATGGCGGCTAGTGTGCTGCCCGCCAAAGGCAAGCTCGTCTGCGCCCGTCCACGACCCGACTGCCACCAGCGCCAGGAACCCTGGATCTCTGCACTGCCAACGATACGACCCAGCGGCACTCCACGCTCTCAACCCAGGCCGCAACAACAACTGCAAGCTAGCATCACCAGCCGACACCCACGGACCTTTCAGCTGTCACCGCTGCCGGCACACCTGCAGCACCGCCCAGACCACTGACCCAGCGCAATCCGCCCGCAAGAACACAACCGAACCGAAGACCCTGCAATGCATCCTCCCCATTGTCCGATCCCTCCACAAACATGCCACTAAAATCTGGGACCTCCTCAACAGCACTACCCCCGGACGTAGCATTCTTTACCGAAACCTGGACCAACACCACCTCGGGACCGGACATCGCCATTGCCATTCCCCAAGGATACAAGATCTCCAGGAAGGACCGCCCCACCCGCCCGGGAGGAGGAATCACCATCGTCCACAAATCCACCCTCCGCCTGAGCACACTCCCCAACGAGCCCACAGACCTGATGGAACACCTTCACTTCAAGATACTGGCCAGCCCTACCTCCACCCTCCGAGGAACCCTCATCTACCGACCCCATGGACCCCGCGGACTTTTCGCCAACTCCATCATGGACATCATCTGCCTGCATGCAATCGCGTCCACCACCTACACCCTACTGGGAGACCACAACTTCCACTTCAACAACCAACTGACCCCCAGCACGACATCCCTCCTGGACAACCTCCACAATATTGGACTCCGTCAGATCGTGACCGAACCCACGCACTCAGCAGGACACACCCTCGACCCCCTCTTCACAACAGTTAACTCCATCACCTTCAGCCACACCACCGAACTCCCATGGACTGACCATCTATGCGTCCACTACACCTTCAGAATACCCACCATCCACATACATCAGCACCTGCTCCCACGAAGAAACTGGGCCAGAATCACCGACGACCAGCTAACCTCATCACTCAGCAACTCCACCCCAACCATCGCGGAAAACGACGACGCCAACACCGTAGCCCAAACCATGCACAGATGGATTTCCGACAGTGCCAACACCTTAGCCCCCCTCAAGAAAACAACACCCATGCCAAGAAAGCTAGATGGTTCACCACCGAACTTCGAGATTCCAGACGCACTTGCCGCCGCCTCGAAAAGGCCTGGAGAAACACCAAATCCACAGAAGCCCACAACAACTTCAGAGCCACCACCAATGCCCACCACCAACTCATCAGAAAAACGAGGAAAAAAGCGATTGAAGACAGAATCTCCACTCATGCACACAACTGCAAAGAACTCTTCAACATCAGCAAAGAGTTCGCCCAACCCACCAGCGAGTCCAACTACGTCCCTCCCTCACAAGACCTCTGCGACAAACTCAGCACCTTTTTCCACCACAAAATCAAGAGCATCTACGACAACTTCGACTAAGACAACCGACACACTGAACCCTCACCAACCACCCCCGACACCCTGCGACAGACAACTGGACAGCCCTCACCACCGAAGACACACTGAAGACGATGAAGTCAATCCCCTCCGGGGCCCCCACGGACCCCTGCCCCCACCACATTTTCAACAGAGCCGCCGACACCATCGCACCCATGCTCTGCCATACCATCAACCGATCCCTGGCAACCGCCTCATTCCCTGACGACTGGAAACACGCTGAGATCAACCCCCTCCTGATGAAACCCTCGGCGGACCCCACCGACCTCAAAAACTACAGACCCATCTCCCTGCTCCCGTTCTCAGCGAAAGTCATCCAGGGAGCCTCCCTCAGCCCTACGCTCTTTAACTTCTACATGGCTCTGCTCGCCCCCATCGTCAGAACCTACGGACTCAACATTGTGTCATATGCAGACGACACCCAACTCATCCTCTCCCTATCCAACGAAACCAACACCGCCATACACAACTTTCGAGTAGGCATGGAAGCCGTCACCAAATGGATGGAAAACAGCTGCCTACAACTAAACACCAACAAAACGGAAGTACTCATCATGGGCCCAAACCCAGATGCCTGGAACGACACCTGGTGGGCCCCTGCCCTCGGAAGCCCGCCCACCCCCACAGACCACGCACGCAACCTGGGAATCATCCTGGACTCAAAGCTCAAAATGGACCGCCAGATCAACTCCGTCTCGTCCTCCTGCTTCCACACCCTCCGCCTCCTACGTAAGACCTTCAAATGGATCCCTCTCAAACACAGAAAGACCATCACTCACGCCCTGGTCACCAGCAGGCTCGACTACGACAATGCCGGAATAAACAAAAACTTCACCCGCAAGCTACAGAACATCCAAAACGCCGCCGCAAGACTGGTCCTCAACCTGCCAAGACATTGCCACATCTCCCAGCACCTGCACACACTCCACTGGCTCCCCATCGAAGCTAACCCACGCTCACAAGGCCCTCCACGACACCGGACCAGCATACCTGAATAGCAGACGAATTTCCACGCACCCCAAAAGACCCTACGATCAGCCCTGCTCTCCTACGCTGTGGTCCCCCGCACCAGAAAGACCAGATCGGGAGGCCGCACCTTCTCCTTTCGCACGGCCAGAACCTGGAACGACCTTCCGCTCCACCTCAGACAGATAACATCGCTCCCCACCTTCGCAAGAAACCTCAAAACCTGGCTCTTCGACAGATTCCCTCCTTGATGGACTGGAACCTGCAAACCCCCCCACATCCCCCAGCGCCTTGAGACCCTTACGGGTGAGTAGTCGCGCTTAAAAAACACCTGATTTGATTTGATTTGATTTGGAAAAGCTTTGCATCCTGCCTAGCATAGTATTTTGTACATAGTTTTGTCCTTCCTGTACAAAACCTATGCCTCACTGATGCACACACTGTAGCGCTACGGCGCTAAGGCGCGTGCATGGTGCACGGCAGCTGAAATCAGCGCAAGGGAAAGGGGAGGAGAGCTCCATATCTTTAAAAATATGTCTCTCTTCTGCTCCCTTACTGTCGCGCAACGCAGCGCAGCCTCGTGGGGGGCTGCGCTACTTTGCGTGGAGATTTTGTAAATCTCCCCCAAAATCTCTGAAGTGAGATGCAAATTGATTATGAAAATATCATAATATTTTCAGGGGATTGAGGAAATGGGATTACTCTTCGTAGAGCAATATTATAAATGAAAGAAAAAAAGGTTAAGGGCAGTAGGGGCCTGCATGGCTCGCGGGTGGGGGGCGGGTGCATGGTGGGGGGGGTCACGCAGGAAGGGGGGTCGATAATTTCTTTTTTTTTAATTACGTTTCTGCCAGCCGGGGTCCCGCGCCTTTACTGCTCCTGCTCTTCTGCCTCCAGAAGGAACAGGAAGCAGGCAGCCTCCCTCCCCTACCCTAAGGCAATCACAATGCTCCAGTGGAGCGTTGTGATTGGTCGGGACGCCGCCCAGCCAGTAGGGCATGGCATGTTCTCCATGTAGGCAGCAATGCAGCCTGCATGGAGAAGTGCAGAGTGCGCATGACTGGTTTGGGCAGCCCAAGAGGGCCGATCTAACTAGTCATGCGCATTCAGGAGTGGGCAAACCACTCCTGCCACGCCCAGGCAGCTCCGCCCACAGGCCCCCAAATGCAGAAACAAACATAAAATGGTAATAACCAAAATGTATTACCATTTTATGTTTTTACTTTCTCGCACTGTGAGAAAGCAGTGGGGCGACGCTCCTCCGCCCTAGTGGAGGAGCCGCCCTTAGTTAAGGGATTTTCACCTTAATCCTAACCTAAAACTGGAAGATTTATGCTGGTATAGGGTTAGACCTGTGTATGGAAGTCAACAACTTTCATATATTGCGATGGGCATGGGAAGTAGTCTTGATGGACATTACACATTATTAGCTTTAAGAAAATGTTAGGTGTGATCCAGTGACTTTTGAAGTTATAGATTTTTTCTAAATAAGGTCCTTAGTACCAAAGGATGATGGCCTAAGGGGCTGGCTACCTAGATCCATTCTCTAGCTATCTTGGGAGTATGGTCCAATGCAGCAAATTCAACAGCTACTGAAACTCATGACACTAAACAAAGGGGTGTAAAAATGGTATCATTCACAGTACCTACTTAACTAAAGGACACCACCTCACAGAAACACTTCTCAATCACTGAAATTCCTGTTATCATACAAGTAGAACAGGTTATTGAGTTAGATACCAGAAGAAGAAGAAGAAATACATCCTTATTCGGTTTAAAACATGTAAACCATAAAAGAAACGAAAAACAATACATCATCAGAAAAACACAATTTAATGAAGAATAAATCACATAATAGACCATAAATCAATATGTCCTGGGCACCATACACTAAACAACAAGGCATGTAGATAGCACTGTGATAAAGTAAATCAGTCTAAAATCATCGAGTTCCTCATTCTGACCGCACTATTTAATAACCGAGCAACATATTTACAAGTTCTGGTATCCAGCAATATCTGCAAATACAACAGAAGATGTCTAACTTGTCTAAAATTCTGGTCAGCCAATATTGGCTTTGAAAAACTATTACGCATACAAGAATAAAAAAGAAATGACATATAAAAATAAAATGCATAGTACCTTGAAGAGATTTACCTTCTTATAAACAGGTAATGCCATCTAATTCATTAGTCCATCCCTTGGGGACTCGTAATAGACGGTGTATCAATAGTGAACTTGAACAGAATTAGTAAAAAACAGTGAGCGTTTGACATCTCATAACTTAGATATGGTTCCAGGAATAGAGTAGTTTGGACCAAAACATAAGATCCGACAGTGGCCATAGGCAGAGCACTAAATTCCTTTTCCTCCCTCCTTAACGTCAAATCAGCTTTCTTAACCCAAACTATGCCCCCTTAACAGTGTGTTGAGTAATCCACACAAGTAGTAAGGAAGAAATGAGTAATTTATTGAATAGAAATACAGCATCACCAGGGAGCATTCAATGCCATCAAAGTCCAGCCACCAACTGACTCATGGAGCACGGCACGGACCTTACACTCTAGAACAGAAGAAGAATGAAAGGTCCATGCCGAGAACATGGAAGACATGGCAACCATGTACACAAGACAATGGCTCCAAGTGTGTAGAACAGATCAGGATGTCCTAGTTTATGAAAATAACCCTTAACTTAGTTCAGCCACCGGACTTCGTTGGCATGATCCAGCGTTAAACAATCTTTAATGATTAATCTGTTCAGCGTAAGCTCATTCTTGTACCAATCAGTTAGATATCATTGACTGAAGGCAACAGGAGCATGAATTTTTTATTCTGTTGTAAATGCAATCCAGCTATAGGACGGATATAGCTTCCATATCACACCAGTCACATTTCCAGAGGCACTGCATCAAAAGAAACGTAATGATTGTAGCACTGTGCTCTCCTTTGTCTTGCTCCTCTTACCCTGTCTCTCTCCATCCCTATGCTGTACAGTGTCTTTTTCCTCAGCAGCATTGTGCATTAACCTCTTTCTTCGCCTACCTTGCCTTTCTTCTCAGGCTTTCCATCATTCCATCAACATCAATGCACTATTATGCCACGGGGAAGTGGAAGTGACATCATGCATCCTTTGACCACCAATGACATCACAGGGTTGACTCCTTGCCCCACACTTCGCGCCTTGACAACATGTATTTGCTGCAGAGGGGCCATAGAAAAACTAATGACTAAAAATTACAGAAAGTAAATAAATATCTTAAAGACTTGATTACTTTCCCGCTGTGTGATCATTGTCCACTGACTGTGATGGAGCAGGGTTTTGAGAAAATAAAACCTGCTCGGATTAAGTCCTGAGTAATATTTACGAACAGTGTGCTGTGGAAATAACGTGCAAAAACACGAAAAACATGGGGAAATGCTTTGCGCATGCATGCACTAATGCGAGGACTACTACATGAAAAACTAGGCCACATTTGAGTTCTGCTTTTGAATAAAATAAAAATAATGCTGCTTTTGCACATTAGTGCTCTTGCTCGGACAATAACGTGGGACAGTGCAATAGTGGGTGGTAAAACAGTGAGAAGTACATTTCGTAAAATTAATAATGTCTGTGTTTTGTTCATCGTAGTGAAGCAAGCATGGGCCTACATTTCTGCATGCAAGTTGAGGGTTAAAGAAATAAATACGAATAAATACGCTGAAAATCAAGCTCTGAGAGAGAACGGAGAAGGCAAAAGCTGATAACCTTCAAAGAATATTGTATGTCTGCCAAGTAACAGAAGGATGGCCGTGAGATCGAGTGGAAGTGTACAAACTTCTTCTGCAGAAGTGGCAGAGATGAACAATGGAAGTGCAGAGATTTGCAACATGTTACTTGCTAGAGGAAATGCATATTCATGAAACATGGTTAACATAATGAGAAATGTGTATAACAAAGAACGCTATACAAATTATGAACGTGACTATGGTGGTGTGATAGAACACCCCCCAAATCAGCCAATGAGAGACTGAGTTTCTGTAAATGTTTCAACAAGTGTGGGTTGGACATGTAGGTTTTAGGGTATCATTTGGGTACCCTAGGGGGTGTGGTTAGCACGGTTTGGGTGAAGGCTTTGCTGGAGAGTAGAGGGAGATCGTTGTTGTCCGTCGGTTTGCTGATAAAGGCTTACCTGTTTCCTGTTCCTGTCCGGTATCCATTATCCTGATTAATTTTTGTTCCCTGAATCTGTCTCAGGGGACCCCTGCTATCCCTGTGGCCAGGGGTGGTATTTCACTATTTTCCGTAGGTTTATATAGCTAAATGATCCGTACTTTGCATGTTAAATTTGCAAATGTATTTTGTCTCTGAAACTATTGTCTCGTCATCTATCCGCTCCTTCATTTGCATTTATTCATTTTGATATGAGTTTGACACTGGTTGCCTTGATAATGTTTTCTCTCTCTCTGTGATTGATGCTTTGTTTGCTTTGTATATGTTTAAAGAGCAAGGGGACCCCAGTAGTTAGACCAGGGGTAGTATAAGGTTGATGTGTAGAACAAAGGTCTAGTAGAGGCCAAAAGGGTCCTCAGGTAGCCTGGGCTACTTATGATTTCAGAAAAGTAATTAATCAGATGAACTAGCGCAAGGAAGTCCAGGAGGTACTTTGATACTTAATATATATTTGGACGCAAGGTTTTTGAATTAACAACACTTTTATTATCTGCATAAATGGAATATCAAATCCTTAAACGGTAGTTCTAGTGCTCACACAAGAAGTGAAAGTGCGTGAAGAGGGGAAGTGCTGGTGACATTTTAAAATTACATCGCATTGAAAAACAACAACAATGATTATCAAAACTCCGTAATAAAATGAGTGTAATAATGGAGTTTTTGTTGGAGAGATCGACGGCGTTTCGATCTCAAGAATTGAGATCATCATCAGGAAAAGAACGTGTGAGCAGATAAAATCTACAGGAAGGAGAAAAGAATTTCAGAACCTTGGTCCTAAGAGATATGTACATACATTAGTTGTGCACATGGCGATACTCAGGTGGGGCCTGACGTGGATCAGTGGCAAGAATGAATCGCCAAATAGGAGGGGCGCGCGTGGTAAGTACGTGGGAATATGATAGTTGCTAACATCGTAGAGAAAAGCATGTGAGGGCGGTAGTTTATCCGCTACATGACCTGTGTAAATATCGTGTGCATACATCATGTTGGAGACGAGTGGTTTAACTTCGGAGACACAGGAGAGGGAACGCACCAGATCTGGTAGGCATAGGTAGTGGCTTACTTGTGGGAAGAGCGTTGGAGGGCTCAGGATGCCCGGGAAGTGGGCAAAGCTCGAAAGCGGGTGCGTCGCTAAGGAACATGTTACCGGTCGAGTCTACAAATGGAAGGCGTAGGGTTACTCACATGGCGAAGTACGAAGTACAAGTGATAGTGGGGATAGAGAAGGGCAATGAAACTTACTGTATTAGTTGCACAAGGCTTAAGGATCCGTGGTAATTCGGGCAGCTAATGTGCTAATGGAGGCTTCTGGTTTAGACAGTGTGCCTCTCTTGTGCCGGCGATCTAGAGAGAAGGGGGCCAGTGTTATTGGGGTGAAAATTAAGGCGAGTGAGAAGGAGTTGGCAGGAAAACCTACTGTGACTTACTTAGGGACCCACATGTGGCCGGAGAGTAATTGTTGCCACCCGTTGTAATTCGGGTGAAGCCGCTCTTGACTGGCATGTGCGGTCATATATCTAGGGAAGCGAAAAAGAAGAAGTGAGTGGCTGCCAAAGAGGGGCCACGGCTGAGTGAGTTGGGCGGGTTCGGGGAGTAAACTTACTTGATTATCGCAGCTGAAGTCAGCGGGGTGAACCGGAGCGACCCGGTATCGTCAGGGGAATTAATCGAGTGTGTCTACCTCTAGGAAGTAGAGGTTAAAAGCGACACGCGGGTGAACTGCACATGCATGAGAAAGAGGTCGCGCGCATCGTGCGTATCCTATGAATGCACAGTGTCAACCGGTAGACGCCATATTGGAGTGGGAACTGGGAGTAAAAAGGGGCCAGAGATGACTAGAGTACATAGGGAATAATTTGAAAAGGTGAAGACATATACATGTGAATGAAATTCCTTGTAGGAACTAATTGCAATATAAGACATACAGGGATGGTTTAAAAGGTTTAGGGTAAAGGAACATTACATTTGGATACTAGAATGGTGTCCAGGCAGCAGTCTGCAGCATTGTTAAAGTCCAGTTTGTGAAGGCAGTGTTACAGAATCATGTTCCATTCCTCTATAGTGTTAAGTCCGTTCTCAATGGAGCGACAGTAAAACATCCACTTGCACTCCAGTCTGCTGAGGATGGCTTGAGGGTCACCACCTCTGTCGTGAGGGTGTATAATGTCAATCACTTGCCAGTGAAGGTCTTGTTCTGAATGACCTTGTTCCATGAAATGTTCCACCACTGGTGCAGTCGTGACTTGGCAACGTATTCTGCTCTTGTGCTGACTGATTCTTGCTTTCACTTTTTGGGTGGTCTGACCCACGTATATGAGGTTGCAGGGACATTTAATACAGTAGATCACGTTAGTAGTATTACAGTTCGAAAAAAACTTCAGATACTTAAACCGGACCTTCACACACCCCCTTCACTCTTCCGAGCAGGTGGAGTGAGGGGTAGGTCCCCGGCACGGGATCCCGGCTAAACTGTGAGTACGATTGCTCCCCTGGGGACGCCGCTGAACGCTTGCACGGCGTGCGCCCATTCTAGCTCATCTTTATTGTTTTACTTAACCTTGGCAATATTTTTATTTGATTCTGAACCGGCAGGACGTAAACTTTTGTAATGTACATCCTCTGCCTGTCACTCGATGGAGCCTGACCATAATCCAAATCGGGCGAGTCCCTGGCTGCATTTATTTGATGGTGTTTGGTTACCACCATCCTCACCTCAATACCATGATGTGTGCCACGTTTGTCATGTTTTGCTTCTATGACTTTATATGGCTAAACACTTTTTAGTTGCACTAACCACCCATGCATGTGATTTGGCTTGTTTTTACTTTGGAGGCTGCGGTGTCCATTTTCTATTTTGATTAATTATGATTTCTGTTATTGTGTTTCCTTGTCCTGTTATCTGTACAGTGCGGTCCATTCTGTATATAATAAAAAGGTACCTCAATGTTTGGAAGCAGAGTGCATGGTTCCCCTTGGAGAGCATCACCAAACCAACCACTGTGGAGAAAGTGTATTGTTTCTGGTCCTGACGAATCCCCATGTGATTTCTTACATACTAGGCGAGAAACATATTGATCACCCACTTGTAGCCACCTCTGACCATTATATCAGCAGTGACACCATTGATGTTTTTAATTTGGACCAGTGGGCTTGCAGCTTAAATTCATTTTGGAGCACCACTGCACCTCATTTTATCCCTCCACACACGATTTCACCACACACCTTGTCCACATCTACACCATAAGACCCCACACCTGCACCACACCTTACGGCTTGGGAAATAGATCTCCGACAAAGAGCACCTCATAGGGAGTCACCCCGTCTCCACCTTAGGGTAAGGGTCTTGACCAACCCAGCCTCCTCCTTCCTCCTCCACAGGAACTGCATACCTCTTCTTCTCATTGATGTCTCATAAGTGCCATTGGGGCCAGTTTTTTTTTTCCTTGCACAGAAACAAAAGGCAGACTTTGCGGAATGCCTCTCACCTTCGATACAGTCCACTTAGTTGTTTCTGTGTCAAAATAAGGTTGGGAGGCAAGTAAGACTTCAGTACAGTCCTTCTTTACTTCCTATTATATAGAAACTTCATGCATCAGCACATTAAAACCAGATCTATTGGCTTTGCCTATGCCAGTTTAGCTCATAACTGTGCAGAAATGTATACAGGGGCAAATAATTAAACATCATATATATACTTGGGGACTCCACCGGGCCATTGGGGTCCAGGAAACCCTATTTACAAGTCACACTCAGGATTAAGAAAGACTGATAACCAAAAGGCTGAATGTCACACTCTGAAGTTTATTTTGCATTTTACCTGACACAGTAGAACATAACCACTCTGAAAGTATTATATGAAATGATGTCCAGAGCATGCATGTGAACACATATGTCACTCACTCTGGGAATCACAGAACTCATCAGTACATTTCATTTGCACAAACCGTTGTGGCTCAACTCCTTAATGTGAAGTAGCTTTACTATCCTCCTTTCCCCTCACCCCGGTTAGGGGAACCCCTTCCCTTCCTGGTGGTACCATTCCAGAAGCTACCTACACTGGGCAGAGCACAGGCCAATGGATCAAAGCAAAACAAATGCATTATTAGCATGAAATAACCTACAAGTGAGGTGTAACTAACCTGAGTGGCAGAAAGCCTCACAGTTTCTCTAAGGGTTCTCCAACCTTCTTTGTAGTAATAGATTCTCATGTTCAGGGAAAATCGTCCGACCTACTATTATTATTAGTGTTGTAATAGTGACCAGATCAGACAAGGTTACATTGTTGGCCATGCCATTCAAGATTATCAGCAGTGATCACCTCATAGCATCAGGCAGAGCTACCAGCAGTAATGTAGAAAAAGCTTTACCAACTTGCAATGCCTCACCATGGGTAATACATAACAGCCATAGAGTATTACCCATGGCACCAAGGTAATAATAAGTCTCCCCAATGCTGCATGTTTATCACTCAAATATTGACTTTAAATATAAGGTAACAGGATGATTTGTAAAGCACATGCACCACCTAAAGGATTTATTGTCGGTGAAGCAACATATGTTTACTGTTACCCAACTCGATGTTTAAAATGTCTGAATCGGAAATTCAATTTGAAATCCAGTAATTTTTCTCCAAACATTAGCTTATGAGCTCTGAAAATCCATACATTTTTATACACAAATTTGGTGAATATATAGATATATATAGGACATGTGATCAAGGCCGTTCTACCGGCCGAAACGCGTCATGGCGACATGGTGATTGCTGAATAAAGAACACCACGAAAATATTTTGGGTCTGCTATTGCCTTCTTTCATGGGGAGTGCAGTGGAGTGAAGTGGCGGAGAGCTTTCAAATATATATATGTATATATTCAGCTCCAGGGGTGTCCACCAGTCGAGCAGCACTCGGGCAACAGCAGCAAAACAACAGCCTTTAATTGGTACAGACGGATTCCTCCTGCAGTACTTGAAACAGCCGTTCCATATAGGACTGCCTGATGCGTTTCGAAGTTCCTCAACTTCTCCTCAGAGGCTTTAACAGAACGGATGTGTGCATATGACAATCCCATTCACATTTGAATATTACACGCCCTCACATGGGCCGCTCTTATGAGACTGTGCATGATGGGGATTGTAGTTTTCGGCATTGTTCATGAATGGATGTACACACATAATATCCTGTTAGATTAAGTCCTCATTGGTGGGTGTTGGACAGGCCACACGAAGGGCTTGCTCCCTCCCCGCACGACAGGGCCCGAGCTCCGGCCCACCAGGCATAACCCACGAAAAGCACCTGTACCCCGTCTCCCGACGGATCTTCTGCCCTCGGACCTCTACTCATCACGGGGCCCAGCCCCACCGGCTCCCCCGGCCGGTTCAAGCCGCCATCTTGGGCCCTGCACCACGAGGCCGCGTGGCCTCGGCCCGACCCTAACCCCGGGCCTGGCCGGCCCCGACATCCCGGCACCACCCTCCACCCAGGAGGTGAGCGGACCACTTGGCAGGTCAATGGGAGAACGAAGTGTCAAGAGCTCTTCCCCCGCCAGGTGCCGATCGCCTCCAGCTCCCCCAGGCGCTGGCTCCACCCCCTGCTGGGTGTCTGGACACCTTCATCCCGGGCCCTCCGACCTCCAAGTGCGAGGGTCCGGACATCAAAGGGCGCCTGCCCTATAACTGGGGCAACTCCGGAGCAGGAAGGCAGTTGTATCCTGGAGTCGAGAGACACCGAGAGAACTCAGCCTTGACGGACTACTGGCGCTGCCGTAGCCCGCCCTTGTGAACCATCGTCCTGCCTGCTGGCGCTGCCGCGGCCTTCTGCAACATCCATCCTCGTCGGGACCTGCTGGCGCTGCCGCGGCCCGTTGTAACGACCATCCTCGTCGGGACCTGCTGGCGCTGCCGCGGCCCGTTGTAACGACCCTCCTCGTCGGGACCTGCTGGCGCTGCCGCGGCCCGTTGTAACGACCATCCTCACCGGGACCTGCTGGCGCTGCCGCGGACCGTACATCGACCATCTTTCCGGGACCTGCTGGCGCTGCCGCGGACCGTGTACCGACCATCTCAACCGGGACCTGCTGGCGCTGCCGCGGCCCGTACCAACCAAACCACCAAGCTCGAGGATTGTGAGCTAGTCTTCATCTCATCCGAACTACCTGACTGGTAGACAGACTGTCCCGCTACCCCTTACCCTGCTTTGAGAGACTTGAATCGAGGGGACCCCTGAGTCCAGACCTCCTTGTACCATTCAACCGTACCTTAAGAAGTGCTTATAAAGAACACTGAACCTTATCCGTGTGTGGTATCTGTCTGTGGGGGGGAAGTTACTTGTCTGTACGATCGCTGGAGACGGCTCTCCCCGGAGACCTCTCCTCCTGACCCCGGCCGACCCTCCCGGTCCGTCTACCCTTTCTAACATTGGTGGCCAGCGGCGCGATCCGAATCAACGCGTAATCGTACAGAGAGTAGCTCACCCCACGACAAAAACACGATGTCAGCCAAAGATAGCAGCTCCACCGAGAAATTCCAAATGGATAAATTAGAAGAATACAACCACCGCGAACTGAGACAATTCTGCATAGAACTTGGCATTGCTACCACCGGCCTGAGTACCAAGGATGACCTAAAGCACGCCCTAGAGTCGTGGACAGAAACTGGGGTCGCCGGACCCTCCGACCAAAGCAGCATCACACCAGAGGGGAACGCCACGGCTCCCGAGGAGCGGGGAACGGGCCTCTCGCAGGAGGAGATCCGAGAAAGAGAAAGAACCAGATTGCACGAGTTGGAAATGGCACGACTCAAGATGGATGGGGAACTCAAGTTAGCTGAACAGAAACTCAACCTCGAGCATATGCGGCTCCGAGATGAACGAGAAGAGAAGCAGAGACAGAGAGAGCTGGAGGAGAAAAAAATAACGCTCGAGCACGAGCGCCAACTAGCGGAGATAGAACTTCGGAAACAGAATAAAGAACTGGGGGTGCCTGAGCGACCACACACCCCGGGGCCAATCGAGAAAAAAGTCCACATCCCCAAGGATGTTGTCCGCGAGTATGTCCGAGAAGACGACATACAACAGTGGTTTAAAGCCTACGAGATCGCCATGACCTCCCACCGGATCGACCGGAGTGATTGGGGAGCCGGACTTTGGGGGAGGTTTATCAACGAGGGTCGCGATGCCCTACTGCAGCTCCCAGATCACCAAATGTCGTCCTACGACCACATGAAGGCTGCCCTCCTCACCCGCTACGGCCTCACACCCGAGATGTACCGCCAGAGGTTCAGAGATTGCACCCGGATCCCAGGTACAACTTGGGTAGAATACGTGAACTATTTCAGCCGTGCCTTCGAGGGTTGGATAAAGGGGAGCCATGTCACCACCTACGAACAACTCTTTAACCTTATGGTATGGGAGCACCTGTCGAACAACTGTTTTGTCGAGCTCAGGCAGCACCTCCTCGACAGTAAGCTGACTGACCCCCGGCAGCTCGCCGCCGAAGCTGACCGATGGGAAAGCACCCGAGTGGGCCGGAGGGGGCCACACGAACAGAACAGAAGCAACCAAGGCCAGCACCGTCCTCGGGGAGGAGGAGGGGGCCAGGGGCGAGGGAGAGACGCCTTGCCAGCAACACCCGTGGCCAGCACCCCGCCTCCGGCCGGCCGGGGCAACCCCCCGTGGCGTCCTGGGGTCCGAGCCAACGTCACGTGCCACCGATGCCAGCGAGTCGGCCACTACGCCAATGACCCGAGCTGCCCGCAGAACCAAACACCCAAGCCCCGCCAGGTAGCTGCTGCCGCCCTGGGGGAAGAGCGATCATCGGAGGAACCAGAAGAGTATGAGCCGGCCCAGCAAGAGTGGGAACCGGCTGCCATGGTCCTGGCGTGCTTAGGGGGAAGAGACATGGTCCCGCGGGCTCCCCTACCCGCTAACACCAGGAAATACGGTCAGTGGGTGACCATTAATGGACAGCGAGCCGAGGCCTTGCGTGACACAGGCGCCAGTGTGACGGCCGTCCGCTGTCACCTGGTGAAGCCCGAGCAGATCCTGCCGAACATTCTCTGCCCCGTCCGCTCGGCAGACAACTCTGAAAGTATGTGTCAAATGGCCTGCGTCCCATTCGAATGGGGAGGGGTCTCCGGCCTGTTGAAGGTGACGGTCCGGGACGATGCCCCCGTGGACTGCCTCCTGGGGAATGACCTCGAGAGTTCCCCGTGGGCCACCGTTGAGAGAAGAGAGCACCTGGGGATGCTGGGCCTCCCGGACTGGGCCTGCATAACCACCCGGTCCATGGCCGCCCGTGCCGTCCCTCGATCAGAAGAACCGGAATGGCCAGCACCTCCGCCCCCGGTCGCCCCAGTAGAAGACAACGACGAGGCCATCCTCCCAGACCCGACGACCGAAGGGGACGCGCCACCCCAGGACCTTCCTGACCTGGCTCAGTGGCGTCAAGAAGGGGGGCCCACCCAAGAACAGTTCCGCCAGGAACAAAAGACCTGTCCCTCCCTCGAGGGACTCCGCCAACAAGCCAGCGCCCAGAACGCAGGGGACTCCACCGGAACTCACTGGGTCTACTGGGATAATGACCTGCTATACAGCGAGCAAAGAATCGCCGAACTGGGGGCCGGTCGAGTACTGGTGGTACCTCTCCGCTTCAGAGACTTTCTGCTCAACCTGGCCCACGATGTCCCCCTGGCTGGACACCTGGGCCAGGACAAAACGTACAGCCGCCTAGTGACCCACTTTTTCTGGCCGAAAATGAGGAACGACGTCCTGAACCACTGCCGATCTTGCCCCACATGCCAAGCCAGCGGGAAGAGTGGTCGGAAGCTGAAAGCCCCTCTGCAACCCTTCCCTGTGGTCACCACCCCGTTCGAGAGGGTGGGGATAGACATTGTGGGGCCTCTGGACCCCCGCACGGCACAAGGACACAGGTTCATCTTAGTACTGGTGGACCATGCCACCCGCTACCCCGAGGCGGTGCCCCTACGGACCGTGACAGCTCCGGTGGTTGGCCGGGCCCTAATGGGGATCTTCTCCCGGGTAGGCTTCCCCCGAGAAGTCGTCAGCGACCGAGGCACGAACTTTATATCCAAATACATGAAGTCCCTCTGGCAACAATGCGGGGTCACCTACAGATTCACGACCCCCTATCACCCCCAAGGGAACGGACTAGTGGAGCGTTTTAACCGCACTCTCAAGGGGATGATTGGGGGATTGGAAGAGCCCCTCCGTCGCCAGTGGGATGTACTACTCCCGTGCCTCCTCTTCGCCTACCGAGAAGTTCCCCAGAAGTCCCTCGGTTTTAGCCCTTTCGAACTCCTGTACGGGCACCCTGTGCGAGGGCCCCTCAGCCTCGTAAAAGAAGGTTGGGAGATGGCCCCCCTAAAGACCCCTCCAGACGTCTTCAAATACATCCTGGCCCTACGCAGTCAGACCCGGGGCTTCAGAGAGATGGCCAAGGCGAACCTCGAGGCCAGCCAGGAGGACATGAAGAAGTGGTATGATCACAATGCCTCCTCCGTTGAGTTCGAGCCGGGACAACAAGTATGGGTGATGTCCCCCACCGAACCATGTGCCTTGCAAGATAAGTGGACGGGGCCCTTCAAAGTGGTCGAGCGCAAAAGCCCCGTCACTTACCTCATCGACCTGGGGACCCCCAGGAACCCCCTCCGGGTCCTCCACACCAACCGACTCAAACCACACTTTGTGCGCTCAGAACTCAGCCTCCTGATGGCTACGGACAGTGGGGCAGAGGAAGACTCCGAACCCCTCCCGGATCTTCTGAAGACTCAGGAGAATGACGGCTCCGTGGACGGGGTCCGGCTCTCTGACGCCCTCACTTCGGAGCAACGCCAGGGCTGCCGGAACCTCCTGCTGCAGTTCGCTACCCTGTTCTCCCTCACCCCCGGGGTCACCCCTTGGTGTTTGCACGACGTGGACACCGGGGACAGTCCCCCTGTCCGACACCGGGCCTACCGCGTACCAGATCGGGTACGGGCCTGCATACAGGAGGAAGTGGCCAAGATGCTCACAATCGGGGTCATCGAGCCCTCGGACAGTCCCTGGGCCAGTCCGGTTGTATTGGTTCCCAAAGCCGCTGCCCCCGGCACCGCACCTGAACTGAGATTCTGCGTCGACTACCGGGGCTTGAACGCTGTCACCCGGACCGACGCTCATCCGATTCCCCGAGCAGACGAGCTGATCGACCGGCTGGGGGCCGCCCGCTACCTTAGTATCTTCGACCTAACAGCGGGCTACTGGCAGATCGGCCTCACACCCAGGGCTCAGGAACGGTCAGCCTTCTCTACCCCCGATGGCCACTACCAATTCAAGGTCATGCCCTTCGGCATGAAGAATGCCCCCGCCACGTTTCAACGCCTCGTGAACCAGGTCTTGGCGGGGCTCGAAGAGTTCAGCGCTGCCTACCTGGACGATATCGCTGTATACAGCCGCCACTGGCCCGACCACCTCCGTCACCTCCAAGAGGTCCTACAGGCCCTCCAGCGGGCCGGCCTCACAATTAAGGCCGGCAAGTGCCAAATTGGCCAAGGGTCTGTGACCTACCTTGGGCACCAAGTGGGAAGCGGGCTGGTGGCCCCGCTACAACTTAAGATTGCTGCCATCCAGTCCTGGCAGCCCCCCGTCACCCAGACCGAGGTCCGAGCCTTCTTGGGGCTCACCGGCTACTACCGGCGGTTCGTGAAAGACTACGGCAGCATCGTGGGGCCCCTCACGGGCCTCACGTCCAAGAACCAGCCGAAGCGGATTAACTGGACCCCCGATTGTCAAGCGGCCTTCGAGAAGCTGAAGGCCGCCCTGTGCACCGCCCCTGTGCTCCAGGCCCCCGATTACAGTCGGGAATTCGTGGTACAGACCGACGCCTCCGACCACGGCATCGGAGCCGTCCTTTCTCAGTTAAACCCCGAGGGTCATGACCAGCCGGTGGCCTTCATCAGTCGATGTCTCCTGGCCCGAGAACAGCGCTGGAGCACCATCGAGAGGGAGGCCTTCGCAGTGGTGTGGGCCCTCAAAAAGCTCCGGCCCTATCTCTTCGGTACCCACTTCCGGGTACAAACCGACCATCGACCCCTGCAGTGGCTGATGCAGATGCGGGGGGAGAACCCAAAACTCTTGCGCTGGTCCATTTCCCGGCAGGGAATGGACTTCACTGTGGAGCACCGACCAGGCCAAGACCACGCCAACGCGGATGGCCTGTCCCGCTTTTTCCGCCTCGACGAAGAGAGTCCCCAAGGAGATGGGTGACTCTCCCCGCCTTCAGCTGGGGGGGACGCATGTTGGACAGGCCACACGAAGGGCTTGCTCCCTCCCCGCACGACAGGGCCCGAGCTCCGGCCCACCAGGCATAACCCACGAAAAGCACCTGTACCCCGTCTCCCGACGGATCTTCTGCCCTCGGACCTCTACTCATCACGGGGCCCAGCCCCACCGGCTCCCCCGGCCGGTTCAAGCCGCCATCTTGGGCCCTGCACCACGAGGCCGCGTGGCCTCGGCCCGACCCTAACCCCGGGCCTGGCCGGCCCCGACATCCCGGCACCACCCTCCACCCAGGAGGTGAGCGGACCACTTGGCAGGTCAATGGGAGAACGAAGTGTCAAGAGCTCTTCCACCGCCAGGTGCCGATCGCCTCCAGCTCCCCCAGGCGCTGGCTCCACCCCCTGCTGGGTGTCTGGACACCTTCATCCCGGGCCCTCCGACCTCCAAGTGCGAGGGTCCGGACATCAAAGGGCGCCTGCCCTATAACTGGGGCAACTCCGGAGCAGGAAGGCAGTTGTATCCTGGAGTCGAGAGACACCGAGAGAACTCAGCCTTGACGGACTACTGGCGCTGCCGTAGCCCGCCCTTGTGAACCATCGTCCTGCCTGCTGGCGCTGCCGCGGCCTTCTGCAACATCCATCCTCGTCGGGACCTGCTGGCGCTGCCGCGGCCCGTTGTAACGACCATCCTCGTCGGGACCTGCTGGCGCTGCCGCGGCCCGTTGTAACGACCATCCTCGTCGGGACCTGCTGGCGCTGCCGCGGCCCGTTGTGACGACCATCCTCACCGGGACCTGCTGGCGCTGCCGCGGACCGTACATCGACCATCTTTCCGGGACCTGCTGGCGCTGCCGCGGACCGTGTACCGACCATCTCAACCGGGACCTGCTGGCGCTGCCGCGGCCCGTACCAACCAAACCACCAAGCTCGAGGATTGTGAGCTAGTCTTCATCTCATCCGAACTACCTGACTGGTAGACAGACTGTCCCGCTACCCCTTACCCTGCTTTGAGAGACTTGAATCGAGGGGACCCCTGAGTCCAGACCTCCTTGTACCATTCAACCGTACCTTAAGAAGTGCTTATAAAGAACACTGAACCTTATCCGTGTGTGGTATCTGTCTGTGGGGGGGAAGTTACTTGTCTGTACGATCGCTGGAGACGGCTCTCCCCGGAGACCTCTCCTCCTGACCCCGGCCGACCCTCCCGGTCCGTCTACCCTTTCTAACAGTGGGTGTGCAATATGAAAATGGCGTAGTGCTGCCTCGCCAGTGGGCACCCAGGAGCTTTGATATTTCACGCGGCAGTCCGGCCAAGGAGGCGCGCACCACTTCCTAAATGGGGGTCACGGGTCGGAATCATACCGAGCCCATATGTGAAGCAGCGGCTAAGGGATTAATGGACGCTTTACACCCCGGGGCCCATCCTGGGCTTTCTATTGTGCCAGCTTTAATGACAAACGCTCATCCAGGGAATAAATACTGACTACAAGCCCCACAAGACATTGCGTTGGACTCATATGAGTCGCCCATCTGCGGGCCATTAATTATAAATAGTGGGAGTGACAGAACGGAAGTACTCACGTCGAGCGTCTGATGACGAGCAAAAGGCTCAGAAACGTGACAGGCTGAAAATCTACAGACTTGAGAGCTGAAGACAATTACCTGCGTGCGAAGGTGTGCTTTACCCGCCGAATGCCGCTACTTGAGTGCTGCCTCGCCAGTGGGCACCCAGGAGCTTTGATATTTCACGTGGCAGTCCGGCCGCGGAGGCGCGCACCACCGCCTAAATGGGGGTCACGGGTCGGAATCATACCGAGCCCATATGTGAAGCAGAGGCTAAGGGATTAATGGACGCTTTCAACCCCGGGGCCCATCAAGGGCTTTTTATTGTGCCAGCTTTAATGACAACGCCCATCCAGGGAATAAATACTGACTACAAGCCCCACAAGACATTGCGTTGGACTCATATGAGTCGCCCATCTGCGGGCCATTAATTATAAATAGTGGGAGTGTCAGAACGGAAGTACTCACGTCGAGCGTCTGATGATGAGCAAAAGGCTCAGAAACGCGTCAGGCTGAAAATCTACAGACTTTAGAGCTGAAGACAATTACCGGAGTGCGAAGGTATGCTTTACCCGCCGACTGCCGCTACTTGAGTGCTGCCTCGCCAGTGGGCACCCAGGAGCTTTGATATTTCACGTGGCAGTCCGGCCGCGGAGGCGCGCACCACCGCCTAAATGGGGGTCAAGGGTCGGAATCATACCGAGCCCATATGTGAAGCAGCGGCTAAGGGATTAATGGACGCTTTACACCCCGGGGCCCATCCAGGGCTTTTTATTGTGCCAGCTTTAATGACAAACGCTCATCCAGGGAATAAATACTGACTACAAGCCCCACAAGACATTGCGTTGGACTTATATGAGTCGCCCATCTGCGGGCCATTAATTATAAATAGTGGGAGTGTCAGAACGGAAGTACTCACGTCGAGCGTCTGATGACGAGCAAAAGGCTCAGAAACGCGACAGGCTGAAAATCTACAGACTTGAGAGCTGAAGACAATTACCGGAGTGCGAAGGTGTGCTTTACCCGCCGAATGCCGCTACTTGAGTGCTGCCTCGCAAGTGGGCACCCAGGAGCTTTGATATTTCACGTGGCAGTCCGGCCGCGGAGGCGCGCACCACCGCCTAAATGGGGGTCACGGGTCGGAATCATACCGAGCCCATATGTGAAGCAGCGGCTAAGGGATTAATGGACGCTTTCAACCCCGGGGCCCATCAAGGGCTTTTTATTGTGCCAGCTTTAATGACAAAAGCCCATCCAGGGAATAAATACTGACTACAAGCCCCACAAGACATTGCGTTGGACTCATATGAGTGGCTCATCTGCGGGCCATTAATTATAAATAGTGGGAGTGTCAGAACGGAAGTACTCACGTCGAGCCTCTGACGACGAGCAAAAGGCTCAGAAATGCGTCAGGCTGAAAATCTACAGACTTGAGAGCTGAAGACAATTACCGAAGTGCGAAGGTGTGCTTTACCCGCCGAATGCCGCTACTTGAGTGCTGCCTCGCCAGTGGGCACCCAGGAGCTTTGATATTTCACATGGCAGTCCGGCCGCGGAGGCGCGCACCACCGCCTAAATGGGGGTCACGGGTCGGAATCATACCGAGCCCATATGTGAAGCAGCGGCTAAGGGATTAATGGACGCTTTCAACCCCGGGGCCCATTGTGGAAATTTAGTTCGTATCTGAACATTATCTGCGCCATCTTGTCTTTCCCCAGCACCACACGCAAAAACACACGGCAGCCATTTTAGGCACCATGGCCTCTCTCCAAGCTCATTGTCGATCACCAACGCGTCCCCCTAGCGCTGCGAACATCCCCCAACATGCTGACCACCCCCGCTCTCTCATACACGGGCCATAAACCCTCTCCTTCTGCGCGACCCTGCCATGGGACCACATCCCACACCTGACCGACATCCCATATATGGTCATACATCTCTTTGATAACCCCCTTCCTCTTCGCCCGATTGTCCGGGCCGATCCCAGGCCATCACCTAGCCCTGCGGATGCATTTTATTGCCCCTACTGTAAGGGAAACACCCCACATCAAAGGGATTACAGTAGATCAAGGCCCCCCCACCACCTGAGACCCGACCAGTCGCACACACCCCCGGGAATTGGCGGAATGTCCAGCTGTGTGATAGCCATCTCCTACTGTGGGTGGGGTGGGGACTTCCACTGTAGATATGTGTGGGAACGAGCTTGAATCGGGGATTCTGAGGATGTTCTTTCATGTATCAAAGCGATCTCAAGAATGTGCCATGTATGATAAACCTGCAATAAAGTCATAAACCTGTGTATAAGAGGCCAGGCCTCAGAGATGCAGTTAGAGCACCTCGTGACGATACCTTGCTGTCTGATCTGATGTGTTCTTCTCCGACGGAATAAAACTTTGTTTCCTGCCTTCCAGTCTCCGGCGCCTGTCTCTTTGTTGGTTAATTATCGGATGGTATAAGAGGCGATTATCGCCGGGCAATACTTAGAAGGTTATCGACTGCGACTGCCTCTACCTTTTAACAATTGGCGTCCCAAGCGTGGGGCCCATCAGCGACACGTGGATCCAGTGGGACAGGTCCCAACGACAGAGTGAACGACTGCAGCGATCGGGAGAGCTCCTGCCTGATAGACCCTCGTCTGGCAGCCGATCATCTGAACTTCACTGGTTCCGAACAGACCTCTCTCGAGTGATCTACGGTCCTGACTGGGAACCATCAGGAGTGCCGCGGCAAATACGGAGAGTAGAGGACGATCGGGCGCTGGAGGCGGAAGACGAGAAACTGTCCATGCGGTCCGGGTAAGGTCGTGTAACACGACAAATTGCGAAACGATTGATTGATTGATTGAAAATACTAGTATTACTTATTTGATTGTTCTTTTTGAGATATTCGCTGTCTACAAACGGGGAAGAGTAGAAACACTCTCTCTCCCTTTGCAGATAGTGAAGGGTAGGTAACGCAGACTTTTGTCCCCATTGTAACCCGTCGTGCCTATTTTTATCTCCCCACTGATTGATTGTCCGAACATTGATTGTTTTGAAGAATAGTGCTCTTTGAGATATTCTCTGTTTGCAAATAACGTAGAATAGAAATATTCTGTCTAGTCTTTGCAAATAGTGAAGGGTAGGTAACGCAGACTTTTGTCCCCATTGTAACCCGTCGTGCCTATTTTTATCTCCCCATTGATTGATTGATTGTCCGAACACCAGTTGTTCGATATTGGTTCTTTGGAGGTATTCTCTGCTTGCAAATAACAAGGAACAGAGATATTCTGTCTAGTCTTTGCAAGCAGTGAAAAGATAGGTAGTGCAGACTTTTGTCCCCGTTGTAACCCGTCATGCCTGTCTTCTCCCCACTGATTGGTAGTTGGTTCTGCCCGGACCGCTTATTAGAGGTGAACCATCCGGCTCCACTGGAAGGCACCCCTAATAAGGACATGTTCACTAAATATGGACTAGTCGCCGTAGCTTATAGCAAGCTATGGCATAAATATACAAAGGGGGACCCCGAGAGTCAGTGGCCACTGATGGGATCCTTCGATGATCACAAACTAGAAACACTATGTTAGAAATACCCCACTCCCACACCGGTAAGGGTTGGGGGTAACGGAGTATTTCCAGGACATACAGTGTGGTAGCTTGGCTCGAGTGGTCAGGAATCAGGCACCGTGCTAAGCATACGACATACCCATACAACAACCATGCGTGCATCCGTTCCAAAAACGACTCTACACCGTAAAAATTATGAAAAATATCTTTCTTTATCTTCTTTTTCTCTTCGTTGCTGATTAGATAAATAATAACACAATCACAATATACAAACTTTTTAAATAGTGCAGGTCAAATAAATACTGGCTTAATGATTCAATAAATAGGGGTGATCATAAATAAGGAAGGTCTAAATATAAGTGCAATACATACAGGCAATTAAATATTCTGAGGCAATAAATACTGTAAACCAATAAATATTGTGCATCAATAAATACTGTGGACCAATAAATACAGTGAAGCAATAAATAGGTTAAATACAATAAATACAGTGCCTCCAATAAATAATTAAAAGCTGACAGTGACACTCATATAATCAGATCACATTTGAGATTACTCTGGGCTGATTTGGCCCAGGCACAGCTTGTGGGGATGTGGAAGGCTTGAGGGTGTCTACTCCCTGGCTTGGACAAGGCTGAGGCCTAAACTGAGGTAGATCAAGGGGGGAATACCAGAGACCTGGCTCTCTCACTCTACACAACCCCTCTAAATTAGTCTCAGCTCACCCCTGGCACAGTCCAGCTGGTTCCAGCACCTCTCTAACCCCTAGAGTAGTCTCTTAGGATTCCACAGGGCCTTTGGCGCCCTCTATTCCACTTACTGCCCTTTTTCTGAAGTTCCGACGCCGCTGGAGTCGTGTCGACGCCGTGAGGCGGATCCGGTTCGATGTCGGCGGCCTCGGCACAATGTCAGTTCCTGACGACGCCGGTAGGCGGCTCCGGTTCGATGTCGGCGGCCTCGGCTCGATCTCGACCTCCGATTCGATGGCGTCGGGCAGTCTTGACTCGATGTCGACTTCGGGCGGCTCCGGTCCGATGGCGACCTCAGCTTCGATGACGTCGGCCGGCCTTGGCTCGATGTCGACTTCCGGCGACTCCGGAGTGCGATCCTCACTCCCGACCTCCGGTGCTCCTCTCCTCAGGTTTCCGGCGACTCCGGAGTGCGACCTCCACTCCTGACCTCCGGCACGATTCTCTCAGGTTCCGGCGACTCCGGAGTGCGATCTCCACTCCCGACCTCCGGCACACTTCACCTCGGTCTCCGGCGACTCCGGAGGGCGGACTTCACTCCCCCGTTGACACCGCTCACTCGACCTTGGTTAACCTCCTCCTCGACCTCTGGTACACCTCACGTCCTCCGTCGGCGCCCTCTCACGATCTCTGGCGGCTCTGGGCACGACGTCTGCTTTTCCAGTCAGCGCCGCTTCTCCACCTCAGGCTCCAGGTCTCCAGGCTACTCGACGTCCGGCTCCAGGGAAACCAGTATCCAGGTCAGGATCTTGCTGTTCTTGGATTCTAAGGCCTGTTCCTGCTGTCCAGGTCCTTAAGATGGTTTTTCTTACTTCTTCCCACACAGGGCTCCAGGCTGGGCTCAGTCAGTAGGGACTAGTATCAGGGGTGGGTTTATGGACCCCACTCCAGGCACAAGTTTCCACCCCTGCTGCCTCACTCCTTCCTCCTTCAGGTTTCTGCTGCTCACTCTTCACCAGTCAGGTGCCAACTGCCAGCTCCAACTGCCAACTCTCTGTCTTAGCTTCCCAACATTCTAAACCGCCGCCAACTGTCACAGGGTTCTGGAATGTTCTGGAAGGTGCTGGTAGGTTCCAGTGGATGCTGGTGATGTCACAGGTGGCCACCATTTTGTGCTCCAGGCCCTCAGACAGAAGTTTCAGGGGTAGATAAAATGGCTCCCTGAATCTGCAGCAACACGAAAAAGTCTGGTGGTTCCCAAAAAGGAAAAATTCAAACAGGGTTTGAGGCAAAAGTGGGACAAAATAAATAATGATGAGGAGGGACCACCCAAAGGGCTGACAGGTCTAACACGCGTCCCCCCCAGCTGAAAGTGGGGAAAGCTACCCAACCCCTTGGGAGTTCTCATCACTAAGGCGGAAATACCTTGAGAGACCGTCTGCATTGGCGTGGTCCACTCCAGGC
Source organism: Triturus cristatus (assembly GCF_964204655.1). Classification (NCBI taxonomy): domain Eukaryota; kingdom Metazoa; phylum Chordata; class Amphibia; order Caudata; family Salamandridae; genus Triturus; species Triturus cristatus. The sequence goes on along the minus strand of NC_140591.1, from coordinate 1,390,093,150 downwards.
CGATGTTCCACCTGAAAGTCCATTCCCTGTAGGGAAATAGACCACCTCAACAACTTGGGATTCTCCCCCTTCATTTGCATCAGCCAACGAAGGGGTCTGTGGTCGGTCTGAACCAGGAAGTGCGAGTCAAACAGGTATGGCCGCAACTTCTTCAGAGCCCATACCACTGCAAAGGTTTCACGCTCTATTGCACTCCACTTCTGTTCCCTAGGAAGTAGTCTCCGGGATAGGAAGACCACGGGTTGATCCAGACCCTCTTCGTTGAGTTGCGATAACACTGCCCCAATGCCATGTTCTGATGCATCTGTCTGGACAATGAACTCCTTGGAAAAGTCTGGGGCCCTTAAGACCGGGGCCTCGCACATGGCTTTCTTCAATCTCACAAAGGCCTGCTGACAAGCCTCCGTCCAGACTACCCGTCGAGGTTGTTTCTTGGACGTGAGCTCCGTGAGGGGGGCTACGATGGTACCGTACCCCTTCACGAAGCGGCGGTAATATCCCGTGAGGCCCAGAAAAGCTCGGACCTCAGCCTGTGTCTTGGGGGGCTCCCAGGCCATGATGGCCTCTATCTTCGCCTGGAGGGGTTGCACCGCTCCCCTACCCACCAAGTGTCCCAGGTACACTACCGACCCCTGCCCGATCTGGCACTTGCTGGCCTTGATCGTCAATCCAGCTTGTCTCAGGGCCTGGAGAACAGCTTGCAGGTGACGCAAGTGATCCTCCCAGCTGTTACTGAAGACGGCTATGTCATCCAGATAAGCAGCAGAGAAACTCTCCATTCCGGTGAGGATCTGGTTTACCAGGCGCTGAAACGTGGCAGGTGCGTTCTTGAGCCCAAAGGGCATCACACAGAACTGGTAGTGGCCATTGGGCGTGGAGAAGGCTGACCTTTCCCTTGCTCCATCAGTCAAAGAGATCTGCCAGTACCCAGAAGTAAGGTCAAAGGTACTTAGATATTGGGCAGCTCCCAGCCGGTCAATCAATTCATCCGCCCTAGGGATCGGATGAGCATCAGTTTTGGTCACTGAATTCAGTCCCCGATAGTCCACACAGAACCTCAGTTCTGGTTGGGCACCCGGTGGTGCAGCTTTTGGTACTAACACCACCGGACTGGACCAGGGGCTGCTAGAAGGTTCGATCACTCCTAGCTCCAGCATCTTAGTGACTTCACTATGAATGCTGGCCTTCACCTTGTCTGACATCCGGTAGATCTTGGACTTCACAGGTGGGCTGTCTCCTGTGTCCACGTCATGGACGCACAGGTGAGTCCTACCCGGGACAAGGGAGAACAGCGAAGAGTACTGCCCCAGGACCTGGCGACAGTCCTCCTGCTGTTCAGGAGTTAGAGATGGGGAGAGAATCACTCCCTCCACCGACCCATCCTTTTCTTGAGACGCGAACAAATCGGGGAGAGGCTCGCTTTCCACGTCCTCTCCTCCGTCAGTCACCATCATCAAGATGACTTCGGGCCTCTCGTGGTGGGGTTTGAGGCGGTTGGCGTGCAGCACCCGTAGGGGCTGACGAGGGGTCTTCAGGTCCACCAAGTAGGTAGCCTTACCCTTCTTCTCCAACACCTCAAAGGGTCCTGACCAGCGATCCTGGAGGGTGCTAAGCTCTCCTGGTTCGATCACCCACACCTTCTGGCCAGGCTCCAACTCCACCGGGTGAGCGTTGTGGTCATACCACGCCTTCATCACTGCTTGGCTGGCCTCCAAGTTGTCAGAAGCTTGCTTCCACAACTTAGCCATTTGGCTCCGGAAGGCCAGCATGTAGCTCACCACATCCTGGGGAAGCTTTCTGGGAGTTCTTTCCCATCCGTCTCTCACCAGGTTGAGAGGTCCACGTACAGGGTGCCCATACAGAAGCTCGAAGGGGCTGAAGCCCACTCCCTTCTGTGGCACTTCCCTGTAAGAAAAGAGTAAACAGGGTAGGAGGACGTCCCATTTCCTCCGCAGGCTTTCAGGCAGACTTCTGATCATGCCCTTCAAGGTTTTGTTAAACCTCTCCACCAGACCATTTGTCTGGGGGTGGTAAGGAGTGGTGAACCGGTATGTCACTCCACACTCCTTCCACATGGCCCGCATGTACGCTGACATGAAGTTGGTCCCCCTGTCGGACACAACTTCCTTGGGAAAACCCACTCGGGTGAAGATTCCCATCAGGGCCCTAGCCACAACAGGTGCTGTTATGGTCCTCAGAGGTATTGCCTCTGGGTACCGTGTAGCCTGATCCACCAGAACCAGGATAAACCTGTGACCAGCTGTAGTCGGCGGATCTAATGGACCCACAATGTCGATGCCCACCCTTTCAAAGGGGGTGCTAACGACAGGAAGTGGTTCCAGGGCAGCTTTCAGCTTCACCCCTGTTTTCCCACTGGCTTGGCAAGACACACATGTCCGGCAGTAGGTATCGGACGACACTTTCATCTGAGGCCAATAAAAGTGTGGGACAAGACGGGCGAAGGTCTTGTCTTGCCCCAGGTGTCCTGCCAATGGTATCTCGTGAGCCAACTCCAGAAGGAAGGCTCGATAACGTTGAGGGACTACCAAGGCTCGTGACGATCCGTGTAGGGGTGCCTTGGGTTCACTGTAGAGGAGGCCATCCTCCCAGTAAACACTGTAGTTCCCTTCAACGTTCCCTGCTGCCTGGGCTTCGGCCTGTCGCCTCAGCCCCTCAAGGGTAGGGCACTCCCTCTGGCCCTGGCAGAATTCCTCCCTGGACGGGCCTCCCTCCACGTGCCACTCGGCCGGGATGGGTAGGTCCTCCAGGTTGGTAACGTCCCCCACCGCAGACTCCTGGTCCACCACCTCCGGTGGCCTATCCGTCCTACGGGGTGTGGACGCCAAGGCAGGCTCCTCCTGTCCTCGGTTCTTCCCTTGACCGGCAGCTGGCTGGGCCTTTGTTCCAGGCTCCAGCCGAAACGAACTCCCTCTTCGGGTAGTCGCGGACCTTGTGCTAACACAGGCCCAATCAGGTGTACCCAGCATCTCAGTGTGAGTCCGGTATTCCACCTCCTTCCAAGCGTTATGCTCCATGTCATTCCCCAGCAGACAATCGACTGGCACGGCAGGGCTTACGGCAACTCGAAGTGAACCTGCAACCCCCCCCCATTCAAAGGGAACCTCGGCCACGGGATAGTGGCCTGTTCTGCCGTCAGCCATCGCGGCTGGGTGGAGTACATCGGGAATTACCTGCTCTGGAGACACCAGTTGGCTACGCACCATAGTCATACTGGCTCCTGTGTCTCTCAGAGCCTCCCCTCTTTGGCCGTTGATGGTGACCCACTGCCCATACTTTGCGGTATTTGCGGGCACCTGGATCTTAGGAACCATCTCCCGTTCTCCCAGGGACACTAAAGTGACACCCGCCCACTCCCTTCCCTTAGTTAAGGGCATCTCCTCCCCGAGCACTACACTAGCTACTCCGGGGGTCTTTCCTCCAATGGGAGGGGGTGGTCATTTCAGGCACTTCGGATCTCCTTTATAGTGTCCAACGCCACCGCACTCGTAGCAATGGACAACCCTTGGCTGCTGACTCTGGCCAGGATTAGGGTTTCTGGGTGGGTTAGCCCTAGGGGTGAATCCTGTTCCCTTCCCTTGGAAGTTATTTTGGGGGCCTTTGGAGAACTCCTTTTTCTTTTCCCCTCCCTCTTTCTTCTGGGGGGCGCCCTGTCCGGCCTTTTGAGTATCCCCTCCAGTCCCCCTTGTGGACACCCGGGTACTAGCCCAAATGTCCGCCTCCTCAGCAAGCTTCCGGGGACTGGTCAGCTTGCTATCCACCAGGTGTTGCCGCAGTTCAGGGAAACATTTCTCGAGCAGGTGTTCCTTCAGTACTAGGTCAAACAGCCCCTCGTAGTTCCTTACTTCACTGCCCTGAATCCAACCCTCCAGTGCCTTCTTTGCATAGTCCAGGAAGTCCACCCAATTCTGTGTGCCCAGTTTGTGACTACCCCTGAACTTCTGTACTTTTCGGGTGTTAGTCCAAACTTCCTTATGAGCGCCAGTTTCATGGTGGGGTAGTGGGTCTGCTCATCCTCTTCGAGGGCCAATAAAGCATCCCTACCAGCTGGAGGCATGTACTTGTACAATCCCCCTCCCCAGTACTTCTCTGGAACCCCATGGGCCCTTAACGAGACCTCATAGGCCGCTAGCCACTTGGCGATATCGTCACCCACCCCATAGCTAGCTACTATGTCCTTTGGCAGGTAGGGTTTGGGTTCCCTGGTGTACTCTCGTTCTTCGCTGCCACCGTTAGGTACAGGGTGTGCCCCGATTCTCAGGATCTGAAGATCTATCTCTTTCAGCCTTATCTCATGAGCCATCCTCTGTTCCTCTTTCTCCTTCTCCAGCCTTGCTAAGTCCCATGTGAGCTGTCTTTTCTCCCTCCGGTCTGTTAACTCCACTTCAGACAAGCCACCGCTAGAGGCACTGCTGCCCTTCCTGGAAAGTGTCCTGGGCCCCGCTGACAGGTTCCCCACCTCCGGTTGGTACAAACCAGCTCCCTCACTGTCGGGCTCTCTATCCCTGTCCTCCTCCTCAGCCTTGCTTTCTCGGCGTGCCTCCCCCCAAGCCCTTAAGCTGGTTTGGAGTGCACCCTTCTTTGCTCCTGGGGGACAATACACCCCCTCCCGCTGGCAAAACTCCCTGAGTTGGGCCACAGTGTACGTTTCTAAATTCTCCAGTACAAACTCCATCTTGCCCACTCAGGTCAGAGGACAGTTATTTGCAGTAACAATGCAGGGGGGTGCCTTTAATAATACCTCCTCCCACCACCAGAGTAAATTTGGAAAAAACAAAAACCCACAATTAGGAAGGCCGCTTTGAGAAAACTCCCGGTGTAGGCCTATGGACTACCCACAGTTATTGTTGAGTATACGTAGGCACAGCTCTATCCCACCGCTGAACACCAATTATGTTAGAAATACCCCACTCCCACACCGGTAAGGGTTGGGGGTAACGGAGTATTTCCAGGACATACAGTGTGGTAGCTTGGCTCGAGTGGTCAGGAATCAGGCACCGTGCTAAGCATACGACATACCCATACAACAACCATGCGTGCATCCGTTCCAAAAACGACTCTACACCGTAAAAATTATGAAAAATATCTTTCTTTATCTTCTTTTTCTCTTCGTTGCTGATTAGATAAATAATAACACAATCACAATATACAAACTTTTTAAATAGTGCAGGTCAAATAAATACTGGCTTAATGATTCAATAAATAGGGGTGATCATAAATAAGGAAGGTCTAAATATAAGTGCAATACATACAGGCAATTAAATATTCTGAGGCAATAAATACTGTAAACCAATAAATATTGTGCATCAATAAATACTGTGGACCAATAAATACAGTGAAGCAATAAATAGGTTAAATACAATAAATACAGTGCCTCCAATAAATAATTAAAAGCTGACAGTGACACTCATATAATCAGATCACATTTGAGATTACTCTGGGCTGATTTGGCCCAGGCACAGCTTGTGGGGATGTGGAAGGCTTGAGGGTGTCTACTCCCTGGCTTGGACAAGGCTGAGGCCTAAACTGAGGTAGATCAAGGGGGGAATACCAGAGACCTGGCTCTCTCACTCTACACAACCCCTCTAAACTAGTCTCAGCTCACCCCTGGCACAGTCCAGCTGGTTCCAGCACCTCTCTAACCCCTAGAGTAGTCTCTTAGGATTCCACAGGGCCTTTGGCGCCCTCTATTCCACTTACTGCCCTTTTTCTGAAGTTCCGACGCCGCTGGAGTCGTGTCGACGCCGTGAGGCGGATCCGGTTCGATGTCGGCGGCCTCGGCACAATGTCAGTTCCTGACGACGCCGGTAGGCGGCTCCGGTTCGATGTCGGCGGCCTCGGCTCGATCTCGACCTCCGATTCGATGGCGTCGGGCAGTCTTGACTCGATGTCGACTTCGGGCGGCTCCGGTCCGATGGCGACCTCAGCTTCGATGACGTCGGCCGGCCTTGGCTCGATGTCGACTTCCGGCGACTCCGGAGTGCGATCCTCACTCCCGACCTCCGGTGCTCCTCTCCTCAGGTTTCCGGCGACTCCGGAGTGCGACCTCCACTCCTGACCTCCGGCACGATTCTCTCAGGTTCCGGCGACTCCGGAGTGCGATCTCCACTCCCGACCTCCGGCACACTTCACCTCGGTCTCCGGCGACTCCGGAGGGCGGACTTCACTCCCCCGTTGACACCGCTCACTCGACCTTGGTTAACCTCCTCCTCGACCTCTGGTACACCTCACGTCCTCCGTCGGCGCCCTCTCACGATCTCAGGCGGCTCTGGGCACGACGTCTGCTTTTCCAGTCAGCGCCGCTTCTCCACCTCAGGCTCCAAGTCTCCAGGCTACTCGACGTCCGGCTCCAGGGAAACCAGTATCCAGGTCAGGATCTTGCTGTTCTTGGATTCTAAGGCCTGTTCCTGCTGTCCAGGTCCTTAAGATGGTTTTTCTTACTTCTTCCCACACAGGGCTCCAGGCTGGGCTCAGTCAGTAGGGACTAGTATCAAGGGTGGGTTTATGGACCCCACTCCAGGCACAAGTTTCCACCCCTGCTGCCTCACTCCTTCCTCCTTCAGGTTTCTGCTGCTCACTCTTCACCAGTCAGGTGCCAACTGCCAGCTCCAACTGCCAACTCTCTGTCTTAGCTTCCCAACATTCTAAACCGCCGCCAACTGTCACAGGGTTCTGGAATGTTCTGGAAGGTGCTGGTAGGTTCCAGTGGATGCTGGTGATGTCACAGGTGGCCACCATTTTGTGCTCCAGGCCCTCAGACAGAAGTTTCAGGGGTAGATAAAATGGCTCCCTGAATCTGCAGCAACACGAAAAAGTCTGGTGGTTCCCAAAAAGGAAAAATTCAAACAGGGTTTGAGGCAAAAGTGGGACAAAATAAATAATGATGAGGAGGGACCACCCAAAGGGCTGACAGGTCTAACACACTAGAAATAGCTCTACGTAGTAATAAAACAACGCCTACTATGCTTGACAGTATCGGCATGTGGCGCAAAGAAGCAACGCAACGGAAAAAGAGGGAAGAAGTAAAAGCAGAAAGGGAATTACGAAAGGCAGCTCACCTTGCCGCTAGAAAGTTAGAGGAAGAGATTAAGGAGAGAAAGGAAGCTAAACTAAAACAAGAGTCTGAAACATCAGGCCAGTGCCCTGTTAGGACCCCCTCTGCGCTCTACCCTGAGTTACCTTCCAGGCAACAAACAAATGACGAATTACTATTAGGTCTCCCGATCATCTACATGCCCCCTCCATACGCCCCCTTCCAACCTGTAGTACAGCACCCACAACCCCCAAACGCAAGTGAAAGCAGTACCAGGGCCTCGGTCCTCACGGCCTCCGCGCCAGCCGAGCCTCTTGTGCTGAACACAACGTTAGCAATAACGTTAGATGACCCTGAAATGAGAAAGAAAGATTCCGCCAGAGTGAATCGACTAACAAAGGATGAACGAGCCGGACTCGATAAGATAGTAAGGACACTAGTAGAGCGAAAGGAAAGTGAGGAGTATATAACAGACATGTATAACTCGTATGCCGACAACCACAGACGACACTTCGACGTACGACTTTGTAATCACGCCCTGAATACATATGAGGATAGGTACCACGATAAGGGTCCAGAAGGCTTAGCGACCCTATATAGGAAGGTAGACATTGGGGAAGGAGGAGAGGGCGATGTGACGGACCTCTTCACTAGTACACTCGAGGTCTCCCGGCATCTTAACGAACACAGACAGACAACCAAAGCAGAGACCCCCATAGCGACTGAACCCCAGGCAGGAAGGGCTGATACCATGATGCCCATCAAAGAAGCCGCCCCCTACTGGGTCCCCCCACGAGGTCAGGGAACACACGACGACATCAACCACCAAGATGCGAAAGGAAGGGTTGTATATAACTGGGTCTACCAGCTGTGGGACCGACAAGACATTTTGACCTTTAGAAAAACCCTACCCGACTTAAGAAAGAACCCAACTGCCTTCTACACCGAACTAGGTACAGCCTTAGGTTCAACAATAATGACCTTAGCAGATATCGACTTGTTCTTCGGGTTATGTCTGCCGGCTGATGTGTGGAAGCAAATCCGGAAAGTCGACCACGCTGAGCCGTTCGGATATACCTGGGTACAACTCGATACCATAGATAAACAGCGAGAACCGGGACAAAAACCCCCAAAAGCCATATTGGAGCTCCCAGACAAGATTGTATAGAAATTGAAGACTCTAATCCCAGAAAGAAAGGTAGACTGGTCGATAGTGACGGCTTGTCGCCAGAAACCCCAGGAGGATGTGTCTGAATACTTCTCTCGATTCGAGACAGTGTTTTCCGATTATAGTGGCCAGGACATGACCACTGCAACCGGACACCACCTCTTTGTCCAGAATTACGTGAAGGGTCTGTCACAAGAAGTCTCCCAGAAGCTACAGACCAGCGAAAGTAGTTGGGCAGCCTCCAAACCCGCAGCTATCCTTCAGATGGCCCAATACTACGAACACCAAAAGAATGAGAGCGATAGGGCGTCCGAAAGAAAGAAAAAGGAACTGAAGGAAAGAGTAATGATAGCTCAGTTACAAGGGGTGACCATAGGAAGGGAGCCTCCCAAAGGAAATTACCAACAGACCGCTCCTAGAAAGCTACCCCCTAGAGACCATACACCTGCACCCTACGCTGGACGAAGAGACTTAGACGGGAACCAATGTGCGTTCTGTAGAGGGTTCGGACACTGGAAATCTCAGTGCCCGGTCCTTCTGGAAGTGAACAGAAATAGAGACACCAGAGACATAGCACATGACCCCAGAAGTAGAGGACAGGGACGAGGGTACACGAACGACGCCACAAACGACAGGCCAGGCAGACCAAACACCTTTGACCGCCCCCGACAGAACCAGTGCCAGCAGTCCGACTACGAGAACGCCCATGACTTTGCATAGGACCGCCAGGGGCAAGGGAGGGATCCAGTCGAACTCCGTGTTGACAAGCAAGGTCCTTACGTCACTGCTAAGGTCTTGGGCACAAAGTCTCCATTTTTGGTAGATACTGGGGCGACACGTAGTGCGTTATCTAAACGACTGATTCCTAGGGCACCCTTGTCTGGCTCACACGTAACCTCAATAGGCTTTGATGGAACGCCCTCCACTAACCCCTTGTCAGCACCAATCTCATTTGACTTAGAAGGTAACACCACTGATACGACATTCCTGCTCTCCTCCAACACCCCCGATGCTATCATGGGACTTGATTTGCTAAAACATTTCCGAGCTACCATCAGATGTTCCCCAGACGGAGTTCGAGTCATCCTGCACGATAACCCAGATCTGTTCAGGCCTTGTCTCACACGACGTATGTCCTCTATAACCGATGCTGACCTGTCCCTACTCGACACGTTACCCTCACATCTAATGGCTAAAACCGACTCAGATGTAGGGCGCATGGTGATCGACCCTGTACACATAACCATCCGACCGGACGCAGTGCTCCCAAAGCTTCCACAGTATCGGATATCGCCCGAAGGCGAGAAGGCATTGGTGGAAATCATCCAGTCCCTAGTCGATGCAGGAGTGGTAGAAGAAGTAGTCAGTAATGTTTGCAACAGCCCTATCCTACCTATTGTAAAGAAGCAAGGCGAGGGAGACGAGAAAGCATACCGCTTCATTGTTGACTTGCGAGAGGTTAACAAAGTAGTCATACCCCAGTACCCCGTGGTCTCGGACATCACCACCATCCTCACCCTGATTCCGTCCACTGCCACCACCTTTACCGTTATTGATCTCAAGAACGCATTCTTTTCCATCCCCATCCACCCAGACAGCCGCTACCTGTTCGGCTTCACCCTAAAAGCCCGTTCATACAGATTCTGTAGGGCACCCCAAGGCTACACTGAGAGCCACAGCATCTATAGCCAAGCCCTCAAGAGACAACTAGATGCAGTCCAACTACCAGATGGAGTGGTGTTAATACAGTACGTCGATGACATTCTTCTGGCGGCCGACACCACTCCACTTGCAATTACAGCCACCATTCACCTCCTCCACTTCCTTGCGGAGAACGGTCACAAGGTCTCCAGGAAGAAGTTACAATTCTGCCAACCTCAAGTGACATACCTAGGCCACCTCCTATCCAAAGACGGGAGGAAACTTACACCTGACCGAATTCAGACCATCTTAGAAACCCCTGTCCCCAAAACTCAGAAGCAAGTGCGGTCCCTGGTTGGTCTCACCTCCTTCTGTCGACAGTGGTTGCCAAACTTCAGCCTCATTGTAAAACCTCTGCTTTCCCTGCTGGCTAAAGACGTCCCCTTCCCCCTCCCCTGGACACCCGAATGCCAGTCCTCCTTCAAAGAATTGCGAGATGCCCTTTGTTCAGCACCAGTCCTAGGAACCCCAGACTACACTAAACCTTTCTCCCTCTTCACCCACGAAAGGGAGGGATGCGCGTTGTCTGTTCTAACCCAGTCCATAGGTCCTAAACAACGCCCTTGTGCCTACTTCTCTGCCACTCTTGACCCTGTAGCCAGAGCTCTGCCCGCCTGCCTTCGAGCAGTAGCCGCCGCTGCTGTCTCTATCCGGCAAAGTGAGGGGATCGTGCTCTCGAACCCCCTCACTGTGTTAGTACCCCATGCGGTTGACACCCTCCTGAATCAGACCAAGACTCAGCACCTGACTAGCGCACGACTGACTGGTTATGAACTGACTCTGCTTGCACCCCACATCACATTGAAACGATGCACCACTCTGAATCCAGCTACTCTGCTACCTCTCCCTGACACTGACCCCAATGCGTCCCCTATACATGACTGCGTGACCCTCACCGACGAACAGACCAAGAGTAGGGTTGACCTCCGAGATACTGCCTTCCCGGACCCTGACGGAGAACTGTGGGTAGATGGCTCATGCATCAAGCTCCCCGATGGCACCACCTCAGCCGCCTATGCAGTTACCACGGCCCGAACAGTTGTTGAGACAGCCCGCATCACACAGCGATCCGCACAGGCGGCTGAACTGATTGCTCTCACCCGAGCATGCATCCTAGCAGCGGGGACAACCGCAAACATTTACACTGACAGCCAGTATGCCTTCGGGGTAGTTCACCACTTTGGGCTCCTGTGGAAAGAGAGGGGATTCCTGACTTCAAATGGCACACCCATCTTACATGGAGATCTAGTCTCCGCTTTGACCGAGGCAGTCCTCCTCCCCACACGGCTAGCTGTGATCAAATGCCAGGCACACAAGAAGGTGACAGACATTATAGGACAGGGAAATGCTCTGGCTGACATTACTGCCCGAACCACAGCCGAAAATAGGTCCACGACCCGCATGTATGTGACCAGGTCACAAACTGAGAAGTGGAAGGATGCTAGAGAAACGATTAGGGACATCCAATTAGCCAGCTCACCACACAAATTGACTGAATGGGCACGGGTGGGATTGAAGGATGATGACGGTTGCTGACGAACTAAAGACTCGAACAAATGGTTGCTACCTGACTCATACTTGATCCCCATGCTGACCATGGCACACTCCCCCGCTCACATAGGGTCTGCCCCCATGATCGAACTCATCTCCAAAGTTTGGCACAATGACAAGATCCCAGACTCAGCCAAACGTCTGGTCCAACAATGCCTGGTATGCCTCCAACACAACCCTGGGAAAGGAACTGCTGTACCCCGGGGAGGGTTTGGGGTTCCTAATCACCCCTTTGAAGTCCTACAAATGGACTACATCCAATTAGAAAGGTGCCAAGGTTTGAAGTACGTACTTGTCGTTGTGTGTGCCTTCAGCAAGTGGGTGGAAGCCTACCCAACCCGCGACAACACTGCTATGACTACCGCAAAAGTATTGCTGAAAGAATTCTTCCCCCGTTACGGCCTTTGTCGAATTCTGTGGAGCGACAACGGCCCCCACTTCGTAGCCGAAGTTATCCAACTCATCCTAAAGGGGTTGGGTGTAAAACAAAAGTTCCATGCGGTCTTCCACCCCCAATCTGCAGGCTTGGTTGAGCGACATAATGCCATATTGAAGCTCAAAATAGCCAAAATAGTTGCCACCACAGGACTGAAATGGCCAGACGCCCTCCCGCTAGCATTGCTATCAATGCGTTCCACTCCTACCAAACACCACTTAACCCCCTACGAGGTCGTCTTCGGGCGGCCCATGAACCTTTGGACCGCACCGAAACCGACATCCATCCACGACGTCCCGGACGTCCTCATGTCTGACTATTTGTACAACCTAACTAAAACGTTGTCTGTTATCCATCAGCAGGTGCTGCAAGCCATTCCCGATGCTTCCAGGGGCCCCGGGCACGACATCCAACCTGGTGACTTTGTCTTAGTGCGTAACTTCCAGCGCACCAAGAGTCTGGAGCCCCGCTGGACGGGCCCCCTGCAAGTCCTAATCACCACCCGAACAGCTCTTCGAGTGGAGGGGAAGCGTAATTGGCTGCACGCACACCATTGTAAGAAGATATCACCGACCCTGACGACAACCGACAACATCACCGCCCAAGAGGAACCCCTGGACAAAGACCGACCATCCCTGAGCTGCTACCCGGATACAGAGACACTTGAATTAATGAAATATCCCGATCCCACTGTGCCATCCAAGGAAGGGTATAACCTGCGACGAAAGGAGGAAACCTCGGCTAAGCAGACCACGAACTAAGTCGAAATCTCAAAACGGTAGCCTAATCACCCCAAAGGCCTCCAGAAGAGAAATTAAACCAAGTCTGTGGTTCTGCCCGCTACCGAGTCCCTTGAAGATGATGGAAGCACCCGACATGAAGATGATGGAAGCAACCGGACGTCCGAAGATCCACTACAAAAACCCAAAGACTGACAAAATGCACAGCTCAAAGACTATTGCACTTTTTATTACCCTTCTCTTTTGCCTTCTCCTCATGGTCACCTTCTGGATCATGGAGGAGAGAGCACCCGCTCATAAGACATTGCTGACCACCGTTCAACCTACCACCATGAAAGAACACCATCTGATCTCACTTTCACCCCAACTCCGAGAAAGGCGTAAGGAGTTCTGGAATAACTCTTTTGTGCAGTTGCTCCACCAACACAATCTTGCCGCCAATGCCACTAATTGCTGGATCTGTGGATTGCTACCACATGCCACTGGACACTCTATCCCTTTCATCCCTTCACCTTTTTCTGTCCATGGTTCCTGCCTCGCCTGGCTAATCCTCCTGCAAGAAAGCTACAAGGACAATGCCACTTCCGGCAAAACTGTGTCACACTTCTACCATGGGTTCTGGCTGAACAAAACTGGAAAAACTTCTGCCCCCTTCTGTCCTCTGAGATCAAACACTTCCTTTCACATGGACATGCCTGCCAAAGAACGAGTTGAAATGCAGGTGTTCAACAACCCAGCCAGACCCACCTTCTCTTACCTCCGGAAACGAACGGCCGCCACCCTAACAGTGGCCCTATCCGTCATCAACATCACTGGACTTGTGTGCCTCGAAGGCCTGGGGGCGCAGTTGGTGGGCCACAGCTCCTGCCTCATCACCCGAAAATTGGACTCAGTTGATCCACCCTCCTTTGTTACCTCCCCAAATATGTACTTCGTCTGTGGTACTAAGGCCTAAACCTGGCTTCCGAAAGGTTGGGGAGGCACCTGCTACATCGCTTTTGTCCTTCCTCCGACATATGTGGCTCCAGCAAACCATCACTGACAGAAACGCGCCAAAGACATTGTGCAAGCCGACTCCACCGGAGCACAGTTCATGGACGCAGTAAAAGGACTTGTTCCACTTTGGGGCCCAATGGCAAACAGCCGTGCCATCCGCCACTTAACCCAGGCAGTCGAAACAACAATGAACATTACAGCCGGCATCCTCACCAACAACACCGCTGAGCTTCAGGCCGTCCGCCTGGTAGCTCTTCAGAACCGCCTCGTTCTAGACGTAGTTCTGGCCGATCGTGGAGGAGCATGCCGCATCATTGGGTCCAGCTGTTGTACCTACGTGCCGGATAACTCACCCTCAGTCTACAAGGCGATTGAACACCTCCACAGACTTTCCGCAGAGGTTTATCAGGAGCAAGAAGGATGGTCGCTTGGGAGTTGGTTTTGGGACACTATTAAAAGTTGGGGGTGGAGGTTGTTTACGTTTATCCTGATACCAATCGTGATACTATGTGGTTGCTGCCTGGGTATTCAATGCTTGCCACCTCTGTGTTCACTTTTTACAAACTGTATCTGTCCTAAGACTCTGGACTTTGAAGCCGAACGTATGAAAGCTTTGTATGAAGTAGAAATGCGTAATATTATGGGGATAGATCCGAACTAAGCAAGCTGGCGAGATATGTTAAAAGGGAGGACTGTGGAAATTTAGTTCGTATCTGAACATTATCTGCGCCATCTTGTCTTTCCTCAGCACCACACGCAAAAACACAAGGCAGCCATTTTAGGCACCATGGCCTCTCTCCCTGCTCATTGTCGATCGCCAACGCGTCCCCCTAGCGCTGCGAACATCCCCCAACATGCTGACCACCCCCGCTCTCTCATACACGGGCCATAAACCCTCTCCTTCTGCGCGACCCTGCCATGGGACCACATCCCACGCCTGACCGACATCCCATATATGGTCATACATCTCTTTGATAACCCCCTTCCTCTTCGCCCGATTGTCCGGGCCGATCCCAGGCCATCACCTAGCCCTGCGGATGCAGTTTATTGCCCCTACTGTAAGGGAAACACCCCACATCAAAGGGATTACAGTAGATCAAGGCCCCCCCACCCCCGAGACCCGACCAGTCGCACACACCCCCGGGAATTGGCGGAATGTCCAGCTGTGTGATAGCCATCTCCTACTGTGGGTGGGGTGGGGACTTCCACAGTAGATATGTGTGGGAACGAGCTTGAAGTGGGGATTCTGAGGATGTTCTTTCATGTATCAAAGCGATCTCAAGAATGTGCCATGTATGATAAACCTGCAATAAAGTCATAAACCTGTGTATAAGAGGCCAGGCCTCAGAGATGCAGTTAGAGCACCTCGTGACGATACCTTGCTGTCTGATCTGATGTGTTCTTCTCCGACGGAATAAAACTTTGTTTCCTGCCTTCCAGTCTCCGGCGCCTGTCTCTTTGTTGGTTAATTATCGGATGGTATAAGAGGCGATTATCGCCGGGCAATACTTAGAAGGTTATCGACTGCGACTGCCTCTACCTTTTAACACCATCAAGGGCTTTTTATTGTGCCAGCTTTAATGACAACGCCCATCCAGGGAATAAATACTGACTACAAGCCCCACAAGACATTGCGTTGGACTCATATGAGTCGCCCATCTGCGGGCCATTAATTATAAATAGTGGGAGTGTCAGAACGGAAGTACTCACGTCGAGCGTCTGATGATGAGCAAAAGGCTCAGAAACGCGTCAGGCTGAAAATCTACAGACTTGAGAGCTGAAGACAATTACCGGAGTGCGAAGGTGTGTTTTACCCGCCGAATGCCGCTACTTGAGTGCTGCCTCGCCAGTGGGCACCCAGGAGCTTTGATATTTCACGTGGCAGTCCGGCCGCGGAGGCGTGCACCACCGCCTAAATGGGGGTCACGGGTCGGAATCATACCGAGCCCATATGTGAAGCAGCGGCTAAGGGATTAATGGACGCTTTACACCCCGGGGCCCATCCAGGGCTTTTTATTGTGCCAGCTTTAATGACAAAAGCCCATCCAGGGAATAAATACTGACTACAAGCCCCACAAGACATTGCGTTGGACTCATATGAGTGGCTCATCTGCGGGCCATTAATTATAAATAGTGGGAGTGTCAGAACGGAAGTACTCACGTCGAGACTCTGACGACGAGCAAAAGGCTCAGAAATGCGTCAGGCTGAAAATCTACAGACTTGAGAGCTGAAGACAATTACCGGAGTGCGAAGGTGTGCTTTATCCGCCGAATGCCGCTACTTGAGTGCTGCCTCGCCAGTGGGCACCCAGGAGCTTTGATATTTCACATGGCAGTCCGGCAGCGGAGGCGCGCACCACCGCCTTAATGGGGGTCACGGGTCGGAATCATACCGAGCCCATATGTGAAGCAGCGGCTAAGGGATTAATGGACGCTTTCAACCCCGGGGCCCATCAAGGGCTTTTTATTGTGCCAGCTTTAATGACAACGCCCATCCAGGGAATAAATACTGACTACAAGCCCCACAAGACATTGTGTTGGACTCATATGAGTGGCTCATCTGCGGGCCATTAATTATAAATAGTGGGAGTGTCAGAACGGAAGTACTCACGTCGAGCGTCTGATGATGAGCAAAAGGCTCAGAAACGCGTCAGGCTGAAAATCTACAGACTTGAGAGCTGAAGACAATTACCGGAGTGCGAAGGTGTGCTTTACCCGCCGACTGCCGCTACTTGAGTGCTGCCTCGCAGTGGGCACCCAGGAGCTTTGATATTTCACGTGGCAGTCCGGCCGCGGAGGCGCGCACCACCGCCTAAATGGGGGTCACGGGTCGGAATCATACCGAGCCCATATGTGAAGCAGCGGCTAAGGGATTAATGGACGCTTTCAACCCCGGGGCCCATCAAGGGCTTTTTATTGTGCCAGCTTTAATGACAACGCCCATCCAGGGAATAAATACTGACTACAAGCCCCACAAGACATTGCGTTGGACTAATATGAGTCGCCCATCTGCGGGCCATTAATTATAAATAGTGGGAGTGTCAGAACGGAAGTACTCACGTCGAGCGTCTGATGATGAGCAAAAGGCTCAGAAACGCGTCAGGCTGAAAATCTACAGACTTGAGAGCTGAAGACAATTACCGGAGTGCGAAGGTGTGCTTTACCCGCCGAATGCCGCTACTTGAGTGCTGCCTCGCAAGTGGGCACCCAGGAGCTTTGATATTTCACGTGGCAGTCCGGCCGCGGAGGCGCGCATCACCGCCTAAATGAGGGTCACGGGTCGGAATCATACCGAGCCCATATGTGAAGCAGCGGCTAAGGGATTAATGGACGCTTTACACGCTTTATATATATATATATGCTATTCGTTGGAGGAACCTGCTCTGAGACCAGCTGTGTACTGTAAAAGAGCATTGCTGTTTCCAGTCAGGGTAAGGTGTAACACCTCTTTGACTTAAAGTCGAGCACTCACAGTTAAAACGCCTGATTTACAAGAAAGACAGATTTTCGTATTCATGGTTTTCAATGTGTGTGCAGCACAATAAAAACATTATAACATGTACACGAGGTACTGGTGAAGCACTAATGCGTTCAATCCATTCATTGCCAACGCCGGGTTTCCTGGAAACTACAGTAGCAGAATTTACAAGGAAATGGCAGTGACTCATGGGAGGTGTGACAGCAGAAGGAGGAGAGAGACACTGACACTGGAGAAGCCAAACATTTGTACCAGGCGCCGAGTGGCTTCTTTCATGAAAGCAGCGGTTTCAGGTCTGGGGAAGGGACGTGCAACATGTGAAGACACAATATAATCTGCTATTTGCTTACGTGCAACCCTGAAAGGATCTTTTGCACCTCCAAGCAAATGGTAACACGCATTGGCAAAGCCAATAGGCTGCCATCCTTTCGGCTTGTTTTGTGATGGTCTTTGTAAAACGTTGTTGTTGAGGTAGCTGCCAGGTCCTCGTACCTCGCCAATACAAAATACTAATTTGCTAAAACTAAAAATATATTTTTGGTCTCACAGAACACATATTGCCATAGACGTTTCTGCCACAGAAGAGAACTACTTTTGTGTGAGGATGGGCTTCATGTGAAAGAGCAGAATGCCATCAGTCATTGGTTTGAGTGAGCCGACCCATGCTGCGGGTGGGAGAAAAATGTGAATGACACAGGGGCGGACCAATGGATGAAGAGAGCTGGCTGAAAGCCTCAACAAGTAAGTATATTATATGTAATTAATTTTAGTAAAATCAATAGATCTTGGGTAACTCCAAATCTAAAAATGTGCAATAACTTATTTTGCTCACATTTGCTCACATTTTAAGTTAATCGAAAACCACATCTTAGAGTAATAAAAACATCTCCTATTGCCACCTGCAGAAGATTGGTGTTAACTCGGCAAGTAAATGAGGAACCCTAAAGTAATAGTATTTCAGAAAATGTTGCTTCCTATTAACTCGCCTCTTCAGATTCAGGGGTAAAGACCAGCACAAGCGGTAATGAGGAATCCTGCTTCATCACAGCGAGGGGCACTGTGCATAAGAGCTTTTAGGTTGTTGAGCAGAACCTGGTCATCCTTGGTTAATACTTGGTCGCCATAAACAATAACAAATATCTTGTTTTATACTGTGCTTTATACAACACTTGTGCCATTTATAAGTAGAGTTATATTAACTACCCTATTTAATTCACTTTGGAAAGATACAATACTGGCTCCCTTGTGTGTGTGTGTTTTCTCATGCAGCACATTGTATTATACTGACAGACCCAGTAATATGTTTTCTTGTGCAGGAGACTCATGTCAGCAGGAGACCGCGGACTGGTGCACTGCATGATATGTTTCTCACTAACAGAGTGCAAGAGTCTTTTAGGCCGTAGGTGTACACCCCAAAATAGGATCATGTTAATATCATTGATTAACACCTTGTGCTTAATTTGTGCCAGTGGTTGCAGGTGATGAGCAACGTAAAACATTTTTTTTGTGGGCTGAAACTTATTTTTCATGATCAGAATTTGCCCCAGAGTAAGAGAGCTAAAAGCTTAAAAAGGAGTAGAAGTAAAAGCAACGAAGGAAGAACTTAAGGAACTTGCAATGATGAGATAAAGACACAGAAAATGTAGTATGGTGGGAAAAAGAGATATGAGATGGAACCAAGACTACACAGTCTTAGTATTCTGCGACCCAAACATTCAGCAACCCCTACAGTGGGCTCCTTTGAACAATTTTGGGCACTTGCAGTTATGTTTTTAATTTTTTAACTAAGCACTGTATTCTGCCCGTAGCCAAACTATTACACCACTAACAGTTGGTGGCAGTACATAATAGCAGCGGTGTGAAGGATTTCCACTTGGGAGACGGCTTACTCATTGTCCATGGAGGCCAACCAATTGACCCCTGGAGAGCAGTTAGAGTCTGTCAGCTCCAGGAGGTGCCAGGTGTCCTAGGGTCTTCTTTCGTCCAGATATCAGGCAGAATCATTTTCTTTCCAGATGTTTTCTTCCCTGTTCTAGGGATGTTCTGAAGAAGTCGTAGTGAGCTGCCAGTCTTATCCTGTGCATTAGTCAGTGAGCTGAAAATTTCCTACAATCTATCTTGATTACTTTCAAACACTATCCCAACCTTTTTTGTCAGGACTTCTGTGTTAGTTTACTGCACAAAATACCAAAAGGCCCCAAATTCATTTGAGTGCTCTGGCTCTCCCCTATCCACTGACCTATTCAGATGAGGTGTCATCCCACATGTCAACGTCACAAAATGCTTCTGCTTAGGTTTGAGCTAGAAAGTCTACGATGGCCCTGAGAATAAATGGGAGTAGTTCCTGCCAGTCCCATCAGGCATTTCCAAGTCAAAAGAAGAAGTGGTAAAGCTGTTTGCTCTGCAAACTGTTCCTGCCCCCTATTAAGTAGATTGTTGTTTACAACTTGCTTTCCTGGGTCCAGAGACTGAGCTACTGTTCTCTGGGAGCAGCGCCATTAACTCTCAGCTAGGATTGTGTATTCAGACTAGGGGTGGGCGGAACTCACAGAATTCTGCAAATGGGTGGAATCCGGCACGTTGCACTGCTTGCACTGATTTTTAGCCCTAGGAGCTCATTCAGTGTTGAAAAATCAGCACGAATGGCACCACGCAGCGCGCTAGTGGGTGCTACTTCTTGCATTAATTTTGCTGCAGCTCGAGTAGATTTTCTTCTCGAGCGGCAGATTTCTAAACACGAATGGTCACAACTGCCCACTGTGGGGAAATCTCGCCAGGTGCCCTTCTAGGAACCAAATATCACACTAGGGAATACCAAATCTTGCTCGTGCTTGCCAAGACACAAGTGAGAAAAAACTCTGCCACATTGCAGTTGGCAGAATTTGGTCGAACTCCGCATTGCGCATGGCCAAAACTCCCCCAACTCCACCGATGGAGCGGCATTTATCGCCCAACTCTAATTCAGACCAAGGTTTAGCTGAGAATCAAACTCTTTCTGAATCTGTTTTTTTCTCAGGCAGCCCAAATACACTTTTTAGAATTTTACTTTTCAACTAACGATATCAAAATCTACTTCACCATTGAACTATATTTACAAACCTAAGTGGGGAATAACTTTGAATTATTTTTCTAGCATTTTCTGAGACAAGATAAAAATAAGAATTGTATTTACATCCTAGGCATGTTCATGGAACACCTAGCCATACATGCACAGGAAAAACCACTTTGGGGTAATTATTCACTGTGCGAGCATACATGTTTTAATATGTTGTATGCCATAATTTAATATATTTTAAGCATGCACCCCTGAGAACTAACAAGGCACACTTTAGGTGTGACTTTTCTCAAATATAAAACTAGATTTTTACTCAGCAAAGGCACATTCCCCTCCATATGTCACTGTAATGCCTTCAAACTACAGCCCAGTCAGAGTAGAGTGGTGGTCCTGGCACCTGCATATTTTTGTTATGTATGTGGTTGGTGTAAATACACACTGCAGCCCACATATGACATTTAACTTCCATGCCTTCAGTGCATTTTCTGTATATTTACCAAGACATACAAGAAAGTTACATTATCCAATTAGGTATCAGCCCCATTTAAAGGGCAGAGCACATTCAATGTGGCTCTTAATAACAGTGTCTCAGTGCACAGAATTCTAAGAACGTCAAAAATAGGGTCCAGAAAAAGGGTGAAAATGTGGGGTGACCCTTCAGAAAAGGATTTCTGACACATATAAATATTTAAAATGAGACTAAGAATCAAACTTACGGCAAGGTGAATGTGATAACCTAGAAAATCTATTTGACCATCAAGAAAGAGTGGGGTCACCAGGATTTAAACATGTGACCAACAGATCATTACATATCTTGACAATGAGCTTTTAACTCACTGAGCTATCTTGCCAGCTCTAGACAACCATGTTTAATGCATGTTTTTGGCAGCACATTTAACTGAGGAAATTCATGATGTGAATATTTTTATTCCTAGGCATAGTTTTCACCGGATAGGGAGTCAACTATGTTTTCATTAATAGGAATCCTGTTATGCTTATTAATGTATGGTTTTCTGTAAGTTGTTTGACGGGTATCAAAATGGTGGCATGACTAATTTGGTGATGTGAAACATCTCAACTGCAAAGTCAGCCATCCTGCACTTAATACTAATTATACGTGAGTCAGGGAAAACGGGTACATTATCGGTGGGCATGTGATATAAGGAGAGATCTGACTGACTTCTGATTGTAAACTACCCAAATTAACATACATAGAAAATCACATTTTCAATTACTTCAGTTCAGCTTTCAGCAACACATGTACCTAATGCCCAAATGCTCATAAAATATATTGCCAAGTGTAATAGGCGAATGCCCCAGTATTAAGACAAGAGACGACGGGTTCTTGCAATGGTGTGGAAATGCTCTGGACTCACCTTCTACTGGACAATTGTTATCAGAGTCGTCTCAACTCTCACAAATAGAATTGTTATAAGTAACCCAAAACATGCATACCCAGGTTAAAAGTCTGACACAAAAAGCTCAAACTAGAATATAGGTTTGTAGACCTTCCTCTAGCATTATCTAAAGTACAGATAGCAGTGACATTGAGATCCCCCCAGACTGCAAAGGCTTCCATACTGGAAATTGTTTTAGCCCAATGGACTGAGACAGATGTAACACAATTGAAAACCAGGTATACTCAACAGGTAGGAATTTCTGACTTTATCATTGGACTCAATGTTGCTAGTTCTAGCCCAATGAGTAGCTGATAAGCCCCCCTGAACTGTGTAGCTATCCTAGGAATGTGGGAATTTGGCATTGTCCATACACAGATCCCCAACCTTCATTGGCGGGGAACTAGACAGTTGATGTTCCACACAGGTTGATGCAACAATTTCAAGGAGATGTAGGTTAGGATCAAGAAATTTAGTGGTACTGTCCAGCTGCCAGCGTAACATTTTCCCTAATTACCTATGTAACATACAATTGTAGATAATCTGAAGTGAAGATGCTATGCCCAACCTGAGATTTACACAAACAATTCATAAATTCTTTTCTGAGAAGGATAAGCGCGACTGTATGTTTGCTAGAAAGACATTTTGGGGAAACGTTTGTAAATAAATTACCTATATCACACAGTGGACTAAACTAAAGAGTGCAGCGATTGATCTTTGAAAGATTCTCTATGATTAAGCTTCGGTGTCTCAGAAAACATGTATGGATTGCAAGATAAAGCATCATAAAGCAGGCACTGGCAACTGCGTGATGGCTGGAATAGGTGCATGGAAGGCCATTACTGGACTCAGGGGCTTGCCACATCTCAGTGCTTCACATTTGAGACGTGCTGCAGAATCACTGGTTCAGGTAGCCTTGGGCACTTCTTCAGCCCTGCCGTGATGGTGGCTATGTGCCAATCAGCCTATCACCCCACCCTTTCCCAACTCATCACTGACTAAGGAAAGAGTGAAGTGAGAAAGCAAGTGGCTGAAAGTAGGATAGTGTGCAGGTCATCAGCATGGACCTTGTGATGTTGGGCCTATGCTGATGCACTGAACAAGCTCCATCTCTCAGATTCCTGCTTGAGTGCTTAACATGGCAAGACCAAATGGATCACTGACAGCTGTGGAGTTGAAGGAGACCCGCACAGAAAGCTGAGAGGTAAGTAGAAAATGTTTGGTGTCTGGTTATGGGGAGAGACTGCATGCATGCATGTGTCAGTGATTGACTGTGTGTGTGTATGTGTGTGTGTGAGAGACAGAGACTGTGAATACAGGTGGGAGTGAATGAATGAGGGAGTGAGTGAACTTCTTGGTAAATCATTGTGTGTGTGAGCATGTGAGGCAGTGTGAGCATATATGTGTGTAAGGCAGTGAGTATGCAAATTAGACTATGTGAGTGAACATGTGATCGAGACAGTGTGTATGTGAGAGATACAGAGAGTATGAGAGGGATGCTATACGTGTGAACAGGCGCAGCTGGTACAGGTAAGAGCGGTGAGGCGGGGCGGGGTGGGAGGGGGAGTCGACAAACGACGAGTTAGGTAAAATGAAATAAAAAAAGAAAGAATAACACTTACCTTCTGCTCGCTGCATGTGGCAAGGGCAAGGTAAGGGCTTTGTTTATTTATTTATTTTATTTCATTTCACCTATACCGTTGTCTGCAGACTTCCCCCCACCCCGCCCGCCCCTGCCCCACTGCTCATACCTGTGCCGGCTGTGCCTACATGTGAATGAGCATGTGTAAGCATGTGAGTGCGACAGTGTGACCATGTGAGTGAGACAGTGTGAGAGCATGTGAGAGAGACAGTGTGAGAGCATGTGAGTGGGATTGATGGGATATCTGTCAAGTGTGTGAAAACGTAGTCCGCCAAACTTTAAATAAGTCCCTTAGTGCAGAATGCTTGCGGCCTAGCCAACCACATAAACTTTCTGTGACTCCGATTTTTGGCCCAGAGATGGTGGCCTTTTTGTCTAAAAAGGAAAAAGTCCCCAAAAAAGGGATGAATAAAACCCTCAAATTCTTACGGGACACGCTGTTGGATATTTTGGGCCAATTGACGGAAACAATGGAGCTCACTGAAGAAGCAGCCGTATCTGGGGCTCACGGGAGTTATTATCCTCTTTCAAGGTTTTCGATTCAGCGAGCCAAAGCTAGTGCTTCTCTCCTTAGAACGTAGGAAAATGCTCCTGGTGAGAAATGAATCAACATTTGCAGAAATGATGAAAGAGCAGCTGGCAGTCCAGGTTTAGGGACACCATTGTGGGGAAACATTCGTGAAAGAAATTGCTACCTATGTTCAGATATTCATGTCCCTCTACAAGGCACAGCAGAATCTTAGACAAGTATTCACCCCCCAGGTTTTTGCAAGGCCAGCAGAGGGAGAGCTCTCTCATTGGCCAGCAGCACTAGGGGTCATTTAAGCTATATTTGTATGTCCCAAGAGGAAGACACACCTCCTCCTTCAGCAATGGAAGAGGGATTGTGCCTGTCTACCCCAACTGGGGTTCACTGGAAAGGTAGAAGCTACACAGCTACAGTGCCAGGGGTCGCTCAAGTCCTAATAGCGGTAGGTGGAGTGCAAATTAATCTTTTTTCCCCCAAGAAAGTTGGGTGACAGACTTGCTTTTTTCTTAATAGTTTACAATGTGATGAAAGACACTGCAGGCACATGAATCTTCCGAAAGTTAATTGATTGTATAAGTAAAAGTAGCAGACATATGCGGGAGACAACGAACGCCGCAGCCTCCACCTAGTCCCACTGTGACCAACTGCCCCAGTCAACCTTTGGTTGGAGTTCTGCTCACGAACGTTCTAATACCAGAGCCCTTGTGACCATAACTCAACACAACACAATGCTTACTTCAGATTTTAGTTGAGGTGGCCCTTTGTCCTGGAGAGCAGGTAAATTTGAGGGGGCAATTGATGCAATTTTTAGGTTTTCAAAAAGACTTGGAAAAAACCCATTAGAGAGCCTATTTCTCGCATAAGAGTAACTGCATTTCCCAGGGGACTTGTGGGACTGGCGTCTGTGACTACTCTGGGAGGGGGGGGGAGGCAACCTCCAAACAATGGAAAATCAATTTCTCTGCAGGTTACTTGCCGTGCTGAGGAGCACAGAAACTTTTCTTACTCATTTGGAAGTTGGATTGGAATTTTTGGAGGATCTAGTTCACTTAACCCCTCTGTTGTTATGGTTAAGGATCTGGCACTCGCCCCATACTTTTAGTCAAATGATTCTTGTTGACTGGCTTAAATTAGATCATGCAGCCGCAATCCCTTGCCTCACTTATGTCCAAAAGATTTTCACAACTATAGGACTGTCTAAGTTCTTTCACAAACCTCAAATCAATGGAAGCTCAAAAAAATTGGTAAAATCCTCTTTCACTTCACATAGATCACATTCCAGGCCATGACCTCAGATCATATTCCAGTCCATGTACTCAGTCGCTTGTTATTTAGATCTGAAGCAAACTGAGGGCCTGCAATGGTACCATACCTGGATTACAAATTTGGAAAGCAGATTTTATCCGACCTGTTTTAGATTGGGTAGTCTGTATTTCCTGGTAGCCCACCCAGAGCAGGGCTCATGGTTCTCTTTTTTACCTCCATGTCCTTGTGATGGGTTTTCTAAACAATCGCTGGCACATTTTGTGGTTTTTTTGTAGTTTTTTAATGTCCATTACTATGCTATTTTGCTTCTAGTTCTTTTTCTGTCTGTTTGCTCCATCTCTAACTTCTAGATTCTGAATTTTGTTGTTCAGCAGTATTGTGTTATATTCGTCAAGTACTCAAAATCAGTAAGAATGTGATCTCTTGTATTTTTATTATTTGCAACTTGTAGTGCGCAACAGCTACTCCGAAAGGTTTCTCTG
Source organism: Triturus cristatus (assembly GCF_964204655.1). Classification (NCBI taxonomy): domain Eukaryota; kingdom Metazoa; phylum Chordata; class Amphibia; order Caudata; family Salamandridae; genus Triturus; species Triturus cristatus. Next base: position 1,390,067,658 of record NC_140591.1, on the reverse strand, counting down.
AAAAGGCCGTTTCAGACTTGCTGTCCCACAGTGCAGATTCAGAATAGCCATGTTTTCAACATATTACGGAAAGTGAGAAATAATCTACAGTACCTTAAGTTGCCTGTTAAAGAGTTCCAGAGCTTAGGATCCAGATAGGCTAAAGAATGGCCCTTCATGCGGGCTAATTGAAACCTGGGGACACGGAATAGGGCCTGGGTCGAGGATCTTAATAGCCAAGTAGGCTGGTAGCGAGATACAAGTTCCTGAATGTAATGTGGTCCCATGCCAAATTTGTCCTTGAACATATAGCACGATGCTTTGAGTTCAATGTGCTTGGCCACCTTAAGCCAATGAAGTTCTTTAAGCAAATGAGAAACAGAAACATATCTGGGTAGGTGATAAAGCAGTCTGACAGCAGCATTCTGAACAATTTGCGGGTGCTCTATAGATGACTAATCTCTGCCTAAATACAGCACATTGCCGTAGTCCAGGCAGGAAATAACCAGTGCCTGAATAACGGTCCTCTGTGCCGCTAGAGGAATAAGCCACAAAATCTTTTTCAACCATATAAGGACTGCAAAACAAGTGGCAGTTACCTTAGCTTTCTGCGGCTTCATAGAGAGCTTATCATCAATAAGAAAGTCCAGGTTGTTTACGTTGGATACTGGAGTGGGAGGGGTCCCTAGTAATACTGGCCAGTGTTTGGCACCCCAAAGGGAGAAGTTGTTACCTAGAACTAGGACCTCGGTCTTATTACTGTTAAGTTTAAGAGAATTTTGATTCAACCAAGCTGCAATTTTTGTCATACCCAGACGCAGTAAAGACGGATCATGTCTCTGTGCCGAAGACAAGGAGAAAATGATCTGGGTATCCTCGGCATATGAAATAAGTGTGAGTCCACAACTCTCGATTAGGTTTTCCAAAGGGTGTACATTGATGTTGAACAGTAAGGGGCTTAGAATGGATCCCTGCTGGACACCAGAAGTCAAGGCTTGTCTTTGGAACTTTATGTTGGATGAAATAACTTGGAATGTGTGGTCCTTTAAGAAAGAGATAGGCCACCCAAGGGCTGAATCTGTAATGCCTATTGACTCCAGCCTATGAACAGGATAGAGTGGGACACCATGCCGAAAGCCATGCTCAAGTCACGTAGGATAGGTGCGGCAGTGCCTCCCTCATCCAGGTATTGTCTGAGATATTCCGTCACGCCCAAAAGGGTGGACTCAATGCTGTGCCCAGCCCTGAAACCCAAATGGGAAGGGTGGAGAGGATAGTGCGCTTCCGGAAACGATGAGAGTTGAGTGTTGACATGCTTTTCCAGTACTTTAGAGAAAACAGATAGCAAGGAAATGGGGCGGAAGTCTGAGAGACAGTCAGGATTTAAATTGGCTTTTTTTAACAGGGGGGAGGACTAGAGCATGCTTCCATCTCTGAGGTACCAGCCCCTCTGTCAGAGATGTATTTAGAACCTCCATGATTGTCATTAGGACAGGCGGGTCCAACAAGCAAAGCTTGTCTGTGGGAAGAGAGTCCAGCGGAGAGCCAGATTTAATTGATGGCAGGGTGTCAACAAAGGAAGACAGGTCCAGATATTGATTAGGATATTGATCCAGACATTGATTAATGCTATGTTTATTCGCCTTGTATTGTAGATGGAATTTGAAAATGTGTATTGTGGATGAAATTAGAACATGGTGTGGTAAATAATTTAATTACCGGGACTTAATTTGATACAGAACATAATAAAAATAGCTCAATAAAATAAGAGGCAGAATCCGTGGTATTAGAGGTTCGGAATGGGCTTTATTCCAATGGACGATTTCGAAATCGTGGCCTCCAAGTTCCATCACCACGGAGGTTCAGGAAGTGAAGTACATACATTATTGATAATTAATCACTTTTATACAATAGGCATTACAGTGAAGCAAATGCGAGAGGCGTAACAATTGATAGCAAAGATAACATTTCACATGCGTAGCTGAAGGAGGCGTAATTGGGAGTAACAAGAAAACGTCATTGGTTGTGATGTCACATATGGGTGGATCTATGAAATAATTTCGCAATGTCAGCAGAAATACTTGGCAGAAATGCGCGCGCAGCAGCATGACGTGTGATTGACGTGTAGCTAGGGGGTGAAGGGGACTTGACATTTAGCTCTACATGTGGCGACAGATGTCTGGAGGGTCAAGTCAACCTAATCCCAAATCATATCTAACATCCTATGTTTAAAGAACTATGTTATCCAAAAGAGAGGCCTTCTTGGAGTAGAATCTTATTCTATACTGACTATACTGACTGTTAGTGCGTGTACAAGCGTCTAAGTGTCTACACTAGATGCGAGGGCAGGAATCTTCCATAGTAACAGGGCTATGAATTACTTGTATAAAGACAGGGAAACCGGGCCTTTGCTCGGTAGCTGGCAGAATGTTTACTTAAACTACTAGACAGGAATGCATTGGGCAGGGAGCGGAGCAGATAATTTCGAAGGTGAAATACAGTTCTTGGCAGGCAGCAAGCTGATGTCAGGCATCGTGAGCCGCGCAGAGGATGAGACAAAGTTCATGGTCACAGATGCAGGCTCGGACTGGAGCTTCAGAGACAGAAAGCAAGAAAAGCTTGATGACAGAATCAGGGCCTACTTGCCTGGACTGTAAAAATGGCATAAGTGAACCATATAAAGGCGGTGGCCTTTCGTACTTAGGAATGGAATATCCGGCCCATTCATGGCGGATCTGAAAGAGGACATGTGAACGGTGGACGCACATGTATTTGCGTCTTCATAACTGGAACTGGAGGGAACATACATGTACTTGTAACATGCACATAGAACCGTTGGGGTCCAAGATAGGGGACATAACTGACCAGAAAAATCCATATTTCCACATTCCCTCCTTGTCCCCTACTTGCCCGTCAAGAGATATCAATCTTCATTAATCCATTGATCTGTTCATATAGCATCATTTGTTCTTCTTTCTTCTTCCGGGATCTTGAACGAAAATCTTGATGTGGAATACACGATATGGCACACAGACCACAAATCGCTGGTCCACATTGCAGGCATAAGCAGCAACTGAATAGTATGAGAAGGCCAATACCTAGGAAGGATAGAACTCTCCATCCCCAGGCTGATAACACGCTCCAAAACCACCCGGACCAAGTCCAAGTGCCTGGATTCTGGTGTATCTGGCTCACAATCTTATGAAGGCGGGTTATAGCTTTATATACAGATGGCGAATTTTCTGGTATGAATACGCAGCAGCTTGATCCGATGACCCTACAAGCTCCGCCCCTATCGGCCAGGATGACGTCAAGGACAAGACGATTTTGAAGCACAACAATCCGCATAGCAGACTGCTCTTCTGTTAAATTGCCTAAGGCGGAAATAGTTTCGTTCACTACTGCTTCAAGGGTTCTAGTTAATCTACGTATCAGCTTACTATTAGTAACGGTACCTATATAGGGAAAGAGACCTTTATTGAAATCTGTGTATTTTTCCCATGCTGTTTCAGTGTAATCGACTATTGGGAGATCTCTCCTTTCTCTATTGTGTACTAAATGAGTATTTCTGTGATAATCAGGAGGAGCTAGAAAAACAGGTGGCAAGAGGAATCCAATGTAGCAGGTACCATCCCAATCTAGAGGCAAACGTACATATGCCGTCTGACCACATATAAAATAGGAATGGCGGGAAGCTCTAAATGTCGATTTGCCTTGATCACTGAATTCTATTACAGTGATGCATCTACTATGGCCCATATGTATGGAACCATTCTTTCTTACACATAATTCACCTTTTACTGGAAATACTGACATGGCGGGCAAACTTGGAGTGACTTCGGATTCGACATTCAAGATCAAGAGATTAAGCGTAAAATTACCTAATCCATATACTTCATTTTCTAGATCAGTTCCTGTTCTTTTGGGAAGTCCCTCCTTGTTAGGGTAGCAGACTTTAAGTAAAACCAAGTTTAAATTTCCCCATACCCAGTTGTCTTGATAAACTGCAGAATTTGAATCTAGGGAATTAATTAAACTAAACCATGCTCCACAGGAGCCGTTGTGTGTGAAAGGGTATGGAAAAAGAGGTAGAATTCCTTTATAATTCTGATAGGGAGGGAGTCGGCCACATACCCAACAATTTGTAGCATTGCTAACCTGATGGGAATGATGTAACATACTAATAAAAGTGTTATTGCGCAGCGCAAATCTGTATGACAATTCATGCGGAGGTAATTCACTAAAAGAATGTTCAGCAGTAATATTATAAACATGTCTAGAAATAGGATAATATATGTGCAACAATATACTTGCAATAATTATTAAAAGACTTAAGAAAAACAAAATTAATAACGTCACTGTGCAATGACTACGCAGTGATTTACAGTATGCATGTCGTTTCAACATTTTTCGGGTTTTTCCTCTATTCAGATCTAAGGGATACATGTCGGAGACAAATTCAACCGCTTCACCTTGGAGAGGACTTAAACAATCAAATTGCCCGACGGATTAGATCTGAGTTTTAGTTTATAATGTTCGTGACTGCTTGATTCAACCAAAGGAAGTTTTGAGTCAATGGGTGAAGACACGCGAGGTGTAGTTTTTACATCTGATGGTAGTCCATAAAATTTCTTGATATGACTTGAATGTACCCAGCCTTTTCTGCCTTCGATCTTCACGGCTGTCCTTGTGGTGAGCAAGACCAATTGCGGCGACCTCCACCTAGGATCCAGCTGAGTCTTTCGATCAAAGTTCCTCACTAAAACGAGATCCCCCGGAATTACGTCATGGGGTTTCACCTCAGTGTTGTCAGGAAAAGCTGCAGCTACCTGTGAACGACAAGATTGTAGTGCAGACATCAAGGAAGCCAAATAATCTGTCAGCATATTACAGTCAATATCAGTTATTTTACGTGGTATAGGCGTCCCCCACATATTTGGTGGTCTGCCAAAGATCACCTCATACGGGGATAGCCCTGTTCGAGAGTGTGCTACCATTCTCATGTAAAAGAGTGCAACTGGTAAGGCTACTACCCAGTCGACACCTTTCTCCCTGCATATTTTGGACAATCTAATTTTCAGGGTCTGATTATGTCTTTCCACGAGACCTGCTGCCTCGGGGTGTCGGACACAGTGGAATTTCCACTGATAGCCTAACAAAAGTGAAACGTGTTTCATTAGTTCGGATGAGAACGGCTGGCCGTTATCTGAGTAGACAGCACGTGGTAAACCGTATCGTGGGAAGAATTCTCGAACTAACTGTTTGGCAGTAGTCGGGGCAGTGTAATCTGAAACCGGGTATGCCTCTGTCCAACGGGAAAGAGCACAGACAACTACGAGAACATATTTGAATCCTCGACATCGTTCCATCTGGATATAATCCATCTGGAGGATTTCAAAAGGGTGATCAGGAGGCTGAAATCCACCCTGCTCTACGGGGATGCTTTTTCCTGGGTTGAACTGACAACAGATCATACAGGTACGAACTTTTTGTTTCGCTGCTGCTCGTAAATGTTTGTTGAACCAAATGTGTTGAATGCTGTCTAGCATAGCTTTCTCTCCTAGATGCGCTGGACTATGGACAGTGTTAATAATGACTTGGACCATTGAATCAGGAAGGAACCATACAGATTTTTCCTTCGTCATCCATCCTTGATCCGTTTGGATCCCTCCTAATTCAGTCCATTTCCTTATTTCGTCTGGAGTAGCATGTGTCTGTATGTCAATTACATCAAGAGCGGGATCCTTAACCATCATGCAATGTGTTGGTGTCTGGACTATTGTCTTTGTCATGTCGGATGTTTGAGTTTGAGCAGTCTGTTTAGCTGTTCTGTCAGCTAGATCATTGCCTTGAGAAATGATATCAGTAATTTTCGTATGAGCTTTGCATTTCATAATCGATATTGCAATGGGTAGATGTATTGCATCTAATAAGGCATGAATGAGGGGTCCGTGCTGAATGTGGGCACCGTGAGAAGTTAGATAACCTCTCTCTCGCCACAGCACGCCGAAGTCATGTACAACTCCGAATGCATAACGTGAATCAGTGTATATGTTGACTTTTTTATTTGTGGCTTGAATACAGGCTTGTGTCAGAGCGACGAGCTCTGCTGCTTGAGCGGACAAGGTATTTATACACTTGGTTTCAATAATTTCAGTGTCTGTTGTGACTGCATAAGCGGCCACTAACTCTCCTGTACCTGTTCTCATACATGAACCATCTACATACAACGTCAGGTCTGGATCTGACAATGGGACGTCTGTCAAATCTTGTCTGGGTTTCGTCGTTATTGTAATAACTTCAATACAGTCATGAGCTAGTGGGTCTGTTCCAATTACGGGTAAAAGTGTGGCAGGATTCAATGTGTTACAACGTCTGATTTCTATATGTGGTTGGAACAATGTTAATTCATACCCTGTAAGTCGCGCTATAGTTAAATGTTGTGTTTGCGTTCGATTCAAAAGAACCTCTACTGCATGCGGTACTTGTACTGTCAATGGATGTCCTAACACTATGGCATTGCTTTGTCTGATTGCTAAAGCTGTTGCTGCCACTGATTTCAGGCACGCAGGCAGAGCCTGAGCTACGGGATCTAATGTACTAGAAAAATAAGCACACGGTTTGTGTGATCCTGCTTGTTCCTGTGTGAGTACTGACAAGGCAGTACCTTCGCGTTCTGTAACAAAAAGTGTAAACTGTTTATTGTAACATGGTGTTGCTAAAACCGGTGCTTGACATAAAGCTTTCTTTAAGCTTTCAAAAGCTTGTGTATGTTCCTGAGTCCAAGGGAGAACAGTCGATGTGGCTGCCTCCTGTGTTGTTAATTGAATGAGTGGTTTTGCTAGAAACGCATACTGAGGGATCCACTGCCTACAATATGAAGTGAGGCCTATGAAAGCCCGCACCTCCTTTTGTGTCTTGGGTATTGGCATATTTGCAATTAGCTGGATACGATCTGGTGTAAGCTGCCTTCCCTCCTTGGACAGCGAGTGACCAAGGTAAATAACTCGCTGGACACAGAATTGCAGCTTAGAAGGGGACACCTTGTGCCCCTTTTCGGCTAGAAATTGTAAAACCGTCAGTGATGCTTTTTCACATTCAGGTTCGCTTCGGGCGGTGATCAGCAGATCATCGACATATTGAAGCAGAGCAGTGTTGACTGGCATGTGTATACTGTCAAGTTCTCGTTTCAGTGCTTGGCTATAGATGCTGGGGCTTTCTGTAAATCCTTGAGGTGCGCGTGTGAATTTAAAGCTACGTCCATTTAAACTAAATCCGAACAAGTATTGGCTTTCCGGATCTATTGGGACGCTAAAAAAGGCATTCTTGAGATCAATTACAGTAAAGAATGTTGCTTCGGAATCAATAGCTGTCAGTAATGAAGAGATGTCTGGAACTACGGGGTATTGTGGTACAATACATTTATTTAATTCGCGCAGATCAATAACCAATCGGTATACTGGGGGAGCCTTTGGATCAGTTCGTTTAAGAATCGGAATTATCGGTGAATTACATACATTAGAGTCGGTCTCCACAACCACTCCTTGGCCAATAAGCTCGTCAATGATTTGTAGTAAAGCCACTACAGCATCTGGGGGTAACTTGTATTGTCGCATTCGTGGTAGTACCACTCCTGCCTTTAATGTAACTCGATATGGTGTAATATTCATGCAACCCACATCAGTAGGGCCTTGTGCCCATAAATGTGTAGGTAAAGTCTGCAGTCGAGGATCCATGTCTCGAGACACATAGTGACCTTTGAAATCACGTAAAAACAATCTTACTCCTTCCGGAGAACAACATATTATAGCTCCTAGAGCTTTCAGTGTTTTTATACCTAACAAGTTTTCTGGACATGATTTAGTAAGCAATAAATCTGTAGTTCTGGTCAAAGGTCCTATCGTAAGTGGAAGAGGCTGTGATACTTCATTAACAATAGGTTTTCCTGAAAAACCAAGGGAAATATTCTGTGAGCCTGAGAGGGGTGCCCCTGGAACTTCACTACGTTTTATAGTTGTTCGACTTGCCCCTGTATCTAGTAAAAATTTTCTATCTTGGCCTAATAATTCACTATGTACATAAGGTCCTTCTTGGTCTACAGGGACCTCGATAAGGGGTAAGTCAACTTCCCTCTCTAGGCTGGTTCATGCATATCGTTGATAATCAGGATAGTCATACTGTGCGGTCTGGTACAGCTGTCGTGTCGTGGTTTGTGTGGCAGCAGCAGGCAACGCTGGTGCGGCTGGCACAAACTGTATAGACTGTTGTGGAGCTGGCATGGCCTGTGCATGCTGCGGTGCTCCTTGTTCATTCTGATCCTGTCTTGGTGGCCGTGGTCTTTCTTTTGTAATACCTGTGGCGATATTACGCTTCAGGACTGGGCAATCGTGTATGTAATGTCCTGGCTGTTTACAATAGTTGCATGTCCCTTTTACAGGTCCTGCTGATTCACCGGAATGTGTCGTACCCTTTTTATGTCCTTCAGCTGGAACTGTCTGGGAGACTAGCATTTTCATTTTCGTGTCTTTCATGCGTCTTTGTTCATGATCTATTCTGGCTCCATCTGGTAAGAATTTGCATTGCTTCCGGGTCTACCCCCGGTCGGTCTTGATTTCTGATCACACAATTTATGAGGAAACGTAACAGTTCCCCCTGTATCTCCACTTTCTGGTATTCCATAGCTCTGTTAATACATTCAGAATCTCGCCCTGTTTGGACAAAATGGTATATATTATCTAGATGCATAGTCATTCCTGGTAACTTCCCTAAATACACCGCGGCTCGTCTGATACGTAATGATGCCATGATCATTTCGTCCTCTTTTCCGGGCACAGGGTCATATCTACAATCTATAAGAAGTTCCTTAAGCGTGCGGGCATTTATGAGTTTGGGGGTACGTGGATGTGCTGACTCTTGAAAAGTAAGTTTATTTATTCTGGGTGGCGTAGAAAAAATATTGGTGGCACCTCCGGTAGCCCCGTCTGGGGTATCGGGCGTGAAAGGATTCGTTGAACGCGATACAGCAACTATAGGTGTGGACACAGCTATAGAAGTAGCTGTAGGACCAGATGTGGAAACAGATGTGCTTGCCGGAACTTGTGTCATGATTTGATGCTGTAAGGATACAGATACAGGGTCTTGGCGTTGAACCTCCCCGGCAGACGGTCTATGTGGGGCGGGGTTAGCATACTCGGGAGCTGCCTCATCTAAATATGAGGAAAGAAAAACATCTTCTGCTGTTCTAGGATGCCCCTTAGGATGCATTTTTATTGGGAACAATGGGGGTGGCAAGTCTTTTGGTATCCCCGCAGTAGCCTTAGGTAATCCCTCGGCCAGAAGGGGATACATACCCTTCATAAGGGCATTTCTTTGTCTGTCTACTTGTTCTGATTTCACTCGTGTACCTTCTTTAATTAATAGATTTTCTCGGACTTCATCTGAATTCTCTTTACTCTTCTCTTCCTGTCTACGTGCTTTTTCTGTACGTCTATACGATTCTTTACGCCATAATTCAATGGCGTCTTTCTGTGATTGTCTAGCTTTCTTTTTCCATAACTCTTCCTCTACTTTAACGATGCAATCTGCATCCCAGGTCCCAGCTGCGGGCCACCTCTGACTTTCTGGTAATTCCTTAGTGTAGTCTACCCATAGATCAAGAAATAATATAGCGTCTAGGCCGTGTTTATGATACATGAAGTACCCTGGGGTGTCCCTAGGAGGAATGGGAACAGCTTCTTCGAGTACCCCTTTTCTAGTTGTGATCTGTCTTAGTTTCGAAAAGAGCGGCATATTGAGAACTGGTCTGATACTTGATTTTGAACAAACTTAATACAATAAACCACGATAATGAACAGTCATTCACACCATAATATGCAGGACGTATTAATACATTTAACATTTAACATTTAATGAACAAACAATGATGACGACGATCTAAGGAAAACTTAATCAATAAACATAATTCTCGACATTAACGGAAATTATTCTGAATTTATATACTTGATATACTAGATATACTGCTAAACAGTACAGATACACTGCTAAAACAGTGCAGACCGGATTTGTGTACCCAAACCCGTCTGGACCGGCACAACTTATGTGCACGCCAGAACGCCTCCCCAGTAATGGTACTCACCGGGTAGCTCGGAACGGAAGGCCTCGGAACGGAACTGAACTGAACTGGACCGGACTGGACTCGACTCAAAAACTTCGGACACTTCAGGACATCGGAAACCTGGTGGGCCTCTGTATACCTCGGATCTTGCTCTCTCAGCTAGGCTCTGGTCGGGATACTTCGCACTTCTCACCGCCTCGTCTGGGTGTTGATCGCAGCCTCAGTCGCCCCCGCTTGACCGGAGGGAGATACAGGAAATCCTGCTGGTACGCGTTGTTGTCCGTCCAGCTGTGGCAGGAGACCGGGCCTGCAACGCACCGCCGGCGCGTGAGATGAGAAAGTGTCCCTGTTCGGGCGCCATTTATGTGGTAAATAATTTAATTACCGGGACTTAATTTGATACAGAACATAATAAAAATAGCTCAATAAAATAAGAGGCAGAATCCGTGGTATTAGAGGTTCGGAATGGGCTTTATTCCAATGGACGATTTCGAAATCGTGGCCTCCAAGTTCCATCACCACGGAGGTTCAGGAAGTGAAGTACATACATTATTGATAATTAATCACTTTTATACAATAGGCATTACAGTGAAGCAAATGCGAGAGGCGTAACAATTGATAGCAAAGATAACATTTCACATGCGTAGCTGAAGGAGGCGTAATTGGGAGTAACAAGAAAACGTCATTGGTTGTGATGTCACATATGGGTGGATCTATGAAATAATTTCGCAATGTCAGCAGAAATACTTGGCAGAAATGCGCGCGCAGCAGCATGACGTGTGATTGACGTGTAGCTAGGGGGTGAAGGGGACTTGACATTTAGCTCTACATGTGGCGACAGATGTCTGGAGGGTCAAGTCAACCTAATCCCAAATCATATCTAACATCCTATGTTTAAAGAACTATGTTATCCAAAAGAGAGGCCTTCTTGGAGTAGAATCTTATTCTATACTGACTATACTGACTGTTAGTGCGTGTACAAGCGTCTAAGTGTCTACACTAGATGCGAGGGCAGGAATCTTCCATAGTAACAGGGCTATGAATTACTTGTATAAAGACAGGGAAACCGGGCCTTTGCTCGGTAGCTGGCAGAATGTTTACTTAAACTACTAGACAGGAATGCATTGGGCAGGGAGCGGAGCAGATAATTTCGAAGGTGAAATACAGTTCTTGGCAGGCAGCAAGCTGATGTCAGGCATCGTGAGCCGCGCAGAGGATGAGACAAAGTTCATGGTCACAGATGCAGGCTCGGACTGGAGCTTCAGAGACAGAAAGCAAGAAAAGCTTGATGACAGAATCAGGGCCTACTTGCCTGGACTGTAAAAATGGCATAAGTGAACCATATAAAGGCGGTGGCCTTTCGTACTTAGGAATGGAATATCCGGCCCATTCATGGCGGATCTGAAAGAGGACATGTGAACGGTGGACGCACATGTATTTGCGTCTTCATAACTGGAACTGGAGGGAACATACATGTACTTGTAACATGCACATAGAACCGTTGGGGTCCAAGATAGGGGACATAACTGACCAGAAAAATCCATATTTCCACATTGGCACAGTGAATGGCTTGAGATTACACTGTAATGTTTTTATTTATTTTAAAATTTTGTATGTATCATATTTATTCTTTTATGGGCTTGTGCAGAATAAAGCTCTGAATCGCTTACTTCAGAACCTTGGGTTCTAAAAGTGACTCATGGTTACAGAATAGAATTTTACTCTCAACCGGTTCAGTCAGCTCCTCCGTGACCGATGATTTTTTTCTGACTGGTCTCAAGATATTATCTTTAAAACATATTACTTTGAGTTGGTAACTCATGTGTCTCCATGTGTGAAACACACTTTTTAACTTGCCATAATTGAACCATGGGTCTTGTCCAAGGATGTGAAATCTTCACTGTTGTGGCAGACAGGTAAGATTCTATTAAACACACGGTGGAAGATTAGCCCTCCCGACCTCTCCCTTAACTTAATTACGAATTTGATCTTAGTCGAGGCAAATCCAGGTTGTATTTCAGTGATTCCCTACTGATAACTTCCTCTCTAAAGAGATGATCTTCTCTTCAATTGAAATTGTGCAACATTTATTCCTTATCCTGGTTCTGGGTGTGCAAAGTTCTTCAAAAAAGATGCCTTTGTCACTCCTTATTGGCTTGGCTTCAAATATGCAAAGAAGGAGTTATGGACTGGGGCTGCAGTATGTATTGGGTTTCTGACGTCATCAGAGGGCTATTTGTGACGTCATTGGACTCGGAAGCCTAGTGTGCTGTTCTTTGCCTGTATAAGAGTTTGAAGAATCCATGTTGAGGTTTTTTTCATGTACGTGTTTAGTTTTCTGCTCCTCTGTGTCTTTAATAGACCCTAAACCTCCAGTCACGATAGAGTGGGCGATTTCACATCATGTAATTTTAGGGACAGCTCTATCTTAGTTCCTTAAAGTAGCATTATTTTTCTTTGTCTCTGGCACAATCAGCCTGTATTAGTCACGCACACCTCAGCTCTGCCAGAGCTAAAAACATATGTTCACTGAAGCAGATGCAGTGCCGAAGCCAGTGTTCGCATCCAGGCGCGAGCGCACCTAGGCAGGTGTGTGGGCTCCCTGACAGCATCAGGGGGCCTCGCGCAGATGGCCACGCGCCGTCATGACTCTCGCGGCTTATCTTCCTTGACGCCGCTGGCCCAGCGTGGGTGACGGAGCAACAAAAACAGATTTCACGACGGCAGCGAGACCCCGTCACGGCTGATAACCCCAACGTCAACGTGCGGGCCTGTTTCGAATGTGTTTGTGTTCGGGAGCTGAGATCTCTTGCAGACTGCACTCATCTGGGGTTTGTGTGACACTCCTCTCGGCATCTGTCTTTCCTCACAACGTCCTCTCACACTATCGTTCCCGCCCACGCCACTCCATTCCGTGCGGATCCTTTAGGAATGTTGGGAATGTTAACACTAAATGAATGAAGGCTTCATACAGTGTCCCGTTCTAAGATGGAACTTGCTTTATCGAACACTAATCTACTACATTTTCCATGTCTATTGGAGGGATGAACTAAATAAATACATACAGACAATGCATCCATCCATTCACTTTATTAACACCTTCACTGCTGGTAAATTTGGACCCAGTGGTCCTTGTTGTAATGATGCTAGGTGCTGTATGTGCTTGCTGTTATCCCCAAGGACTTGCTGGAGGCAGTATAGAGGTTTATATATGCCTTTATTACATCAAATAATCATTTCCCCGAGAGAGCGCCGGGCAACACGCTCCGATCGCTTCCTCTCGCGCCGCGCTACTCGCGCATGCGCAGTAGCGTCCAATATGGCCGCTACTCGCATTACTGCCCTGACGTAGTGCGCGTCAACTAGACCGCGACACTACATATCTCCCCCTTTTTATACCATCCAACACAATGTACCCCGACCAGGTGGTCAGTCCATTTCATAGTCTCTAAACTTGGATGGTCTCACCACTGCTCTCCCCACCCGTGTGTGTCTTACCGGGGTGGTATGTCCTTCTCGGCCTCCTTCTGCGACCGGGCCTCCGCTCCTTCCTTCCGGAGTGCCCTGGCCCTCTCTCTCTCCTTTCTCACCGTCTTCCCGGGTCCTTTCCTCCGTGGGCCATCCATCCGGTATGTCTCTCTCTCCATCCTGTTCTTCACTCACGTTCTCTCCGCACTCTCTTTTGGACATTCCTGCGTCCCTTGTCGCCCCTTCTGTCGGTGTTTCCCCTTCCGTGTCCTCCCGGGGCCATTGTAGGATTTTGTTGCACTTGGCCATGCGATCGTGGGACCACACGTTTCCGTCGCTGAGCAACGCTGCCCGGTCGTACACTTCTTCTACTCTTAGGGGTGGGGAGTACTTGCTTTCTCCCTTCCGCTTTAGAACTGCCAGCTTCACTCTGACCCACTCCCCTTTTTCCAATACTGTCTCCTTCACCCTCTTGTTGCGGTTGTAGTGTTCCGTATAAATGCGTTGTGCCTGCTCCAGGTTGTGTTGTACCACCGCTGGAGACCATTTGCTGGTGATGGTCTTCTCCTGCCAAGCAACATTGTCTCTGGTGAAGGGTTGCCTTCCTCCCAGGATCTGGAAGGGGCTGTACCCCGTACCGGTGGGGGTGATGCGATATGCCCATATTGTACTTTGCACTTCTTTTTCCCAGTCTTTGCCCCTCGTGATGGCCGCTTGTATGGAGCCCATGAGCACCCTATTGAACCTTTCTACTTGTCCGTTGCTGGCTGGATGATATATCGACGTGTGCCGAAGTAGAATGCCATTCCTTTCTGCAAATTTGACCCATTTGTCCGAGGTGAATTGGGGGCCATTGTCACTGATTATGGTCCTGGGTATGCCTTCCCTGAGGAACACTGCCTTGAGGAAGCGCAATATTTCGTCCGTGTCCATGACCTCTTGGATGTGTACCTCTGGCCACTTTGAGTACTTGTCTACTAACGCACAGAGGTATTTGGGTATCCCCTGATCATCCAGTATGGGCCCTAAGATGTCCACTGCCACCTCTTCCCATGGGTTACTGGGACTCGTGAACTTCCCTAGAGGCGGCCTCATAGGCTTCAGTATCTTGTCCGCTCCTTGGCACTGCACGCAGTCTCTTACGTGCCTCTCTACTTGCATATCCATTCCTGGCCACCAATACGTTTGTTTGGTCCTGGCCTTCGTCTTCACGATTCCCAGGTGTCCTTCGTGTAGTATGGATAGCAGATCCGGTATTATGTTCTCCGGTGGTACCACTCTGTTTCCTCTGTATACGAACACCCCGTCGTTCCCCACCGACAGCTCTTCTCTGACCTCGTAGAACTGCCGGACCTTGGGTCTCTGTCGTCTCCGTTCCGGCCACCCTCGTACAATGTACATCTTGATGTCGTCCATATCTTCATCCGCCGCATACGCGTCTTTCCACTCCTGTCTACTGATGGCTTTTTCCGGGTCGTCTGTCAGGGCTACCATCTCGTCTTCGTCTTCCGTGCCATTGGCGGCACTGTCCATCGCTGACGCCCTGCTGAGGTAATCTGCAATCTTGTTTCTCGAGCCCGGTATGTACTCCACGTCGTACCGATACTCCAGGAGTTTCAGCGTCATCTTCGCGATCCGGGGCGTGGCACTGGCATGGCCGTCGGATGTCAAAACCTTCACTAGGGGTTTGTGATCCGTTTTCACTTGAAATCTTGTGCCCCACAGGAACTGACGGTACTTCCCCTTGGCCCATACCACGGCCAGCATCTCTTTTTCCATCACACTGAACTTTTGTTCCGGTGACGTCAATGTCCTGGACGCGAAGCTGATCGTCTCTGTCCCTCCTTCTGGTCTTTCTTGCATGAGCCTAACCCTTTGTCACTTGCGTCCGTCATCAATATGGATCGCCCCTGAGGATCGTACCCATGCAGCGGGATCGCTTGGCTGATCTCACGTTTCACCGTGTCGAACTCTTCCTGCGTCTCTTCAGTCCACACAAACGCCGTCTTGTCCCTCGTGAGTTGCCTCATGTAGTGTGTTTTCGTGGCGAAATGGTGGACGAACTTGCTGTAGTATTCCGCCATCCCTAAAAATGACCGTACTTCTTCCTTGGAGGTGGGCGGGGGTGCATCGCAGATGGCCTTCACGTTCCCTTTCTTCGGTGTTATCCCATGCGCTCCTATCTCATGCCCCAGGTATGTGACCGATGTCATCCCAAAATGACATTTCTCCCATTCTGCCGTCAGGCCGTTTTCCTCCAGGATCTTCAATACCGCTTCCAGCTTCTTGTCGTGGTCTTCCAGCTCTGTCTCCATTACTAGGATATCGTCCTGGAAGTATTGCACTCCCTCGATGCCCTTGAATAGGCGGGCCATCAGCTTCTGGAACCCCGCTGCTGCCGAAGCTAGACCGAAGGGCATGCGGCAGAACTGGTAGCAGCCAAACGGCGTTATGAATGACGTCAGTTTCTTGCTCGTAGGATGCAGCACTACCTGGTGGTACGCCGATTGTAGGTCGATGGTGGAGAACCATTTCACGCCTTTCGTGCGGGCAAACATTTCCTCTATGCGTGGTAAGGGGAATTTTTCTACCACGATGCATTTGTTTAACTCTCTGAGGTCCACGCATAGGCGCACCTTGCCTGACGGTTTCATGGCCACTACCAGAGGCGCCAACCACTCCGCGCTGTCGATGGGTTCGATGATTCCCCCGTCCTCCAGCCGGTGGAGTTCCTGTTGTACCGCCTCTCTCACTGCGATCGGTATGTTCCTTACTTTGTGCGCTACCGGGCGGACGTTTTCTTTAAGGACGATCTTGTGGGAGAACTTCTCGAGTTTTCGGATTTCGCCGCCAAAAACTTTCGGGTGTCCACTCCGCCATTTCTCCGCCGTCGACTCATCTCCGTCCAGGGTTACCATCACTTGGGTGTCCCCTCCTGGATTCAGCTGTACGCCCAACTCTCCTTGGTCCATCCATCCCAGGACTGAAGGTCCCTTCTCCGCAACGTACAGTTTGCAGTGGGCGCCCCGTTCTTTGAACTGGAACAGTAGGTTCCTGAACCCTACCATCGGGATGGGTTCCCCTGTGTAGGTGACCGGTCGTATGTCGGGGGGTTCTAGATGTGTGCCCCAAGTGGGTTTGAACCTCTCGTTCCACACCGATCTTTGGACAATCGTGTAAGGAGACCCCGAATCCGCCACTATGGTGATTCCTACTCCTCCAATGATCATGTCACACTGGGGCTTGCGCGATCTCCTCCCATCGATGCCCAGCACCTGGTCCTCCACACACAGGACTTCGTCATCTTCCTCCTGTCCCTCTACTTCTTCTCCTGCGTCTTGCGCCACGAATTTCACCGCGTGTTGTCTCCCTTTCCTTCGGCATACTTTCTCGTAGTGACCGACCAGGCCGCAGAACGCACACTTGGCTCTGAAGGCGGGGCACCGTTTTTCGTGCGCTGCGTGGCTCGAGCTTCCACATCTGTAGCACCTCACCGTTTCTCCTTTGTCTTGCTTCCATGTCTGTCCTGGTTTGCCTTTCCCCTTGGGTGTTCCTCTGTACTCCCCAGGCGCAGTTTTTCCTCGTCCGTACTGGTCCGCGTCGTCCACCTTATTAACTGTGAGTCTTGGGGCTTGGTCTCTCTTTGCGGCCTCTGCACAGCGCTTGGTCAGTTCTGCCCTTTTCACTATGGCGATCACGTCTTTCAGCGTCGCATCTCCACTCGACCACAGTTTATCTTGCACCGTCTTGCTTGTCGTGTGCATTACGATTTGGTCCTTAATTAATTCTTCCTGTAACGCTCCATACTTGCACGTTATCGCAAGTTTCCGCAGCGCCGCCACGTAGTCGTCTATCGTTTCCCCCGCTTCCTGCTTCCTCTGCTGGAAATTGTAGCGGTCGATAGAGGTGCACACTGCAGGCCTATAGTGGTTGTCCAAGTCTTCAATGGCGTGTTTGAACACGTCCGTGTCCCCTGCCTGTCTGGTGACCGGTGTGAGGTTCTGGAATACCCGTATTCCTTCTGGTCCTAGATTGTGTAAGAGTATCCTCTTCCTCCTGGCACTGGAGAACGCCTCCTCGTTCTCATCTTCCAGCGCTTCTAGGTAGTTTTTGAAGTACTCCCTCCAGTCTTCCCACTTCATTTGGGGTTCTCCTGGACGTGGAAGGAATGGGATCGGCGTCGTTAAAGCTGATGCCTGTGCGCTCATTTTGGCTTCCACCTGTTTCCTTGGGCTACCTGGCGCGTCCGTCCTCTCTCCCCTTCTTCGGGTTCCCGGGACTTCTTTAGAGCTGCCTGCGCCGTCGTCACCCGATTCCGCCAGGGTCTCCGCTGCCGTCCTGCGGTCTGCCTTCAATGTTCCTCCGCCTCGTGGCCGGCACACTCACTGCCCACGTGCCACCCTCTGGCGTCTATCTGCCACTGCCGCGCTCTCCCGGTGCGTAGGCGTCTGTCCTCGACCCCCTCGGTCCTCTTACCGCGTGGGGTGACGTCCCTCCTCGTGGGTTTTCCTCCCTGAAGCAAGTTGGGGGGGGGGCACCTTCCTCCTGGGTCACACAGGGTCCTCACCGTCCAAGCCTCGTTGCCACTGTAATGATGCTAGGTGCTGTATGTGCTTGCTGTTATCCCCAAGGACTTGCTGGAGGCAGTATAGAGGTTTATATATGCCTTTATTACATCAAATAATCATTTCCCCGAGAGAGCGCCGGGCAACACGCTCCGATCGCTTCCTCTCGCGCCGCGCTACTCGCGCATGCGCAGTAGCGTCCAATATGGCCGCTACTCGCATTACTGCCCTGACGTAGTGCGCGTCAACTAGACCGCAACACTACACTTGTTAGGTGTCGCCTGACCCAGCGCATGCTCTGGTCTGGCGAGACTTTTAGTGTGTAGGTTTTCAAAGTGCTGCCACAGGCTTTTGTGGCCTAGCGCTTGCGTTCACGCGAGCGTGCACGCGCGCAGCCGCCATCTGTCTTTGATCGCGATCGCTTTCACTTTCACGGCCGTGTCACTTTCACGGCCGCGCGGCCAATGCTTGATCCTGAAGTCGCAAACCCCTGCGCTGGTTGGTTTATGCATCCATAGTCTCTGCTCTTTCCCCGGGATCCTTTGCGACTAACATGCACTCCCTCGCCATCATTGAAAATTGCATCTAGAATTTCTAAGCTTGGCATTCAGATGTATGTTAATGCAGTTTGAGGGATACATTAACAAATATGAAACATTGAAAACTTTGTACTTTTTTTGTAGCACATTGGAAACCACGTCTGACACCAACGTCACCATGGCGGCTGGGTCAGTCCAGCCCCTGTCTCCAGGCTGGCGCCGCCCCCTCCATGGGCAACAGGTACCCACCTCGAGCCAATGCCAGCCGCTTCATCAGCGCAGAGGCTGGGTGCTACATGTACTCTGTCCCCCTGTGGCGGCAGATGGCATTGCGGGGAGGCAACCTCCACGGGGACATTACGGACAAGAATGTGGATGACCTGGACCTCGAGGGCGTTAGTTTGGATGCCACAGGCTACATGAGCAACGGGGATGTACTGAGCAAGAACCTGAGGACGGACAACATCACCAGCGGGTAAGGAGGGTCGCTCAAACGTGACGGGAATTGTTGGCTGTCAGATGACGTATAAACTTCTGGTCTCATACACTGTGTCTTGGATTTAAAAAATGTATTGATTGTCTTTGGTGCTCTGAATACTAAGCTTTAGTTTAGTTCCGTGTTATCAATTAAAGTAAAATATGTTTCTGAAGGCTCCACTTCACATAAGGAGGAGGGGAGTTCTTAAAAAGCTGATTTTGTGTTCAGTTACCCTTTATTTATTGCTGATTTTCTGTATCTTACCAATTCGGCAACTGATCCTTTGAAAGGGCGCCCTCCATCAGGGTAATGGGTACTTGCCCAGAGCCCACACAGTCCCAAGCACCCTCTGAAGAAGGGATATTTTTCTAACTTTATATCACCTCTATTTCCTTATCTCGACTACTCTTCCTCTCTCTGCCTACCTCTTACCTCTCATTCTTTCACAGTCATTCTAAGTCATTTTGGTGACCCTGGGTAAGACCTATTTCTGATGTTTTTGTCTGACCCTATCCCCGAAAGTTGAAGTATAATTCGATATTGTTTGACATCATGTGAACTTTAATTAGCAGAAAACGTGTAACAGATTTAAAGTTGTTACGAACAGGGGGTCCAAAATATATGTTGCCTGAAACCCCAAAATCCATAAAATGATGGGTGGTGGGGGTACTTTGACACCAGACGGTCTTGCACGGTGCTTTAAACTAAAAGAGCTGGTTGCGTCATTAGGCAGAGTTATGCATCCTGGTCGCTGAGCAATACTATGTTATGGCCAGGGCCACTGGAATGATGCGATTGTGCAGCTGTGGCTTTTTTCGCATAGTTATATATTTTCTAAATTCGCCACATAATCCATCTTGTGCTGCATGATTTGCAGATTTTAACAAAAAAAATGGTTTCTATCTCAAACAGTTTAAAAGTTACTAAAAATACAGTGGCACATATTGCCATGCAGTGGAAGGCTCTTTGCAAAGGTTCACTGGTCACTTTTCTGTTGCCTATTGCTTTATTTGGGTGTCAAACTGATTCTAATGACGTGCAACCAATGCCTAGACAGTGTTAACAAGTGTAAAAATGACAAAATAATGAATAAGAACTATCACAAAATGTGCCGCGTTACACCGCTTAATTTGTCTTTTCTTGCCGCATAATTTACTCAATCATGCCACATAATTTGGCCTTTTCCTGCCACATACTTCTAATGGCCCTGGTTATGGCACAGTAGACTGCGCCATCACTCTCGTGAGCATGTCCGGCTGCTTAATGTGAGCCCAGGCCGTAGATGTAACAAGAGAAAAAGCTGTTGTGAGTGGTTGAACAAACAATAAGCCTTCCTTGGCCTTTTTAGGTCTCGCCTCAACCAGCGCATGCGCTGCCCTGCGAGACATTTAGTAGGTGGGTTTTCAAAGTGCTACCCCATGCTTTGGCGGCCTAGCGCTTGCGTTCACCCGAGCATGCACGCGCGCAGCCGCCAGCTTTCAGCGCCTGATCAGGCGCAATCTGTCTTTCCTCTCGCTCCTCCGCCCCTCCCCCGCCGCGACACGGCCACACAACTTTTATTTTAACAGCACGGTGCCCGTTTAAGGGACGCTGCGCTTCAGTTTGTCGTCTTCTTTCCTCACCAGCATGGCTATGTGCGTGCCTTTATCTTGTTATTAAATGTATTGTGTGCTTTCAAGGCGTCTCTATTATAACTTTTTTCCTACAAATATTAGGAAGAGCCTGTACCCCCGGAGCTCTTCTTCAATGTCGGGTCATTACTTGGGGGCATGTGCCCTCAAACATATGCTTCTGGCTATGGGCCTGAGCTCATGCAATGGGAGTGGTGTCTGTGCGCAGCAGGGCCTCGGACTCCTTTCACACAACCTGCAAACACTGCTTTACTAAGAAGAAGCTTTTGGTAGTAACTTGCAGCAAGCACGCACTTGGCGAACACTTGTTTAAATATATACAACTGTAAAGATTCCCAGTGCCTTACTATTTTAAACGTGTTATCTATCCACAAAACATCCCGTGCTTGAATAAAATAAAATCAACTGAATGGACTATAAAAACATGGTGAAAAGTAAATATCATCGGCTACTGAAATCACTTCATACAATACCATCAGGGTCGATGATAATATGATGACGTGACCTTTGGCATCATCATTGTTGGTCAAAGGTCAACTGATTCCTCGTTCCTCACTGTGCTGTCAAAAGACACTTGACGTCACTTCTGCTACTCTGGCATTTTGCCGAACTGACGTCACAATTCGGTGCATTCTAATCTGTTATATCGCTACTTCTCCGTAAGATAACAGTGTATTTTAAATATACGCAAACACTGCAGCACAGAACGTGCTCTAAAAGGTACTTTAACCCCCAAGGCTCTGTACCTGCACAGGGACAGTAAGAGCATTCCTCTGGGACCAGTGCTTGAGATGGAAAAACTAGAACCTGCTTGTTTCTGAGAAATGCCGGTACTCTCCAATTAAATGTCATACCTCTTGAGAACTGCAGGTACTTTCCCTCTCATAATAAAGAAGTGCCATTTAAGGCAATGTGTGACATTGCTCGACCTTTTAGTTTAAATGATACATAGCGATGCATACTTTTCATGTTTACGTTTCCAGCAGAGCTGCAGCACGACACTCGACTTCTGGAGGCGTCTCCTTCCTGCTTCAAATGAATACTAGAAAGAGTAAAAAAAAGCATTGGCATAGCCAATAGGTCTCTCTTTTGAGACCTTATAAGTATTTAGGTATGCAGCACAATATCCTTGGTGCAACAAAAGCGACTGTTGCATGGCTAAACACTTATAAGGTCCCAAAGGCGACACCTATTGGCCATGCCAACGCTTGTTTTTCTAATATTGTTGTTTGATAGCTCAAAGGTGTATGCCTTTTACCTTCTTGTCATCCATGAAACGCATAGATTGTGCAAAGGTTGGTCGCACACTGCTCGTCACACCAGCAAGTTGCCCCAAAGGACTGTGGTAAATGTAGTGGCGACGGCGGGTACGCCTATGCCACGATGTAAAAAAGAACAGTATGTGTTGCGTTAGCCATCCCTGGACACGTGTTTCGAGGTAGTTGCCTCTCGTCAGCAGGGAGCAGGTCAATGTAAAGGGGTGCCGTGTGGACTGCCAAAATGTAATTAAAACAGGTCAAGTACCTCTCATGGCGCGCAGGTGCAGATCCAAGGCTCGTCAGCCCGTTGGCTCAAGGGAGCCGTAATAAATTGTGCAAAGGTTGGTCGCACACTGCTCGTCACACCAGCAAGTTGCCCCAAAGGACTGTGGTAAATGTAGTGGCGACGGCGGATACGCCTATGCCACGATGTAAAAAAGAACAGTATGTGTTGCGTTAGCCATCCCTGGACACGTGTTTCGAGGTAGTTGCCTCTCGTCAGCAGGGAGCAGGTCAATGTAAAGGGGTGCCGTGTGGACTGCCAAAATGTAATTAAAACAGGTCAAGTACCTCTCATGGCGCGCAGGTGCAGATCCAAGGCTCGTCAGCCCGTTGGCTCAAGGGAGCCGTAATAAATTGTGCAAAGGTTGGTCGCACACTGCTCGTCACACCAGCAAGTTGCCCCAAAGGACTGTGGTAAATGTAGTGGCGACGGCGGGTACGCCTATGCCACGATGTAAAAAAGAACAGTATGTGTTGCGTTAGCCATCCCTGGACACGTGTTTCGAGGTAGTTGCCTCTCGTCAGCAGGGAGCAGGTCAATGTAAAGGGGTGCCGTGTGGACTGCCAAAATGTAATTAAAACAGGTCAAGTACCTCTCATGGCGCGCAGGTGCAGATCCAAGGCTCGTCAGCCCGTTGGCTCAAGGGAGCCGTAATAAATTGTGCAAAGGTTGGTCGCACACTGCTCGTCACACCAGCAAGTTGCCCCAAAGGACTGTGGTAAATGTAGTGGCGACGGCGGGTACGCCTATGCCACGATGTAAAAAAGAACAGTATGTGTTGCGTTAGCCATCCCTGGACACGTGTTTCGAGGTAGTTGCCTCTCGTCAGCAGGGAGCAGGTCAATGTAAAGGGGTGCCGTGTGGACTGCCAAAATGTAATTAAAACAGGGCAAGTACCTCTCATGGCGCGCAGGTGCAGATCCAAGGCTCGTCAGCCCGTTGGCTCAAGGGAGCCGTAATAAATTGTGCAAAGGTTGGTCGCACACTGCTCGTCACACCAGCAAGTTGCCCCAAAGGACTGTGGTAAATGTAGTGGCGACGGCGGGTACGCCTATGCCACGATGTAAAAAAGAACAGTATGTGTTGCGTTAGCCATCCCTGGACACGTGTTTCGAGGTAGTTGCCTCTCGTCAGCAGGGAGCAGGTCAATGTAAAGGGGTGCAGTGTGGACTGCCAAAATGTAATTAAAACAGGTCAAGTACCTCTCATGGCGCGCAGGTGCAGATCCAAGGCTCGTCAGCCCGTTGGCTCAAGGGAGCCGTAATAAATTGTGCAAAGGTTGGTCGCACACTGCTCGTCACACCAGCAAGTTGCCCCAAAGGACTGTGGTAAATGTAGTGGCGACGGCGGGTACGCCTATGCCACGATGTAAAAAAGAACAGTATGTGTTGCGTTAGCCATCCCTGGACACGTGTTTCGAGGTAGTTGCCTCTCGTCAGCAGGGAGCAGGTCAATGTAAAGGGGTGCCGTGTGCGCGCTACGAGAGGTACTTTACCTGATAACGATTTTAGCAGCTTACACAGCAACCCTACACATTTTCCTACTCCCTGCTGACGAGAGGCAACTACCACGAAACACGTGTCCAGGGATGGCTAACGCTACTCATACTTGCATGCATTACACGGGCATAGGCGTACTTGCCGACGCTGACCTCAGGGACCATTTTTCATTGGGGTAACACGCTTGGTAGGTGGAGCAGTGTGCGACCAATTAGACTTAACTTTATTTTCAGGCTCCCTTGAGCCGGTGGAGCCGACGGGCTCATGGTTACGCACCTGCGCGCTACGAGAGGTACTTTACCTGATAACGATTTTAGCAGCTTACACAGCAACCCTACACATTTTCCTACTCCCTGCTGACGAGAGGCAACTACCTCGAAACACGTGTCCAGGGATGGCTAACGCTACTCATACTTGCATGCATTACACGGGCATAGGCGTACTTGCCGACGCTGACCTCAGGGACCATTTTTCATTGGGGTAACACGCTTGGTAGGTGGAGCAGTGTGCGACCAATTAGACTTAACTTTATTTTCAGGCTCCCTTGAGCCGGTGGAGCCGACGGGCTCATGGTTACGCAACTGCGCGCTACGAGAGGTACTTTACCTGATAACGATTTTAGCAGCTTACACAGCAACCCTACACATTTTCCTACTCCCTGCTGACGAGAGGCAACTACCTCGAAACACGTGTCCAGGGATGGCTAACGCTACTCATACTTGCATGCATTACACGGGCATAGGCGTACTTGCCGACGCTGACCTCAGGGACCATTTTTCATTGGGGTAACACGCTTGGTAGGTGGAGCAGTGTGCGACCAATTAGACTTAACTTTATTTTCAGGCTCCCTTGAGCCGGTGGAGCCGACGGGCTCATGGTTACGCACCTGCGCGCTACGAGAGGTACTTTACCTGATAACGATTTTAGCAGCTTACACAGCAACCCTACACATTTTCCTACTCCCTGCTGACGAGAGGCAACTACCTCGAAACACGTGTCCAGGGATGGCTAACGCTACTCATACTTGCATGCATTACACGGGCATAGGCGTACTTGCCGACGCTGACCTCAGGGACCATTTTTCATTGGGGTAACACGCTTGGTAGGTGGAGCAGTGTGCGACCAATTAGACTTAACTTTATTTTCAGGCTCCCTTGAGCCGGTGGAGCCGACGGGCTCATGGTTACGCACCTGCGCGCTACAAGAGGTACTTTACCTGATAACGATTTTAGCAGCTTACACAGCAACCCTACACATTTTCCTACTCCCTGCTGACGAGAGGCAAATACCTCGAAACACGTGTCCAGGGATGGCTAACGCTACTCATACTTGCATGCATTACACGGGCATAGGCGTACTTGCCGACGCTGACCTCAGGGACCATTTTTCATTGGGGTAACACGCTTGGTAGGTGGAGCAGTGTGCGACCAATTAGACTTAACTTTATTTTCAGGCTCCCTTGAGCCGGTGGAGCCGACGGGCTCATGGTTACGCACCTGCGCGCTACGAGAGGTACTTTACCTGATCACGATTTTAGCAGCTTACACAGCAACCCTACACATTTTCCTACTCCCTGCTGACGAGAGGCAACTACCTCGAAACACGTGTCCAGGGATGGCTAACGCTACTCATACTTGCATGCATTACACGGGCATAGGCGTACTTGCCGACGCTGACCTCAGGGACCATTTTTCATTGGGGTAACACGCTTGGTAGGTGGAGCAGTGTGCGACCAATTAGACTTAACTTTATTTTCAGGCTCCCTTGAGCAGGTGGAGCCGACGGGCTCATGGTTACGCACCTGCGCGCTACGAGAGGTACTTTACCTGATAACGATTTTAGCAGCTTACACAGCAACCCTACACATTTTCCTACTCCCTGCTACCGAGAGGCAACTACCTCGAAACACGTGTCCAGGGATGGCTAACGCTACTCATACTTGCATGCATTACACGGGCATAGGCGTACTTGCCGACGCTGACCTCAGGGACCATTTTTCATTGGGGTAACACGCTTGGTAGGTGGAGCAGTGTGCGACCAATTAGACTTAACTTTATTTTCAGGCTCCCTTGAGCCGGTGGAGCCGACGGGCTCATGGTTACGCACCTGCGCGCTACGAGAGGTACTTTACCTGATAACGATTTTAGCAGCTTACACAGCAACCCTACACATTTTCCTACTCCCTGCTGACGAGAGGCAACTACCTCGAAACACGTGTCCAGGGATGGCTAACGCTACTCATACTTGCATGCATTACACGGGCATAGGCGTACTTGCCGACGCTGACCTCAGGGACCATTTTTCATTGGGGTAACACGCTTGGTAGGTGGAGCAGTGTGCGACCAATTAGACTTAACTTTATTTTCAGGCTCCCTTGAGCCGGTGGAGCCGACGGGCTCATGGTTACGCACCTGCGCGCTACGAGAGGTACTTTACCTGATAACGATTTTAGCAGCTTACACAGCAACCCTACACATTTTCCTACTCCCTGCTGACGAGAGGCAACTACCTCGAAACACGTGTCCAGGGATGGCTAACGCTACTCATACTTGCATGCATTACACGGGCATAGGCGTACTTGCCGACGCTGACCTCAGGGACCATTTTTCATTGGGGTAACACGCTTGGTAGGTGGAGCAGTGTGCGACCAATTAGACTTAACTTTATTTTCAGGCTCCCTTGAGCCGGTGGAGCCGACGGGCTCATGGTTACGCACCTGCGCGCTACGAGAGGTACTTTACCTGATAACGATTTTAGCAGCTTACACAGCAACCCTACACATTTTCCTACTCCCTGCTGACGAGAGGCAACTACCTCGAAACACGTGTCCAGGGATGGCTAACGCTACTCATACTTGCATGCATTACACGGGCATAGGCGTACTTGCCGACTCTGACCTCAGGGACCATTTTTCATTGGGGTAACACGCTTGGTAGGTGGAGCAGTGTGCGACCAATTAGACTTAACTTTATTTTCAGGCTCCCTTGAGCCGGTGGAGCCGACGGGCTCATGGTTACGCACCTGCGCGCTACGAGAGGTACTTTACCTGATAACGATTTTAGCAGCTTACACAGCAACCCTACACATTTTCCTACTCCCTGCTACCGAGAGGCAACTACCTCGAAACACGTGTCCAGGGATGGCTAACGCTACTCATACTTGCATGCATTACACGGGCATAGGCGTACTTGCCGACGCTGACCTCAGGGACCATTTTTCATTGGTGTAACACGCTTGGTAGGTGGAGCAGTGTGCGACCAATTAGACTTAACTTTATTTTCAGGCTCCCTTGAGCCGGTGGAGCCGACGGGCTCATGGTTACGCACCTGCGCGCTACGAGAGGTACTTTACCTGATAACGATTTTAGCAGCTTACACAGCAACCCTACACATTTTCCTACTCCCTGCTGACGAGAGGCAACTACCTCGAAACACGTGTCCAGGGATGGCTAACGCTACTCATACTTGCATGCATTACACGGGCATAGGCGTACTTGCCGACGCTGACCTCAGGGACCATTTTTCATTGGGGTAACACGCTTGGTAGGTGGAGCAGTGTGCGACCAATTAGACTTAACTTTATTTTCAGGCTCCCTTGAGCCGGTGGAGCCGACGGGCTCATGGTTACGCACCTGCGCGCTACGAGAGGTACTTTACCTGATCACGATTTTAGCAGCTTACACAGCAACCCTACACATTTTCCTACTCCCTGCTGACGAGAGGCAACTACCTCGAAACACGTGTCCAGGGATGGCTAACGCTACTCATACTTGCATGCATTACACGGGCATAGGCGTACTTGCCGACGCTGACCTCAGGGACCATTTTTCATTGGGGTAACACGCTTGGTAGGTGGAGCAGTGTGCGACCAATTAGACTTAACTTTATTTTCAGGCTCCCTTGAGCCGGTGGAGCCGACGGGCTCATGGTTACGCACCTGCGCGCTACGAGAGGTACTTTACCTGATAACGATTTTAGCAGCTTACACAGCAACCCTACACATTTTCCTACTCCCTGCTGACGAGAGGCAACTACCTCGAAACACGTGTCCAGGGATGGCTAACGCTACTCATACTTGCATGCATTACACGGGCATAGGCGTACTTGCCGATGCTGACCTCAGGGACCATTTTTCATTGGGGTAACACGCTTGGTAGGTGGAGCAGTGTGCGACCAATTAGACTTAACTTTATTTTCAGGCTCCCTTGAGCCGGTGGAGCCGACGGGCTCATGGTTACGCACCTGCGCGCTACGAGAGGTACTTTACCTGATAACGATTTTAGCAGCTTACACAGCAACCCTACACATTTTCCTACTCCCTGCTGACGAGAGGCAACTACCTCGAAACACGTGTCCAGGGATGGCTAACGCTACTCATACTTGCATGCATTACACGGGCATAGGCGTACTTGCCGACGCTGACCTCAGGGACCATTTTTCATTGGGGTAACACGCTTGGTAGGTGGAGCAGTGTGCGACCAATTAGACTTAACTTTATGAAACGCATAGATGTGTATTTTTTTAGGGTTATTAAGGGCTATTTCTTGATACCGGTGCTCCCTCATCTATGTAGCTTTGCACTCCGAAGCCATAAGTGTGAGCATTTCTTTTCCGTTTCAGAGTTGCTCAATCCTCGGTTGCATTTCTTAATCAGGCGAGCACAAGCCTCTGAATGACTATATTGAAAATGTTGTCATGGTTGGCTGCAAGTCTTCCTGTGCTATGTATTTGTATAGGTTGTTTTAGGGGTTGTGCTATTCGCATACATGTATGTGATGGTTTCACATGTAAGTGAATTATCAAAGACAGTGACCAGCTTCTTCAAGCAACCTCATCAACCTGACATCCTGATAGCCACAGCTGACTCCAACACCAAAGTCAAAATCCTGCTACACGGTTTTAATCATATCCAGGGCCACTGGAATTATGCGGCAGAGGAGGACCAAGTTATGCGGCAGGGGTGAGTAAAGTATGTGGCAGAAAGAGGCAAATTATGCAGCATAATGCGCAACATTTTGTGATAGCATTACTTCATTATTTTGTCATTTTTACACATGGTAACAATGTCTAGAAAAAAAAGATCACATTAGTAGTACGAATTTAACACCCAAATACAGCAATAGGCTGCTGAAACCTTTGCGCAAAGCCTTCAGGTGCACAGGAACGCTAGTCAACATATTTTTTGTAACTTTTGATCCATTCGACCTAGAAACAAAATTCTTTGGTTAAAATCTGCAGATTATGCAGGAGATGATGATGGCTTATGTGGCAAATGCGTCAAATCCATAACTATGCGGAAAATTGCAGCGGCCACAGAATCGCATAATTCCAGTGGCACTGATCCTACCCTACTGATGACAGCAGGCCCCCTTTCCCTACTCAAGCACCAGTCAAGGCCTTAGCACAGGTGGTGAAGCCACAAACTGTTTAATAGCAAAACAGCCATCATCCATGTGGAAAAGAAGTGACGGTGAGCACAGATGCAAGGACACCTGACAACCATAAAGGTCGTCGGTGCCATCTACAGTCACCTTATCACAGAGGCCAATGCCACTCTTCGAGGCCAATACTGCATAATACTTGCACTTTCCAAACTTCAACACTCCAAGCACTACAGAGCAGTCAACAGCTTCTTCACAGACAAGAGTGACAAAATCCGACAATACATTAATACACCCACACATCATCGCCATGACAATCCTACTATGCTGGGTACCCAAGTGGATAACCTTCAACATTCACTTTACTAGTGGTCTGGAATTCTTGAGGCTGTTGGTGGTGGAGAGGACACACAGGTCTCTCTCAGTATGCCCTCCTCCTGGGGCACCTGCTCGACCCATAATTATGCGACTACTAAACTTCAGTGACAGAGGTTCTGTCCTGAGACTTGCCAGGGAGAAACGTGTTCTAAATTTTGAGGGATTCAGCTTCTTACTCTTTACGGACTTTGTGGTAGAGGTGCAGGAGGCTAGAAGAAAGTTTGCTTCAGTCAAACAACAGCTACTTAAGGAAAATATCGAATACACTAAGTTGTACCCAGCCCGAAGGGGTAACAACATATCTTTTAAACACCTCACCAGCCTTCTGACTTCTTAAAGAAACCGTCATGGGAGTCTCTGAGCTGTCGAGGCCACACAGACCAAGCCAACTTGCCGTCTCACCAAACCGACTTGGACTGACGGATTGGAGCCGCCACCTCTCTTCTGAATGCTTGAGTATCATAATGCCCCTTTTTACTGATTATTATCTTGTTTTGTTTTGTTAAGATGTGTATTCTTAACATTATGAGAGAGAGGTGTGGCTCACTGGTTAGAGGCGGCAGACCCGTAAGCAGAGAATTGGCCAGGGACCAGGGTTCAATTCCCGACGCGGCAGGGTCGTGGACCAGGGTCAAAAACGGACTTGATAATTCTCGCCTCGGTACCTACTCTAACCAGGAACACACTCGGCAACTCTGGGCATTAAGCTTGCCTCATCTCTACAACGGCCCCCCACAGACGCTGGGGATGCCTGGTTTCACCTTGGAGATACCCAGAAAGGGACCATCTCACAGGGATAGCCAGGACGGGTTCCCCAGCGGTCTATAGCGCCGGGACACCTCCTCGTGAGGTAGCTGTTCGCGCTTTACAAATATCAGTATTATTATTATTATTATTATGATACAATCTATGGGCCTGTATATGCCTTAATCAGTGCATACAATCCAGTCATTGGCTGCCTCCTGCATTAAGTATTACAATATATGAGAGGTTACCCCCTCGAGTGACCCTGGGCTGTCACTCGAGGGGGTAACCATTGCCACAACCACTAGTGTAACAAAACTTGAGGGCCCCCCTGTAAACTACATGGAGGCCCCCCCCTCTAGACTCAGTCAAGAGCAGTCATGCCATGGTACTGTACTGAGGGGGCCCCCTGGAGCTGCACCGCGGAGTCTGCGGGGCCTTTGTTACATCACTAAGCACAACTTGCAATTTCCATGAGTTACACCCCGTACTTAAATTAGGGTTCCCAGCTCTATTTTTGTTTAATTGCCCAGTTCGCAGAGCTGGCCTTTGTTTTTCCTCGTGGGACGGGAGGGTACATTGTCTTGATGGGATTGGGCCAATCAGAGTGGATGGAATAAGAGAGATGGTCACTGGGGTTCCTTTTTTACCATTACATGATACAGTAAGAAATAATGCTCATATTCAACACCTAGCTTTCATACACTGGGAACCACAGACTCCATAATGAATTACCAGACAGTATATGAATTTATCTCTCTACCAATGCATGATAGCGGAGTTGGAAATATGGAGTGCTGTCTGACGTTTGAGGACTGGCCAAACCCTTAAAAACATCAGATACGAGCAGCTTTAGACAGGCATCACGTAGACATAGCCCTTCTACAGGAAACTAACTTCACTCCACATATAGAATGTAACTTTGCCAATACAAGGGCTTCTCATTGTATCACTTTATCCTGCTCATCCTATGTTCTTAGTGCTGTCATCATAGTTAAAAAGGCACACGTCTACAAGTGCTGAACACCTCTGCAGATGGCCAGAGACAATATGTAATATTGTGGGGCAAATTAGACTCACCCCATATCACAATAGTGTACTGATATGGCTCTAACATAGATAACTCCAGGTTCTATTCTAGTTTATGGGGTAGGGTGTTGTCTACAGACCCAGACTCCTAGTTCTAGGGCAGAGATTTTAACTGCACTCTGCAGGATCATTTGCCATTGACTGGACTGCACTGGCTTGCCACATTCGAGCCATAATGCATGAACATAAGCTGCTGTATAGCTGGAGATTTTCAATACCCGTAAGCCAGGAGGGCACCTTTCACTCTGCAGGCCACAATGCATTGTCTAGATTAGGTTTCTGGGTGGTGACACATGATGTTGGGCTATTCGTGAGTGACATAAACCATTGACTTTGAACGCTTTCGGATAGTTCACCAGTACGGCTAAGTATGGAGTTCCCTGGGATGGTAAAGCCTACCACTAGCTGGTGCTTAAACACTGGGGCACTTCTGAATACTGTCTTTTATGAGAAATAAAGACAGGTATTATAGACTACTAGATACATTTAAAATCAATCAGTAGTATGGGTACACTATGAAAAGCATTTAAGGTGATGGCGAGGAGCTGGTGTTGAGGCCTCTCCAGGAGCCAGAGATCAAGCATTAGAAGTAGCTTTGAACTCTAGTAGCGATCGTCTGTCATGTGCCACAATGGGTTAGGTAGTTACCTAACTTCATCAAACATGATATCTGACTGGATGTGCTTATGGAAAATTAATTCAAGGACAAGCCATGCTGGGATATGCCTATGGCAGGTAAATACTGGAACAATGACTCCATGCGTTTTAAGAGAATGTGAAAATAAAAATGTGTAAAACTGGAATAGGAGCGCCGCATGCTAAAGTAGAATGATAAAATAAAAATACAAGTGTTTCAGGTTTATCAAGCTAGTGCGCATTCAATACTTGCTTCTGCTGTACATGCTAAAAGAATAGGAACTACATGTCCCAGAAGGCCTAGCACTGCGACCACCTTGGGTGCGGACTTGCTATAAAAGGCAGCCACGTCCTAAGCTCACTGCACGTTATCCTGAGTCATCCAGGGGATTGAAATTTTGCTCCTACTCCTGTCTTCAAGGAGGAATATTCAAAGGTATTTTGAGACTGGACCTGTCTCCACGTAGGATTATTCAAGTTTAGTCTGTTTTTGATTGTAAAATTGAAAGGGATCTTTTCTGTGCTGCATTTTGGTTCAAGGTCCAACAAAGGCTCTGTATTGGTAAAAACAAACGTATACATCTAAAGTCTGAAGTTCAGTCTCGAACAGTTCAAACTTTAAAAGGTTATAGGAATTAATCCACGATCATGTGTGTTTTACGATTTAAAAAAACATGAGAGAAAGTTCTCATTAACAATAAAAACAACTCTCCTTGACAATTCATTCGGAAAGTTATCCTGAAAAAAACTGACTAAAGAAAATAAAATCAAAGACAAATTTTATTTCATTTTCTTGGACATAAAAAGACCCCTCTCTGCTGTGAACGTTGATGCTCCTTGGAACAATCCCTGTGGTATGTCTTAATGAATGATTCAAGAATAATTATTTCAAGATAAATATTGTTGTCTTGTTAAGGTTTCATTGAATAAGAATGAATTTATATTGTAGATATAATCCATGGTGATCCGAACAGCAGAGAAGGCTGGATTAAGGAGTGAGCCAACCAGCGTTCTTCTTACAGCTGAAAAGCGTCAGGGGAAAGATATAGGGAGGGGGTTGGTGATTACAGGATTTCTAGCAACACTGCTTTCTTTTCAGGTCTCCCTCTCAGCTGTTCCTGAGCCAGATGACCTTCCCTCACCTGACCACACTAGTGATCTGTGCTACAGTAGTGCACACACTTGGTCCTGTCTGGAGGTGGACCCTTTTGAGCATCGCGCTGACCCTGAGGATTCGAGGACCGTGACACCCACATAAATAAAATAAAATTAGGGATAAGCTTTCTGAAATTTTGGAGGTGGTGATAGAGCGTGTCAATACAGCAGCAAGTACACCCATGCCTGTGCGTATGTTCAAGTAGAACGCCCTGGCAAAACATTAGTGGCTTTGATCAGACGCCTGTGCGCCTCAAATGAAATAACCGAAACAACCGATACCTCAGGAGCGTGCCTTTAGGATGTGCTCCTGATATATAGGCATTTGCATTATACTTCACTAATTTATACAACACCACTGGCTCACAGCCTCAGCCGTTGATGGCTAAATATCTGGAGATCAAGGCACTGGGCAGAGTCACTGACACACATTGCCTCTTTCTCACCCAAGCTTTTACTTTAGACAAGATTAAAGTGGCCCACGTGTAAAGCTCCGGGATTGGATGGATTGCCAGCTGAATATTACAAGCGCAGTGCAGATGTATTGGTCCCTTTATGTGCTGGCATAATTTGAAGACGCTCTTGTAAAGGGTGATCTTCACCCATCTTTGCATGAAGCAGTGCTTATAACACTATTGAAACCAGGCAAACCAGCACAGAGATGTGAATCGTATCATTCATTATCATTGATTAATTGTGATGCAAATACTTGGTCAAGGACAAAAACACTCGCAAACTGATTGCTAATCCCCTTACTCCATTGTTGCCAGAATTGGAGCAACCAGATCACCTGGCTTTGTCCTGGGATGGTCCATAGCTCATAACTTGCCCACTCTTTTTGCTCTCTTACAGGACCTAAACCCTGACCTAGAGCCTCGTTCATAGGCTGGATAAAACTGTGTTATACTTTACCTGCGGCAAGAATGTGCATAAATGGTGTCAAGTTATTCCTCATTACTATCTCAAGGGGTATGAGACAGGGTTGCCCACGGTCACCTATTGTATTTGCACTTGTTTCAGAACGTGAGGCAGCCAAGCTTTGTCACAGTAGTCTGACTATGCACTATGATGCACCAGCTGATGCATCCCGACATCTCTTTATGCAGGTGATATGAACCTCTTTGTTAGAAATCCCAGGGAAGGGTGAAACAGAGAATGCATTATGTTTGGAGCCTTGTCTTGGGTCACCATAAACTGGAACAAATCTTAAATATTACCTCTTACCAAGGGTACGGTGCGGTACGATTCGCCCAAGATTTCCCTTTCGATTGGTGCTTGGGTTCCCTTAAGTATCTAGGCATCGGGATTAGCCAAGACATGGATGGTGCCTTAAAGATAATTATGGAGTGACTATGGAAAAGATAGCGGAAGAGGTTACTCTGTGTATTCCAAAATTGCTATACATGTTCGTACATATACCGCTGGCCCTTACTGGCTCCTTCTTTCACCTGTTTCTCAAGCAACTGATCAGATTGGCAAACAGCCCTGGACAAAATAGGAAACCCTCACTTTTCCATTCCATCGCAGAGGATTTGAGGCCCTCACCTGGAGCTTTATTATCTATGCGCACAGGCCCACTTTGCCCACTCTTGGTTCCAACCGGCGTCTTACCTACCTCATCTTGCCATTGAAACAGATGTATCAGCCCCTTCTCCACTTCGGTCTCTGATCAGGGCTCCTCCTCATCGATATACATTAATCATGGCCACCACGGCCTGCACCTCGGCAATCCCGGACTTCCCATCGGAACCGGCCATCATTCACACATTGGAAAGACTCCTGTCGGAGACATTCACTAAACAGCTAATCTCTAAACTTTACCTGTCCGTGAAGGGGGAAGCACCTGTACTGGCCCTTATAAATAATTTAATTGAAGTGAAAGTGCAGGGTTAATCATAGCGTGTTAATGGCAAAAACTGCTATCATTTGAACTTCTAACTAATTTGCAAAATAGAAAGTAAATGCATATAGTTAGGGCCGGCTTTAGGGCGGTGCGACCAGTGTGGCCGCACTGCGTGCTGACCTGGAGGGAGGAACTGACCTCAGGGGGGCGCTGTGTTTAACAATAACTTACAATTTGAAAGCACCTGCTGCAGAGTTCCTTGTGCGTCCAGCTTTCAGGCAGCAATAGAGTGGCGGCTGGTGACATTTGAAATTGTTGGGGTGTAAAAGTTCGGGATGAGTGCCCTGTGGTGAGCGAACGTTGCGAGCGACCTCGACCATCGTAAAGGGGGTCGGGTGTTCTCCCGCGGGAACATTTAAAAAAAAGAGTGGGCAAATAATGCATTTTCAAGCAAATTTGAGAAAGCAAGGTTAATAAAGCAATAGTGAAATTGTAGTTATGACAGCAATAAAGAGATTTCATATGACAATGGCGTAGGTAGCTGCTTATTCAGTATAACCAGAGAAGCGAAAGACGCACTGAAGACACACTGAATTAAACCCTATACTGAAGCACTTAGTACATTATTCTTCCGGCGTCCTTTTTTCTGTTTAGTTTAAAAAGATCCATTATTGGACCCCAGCCTTTAATGTTCATACAGAAACAAATATATCACCTCACCCATCTGTCTGTCCCCTCACTATCTTCAATTAAATGTCTATGTTTAGAAAACATCTTCTATCAACAAAAAGGCAGAGCCCAGAAGGTCAAGGCAGGATGTCACCCATTAATATAGATTTTTGGCAGAGATATATGCTATATTTAATTTATAAAGCTGATTCATGTGAGTGCCAAGTGGGGACGTTTTGTCCTCTTCAGGAAAACGCATTGGTCCTAATATTTTATTTACACACCTCTTGATCAGAAGGCATACCCACTGGCACCCATTAAAGTATCAACAAAGATTCCTTCCGTTACACAAGAAGGGGAAGATTTACAATAACTGGCGCATCCCTGCATATCAGCAGGGATGCGCCAGTTATTTTGTGTCGCGGCAGACACTTCTTGCGCCACCATGAATCTGTCGCATTTACAATGCGGCGCACCATGAGGCAAGAATAGACAGATGTGTGACGCATCTGCTGCCGTAAAGGTGACGCATTGCTGGAGTCGCGTCGCAAGCGCGACGCAGCTCCAGCAAGGCTCGGGGTGCCCCTATGCCTAACATGCTGCATCAATCCTTACGCCTGCTTCACACACTTACAAGCACACAGCCAACATGCACACAGGCATCGATACAGATGAATGCAGGAATGAGCGGCTGAGTGGATGGCTCATGGGTACATGGATAGGTGTACAAATGGACACGTTGATGGGGTGGCTAAATCAAATAAAAAAACAATAATAGAGGAGGAGCTTAGCGCGCATCCAAGATGGTCGCGTGAGCACAGGGCTCCCCGGACCCTCGCCACTCCTCGCAATTTATCCTGATGATATCCTGATTTCTTGGACGGGCTTTTGAAGGTGAACCTAGACTGAGTCCATAACTCCTTTCAGAATTTGAATCGGACTTGGGGGACCGAAAATACAGCATTTTGAACTTTCGAGGCCCATCTCGGGGCAGTGCCGGGGACTTGGCGAGCTGTGGATCCGGGACGTAGTTGAATAACAACGGCATTGGGACCTCACCAGTGGGCGTACCCTCACTTTCAGTTCGCCTTTTCTGGCACGGTCTGATCGAGGGTCTGTTCCGCTCTGCCGGGGACCAGTCCATTCTTGTGTCATCACTGCTTTCTCCCTACGGAGTACTGAGTCAAGTCGGGACTTTTTCCGGACCCCACTGCCCAGCTTCTCGGCCGGCTGGTGCCCGGCCGACCGGCGGCCATTTTCACTCGGTCCTGCGGGCCCCTCCGGGGTGCATCTTCCACAATGACGGGAAGGGGCGAACCCGAGAAGCGGAAGACCAAGATGTCTCTTCGCGGGGGGCATTTCCAGACGAATGTTATGGACCGCTACACTCAAGCCAAGGGATCCCCAGGGCTTTCCAGCAATACCCCGGAGGATGCTAGAGACGGCCCATCTGTCCCTGTCGACTTGTCCCTGCAGGACATTATGGGCGCCATTACCGGTATGAAGGAGACCATCGGGCAGCAGTATGAGGCCCTGGCTCGTAAACTTGACACGGTCGCCATCGATGTCACTTTAATCAGGGCTGACCTGTCCAAAACCAACGAGAAGGTGAAGTCGTTGGATTTGACGACCTCCAGCCTCACGGCCGATGTGTCGGAACTTCGAATAGACCTTGGCGCCCTGAAATCGGCAAACGACTTGATGTCCCATCGGTTGGATGATTTTGAGAACCTGGCAAGACGCAACAACATCCGCGTCATAGGTGTTCCGGAGAATCCCGAGACTCGTTCTGTCGACCTCCTGATTGAGGAGCTAATTCTCACACATCTTGCCCCGTCTGG
This sequence comes from Triturus cristatus, assembly GCF_964204655.1. Classification (NCBI taxonomy): domain Eukaryota; kingdom Metazoa; phylum Chordata; class Amphibia; order Caudata; family Salamandridae; genus Triturus; species Triturus cristatus. The sequence continues at coordinate 1,390,030,108 of NC_140591.1, read as the reverse complement.
ACTTAGCAAGTTTTTTGCTGTGGAGTGTGCACATCGTGTCCCGGGCGGTAAGCCTAGGCCTGGTGCTCCCCCGAGGACTATCATCGGCAAGCTTTTCCATTTCAGGGACCGAGATGCGATCTTGCAGGCCTCGAGGGTACACGGCCCGGTGAAATTCGAAAACTCCTCAGTCAATTTTTTCCCAGACTTCACTCAACTCGTTCAGAGACAGAGGATGGGCTTTCAGGGGGTTAAGCGACGTCTTCGGGACATGGGCTTGAAGTATGCGATGCTCTTCTCTGCCAGGCTTCGTGTGGAACATGAGGAGCGGACCTTCTTTTTTGAACGACCGGACAATGTGAGTGACTGGTTGGATTCCCTGCCTGGTCGGGACGATCGAGCGGGGCACTCTGGCGGTGCCGAGGGTGGTGAGCCTCTACAGAATTGACTTTTCGGTCCCTAACCTTGATACTCGGACATTATTCAGTTGGGTTCTACCTCTCTTGTATATCTTGTTTTATAGTAGCTCTCGTCTGGGTGGCGGGTGGTGCCTGGCCTTCCTCCTCCTCCGGGGTCTTTTTGTAGAATGGGATTGTTAGGGCGACAGGCACACTGCATTTTGGGGTGGTTTTTCAGTTTGCAGGGGTGCAGGGAGGGGGGAGTTGTAACGGGTTTTGGTGGGGGTGTTTGTGTTTGGGGGTGTTTCTTTCTCTCTCAAGGCGGCGTATTTGTTCTTTCTTTGTTTCCGGTGTCCTGCTTTCTGTGGGGAGACTCCTGCTACCTTTGTGGGGATGGGGGGTAGTGGGTTGAGGTTGCTAACTTGGAACGTCAATGGATTGGGGGATCGTATCAAACGGGGTGTTGTACTACAATATTTGCGTCGTCTGGCGCCTAATGTTGTACTCCTGCAGGAAACGCATTTGGTTGGCAATGTGTGTCATGCTATGAATCGGTGGGGATACCGACTGGTTGCACACTCCGGGTTCACCACCGGTTCCAGGGGGGTCGGTATTCTTGTTCGGTCTTCCCTCCCACTAGAAATTGACAACGTCATCCTGGACGACAGAGGGCGTTATGCCGCCCTAACTGGGAGGTGGGAGGGTAGGACCCTTTCTTTAGATACGATATATGTCCCCCCGGGCCTCCAGACCTCCACTTTCTCTGATGTTGGTCGGATGTTGCTGGAACTCCCGGATAGTCTTCTCCTCATGGGTGGTGACCTTAACTCGGTACTATCCGGCGACCTGGATCGGCATCCCCCAGGGCCCTTCCCGTTTCCCAATCATGGCTTGGTGGGTTCTTGGACACTTTTGGTCTGGTGGACTGTTGGAGGTTGATGCACCCGACGCAGTGTCAGTACACCTTCCACTCCGGGGCGCATGGGAGTCTCTCCAGGCTTGATTACTTCCTTATGCCCGCGGCCCAGGCCTCTCACATTGGTGAGGTTCGACACTTGGCCCGGGGCATCTCCGACCACTCCCCTGTGTGGCTGCATTTCGATACAGGGATGCAGGCCACGGGGCGGATTGCCCCCATTAACCCTTGGCATCTACGTAGCCCTAAGACTCGCGATAGCCTCCTGAAGTCGCTCGACCACTACTTCTTGGAGAACGAGGGGTCTGTCTTGTCCTCAGTGTCTTTGTGGGAGGCCTTTAAAACGGTCATACGGGGCCAGGCCCTCCCTTTAATAGCTGAGACCAAGAAAGCTAGGAATGGCGAGGTCGCGGGGCTTGAGGCTGAAATACTGGAGTTGGAGGCTGGGCTGGACTCGGGTGTTACTCATGAGGGGCTTCATTCCCTTAGCTTGAAACAGTTTGAATACAAATCCCTTGTCACTGATGCCGCCAAGACATTGTACAGGGAACAGCAGGGTAGACTGTATGATGTCGGGGATAAGGCGGGTAAACTGATTGCTTGGCTTGAGAAGAAGGAGAGAGTGAATCGCGTGGTCCCTGTGCTTCAGAACCCCGATGGGGTGTGTGTGACTGACCCTGGCGACATTGTGGAGTGTTTTGCTGATTATTTTCGTGCGATCTACTCCCCGGTGTCCGACAGAGATGTGGCTGACTCTTGTTCCCTGTTGAGGGATATTGCGCTGCCTTGCCTGTCTGAAGAGGATCGAGAATGCATGGATGCGTCGTTGTCAGCCGACGAGATCGCGGCCGCGATTCGTTCCCTTCGTACTGGTAAGGCTATGGGCCCCAATGGCTTGCCCATTGAATTGTACAAATTATGCCCTGATAAAGTGGCGCCGTTTCTCCGCGATATGTTTTTGGAGTCGCGTGAGCTCGGTTCCCTCCCTAGCGATCAACGTCTGGCTACTATAGTTGTGATTCCTAAGGAGGGCAAGCCTCGTGATCGTTGTGCCTCATACAGGCCCATTTCCCTATTAAACGCTGAACCGAAGATTCTTGCCAAGGTCCTCGCTAATCGCTTGCTCGCTGTTATCTGTGACTTGATTCATCCGGATCAGTCCGGTTTCATTCCCCACCGGAACACTGCTCTCAACCTGCGGCGTTTGCATGGCGTTCTCGCCAGGGCGGAGTTTCTTTCCGAGCCGGCCATCTTGGCTTCGTTGGACGCCACGATGGCCTTTGACACGATTGAATGGCCATACCTCTGGGCCGTACTGGCGAAGTTCGGTTTCGGGGCGGGATTTATCAGTTGGGTGAGACTTTTATATACGGATCTGCTAGCCCAGGTTGTTGTTAATGGGAGGGTGTCCCAGCCCTTCGCTCTCGGGAGGGGCACTAGGCAGGGGTGTCCGTTGTCCCCCCTGCTCTTCGCTCTTGCTTTAGAACCGCTCGCAGCCTGGCTCCGATGGGAACCGTCGATAAGGGGTATTCAGTGGGCCCCTGGCTTTGAGGACCGAGTCTCGTTGTACGCCGACGATATTCTCTTGGACCTCACCTCCCCGCGTGAATCCCTTAATGTTCTTTTTGATGTCCTCACTTCTTTCGGCAAAAGCTCCGGGTTGACTATTAATTGGTCCAAATCTTTTGTGTATGTCATTTCCGGTGGCCTTCCCCCCCTGCTGAATAGGTTTCCCATCCAAATTTCACAATCCGGTTTCAAGTACTTGGGGGTCTATGTATCGTTGGACCCGGCGGTCCGCTATGAGCAGAATCTCCTTCCTCCTCTTCGGCGCTTGAAGTTGGATGTGGCCCGCTGGCGTAGGTTGCCGTTGTCGCCACTCGGCCGAGCTGCACTTTTTAAAATGATGTCACTGCCCCGATTTCTCTACGCACTCCAGAACTCCTTTGACATTATTCCGGCGGCTTATTTCCGGGAGGTAGAGGGTTTGCAGAGGAGACTTATTTGGGATGGTCGCGCTCGTATAGCTCTCGCAAAACTGACTCTCCCCTGGTACGACGGGGGCATTGCGCTCCCGGATATCAGGAGGTATTATTGGGCCTCCCAGCTGTCCGCTATCAACCATGCTACTTACGCACCGGGTCCGAATCCGGCTTTCGAGATGGATAAATATCAGTTGCCTGGTGGCGACTTCAACAGAGCACTCTATTCTCGGGCGGCTGGGAGGAACCTAACGGGACCCACCAAGATTGCAGTACGTGTGTGGAGGGATGCTAATGTTGCCATGGGTTGGAATGAGCGCCTGACACGAGCGACCCCCTTGTTTGCGTCGGATAGATTGGGATGCCTCTGGACGACGAAAGGCTTTGAGAACTGGGATATGATTGGCATCAGCAGAGTGGGTGACCTCTGGGTGAAAGGTGCGGTCAAATCCTTTGCGGTGCTTCAGAGTGAGTATGAGTTGAGTGAGAGGGAGTTCTTTAGGTACTTACAGGTTCGCCACGCTCTGCAGTCGGCCTTTGGGGCAGGTACCACGATCCCCGCGGCTTCCCCACTCGAGGACCGTATACTTGATGGTCATCTGCCCGATAGTACGATTTCCTTAATTTATAAGAAGTTAATTAATAATCGGGCAGACCTCCTTGTGCATCTTCGGGAGGCCTGGACCGGAGACGGGTTGGAGTTGGACGACGAGGACTGGCAGTCTGCACTGTCCTCCCCGAAGGAGGTCGCCATTCCGGCCCGTCTCCGTCTTGTCCAGCTAAAAATTCTTCACCGTGTGTATGTGACGGATCCTCGGTTGGTTGCGATGGGTTTCTCTTCGGATGGGCTGTGTAAGCGCGGCTGTGGATTGAGTGCCACCTTCCTTCATATCCTTTGGAAATGTCGCGAGGCCGCGGTTTATTGGCGCCGTGTGCATGCGGTGATGGAGGATGTCACTGGGGTCTCTCTGTTGCCTGAGGCTCGTCGATGTCTGCTGAATGTATGGGAGCCTAATGACTACAATGTTGCCCAGGCCCGGTGGGCGGCACTTGGGAACATGATTGCAAAGAGGGATATCGCGCAGCTTTGGGGTTCCCGACGGCCTCCCGCCGTGTCGGTGTGGAAGGAGAACATGGATTGGTGCATGTTCAGAGAGAAGACGGTATATCTGGTTCGGGGCAAGCCTGGGGCGTGGGGTAAAATTTGGGGTCAATGGAACGCCTACCGAGGTAACATTTGTACGCCCCCTTTTGAAGAAACTTCTGACATTCCTCCGTCCCCCTGATCCTGGGGTTCCCGGAATATTGTACTTGTTATGTGGATGGTTCTGACTTCCCCGCTGCCTCACCTCCCCCCCGGGTTGACTTTATGGACCTCCTGATTCTTTATTTGGTATGGTGGGGCCCCCCCCTCGGCGCTCGGCACCATTTAAATTGTTCCTCGCCTTGAGTTTTGTTTTTTGTTTGTTTTTTTTGTTTTTTTAGTTTTCTTCAAAATTAAAAAATGTCTGTATCCTGTCTACTTTTTGAGTTGCCGAGAATAATTCTATATTCCTGCTGTGCCTTTGGAGATCAGTTGCTGCTCTGCGACGCTTTGTAATTGACTGGCACAAACTAGCGGCCGGCCCTGGTGGTTGTAGGCCCATGTCTGTAATTTTGCCTCTCTGCACAATAACGTTTTTCACAAAAAATACAAAAAAAAAAAATATATAAAAAACAATAATACAATCTGACTGCTTTCAAAATGTTCAATTGTGTCTCCTACATTACCATTTTGCTGCAGTGTTTCAAGAGAATGTACGAAGTGCAGGTAAACTTCTTTCTAGGTTTTGCACAAAAATGTGTATCTGCAAATCGTTTCTCATATTAAATATGCCGCAAGAAGCTCTAACAGTGATAACCTTTTCCAAAGTTGTAATGCCCCAAAGTGTATTCTCTTTTTGAAATATCTGGGATTGTAGCTCTGACAAGATACTACTTAAGCAATGCCCTCAAAACATATCACAGTTTCCAACTCAACAACAGCTGGACGTATAATTAAAAACAGGTATGAAAAAGTATAGCCAGATGTACAGTAGGGAAGTGGCAGAGGCAGTAAGAAAGGCGGGGGTATGGGGTGACAGGGACAGCTCAGAAGATAGAAGGGCGAGAAAAGAGTCAGGATATAGACAGAATAGCAGGAAAAAGTAGGTGGAAAACTGAAAACACATGGAAGGCTGGGGAGAGTGTAATATGTGGGAAAAATTACACATGCAAGAACAAGGAAGCAGTGAGTGGCGAAAGGGCTATGGAAAGATAAAGTCATATGAATGTGGGGTCGATGAGGTAACCGAAAAGTCGCTAATGAGAGGAGAGGGGAGGACCGGTCTAGGTGATGCAGATAAACAAGTAAATGGTAAAAACGAGATATTGATGAGAGGCGAGAGACACGGACGTAACCAGACCAAAACAGTACCTGTTTGTCAACGCTGTGCCGCGGTCGAGCTCCCCCACTGCATTTGGGCCTGCTGAGTGAGAAGGTACATGGACCGCTGAGCCATCCTGAGAGCGGTTCCAGCCTGAGAAGCGCTGTTGGGACACTCTTTGTCTGTGGAGGCCTTCCTACGGCTCCCGCTCTGAGCACTGGGCATGCCTACTGCTGCGCTGTATCACCCATGAAAAGGCTAGTCTCTTGGGCCAATCCACGCTGTATATATTAGAAATCAACATGAAAGCAGCGCCAGGGTTGGCTGGAGCAGGCAACACCAGCGCTCCTTAGGATACGGCAGAAATCCCCAGCTCACTGCTAGTGTGGAGATAGTTGTGTCAAGTGCGCATGTCAGGTTGGCCGTAGAAAGACACCCGTCCAACCTGACATGTGCACTAACCCTGCAGTTAAGTGCAGACCCAGTTAACCTGTCAATAATGAAGCCCCACCCCACCCCTGCACGTCTAACACACACGCATGTACCCAGTCCTGTCGGCAGCAGCACTGTGCAACTGGTTTAAAAAAGTGGGAAAATACATTACATATTAATACAGAGGCCATGGGGCAACATACAGGGGGGCAACGCTCCTACGCCCTCATACAGGAACCGCCCCTGAGCATGATAACTCTTGTGATTAATGTTCCTGCTGGAGAAAGAGATCGGGGTTTTTGTCTAGTGGTAGTTGTGACTTGCCACAAAGTAGCACAGGGGGTTAATATGCCTGCCACAAAGGACAGATCTGTATTTTATGTGGGTAGCTTGTTTTCATGTGAAAGTGAGAAAGGAGTAAACTGTGACTCCCAGAACACTCAGCCTGGAGACTTGTTTGTGGAGCATGTGAGAAATGTAAACGGGGGTGCTGAAGCACTTTAAGAGAGTGATTATGAATTCTGTCTTTTACGTTAAGACACTGTAGGAAGCCCAATACCGGTCGGTAACGGCCGATTTTCGGTAAATATCCCGTTACCGACCGGTATTCAGGCTTTTGGTATGTAGGGGGCACATTTCAGGATTCGGTAATTTACCGAATCGGTAAAATTACCGATTCGGTAATTTTACCGATTCGGTAAATACCGAATTCTGAAATGATATGTAGAGGGAGTGTGTGGTTGTTGTGGGGATTCGTTATTTACCACCAACTAAAAGTTGGTGGTAAATGACGAATAGCTGGAAAAAAGCATTTTTTTGCACTTTGAAGTGTGCAATGTGGCAGACATACATGCCCTTAGGGCATGTATGTGTGCCACATGTGCACACATGCAGGAATCAGGGGTGCAACAGGGTGTCACTGTGACACCCTGCAACCCTTGATTGTGCTCCCCCCATTACCAAATCGGTATTTACCGATTCGGTAATCGTAACTGGCTTCCCATTGATTCCTATGGGCCTCCTGGCCCATAGGAATCAATGGGAAGCCAGTTACCATTACCGAATCGGTAAATACCGATTCTAAATTACCGACCCATTCCGATTCGGTAAATATTACCGATGGATTACCTACATATCATTTACCACTTCATAAATACCGAATCGGTAAAATTCGGTATTTATGAAGTGGTAAATGTTAGGCTACCTACATATGGCCCGAAGTGAGAGATGTGCTAAAATATGGAGATCAGGTGTGTCGTCAGATTACTTCTATCTTCAAGCGACTTTCATGTGGATAAAGAGATGTAAACTGGAAAATAGAGTCATACTTCCCTTAGAAGACGGGAGGTACAAACATTAAAGAGGAAACGAAACATGACTGATCCTTGGGGGAGGGCTGCACGTTTTAAGGAGGGATTGAGTGATGCCTGGGATTACCCAGAGAGTTCTGCTGACTCCTCAGGGCAGTCACCTGTCAAACTCATTCTGTTCTTCACGGCATGAGGGATGGTTATGTCAAAAGGGTCGAATGCAGCATAGAGTGTGAGGAGGATGAATGAAGGAGGAAGGGTTAATCGAGGATTTAAAACCAATCCTTAGTGGTGGGGTGGATGATGGATCACATGTCTAAGACGTCTGTCCAGGAAGGTATGTCATGTTCTTGTTGAGTGGAAGATTTTTAAAGAAGTGGCAAATACATTTTAGGTTGGACACTAGGAAGGAATAGCTGAAGTCAGCACACTCAAAGTGGGTGATAGCATTAGCACAAAGACAGTGAATTGAGCTGTTTTTGGAGAGGACTCATGAACCATATGTTATAAAATATAGCACCGTCTTAAACAAGAGGAACCAGGAGCTTTTTAAAGCAGGTCCTGCATAAATTCTCCTAAGTAGTATTGAGAAACACAGGGGATATGCAGTTACTAAAGATGCAGAGGAAAGGGGGGGTCTTTCTAAAAAAGTGCCCTCACACACCCCGAAGGATGTCATGCTTCATCATTGGGCCTGCTCCTCGTCGGGCTGGCGCTGCAATGCCCGACGGGCACCCGCGAAGGGGCTCTTTGGCGGAGTTCTTTTGGTGATGAAGCAGTAGGGTGAGTGCAGGTGTGTGGGCCAGGTAGTGCAGTGAGTGTGTTGATAAAATAGGTCTGAAGCATCCCTAACCAATGTGTTTTATTCCCAGGGAGCATGAGCCTAGCTAAAAATAGTGAGCCCCGGCTGGATATAATGATCCTACAGGGCTAGTGTGGTGCATAGGGTCGACATGTTTCATGCCAAGGTAGCCCCTAACGGGTCTGGTGGCACTTCATCAGGACCAAAAAAGGAATTTGTAGTACTCTGGCACTACCGCAGTGCTGGTTCATTAATTATCTAGTAACCAGATGCCATGAAGTGGGTACAATTGACCCTGAGAAGAAAGACCTAAAATGGGTAAGGGCGAAGATAAAAAAAAGGAACAAGAACCCATGGTCTGATTAGGAGTCATAAAAACATAAATATATTATGTTTACAGTGAGGATTGACGTAGAGGTGAGGAGAAAATGCTATAACAATAGTGGCTGTACGGTAAGTAGTGTCCAGCTGATGCGACTCTATTCGGTGTTGTTTATTAAATATAGCACAACATGAAGTGCAGTCCTTGGTCTACTGTGCATTAAAAGCAAAGGAAGGGGTTGCCTTGGTGATGACAATCATGGTTGTATGTCCCCTTTGGAAGAGAGGAAAGATGGAGGAATGATGGGATATTGTAGAGATTAACATGTTGGGAAGCAGCTACGGCTAACGCGGGATGAAGGTTGGTAAAGAAGGTTGGTATAGATGATGATCTTGGAAGAAGAGGAGCATGTGGCATCCTTCTGAGGCATGTGCTGAAGCTTCTGAGGCATGTGCTGTGGCAGAACCATATGGGAGAGTGCATGGATGTTAGTGGACAGCACCTAGGAGTGCTTGAGAGTGATGAAAGGATTGTTTGGGGCACAAAACAGCATTTCCTTGGACACTTATGTGATTGCATTTCTTTTGTTGAGTCTAAGACTGTTACTGTCTTGTTGGATGTACGTATGGTAAAAGAGGCCAGAAGTACAAGCCCTATTGCAGTCACCGAGAATAAGTTACTAGTCTTCGTTAAAGCTCTTTCTGGTGGTTACTCTAGCTAAAAGCAGATCTCTCACCTTAAGAATATCCTGAGGCACCAGAGTGGATCTGGAGAATTTTCTGAGCAGTGATCCTGCGTGCCACTATGTAGCGCCATGTGACTCCCCGGTGACTCCGTTCTGCCTCAAAAGTGATGGAGCGGAGCAGCATATAAGCACTACCCTTGAGTGCTGAAATCAGTTATTTAATCTTTCTCCTTCCACCCCCCGTAAAGCACTACAAACAAATTGCAGGTTGTAGTATGCTAAATTCTCACTTAGAGCCTAATTATGATTAACCAGTTAAAGGAGAGATGGAAGGGAAGTGAGGAGTCAGCAGTTCTTCTGGTTGATACTTCTCACAGCAGATTCCTCACCAGAAGAATAGAAACCACAGCAGCACCTCCCAAAGCAGGAGGGTCTGGGGAGTGAACCCAGACCAGAACGTTTGCAAGACCAAGCGGTCAAAGGCTTATATGGTGGCATTTGCAAAGCGGGGTGCAGATTCTGGACATGTCAGGCTGCGATGTGGGCAGTGGCTCTTGAAAACACTACTTCCATGAGAGCCAAGTCTGACAGGAGAGCTATGTGGCCCAGTCTTCCCTGACTTTCATCAGAACTCAAAGAAGAAGAGGTGGTGGCTTGAATAAATACAGGAGGCCTGTGTCTCATCGCAGTTGGAATGCGTCTTCTAGGCACTTTCCTGAAGGAAACTCTAGTGTGCTGTAGAGGTGACACCATGCGTTCTCACCGGTGGCTAACAACTAGGGCCTACTCACTGGTCAGAGATGTCCCTTGCCACCATGGGGTGGATATGCCACTCATGATCCTCCACCCAACATCAGCTCAGGCATTTAGAGACCCTGCCAGATGGTTGACTACCAGAACGAGGTTCTCTAGTCCACCCACCACCATAGGAGCAGAAGCAGGGCATCCTGTGCTGATCCCAGTACCCCACTCTGTGCTGCTTGCACTAGACTCCCTTTTTATGAATGGCAGGAAGACTTTCAAGGCCAGAAGGATTGCCCACAGCTCCAAAAGGTTGATGTGAAGCTGTCTCTCTGCCCGAAATCAGAGGTCTCTGATGCCCACCTCCCCCTCATCTCTGTCCCCCCAAACTGTGACCTGTCAGTCAAAATAGGGAGGTTTTGGTGGGGAAGAAAGAGTGACCTGACACAGGAAAAGATGGTCTTTGCCTGTCACCACAGAATATCCTGAGATCTGCATGGAGTTGGAGAGGTAGCTCTGATGATGGGCCCGCTGAAACCTGTGATTCCACTGCAAGGCCTGCATGTGCCAACTGCAGTTTGGGATGACCAGGATTCCTGAGGCTGGGAACCCAAGATGCTTCAGACCCAGGATTGAGCCTGAAACATTGGGATCTTGTGGTAGAAATGGCCTTGCATGTAACCGTGTCCAAGACAGCACCGGATAAAGGGAATCCTCTCTCAAGGGGCTATGGTGGTACTTCTGCTTGTTGATGGAAAACTCCAAAGATGTCTGGTTTGCTCGCTGTTCAGAGATGATCTACAAATGACTGTGGCGCGCCAGTCTTGAGCATTTGATCATCAAGGCACGGGAACACATGTCTGAAGATGGCAGCGACCACCAGCATCTCTTTTGTGAGCACCAGTGGGCTGACGCCTGAAGGGGAGCACGCCAAGTTGGAATTGTTTCAAACCTACCGTGAACTTCAGATAACTTCTGTGGCATTGTAGCATGGGTATATGAAAATACACATCCTCGAAGTCCAAGGACACCACCCAGTCTCTTTGGTCCAGAGCAGAAAGAGCCTGGGACAGGATTATCATTTACAATGTCTCTGTGCATAAAAGCATTCAGTGGGTGAATGTCAGGTAAAGGCCTGAGGCCTCTGTCCTTCTTCAATGCAAGGAAGAAGCGCAAATATCACAAATAGCACGCATCTCCTCTCTCCGAAGCCGGCACCTGCTCCTTGGCACCCTTCGGCAGCAGAAGGTCAACTTCTTGCAGCAAAAATGCAGAATGGAGCAAGGAAGAAATGAAAAGCAGGACCTATCCCCTTTGAAAGAGTCCTAAGATACATTTCTCCAATGTGATGGTTCTCAAGACAGTGAGGAAACTTTGTATCCTGCCTCCTATCATCTGAGTATGGGGCTCTGAGAGCAAAATAAAGCTGCTTGGCAGCCACTGCAGCTGCGGAGCAAGAAGTAGAGGAGAGTTATCTCTACTGGTGTGAATGGTCTTGGCTATGATCTTTTCCCCTGAAAAGTCTGGACCTGCTGCTGCACAAGTGGAAAGGCTGGAGATGTCTGTAGGCTACCCCCATAGAAAAACTCCTAATATTCCTGTACCTTTGGTGGAACTGCTTGGAGGGAGACAAGAGTCTGAAGGATCTTGCCTTGGCTCGACTGTCCTTAAATTGTCAGAGTGCCAAATCAGTATTCTCCCGTAACACCCAAAAACCAGCAGAACGCATGTACCAAGGGAATCTTTACATCCCCTGAAAATCCATTTGATCGCATTCAGACATGCCTTCTGGGCACAAAACAAATACCAATAGCTCTACACACATATCCAACCCAGCACGGAAGGATTCTCGCCATCATATATCATTTGAGCCAGCAAGTCTCTGATGTCCTCCAGGATACTCGGCAAGTTTTTGCTGGCTATATCCCATAAAGCATGGGTGTACCTGCCCAGAGTAGTTTTGCATCTTCAAGAATTATGTGGATTCACAAGCTGTACATTATTCTGTCATCTAGTGGTTGGGTCCAAATCTCTCCTTTTGCCTAGTATCATCTTCTCTTTTTTTTTGGTTGAGTGTCGTCGATGGTTTTCACCATTTAGTGCTTAGTGCAGCTTCTCTGGACATCAAATACCCTCTCCGGAAGTCTCCACGCATGATCACCATCTTCAGATTCTTTTTTTTGCGATTTGTGATTGTTTGCCTATTTAACGTCTTGTGGGTGTTTCTTTTGGCTGTACTGTTTACTTTTCTTGCCTTATCTCCTGGGGAGGCGGGTGGATCACATGTGAATTCAGAAAAATCTTTAAGCTGCAAAACTGCTCCTAGAGATAAGTAACCATTTCATTTTTCAACGTGAATCTTGGATTCACATGCTGTGCATAGACTTCGTAGCGGTTTCCTCATTATGGTGGCTGGGCTGGAGATGAGGTTGAGCTTGTAAGCGTAGGCTACAGTATTTTTTTTTTTTTGCAGAGTTTTATATAGCGCGAACTTGACCCGAATCCAATCAGGTATCAGAGCGCTTTACATAGCACCAGTTACGTTACATGAGGACACACATTAATTTTGGTTAGGCACGGGGAGATTAAGTGATTTGCCCAGAATCACAGGATGTTTAGCGTCATTACCGAGACTCGAACCCAGTTCCCCCAGGTCCGAGGTCGAGCGCCCTAGCCGTTAGGCCAACTCCTCCCCCCAGTACTCTCTGTCTCACTTGTGTCTCTCTGTTGACCTGTACGTCAATGCAGTAGTGTTTTGTGAAAGTGCACACTGACGACCATGTGGCTGCCATACATATACTGTTAATTGGAACGTTAGCCAGAAGGCAATGTAGCTCCCTTCTTTCTTGTCGAATGTGCTCTTGGTTTTGTCTTCAGCTATATGTCAGCTCTTGCAACACATTTGGATTGTCTGAGTTATTCACCTTGTGATGGTGTTCTTGGTGACCGGCTCTCCTTTGTTAGTGTCTGCAAAGGATACTAAGAGTTGCTTCCCCTTCCTGATTGACTTTGTTCTCTCCATATAATAAATTATCACCCTGCGGGCGTCCAGTGTGCACAGTGCTATTTCTGCTCGAGTCTTTGGCTCTTGGAAAAACCTCTGTATCTGGATAGCTAGGTTTATGTGGAAGTGGGATATGACCTTTGGAATGTGTCGTGGGTCAGTCCTCATGACTACTCGGTCCTTGTATATTTGCCTGTATGGTTCCTTTATGGTGAGTGCTTCCAGTTCTCTTACTTTGTGGAGTGACATCATAGCAATTAGAAAAGCGTTTTTAGTGTGATGATTTTCTAAGTGGCCGTATGGAGTGGTTTGAATGGTGCTTTCATCCGTTATTAGCACCACGCTAAGGTTCCACATGGGCATAGACAGACTCGTTGGTGGGGTTATCTTTTTTGCTCCTTTCAGAAACCTTTTGATCACTGGTGCTGTGAAGAAGCTTCTTCCTATGAATCCTCTTGTGTAGGCCACTATCGCTGCTAGATGTACCTTCAGTGACGCAGAAGTTAGGTTTTCTCCTAACAGATGTGTAAGATATCTGATGTCTGTAGTATAACATGTCCTGTCCTGAAATAGGCCATATATCTGGCACCATTGTGTATATCTCTCCCAGTTGGCTGTGTAACATCTTCTAGTTGTTGATCTTTAGGCCTCCCTGATGTCTGCATTCTATGTGTTCAGGAGCCATGCCTCTAGACTCAGTGTGCTTGGTTCTGGATGAAACATCTCCCCTCCCTGCACGAAATGCAGGTCTTGTGACACTGGCAGTCTCTCGTGCCATCTCTCTCAGATCCGAGAACCAAGTTTGTCTTTCCCACTGGGGAGCGATGAGTATCAGCATCATCTGCGATTGCCTGTACTTGTTGATCGCCACTGATAATAGCGGGAATGGGGGAAAAGCGTAAGCAAATCTCCATGACCAGTCTATAGACAGCGCATTCCCTAGAGTGTGGGGGTATGGGTGTATGGATGCGAAGAACTGGAATTTTGTGTTTCCTGGCGATGCGAACAGGTCTATTTCTGGTGTACCCCACTTTTTGATCACCTTTTCTATCACTGTCTGATTAAACTCCCAATCGTGGATGCTTGCCTGCTCAGTTTGCCCACTTCCACATTGTCTACTTCCGGAAGGTGTATTGCTGCTATGGTTATCTGCCTCTGGGTGGCCCATCTTCATGTCTCCTGTGCCAGCCTTGAGAGGGCGAAGGACTTTGTTCCCCTTGCTTATTGCGGTATAACATCGTTGTCTTATGATCTTCAAAATAACCCTTTCTAGACTCTTCCCTCTTCTATCCCTCCTGGCTCACCCCAAGCATAATTTTACTACTATGATCTGCCAAACAACCTGTTATGTGCCAGAGTTAGGCCAATGTAGCAACGCGGCCCGTTTTCTTACATTGTCCTCTTTTCTGCACAATAACATTATTTGCTGTGCATGACAATGTTGGATTAGTTTCTGTGAAACCACTTTTGTTTACACATCTGGCTTCGCTTAACCCCTTCGACGCTCATGACGGAACGGTTCCGTCATGAGCGTCGGTTGGGCTGTGCTCATGACGGAACGGTTCCGTCATGAGCCCGCCCGCGCAACGAACCTTCAGCGTGGCGCGGCAATCCGCGCCGCGCTGAAGGGGTTAATATTATCACGATGTCTCGAAAACCGAGTACAAGGTCTTTACGCCCGATGTAAACATGGCGTTCTATCTTCATCCACGGGTGCGCCAGGGCAATCTACATATCCACAACAATGCTAATCTGCATATACATCGCAAGGAGGCTTTTCATTATAAAGAAGCATTCCTGGCGATTGGCAGAGGAGGCCCTTCAGCTGACACTGGGGGACACTGCATGCTAAGATTTTACCAAGCAGTGGTCTGACATCTCCGTGAGGGGTGTCCAGTTCGTGGCCAGGACAGGATCCTAGATTCTCTACTGCCAGGTAAAGGGGGTTGGATCATCCTGTGGGGGATTCTTGGCTCTACACTTACACACACTCTAGACATACACAACATAGGTATTGCACAGTAGGATTACGCCTGATTACTACCTTGTATTCTAAGTTAGCATATATACACTGTCTTAGCACCATGGTGGAACTGTATCTGCTATTTATTCTTGTGGTGCTTGTAATCAGTTTCAGCTGCTTCTGTCTACTGATTATCGCAGCGCATGTATTCTACATGGGAATAACGTTGGTTCAATAAACATATTTCAAACGTCCCACTGTGTATTCTCCATATATTTCTCTGAAAGCAAGAGTGCACAAGTGAATAAGCAAAAATGTTCTGATCTGTTACCACGATCCCTGAGGGGTCAGGGTTATCATGTTCAGTGGTTGTCAGGAACCATTCGCTCCCTGTTTGGGCTAGGGGCCTTATGGTGGCACTGTGACCTAGCTGGTCTCTAAAACAACATATACTACGGATGTGCATGGAATCAGTCTAGGCACCTCACCCAAAGTTTATGTTGTCCACAAACGTGCAGGTCCTACGGATTAGTGGGAACTACATGGCAAACCCTTTCAAAATTCTTCTCTCAAGTACCCTCCTTTGTCTCATCACAAACCTCATTTTACTACTATGATCTCCCTAATCCCTTTCTAGAGACACTTCCCTCCTTCATCTCTCCTTTTTACTCATCCAAAACCTCATCTTACTATTATGATCTCCCAAATAACACTTTCTAGACTCTTTCCACTTCTATCCCTCCGTTATCCTATTCAATCCAACTAACAGACTCACATGCCCACCCCTCAAATTAACTCCTATTTCCCTATACTAATCCACCCCTAATCCTTTGGGTTCCAGAGTAGCGGGCTGCTCGCCAAAAAGCATTTAGACGCCTCATTGAGGGTAGTAAGCGCTATATAAATACAATTACTAATACAAAAGCGTTGTGTGTTGGAACTTGTTTTGATTTGTTCCACAAGTGCTTCTGAAAGGCTTTTAAGGCTAGGAACACAGTCCTTAGCTCCAGCAGATATATGTTTTACTTCTTCCTGTGATGATGATAGCCATCTGATGCTGACCTTCCACATATGAGCTCCCCATCCAAAGTGTGAGGCATCTATGGTGATGGTCACTGTTGGAGCTGGTGGTATAAAAGTTCTTCCTGCTGTTACATTTGTTTTTTTCACAATAACAGTACCTCCTGTACTCTTTGTGTGACAACCAGTTGATCTTTCCAGATCCCCATCACCTGTGACCATTGGCTTTGGAACCATTCCTGATTCGGTCTCATGTGTAGCCTTGCATCTGGTATTAAAGGTATGCAGGAAGCCATCATTCCAACTAACTTCTCCACAGTCTTCCGAATGACCTGCCTGGTAACGGCGAGCTTCTTACACTATAGCCAGAACTCTTTTCTTGCATGGAAATGTTGAGGGGTAACTTCTTGTAGCGTTGTCATTTTGAACTTTTGTGTTTTTTATTGAATTGTATACGAAATGGAGGACTAGCATGAACTGTAGCAACATGTCTGGTTTTGGTACCAGGAAGCTTGTTTAGTAGATTCCCTGGTTGATCTCTTTTAGGGCCACCTTTTCTATTGCCTGTTTTGTCGCAATTCTTTTACTTACAGATGAAGATAGGTTTTCTCTTCTTTCAGGTAGGTTTTATGCTTTGGGCCCCAACTTGGTGGACGCTTTTCAAGTTCTTTGCAATAGTCATGTTGGATGATGTTGAGTATCCACTTGCCTGATGTGACCTCCCTCCCCTCCTGAAGGAAGGCTCCTATTCTCCCCCCCACAGGTGTTGGGTGTGGGTGGGACTCCTGATTTTGCGAGTCACTTGTTTGCTGCTGTCACCCCTCTTGATGGCTATCCTACGACTTTCGCTTGCCGGTGAAAGAGCTGTCTCTTTAGCATCTGGAGTTACCACTCCTGTGGTGCTGCTAGTGCCTGGCCTGTGTGTTTGAAGGCCTGATGTGTTGCAACGGTTTGAAAACCGCCTTTTCCTGTCAGTCTTCTAGTGGTGGTGGCTCCCCTTCTCCTCTGCCCTCTAAACTGTAGGGCCCCCATCGACTTTGCCGCGTTGTTGTCCTTTTTGAGTTGTTGCAGTGTGTCATCTACTGCACTTCCAAACAGGTGTTCTCCATTGAAAGGGGTGTTGATAATGTTGGCCTGAACCTCATTCTTGAACCTCGAGTTTTGCAGCCAAGAGTGTCTCCTTAAGGTTGTTCCTTCCACTAGCTGTCTAGCAACTGTGTTCATGGCGCTGAGTGCCGAGTTAGCAATGCTCTTCCCTTCCTCTGCGAGGGTGCCTGTCCCCTTCTGGTATTACTCTGGCATGTGCTTCATTAATTTAGCCATCTTCTCCCATCTTCTCCCAGTGTTGATGGGCATACCTGTTAAGCAGGGCATTTGAGATTGCACTGCAACACTGTGTTGCTGCTCCCCTCTCAAACTTTCTCCCGACCATTTCCATCCTTTTACTCTCCCCATCCGGGAATAGCTCAGAGGTAGTCGGTACATTTGTTCTTTTCTTAGCGGTGCCACAAATGATGGAGTCCGCCACCGCATTGTCCCGTATGTACGCAGGGTACTTTGAAGAATGTTTGTATTTCTTCTCGACCTGGGGTGTCACTGACCTGCAGGTTACTGCTTCCTTGAAAGGTTCACTCCCCAGGTCCAAGATGCTTGGGAGCATTGACAAGAATTGGCTCTTACTTTGTGAGGGTAGGAGTGTTTCCACTAGAAAGCATGTCTGCTACTTCTCATCTGACTGGACTCCATAACGCGGTGCAACCCTTTTCACCAGTTGATTAAACATGGGGATTTCATTCAGGGGGAGATGGTCTCGACGGATACGTGTACACTTCGTCCTCAAGTGAATCTGCAGCGAGGTCTTGCCAATGTTCTTCGATGCCTTCTAACTGCTTGAAGTCCTGGAACAGGCCCTGCGACTGCAAGATGGGTTTACAACTGGGCCAGTTGCTGGCTCAGATCACAATACATATGATACCCAATTGGAACAACAATGTGTTTCTATGGTATAAAATGCGTATAATGTTTGCTCATAAACTTCGTATTGCCTAAAAAAACCACATAAGAAATATTTCTGAAAATAAAAGGTTTAAAATTATTAGTTCTAAAAGTGTACACTTCGAAAAATGAACATACTTTGAAGTGTTTGTTTCCATAATATGCTGAAGTAAGAACAGTTTGAGAGCGATTAGGGGGTTATGGATTAAGGATATACATTTGAGGTTTAGAGGGGGAGGTTAAATTTTGAAGCAAAGGGGCTAAGAATCAACATTTATGGATTGGGGTATTTGGTTCAAGAAATAGGGGTTACAGGTACTAAATCTTGGGTATATGGTTAAAAGACCTTGGGGTATAGGTTTAATGTTTAAGATTTTGCGTTATACGGGTTACGGGTACAGGAATTATAGGTTAAAGATTACTGGTACACAGAGTTTAGTGTACCGGGGAATGGGTATACAGGTATGTGGTAAGGGTTAACAGTATATGGTTATAGTCTTGGGGCATAAGGTTAAGGATTCGGTTTTCTGGTACAGCAGAGAGGGGTTGTGCATTAACTGTAAGGCTTATGGGTAGGGGTAAAGCGTACAGGGCTAAAGGTATTATGGGTTAAGGCTATGGGGTTATTAATGCATGCTAGAGGATAAGCTTCAAGTTATAGGTTTATAAGTATACAGTTTGTGATATAAAGATAAGGGGTTAGGAGTTATGGGGTTATGGGTATAGGATTATGCCCTAAAATTATATCTGTTTCGTTTTTACTGTTGTAAATGTGTTTAAGGTGTGTCAATGAGTGTTCAAGGTATTTTTTAGCCTATCAGTACGAGAGAAAAAAGAAAAGTGTTGTTTTTTACTGTAATGCGGCACATAATTTATTTTAATGGAGCACACTTCAATTTCGAAGGGATGCAATTCGAAGTGATGTATATGAACTGATGCTATTTCTCAGTAAATGCATATGGTGGTAGCACACACTGCAATCTATAATTCTAAATAAATGGCACAAATCTGTTTTGTTTATGATACTTACATATATTTATTGTTTTTGCACAAAATTGCAGCTCCAAGTTTCCCCCAGCTTTCAAAAAGTTTCAAATAAACCTGAGTTCATAATTCAAGTTACGATTTGCAACACAATGAAGTATACACAAGAATCTGCTGTTATGCCAGAGGCATGCACGGTTTAGTAAGCAGGCTGGTCCGGCTACACGCATTACGAACAAACACGAAATACACTGTACAATCCGTGAACTTTTAGGATAGCTGGAAAAGTTTGGCAAAAGATGTGACTTCGAGCTCGCACAGCGTATAGGCACACAAGTTACGAACAAACAGAAAGTGACAGCTGTATTTGACAATGCCAGCTCCACAGCCGCTACAACAACCACCGTAGGTGGAGGCTAACCATACAACAGATGGCACCTGATCATGGTCCAATAAGCAATGTTCCGTACCAAATGCTACTAAGCATGTCTAACTGGGAGCAACAGCAAGCGGTGGATGCGCAATTCCAAATAACGGGACACTCAACCGGGAAGTGCTGCGAACACACAACGATGAACATTGCTGCCTACAGAAACACAGACAACAAAGAAAATAATCTTTGGTTTTGACCAACTACAGTTAAAACCGGTGACAATTTGTTTCCCACAAAGAAAGAGTTGGCTACAATTTTTCTAAAACTGCAGCAACATTTAATTTTGCAAAGTGAACAATACCCTCATGAGAGCACTCGGGCTTCCGAACACTTTGTTCAATATGAGAATACTAGTCCATGTAGGGGGGGTTGATGTATTGATTTTCTGTATTTATTGCACGCTATGCAGTTTGCTATTATACTTTTTCCAGTAATTAACTAAATATTTAGGTATTAACACCCTGGAACTCTATGTCTAGGGAACGTAAATTACGTGCAGTTTTGTCACTTTCTTGTGGTCTAGAGCATCGGAGTGGATCCGTGTCCATTCCATTTAGAACAGCAACTATTCCAGTGGTAGATAAAGTCTGTTCTCGCGCTAACAACCACTTGCTCAGGTGAGTGTGACCGACAAATATAGGGTGCTTCAATAGGACATTGTGAGTCAGATAACACCAGCGATATACTTCATACTAGAAATCTGTAAGTTCTACTCGAATCTTCAAATATATTTGGTTACGGTTTGTGAGGAAGTAATTTTTCATCATCATCATAACTTTATTTCGATCTCCAGGATCATAAAAGTACCACATACATGTCATTTTTCAAAAAGTATCAATTCAGGTGCAGTGAGGGTCTCACTGGATGTGGTCCCCTGTAACAAGTTGTACTTGGCCCGGAAGCGAGCAGGCAGTTTTTCGAAACTTCTGTTGATTTGAAGGTCTAGTGCAACTGTCTTCCTCTACAGATATGACTCACACTCATCCGTTGGGACTGTGCCGGGGAAGAGAAATTAAGAGGAAATGGACAGCATCGGGCCCCAATTGTCATCATTAATGAACTGCGCAGAATGTTTCATTTATATCCGTGTCCATATAAACCTGTTCCCTAGTCGGTCGTCTTACCAAAACAAGAATCCGTTCTTAGAACCCCAGGTCACCCTGTACGGTGGACATCAGAAAACAGCCTAAGTTAGGTTAAGGCTTCACAAAAAAACACTCATCTTACTGCTTCTTGAACAGAACACAACTGCAATACAAGGTGGAACAAAACATGTTTTCACATTGAACAAATGGTTGGTTGGCTTCTGATCAGAACAATTGTTCTAGCAAACTCTTGTGTGTAAGTAACAGGCTATATCTGTTGCTGCCAAATGGTTAAAAACAATAAAATGTGTATTCTTTCATGAAACGACTTCCACTGCATCTTCCATTCTTAGGGATCGTACAACAGAGAGACAGTCTCGACAACAATACAGCACAACTTCTGATGAAACGCAGTCCTTCAAGAGGAATGTCTAAACTTGCGATGGACATTAACGATTCATGCTCGCTGTCAAAATGTCCGATCATCAGTCCCACCTCCATCACTCTACTTTCCTCACTTTGCAGATAATTTTCTGTACACACTCTGCTTAACTTCTGACCGTCTTCCTAGCCACAGTCAATGGTCCCCTTATTACACTTGCCCGAAGTATGTTAGCTGCGATACTGTAAATCAAAGCACGAGTTTGATGTATGTGTCCCAAATGCAAAAGTCCATTCCATGACAAGTATCTGATTAAAAATAACAGTTGCTTTGCTGGTTGATTCCATAATGTGGCACGCATACAGTCTCTTAAAGAGGCAGAGGCGGTTTAAACGTGCTTCATCCCTGTACCTGCCAAACACCATTCAAATGCCTCACAACTCCACTCCATTTCACAGCTTTGTACAAAATGGTCCTAATTCAGCACTCAGTTTGAAAAACAGCCATTTGCGAAAGATCCTTGTGCAAACTCTCCAGGAAAGGTGTATTCAGTGGCGGTGAAATTGCCCGTCCCTTTCCCCACCCAAGTGTCAGTAGAAAACGGCCTGGCAAATCCTGGCTGTGGACAATGCTGGTGCAACCCTGCGGAAGCCAGCATGTGAAAAGAAGGACCCTAGGGCTTTTTACAAGCCGCGCCGGGATCCGAACGTGTGTAAGTCTGTCCTGGTATCTCTCCAAAAATGAGTTTCGTGATACTCATGGAGTGACCTTCCGCCATTTTCTATCAAGCAAAGGCATGAGCCTATATGTACCTAGAGAGAACAGCAGTTAGCACACACCGGTCACAGGCTCTGGTGTGTCGAATGCAAAGTAGGCCGGATTCATGTGCTGCAGCTGAGGCATTCGGGCTTCCAGAGGCTTTTCCGACTTGGGGGAAGTCACCTGGCTCTTCTTCCTCAACATCTGTCCAATTCCCATCATGGGGAATCTGCCTCTGCTCCGCACACAGTTGGGGCTGCCCAAGTGGCTCCCATAATTGTTGTTACCAGATGGCGATGAGGGCGATATAGGGGAAACAGGAGAATTGGGGGAACCGGGGGAAAAGGGAGAAGATGGGGAAAGTGGGGAAAATGGAGAGGAAGGGGACATGGGGGAGAAAGGAGACAGGGGAGATGTGGGGGTGAGGGACATTGGTTCTGGGCTGGAAGGGTTGCTCCTGTCTTCGTACGTGAAAGAAGCCTGGCTGAGGTGAACTGAGACCTTAACAGGGGTCGTACTCCCAGTGGGAAAGACTGGAGACAGTGCCCGTTCACTGGAGTGCTTGGGGGAGAAGTTCACCGGGGAGCTCAAAATCCTGTAGTGGTGAGACGGGGACACTGGCTCGAGTTGGTCATCTCTGTCCACGGACGTGAACGAGCGCACAACGTTCACAATGAGGTGATTGTCCTTCAGCCGACATACAGGGTTGACGTTTTCCTGAAGATCAGAATCTTGGCTCCGGGTGATCTTCGGGGTTCGCGGAATCGGATGTTGGATCTCCAGGTATTCCAGGGAGCAGGAAGTGACACAGCCGGTCTTGGTCGTCATGTTGTCGTGAAATGGACTTAGATAGCTACTCGATGATTCTGGAAAAAAGGAAAGATACAAATGTGAGAGAAACCCAATGCAGAGTTGAACAGAAATAACATCTAATTTTCGTGCTCTGAATATTCACCCACCCAGAATACTATGGAACAAAAATTTGAGGACAAAATATAGAGGGAGAAAATCAATTAGGTTGCACAACGTGGCTTCTGATACACCTTGACATCACAGGAAGTGGCGTCACTCACTCTGACCACTAAGATGGGCCCTTTATACTCTACTTTCCCTTTTAGGCAATCTTTACTGATCATAAACAAGGAGGGACGCAGCAGTTCTAAATCCATAAAACTAACAAATGCAAAGGTGGCATTTATTCATAAAAGGTAACAGTAAGTCACCAGCAGGCCTACGGGCGGGTGATTGACAGCTGGGACGTCATGCCTCCACTCTCTCCTTTTATGGAAGCATTCTGACTTGGTTTGAGCCAGAGAGGGGCGTGGCCAATTTTTCACTGAATACAACGCCCGAAAATAAGGTTAGACAATTTATGTCATAAAAGGTTGAGCTGAAGTCAGAGCTTCTTCCCTCATGAAGCTAAAAATAACAGGGTTGTAGAGGCTCATTAAGCAGTCTCATCAAATGACAACTTCCATTTCATACGCCCCTATAATCCTTCATCATTTGAATCTCGATAAAAGCCACACGCTGAGCATTGCTAAAATGTTTGCAGGCACTTTAACATACCTTTCTCAGCACTTCCAGCCTTTGGCACTTTGCGGTCCTTCACTTGAGCCTTGGAGTTCTGAGTCTGCCCATGATGATTGGCTTGCTGTTTGTGTGATGGGGGACTTTTCTCCGCTTTCTTCTGTGGCCGCTGGACCTCCCCTCTTTTCTCTGAGTCTTTAGACTTCTTGTCCTTTTGGAAAAAAACATACAGGGAATTAAAGAGTTGCAGGACAGATTACTAATGCATAGCAGAAGAAAATTGACATAGTGGTATGCTCTTGCCCCCCATGGTGAAGGAATTGCACAAGATGGCAAGCACAGGTCTTTCACATAACATCCCCTAGTTCAAGGTCATTGAGAGCATCATGCATGAGGTCAGAGATAAGCACAGCTTCATTTTGAATAAAGTTGTTTTTTTGTTGCAATGACCGATGATGGAGTCTGCAGTAATGCACAGCACGTGAATCCAGAATAAGTACTCTCAGCAAAGCATCCTTTGACCACATCACTTTGAAAAGCCTGATTCAAAAATATATGCAGAGTCCACCAAATGAACACCTTTGTAAGTAAAGTTGAAAACTAATGGGCAGACTCATCCAGGGTTGCACTGGAATGCATATTAGCTTACCTGCGCGTATGCATCTAATGCACACCGCACAACTGTGCAAGTTACCCAATTCAGTGGTGGAAGTGCACAATTGGGAATAGTCAGCAGCACTGCACCACTGCAACGGTGACTGAACCTTCGGAGCAGGGCGTTTCCTCTACTCTTGTAGTCACTGGTCCGCTGCCTGAGGGGTTTTATACACGGTTGCACGCGGCGCTTTAAAAACACATTCAATGGATCTGCTTTCATTTTGTATAGGACTACAGCTTCACACTGCGGTGTAGTGTAGCGGTCACAATTAGCTGAGTAAGAAATCTACCTCCATTTCAAAGTGCTCTGTGTACTTGCAAGTGCCTATTGACGTGGGTGCACACAAACGTGGTACATCCCTTAGTGATGGGACAGTCGTTTCACTGAATGTTGACATCATGGGCCCGATTCACAGAGGTAAAGTTAGACCAAAAGTCTAACTTAGACCAAACGTCATGGAAACTAAGTGAGCTATTGCCCAGAGTTACATGGTGCTGAGCTGAGCTGCCACCAGAGCCGGGGATCAAACCGTGAACCCGGTGCTCCGAAGACAGCTGCCCTGGCCGCTGCACCACACCTCTCCATGTACCCATCTCTCTTGTCCCCATATACTGAGGAATGGTAAAGATAGAACTGATCTAGCAGTGGGCTAATCTCCCTTCCCGCTATGGTTTTATAGTTTTAGACTTAGTAATTGTTTTTTAATTTTAGCCTTTTATAGCTTACCACAGTATTAATATAATCTTCTATGCTGCTACAGACACACAAAACCGTTTTTATTGACGTTGGTTTGTAATGGTTTTTATTAACTGTACAATAAAGTATTACCTTACCTTACCATATACTGAGGACTATGATGGATCAGTTACCAATGAGAAAAGCCAGACCTTTGATGGACTTTTTGGAAACCACATCAATGATATCTGTCAGTTTTCAGTGCATCATGTAGTTACAGATTAGGCGATGCCATTACACAGTACAGTTATTACGTAAGCATCAGATTTTTGGTGTGTGGAATTATGGTGTGACGGAAACAGATTATATCTTTACCCTCAAAGGCAACTGAGTATGAGTGAAATGATTACCGTGAAAAGGGGCGTGAAAATACTTAAGGACCCAATAAACTATTTGAGACAATGGATTGAAGCCCTCAGTTAATCAGTGCCCCACTATTAGAGGTATAAACTTGCTGAATATAATCGACCAGAGAGTTTTATTTAAAAATATATTCTTAACAATTGGAGAGAACAGAACAATTCAAATGAAAGGAAACATTTCGGAGGAGCCCTCCATTCTCGGCAGGACAGGTAGTTCATTGGAAAAACTGAGTTACCTTAACAAAATTCCTGACTAACTATCAGTTGATAATTGTTCTCAAGGGCTGTTCAGCTGTACAGAGGTTAAATGGTCTGAACTCCAGACAAAGACCTCACTGAAGAAGTTTCCCACTCTAACAGGCCGAAACGCGTCAATTATAATCCAGCTGAGAGGATCAATCATCACTATGTACTAAACAATTGGGGGCAACTGGGCAATTCAAAGGAAAGGAAACATTTGAGGTGGGAGTCACCCATAGTGGGACAGATTATTCATTGAAAAAACTGTCATGTTAACAAAATTCCTCCTTTATTATCCAATCCACAATTGATCTCAATATTGTACATTATGGATCCAAAGCCAAGCGGCGTACTTTGAAACTTTTAAAATGTTAAGTGTTATTGCAGTGGGTGCCGATAAGCCACTTTGCAAGTTGGTATGAACATCAAAGCGGGTTTCATTTATTTTGGCCATTTTATTGTGATATCTCATTCATGGGTATAAAAGTAATTGGAAATTGGACACTAGGGCTGAGCTTGAGTGTGTTATTAAGATCAACAAACTGCATCAAAAAGAAATTAAGAAACAAGCACAAGAATTTCGTTTCCTGAAGTCACAATTCAACAAGAGGGAAGTTTCCGTAGGCAGCTATGAGTATGACTACATGCTGAAAATAAAAAAAGGCACTGAATATGCAAGTTACGTATATCAGAAATAACAGCCCTCTACCCAGTCGTGCGTGGCACTTTTCTCAGCCTGACTGCCTTTAACAAGTGGGGTGTGGCTGCTCCCACTGTGAAATCCTCTACTATGACACCTCTGGTAGTGTATTGTTCTTGATTTTTGGGAAATCTAAGAGTCGGTCTAATGAAGACAATGAAGGAATTTATTAGCGAAACAAGTCCCATCAAAAATTCATCCCCTGAGAACGTCAGAGGAGTGAACTCCACAGATCTTTGGGGCCATTTTTGATTTTGTGGACAAGTCTGAGAAACTGGGTAGCTTTGGAAAAAGTAACAAATTACACGCACACCTTCATATAACTCCCACCGAGGCAGTTGGTATAACTGAGTGCGCAGAAATTTGCGCAGAAAGGCAATGCCAAGGTTCTGTTTACAGGAACACTTCCAAGAAAGACAAGTTAAACTGTGCCCACAACAAATGAATGATTCTTGCGTTCTATTACAAGGCTGAAATTGAGATTGCGGCATCTGAAATGCACCACATTGCGTGCTCTACATTAATCACTTCCCACTCGTGGAACACTGCCAGCGAAGTTAATGACTTTGGCAATTAGCTGCCACTTACTCTTCTCTCTGATTCTCTTGAGCATGTACCCTTCCTGCCTGAGGCACTCGTCAAACATCTCGGATATTGAAAGCTCAGGAAGCCGCCTCAGAACCTATTGATCCTCCAGCGAATAAACACGAGAAAGCAAAGCGATGAAGGGATCACAGGCGGCTGCTTCTCAATCTTCTGATCAATCCTTCATCGCTGCAGGCAAGGATTTGAGGAAGGCGGGGTCTTTTATATATTTTTTTGCTATAATTTACACATTTGTGGGGAGATCTGCCTACATTTAACATCTTGGTTGGGTTTGAGTTGAGTGAAAATGGCCTAGCAGTACCCAAAACAAAATGTACCCGAGTGGAGGCAGATGTAGACCACACAGTTTGGTGCGGAAGGGTGAAATTCATAAGAATAGCAAAACCCTGCGGATCAAAAAAGCAATATTAGATGGATTTAAAGTACATGGAATATGTCATTGTGACTTCTTGGTGCTGGACTTGAATATGTCTGGGCTCGTAAAGAGTAGAAACAGCTGTTTAAAGTTACTCAAACCTTTTACCACCATGCAGAAAAAAAACTAAAACAAAAAAAACAAGAAGATGCTTTTCAACACGGCCCAAAACTAGACAACAGCTGCCTGCACAGACAAGGCCCTTGGAGCTTAATTTGTACCAGGTGTCGGACACTGAAACTCATTACTGGGGCTTATTTTTCATCATAAGACATTACCACAGAGCAAGAGAGAAAAGGGCAATAATGACAGGAAGATCAAGATGGGTAAACAACAACAACAACCACAGGAGAAAGAAGAGGTGAAGATGGATTTATAAGAGCAAGATCAAGAAACCGGAAGCGTAGAGCGGTGGAAGAAAGAGGCAGAATGTGGAATCTGCCTGGGTTCGGCAACACCGGCATTTGGAAGACTAAATCTGGTCTCGTGCCTTTTTTTTCTTTTTCAACAAATTAGACATCGAAGGACCTGCATCCCTGTCCCAATTCTTTCATCAGGGGTAAAAGGCTGGGAGGTGGCAGTCCAATGTAATGGCCGAGCAGTAGTGCTATGAAAGGGAAGTAGAGAGCTGCAGTACAGCGTACAATAACAATCGTCTGCCTCTTGACGGATCAAGAAAGGAGTCAACATGTGACTGATAATCTCACAATGAGCTGCTGTACTCTGGGATAAGGTAACTAGTAGAAAACGTAGGTGATTGGTTAAAAAACTGTTTGACCCCCTCTATTGTCCACTGCCAAATATTTTGAGCACGATTTTGGTCCCAGCTGATTTTTTTGCTTCAAATACTAGTTGGGGTACAACTTTGTTGGAAATGAACATGAATGCACATGGTGTACAACCGAAAGATGCGCATGTTAGTGTATAGCTTATATATTCTTCCAAATGACCTTAATTTGCCAATTCTGTGTACGCTTACCCACTGATACCATGTTGGCATGCTGGAAACAAAGGTCACAACACAACATGAACCCATCCATGCAAGATGTGCCAATGCACACAAGCAGCACGCAACATTAAGGTAGCGCTGAAATGCTTGGAGGGGGTCAGCCCTCAGCCTGAACGTGGAGTCCCATGACGGGATGGACTGCACCAGCGCTCCATCACTGCGCGTCCCACTCCTCCACAAGGCACACGTTTTACCTCCACATGCAACATAATTGCAAATGTTTTTCATTATACCAGAGGCAGCTAAAAGACCAGAAGCAAAGTACAACGAGCAGGCCCCTCGGTGACCCTAAGCACTAAACAGGTTAGGCAGCGGAAGCACCCAATTTTTTTTATTTTAAACCCTGCCAGCTGGTAGGTTGGCATGAATGCCATTTTAAGAAGCAGGCAGAGAGGAAAAATACATAGGCAGCATGAGGGAGCGAGGTTTCAAGCACAGGCCTGTGACTTCACTAGCAATCTGGAACAATCCCTCAAAGGTGTAGGTTCATTGAAAAGACCGCAGAGTGTTATTTTTACAATTATGGCTCTATGTGCTCGCGAACCGCCACCTATTTCCATCAGGGGCGGAGGGCGCTTTATTGGCCACGTGTGTACTGACAGCCCCGTCCAATTACACATGTTCAAATAAAACAGCCCTTTATAGCAACAAGGGCTGCAATTTTCTCCACCACAAGCCTCATTCTGAAGCCACGGGAAAGGTGGGGCTTGCGAGTGATTTTACATGATGTGAACACTCTTTTACATCTGTTCCAAGTAGCAGAAAAACACAAGAAATGTAGGTCAATGGGCAATGCTATTTTTCTCACTTGCTACGTGTTTGCTCTGTGATCACATCCTTCCCCCAGAGCACCAAATAAACTTACTGAGGAGACTAACATGGCGGTCTGCTTAGTGAAATGGTATAACGTTATTCCTTCATCAGGGAGCCACTTTAACGTTAGCTAATGTGAGCTTCTGTTGTAGCGTGTGCAAATGAAAGTCTCTACTATAATGTGTGTGTGATGATGTTCAGAACTGAATGTTCAAGTCATGATGCAATGGAGCTATGGTCAAGTCAAAGTTCTAATTTGAACCAGTATTGAGTGTAATGCTGGAGGTTGTTACATGAAGATTTATATCAATAAAGATCCTGGTAACCTTGGATTTGGAGTTATTTACTACAGTGTGCTAATGTGAGCTTCCGTTGTAATGCACGCTTACGCAAGCTTCTGCTGTAACACATGCTACAATGAGTTTCTGCTGTAACAAGGTCCAATCCCTGCATATACTGTAACACTTCTGCAGGGATGTGTGCTAATGTGAGCTTCTGGTGTAGCATGTGCTAATGGAAGCCTCTACTCTGTGTGCTAATGTGAGCTTCTGGTGTAATGCACGCTACCGCAAGCTTCTGCTGTAACACATGCTACAATTAGTTTCTGCTGTAACACGTGCAGGGGAACTTCTCCTGTAACAAGTGCCAATCCCTGCATATACTGTAACACTTCTGCGGTGACGTGTGCTAATGTGAGCTCCTGTTTCAACATATTTGAACGCGAGCTACTGCTGTAACGTACTCTAACGTGAACTTCTGCATTATATGCGTAATGCTTTGATATACTTCTGTGCTGGGCTCTGGCCTGAACTTTTCCTATACTGCAAGCTGAAACACTCTAACATGAGCTTTTCCTCTAACATGTGCTAGCACGAGTTTCTGTTTCAACACGCTAACATGAACTGCTGCTGTAAAACATTCTAATGTGAGCCTCTATCCCTACACGAGAACTGAAGGGCAGTGGGGACAAACGGGACGCCAAGTCAAATACACAAGAATTAGCTGTACTGAGCTCACCGGGCCGGCTAGAGCGACCGCCCTCTTCAATGAGCTCAACAGAAGTAATGTACTCCAGAGGAGGCTAAAACAGTCATCAATTGGTTATTCTTGGCCGAAAAGAACACACAGAATAAACTTGGCTTTCAAGAAATCATTTTTACAGAGGACCCGGTGGGCAGACTTTTATCTGACTACTCTCCTGGTGCTGGGGTGTGAAAATCGTTCTTCACCTCAAGAAGCGTTACCAAAAAGTGATGGTGAGCCCCCTGAGGTAACGGGGTGTGTGAGTGGACATGGTTGTGGACTGAGGCCAATTTGGAATTACACATGCAATAATTCTGTGTATTACTCGATCCTTGGGATGAGCATATTTCACATAATTTGGGGGTTTTATTTATGATTTAAACTAGATGTGTGCTGCTGGCAACGTTCATCATGTGACTTTAGAAACTGTATGGAAAATACTTACTTTTGTGCACAAGAGCATACCTTGCATATAATTCTAGAGGACCCCCAAGTGTAATTTGCATAATATGTGTAATTTCTATGAAAATTACAAACATTACGCATTACGCATCGAAAATATAAAGTTTTGCTCAGTCTGAAAGTTATGCAAATATATTCATGTTGACTCCATAGCTATTCTACTGAGTCCCTCTTCTATGTTTCCATGCTGGTTGCAAATTGAATGCCTGCCAGCACTTTGGAAAATGCTTAATACCATGCACAACATGCTTTCAGGTTCAGGACTCTCCAGGCCAGTGCTCAAAAATCCATCTAAGGCTATTATGTCCCGACTCAATCTGAAGTTAAATCTCCCATAAACCATCATGTAAGGGCCAAGTCTCTATCACCTGGCAAACCCCAGACGCTGACCTTTAAACTGTAGAACACTGAGAATGCTACTTGCTCTCCCTAGAGAGAAGATGTGGTCTAGGTACTAAGGGGTTGATTAGGATGTAGGACGGATCGCCACCGCCTGCATGGCGGTGGCGATCCGCCCTACATCCTTCCCCGCCCGCCATCCATTTACCCCCCATTATATTAGTATGGCGGGGGGTACCGCGGCAGACGGGAAGACCGTCCGCCACTTTTCCACCCGGTCGACAAGTCGATCAGGCGGAAAAGTGTTTATTATGGTGGCGGTGTCTGCTAGACACCACCATCCAAATTAACATGGGGGCGGAAACATGCCTTTCCGTGGCGGCGAAAGGCATGCGGAAAGCTCTTACGGGGGCCTGTTGCGGGCCCCTAGGGTATTTGTGGGGTGGGGGGTGCACATATTGGCATGGACATGGTGGCAGGCACCTCGCGGTGCCTGTCACCTTGTGCATAACAATGCACGCAGTGCATTCCCAGCATTGTGTGTGAGCACCGCCTGCCACAGTGCTGGGAATGGAGGATGCCACCGCCACGGTGGCGGTGAGATCCTAATCGCCGTGCGGGACCGCCGCACCACTGGCAGCCGGTCCCAGTCCGCCCGCCATCCTAATCAGCCCCCAAGTAGTTCACTTCAAAACCTAAAGACTTGGGGTGGGCAGAACTCGTGAGGTTTTAGTCTGTGTACCTACATGAAATCTACATGAAATTACGAGGGGTTCCTCGAACGGGCAGAAATTGGCACTGCGCGACTTGTGCTGATTTTTAGTGCCGGGAGCTTGTTCCGCGCTGCAAAACCAGTGCAAACTGCACCACGTGGAGCAACAGAGGGTGCTGCTTCTTTGTTGCATCTCGAGTAGACTTTCTACTCGAGCAGCAGCTTTCTCATCACGAACGGTTGCGCCCACCCATGTTGAGAAAATCTCACAAGGTGTACTTCTAGCACCCGAAAATCGCATTAGGAGATGCCAATTTTCGCTCACGCCTGCCAACTTAATGTTTGCAAGTTGCATGAGAGAAAAAACTCAGCCACACAGTGGTTGTCGAAATTTGACCAGAACTCCATGTTCCATGCATAATGCAGAGTGCCCAAAACCCCGGTCAACTCCACTGGCAGAGCTGAATTTATCGCCCACCCCAACTAAAGATCTGTGCTCAAATCCTGATTTTGGCAGTTGATTGAAAATGTTGTGATTTGGGTCAAATAACTTAAGCTGCATGCACTTAATTATGTGACAGGTAATATAATTTAAAATGTTAACTCCTCCCCCCAGTTCCTAACAAATCAATTTGATATTGTATAGCCTCCCAACAGCTGCCTAATCTACAGTGCTTTGTTTCTTCACAGCCAGATTTTTTCTCTGTGAATACCAATATATGTAGATTCACAATACAATAAGATTATAAAATATATGAAGAGTTTACATAAGAGGTGAACATGTCATATGGTCCAATATTGCCATCAAGAGTGACTGGCGACACAAATATTTCCCATGTATCAGGTTTCCCTGCGAAATATGGGTTTTATACCACTGCATGTGTGCAATGAAAGCACCACAACATCTAGTAGACACAGACAGACAGATCAGGTTATGTCTGCATCCTGCACCTCTTTATGTGCATGCCTCCACTGAATGACTTCCTCCCTACTCATGAATTTTAGAAATCATCCTAGTACATATAAAATGCAACACAAATTAACAGATGTATGCAGCGCAAACCTAACTAGGATGCAACTTAGCATGGAATGTGTTGTTTTCCAGTGGCGGCTGGTGCAGGTAAGTGCGGTAAGGCAGGGAGTCGACAGACGGCGGACTAGGGAAAATAAAATAAATAAATAAATCCTATTCCGTCTACTTCCACTCCCCCGCCCCACTGCGCTTCCCTGCACTGGCCACAACTTTTGGTTTCATCCTCTCAGCCTTGTATTTACACACTGAGGCCTTCTCTGCCCCATTGGGGCACGTTGCTTAGGTGCACACGCTCATTGTTAACTCAGTAAGTTTCTTCCTCTTGTAAATGTTAAAATGCTGTT
Source organism: Triturus cristatus (assembly GCF_964204655.1). Lineage (NCBI taxonomy): Eukaryota > Metazoa > Chordata > Amphibia > Caudata > Salamandridae > Triturus > Triturus cristatus. The sequence goes on along the minus strand of NC_140591.1, from coordinate 1,389,997,530 downwards.
TACTTTCACCGATTCCACCTATTTTCAATTCCCGAGATGGCTAGGATACACTAATCACAAACCCCCTTAAATAATGATCTCCAATCATTACTTAGCGGAGGTAACCAATCTGATGCAGGAGATTTCCTGCCGCCAGGTTGATTTTCACAGGGAAACCTGTGCATGGCTGAGTATTATTTTAAAGATGCTCTTTCACTGACCATCAGCAGCACTCTACAGTTAAGAGAGGCATGGGAGGTTTACCTCATAGACGTTCTTGTTCATTTTGTGCAGCTGGTGTAGTTGGTTCCTGTGGCACACATTGTCATTTATGTCGGGTTTCTGTCAGAAGAAAAGAAGCGGATGTCATGCACTGTCTTCACTTGCATTGAAATAAAAATAACAACAACAAAGTACAAAAGCTGCCATTTCAAGCCTGGCCCAGCATGCAGGTCAGAAGCAACAGAACTCCCATTTCAACCCTCAGTCACACTGTGTGAGTGCAGGGTCCCAAAGGAACTGAGCGAGCAAAGTTACCCTTAGGGCCTGAATTCAAATGAGTGCAGTCCCTTTTAGACCAAGTACCCCATTAGTGCATCCAGACACATTTATGCCCAGTATTGCACTAACTGAGCCCAGAAACATTTACGCCTTGTTTTGCACAGAGCAAGCGAAGTCACCGTTATGCCTTATTTTGCCTCAAGAAGGTGCAGTCATTCTAGGTCGCATACTGCACCAATGAGGTCAGCTGGGGTATGATAGAGTCGCACCGTCCTGTGCAAGTCATACTTACTCGAATGGACAGCAGGTAGTTCTCCAACTTCCTGTTCAACAGGAAGTAAACAGCAAGTGTATGGCACGCTCTGTTGGACAGCACCGTGTTGATGACATCGCTGTGCTTGTAGCCCAGTTTTTCAGACATGTGGAGAATCACACTTTGGCTGAGGTCTTCCAGGTGAATCCTAGAGGTGTGGTGAGTCGGGGAGGCAAGGGGGAATGTGCAAGTGATGATAGGAGGAGAGACAAGTACAACAGGCCAAGCAGGAGGGAATGAGTGAAAGCAACAAAAACAGGAAGATAAAGAGGGAAGTAAAGATGAGCCAAAAATGAGAAATGTAAAAGATGACAAAAAACAATGGAAAGGAAAAAAATATATATATATATTAATTTAAAACGTATTTTTTGTCAAATTCAAATCACGCCTTACTCGGTTATTTGCATAAAACCATAAAAGCACGAAACAACAGCAATTCCATAAAAATGTACAACCATAGGCATTAAATTAAACTAAATTCATAAAAAATGTGTTTATAAAAACAAATAAATATCCTGGCTCATAAAAACCCATCAGTATTAAAATCAATCACATGTTTTCCTCAATCTCATAGCGGCTTTCAGAAAACATACCATATTAAAAATAACTTCTTCAGGCAGCAATTGTAAATACAAAAGAGCAGGGCGCACTTGTTGGAAGTTGCGTTTGTTTAACAATGGTATGATAAACGCCTTCCTTGGTACCTCAAAAAATTTACAAATTTTTTAAAATTCAGCGAATCCTGCGGAGACAGTCAGCCGCAGGGTTCGAGAGAATGACACCAGTTCCTTGCCCGGTGATATGCCAACATAAAATGTAAAAGGCCAAGCCTAAATCTAATCAAATAAAATTGCTTGTAACAATAACAAGATAAGGTTCAATAACAGGTGTCGACTTAAATGAGGTTTCATAGGAGCGCCCTTTTCTCTACCAGAGGACCTAAGACGAAAAAAACGTTCTTCGGCTCCCTTGTGATCCGAGATCACGATTCCCTTCGGTGAGCTTTAGACCTCAATCCTTCCTAGATTCTCAGAATATATATTTAGTCATTAAATCATCCATCCTCTATTAACATTTTTCACTCATTCGTTCTGCTCCTGTCCTAGTCTGTTAATGACTAGGGGTTTATCAGTTTGTAATGTGACATTTGAAATCGTTTGATGGAGTCTTGGCATTTTAATCTAAAAAATGGTATATATATTTTATATTAATTACTACACCGATTATTCCTACATATTAATATAGTACTTCCTAACTCGGCAAGGACATCTAGGAAATTTACGGAACAGTAAATCTTACCCTACGGAAATCACTATCAATTTCTCAACGTCAGAAGGATGAAAGGCTGAGTCGATTGCGTTAGTAATTGGTCGTGTTGATGAAGGAAAGCCCCAGACAGCAGTGCTACCACCATTCACTGTACTGAACAATTGTTACTATACCTCAACTCGGCGCTACACATTTTATCCACCTCTGATAAAAGAAAGGCTGAGCACGCCCTATCAAAGTCCAACCTGTGACCCGCAGGTTATACAAAGACCTAAGCACAGAGCCCATCTTTTCCTGTGTTTTCGTTAATCAAGATCTGAACGCCATACACAAAATAAAAGCCCTTTTTAGGTCTCGCCTGAGACAGCGCTTTAGCGCTGCTCTGGCGAGACTTATAGTAAGCGAGTTTTGGAAGTGCAAACAGTGGCTTTTCAGGCCTCCAAATACAGTGCATGTGCGTCGGCCGGGCGCGCGCACCATTTGGAGGCCTGAAAGCACTTTCGCAGACACAGCCACCATCTGTCTCCTTCGTCACGGGTCATTAAGTTGCATTCTCCTCTGCCTCCGCCCGATCACTTTTACTTTCACTTTCGTGGCTTGGCTTGTTTAGATAGAACCGTACTTGTTATAATGAGTAGAGTATGAGTAGCGTAGTATATTCCTGTCTCCTGCTTGCTAATGGTTAACTTGTTCTTGTCTGGCTCCTGATTGATTGGAGCTCCCGAAATGTCACTTCCGTTTCATCTTGAGCAGCACCGACTAACTACAGTTTACTTTACTCTGTAGTTGTCCATTGTGGCTCGTTTAGGGACTTCTTTTCGTTTAGAGCGTAGCGCTTCTTTCCGTGGGGCACAACCTTACACCTCACAAACATCTATATGCAGGGGTGAGTCGCTTTGTTTTAGCACGGTTCCCTACTTGGTGCTTTTTGTCTTTTAAACTTTCACATGCACGGGCGCCACGCTACATGCTTTAGCGCGGTGCCCTCTTTTGTGCTTATTTTAGTTTTTTTCATTTTCCACGGCCTGCCATTGTTCTCCCCCTGCCGCCGCCAGCGGCAGCCTATCATGCAGCAGTACCGTGTCCAGTTCCCCCAGTGACAGGGACGAATACGGATCCAGCCGCTTTTGCTTAATACCTTCCGCCCACCGACGACTGGCCTACATCTACATAGACCGCGGGTCTCCTGCGCTTTGCCGGCACCACCAGCCCAGAATCCAGCACCTCCACACAGTCTCCTGTTAGCCAACAGCAACCCCTATGCCGGCCTCCAATAAGGACTTCCTTGGTGAAGGCTGGCACGGAGGGTGCTGTTGGTAAACAGGAGGTGGCAGTTAAGACTGCCACTTTCCGGAAACACGGATTTTGAGCTGGTGGGGCCGGCAAAACGCTGGGGACCTGCGGCCTATGTATATGTAGGCTGTGAGGCTTGTAAAGTTGGAGGAGCGTTGCCCCTCTGCCCATCACCAGGAACCCACCTGCGAGCACACGACACCGGGCCGTTCGTCATACCGAGGGCTGGGCTCAGGGGCCTACGTGTTGACCCCTTTGAAGGTTGGGGAACAGTCACAGGGTGACCTTGCCTCGCCAGCTGCTTTGACAAGCGGCAGCCGTGTTCTGCCCTCGGTATCAACAGCCTTCCTCTACTCCCAGAAACACGGAGAGATTCTGCTGCAGACCACAAGCTGCATGCAGCTGGGCTCAGCGCCAGCACTTTTTAATCAAAAACTGCATTAAAAATGTAAAATTAAAATAAATGCAGGTGCCTGGCTGAAGAGTGATGCTAATAGCACTTCTTTTACAAGCGCGCACTGTATTCTGTTTACAGCATATGACCCTCCCTTTCCTAACTCGTCACTAGGTTGGGTGGCGACTTCAGAAAGGGTGGGGTAATGATGAGAGGCAGCTTTGGAGTTAGCAGGCAGGCAGCCCCGGGAAGTACTGAGCTAATATTGTGCAAGCCCGGTGCTGCTTAAAACAGTAGGACATTTATCACGTTATAAAAGGGTGGTCCCTGGCGATCTCCATTATTGCAGACCCGGGCTGTCACCATGTCTGCATGTAGCCTGCTTAGAATAAATTCTACCCTGCCGATAAATAACTGGCACTAATGCATGTGCCCCTCTGCCCATCACCAGGAACCGCCCCTGTGTGCTCGGAATATAGTGCAAGGCATTAAAGAAAACGACATAAGACAAAATCACGCAAACAGACACAGTATGAATGCGGAAGTAACTTGCCTAATGACCATAACATGTTAGACACACTTACAGGCACAAACCGAACATTTTTTAGGATATAGCCTCTGGAACTTTTCCATCAACACAGTTCAAGTAAACATTGAGCTTTCTCGATTTTACAAGGATGTGTGGTCACCCTATACAAACTCCCCCCTAAAAGTTGATTCAACGGCTATAGCCCTAAACTAGTATGCCTTTAATTGCTAGTAAACATTTCACATTCATTCGCGTCCACTACCAAAAAGGTCAGCTAAATTTAGCGCAAATGTTCTTGCTAAATAGCAGCTCCTTCCTTCTCATGGTGTGTGTTTAAGTCCGAGACCATGAAGCTACCACACAGTGTAACGTTCAAAGAGAGCTGCAGAACCTCCCAGGCTACCTATGCCACAAATACAGTGTAATGACAGGCCTTAACAAGCATTTGCAATGCAAGAGGTCTTGCATTTGCGCGAGTGTAAGCTATTGGCATTATAAATGACAATGCCTTTTATTTGGGTTTTCAAAAGCAACACATATATAAAAAAAACATTGTCATTTACAATGCCAATAGCTCAAACTCGCGTGAATGCGAGACCTATTGCATTGCAAATGCTTTTTCACTTTGACATCGGTTCCACTGCTGGAACAAGCCACCTCTTGCCCCGTCCCCCCATTGTGAGTGTCAGCCCGGGCTGTGACAGTCCCGGGCACACACACAGCTGCACCCGAGTACTGATCCCTTTCACTCTGCGCCATCTCACTCCCGTGCCTCTGCCATACCCACTCCGTGCCTCTGTGCTCTTGCCGGGATCCTTTTCCCAGCCCTGCGGTTTCTCCGTGCTTTCCTACAGTATTTCCAGGCCGCTCCTCTTTCCCTGTGCCATCGCCCTCTCTGCCTTTTTCCCAGATCTGCCCTCGCTCTCCCCTTTCCATTGTTAGGCTGTGAGGCTTGATACCAGCACAAGGAGAGCGCCCGGCTTGGTTCCTGCACTCATAATTACAGGGTCACACGCAGCACAAAGGAAGCTGCTGTGCTCCGGGGGCTGGTCATGGAGGGGGAGGGGACGCGGTTCCCAAACTTATTTTCGTTTTCTTTTTAGGATGAGTCGTCGCCCTCCCCAGCCCTGACCCTCTGCTCCACCTCTCTTAATCCGCTCTGTAATCTTGAGCTGATTTCGCCTCTTCACATGGGGCGTGTGCCCTCCCCGGCGGGGTGACACCGCCTGGTACTCCATTGTCAAATGGCCCAGTGGAGCAGATCACTTTGTCACCTCAGGCTCATGTCCCCTCTCCCACCACCCGCCCCACCTAAAAACGACAGTGTGGTTTTAACAGGCTGTGAGACTTAAGTCTGTCGAGCAGGTAAAGTGTTCCTTTGAAAGTGTTCTCTTCTTTACAAAGCACTGGACTCTGAAACATTTCCCATTCAATCATTGTCCTCTTTGCTGTGACTGCCAGCCAGAGGAGAGCTTTACACAAGTGGACACATGACCACAGGGCAACGGACTCGGGCCGACAAATTGTATGAGGTCGGCCAGTGATCTCAAGGCGGCGAGGATTAAGTGCGACCTGACCACACTCCTAATTCATGACTGAAAAGTGATCAGTGAACAACTCGCTCTTAATATTGAACCCACTTTTATTATTGAACTCGTCCTTGCCCCTTATCCCAAACTCTTCTCACTATAGCGCATAAATAATCTTGCATAGCCGTGCGCAACACAAGTGTTGCCTACCTCACCACCTCCAAAATCATTTTGATTTTTCACTTTGACATTGACTGCTGGAACAAGCCACCTCTTGCCCCGCCCCCGTGCCTTTAGGCACTTTTAAACACACTGGGCTTTAGCTCCTCCACCCCCCAACCCCCCCCCCCGTTGTGTGTGTCAGCCTGGGCTGAGACAGTCCGGGGCACACACAGCCACACCCGAGTATTTCACAGGTCTTTAAACAAGCATCTGCAATGCAATGGGTCTCGCATTTACGCGAGTTTGAGCAATTGGCATTTTAAATGACAATGCCTTTTATTTATGTTTTGGTTTTAAAAACATAAATAAAAGGTATTGTCATTTACAATGCCAATAGCTCAAAGTAGCGTAAATGCGAGACCTATTGCATTGCAAATGCTTGTTTACCTTATTCTGCAGCCTTGCACCCCTCCTAACCCAGCTTTAGCACCTAAAACCCATTCTGAATGCCTAAGTGCCATTCGTAATAACCCAAGGACAAAGGATGCGTACAGTGAACTTACAGTATACGTAAAGCTGTCAACCCGTTCAATGTGTTTTTTTTTTTTTAGCTAACAGCTGCAAGCATAATTCATATTTTCAGTTTCATTTTCACCTTTCCTAATATGTACATACAAGTCACAGATTTTTTTATGCAGGTGGCAGAAAGTTTCCCACCTGACATGGAGTCAGATGACAGCTATGATGACATATTGGTTTCAGCGTCCTGTATGTTTACATCGGAACGCTAATTTTGCTGTAACACGCTCTGACAGGGACCTGCGGTATCCCGCGTCATTTGAGGGGGGTCATTTTTGCAGCACGCTCTAACCAGACAGGATTCTGCTCTCCCTTTCACCCGTTTGCCTCCGCTCATAATTAACTGAACTCGTCCATGGGCAATTTGCTTCAAAGCCTAGTAAATGAAGCGCACATTAGTCTACCTTTTGGGAGTTGGAGATCGCGCCCCCCTCTTCATTAATGGATTCGTCGTGGGGACTGCCTGCCTTCCTGCCTGGCTGATTAATGGCCGTGCTGACGCGTTGCGAAGACGCGAGAGCGCTGCATTTCATTCTCCTGTTTGTTTCTCTGAGCCAATTACTCGCATACTCAGGCGATTACCGAAACCCCCGCGGGAGGCCTTGCACTGGATGAGCTCTGATGAAAGCAGCTTTCATTTCTTAATATGACGAGTCACTCTGCCACATCAAAGCCGGCGCGGACGAGGGCCCGCCCTAGGGCCCAGGTTTCAGAGGGCAAATAAACACAAAACGTACCCGAGGCCTCATAGCCAAACACAACGGAGTTGATTAGAACTTTTACCGGACAACTGATTGCGCGGCAAGCGGTGCTGTTTTCAAAGACATTCTTCTTAAGCCTGCCATTTTAAAATAAATTATCTTTTAGGCTCTGAAGCGGTCCCTGGGGTTACAGTAACTATACTTGAGAGCAGCAATGTTAAGGCCTATTTCTAAAAGTACATCTAATTACAGTCAAACAGCAGCTGGTCTGTTTTCTCACGTATTGCAAAAAATATCCAGTCTTCTAAACGTGAAAGTTTGTTTTCTAGTTCCATGGACACAAGCAAGTGCTCAGCCATACTTCAGAATCTATATTGGCACGCTTCAACGCGACCCACTGATTAAGGAAAAGACACACAGATGATGGGCGGAATGCAGAGCACATCAAACATTCACCCCCAGTCAAGAGATCTGGGTTAAAACCATCATTCTTTTGCTCACCATGCCACCCCAGTTTAGACCTGGCCATTTGCAAATCAGTCTTGACCCTGTGCCTCATGGGAACAGTCCAGACCGAACTGCCAAGCCAGGTTCTCCCTAGGCTGGAAACAAGCATCCTAGGACCGGTTTGAAGGTTTCACCCCCTCATCAGCCAAGCTAGCTTGAATATAGTGCCAGTAAGTATGGGCATACCCAGCGCACTTAGGGCGAGAAAGCAAAAGATGCACAGATGATGGACGGAATGCAGAGCAAATCAAATATTCACCCCCTGTCAAGAGATCTGGGTTAAATCAATAATTCTTTTGCCCACCATGCCACCCCAGTTTAGACCCAGCCATATGCAAATCAGTCTTGCGTAGCACTGATAAAGCGGCACCTACTTCTCACCACGTTATGTGCCTTTTTAATTTTTTTTTGCAGTTTTATATAGCGCAAACTGGACACGAGTGTATTGGAGGCTTTACATGAGCAACAGTTACATTACACAAGGGCACATTCATTTTTGTTAGGCACAGGGAGATTAAGTGATTGCCCAGAATCACAGGATGTTGAGCCAACGCCGAGACCCGAACGTACTTTCCCAGCACAAAAGCTGGCAGCTCTGGTCGTTATGCCACATCCTCTAGGGAATCTGCTGGTTGGCGAACAGGCTAGTGCCCACAGATGGGTAGTTAATCCGACCATGAAAGTCTGGTATCTGACTGCAGCCAGACCTAGTATCCCTTCAGACACAGTGGCCCCCCTATAGGTATCTGACTGCAGCCAGACCTAGTATCCCTTCAGACACAGTGGCCCCCCTATAGGTATCTGACTGCAGCCAGACCTAGTATCCCTTCAGACACAGCGGCCCCCCTATAGGTATCTGACTGCAGCCAGACCTAGTATCCCTTCAGACACAGCGGCCCCCCTATAGGTATCTGACTGCAGCCAGACCTAGTATCCCTTCAGACACAGTGGCCCCCCTATAGGTATCTGACTGCAGCCAGACCTAGTATCCCTTCAGACACAGCGGCCCCCCTATAGGTATCTGACTGCAGCCAGACCTAGTATCCCTTCAGACACAGCGGCCCCCCTATAGGTATCTGACTGCAGCCAGACCTAGTATCCCTTCAGACACAGTGGCCCCCCTATAGACACCAAACTCTCCTAACAAATGGACAGACATACGAGTAATGAGGTATGTACCGGTTTGAAGGTTTCACCCCCTCATCAGCCAAGCTAGCTTGAATATAGTGCCAGTAAGTATGGGCATACCCAGCGCACTTAGGGCGAGAAAGCAAAAGATGCACAGATGATGGACGGAATGCAGAGCAAATCAAATATTCACCCCCTGTCAAGAGATCTGGGTTAAATCAATAATTCTTTTGCCCACCATGCCACCCCAGTTTAGACCCAGCCATATGCAAATCAGTCTTGCGTAGCACTGATAAAGCGGCACCTACTTCTCACCACGTTATGTGCCTTTTTAATTTTTTTTTGCAGTTTTATATAGCGCAAACTGGACACGAGTGTATTGGAGGCTTTACATGAGCAACAGTTACATTACACAAGGGCACATTCATTTTTGTTAGGCACAGGGAGATTAAGTGATTGCCCAGAATCACAGGATGTTGAGCCAACGCCGAGACCCAAACGTACTTTCCCAGCACCAAAGCTGGCAGCTCTGGTCGTTATGCCACATCATCTAGGGAATCTGCTGGTTGCCGAACAGGCTAGTGCCCACAGATGGGTAGTTAATCGACCATGAAAGTCTGGTATCTGACTGCAGCCAGACCTAGTATCCCTTCAGACACAGTGGCCCCCCTATAGGTATCTGACTGCAGCCAGACCTAGTATCCCTTCAGACACAGTGGCCCCCCTATAGGTATCTGACTGCAGCCAGACCTAGTATCCCTTCAGACACAGCGGCCCCCCTATATTTATCTGACTGCAGCCAGACCTAGTATCCCTTCAGACACAGCGGCCCCCCTATAGGTATCTGACTGCAGCCAGACCTAGTATCCCTTCAGACACAGCGGCCCCCCTATAGGTATCTGACTGCAGCCAGACCTAGTATCCCTTCAGACACAGCGGCCCCCCTATAGGTATCTGACTGCAGCCAGACCTAGTATCCCTTCAGACACAGTGGCCCCCCTATAGGTATCTGACTGCAGCCAGACCTAGTATCCCTTCAGACACAGCGGCCCCCCCTATAGGTATCTGACTGCAGCCAGACCTATTATCCCTTCAGACACAGCGGCCCCCCTATAGGTATCTGACTGCAGCCAGACCTAGTATCCCTTCAGACACAGTGGCCCCCCTATAGACACCAAACTCTCCTAACAAATGGACAGACATACGAGTAATGAGGTATGTACGGACTTGCAACTGATGACAAACGTGTAGGCTACACACAAACCGAGTTAAAAATAACACTGTCTCAGCCAGACAAGGCCTGCTGACAACAAAGATATATGCAACAAACTGCAGGTCACTGGAAGACTCTGACAAAGCCCACCCTGCAGGACCCAAATATCACATACTCCGCACTGATATCCCCTAATGACAAAAGGAATTATGATAACACAGTCCATCGTGGACTCTGTTCAGGTGACCACCCTGGCATAGCTCTCACACGCCCGCACTCCTTGGCAACTCCTTGGGCCTCTGCAGGCCCGTGAGATTATAGTGTGGAGACCCCGTAGGGTCAAAGCGGGGACGTCAGGCTTCCAACACCTCCGCCCCCCCCCCCCCCCCCCCCGCCCCCATGGTATAGCGTGCTATCCACGGAGACAATCCCTATAGCGCCCCAACTATGGGTAAAAAGCGCTATACAAACACCACAATACATCTGAAATAACGTTCTCATGCTGAGTGAGTTTTTTGTAACCACATACAATTCGAGAACAGAAACAACGCTCAAGTGCTCCAGATTTTTTTGCTGATGAGGGAGAAGGGACATAGAGAGTTAGGATAATTTACCCAGGATCACAGGGTTTGGTAAACTGATAAGGCCGAGATTTAAAGCGGTTATACTATGCGCGAAACTGTATCCCAGACGGTATTCACACCTCCCCTCCCCCAAGACCAGGGATTTACGGCCGCCGCTGTCATCTCCGAGAGCTAATGCCGGGTCCCTTGGTGTAGACCGAGTGACCTAGTTAACTCTTGAAATGCCGGTCACAAAGGTCAGAGGAGCATCATCACCGCGTGTCCTCCATTCCCTCAACTCGTCTGACCCGGCAGCTGAGCCGTCTGCGAGCTGAGCTGCCCCCTCGGTTCTAGTCCAAGCGCCCATCCCCCACGGAATCTCACGGTACAGAAAACCCCGCCGCCTCGGACAAGTGGAACCTCCCCGGGCAGAACACGCATCCGAGCTGACAGCACTGAAAACAGATGCAGCGCTGTTTATCTAGCAGGCCGTGTTTGCGCTAACACTGCTTAATGACAAGGCTTCTGATACTAGGTCAGCCTAGTATAGGATTGCGGTGACTGGAGGAGGGGGTTGTTGAGGCGGAGGGGGGGGTTAATACCCCCCATCCAGCCTTAGGCTATCCCCCTCCTTTCCACTATTAGCACAGAGATCCGCCATGCTTTCCCACCACCAGTCAGCTTCACGCTCAAGTACATGGGCCTTAGAAGGACAAGGTAGGGTGCCCACTGTGGGGAGTGCATCTGAAAATCAACTGTGTGGGGGCAGAGTCAGTCGCATGCACTTCCTACTGGGCTTCCAGAGGCACTGACAGTCCCATCTGGATATGACATCATTTCCATAAAAGGTTGTACTTTGTCTGCGTTCAGCCCTCCGTTCCTTACCTGTTGGGGTAGATCACGGCATTCAGGACTTTGCCCGGGTAGTTGTCATTCAGCCAGCGGTTGGCCAGGGCCTGCTGGATGTTGGGCCTCTTCAGGGGGTCGGGCTCGAGCAAGGAGCGAAGGAAGTTCACAGACACTGCAGAGAAAAGAGTCAAAGAAATCATGAGTCCCACTTGTAGGCCTTATAATCAACCTGGCTATGAAAAAAACACAATGACACATGCTGTGCCCAAAACAGACAGGTATTCTCGAGGGGAAAGGACGTTGTACTTTCTGCAGTATGCTTTTCCAACTCCTGCTAGTAATAAAAAGTAATCCAGGGTTTTGACGTTTCGGCATTCTATTGCTAACTAGTTAAGCAGAGCATTCTTCAGGGTATGGGGCACTAAGCAAATAGATGCGCTCGCTTTCATACATTTGCATCCACCACTTCCAAAATACTGCAAGGGTGAGCATGGATCTGGGCAGAGGCACTGATTGCCCTTGCATCTCACTTGGAAAAATGGCTCCATACACATCAGCTAGTTTAAAAGTGCCAGTGTAAAGACTATAACTCCTTCCATACACCAATATCACCATCATACACCTACATGCTGTGCCAGTTACTCAATTCGAGTAGAGCAAAAAGAACATAAATTTAAGGCAATCAGGGAGAGATCTGTAGCAATTCTGCAAAAAGGAGACACTTCCACTGGATCTTGTTTGCAAGTAAATGATCTACCTTTTTAATTTTCCAGCAAGAACAAGCACCCTGACTTAATTTTTTCTTACCGTGCCCAAGCAATTTTATTGATTTTCTGCAAATAAGCCAGCTAAAGAATCCAGTGCTGCAGAATCCTGATTTACACGTTCACAAGAGTCTGCTCTACTAAAGTGAAATGCGTGATGCCTTTCACGGACAAAAATATATTTAGATGAAACATAGACTTTACACTAGACAAAGGCTGTCTGGACCACTTAGTCAGGCGCTCCAAGGACACCACTCTACTGCAACCCCCCCTCCCCCACCCCCTCTGGTGACACACTCCAAGCAGCATCACAACCATATATGAGGAGTGAGTTAATTCTCCAGTACGCTGCTCACTAACCATAAAAAGTGAACACCAGCCTTGTTGCAGCACAGTCAGCCCTGCGCTGCAGCAGTAACAGCCTGCAGTTTTTTACACCCTCTGCGCATTGTAAAGCTGCCAGCCGCTTGCACAGAAAGGCAGATGGGGAGGTAGAGCTGTTTTGTGTCACACCAAAACAGCTTTCTTCCAACAGTGTGCTCATATTCCAGCAAAGTAATATTTTACTTTAATCCCCCCAAAATTCAAGTGGTTCTATCATAAAAGGGGCTCTTCAGAAGACTTGGATTTGTATGTAATCCATATTAAAGTATATAATGAGCAGGCAATTTTCATAAGCTACTTGTGCCTTTCTTGTGTTCGCGAGATTTCAATATTCGTCGGAGCTGCAGTTTCTGAAGCTGAGCTGAAGTCTTAGGGCGAACACTGACAAATTTCCTCTAGCATGACAATCTTTGCTGATATGTGATCTGTGAGGACACTGGTGTAAGCGTGTTCATAACGTCCTTCAATTGCATTAGTAAATTCAGTGCCGGTCCCCAAGAGCACCAGGTACAGGAATTCCCAATCCACTCTACTGAACGCCTTTTCATCATTCAATGATATTTCTGCTGCTAGCTTAGATTTATTTATTGACCGGTGCTGCAGACGGACTGCTGCGACAATATGTTTAGTCATAACCTGGCCTTTGGAGCACTGCTTTCAGATAGTTGTAATTTCAGCAATACCTTGAGTATTGTTTTCTAAAGGGTAGCATCAGTATCACTATGCACCTTTGTCTACATCTGTAGGATTTCCACTTTTTTGGGTGAGCGCTTGACATGCCTTCCAGGGTAGTCCACGTTGGTATAATCCGGAGGTACTCTGTATCACAAAACATGCTGCTGAGCAGCATTTCAGAGCACAGGTTCCATTCCCGGACATCCTGCGTTCCCGGGACACATGGAGCGGTGGATCTATATCCAATGTATGCTTCTGGATGGCAAATGAGATTATGTCTGAGGCAGGGAGTTTGCATCAGTGTGTACACTAATCACTGTATTTATCTCAGAAGGTGTAATCGGTGTTTTCAGGGACTGTTTTGCTCAGCCTGCTATGAAAGAGCTGACCCAAACGCATGTTTAATCCGACTTTCAATAGTTTCAGATGGGTTGCTGTACAGCTAAAAGAAGAATTTTAACACCTCAACTACTGGTGAAATTAGATACACTTAATAATAAAACACCACTCACTAATTTACCATGAAAACTACTTTCACAAGCCCTATATCGCTTTAGACACGAGACAGCATTTTTCTCACCTTTCTATGTGATTACCAGTACTTTGGCATCAAAAAGAACAGTGATGGCAAACACTATACATTCTTTCGGTGTATGTGATCTTTTGGAATTAAATGCCAGTCCGCAAGGCTGGTGAAGTGGAGGATCAGAAGTAATCAGGAAATAGTATTTAATGGAAAGTGTAATCAATATATAGAGCAACCTGTCACCGCACACAACTGAGACAAATAGAAATGAAACAGGCTGGAGCAAAGGCAGGGAAACAGTAGTGTTGTAAACGACGCGTACATCAATTCTGCGCGCAAAGTTCAGGTGGGAGGCAGGCTGTATAGAAATGCTTGCTGGCCTTTCTCTGAAGTCATATTTTGTATTCAGATGGGAGGCACATTCTGCCATTTCAGCATAAAGTTTGTTAATTTCTGCATCTGACACGGCCTACGCTACCTGGCAACAGAAGCAGTGTATTGTCTGAAGTTACTATGTTTGTAATTTTAGTTACTTACAGTTTTCACATTCTCTAAATGTTGTGCAACCAAGAACAAGTGCTTTGAGGAGCGCCACTACATACATGGATGGGGCGGGCTCTCTGCACAGGATGCATTATCAGCTATATGTCTTGAGGGCTTAGATCCCCAGGCATTTATCTCTGCATCCCCACCTTTCCTTCCTCACACCGGCCGCTACCACTGGCCAATACAAGAGACTGGCAGGGCGAGTCCGAGGGCCACTGAGAGAAGCATCTTCAACAAAACCGGATCTGCCCCATTTTGGGAGTACTGCTTCCTGTTATACAGCTGGAACTACACAACTAAACTTCCGGAGATTCCAAATGCTCACTTCTAGACTCAGTGAATGTCATTGTTTAAATTAATAAATAAAAGGTGCAGCGTCCATGCGGTGGTCAAGCTTCAGGATTTGCTGTAGTTTTGAAAATGTGATTCCATGGTGTTGCTGCACCAAGACCGCTGCACACACCAAACCACACACAGCAACGCTACACTACAACTGAGCTTCGCCTCACATATCGGCTCAGAAGCGGGAGGGCTTCACCAGCAATGGGGGTCTCGCCTTGCTCCCGCAAAGGCTGCAGAGGCCCAGGTTACACTTAAATCTGCCATTCCTCACCCACCCTCAAGCATCAGGGGACACGTGCGCCCCACTCACGTGGTGGCAGGGTTGGACTGGGATAAAAAATCGGCCCGGGCACACCCCAAAAAAAAGTGCCCCATATTTGCGTATTGCCTTTCTGCAAAACACTCAGCGAAGTTGTAGGAAAAGAAAGGTGGTGGGGGGCATGTTTTATTAACTTCTCTTAGATAAAAAAAAAATGCACAGATTAGTTCACACTGCTGAGCCACACATGAATGCAAGTGAGAGCCCTCCTGCTCAGGCCCCCAGCCACAGTGGTGGTAAGGGGCTGAAAACAACTGCATACACTATTCACGGCTAGCATGACGTATCATTGCAGGGGGCAGAAATTAAGCCAAGTTGCCCAAAGTGTGGCAACATGACACACTGTAAAACGTGTTTGTATGTGAGCAATTTTCCACCCTCCATGCAGTGCTGGGTGGAGGGGACGCTGTCCTGCAAACAAGGGTACTCCGGGGTCCCCGCTAACAGCAAAGCGAATGATGCAAAGTTGGCACATTCCAGAAGCAAAGGCAGAAAGAAGCGCCTTCTGTTAACTAATCAACAGGTCACATCGCAGGCAGAGAAGGGCGCACCCCCATCCCGCCCACACACACACAAAGAAAGGGACCCTGCAAATCTGGTCCTATCAGAGATCGGAGTGATCCGACACAAAGAGTCTGATCATACAGATTTGAGAGCGAGAACAATATCCATTATCCGGGACATTCCGTTGCCATGGGTGACGTAGGCAGGCATGCGCGAGCGCAGGTATCGGGGCTGCTCAATCTTGTGAAGAATTCGGCTCTGGCCGATGGAGATCTCTGCTCCCGGCCTGCCCGGGCGCGCTTCACGCCCCACACATTAAAGGAAAACACACCGGGCGAATTAGGCGCAGGCTCGCACATCAAACAAGCTTTGACAAAGCCCACGGGCCTTGCTTTGTGTTCAGAGGCACATGTTAGTGAGCACTGAGTGAGAACAGTGATGTGTTTTGTTCAGGTAGGTTATAATTAGGTAAGGTACTACTTTGCCGTGAACGCTACTGATAAAGGTGTTATGTGTGAAACAAAAAGAATGGGGACAAGAAACCTGTTACTAGATAAGCCTTAAGAAATTCAAACTGCACCGACTTTCAGCTGCATATATAAGCACAGGCAAAGCTGGGAGCAAAGTAGTGCATGGGGTTGGTGTAGACTTTCTTCCCAACTTTTTGTCCTTCTTCCACTGGGTGTCTCGTTTGCATGTTGTACTTGATAAAATCACTTGAGACACAAGGCCAGTGCTTCCCTTCCTCTACCCTGACCTAGTGGTTTATTTTCTGTCCTAGTGTAACAAGACAGTGCTTTACATGGGCTGGCACCGAGTGCATTCACTGCTTTAATTTGAAAGGGACTGTGCCAGCACTTCCAGTCATGATGGACTATCTCCAATGGGGAGCACTGGCACTTAGTAGGGGCACTGAGTAACTGCACTTTTGTAATTTAAAAAGGAGTGCACCAGCGCCTCTCGGCCTGGGCGCAATGGCTATACTGGCCGAGTCCCGGCAATTCTCAATAGGGGCCCTGAGTACCTGCACATCTTTCATTTAAAAGCGAGTGTGCCAGCACCTCTCAGCCTGGGAGAAATAGTTGGCATAGGAGAGTTACTGCACTTCTCAGAAGGGGCAATGAGAACCTACACTTCTTTCATTTAAAAGGGAGCGCGCAGCACCTTGTAGCTGGGGTGCAATACTTGTGATGGGAGAGTACTGGCACTGCTCAGAAGGGGCACCTAGTACTTACACTTTTTCATTAAAAATGGAGTGCGCAGCACCTGAAGCTGGGGTGCAACAACTGTAATGCGAGAGTGACAGCACTCTTCATAGTAGGGGCACTGGGTACCTGCACTTCTTTCCTTTAGGAGGAAGCACTCAGTACTTCTGGGTGCAATGCTTACAACCGGAAGGTACCAGCACGTCTCAGTAGCAGCACTCAGTACCTACACTTCTTCCATTTAAAAGGGAGCGCACCAGCACCTCGCAGTAGGGGTGCAATACTTGTAACAGGAGAGTACCTGCACTTCTCAGTAGGAGCACCGAGTACCTGCACGTTTTTAATTTGAAAGGGAACACGACAGCACTCCAGCCTGGGTGGAATACTTTTAATGGGGACAACCAGGACTTCTCAGTAAGGGCGCTGAGTACCTGCACTTCTTTATTTTAAAAGAGAGCGCGCTAGCACCTCACCGCTGGGATGCAATACTTGTGATGGGAGAGTACCTGCACTTCTCAATAAGGGCGCTGAGTACCTGCACTTCTTTCATTTAAAAAAGAGCACGCTAGCACCTCACCGCTGGGGTGCAATACTTGTGATGGGAGAGTACCTGCACTTCTCAATAAGGGCGCTGAGTACCTACACTTCTTTATTTTAAAAGAGAGCGCGCTAGCACCTCACCGCTGGGATGCAATACTTGTGATGGGAGAGTACCTGCACTTCTCAATAAGGGCGCTGAGTACCTGCACTTCTTTAATTTAAAAAAGAGCACGCTAGCACCTCACCGCTGGGGTGCAATACTTGTGATGGGAGAGTACCTGCACTTCTCAATAAGGGCGCTGAGTACCTGCTTGAAATGGGGGGATACCGGCTTTTCCCAGTGGGGAAGCGCACGCTCTTCTTTAATTTGAAAGGAAACATGCCAGCACTTCTCAGTTGGGGTCCAATAATTGGAATGGAATACCTGCACTGCTCAGTAGGCGCGCTAAGCATCTGCTCTTCAATACTTCTATTTCAAGCACAGTGAAGCCCGACAAAAGCACCCTATCCCATACCATGGAACAATTTATCAGGTGGACAGAAATGCAGCAGACATTGGGCCTGAATTATAGTTTGGTGGGCAGGTTACTTCGTCACAAACATGACAGATATCCAATTTGCCTTATTACAAGTGCATTATATACGATGGCAATATTACGAGATGCAATAAGGCGGACGGGATATCTGTCATGTTATGCCTACAGCGTCAAAGCCCTCTACTTGTACTATTATAACAAGGATTATTCGGCATGAGAAAGCTAAAGGTCTCTAACCTCAGACCTAAACAGCATGCTTTTAATGTATATATTTGAGTCTGCTGTTTGCCTAACATGATGGATATCCCATCCGCAGAGACAGGAGTCATACCCACTATGGTGTTTGCAAAGATAACAGTGGAGTTATGTCATAGTAACACAAGATAATGCCACAAAATACACGTGTATATTCGAGTGCACTCTCTCTCTGGCAACCAGCGCTGGTGCCTTCACTGAAGCTGAAAGGAGAGGATGCCGCCGGCAGGCACTGAATGCATCCCAAGCTGCAGGAGATGATTACCTGGGGACAGGTGGGTGGGCAGGGGGTTCATTTCTTTGTCCACCATTTTCTGGTACAGCGCTCTCAGGCTGAATGGCTCCACGGTAAATGGTAGCGTTCCCGTCAGCATCGCAAACATGTTCACACCGCTGAAAAAGTAATGAAAGAAACATGAGATTCAGCTGATTGGCCCGCATGCGGGGTGCGAGGGGCGAGTGACGCAAACGCTATGATTTGCCGGCCAGCTAGGGGATGGGGGCAGGCGCGCGGCTAAACAGTCACTGCAGATGTGAGGGCGCTAAGACCTGCATCTTTCCATCCAGGGACCCAGCACTTAGCAGTCTCTCCCCCTCACCCTCCTCTTCCACATCCACGTATGTTACTGCCATTTACATAGCACCCACTACCACTGTCAGGGCACCGTAGAGCTTACTTAATCTGTGTGCCCTTTCCTCCGGACCTGATGTGTCATCATTCACCTGTGTCTATCATTTGTTAGAGTTTGTGTGTGTGTGGAGTTAATAGTAGGGGGTATGTTCAATGGTTACTTCAGAAGTGGTTTGTGAGACTAGTGTGAACGTAAAATGAGTTTGATGTTGGCAGATCTTGGTTGGATCTTGTGTATATGGCGAGGCGGCCTGGCCTATGGGGAAGAAAATCGGGAGTTGAGATCACAGTCTAATGCTTCTAAAGGACTGGCAGGTCTGAGGCAGATGAAAAGAGAGATGGGCCTGCACACCTCAATTTAATTAGTAAACAAAAATCAATTTATATATGTAGTAGTGATGTTTTTTAGTGTGCTATCACGTTGAAGGAGTCTGAGCCTTAGCTCCTTTAGCTAGAATGTGAATGAAGTGGGGGGTCGGAGTTATCCAAACCTGCGTGATGCACAACAGTGGACCATAGGTCTTCATCAAAACTTCATAAACAGGTTCTTAAAATTAAATAAACAACAGTATTCTTGTAAACAAAAATTGACTTGTATTTAACAACAAAGTCAGTCACTTAGTTCAAAACAGAAGCGTTAAAGATGCGTTTTTGTTGTTACATTGTAAAAAACTGAAATCCGTTTTACAATTTCAAATGCAATGAAAACAAAAGTCCCAATTTTTAAACAAGATCCCATTGCATTTCGGGTTGAAGCACCCTTCTTCAGGGTATAGTTGTCATCAAGGTAGATTGTCTGTGTGGGAATCCACCACAGGGAACTACAACGAAAGGGTCATGAATCAATATCCAGTATAACAGAGTTGGTTAAAAAATGTAAATAGTTGAAAGGGACGGCTACAAACTCCACTGTAGTATATCAGACATAAAAGGTATGTTCGGACTGCTGCCCTGTCAAACACAGCCTAAGAATCATGGAAGCCCAAGTCTCAGCGCCGGTTCAGTGTGAAATGCGCCACAGACTGCCTACGCGGATCCCTCTTTCCTCAGCGCCGCCCCTTCTGTCCTCGCAGGCGCCATTTTGAAGCTTCACACCCAGCAGCAATGCTTCACGCTGACAGCAGGTGTCAGACAAATACAAGCGTGCGCCTCGGGGAGCGGTTTTGGTTAACAGAGTGTTTTCTCTTAAAAAAGATCAACATAAAGCACCTTTTCCTAACACTCAAAATTGGGGAAAAAAGGTCCATGTGAGAGAGCTTGCAAACCATCGTTCAACTATTTGTACATAGATAGCGCTGCTACTAACAGGAGGCCTCACTACGTTGAACAACCAGCAGCCACTCAAGTATGTGCATTCTATATGATTGGGGTTGGGGTGACGTGCAGCGGAGTACACAGTGAAGAATTCCATG
Organism: Triturus cristatus; assembly: GCF_964204655.1. Classification (NCBI taxonomy): domain Eukaryota; kingdom Metazoa; phylum Chordata; class Amphibia; order Caudata; family Salamandridae; genus Triturus; species Triturus cristatus. The sequence goes on along the minus strand of NC_140591.1, from coordinate 1,389,977,382 downwards.
CCAGGGACTGCTGTCTAGCACTGTATGTCCACGAGGCCCCGGGAGAGGCACAGGGAAGGGCGTCATGACGTCAGCCGAGAGAGCAGACTGCAGGTGCGCTCCACCCCTACTTAACATGGGTCCAGGCTTACAGCTGCACAAGGACGCTCCTTTTAGCCCCACCCAATGAGGGGTGCAACGTAGACACCTGCAGCCCCTCTAACCTTTTAGGAGAACCCCATTCAGCCCAAAGCCAATGAATATCTCAGAGATATGGGGGACTAAGGGCCCCCTCTTCACATAATGCGGGGGGAGGCATAATTTTGTATTATGCCACTGGATACGATATATTTGCCTTGTAAGTAAGCATAAATTCCCCTGATCTCCTGTGCATCTTCCTTCTCAAATTATTCTTGGTGCAGTCAGAGTCCAGAACTCATACAAGAGGGAGCCCATGGACAGTATCCTTTTTTGTTGGTGCTTGAGGCGGTCTTGCGCATGCTTCGGGAGGTGGATACACCATAAGAGAAAGTGAAACTTGATCAAAGCTGAAAACCTTTGAGGCTTATACTGCTCCTAAGTGCTGATCATTTTGATAGGTCAGGGGGTCGAGGTAAATCAGACAAAGAGATAGATCTTCACAGCATCACACAATTTGTCAGGGGGGAAGCTGGGACTGGAACACTGGCCTCCTATTTCAATGACCCATAGATCACTTCGCCTCCATATGGCTCTGGTCTGGCCCAGGTGGGTGACAGGTAGTTCAGTGGAGAGAGTGGTGAAGTCATCCTTCTCTTCTCCGGCCTACCTCTGAAAGCTTGTGTTCGCCACACTTCATGGGTGCAGGAATGTAACACACACATGCACAGCTTGCGGTGCAGCTGGGCCATGGCCTTGAATATGTCAATACCTCCCAGGGGTACCATACACTGGCAGGTAGCTACAATCCCACTGTCACAAAAAAAAAAGGGCAAGAACTACTTCCAGCCATCTAGACCCCCTGTCAGTGCAGCTTAGGGCATTGGAGACCAGCAGAAGGCCAGAAACTGGCTGCTATATCCGAGGGTGCCGGACACCACTGCAGGACAGAAGAACACAGCGAGCACACGTGAGGGCTTCGGACACGGGCAACAGGCCAGAACCCTGTTGGAAGTACAGCCGAGAACCTCTGATAATGGCAACAGGCTAATCCCCCACTGTCAGTAAAACGGAGGGCTTCAGACAAATGCAGCCGGCCAAAGCCCCACTGGCAGTACAACGCAGGGCCTTGCACCACGGCAACCGGCTGAACCCCGAATCAGCGCTATACCAATTCACCACTAATCCTTTTTGGGTTCCGGCGTAGCGTGCAACTCGCCGGAAAAGCGCTTTGAAGCCTCATCAGGGGTAGTAAGTGTTATGTGAGTACAATTACAACTGAGGGCCTTGGACAATTGGGGCAGGCCCAACTCCTCTGCTAATACCACTGAGGCCGCCGGACACTGGCAGAACAACGCCGCCGCGGCGACAACTGAGGGCGCCGGACACTGGCAGAACGCCGCCGCGGCGACACCTGAGGGCCTCCGAGCTCAGCTGTGGCCCAGGGCTCCGCTGTGAGTGAAAATAGGTTCTTTGTGACTATCTTGAGGCGCAGGAATCTCGGGGAACCTTCCACATCCAGAGGGGGCAGGTTATTCTGCATTAGATGAGAGGCGAGAGCGCCTTGAGATGGAGTGGGCTTCAGTCTGCGAATCAATCCACGTCCATCTGCTTCAGATGCATTTACCATATGCTTTGCTTACAGAATGCTTAATGCTAGTGATGTCACTGCTGTGGAATGTAAACAAGCCGGCTGACACCAACACACCCAAACAGATGCGCACAGTTGACTCCCCGGGCCGCCATCGCACTTACATACATTTCAGGAAAAAAACAGACTCCCCGATTGGGTAACTTCGGTATAGAGTACGTGAAAGGTTGATGTAGGGTCTGTGGGAGGAGCTCCGGGGGTGACAGACAGGCATTTGTGTAAGATAATGAAACAATCCTATCTGGCCGTATCTTTTGGCGCAGAGGCATCATTCACGCGGATAGCCGGGCTTGCGAGGCCTTCCAAAGAGACCAAAGCTAACACGGAAGGCGCCATATTATTTCCAAGACAAACTGTGCCCACCAATCTCAAAAAGTGACGTGTCAAATCTTACACCCAGTGGTCGCTGCGTGGGGGCTCGTCGGCTCCCAGGCCTCAACATAAACAAACAAAAAAAAAAACCACGTCCTGGCTGTCGTCCTCCAAACAGGCCTTTAGACGGCTATTCTTGGCAGCGCGGGACTAACCGCGGCTCGAGCGTCCCGAAGGCGCTGCTTGGTTGCGTCGATCTGCTGGCTCAGCTTTTCCCGCTCTTTTGCAGTCATGGGTGGTTTTTAAACCCCAGGCGCCGCAGGGGAGACCCACAGGCACGAAACCATGTCAAAGCCACGGCTGCATTTAAGACAACCGAACAAAGTATTAATCTGAGCTTGCAAATGCAAAAGATGACGTCAATCTTCATGCCAGTGGGCCTAAGGAAGTCATGAGATGAACTAGGACCAGCACTAGCAACACACAGATTTGTAGAACAAGTAATCGTACTAGCGTCCAGATTATGTTCCGAACCGGGGCAACTGTCTAAAATGGACAACGGGAAGTGTTGCGTCTCGACTTTGAATAGTATAGATTAGATAGGGCTGGTGTCGAGTCAGTCACACAAGACTGTACTTCACAAGAGTACGTTGGCCACCTCATGCAGTTAGCCCACTGTTTGCAGAGACCAGGACACGAGACTACACCGCAAGGGTGAGTTTGCTTTACTCGATAGACCTCTGAATATTGGGACACCTCCCCATCGAATGAAGATGAACCCCGGTAATCCAGCAGTGTGATACAAGATGACAAAAACCTCCTGCAAAGGATGATGCTGTGACACACGCTACCCACCGAATCCCCCCTAAAATACTCCCTCTAATAGGAGTGGGCTTCGGGCATGCAACTATATTTGGGTCTCAGTATTAATGCAGATGGGGAACAGGCGTGCGGCAGTGTCTGGGTCCCTCAGTGTTAATGACACTCTGTCCTGCTGTCCCCGTATGCGCCCCTCAATTTTGAGTGAAAATGGGGCTCTGGTCTGCAAGTGCTCTAAGTTGTCCTCAGATTTAATGCACAGGGGTCCAGTCTCGCTCTCTGTGGTCCTTTTGTGTCAGTGGGGTTTTGGCCTCTTGCTCCCTTGTGGGTCCTAAGTTTTAGGGCCAGTGTGGTACGGACCTGCTGCTATTTTGTGGGGTGCGTATAATTAATTACACGTAATTCCTTGCTTCCTTACAGAATTTGGGCCCCTCCGTGTTAGTGACAGTGGGGTTCTAGGTCTGCTGCCACCCGGTGGGCCTCTCAGTTTTTATGACAATCGGTCTGTTGCCCCCTTGGAGGTTGGGGGAGGGGGAAGACTCAGATTTAATGACAGTGGGGTGCTGGCTAGTTGTCAGCGTTTGCGTTCCTAGGATTTTATAAAACTGGGGCTCTGGCCTACTGGTACTTTGTGACATCCTACGTTTTAACGCCAGTGGAGTTTGGGAATACTGCTTTTCATAGGGTCTTCCTTCTAAATTAAACTTAAGATTCCGGCTTCCTACCAGCAACCAGGCCCCTGGGTTTTAGGGGCCGCAATGTTCTAGATCTTCTGGTGGAACTTGTTGGTGGAACTCCAGAGGCGGGGGCTGCAGGGGGGCTTGTATTGCACCCTGCCACTTTTGTTGGACCTCGTTCTCGCGATCTATTAATATCACCCGAAGAGGACTACACAACACAAAGGGCCTCTTATGGAGGAGACTCCGTCCTGTAAGTCTAGTACCACTATCAGGCCATCATCCACATTCTGTATTCACCTTTCATCCGCTTCAGTGCTACCCATGTCGAGTTCTCGCTTGAGAGCGGGCACGCATGTCCTCGTGGCAGCCATTTCTCTGGGGGTGTGAGAGCCTGCATAGTGCGTTCTTGCATTTCAGAGGCGACTCGACACACTGGCATTGCAAGAGGAAAAAGAAAAGCGGGATTCTTCCTTTCAAACTCACATTGACCACACGTCCACTTTTGGGCCATACTTCTTCCTGGCGAGCAGCTCGGGGGCCGCGTAGGCTGGGCTGCCACACTGCGTGCTGAAGGGGTCCGAGTAGCCCAAGATGCCTGCACAGTTGCTTAACCCAAAGTCTGCAGAAACAGAAGAAGCAATACAATGAGTCGACAGGCCAGAAAAAAACTGGGCGAGTAAGGACAACAAAATGGCATTTAGCGTAAAATACATAAAAAATTAAACTGAAAGCTCAGATATGTTTATGCCTACATTTTGAGTAAAATTACAGACTTTAAAGAAATTCTGAGGGAATTCCTGCAGCACTCTTTGGAAGCTATGACTGTCACAGATTCCCAGGACTAAGGGCATTAGCACCGATTTAGGCACACAGAAATCTACAGGAGTATAAATGCATTTGCACTTTCCCTTTTTCCCATTGGAAATCCCTTTCTGAACCCCAATTTTTGAGGGTGCTTTATTTCCAATACCACAATAAAGGTAGATTTAGTCCTGCCCTTGTCAAGAGTAGATCTGCCAACATGTTCAGTGTGTGAAACTGCCTGAAGAAGGTTAGTCACCATTCAGAAACTCGCTTACAGATGTTCACCAGGTTTTAGAGGCGGGCCCACCCTGGAACTAAAACACACCCCTCATAGCAGAATTGCGCCCACAGAAATCCCACTATATTGTGACTCAAGAATGGGATTCTAGCCCTGCAGATACTTGTATTTTGGCACCTCGGTTCACACTTGGATGCACAAACACGTTTGATAAAGACAGAGCACCATTTGGTCTCAGCATTAGGAAAACAGTATCACATTTACTGAAAACAAAAAGGATGTTTAATTTAGCCTAAAGAGAACTTCAGTTACTTAGCTGAAATATTTTATATTTTCCTTTACCTTAATGAGAGAGAGTTTATGTCACACAATGTGCCAAATAGACTGTACAATATACAATATTGGAAGAGTGTTCTGTTATCACTGATGTTTTAACATGTATTGCCTGTTATGATTCTCACAAAAGAGCTTAGTTCAAGCATGGGAATCTATGAACGATCCAATTCTGGAGAATTAAATGATGTCGATATCTGTAATCGCATGGCTTCTGGTGAGTTTTTTTTAACATTTCATCAGATAAACCCTCAGATTATGATTGTGTGGCAGTTTCCGCTGTGTCGGAGCCATGGTGTGTAGCCTGAACCATTTCCCCACTGCCCTGGGGGATTCAAGGCCTTGAAAAAACAGAGCCAGGTTTGCCTTTCTGGCTTGTGGTGACTTTGGGAAAACAAAGGGCTGCAGAGTCAGCAAAAGGCCGAGCAGGGCTAGAAAACAGCAAGCCTTCAAAGGAAGGCAACGCTCATGTGGGTTGAATTTCTCCAAGATGGTACAAGTTCACTGCGTTGCGTGCCTTGAGGGAAGTCGGCCATCATGCTGAACGCATTAAAGGCGGCCGTGTGCTTCATTCACAAGGCCCTGAAAATGGTGCTCGCGCTACAGGCACGTACATACTTATGAACTCCCTCTAGTTTTGTGGAACTGCCTATTTTTTTCCAGTTTTATTATTAGTTTTATTGCTATGTTCCTTCTGCGGTAATCTCTTTCCTTCAATGCATCTTAAAGGGGAGATTAGAGATTTTCCCCCAATGCTCCAGCCAAATTTCCCTGATGTGATCTGACAAGTACCGTGAAATGTGCGCACCTGTGGGATACCTGGATTAAGAAAATGTTTTAAAATGTGAATTACTGAAGCATAGAAGGCACACACCCCTGTCTCTGGGGGCAGACCACAGGTATGACAGGACTGTGCTGAAGATGGGAGAAGCAGTATTGTCCTACCGTCGTAGGGTATCACTTCCTACAATTTCTAGATAGTGGTAACAGGGCAGATATGGGCAGGAAGAAGTCACAGCAGACACATGATACAAGGAAGACACTGAGAGGTTTGACATGGCTGTTATTGTACCTTATAAAGACTATCCAGTGATATTTTTCAAGAATGGAGTTTCAGTTCCACTGCTGAGACTGTGCCACACTACGAGAGCCACAAATGAAGCCCTACTAAATCTAGGTGGTCTTGGAAGGATAGTTATAAGCCTCCCAGGACACTCCTCTAGCAGATTAGCTTCCTGGCAAAGTTCTGCATGTGGCTTTTGTGGCATGATTTGCAATTGTGGAAATCTGTTTCTACAACATAATATATGTGTGTATGTAGCGTGTGGTAATGGTCTCGGTAGCCACGATTCCACTTACGGTATCAGTATAACCCATGTATTCCACATGGGGTCTGGTGGCTTAGTGGAGTAACGCGTCCACTATAGGGGCCTGTATTTGACTTCATGGTCACATGCTTAAATCTTGGCAGGCCCGCTCAGCTTTTCATCCTTCTGAGGTCGATAAAATGAGTACCATTGGTTTGGGTAACAATGAACAACTGTTATTCAGCGCCACGATACCCTACTGGGTGAGCGTGCGCTTTACAAATAGACATGTTATGTTCCAGTTACTGCACTCTTTTCACTGCGCATCTTCCAGCAGGTGTTGCAAGACCTAATGTATGTGGGGGAAAAACTGTTCATAGGCCATTCGGTGTCAAACCAATAATTTCCAATCTAGTACAAACATCTTTTGTACCTAGCTGAAAGCGGCTCCCAGAATGAAGCCGTAGGTGTAAAAACATATTTTTAAGTGCAGGGGTGGCCGCACACACACTATATCTGTACCATATGCAGGGCCACTGGAATTATGTAGCAGGGCAGAGAAAAATTATGCGGCATGGTTGACTAAATTATGTGGCAAGAAAAGCCAAGCACAAATCAGCATTTTATGATAGTATTGCTCCATTATTTTGCCATTTGAACAGTTGTTAACACTGTTCATGGGTTGCACCTATTTAGTAACAGTTTAACACCCAAACATAGCAATAAACTACAGAAAGGTGAGCAATAATTAAACATTTGCAAAGGGCCCTATACTGTGAAGCAACACATTTTGCTGTGTTTTTAGTAACTGTTGAACCGCTTAACCTAGAAACATTTTTTTTGTTAAAATCTGCAGATTATGCAGATTTCGGATTACGTGGCAAAAGCGACAGGTCCATAATTATGCAAAAAACGCCAGGGCCGCACAATCGCATAATTGCTGTGGCCTGAACATATGGTGCTCGCCTTCCATGCTCTACAAGATACACAGTTTGCAACATTCCTCTCAGAAGCATCTGTGCTGAACCCACCTTTGCTACCGGAAGTCCTGCTGTGCACAGGCACGCTATCCCTGCACGCTCTGGGCCACGCGCCTCCGCATCTCCCCCCGCCCTGGGGCCCTCTGCTCACTCAGGTTGTGCAGGCCTCTCACGTGAAGTTTTCCCACAGCGCTCTGATGAATAGCTCTCAGAGCCATTCATTTCAGAAGAACGTTTTGCTGGCTGGGACTCAAGAGAAGGCCTCCGAGTACTTCCTGTTTGCCACAGAAGCCGCACGAGCTGGTGGAAAGGGCGCACACTGTATCCTGCCTGAAATTTGCAATTCAGATGAACATGACAACGCCCACGTGTGATCGTGTAATTATGCAGACCTGGCATATTGGACAGATGCACAAGGGGTGTAAACGAAGGCAAGAAAGCGACAGAAGGGGAACTGGGTACACTGCACGCAGTGTACCAGAGCAGATGCAATCTGGGGTATGCAGGGGAAACCGGAGACTTCACACAATAGCGCTCTTAAAGGCAGGCTGGCGTCGGGCCACACACAACTGACTCCGCCACAGCTCACTTGGCCTACCTTTTGTGGAATATCACAGTCTTCTTTTGTTTAAAAAAATGTCTCTCCCTACTAGGCCCTGTGTAGCTCTGTGCGCTTCTGTAACCAGCTCACTCTGTTTATATACTTTATTTCTTTGTTCCTTGCTCATTTTATTAAATGCCTGAATGTAAGTCAGCAATTTCAGGTGCGAATTTGAGGACTCGAGAAGGGGGCAGTACATTTTGTGTGGATAAAGAACTTGTATTAACATGAAGCAAACAGAGACAATAGAATCATATTTTGCTCATCATAACATCCGAGCTGCTGAACTTCCATTGAAGGAAATCAAAAGAGTCTACAATGTGGCTACAAATATGTGTTAAGGCCCTGCAGCTAGAGCAACAAAACAAGCTATGATGTTACCACCGTGGGAGGACATCACAGCTTACCTTGGAGTTGGCAGATTAATTTCGAAGCCCTTTCTTTAAAAAACAATCATCAAGCACCTCGTCCTGAAAATATATTCTTGGGATTAGGTTTAGAAATGCTAATTATAACTTTTCACAAAAGTTTAGGGTCTAACAAGGTAATCTAGAGGCTGCCATGCCGCCTGGAAGGTCAGCTGAGGTTGGCCCCAGCCTCTGTTCCTCTGGGAGAAGGCTGTCTGCCATGTTATGAGATTCCTGCTTGCCTGGTGGCGACCTCTGTACCTTCAGTGCTTTGGGGGCGCCATCTAAGCTTGGCTTTCTGTGCTTCTTGTTTCTGTTATATAATCGGTTTATATGTTTTTTGTTTTTGTTATATTACCTCCTAAAGTAAGAGTGTGTTTAAAAAAAAAAAAGGAGTCATCTTGGCACTCAGAAAGATTTCTACCTGCGTCTCAGGGCCTTTGTGTGTTTCCATGCCAAGGACTGGCAGGAACCGTTGGACCTGGCGGCCCAGTGGTTGGTGGGTAGCCAAGCAAAAGGTTCCCAATAGCAAAGCCATATGAGGCTCCAGTTCCATTAACCCAATAGTCCCCCACCTGTAAGTGAGGTGGTAGAACCCGAAGACAGGTTCGCCTACCTTTAAATGGTCACTTAAGGTACTTGAAACATTGATTAAGATAGACGTAAGAAGGGAAAAGAGGGATTGTCTGTTCAGGGCCAAAAGGTCCTTTTTTTGATTCAACCCATTCAAACGGCATCAACAGGCTAGATAGCTCTCAACTTTAAGATGGCGCCTACCAATCAGTTTGATGTTGTTGTTTTCATCCAGTAGAAGGTTTTCGATCTTCAAGTCCCTGTAGAAACAGAATAAGACACCATGGCATCAAATGATGAAAACCCGCAGGCAAGCAAAAGGAAATTGAGTCTGAAATTTTCCTCTGGAAAACAGCCCATTCAGCAGGTCCATGCTTACATTACCTCATCTCTTACCTCACCATTTCTCCCCCGCCACACTTGAGCTCCACATCAGTGGCATCACGAAAAATGGTACGTTTCCCTTTAAAAGATTTGGGGATGAACTCTTAAAAAAATCCACCTCCCTGTATGTAAGTGCCAAACTTGGGTCACCTCCAGATACACAAAGGCTTCTTCTATTCGTGAGCTCCAAAACAGAGCTTTCCCAGTGTGACCCCACATGACACCTGGCTGATCTGTCAACACCCGTAAATGCAATTCAATCTATTTTTATTAGTACATGTTTTCAAAAGGGGTAAATCAGGTTTTAAGTGGAACAGCACCTCCTCCACAGCTCTGATCTAAAGACTAGGCTTTTAATAGCGGGTTTCAAATCCAGTTCAATCTCCCGCTGAATTGATATCAGTTTACACGTCCTGAAGTTGACGGGTTTCCCTGGGAACATAATCTGAAGTTTCAATGCTGCCTCTCTGGTGCTTTATGAAAGAGCATCCCTAGGCCGTGCTGGAAGGTGTACATGTTACCTGTAAGTAGTGTAAAGTCGGTTGTTTAAAAGCAACTCTGTTCAACACTTCATAAAAGCGCCCATACTCTGACGCTGGAGAAAACCGAGGTGCCAGGTTATCCTCCGATGTCCGGCATCAGTGTTTTCCGCCAGGCGCTGCTTTAGATCCACCATTTTGTATTCCGGTACCGCTATGTTTGTTTATTTCATTACAAATGCTGGAGTGTAAGGGTCGGGGACATCTGGATGTGACCAGCCAGAGCCAGTCAGACAAATATCATGTCAATGTACTGAGTCAAGCATGAAAGAGGGCGCGGCAGGACACAGTAACGTAAAGAACCCGCTTAGGTCTTCTTTGTGCCTCACTTCATCATAGATGCAATGCTCCACATATGCAGGTGACACACTGACAGTGGCAATATGGCACAGACAAACCATTCCTGAACCCAAAACGTACTAGAAAACACAGTCATGTCTGTGAAACCCCTGACTGAACACCTGATACAGAAAAGCATGAATTCAGCTGCTGTGGCGGTTTTCAATCACTCTTGTGAAGATAGTATATGGGACATTCTTTAACAAAAAGAGAAGGATTACAAAGCAACGTTTGACATTTGCTCTAAAATGATGTGTGCCACCGCTGAAGCACAGGGAGGCTGGATTGCAAAATGGCGGCGGCAGAATGAAATTAATTCTGAAAGTGGACTTCAAACTTCTCAGAGACATAGAAAACAAGAATTACAGTTGTGATTGCAAGGGTTTTGTATTGTGGTATTCATATAGCGTTTTTGTCTTCTTTGTGTGGCGCCGCATACATTTTTGGAACGGGAAGCACTCTATACCACGGGGGAGTTCTTGGCTGGCAGAATGACCCTGCGTGGGAAGTGTTTTGGTGGCATGCTTGAATGACCAGGGGTGCTCTTTTCTTGTCTTGGGGTGCAGCGCCTAGCAGGGTGACAGAGGTGGAGGTGTGAGAAATAGGAGAGCTCATTATAATTATAGTGAGGACAGAATAGCCAGTAGGCTTGCAGGCGGTGGGTCATTATTCTTTTACAAAAATGAAAAATTGCCCCCGTTGATAAGTCTAAAAACAGAAAAAGGACAAAATTGTGGGGCTTAGTCTGTTTCTAAAGGCCTGGAGTACTGTTAGCTAAACCTTGGGATGAATAGTGATTTGTCCACTCGCCAAGGGAGCAAAACCGGATTTATAAATTCTTCTGGTTCTACATCATCCCAGGACACATCTCCACCTACAGATGCTCTCCAAGCCTCAGTGACGTATTTAGACATTTTTAGGCTTCTACTGGAATCAAAGAAAGAGCATTGGTAACCTCGCATTATACCAGCTGCACAGCTGTTTCCACCATCAACAAAATGATAGGGTGGAAGGAAAGACATCAGATGCAGCCAGTAACTAGATACTAGCACACTTGGAAACAAAGCTGCCTCCTCAGTAGCAGGAGCCTTCAGAAGAAGCAGCTCATCGGACTCCGGCATGTTTCTCATGGGGTGTAGTGCTGTAATCAAAGTCTCATTCATCCCCTCCTTCATGTCCTCAGCTAGGAGTCTCTGTAATTGCATCTAAGGCATATTTAGCTGTGAAGATATGAATGCATTTTGTCAAGCACCCGGACAAAAAATCTGGGGCTGTCGACAGCCCTCCTCCTCCAGCGGTACATTCTGGGACTCGCGTCAGTGACAGCCTGACAGTAATTGCAAAGAACGCATCAGAATTCGGTCACAGTCTCTTTAGCGTGGCGGGTTAGGCACTCCGCGTGGGACGCGGGCCTGAAGCAGCGCGAGCTGCAGCAGCCAGTCTCGCTCGTGCGCACGCTCCTCTAACATCTAGACTTGCTGTTTGCCTCTTTGATCACAGAGGCGTGGTGAAGGCCTTGTCCCAATCTGAACTCCATTAAATTTAAGTCAAGTAACACAAACTAACTTTATATAATTAAAAAAAAATAAGGTATCTTTTTTGACACGAGAGTGCCTAGGCGGACACCAACAATTCAAGTGGCTTGTGTGGGTCTCACTGCACTAGATGCCTTGAGTTTTGATAATTACTACAGGATATATCTTTCCTGCTGTACTAGAATGGACGCTGTTACCCCTTTCCACTCCCGCCATCATTGAGGTTGCTTAGCCTTGTAGAATGGTGTGCTGCTTTGGTAGCAGGCTGCAGTGTCTTGCGCTACTCGTTAGAGATCTTAGTTGCTTAGTGCAGAACTTGAGGGTACATGCATGTTTGGTGCCTCAGAAGTGTGCTTAGATGCTTTCTTGGACCCGGTCACACTGCATCTATTTCAGAGGGCACGTCAGCTCGGCTGGGGTAAAGGCAGAAGTTCTGATCTACTGATGGTTGTATCACCAGATCCCACATCCCAAATGGACTGTATTTTGAGTGGTGGTCCTCAGTGGTGGCTTGTATGGGCTTGATTTGGTTGCTAAGAGCCAAAAGCTGTGCCTCAGTCACTTAGCTGCAAAACCAGGGAGCACTTAGACTGCCAGTCAAGGGTAAGCACTATAACGCAGAATCAGCCCTAGGCGCATACCACTAGGGCAATACCCGAGAGCAGAGGTGGACAGTAAGCGGAACGAGAACCTGACAATAATTCAAAAATCAGGATCATTGATTTGAATCTATAATGTCAGGAAAGCGAATAAGTGCCCCTTACTATTATGTGGCATAGATGCCCTAAAAAGCACGCAACGCTCTTGTTTTGAAGACAAGAACATTCTTTTTACAATTTTCCTTACAAACTTGAATTCCCAGTGGTTGGTAGGGAGGCGGGCTTTTTCATGAAGATGTGCCCTGTCTTATCCAGCAGTGCATGCAAAAGAAATCCAATGCTTTGCGGACTGTGAGAAGACAACTTTTGGGCCAGCTGGGCCTGGACGTCAGGAACATCTGTAGTCAACTAGGGCTATCAATGCTCTTAGAGCCGAGAGTACTGACCAGGATACAACAGAGAGGCACAGAGACCGCTAACCTACAGGTAGTAAAACCAAGCTTGGCACATTTTCGTGCTGGGGTTGGTGCCAGAGCGGCAGATTCAGGTGCCAAAGAACTGCAAGAAAATATACCTTATCAATACAGGAGGTAGGAGCGGGTAATCTTTCGTAACTGGTGCTTCTGAGAAACCTGAAATTCGAGATTCTGGTGCCAGAAATGTTGCAATAGTGACAGAAAGGAAACTTCATAACCCTGTTGAGTCCAGAAGAAAATGAGCTTTAAACTAAAAAAAAAAATTATTGCATTTTGCATGGTTTATGGTGAGAGACGGAAGGAAAGAGAGTGCCCCCCCCCCCCCAAACATGTGGCGAGGATCAGAAAGAGATCGACATGATTGCATCTGTTGGTCTATGGCGCCATGACGAGTGGGTTTTATGTACTCGACCTGCTCAAAAAAAGAGGCTGGTGTTCAACAGCTCTCCCTAAAAGTTAGCACGTGGACTGGGCAATAACTTCCTGGTGGGAAAGATTCCTATATTTGAGTTCATATGCACAGGGGGAGAAGTTCTGTTTTTGTTGGATTGATAACAAACTGACCATTGGGTTCTGGTTTCAGAGAGTCTTTCATCACACCTGTACTAGAGTGTGCTTTGCAAATCATTGTGGCTTTAACCCCTTCAGTGCCCGCCCCTTTCCCCGCCCAGTGCCGGCCGTTTCATTAGCGGGCGGGGTCTATGACGAGCTGGACTCGTCATGGGCACAGCGCCACCGCGGCCCATGACGAGTCCAGCTCGTCATGGGCACTGAAGGGGTTAAGAAGCGACGGGGAGCACAGCCGCTACATGTACAGTGGGTCTGCTGACCGGCAGGGTCCACTGCCCTGGTAGAGGACAGGATGGAGGCAGAGAGCACTTCAACATGGCACCCAACAACTAGAGGCTCCCGTTAACTACTGTCATTGAATTGAAGCCCTATATCGATAATATGCTGCATTAATATACCGACACAGTTCTTGTACAAATACAAGAAGCGGCCTTTACAAGAAGAAACATGGCATTTACTCATTGTACAAAGACTCGTGAAATCTGGGCCAAAACTTCAAATAAATCTTCATATGAACTTTTTTTGATCTGAAAGCTGGAATTACTAATTTCTCTAAAGTATAAGCAGTCAAAAATATTAAAACTAATCAGTGTTTGGAGCACTCCAGAGATTTGGTCGAGAACATTTACATTTGCATATCTCAGCAGCATGGGTGTTTAGACAGCTCAGCCTATCCAGGAAAGGGTATTGATGTTTGGAGGACTCTACAGGTCCAGCGAAAAGCATTACTGTTTGGACAGCTCTACAGGGCCAAGGGAATGCGTTAGCGGTTGGAGGGTCCAAGCAAAGGCAGTAGTGTTTGGAGGGTGTTTGAGGTCCAGGGAGTTTCATTAGAGTTTGGAAGGCTCTGCAGATCCAGGGAAAGGCCTTAGAATTTAGAAGGGTCTACAGGTCCAGGAAACAGCAGTAGCCTCTGGAAGGTACTACTGATTAGAAGGGATGCATTACAGTTTGCGCAGCTCTATAGGTATTTATGACGTAGCAGAGATAGTTTTGGACTGTCAGAGCAGCTGCCATCTTTTTATCAACATTCCCAGAAACGATCCAAAGGCAAGTTCCTCTTCGTGGCTACATATTTCTACCTGGCTCACTTTCACCTCCGCTCTACCTCTCACTGGCAGCGATGGCTCTTCCAGGTTTCCAATAATAAACACTTGACACTGCTGAGATGTATGTAGATATTGTGCGCACACAAGAGCCTGTGACTCATGGAATGTCAACTTACATCATTTTATTTTGGGCTACTGGAAAAATATGTGCTATTTTCTGCCATTCCGCCCTCTATAAGCATCATCACGGAACAGCATGGGCGAGAGGTTACGTGGATAGGAAAACACTGTACATAAACAGCTTTCTGTTCCCCTGGCACAAGGAAGGGGGTTGACTCTAAACCAAGCAGGCCATGTAAAGGCACATACAGAATTTATTAACCTCTTGCCCGCATCACACTGGGCTTTCACTTCGAGCTCCATTATATTGTGAATAAGAAATCGATGATACTTGCCACAATACAGACAGCAGACGACAATGGTCCTTGGACAAACATATCGGTAATACAACTTCATAAACTAAAACACAGGAAGGGGGTGCAGGCAAATACTGGAAGTTGGGGAAGCAAATAGCAGAAAATATAAATTTAAAGAGGGCAACAGTTTAAAAAAAGAGAAAATGCAAGTTATAGGGAAGAGGTAGGAAAAAACTAGCCTAAAAAAAGTAATATAAAAAAAGGAAACTTCAGAAAATCCAATACTAATGAACTGTAATTAATGAAAAACGGACGGAAATAAATTGGTTCCCGATATTAATTGCACCAAGATGAATTACTGACAGTCTCAGAATGATTAATGCAACTGATGTACTGACATTAACCCGTATCCCCTACTCCTCCCACTCCCCGCCCCCCAGGAACTGCAGTTGTTCACAAAAAAGAGCCCACGGATGAAGTCTCTCAGATATTTTTCATGAAGGTTCCTTTGAAGCCTGTCTTTGGTAACCTCTTTGGTACTCCGACAGTATGATGCCTTGGGTTGGAGTATGCTGCAGCCCGCCCTGTTCTTCCCTTATGCTCACATTCTGTCTCGTCAAGTGACATTTCATCAAATCCTCTGGTGCCAGCTCCAGAGACCTTCCTAACCTTGGGCTCCACTGCCAGAGAATAATGTGTCAGTTCCTGGATCTGTGCAGACATTACTGAGCCCAATGGACCCTCTGAAACTTGGGCTCCACCACCAGTGAATGGAGTGTGAGCTCCGGGCTCCTCACAGATGTTGCTGAGTTCTAATGGGCTCTCCCATGCTTGGACTCCACTGCCAATGAATGGGGAGTGAGCTCCCAGATCCGTACAGACGTCGCTGAGCTCCAATGAGCCCTCCCATGCTTGGACTCCACTGCCATCAATCCTGGCTCCGCACAGATGTCACTGAGCTCCAATGGGCCCTCCCATGCTTGGCCTTCACTGCCAATGAATGGGGAGTGAGCTCCACATCCGCACAGACATCGCTGAGCTCCAATGGGCCCCCCCATGCTTGGCCTTCACTGCCAATGAACGGGGAGTGAGCTCCACATCCGTACAGACGTCGCTGAGCTCCAATGAGCCCTCCCATGCTTGGACTCCACTGCCATCAATCCTGGCTCCGCACAGATGTCACTGAGCTCCAATGGGCCCTCCCATGCTTGGACTCCACTGCCAACAATCCTGGCTCCGCACAGATGTCGCTGAGCTCCAATGGGCCCTCCCATGCTTGGACTCCACTGCCAATGACTGGAGAGTGAGCTCCCAGATCAGCACAGACGTCACTGAGCTCCAATGGGCCCTCTCATGCTTGGCCTCCACTGCCAATAAATGGGGAGTGAGCTCCACATCCGCAGAGACGCCGCTGAGCTCCAATGGGCCCTCTCATGCTTGGCCTTCACTGCCAATGAATGGGGAGTGAGCTCCACATCCGCACAGACGTCACTGAGCTCCAATGGGCCCTCTCATGCTTGGCCTTCACTGCCAATGAATGGGGAGTGAGCTCCACATCCGCACAGACGTTGCTGAGCTCCAATGGGCCCCCTCATGCTTGGGCTCCACTGCTAATGACTGGGGAGTGAGCTCCACATCCGCACAGACGTCGCTGAGCTCCAATGGGCCCTCTCATGCTTGGCCTTCACTGCCAATGAATGGGGAGTGAGCTCCACATCCGCACAGACGTCACTGAGCTCCAATGGGCCCTCTCATGCTTGGCCTTCACTGCCAATGAACGGGGAGTGAGCTCCACATCCGCACAGACGTCGCTGAGCTCCAATGGGCCCTCTCATGCTTGGCCTTCACTGCCAATGAACGGGGAGTCAGCTCCCAGATCCGCACAGACGTCACTGAGCTCCAATGGGCCCTCCCATGCTTGGGCTCCACTGCCAATGAATGGGGAGTGAGCTCCACATCCGCAAAGACGTCGCTGAGCTCCAATGGGCCCTCTCATGCTTGGCCTTCACTGCCAACAAATGTGGTGTGAGCTAGTATGTCAGTGCAGATGTCACTGTGCATATTTTAAGAGGCGTTTTCTATTGCAGCAGAATTCAGGAAATAGGTCTAGGGCACGTCAGTGTGCAGAATAGTGCCTGTGCATGAAACGTCACAAGGGGTATGCAGCCAGTTAAGTGCATCGTCAAGGAAACAAGCTTGCGTAGGTGTGCAGTATATATATCCGTGCTTTTAAAGGATAATGGTTTCTTTGGTCTGGAACACAGATATGCACAGGAGCATGGAAACATATCCACAGGGTTGTGCAGAGCAGCTCCATATTGTGCACGAAAACGTCTCTAAGGACGCGCAGCACAGATATAGGCAGAAACACATCCGCAGAGGTGCACAGGCCAGGTTAGTCCTTGTAAAAGTTGTAGGAGTACCGAACAGATAAGTACAAGATATTGTATGCATGGATGTGCACACGTATACACACAAACATACAAGCAAATGCGAACAAATACACTCAGATGGCTGCATGCAATTATTCGTGCATTGAGGCTGTGAAATTCAACCTTCAGCCTATAGGCATTCAAATGCAACCATCAACAACTATCATTGTAAGAAGTGAAAATATCATTGTTCCACCAGACCTCTTACACCTACTTTTGCATTTCCACCTTACAAGTACTGTGCAACCAGTGAGCAGCCTAGTTCAAGGAATGAAACCTGTCTAGCATGCAAAGATGGAAATACACATGTGCCTGTGTGCTCCATCTCCTCCAGAATTTGAGATGAATGTGCAAAATGAGAGGGACGTGTTTAGATCTGCTGCGGTTCCTCACCTGTGCACCACGCCAGCACGGTGAAGGTGCTCGACGGCCAGGATGAGCTGCCTGATGTACTTGCGCACTTCATGCTCCTCTAGTCGCTTCTTCTCGTAGATCTTGTGCATGAGGTTCCCTCCGGAGCACAGCTCCATGACCAGGTAGTAGCTGTTCTCCGTCTCCAAGATGTCCAGAAGTTGCGTGATGTTGGGGTGCCGGATCATTTGCTGGATCTGCCCTTCACGCCGCAGGTTCTTGGTCACGTAGCTGTCCTTCTTGGCCTTCTTCTTGTCAATCACTTTGACCGCCACCTGCCACAAAGCAAATATTCCCTCAGTTACTATGCCATCAGGAAACATTCAACAGTACTATCAACACACAAGGTAACACCTTCAATATACAGGTATTAACTTCTCTGTGACCAATGGAAAACAGTCATGAGAACTTCATGAGAGCTGTTTACGCATAATATCGACTATTTAAAGAGAACACAGTATGGACTGAATTGTCTCTTTGTGCTTGAATATCAGCAAGGATTGTTATTCCATTCAAGGGTGCTCACTTTATAGAACCCAGAAGGGTGGGAAGGGAGGGTGACTTCTTTTAAGGTTGAAACCTGTGACCTGTAGGCAGCTCATTACTGTAACTAGCACAAGGAGTCATTAAGAGTAGATGTGACACTCTATAACATATACATTCTGCGGGACAGAGTGGTGCAGAGAAATAGCAAGCTGGGATCAAAGAACAGTGTTTATGGCAGGGTAATAGAGCTCCATTGAGACCGTACTTATGCACAAGGGAAGTAAAACCAATTATTATTAATAGGCTGTAAGTGGCCAGAAAATACAGCCAATCTTACAAACAGAAGGAAAGCGAGCTGGAAAGTCCAGCTGACCAAATTACAAATGGTTTCCAATGTTCTAAGTTGGTCAAGCATGTCTTGTTGGACATCCATCTAAAATGGTGTGCCCCCTGAATATCTATCAACAGTATCGAAGGCACAGATTATCGAGGCTAGAATATCGAAAATAAAATATTGACAGGTAAGTCTAGACTTTCTGTACCTAACTCCACTAATATGCAAGTACGCAGTACATATATCTTCAAGGTATGTAGATGTGGAGTTAGGAATAGTAAATATATACTCTCCCAAAAAGTCCATTCACGCAGCTGATTCAGCATCTTTCAGAAGCCAAGTGGGTCTCTTTACTCACCTTCTTTTGCGTTAATCTTTATGAGAGGAAATGTGCCAGTACCTACGTGGCCACCAATGCCTGGGTCACCAACCTTCAGGACACGCACGCTGGACAAGCGGGAAGGCGTGTTCAAGAAACAGCGCCTCTGGTGGCAGCGCGGGGAGGCGTGTTCAAGAAACAGCGCCTCTGGTGGCAGCGCAGGGAGGCGTGTGCATGAAACAGCGCCTCTGATGGCAGCGCGGGGAGGCGTGTTCAAGAAACAGCGCCTCTGGTGGCAGCGCAGGGAGGAGTGTGCATGAAACAGCGCCTCTGGTGGCAGCCGGCAGCACCTTCACCAAGCCCACTTTGCCGAATGATTACTGAGATTGACTGAAACCGTGCCAGCTAATGTCAGCGCCCTATGATGAATGGTTTCAGGAAGGTAACACGTGCTCACTGACAGACCATGGTCATCCCCATTCAGGCGGCACAGGGTCACCGACAAATTACGAACTGGGGGCGCACACAGCAGACCTATGACCGCCATGAGCGGGTCACCCGCAGGTGACAAGCACTGTCAGTGTTCACAGCTTTTCCACCTTTCCAAAGTCTGTTTCTGAGGCTCAGTGACAGATGGACAGCAAGGTTCAGGGAAAGCAAAAAGCTAAGGGACCTCATGTGGCTTGCCCAGGATCACAAGCAGTGTCAGTGGAAAGTAGACATTGAAACCCAGGACTCTAAGGTGCTTATTTACAAGCCGCCCGTACGTCACTTTTCCCCATATTAAAAGTGACGCACCGGCAGTGTAATGGGCTTGTAAATAAGCCCCGCAGTCTCTCAAACCACTGCCCTGACAGGACTTGTTCCTCGGAGTACTTGCAAATATCGTTTAACCTTTTGTTCCGGAGTTTCTTTTTTCCAACAATGTTCCTAAATGTTTATTCAAATAATAACGACCTCGGAGAACATTTGTACAATGTATTCATGCGCACGGTACAGCCAGCGGGCTGCTGACTTCACGTTACAAATGCTTCACAATGTCGGGAAAGGCGTACAATATTCCGATTGTATGAGAGGAACAAAGGAGAGAAAAGCATTCTGCTGGGAAGCACACACGCCGATTCCCGCCTTCCAGTGAACTGCGGGTCGGACCGTCTTGTTCTTCCCTCACGAGGGCGTCCGCCTTGGAAGACACACCGCGAGTACACTTATTGCACCATTAACATTAATGAGTAGGCAAAGGGGATATTGCATGCTGGTGATATAGCTTGGGGGGTTGGGCACCTGCTGTTGCAAATCTGGGCACATTTGAATCCGTGGAACTGACTCACTTAGCCTACCGTGGCCCTGAGCTCGAGGAAACAAGCATTGCTGAGGTTAGTAAAGCAGGGAATTTTCACTTTTGGGACTGCCAAGTTAATGCGAGTTCTGTCTGCTTCTTTACAGTGACTCCTTCACACTATAGTCAGCTGAGCATTGGCCACGAGCTCTCAGCGCGCCCCTAGAACGGCATATCTGGCCACGCTTCCGAGAGGTGGATACACCACAGCACTTATGGAAAGGGTTGAGCGAGGGTTACGGCCTGGCTCTAAGAGCAACAAGCATTGGCATAGCCAATAGGTCTCGCCTTTGGGACCTTATAAGTGTTTAGCCAGAGCTATTGGCTTTGCAAATGCATTTAAGTTATGTTCTAGAGCATTGTGGCTGCTGTGCGGCATGTTGAAAAGTTATAATAAAAAAGTGATATAAGCATTTTTGTTACCTTATATATAACCAAGAAGACATTATGTACAACTGAACAACCCAATTAAAAAATAATAAATATAAAAAAGGCACACAAAACCAGCCATGCCAGCTCAGTGAAGAAATAGGAATATGCAATCCCAGATGAGGGCATACCAGAGAGGGCATACTAGACAGCCCAAGCACGTTATCATTCTAGATCCAAATCAGTGTTGAATGGGAAGACACATACATTTTCTATAATTCAGTGGACCATTCGTAGCCTAATGGGCACAATGGTTGCATTTTTAAAATGCAGTGGTGGCCTTATACTCAAATTGTATCGAACAGAGACACTAATCCTGGACTCTGAATTGGCGTAATCACTTTACCTCTCACAAGACGTTGAATTTTAAAATGTTCATTATGGTGAAAAAACATTTAATTTTGGCTCACATTCAAGTACTCCTAATTTTTTGTCTCATTCTCCAACAACAAAGTAGTTGGAAGATACACCTTACATAAAGCAGCTGGCATTCAAGCCATAATAATGAATTGAGTATTCACTGCTGTAACCTGCTAATAAGAAATGAATGCGATATTAATGTGTGTGAAATGTGGTCAACCACAAAGCCTCTCCCATATCTTGACAATAATTGATTCTCCAGTACGTGAAATGTCAATGTAATATATGCTATAATATCTGAGCCAAAAATTAAAAAAATGTGAATTGCTTGAAGTGTTTCACTTTTACACAACACTCTTGGAGAGGAAATGATGGTGCGTTGAAAATTCAGTTGCAGTTTCATGTGAACTAGTAATTAAGTTAAAATACGTCCCTGTCTTGAGTTTATGACTGTCACCCATAACGCCCGCCTAAAGCCCACAACACGCCACTCTTCTAACTCAAGTCACGCGTCCTGGTCCTTTGACACCTTTGCCACCAAAACAGTCATCTTCGAGGGAAAATGAGCTAATCCAGCAGCGTCCGCATTCAGCTAAGTCTGCCATTCCGAGTTCATTAGAAAATAACGGCTGCAATGCTGACATTTACTGTGAGCCCTTTGTCTCACCCCATATACTTATATGCATGTGTGCCTGTCAACTGTTGCAAAGTGTGCTTGCTCACATCTCACGCCGGAGTAGTATTTTATGTATTTACATCTCATTTCACTGAACAATCAGTGGCGTAGTTAGCCCTCTGGCCGCCCGTGGCATTCCCTGCATTTGCCGCCCCACGGCGGCCATAGTGCGGGAGAGAGTTTTCTCCGTCTGCTGCCCCGAGGCAAATGCATGAGTGGCAGCAGAAAGGGGGAAGGACAAGAGTGGGTACGGTGCAAGAGAGGAAGTGAGCGGGGGCTGGAAAGATTAAGAAGACCAAACATGGAGGTGGAACAGCAACAAAGAGCTAAAGGGAGGTGGGGGCAGCAGAGGAGTTGGGTGGCATGGGGGCAGTCAAGACTAAACAACTTTTGCGACGGTTCAACAGCTTGTGATTCTGGGCAAAGCATTTAACATCCCTGTGCCTAAACATGAATCTGACATTATATAATCTAACTGGTGCTCATGTTAAGACTCTAAAGCCATTGAGCCCAATTCGCGCTAAATAAAGTGCAAAAAACAGAGAGTGGCGGGGGCCGAGAAATACATGGAAGAGAAGGAGCAATTTGGGTATGGGGGATAAGCACTCATGTAAAGCGTTCCAGTATCTTCGCCGCGATTTCACGCTATACAACATTCAAACATAAACAAGCAATGGCCGCGCGGCCGTGAAAGTGACACGGCCGCGCGGCGCAAAAGTGAAAGGAAAATAAAGCTGACGAGGAGGGAGTGGGAGAAGGGATTCACGCACGCGCTGTAAGGTTTAATGAGCCATTACAGAAAGCCAGATGGCAGCTGTGCACGTCGCGCGAGCTTGTGCACGTAACAGCAAGCTGGTGGCCGGCAAAAGCCTTTGGGTAGCACTTTTAAAACCCAGCTACTAAATGTCTCGCCAGCACAGCGAATGCGCTGGCTCAGGCAAGACCTAAGAACACAAGCTGAGTCTGAAAAAATGGTCACTTGCAAGCTGGTGGTTGGGTGGGGAGTGGGTCTGGACAATAGAGCCTGAGGAAACACTATAGTGTTTCGGGAGGGAGGCGTTCCTTAAACCCGCCCTTATTTAAGCGGCCACGTCGGGGCAGGCGGGTCTCTGCTTCCTGCCTGCCCCAGTACACGGTCACTACGGACTCCACTCGGAGCGGCAGCATCGTGGAGCTGTTGGGGCCCCCACCATTCTGGATGTTTGCTTCAGAAGCCTCCCAAAGGAGCTGCGCAGGTTACAGAGTTTACCCACCCACCCTCCATCCCAAAAAGATAGGGTTCTGAAGGTTATTTATGGAATTGGGCATTTTTTTTGCTGAAGAGTGTTATTATTTCCATTTGTGTGTTGTCATGGTTTTGATTTGAATTTAATGAAGTTTTTTCTCCCTGGTCGGTATTGTAGCTATTATTTACTGTTTTGTTTGTCTGACATTTTCTTGTTTCCTTTTCTAAATTGTCGTATTTATGTTGGCGGGTGAGGTAAAGATTTGGGGGACATTTAGGCTCCTTTTTTCGCCTTCCTGTTTGAAAAAATTTGACATCGGCATTCATGGACCCTACAAGGGGGGCTGCCACCAGGTCGGACGGAGGTGGTAGGGGCGCAGGGGGTTTCTGGGCGGTCGCTGAGGCGGTCCTTTACCTAGCAGCCACCCCCGCATGAGCAGTTGGGCATAACCTAGCACTAGCTCTTGGAGGTGACAAACCTGGGTGTAGGAGGTGCCCTGCAGTAGGTATACTAAGGCCAGCCAGGCCCCCTGCATAAGTTTCTTCGATTACATTGGACCCCTCCCCGTGGGGACAGACGGGAGTGGGAAAGGGGATGCCTCCCATAAGGAGGGCCCCGCTGTGGTCAAAGAAGGGGCAGAGCCAGTCTTGATCTCACTCGGATTCGTCACGTAATATTTTGCTTGGTTGCACAGAAACAGACTAGTTAAACTGAGGTGATTACATGAACTAGAATTGATGTTAACACTAGGATACCAAAGATGTAACAAAAATTGTAAATAATGTGGTTACTATGTAAAAAGTTATAAATGTGTGGTCTTTAAGTTTGTTTAATAAATACGGCCTGGGGGTCTTACGACACCCTATCCCACAGAAATACAGAAATTGTTTCTATTGCATAGGTGTCTGGGGGTTGCGGGTGTGATAAGTATACACCTGCATGGGCCATCGGCGACTCCCTGGCCATATGAGCAGGAGACCAGGCCGTGGCAGCAAAGGCATGTGTATACTGGACAGACCTAGATCTCCATCTGACTGCACGTCGCTATCGTTTGCAAGAGATGACGCGACTGCAGGTCACTGCTCGTCAGCGATGGAGCAGCGCATGAAGTTTGAATAGTGGAAACCTCCTGTAGGGAGAGCAATGCTCTTTTCCATTCTCCGCTCCCTGGATGGCACATGGTTAGTTTCACATGCCCACTTCCACTCATGTCTAAGTGCTGGCATATGCTTTCTAGCTGTATGGGTGATATGGTCTCTTCTAACACAGTAAAAGAAAGCTGTTAGCCTGATGTGGAAGGGTCCCTACCAATAAGGACCTACAATCTGTTTTACCGTAGCTGCTGCAAAGTGGATGGATGCTTGCAGAAGTCCCTTCCAAACACAAAGGTTTGCATAAGGTCTGCGGCTGGTGGCATCCATTAGTGGCAGGCTTTTGGCACCATGAGAATGAGGGACCGGAGCGCAATATAGAGAATCTCAGCTTTTGTGATTGGCTAAAATGGAGGAGCCTCCCTCCTCTTCCTCCCACTTACCTGTCAGCGCCATGAAACCCCATGGTGCACAGGTACTGTAGAAATAGAATAAACATAACATAACTGGTGTCGAAGCATCACGCTTCAGTTTTGAACTCTCGCTTTTTCACCTTTCTAATAGATATGCACTGTTTTCACTGGTACTGCAGGGTAACAAAGTGTGCATCCCAGCTCGGTGAGCCACTGGAGTAATCTTTCTTTGCAGTACACAACTGCCTAACTCAAGTGTGTGCGTGTGTATTCTTGCCTTTAAACAAAGTGAATCAAAGTTTACCCAAAGAGCCATCTTTTATCCCACCATCAATTCTTTCATCTCAAAATGCACTTTACACGAGTATATATCACATTAAAAAAGTTTTGCTACATGCTTTCAGTGACGTTACAAGCACACCTGGCGCTTTTAAAAAGACTATTTTTTATTTGTTAAGTACCAAACAAGAAGAGAACACGTTCCTGATAAAACTGCAGCAAACGCTCACACGTCAAATGTATCAAATCGCTAGAGAGCAGAAAAGCAAAAACAAGTCAAGTTGTCAACATCATATAGAGTACTTGTCTGCTGCTCAGAAATGCTGGTACTCTTCCTTTCAAACTGTGCAGGCTCTCAGTACATAACAGCACCTGTACATTTAAAGCAAAACCTCATATCAATCCTGACTGTCCTCTTATAAGCAGATGAGCACAAAGTATTTCCATATGCTTTGCATAAATCCGTTTATTATAAAGGCACATCAGCACCATGTCAAAACTTACAAAACACTTAAAAGGGAAATCTTAACTCTTTTCTTGCTTAACAGAGCAGCTGTCTGCAAGGCCTACTGTAACCATTGCTTCAAAATATACATAGAATGGCCTGGGGAGAATGGAACCATAGCCCTCGTCTTCTCCTGCTGGCTCCCTCCCATATGTCTCGCTTTAATATTCTGGAACACATGCGTCAGCGCGTTAAGCACAAAACCATTGGCTTTGTCAATATTTTTTTGCCTCTGTTTTCTCTAGTAATTCAGATTTTTAAGGAAGTCAGTACAACTAAAAGTATGATGTTGAAAAGAAAATAACACAAACCAAACTACTGCCCACCTGTCAAGAAAACACTTGAGCAAGCAACAAGTTCTACTCCAACTGGACTAGCACAGGCGAGAAAGCTCTGATCTTGCGCAGAAGTACATTTGGAAGGGCTGTCCCGCCGTGAGGAAAGGGGCGAAACAATTGTGTTCCTTTAAGACTGCGTTCCAAGTGATAAATAGAGGTGTTTACTATGTCCCGGCATGCCAACATTAGGGAACATCTAAGGTCATGAAACAGAATGGGGCAAAACTATATTCGGCTACCGGTGGACAGTCATATGATGACCACATACTGGGAGAAAAGTAAAAATAAGATGACCAATATATATATAAAATAATAGGCTTCACAGCCAGTGACTAATATCCCAAGAGGATTTAAAAAAAGAACCAGACACATCACCAAACAAATGGAAGTTCCTGAACTCTTTTTATTGTCGATTCTTGATGATGCAAGTATGGGGAAGAGAGCTAGATTTTGTTATTTTCACCGGATGGACCCCCTAATATTCATGAGTAACATTCACCAATAAGCAGTTACTTTCAGCCTGAATCTTACAAACTGTGGCCTAGTTCTTAGGGGGGGGGGCTCTGACAAACAACAAAATGAGCAGTTCTCATGGGAGCCCTGGGATTAGTGGAATGACTGTCTTAATGTAAGAAATTGTTTTAAGTAGCCTAAGATGACTGAGAAATATGATTTAGTTTATACATTTCTGGAAAGAACCCCTCCTGACCAGCAGTAAACGGGCCAGACACATTCCACCACCGACTCTCCCAGGCATTATCTGTCACAACAATCATTAATGGATTATTATTAAAAGTGGTAATATTGATTGCTGGCATGTTATCTTTCATCACAATGTGGCAATTAATGAATATTCATGGTTTGGTGGGAATGTGACTGGGGAGTCACTGAAGCTGTAACTGGTTGTTAAGCGAGAGAAAGGTATTTTTGGAATTTTAAGATTGTGGCAATAGAATATGGTTTCATTTTATTGTTTGACCGTTTGTATGGCCGCGTATTTGAAACAGGCGGCATTTAAGCTGAGCCAAATCCAACACAAATGAATAAAATAATATATGCGTTACTATTATTAAAATATTAAACAGTGCAACCACCTAATTTAAATGAAATCTAACAATAATACAGGCAACGGTGAAGTGCTGCGTAAAGGAAGCGAGAGGGCTATGGAAAACGGACTACAGATATGGTAAAATCACAAAGCAGGCCTCTTTACAGCATCTGGGTCAGCGTGAGCACCAGGGACGTTTTAAGGCATGGGCAAACTGGGCTCTGGCCCAGGGCCCCAGCCTTTCAGGTGGCCCCAATAGACATAGCTCTGTTTAGCAGAGTATATTGCTATGATGACCTTTAATTATTCTGAAACAGATTGTTTTAAATGCCGTTTTAGTTTAAAAAAAAAATTAATGTCAGTGATGTGTGAAAGTCTATTACAAACATTTTGCAGAGAAATGTTCTGTTTATATTTCATGCAACGTGAATATTAGATGTAAACATATATAGATTTTTGACCAGTGTGTCTGTGCAGTGTCAGTTACCTGGGCAAAGAGGGCATGAAAAAGCTGAAATTGGATGATAAATTCTAAGCTATTCCGAAGGGCCCCCTAAAATATATTTGCCCAGGGCTCCCAAAATCCTTGAGAAGTCCCTGGTGAGCACCTTCCTGTCTTGCAACAGTCATCATTTTAGTAGATGGGAAATAGGCGGCAGCGGCGGCCATTTTGTTCTCGCGCTGAGGGATGGGTGCACGTGCGTGGCCTCGGCTGGCTGCACGAAAAGGCGACCTGACAGGTCTGTTACAAAACCCAGGCCCCCACAGATTGAAGGCCAGATGTACAGGCTCCAAGGGCAACTGATTGCAAGAGTGCCTTATTCCCGGTCACAGGTAGGCCGGGTCACGACCCCAGATGTTTCCGATAAAGAATGCCCTTACTTTCCATGCTGAAAATGTCTCCTGTCACCGCGAGATGGATAAGGCCTCTCCAGTTACAGGAAGCGAATTAAAAAGGGGAACTGGATATGAAACAGTCAGAGCTCTCTTTCCCTGGACAGCAAGTGGTGCCTCTGAGGCCTCATTTATTAAGCTTCCTGCGTTCCCACCTGCAGGGCCTGCTAATGAGTAACATATTAAAATGTTCCTGTTTCACATAGCTGTGCTTCGGCAGGTCACAATGTGTTTATTTATTTTTACTAGACCAATATCACTCTCTCACACACACACGTGCACGCACGCACACCGCTCACGCACCCACACAAACAGCCCTGCTGTTAGGGGCGGTGCCCCCCTGAAAGGGTCGATGTTAAGGTTTCTTTACCTGATGAGCAGATGTGAACTGGCGCACTGTAAAATGTGGAAAGCGGCTGATAGACATGTGTCTCTGAAAAGCCAAAAGGTCTAGTGAAAAGTGAGTCAAATGTCAGGGCAGGCACGTGACTGACAGCTCCCAAGATCTGCTGCCCTTCCTGAGGCTCCAGCCTGTTTGTATGGCTTCTAAAGCGCCGGGACACTCTTTTTGAGTAGCCGTGCGCTATACAAAAGAATAAATAACATAACATAACATAACTATGCATGAGTGTAACCCAGTACGTGATTGTGGTTTTATTTCTGAGTAGTGCAGACTGAGAGCAGGGGGGTGGGGGAGGGACAGCATCCAAGGCCTGAGCTGAGGGGGTGCATAGGAGAGTGGAGAGCTCCTATGGGGAGGGAGGCTTAGCTGGATTGAGGGGGTGCAGAGGAGAGTGGAGAGCTCCTATGGGGAGGGAGGCTTAGATGGAGGGGAGTGGAAGAGATGGTGGCAGAACAGGAAGTGGGACGGGTGCGGGAACTCTTCAGGGGTGGTCCAACATGTGAGTCATTACCATATGTTGACATATTGACATTTACTGCTCAATTCACCTGACATGTGACAGATATTTCCCCACCCTTACTGAGGGGATACCTTTACCTTTCCTAATAGCTCAGGCTGCCTCTGTGCACATTCACAGATGTTGTTTTGATTACAAGTTTACAGATGTTGAGGTTTATGAACTAGATACATGGCACCTACAGGACAGTGGGAGAATGTCCATGTTATCCTGCCCCAGATGACAACAATATAGCATGCTGCATTGGATGACCACTTTAAGCTTCTGGGCTTAAACCCAGTCAGATGGCTGCAGTAAAGGCAGAGACCGGTCTCGGATGGTTGAAGGATGCGTGGAATCACATAGTGTTCTGAGCATCACTAAAAGTAAATGTGTGCCTTCTGCCCTCTCCGAACCTCCTTTGTGAACGGATGCTGGCCACTTAAAGGCACCTGGAATCCTGTACGCAGCGTATTCTCTCTTCCAATCTCCCAGGTAAATAGATGCTGACCACGTAAAGGCACCTGTACGCAGGTTATGCTCACAAGAGTGCAGGGCTTTGCAAGGGGCTTCCTGGTCGGCCCACTCAGATATTCTATCTCGACCGATGTCGGTATCCCAGTCCACTCGTGCCCTGAGACAAATATCAAGAAACCTCATTAGGTACCACTGACCATTGGCTGCTGAAACTGGGAGAGAAGGAAAAATGGCAATCTGGCTAGCCACGGGTTACTTGAAGTAGCCTCTTTCCAAACTTAATTTTCACATCTCTCCTATTAACTTATTTGATGTCCTGTTTCCTCTACTTCAAGTGTTGATATATGCTCTTTCATCTATCAGATTTCTTTGCTGCATTCAGAGAAGGTCTAAACTCATTTTGAAACTTTGTGCGTCACCTGACCAAGGCCCGACACCAAGAACTGGAAGAGAGCACCCATCATTGTCTATCTCAGTGTGCTTCTTCAGAATGATTGATACACCCTTTGCCCACCACAAGGCTTGGAACAGGGGTATCTAAAAATCGGATTTGTAACATTCTTCCAATTTGATATATGCTCAAGGCTGAAATCAGATTACTGCGGGGTCCACATGCATTGTCGTCTGTAAAACTTGTAATGCTTTTTTACACTGCACAATAATACTGACACAGCACTGTGCTGTGTGCCATCAGTCTCATCCTCGGGTCTGACCGAGGGCTGGATTCTTGTAACAGCCTTGGCGTCGCTGGTGTATGATCATTGGGTACCTATCCCTTTCGGGTCATTTGAGAGTGCCAGGGAAGTATGTATACTATATGTCTGTGTCCCCTCTTCTGGAAACTAAAGAGAGTTGGCCCAGACCATCATATGAGACACAAAGGCTACAAGATCTTGAAGGGTGCCTTAGTGTTCAACTGAAGCCCATTGATCTATGCCCATGATCCTAGTGCAAGATTTCCCAAGGGCATGTCCAGCCACAATCCCTTGATACCAGTGCAGGAAGCTCCAACAGTGTCTGGGTATAATGTGGTTCTAGTACAGGGGAAGGTAATAGGATCCAAAGAGCTAACAAAACATACCTTTGGGATTAAACACAAGCAGCAGAATAATAACCAAACGGTGGGTATGCCAGCCATAACCAAGGACAAGAGCACTGCAGATTAAAGCATGGAAGGTGTTGACTGCAACATGTTTTCACATATTTGCACATATTACGGATTCTGAGGAACTGCTCCGCTGTAGTTTTTTAGATTTCAGCCTCAAAGCTTTAACACTAGCTCAGCAGAGCATGCACTCTCATTCCAGTAGGACATGCAGGATCTCTGGGGGACGCGGGTGATTCAATGTATTCTGAAAGCAGCAGATCTGTAGACGTTCCATCAGCTACCAGCATACGGTTGCCCACAGGAGCCCGCTCGGAAGCAAGGGCTGCACTATGAACTGCGGTGTGGTCACTTCGCTATCTTAGGTCCATGTCAATGTTCAGCAAATATTGATGCTTGAGTGGTATAAAAGTGCCATGACACGACGGTGGCTTCGAAAGCACCACAAGGGGGCAAGAAGTGTTTTAATCATGCAGACAAAACACCTTTGTAAGGCTGTCTTGAGAAATATAAAATGGATATCAAGAAGAGGCAAATCCTACAGCACTTTTACAGATGGAGACTTAAATAGTCAGGCACATGGAACAAAAGAAGGTAAGGATGAAAATGCTTGCACCGCCACTTTGTGACCATTAAGACCTCCTCTGGGGGGAATTCCATTCCATTGTTTGTTAGTTCCTGTGTGACATTGCAGAAGCGACTCTCTCTGTGCTAATTTGTTTGATCCCCAAGCCCAAACAAGCAGCATGTCAGAAATACTGCAGAGAGTGGGGAGTCCAATGACTTCTCAACCTTCAGCCTAAACTTTAGAATGACCTGTTACTAAGGTGCGCATTCCACATACTAGCCATATATTAGAGGAATGAATTTAGGAAATGTACTCTTTAAAGACCAACTGAAATCACCCAACCTCGAGGAGTCTTTTGGGCACTCGCTCTGCTATTGGGATGGGTGGGCACCCACTTAACAACTGGCAAAAGCACTGTGGAAACAGATTCAATGCTTCCAAACCACATTTTTTCACACGGACACCAAATGTGAATTCACTAGGACTCATGATCTACTCCAACCTATCTCTTAATGAACACACTGGCAAACAGCTGAGTCAGCAAAATGCCATTCACACACACTCAAGAGAAAAATAATTCTCTTGAAATCCGAAAAAATCAACAGCACATACTCTAATAATTTCAAGAAATCGGTTATGCCAAAGCAATTTGAGCAGGACTGCCAGCCAGCCACCTTTCTTCCCTCAAAGCAGTATTCTATGCTTCTGCAAGACCACTCACTGACAAA
Organism: Triturus cristatus; assembly: GCF_964204655.1. NCBI lineage: Eukaryota > Metazoa > Chordata > Amphibia > Caudata > Salamandridae > Triturus > Triturus cristatus. The sequence goes on along the minus strand of NC_140591.1, from coordinate 1,389,946,296 downwards.
AATAAATTCAACCAAGTCAATTCAATTCTACGAGATCTCCATTGGCTTCCACTAGAGGCCAGAATACAATTCGGTATCAGCTGCGTAACTCACAGAGCCATTCTTTAGAGAAGACTCAACTACCTGGCCAACATCTTGATATTCTCTGGTGGATCCAGAGTTACAAAAGGAAAAAAACTACAACTACTGCCCTTAAGTAAAAAACAAAAGAAGCACAGAACAGATCCTTCACCGGAGGAGCAACATTTCTGTGAAACTCTCTGCCAGTCTATCTGAGACAACAGCCTGACTTACTCCCCTTCAGAAGAGGCTAAAAATCTTAAACTGAGCTTTTCCACCCACTGCTGAATCAACCTTTCTGCCTTGTTCTCTCGCTAGTCTTAACTGAGCCTCTATTCCCCTACACTTTACCCACAGCATAACATCCGTACCTCAGCCCAACCTCAGCACTATAATATCCCTATTGTAAAGGTTTTGCTTTCATATGCCTTGTATAGGTTGTTTAAATTAATAAGGTGCCCTAATGCCGCAAGGTGCCGTCATGCTGTATAAGAATATCAAGTAGATAAATAAAAATTCTCCTTCTTGTACCAACATCCAAAGCTCCTTGCTGCAGGCGAGTCCCTTGAGGGAGGCGAGGTGTTTTCCGCACACAAGGTGACATTTTGCCCGGCTGAAACGTAACGGTAAATCAAAGGGCAGGAAAGCGCTGCTATGGAGATAGCGACGGAGCTGATGCTTTTTGATGGCGACCTTGAGCTGACGATAGGAGGCGGCTGTCTTCGTGGCAAGGGAGCTGACAGGTACAACAAAGGGCTGTCTGAGCATCTCTGCGAGAAGTGTGCCGCCCCGTCACTAGGTCTGGCCCAATCTCACCGGGGGTTCCACTGAGGCTGCATTATCATGCGGCAGCACAGTAGGGGGTCCGGTGGTATAGGGGCCTAGGAAAAGTACTCAATATTATACCCTCAGACGGCCTGTGTTTTTGAGAGTGTGGGCTTCGATGGACTGAAGGGAATCCAACACAACAGAGAGGTAGTGTAAGGGAGTACGGCATTAGGGTGTGTGGTAAGCTCCCCACCGATTGGCTCTTCAAAGAGCCCTCTCACCCTAGGGCTCACAGAATGTTGTGCACCCCTAAATAATGCAAAACCCAAACAAATAAAATGTCGTCAGACCACTTTGTAGTCCAATGATGCGGAACCTAGAACTGTAAAGGGTGCGATTTCAAAAGGGACCATGCAAATGGTAGAAATGTGCTATACAAACACAAACAACATAGAACAACATGTGCAAGCCTGGTCCACCATGGCAGTGATAGCGCTTAGTATTTAGAGTACCGCTCACTGTGTAAATTATATGCATTTAGAGTCGCAATAAGTGAATGTATCTCATGCGGATATATTCAACCTCTGGCACAGTTGTTCCCCATGAGGGTGTAGGTGGGACACTCCAGAAGGGACTATTTGAAGATCGCACTTTCTCGTTCCCAGAAGCTCAAGCTAGGCATCTGCTTGTGTCCACTGTAAAATTAAGCACCTAACTACCACTCAAAACTTGGGTGCAGTCGGGCATACATTTGAGGCTTGCTTTGTGAGCTAACCTCCAGTAAGATTTGCCGGGGGAACTTCTCACTGACGATGTGATTCACCGATTCTTAATATCAATTTTATCAATACACCCTTTCAGATTCTGAGTGGTGTGTGAGGTGAATTGATAAGAGTACAATGCATACATGATGTGTGCCTGGTCTTCATAGCCAACAGCCAGTAATGACGGTGTTCTAGGTATAATAACAGTAAACACAAGAACAACTTTAATCTGGCTCTTGGTGGGTCCTGGTTGGACATATAGCTCTAATCTCATAGTAAATCAATAGCTCCGTCACGTAAGACAGTCGCTGTATCCCACTGCGTGTCTCAAGTATTGTAGCCTGTGCATAGTAGTGCGGCTTTTGTAATTGTAAGAGTGAAGCTTCCGCCAGATTTCATGGAAATAGCAGGCGGTTGAGGCGTCCCGTCTTCTCTTCTTGGTACAGACTGTGGCCAACTGGGAGAACAGGCGGCAGTCGGCTGAGTCAACCGCAAGACTGGGAAGGCTGCCGCTTCGAGCAGCTGATGGCGATGGGCCGCTGCTACATCCTGATGATTTGTGGTCCAAAGGAATTGTTATTTTATGTAGTAACAGCCAGACAACAAGCAGATAACCCAGACGTTAAAAAAAAATTGTGATCACGCATCTGAACATTTATGTTGAAAATAAGTTGGACAACACAAAGGTGATGGAAAGCCTGAAGCAATTCGAAACACTAACAAATAATATGGATGCATTCCATTCCTTTGTTGTTTAGTTAGTTTGCTCTACTGCAGAGAGGGACAAATCAGTGCAAAGTATTGTCCGGCCTCTCAATGGACCAGTCCAGCCCAACCAGCCAGGACATGTGCTCACTACTTGAGCATGCAAGCAACCTCAGGCGCGTTTCGGCCTTACTGTGCCTACTGTCTTTGGTGCAGCATCAGGTCATGATTAAATATGTTGTTCAAATTAACAGATAAAACATAAATTCTTCAACCACAGGAGAGTCAAATCTCTGTCCTATCAGAAGCACCAGGAAACCAAGCAGAAAAGATCGAAGAGCAACTAGTCTCAGCCAAGATTTTAGCGTGCCAGGATTTGAACGGATGCTTTTAACAGCACCCAACATACAATGTGCAGACAAATGCCAGGTTTGAGATGGTAAATTGTCAATATCTTGAATAACTACTCAAAAGGTCACTGTACTATATACAAGTTCTGGGCAGAGCATGGCGGAGCTGCGAGTGATTTAAGGAATGCACATATAGCACATTCAGTCCAGAGGGATTATAAATCACAGGAAGGGTCAACTCAACCCACCACTTCTCCGGCAGCATTTCTCCAGGGCAGTCTGAGTGATTGTTGGGGGACGGGGGTGTCCCTTTGGGTACTAGGTTGTCCCCATTATGGCCTCCATTCACAGCCTCCGTGCAGCAGATGTCCTGCAGCTCAACCTTCTTGTGAATGGTCCTGAAAAAGAGGGTGACGTCACGCATGGGTGCATCTGTTGTGAATCAAAGAGATTCACACTATTGATTACACCATGATTCATTCACTACCGTGAAAATGTTGGGCGTCCTAATCAACCTGTGATTTGGAAAGCAAAAAAATGACGTGGAGCATTGCTCAATGTAAACTAAGATGCAATGTTTTATCCACGACTTAGATGTTTAAATAGATGTAACAGATTGGTTGAGAGGGCTGCCTTTAAAACTGCTGAGTGGGAATCTTCAAAGCAGATTACCTCAAGAGGCTCAGCACCTACTACAGGTGCGCCCATTCATTCAGATCTGTACGCAGCCACTGCCACATGTAAACAACATTTTTTCACAAATACCAGATCAAATAGAGGACACATCTCCTCGCGCACACAGTTACTTACACACCCTAGGCCCCCTCAGAAGTGGCTTTGTTTTAGCAGAGGTGATTCCACAGCCTCAAGGTGCTAAAGATGGAGTAAGTGCATGCTAAAATGGAGACAGGTGAGAGGCGCAGACAGCTCGGTGCAGCACGTGCACACAGCCTTGGGTTCCAAGCCAACAATGATGCATGGCAGCTAAAATGGACACAGGTGGGAAGCACAGGTGAGGCACGTAGACAGCGGGTTGCAGTACATGCACAGAGCCTTGCATTTCAAGCCATCGATGCTGCACAGTAGGTAAAATGGAGGCAGCAGAGTGTGTACATAGAGTTGTGTTACCAGCCGTCAGTGCTGCATGGCAGCTACAATGGAGACAGCTGAGAAAAGCAGAAAGCCCGGTGCAGTGCATGCACACAGCCTTGCATTTCAAGCCTTCAATGATGCTCAGTAGGTCAAATGGACAGCCAAGTGCAGCGCATGCACACAGCCTTGCATTTCAAGCCTTCAATGCTGCACAGTAGGTCAAATGGAAAGCCCAGTGCAGCGCATGCACACAGCCTTGCATTTCAAGCCTTCAATGCTGCACAGTAGGTCAAATGGACAGCCCAGTGCAGCGCATGCACACAGCCTTGCATTTCAAGCCTTCAATGCTGCACAGTAGGTCAAATGGACAGCCCAGTGCAGCGCATGCACACAGCCTTGCATTTCAAGCCTTCAATGCTGCACAGTAGGTCAAATGGACAGCCCAGTACAGCGCATGCACACAGCCTTGCATTTCAAGCCATCAATGCTGCACGGTAGGTAAAATGGAGGCAGGTGAAGCACGCAGACAGTCCAGTGCAGAGCATGTACATAGAGCCGTGTTACCAAGCCATGAGTGCTGCATGGCAGCTACAATGGAGACAGCTGAGAAGGGCAGAAAGCCCGGTGCAGTGCATGCACCTATACTTGGATTGCAAGCCATCAGTGCTGCACAGTAGACAAAATGGAGTCAGGTGAGACCTGCAGACTGCCCGGTGCAGCACGTGTACTTTACCTTGTGTTATCAAGTTGTCAGTGCTGCATGACATGTAACATGAAATGAGGTAAGAAGCACAGACAGTTCAGTGCAGCTTAAGCAGGTATCCTTCCATTTCAATCCATCAAAGCTACACTACAAGTGAAATGGAGACAAGGGAGGCATGCAGACGGCCTGGTGCACGCGTGGTCCTTGCCTTGTGTTTCAGGCTGTCAATGCTGCACGTCTTGTTAGCCCACGCTGCTTCAACTATTCAGAAAGTGGACTACTAGCTGCTCCCACATGAATTAAAAGCAATATGAACAACCACAACTCCCACACCTGCCTACTCTGCTACTTACTACACGTCGGCTCCAAATTCAGAGTGCATTGTCCAATTCTTGGAAGCCCCTATGACTGGGGTATTTTTTAAATCCACCAGAGGCACTTTCGAAGAAATGTTTACAGCATACATACAGGTTTTCCAACAGGGTGAAGCAGCAGGGCGACGACTATAAATACCAGAATGATAAGAACTGGAATAATCAGACCTTTAAGAAAACGCTTAATGTTTCGGCACAGCACGCAGGGAGGGCCTCCTCAGGGAAAGGCAAGCGGGGCATTTACTCCAAGTCTTATGGGTTTCACAAAGTACTCACATGGCTGCCCACTCTGCACGTGAAACGTAAATATAGCCCGCTTATTGAAGCAAGCTATTCAGAATGAGAGGAAATTACATGGCAACAGGTATTTACAAAATTCAGCCATGCATGAAGTATACTTCACACGTCCGGAGAAGACAGAGCTATGGGGTTCCATGAATCCTGGATGCGCTGCTTTTCTGTAACCATCCACACGACGCTAATTCCGATATTAATCTGTTAGGAGTGTTGCTGCACACTGCTCACACCCCCGGAGGCCCCCACCTCTCCCACACGGATGCCAGGCTTGGCTCCGTGCTGCAGCAGTGCCCTATGCCCATGACAGCAGCGTGAAGCTTCCTTCAGAACGAGTCTGAAAAGCTGCTCTTCAGCCGTGCAGTGGGTGTTGTCATGGCAGCCGTGCTAAGCTCGACAGCCCCTGCACCCTGCGAATGGCTGAGAACTGCTTCAACAATACAGCACAACCCGTGAGCAAGAGAAACAAATCGTATCTATGCGCAGACCAGGCCTTGGTCGGAACCTGCACCCAAACTAATGTGTACTTCTAACCAATGCCACAAGCTGGAATAAAACCAGTGTGTACCTCACACTCATGCCACAAGCTGGAATAGAGCCAGTGTGTACCTCTAACCCATGCCACAAGCTGGAATAGAGCCAGTGTGTACCTCTAACCCATGCCACAAGCTGGAATAGAGCCAGTGTGCACCTCTAACCAATGCCACAAGCTGGAATAGAACCAGTGTGTACCTCACACTCATGCCACAAGCTGGAATAGAGCCAGTGTGTACCTCACACTCATGCCACAAGCTGGAATAGAGCCAGTGTGTACCTCTAACCCATGCCACAAGCTGGAATAGAGCCAGTGTGTACCTCTAACCCATGCCACAAGCTGGAATAGAGCCAGTGTGTACCTCTAACCCATGCCACAAGCTGGAATAGAGCCAGTGTGTGCCTCTAACCAATGCCACAAGCTGGAATAGAGCCATTGTGTACCTCTAACCCATGCCACAAGCTGGAATAGAGCCAGTGTGTACCTCTAACCCATGCCACAAGCTGGAATAGAGCCAGTGTGCACCTCTAACCAATGCCACAAGCTGGAATAAAACCAGTGTGTACCTCACACTCATGCCACAAGCTGGAATAGAGCCAGTGTGTACCTCACACTCATGCCACAAGCTGGAATAGAGCCAGTGTGTACCTCTAACCCATGCCACAAGCTGGAATAGAGCCAGTGTGTACCTCACACTCATGCCACAAGCTGGAATAGAACCAGTGTGCACCTCACACTCATGCCACAAGCTGGAATAGAACCAGTGTGTACCTCACACTCATGCCACAAGCTGGAATAGAACCAGTGTGTACCTCACACTCATGCCACAAGCTGGAATAGAACCAGTGTGTACCTCACACTCATGCCACAAGCTGTGTACCTCACACTCATGCCACAAGCTGGAACCGAAACAATGTGCTCCCCTAACCCATGCCACAAGCTGGAATAAAACCTGTGTGTACCTCGCACCCATGCAACAAGCTGGAATAAAACTACTGTGTACCTCACACTCATGCCACAAACTGGAATAGAACCAGTGTGTACCTCACACTCATGCCACAAGCTGGAATAGAACCTGTGTGTACCTCACACTCATGCCACAAGCTGGAATATAACCAGTGTGTACCTCTAACCCATGCCACAAGCTGGAATTGAACCAGTGTGTACCTCACACTCATGCCACAATCTGGAATAGAACCAGTGTGTACCTCGCACCCATGCAACAAGCTGGAATATAACCAGTGTGTACCTCTAACCCATGCTACAAGCTGGAATAGAACCAGTGTGTACCTCACACTCATGCCACAAGCTGGAACCGAAACAATGTGCTCCCTTAACCCATGCCACAAGCTGGAATAAAACCTGTGTGTGCCTCACACTTATGCCACAAGCTGGAACCGAAACAATGTGCTCCCCTAACCCATGCCACAAGCTGGAATAAAACCTGTGTGTGCCTCACACTTATGCCACAAGCTGGAACCGAAACAATGTGCTCCCCTAACCCATGCCACAAGCTGGAATAGAACCAGTGTGTACCTCGCACCCATGCAACAAGCTGGAATAAAACTACTGTGTACCTCACACTCATGCCACAAGCTGGAATAGAACCAGTGTGCACCTCACACTCATGCCACAAGCTGGAATAGAACCAGTGTGTACCTCACACTCATGCCACAAGCCGGAATAGAGCCAGTGTGTACCTCTAACCCATGCCACAAGCTGGAATAAAACCTGTGTGTACCTCACACTCATGCCACAAGCTGGAACCGAAACAATGTGCTCCCCTAACCCATGCCACAAGCTGGAATAGAACCAGTGTGTACCTCACACTCATGCCACAAGCTGGAATAAAACCAGTGTGTACCTCTAATCCATGCCACAAGCTGGAATAGAACCAGTGTGTACCTCACACTCATGGCACAAGCTGGAATAGAGCCAGTGTGTACCTCGCACCCATGCAACAAGCTGGAATATAACCAGTGTGTACCTCTAACCCATGCCATAAGCTGGAATAGAACCAGTGTGTACCTCACACTCATGCCACAAGCTGGAATAGAACCAGTGTGCACCTCACACTCATGCCACAAGCTGGAATAGAACCAGTGTGTACCTCACACTCATGCCACAAGCCGGAATAGAGCCAGTGTGTACCTCTAACCCATGCCACAAGCTGGAATAAAACCTGTGTGTACCTCACACTCATGCCACAAGCTGGAACCGAAACAATGTGCTCCCCTAACCCATGCCACAAGCTGGAATAGAACCAGTGTGTACCTCACACTCATGCCACAAGCTGGAATAAAACCAGTGTGTACCTCTAATCCATGCCACAAGCTGGAATAGAACCAGTGTGTACCTCACACTCATGGCACAAGCTGGAATAGAGCCAGTGTGTACCTCGCACCCATGCAACAAGCTGGAATATAACCAGTGTGTACCTCTAACCCATGCCATAAGCTGGAATAGAACCAGTGTGTACCTCACACTCATGCCACAAGCTGGAATAGAACCAGGGTGTACCTCACACTCATGCCACAAGATGGAATCCAACCAGGGTGTACCTCACACTCATGCCACAAGCTGAAACCGAAACAATGTGCTCCCCTAACCCATGCCACAAGCTGGAATAGAACCAGTGTGTACCTCTAACCCTTGCCATAAACTGGAATAGAACCAGTGTGTACCTCACACTCATGCCACAAGCTGGAATAGAACCAGTGTGTACCTCACACTCATGCCACAAGCTGGACCCGAAACAATGTGCACCTCTAACCCATGCACAAGCTGGAACCGAACCAATGTGCACCCCTAACCCATGCACAAGGTGGAACCGAAACGTTGTGCACCTCACACCCATGCACAAGCTGGAACTGAACCAATGTGCACCCCTAACCCATGCACAATCTGGAACCGAAACAATGTGTACGTCACACTCATGCCATAAGCCGGGAACAGAAGCAGTGTGTACCTCACACCCATGCCACAAGCCTGAACCGAACCAATGTGCAGCCCTAACCCTTGCAGAAGCTGGAAACGAAAAAGCGTGAGGCTCACACCCATGGACAAGCTGGAACTGAAGCAATGTCCACTCCTAAACCATGCCACAAGCTGGAATAGAACCAGTGTGTACCTCACACTCATGCCATAAGCTGGAATAGAACCAGTGTGTACCTCACACTCATGCCACAAGCTGGAATAGAACCAGTGTGTACCTCACACTCATGCCACAAGCAGGAATAGAGCCAGTGTGTACCTCACACTCATGCCACAAGCTGGAATAGAACCAGTGTGTACCTCACACTCATGCCACAAGCTGGAATAGAACCAGTGTGTACCTCACAATCATGCCATAAGCTGAAACCGAAACAATGTGCTCCCCTAACCCTTGCCATAAGCTGGAATAGAACCAATGTGTACCTCACATGCATGCCACAAGCTGGAATAGAACCAGTGTGTACCTCACACTCATGCAACAAGCTGGAATATAACCAGTGTGTACCTCTAACCCATGCCATAAGCTGGAATAGAACCAGTGTGTACCTCACATGCATGCCTCAAGCTGCAATAGAACCAGTGTGCACCTCACACTCACGCCACAAGCTGGAATAGAACCCATGTCAACAGCTGGAATAGAACCAGTGTGTACCTCACACTCATGCCTCAAGCTGGAATAGAACCAGTGTGTACCTCACACTCATGCCATAAGCTGGAATAGAACCAGTGTGTACCTCACACTCATGCCACAAGCAGGAATAGAACCAGTGTGTACCTCACACTCATGCCACAAGCAGGAATAGAGCCAGTGTGTACCTCACACTCATGCCACAAGCTGGAATAGAACCAGTGTGTACCTCACACTCATGCCTCAAGCTGGAATAGAACCAGTGTGTACCTCACACTCATGCCACAAGCTGAAACCGAAACAATGCACTCCCCTAACCCATGCCACAAGCTGGAATAGAACCAGTGTGCACCTCACACTCATGCCACAAGCTGGAATAGAACCAGTGTGTACCTCACACTCATGCCACAAGCTGGAATAGAACCAGTGTGTACCTCACACTCATGCCTCAAGCTGGAATAGAACCAGTGTGTACCTCACACTCATGCCACAAGCAGGAATAGAACCAGTGTGTACCTCACACTCATGCCTTAAGCTGGAAAAGAACCAGTGTGTACCTCACACTCATGCCACAAGCAGGAATAGAACCAGTGTGTACCTCACACTCATGCCACAAGCTGAAACCAAAACAATGCGCTCCCCTAACCCATGCCACAAGCTGGAATAGAACCAGTGTGCACCTCACACTCATGCCACAAGATGGAATAGAAACAGTGTGTACCTCACACCCATGCCACAAGCTGAAACTGAAACAATGTGCACCCCTAACCCATGGACAAGCTGGAATTAAGGCAATGTGACCCTCTAACCCTCGCCACAAGCTGAAACCGAAATAATGTGCACCCCTAAACCATGCCACAAGCTGAAACCAATAAAACGTGGATCCTTAAAACGTGAACAAGGTGAAACCTAAACAACATGCACCCCTAACCCATGTTAAAAGCGGAATCTAAAACAATATGCAACCCAAGCTGAAAGTGATAAAACACACACTCCTAAGCCATGCTAGAAGCTCAAACCAAAACAAAGCGCACCCCAAATCGTCGTCAGAAAAGGAACAAAAAATAAAGCAAACCAGAGACAGAAACTGAATGGCTATGCACACCCATGACCCCACCTGTGAATGGCTCATGCACAAGCTGACCCCAAAACAATGTTCATCTCAAACCCATGTCAGATACTGAACCCAAATCACACACCTATCAGTGCATCAAACTCCAAGCACCGCTTGAACCCACATCTATCGGCATTCAGTCTCTAGGCACAAGCTGAACCTACATTTATCATTGTGCAAGCACCAGGCACTGCCTGAGTACACGCCTATCAACCTGTGTTCAAGCTCCAGGTACAGGCTGAGCTCACACCTAGCAGTGCTTCAAACTTCAAACAAAGACTGAGCCTACATCTATCAGTGTGCAAGCACCAGGCACTGCCTGAGTCCACACCTATCTGCGCCCCATCTATCGGAAAACCATAACCTGGGGGTGAAAGGGTGAAACTATAGGATGCAGGAGGTTTGTGCAGAAGAGTGGAGCAGAAGAGGAATTATCTGACTTGGGCCATTTTCCTTTATGAGAAGAAAGGGCAGTGAGTGGCAAGGGTGTCTACAAAAGAGACACCAATGCAAATAGCTCAAACTCTAATAAATGCGAGACCTATTGCATTGCAAATGCCTGTTATATACTGGAAATAAATCCTGGATTCGACCTTCCTGGCCCTGACCCAAACTAGGATTCCCCCTGTTCCCTAAGTAATGATCACAGATCTGTTGTACCTACAAAGGAACATTAACAGCCATTCTCTGTCGAGCGTGAGAGAGAATGAAAACAGCGAGGCGGGAAAAGAAAGAGGCGGGGGCGGGGGAGAGAGAAGGCAAACATTACATTTCTATCGGTAAGAGCATCGCCGCTCGCTGTGTTTTTCCCATCATGACAGCTGAGGAGGCAGCCGCTCGTTACCGTCCCTGGGTGAAGGAGGGAATAAGAGAATGAACCGCTCACCCCCTACCTTCCTCTGAGCCTATTTCGGTTTCTGCGCCTTTGCGATTAAGGACTTTTTTTTTTTTATGCTTTTACACAAATCTGAGCGCGGGAGAATGTCAGCGCCTGACAGGCTCTAAAAACAGACGCTCTTCACAGAAGGGCACGTCTATGAATAGCCTCACCTCGCCATTCAGGCGCTAATTTTAGAAGCTCTTTGCCGGTGTACCTGCGTGATGAAGCAAAACACTCGCCTTGGCCCTCGCTCCCACCGCCAGCCTCGGGCGCGCGCATTTTTACCTGCGTCACCCTTTCAAGCAGATGCGCCATCCAATGAAGTGTCTCGGTTCCTCTCTCTGGTGGCCCATAAATCCACGCTCGCCGTCTCCTCCAAAGGCACCCATTTTTCATCAACCCTTCTTTCTTATTTTCTAAATGTAATTAATGTCATGCAGGACAAAGCTGTTTCCCCTGGAGACTCTCCTCACCTTCGGTTGTGAGTCTGGCAGACTGTTTTTTTTGTGTGGGTTTTTTGTATTTTATTTGAGGTCTTACGTTATTGCGCAGCTCACTGCGAGACCTACTGTTTAAAACATACATATAGTGGGCTTTGGCTCAACCCAGAGAGGTAAGACTCTATCACATCATGCTATTGATAGTCACTGTATTATTCCGCCTAGTGTACTTGCCTTGCAAAGCATGATGAACTATTTTACATCTCAGAAGTACAGTGATTCATGTTACATTCTTTGTCACATAGTTGCATTTACATAGAAGGCGATCTGCTTGTGTTTTGTCACTGCTGCCGGCTTTTGAAGATATTTAAATCAGGACTCAAAATGAGAGCCATATTTTGCCTCTGCCAATGCTTGTTGAATTAATGGCCGGGAATGGGAGATGCACTCCTCGGAGATGGAGCAGCCTAAGGGTTTTGAGGATATTAATTTAAAACTTGGCACATGAAGTGATGGACTCAAATTCATTCAATAAGTTGTCATGCTTTCTGTAACAAATGTGGGCAGCTATTTGTTTCACCACAATCCTCGAATCCACGCACTTTTTTGATGTGGTGTGGTGGGGGTGGAGTGACAGCTTCACACCTCACCGGCATTTCCAAACTCTGATCACTGTTCACAAGGTCTCACACAGAAGAGCCCCTTCCATACATCTGGTGCCCACAGCCACCCTCTACCCACTGTCGTCTGCCTGGCACCTGAGCTCCTCCTGACCCTCCTTGCTATCCAGCCTCACAGACGCATGGGACACAGAGGGCTGCGGGGGAGCACTGTATCCACTGAACTACACTCCCCTCTTTTAAGTGCTTGAAAATGGCTGGTAAGCAGCATAAGCGCTAGAGTGAACCCCACTGTTTGCAACACAAAATACTATGCTTTATCTGTAACACAGAATGGTGTGCACAATGCCCCCACTGCAGCTTATGCTTTATGTGTAACAGAAGGGTGTGCATAATGCCCCCACTGCAGCTTATGCTTTATCTGCAACATGGAAGGGTGTGCATGATCACCAACACAGAAGGGTGTGCATTATCTGCAACACAGAAGGATGTGCATTAGCTGCAACACAGAAGGATGTGCATTATCTGCAACGCAGAAGGATGTGCCTTAGCTCCAACACAGAAGGATGTGCCTAGGCTCCAACACAGAAGGGTGTGCATTATCTGAAACACAGAAGGATGTGCATTATTGGCAAAACAGAAGGATGTGTATTATCTGCAAAACAGAAGGTGTGCATTACCTGCAACACAGAAGGATGTGAATTGTCTGCAACGCTGTATGATGTGCATAACTGCAACACAGAAGTGTGTGCATTATCTGTAACACTGTACGATGTGCATTAACTGCAACACAGAAGGGTGTGCATTATCAGCAACACAAAAGAGTGTGCATTATCTGCAACACAGAAGGGTGTGCATTATCTGCAACGCTGTATGATGTGCATAACTGCAACACAGAAGTGTGTGCATTATCTGTAACACTGTACGATGTGCATTAACTGCAACACAGAAGGATGTGCATTATCTGCAGCACAGAAGGATGTGCATTATCTGCAACTCCGAAGGGTGTGTATATGCAACACAAAAGAGTATGCATTATCTGCAAAATAGAAGGGTGTGAATTATCTGCAACACAGAAGAGTGTGCACTATCTGCAAAACGGAAGGATGTGCATTATCTACAACAGAGATGGGTGTGCACTATCTCCAATAGGGTAGGGTGTGCATTATCTGCAACACAGGCTGGTGTGCATTCTATGCAGCTCAGAAGGGTGTGCATTGTCTGCAACACAGAAGGATGTGCACTACCTGTTACACAGAAGGGTGTGCATTATCTACAGCACAGAAGGGTGTGCATTATCTGCAACACAGAAGGATGTGCATTAGCTGCAACACAGATGGATGTGCATTATCTGCAACGCAGAAGGATGTGCCTTAGCTCCAACACAGAAGGATGTGCCTAGGCTCCAACACAGAAGGGTGTGCATTATCTGAAACACAGAAGGATGTGCATTATTGGCAAAACAGAAGGATGTGTATTATCTGCAAAACAGAAGGTGTGCATTACCTGCAACACAGAAGGATGTGAATTGTCTGCAACGCTGTATGATGTGCATAACTGCAACACAGAAGTGTGTGCATTATCTGTAACTCTGTACGATGTGCATTAACTGCAACACAGAAGGGTGTGCATTATCAGCAACACAAAAGAGTGTGCATTAACTGCAAAACAGAAGGATGTGCATTATCTGCAACACAGAAGGATGTGCATTATCTGCAGCACAGAAGGATGTGCATTATCTGCAACACAGAAGGGTGTGCATCAGCAACACAAAAGAGTATGCGTTATCTGCAACACAGAAGGGTGTGAATTATCTGTAACACAGAGGAGTGTGCACTATCTGCAAAACGGAAGGATGTGCATTATCTGCAACACAGAAGGATGTGCATTATCTGCAGCACAGAAGGATGTGCATTATCTGCAACACAGAAGGGTGTGCATCAGCAACACAAAAGAGTATGCATTATCTGCAAAACAGAAGGGTGTGAATTATCTGTAACACAGAAGAGTGTGCACTATCTGCAAAACGGAAGGATGTGCATTATCTACAACAGAGACAGGTGTGCACTATCTCCAAAAGGGAAGGGTGTGCATTATCTGCAACACAGGCTGGTGTGCATTCTATGCAGCTCAGAAGGGTGTGCATTGTCTGCAACACAGAAGGATGTGCACTCCCTGTTACACAGAAGGCTGTGCATTATCTGCAGCACAGAAGTGTGTGCATTATCTGCAACACAGAAGGATGTGCATTAGCTGCAACACAGAAGGATGTGCATTATCTGCAGCACAGAAGGGTGTGCATTATCTGCAACACAGAAGGATGTGCATTAGCTGCAACACAGAAGGATGTGCATTATCTGCAATGCGGAAGGATGTGCCTTAGCTCCAACACAGAAGGATGTGCCTAGGCTCCAACACAGAAGGGTGTGCATTATCTGAAACACAGAAGGATGTGCATTATTGGCAAAACAGAAGGATGTGTATTATCTGCAAAACAGAAGGTGTGCATTACCTGCAACACAGAAGGATGTGCATTATCTGCAGCACAGAAGGATGTGCATTATCTGCAACACAGAAGGGTGTGCATTATCTGCAGCACAGAAGTATGTGCATTATCTGCAGCACAGAAGGATGTGCATTATCTGCAACACAGAAGGATGAGCATTATCTGCAACACAGAAGGGTGTGCATCAGCAACACAAAAGAGTATGCATTATCTGCAAAACAGAAGGGTGTGAATTATCTGTAACACAGAAGAGTGTGCAGTATCTGCAAAACGGAAGGATGTGCATTATCTACAACAGAGACGGGTGTGCACTATCTCCAAAAGGGAAGGGTGTGCATTATCTGCAACACAGGCTGGTGTGCATTCTATGCAGCTCAGAAGGGTGTGCATTGCCTGCAACACAGAAGGATGTGCACTCCCTGTTACACAGAAGGCTGTGCATTATCTGCAGCACAGAAGGGTGTGCATTATCTGCAACACAGAAGGATGTGCATTAGCTGCAACACAGAAGGATGTGCATTATCTGCAACGCGGAAGGATGTGCCTTAGCTCCAACACAGAAGGATGTGCCTAGGCTCCAACACAGAAGGGTGTGCATTATCTGAAACACAGAAGGATGTGCATTATTGGCAAAACAGAAGGATGTGTATTATCTGCAAAACAGAAGGTGTGCATTACCTGCAACACAGAAGGATGTGCATTATCTGCAGCACAGAAGGATGAGCATTATCTGCAACACAGAAGGGTGTGCATTATCTGCAGCACAGAAGGATGTGCATTATCTGCAGCACAGAAGGATGTGCATTATCTGCAACACAGAAGGATGAGCATTATCTGCAACACAGAAGGGTGTGCATCAGCAACACAAAAGAGTATGCATTATCTGCAAAACAGAAGGGTGTGAATTATCTGTAACACAGAAGAGTGTGCACTATCTGCAAAACGGAAGGATGTGCATTATCTACAACAGAGACGGGTGTGCACTATCTCCAAAAGGGAAGGGTGTGCATTATCTGCAACACAGGCTGGTGTGCATTCTATGCAGCTCAGAAGGGTGTGCATTGTCTGCAACACAGAAGGATGCGCACTCCCTGTTACACGAAAGGGTGTGCATTATCTGCAGGACAGAAGGGTGTGCATCATCTGCAGCACAGAAGGATGTGCATTATCTGCAGCACAGAAGGATGTGCATTATCTGCAACACAGAAGGGTGTGCATCAGCAACACAAAAGAGTATGCATTATCTGCAAAACAGAAGGGTGTGATTTATCTGTAACACAGAAGAGTGTGCACTATCTGCAAAACGGAAGGATGTGCATTATCTGCAACAGAGACGGGTGTGCACTATCTCCAAAAGGGAAGGGTGTGCATTATCTGCAACACAGGCTGGTGTGCATTCTATGCAGCTCAGAAGGGTGTGCATTGTCTGCAACACAGAAGGATGTGCACTCCCTGTTACACAGAAGGGTGTGCATTATCTGCAGCACAGAAGGGTGTGCATTGTCTGCAACACAGAAGGATGTGCACTCCCTGTTACACAGAAGGGTGTGCATTATCTGCAGCACAGAAGGGTGTTCACTCCCTCTAATACAGAAGGATTTGCAATTATCTGCAACACCGTTGGGCGTGCAATGATCGTGGTCGAACTCGGCGGTAAGTGCACAGTAATCGTGCCTCGCTCTGACAGCCAATGCCCTGACGATGCGGCACTGGGGCCCTCAGGCACGCGGCTCCACGGCCGCGGCTCGCTCCCGGTGACACCACCCCCGAGCCCGGGGAGCGGAGCAGGCGCATCTCGCTCGAGTATCTCAAAGGGGGCGCTGCCTACGCATTCGACATTAGTGCCTGCGGGCACAACTTCCTTTCAGATCTATTTTTAAGTCTGACTCATGCAGCGGATTCGTTAACAAAAGGAAAGTAATTCTGAATCAAAGCAGCAGCCCCGGGAGTGGAGGGCCGTCTCGGGGCAGACTTCGTGCTCACACGAGAGATTGCATCGACCTCCTTAAACCGGGGATTTAAAGGCGAGCCTCGCGTACGTTGTCTCGACGCCGCCTCCAGATCTACTATTTTACTGGGATTTAGACTTCAGACGGCGGAAGGGGGAGGGGGAAGTGGCAACAGTGCTGTGGAGATGGGTCGTTTGCTAGAATGCTTGCTGGTAACTGCGGCGCAATGATGTAAACAGCGCGAAAGGTGTATTTCTGCAAATGCGGGCCTCTGAGCGCAGTATTACCCATTGTTTTAGGTCTGCTTTGATTTTACTAAAATCATACGTAAAATGCAACTCCAGGAGCTTCCAACCAGCCCTTTCCATCCATTGGTCTGTCAATGTGTCATTCAGATGTTTCACTCACTTCTGCATGCCTGTGCTTTTTGAGACCACTAAAATATGTTTGCCAAGTTTTTTTTATATTTGCGAGGGTCGAGCACTTTCTCGATAATAACGGTTTAAAACCAGGACAAAACTTACACCCGTACTAAGCCAAAAGGCTGCCAGCCAACGACATATCTAGTAATGTCAATGAAATTTGGCCAGCAGTGAAAACGAAGAAAAACATTTGCTTTGGTTTTCTGCAGCTCGATTCGATACCCTAGCAGAGGTACATACTGTGAGCTCCTAAAGCCCTCTACCAACTGGCCCGAGTCATGAATAAAACCATCCCTTTATGGCTTTTAAGTCATTCGCACTAGGCATTCTGGGACTTGTGGTTTTGCTTATAATATATCCACCTCTCAAATTACTTTCATATATTTTCACTATACGAATTCACCACTAACCCCTTATAGGTTCCAAAGTAGCGTGCTACTCGCCGAAAAAGCGCTTCAACACCCTATCAAGGGTAGCAAGCGCTATATAAATGCAAATCCTTTCCCCTCTTCTATCCCTCCACTATCCTTCTAAATCCAAATAACAGACTAACATATGCACTGCTCATATTACTTTCATATTTTTTACTATAATAATTCACCACTAATTGTTTATGGGTTTCGGAGTAGCGTGCTACTCGCCGAAAAAGCGCTTCAACGCCACGTCAGAAGTAGCGCTATATAAATGCAATTACAATACAATAGAATTGTTATGTTATGGGCTCTAGTGCAGAGACTCACCCTGGAAGGTGAAGCTCGGCGCTTTGCTACGCAGGGTCAGGCTGCGTCACAAAGCTTTCTGAAAGGTAAGCAAGGCCCCTGGAGGTATTAACAGTGGAGTATCAAGTTAATAATGTAGGTTGACTAAATTATACAGGAAGGGAGGGCAAACCCTGCAGCATTTGTGCCTGATGGCTTCAATCAACAACTGAAGGTGACCAGTTATCTTTGGTGAAGTGTTGCAGCACTGATCACCGCACGCACCCCTTGCCCAGCAATTTTCCTCACTTTTTATCCGTTTGAGCTAGATATAGGTTATGCAGAAGATGATAAATTATGCGGTGTGTGGCAAACCCATAAATATATGGAAAAACACTGGGGCAGCACAGTCACGTTTTTCAGTGGCCCTGGGTGTCGCGTAAGTCAGTCTCCGCTGAAAGCGATAACATGCGCATGCGCACACTGCACATGATTCTCAAAAAAAGATCCTGTTGCGTATGTAAATAATGTACATACCCCATGGCATATTTGAATCTATTTAGCACATCTCATTTGGACAGTGTCAATGCAACTGCTAAGAAAGCACCCTGCACATTCAGTGCACGCCTACAATGCAGTGAGTACATAGTAAGTTGCACATTTGAGGGAAACGCTCTTACATATATCTGAGCTCCCAGTGTACACCCAAATCGGCCGTGTGCAACTTGTCCACCAATAAATGAGATTCCTCTGTAGAATATTCACGCCACATGATCCATCATCCCTTGTTGTCAGTGGATTACTATTGCTAAGAGACGGGAGGGGCTTAACAGCCACAGCAGGAGATATTGCTGTGCGCGTGGACAGCATGACAGGAAGTGGTGGAACCAAAACTAAATGTCAACAGACACAGGAGCCCCAAGAGACAGGGCTCGGACAGAGTTCGAGATGGCGAAGGGTGCACGTGAGACGAGGCAGAGGTGGCTGGGACTGGTTGCGCGCGCCTGGGTCGCTCTGCTGTTGCATTCTGTTTCCATGACGACGCTAAGGCAGTGATCTGCAATATGCAGATGACAGTAAGGCAGGCAATGGGGGAGGCCAGCGGAGGAGGAGAAGGCAGGTCACCCAGAGTATAATAGAGGATCAAGCGATAGTTAAGTAGGTAGTTCAAGTGTAAAGTATTGCTTCCCACGTGCTTGGAAGGAAGAAGGCGGGAGTGTTGTCTTTTATATGTAAATGAGGGAGACAGAGACGGGTCCTAAGGCCCTGGAAGAACTATTGCCTGTGGAAAGGGAGGAGAGAGGCAGGTCATGTGAGGAGCTGTGGCCTTATTGTCAGGGCCACTGGAATCACACAATTCAATGGCCACAGCTGTTTTAGCATAATTATGGATTTG
The DNA here is from genome assembly GCF_964204655.1 of Triturus cristatus. Classification (NCBI taxonomy): domain Eukaryota; kingdom Metazoa; phylum Chordata; class Amphibia; order Caudata; family Salamandridae; genus Triturus; species Triturus cristatus. The sequence continues at coordinate 1,389,927,004 of NC_140591.1, read as the reverse complement.
CCTCATTTGCCACATAATTCATCATCTGCTGCATGGATTTTAACAAAAATAATTGTTTCTGGCTCAAACGGATCAAAAGTTACTAAAAACGTGGCAACCTCTGTCAGGAGCAGTAGAATGCCCTTCCCAAAGGTAAACTTGTCATCTTTCAGTTACTTATTTTTGCATCTGGTTGTTAAAGTGGCACTAATGAGGCGAACTATTTGCCCAGACAGCATTACCATGTGTAAACATTACAAAATAATGAAGTAATACTATAAAAAAATGTGCCGCACAATTTGTCTTTATTGCTACACAATTTAGTCAACCCTGCGGCATAATTTGATGCTCCCCTGCCTCATAAGTCCAGTGGGCCTGAATATAAACAGTGAATATGAGGGGCAGTGTCGGGCCCTGTGAAGAGATGTGGTTCAGCCGGTGAATACGAGGGGCAGAGGCAGGTACTATGAGAATCGGTGGCCTGTTGTCATCGTACTTAAGGGATAGAGCCAGGCCTTCTGAGGAACTAAGGGGCCCAATCAGTGAATGTGAGGCACAGGGGCCTACCTTTACCCTGAATGAGTGACAACGGCAAGACCCGGGAGAAGCTATGGACTATAGTCCGTGAGCATGAGAGGCAGAGGCAGGCCCCGCGGGGAACGGAGGCGTATAGCCAGTGAATAGTTCTGGGGGGGGAGCTAAGGTCCCATCGGTGAATGTGAACCGGATCCGGGAAGGAAATGTGACTGTAATTGGAAATGGGAGAGACGGGCGCGGGCCGGAGAGGGGCTTTGTTCTATAATGAGTGGGTGGAGTGGACAGAGGCTGGCCCTGGGCGGTGGGTGGAGTGGACAGAGGCTGGCCGTGGGGGTGACCGGGTGAGCCTGCAGTAAATTATGTGAATGGGAACTGAAGGGCGTGGCAGTCTGTCGTACAAATACCTATGCAACGCTCTGTTGGTATTCAAACAGGAAAAATACCCCTCAGGGGGGCAAGCCTTAACCGGAGCAGATCAGGCGGACACGTGCTGACCAGCGTCCTTCTTTATAGGTGGAAAATGTAGGTTGTTTGTCTTCCTGGGAGCGGGCCAGAGGTTTCCAAGTGTTTTGCGCCCACACAACCCTTCACATCTTCAACTATTCATGACGCAATAAACCATGCATACAAGTGGTCACCTCACGTTTGAAATAAAACGCGCCCCTCCCAGCGCAGATGTGCTAGCTGGCCAACAAATAAACTAAGGCTCAGATGGAGTAATTATGTCCCCTGCCACAAGGGGGCGCGGCAGGAGACTGCACGATTCCAGCCTTCCTAGCGCACTGAGGCGAAACTTCACACATAGCCTTTTCGTTCTGCAAATTATTCTAGTTGCAGAGGAGACGTGTGCACTGCCCCCACCCCAAGCATTTGACATTCCATTCTGCAAAGCAGAGGGGGGCTGAAAGCCAAGCCCCTCGGTTTACCAATCTAGTCAGTGTGGCAAAGTGTGAACGCTCCAGCCACCAGTGGAACACATCCCCTCTGCCTGGGAACAAGAAGAGATGCCCTCTGCTCTAAAGGTGATATCGAGCACAGGGTTTCAGATGACCACAGAGGCAGCCATCACCCAACCTACCCAACAAAGCACCAATTGTGTGCGCTGCATTCCTGCACCATGGTGAGGGCGGGTGCTGCATGCAGTTGTCGGTTTGAATAAAGTAGTTGTGTAAAATACCGTGCAAACTATGATTAACTATAAAATGTCAGATCGTGATTGTGATCCAAACTGAAAGTAATAATGTGTAAAAATGTGTTTTTATTATTCACATATAAGAACTTCTGTGATCTATATTAATTCTTTTTAAGTTTAAAAAAAATCTGTTTTAAACTTTTGTATACTTTTATGGACACAAAATTTGTATCCGAATAAAGTTTTAATTGAATTGAATTGAATAAAGTAGGCCTCCTCGACGTGTTCAGACATTAACACGTGTCACTGGTGGGAAACAACCACGTTCTGTGCAGCCAAGTGCATAGAGCACGGATTAATGTGATGCCCATTTCTGCGCCTGGGCACCCTTCTATGGAATATAGCGTGCTGAACACATTTCTTAACATAACATTTTGGGTCCTGGTGTTCTCAGAAGTATTCCCAGCACTTAACATTGTCCAGGATGACCCTCCATGGAGAGGCCTCCACGTGTTGCCATCTGGGAGCACGCCTGGCATGGGAGTGCCCTGTCCTCCATACTAATCGCAGGCTTACTCACTGTCTTGGGGTGCCACTGATGTATAGGGTTCTGCACTTTGTCTCGTACTACTTTAAATCTATTTTACTCCCCCTGATTGGGCTTGGTGTTCTTTCAGGGTTTGTTTCGTGACTGCGGCTTTGAGTTACCCCTGACTCAAACTCTTCGCAAGATCCCTTCCTCCACTGCCTTCAGCTATTCATGGTTGGACGTGAGCAGAAATCCCATAAACAGAGATTCTCGTGTTGGGATCATCTACTAAGTTCTGGCCATGGGATCGGGGAGCGTGCCCAGAACCATCAGTGCTAGCACAGGACATGCGCATCTTCCCAGGTGTAGAGCTTTTCGTTGCACCCCAGGGTAGCGCCTTGAGTCAAGACTCAGGGAGGCCACTCATGCATGGGACGTGAAATGGGATGCTCCCATTCCTCGTGTAGTCCAAGGAGCGCTGGCCGTGATCCACCTCTAAAGTAGGTAAGGTGAAGAGTCTACACCAGCGTTGCCGCCTATATTTGGTGAGTCGCCAAGAGCGAGTAACGAAGGCAGTTGCATGTGCCCTCCTCGGCCTGAAGCTGCTGGGCATCCTTGAGACACTGCGCTGACTTCTAGCCTGCAACCGGATCCAGAATACCATCTTGGCTTCTGGCCATCAGGTCCACCATGCGTAGACCTTCCATGTCTTGCGGATCCAACGCGGGCCTAGGTTCTCTGCGGAAGCCTGTGATCCTCAGCCCTTTTTCAGCAGCGCCTTCCTGCAGGAAGAAACGCGTGGGCTGCCCACGCTTCGTTGCTCGGGTAACCATCCTCTGGAACGTATTTCCTACCAACATAACTGCTACCGGGAAATCGCGGAGAACTTTGCTCCATGCTCTGAAGTCCTTCCCTCCTCCACTTATCCTCCCCTGCTGCTCTGCTCTTTGCTTCAACTTCAAATGCTGGAGGCCACACCTTGCAGGAGGATGCGCTTCCTAAATTATTTGAGGGATATTTAAAAAAAACGTTTTGCTCTGCTCTAAAGAAGTCCTGGAATTAGAAGGATCTCTGACTTCTAGCATAATTTGATGTATAACTGGTGCACAATTTCACGCTATCTGGGGGCAAATTCCCCAAGGGAAAGCCGTCTAGAATATTTCTTCTGGAATCCCTTGGCTAATATTGTAAGATCCCTCTCTTGTGAAAGTGTCCTACAAGGCGCGTGGAGTGCTTAATTTTGAGCCTGTGGTTTTCGGTGCTCGGCACCAGCACTTAATTGTCAACACCGGGGCTTGTGACAGTCTGCCACATGGTGACAAAGTCTGTCTGATTTAAAGACGAGCACAACAAGAGTTGTTTATCAATTCTATATACATAAAAAAATGACTACTGACTGCTGCCCACGTCATTCTTATAGCTTTGGGAGCCTGGAATAGTCTGATTTGTCCCACATGTGATGATTAGTAAATGTGTTGATGCTGCCATTGGCTGCGCTGGCAGGGACAGTGAGTGGTGCAAGCTGCGGGCCCTGGCACTTATTTTTTTACAAATTAAGCACTGCGCGTGTGCCCATTCTGTATTGTACAGCGTTTTACGGGAGGTGACAGTAGATGCTGAATAGGACCCGTGACACCCCTTGTAAGTAGGGAAGAGACTGCTGTTGATCTGACGGCCAAGCTGAGGTTTGAGGGCTACCTCTGCAACCAAACACAGACTAATGTCCAAAAAGAAGGAAGTCGTGCGCAGCAATCATGTACCCAAAGCTAAGTATTTTGTGCCATGCAAGGGGTTACTATGCGACACGTGGGACCCTACTACCCCCAACAGTGGCTCAACAAATGCGAGCCAGCCTCAGCACAGTAGTCTAGCCTGAGAGCTCCTGACGGAATCCGGAGGGGGGGGGGGGTCCCTCCGTATACGTGCAGCACCCCCCCTCCCCCCCCCCCTCTCAAGTTTCATTACGCCACGGACCCCTAATATACAGCGTGCGCTAAAGTGCTTTAACTTCACAGACAGATTCCAGCTCGGAGCACGGAAATGGTGCATCACAGGTCACTCGATGCACGGACAGCGCGCGCGCATGATGCGCTGCCAAGGAACTCTGCGCGTGCGGTGTAGTTTGCCTTGGTAGTGGGACTACGCACGTCCAAAGCTTTGCTCGTGCACTCCGCGCTCTAAGGCTGAAAGTGACATTTGCTCACGCTCTTTTGCTCTGTAACATGACTGCAGGAACATTGGCTGTACTAGAGTCACCGGCATAACTAGTCAAGGCGCTATATGTAAAGACAAACTACAGCATCGGAAGATACCAATAAAAACAGTACAATAAACTAAACTATACTACTGATCACGCCAAATGGATGTGTTTGTTTGCGCTGTCTGCATGCACGCATCGCAACAAAAATAAAACTGGGCGATACACAGCATGCAACAATATATCATTACAATGCCGGACGGAACACAGATAATGGACGCGTTTCTGCTCACGCTGTGTGCACGCCAGCAATGCCCTAGTATTCAATGCTGTACATTAAGCTACAACATAATGTTACACCGACGACAGCTAACAGTTACCAGCTGTTGCTGCAGGAACTCAAGAGCTTGCACACGGTGACCAGGTGATGATCTGTCACTAGGGCACGAGTTACTTCCTGTGAGTTCATCTAACAAACCAGAGCAATGTCCTTCCGCCCGCAGAACTCCTCCACTGGGCGCAGTCTGCTGAGCAGACGAGGAAAGTGCGCCTAGAAGGCAGAGTTCGTCAGCTGTGCTCACCGGGTGCATCACTGGCGAAAAAGTCATCAGTCTGTGCCACCGCTGTCAACACGGTGACACTGGCAGCACCCCGCCATGCCCCACAGAACACCCAGCACAACGGCGGGAGGGCAGAGTGAGCCTGGAGGGCAGAGTGAGCCTGCAGGGCAGGGAGCGACCACAGGCCCTCCCGGCGTGTCCTCGGGCAGACCAGCCCCCCAGGAACTCGCCTCGCTGCTGCAGTGCAGAGTCCCCAACCCTCTGGGCGTCGAGGTAGACAGAAGAGATGTCCCCATTACTACTTTTTATCCTCGGCATTGCAATCTTCGGGGCTTATTTACAAGCTCCTTGCGCCACAAGTACGTCACTTTTCCCATGTTAAAAAGGGCGTAAAAGTGGCGCAAGGCGCTTGTAAATAAGCCCCTTCGTATCTGTGTTTTGTCGGCCAATCACCTGTTTTATGTTAAACAACCGGTTAAATACAAAAGTGCGCACAGTATCAGGTCGCTTTTTGCACGTGGGTCAACCTATAGTGGCCGAGAAAATGACACGCACAAAAGATCCAAGCAACGTTTGGGCACCCTTATCCTCTTCGCTAAACAAATATCTGCATGGTTTCACACAGGCACTACGCTAGCTCGAGGAACTATCCTTTTGCAAAACTCGGGACTGAGCCCAAAAACCGTGTGTGTGCTCGTTTTTTACACACGATTTCACACTCATTCCGGGACTCAAAGTAAAGCATTTTTGTGCGACCCCCCCCCCCCCCCCACACACACACACCTATATACTCTTCCAACAACTCATGTCGATGCTACTTATCGGGACAGCACCGACAGACCCCTCGTTCCCCTCCACCCCTCCTGGATACACACAAACGCGGGCCCTTACCTTCTCCCCGGTGACCACGTGCAGGCCCTCGCGCACCTTGGCGAAGGAGCCCTCACCCAGCTTCCGGCCGATGAGGTAGCTGCCCACCCGCTTGGTGTGCTGGAAGCTGCGCAGGCTGTCCCGGGAAACGGTGCTGACGGAGGCCGGCAGGAAGGAGGACCCCTCCTCGGGGACCGAGAGCGAGCGCTCCCCGCTGCCGCTCCCGAAGAAGCAGTCCGGGGAGCTGCTGGTGGGGGAGTCTCCGAGCCCGTCCCCGGCGGCGGCCGGCATGGTCCCGGGGCGGAGGGGCGTGTGCGGGGCCAGGGGTGCGGGCACAGAGGGCGATGGATCGCCGAGCAGGAGACAGTGTCCAAGCGCAGTCCAGCACTTGCGCTAACAAGTGCGTAAATGGGACTCTAAACAGCAACGCAGCCTTTACTCCTCCAAAACAGTGTGTCCAAAATGTGTGCACCCGCAGCAGCGCCAATCACGGAAAATATCCCAGGATACAGTCTTGGAGCTAGCAAGCTCCAGCGCTTTCACGAGTGTCCAGCACAACTCTGCGCCGTGGCGCTTCAAATGGCACAGAATCAGGACAGCAAACGTTGCGACACCGAAGGTCTCTGAAAACAGAACTCCCGGAGGTGTCTGGGCTGCGCAGATGTGATCTCCCGCTGAAGACGACGGCCAGTGTGGGAGTGTGCAGGGCAGCGACTCGGGCACCACGGGGTGACTGCGCCACACGTGTGCGCAACGAGCCAAGCCTAGGAGCTGTGTGCGCAGAGCGGCTGTGCCAGGCGCCCCTCCTGAGATCGGAGTATGCTTTGAGCGCGTTGGCAAGGAGGGGCAGCAGAGGCGGGCGCAGGCGTGCAGCAGCAGACTGTGCCAGGAGGTGGTACACACGGCGCGCACACACACGGCAGCCTCTCAACGGTGCCACAGTGCGCACCGGCGCGGAGGGGAGGCTGCAGGGACTAGGCTGGGACTGAGGGCAGCTCTGCGGGTTCTAGCCTGAGAGCGAGGGCCAGTCTGCAGGGTCCGGGGCTAGGAGAGGATAGAGCCTTGCAAGGTCCAGGCTGGGTGGGAAGAGACTCCGACAGGGTCCTGTCTGGCAGGGATGAGGATCTCAAAGCGGGATCCAGGCGGCGAGAGATATGAGCTCCGCGTTAGGGTCGAGGCTGCCAGAGAGGCAGCATTTGCTCTGTTGGCAGCAGCCCCACAGCTTACTCGGTGTGAAGTGGGCTGGTGCGGGGCTCCTTCCTAGAAAACCTAAATATCCGTCTGTGTGACAGAGGGTCTGGCTCTGCTGCTCAGTGTAGGAGGCGCACGTGCCCCCGGGCTCCCTCTCAGCCTGGCCTGGCTCTCCGCTCCCGGTGCAGGGGTCGTGCCAGGGGAAGCAGTGGGCGCAGCTTGCAGAGAGGGTGCAGAAGGCTGGGTGCCTCCTCGTCGCCCGCTGCTCTCACGGACAGGCTTCTCTCGCCCGAGGTTTGAAGCTGCAGTAACCTAATCCGCTCACTGTTGGCGGCGGGAACAGATGTGCTCTGAGCTCAGCCTTTCGAACAGCTCCAGACCCCAGCTCCCTGCTGCAGTGCCCGCCCCTCCTCCCCTCGCACCGTGAGCCTGGGAACAACAGGCTGCGCAGGCACCTGAAGTGTCCGCCTGCCTCGCTGCCCACTTAGGCTCTCTACGCGGACGGACAGGTTCCGCTCTTGCCTCGGTGTAACGCGCCCTCCACCCACAGACCTTTATTTTTTCTGGTCTACCTGTGTGTGTGTGTTGAGGGCGGGTGGTCTAATTCAGACCTATTTAGCATACAAAAGACTTCACATTGTGGCCTCGCTTTCTAGTTAATAACACAGAGGGGGCGTGGTGCTTAGACCAGTGTGTCCATCAGTTCTCACCTGGATGGCGAGGGTGCCGCCCTTTCAGCACGTGCCTGTGCACGAGGAACGCCTTTCCACCCATTTTACAACAGGCACGTGCCCTTCAGCCTTTTGCAGCTTCCAGCAACCGGAGCTGTAGAGACCCTCCAGCAAGGTGCTGTTTTTAAGCCACCCTCATACTTCCTGGCACTTTACACCAGGATGTGCATGGCACTATAGCATTATAGCCTTGAAATGGAGTTTCAATATGTAGAAATCTTGTGTATGAGGGTTTATACAGCATGTGCTCACTGTGCAACTGGAACCAAGCTGTACCGGCTGATGAGCCCATAACTAGGGCGAAACTGGTCCTGGGTTGCTTGTGTTCTAGTTCGGGGAGTACCTGGCCTGGCAGTTTCGGGCTGGACTGTTTCCATGAGGAGCTGGGTCAAGACTGATGTGCATATGGCTGGGTTCAAACTGAGGTGGTGAAGTGAGCTAAAGACAGATGGGCTGGAGCAGGGCTTTAAGTGGGCCGGGTCTGAGCACCAGCAGTTTTTAGGTCTCGCCTGAGCCAGCGCATGTGCTGCACTGGCGAGACATATAGTAGGCGGGATTTTCGAAGTGCTACCACACCGTTTTGCTGGCCTAGCGCTTGCGTGCACCTGCGCGTGCACGCGCACAGCCGCCAGCTTTTAGCGCGATTGCTTTCACTTTTGCCGCACCACTACCACTCGCGTGCTTGCCGTCGTGCGCGCAAGCGCGCCACCAGCTTTCAGCGCGATTACTTTCACTTTTGCTGCACCACTACCACTAGCGTGTTTGCAGTCGTGCGCGCGCGCCGCCAGTTTTTAGCGCGATTACCTTCACCTTTGCCGCACCACTACCACTCGCGTGCTTGCCGTCGCTTCTTTCATCTTCGCGTCTTAAAGAACGGACATTAGATGAGTATTATTGTTTGGCATGTAACAGCAGCTGCGCCATTGTGCTTGTTTAATATTTGGTGCGTACTCTTTCTTCTTAGTGGTTTTTAATATAGAGTCTTTGCATCTATATTCACCGAACATGTGGATTTCACATCAAGCACTCCACTTTCAACATATGGCTAACATGGTGGTTTTGTTTCCTTTAGACAATCGCTTGTCTTCATTACATTGGTGACCGTACCACGTGATCATGTTGCAATGTCCGGCTACATAAAAAATGGACTGCAACAGCGTTCAGCTTGTTTTGGAAGCATGGAGCACACCGGGATACACTCTGTGTTGCAATAAGTACGGGGGCACCGCCTGTTTTGGTTGGGAGGGATCACTGATTATGCCCCGGGTGATGGACCTAGGCAGCACATTTTGTTTTTAACATGCTCCAATCTGATGTTGCCTGGGTGTATTTCTGATGGTATATGGTCACTGCAAGAATACAGTTGCTTAAGTTTGGGTGCGCCACTGCCCGGGCACCGGTTTATGGGTTGACCCACATTAATAATGCGTATCTGTTGTCCTATTATATTATTGGCATATCAAATGACCTATAATAGTAATGTGAACTTGTTGTCCTAATACATTGTTGCTATGTCTTATGCCTACCTCCACCTGTTTTTTATACATGACAGGTTATTCCACCCTTGCGGTGTACTCCACGTGGAGGTCATAGGTTTGTGTTACTGCTGGATAATGATGTTATTCATAATTTTTTGTTTGCTCATGTTTGATATAGTTTTTTATGATGGCAAGTGCCATTCAGCACGGTATTGTTTCACCGAGTCGGGTGATATGGGTTTGAATCACCTATTTGTTTTTCAAATAAATAGTTGCCATTTCTTCGGACACATTTTGACTGATTGTGGATGCATTTAAGGCTTTTTTGGGCTTACGTGGCACCTGTTGTGCAGTTCTTATCTCTGTGTGATTCTGTGACCATGATCTTATTTTTTGCACTACATTGTGATAAATAGTTTTACTAAATTGGGAATTTACAAATTGATTGTTTCTTCGGTAAACAGATTAGGAATTTATAAATTGATTGTTTTCTTCAGCAGGACAACAACCTACATTCTTTTTTTTTTTTAAAAAAAAACCTTTATTTACACATCAAATATTCACAGTCATGGGCCTACAACCGCCTGGGCCGGCCGCTAACATAGAAGAAGGAGGACAACAATAATACAGCAGTCATGAGAGCAGGAGCAAACTGCACGTGTAACGGCTGCAGACGCCCACAACTTAACCCAACACTACAAAAAGGTTTCTTATTAACTTTTCTCTTAAAAAAAAGACAACAAAAAGAAACTTAGACCAGGCATAGGAACTCCATTAGCAGGAACTTGCTCTCTCATGAGCGGGGGACAACAGCAACAATGCAGCACATTATACATCAACTCGTGTTATGAAAGGCGGGGGGCAGGGAAGAGACCAGTCATCAATCCTGCAATGCGAAAGGGAGAAAGACCAGGACCATCAAAGTCAAGGGGACATCGTTACGTCTGGTGCGACCACCATGGGGGGAGTGCATATATCCCCACGGTAGGAATTCCACGGACCCCACATCTTACTCCATTTCTTAGGTTTGCCTCTAGCCACGTAAACAGTCTTCTCTCGGAACATGCACCAATCCATATTCTCTTTCCACTTCGAAACTGTGGGAGGCCTACCGGAACCCCAGAGTTGTGCAATATCTCTTTTAGCGATCATGTTGCCCAAAGTCACCCAGCGCTCTTGTGCCGCATTGCAGTCAGTCGGTTCCCACACATTCAACACACATTGCCGAGCCTCAGGGAGCAGAGCCACACCCGTAACCTCCTCCATCACTGCATGCACACCAGTCCAGAAACGTAGCACCTTCGGACACTCCCACAGAATATGAAGAAAAGTACCAAGCAGGCCACAACCACGCCAACATAAACCATCACTTGTGTAACCCATGTGAAGCAAGCGGGGACCGGTGACATAGACCCTGTGTAATATCTTTAACTGCACAAATCGAAGGCGAGCCGGTATGGCAACCTCCTTCGGTGAGGCTATGGCCGCGACCCAGTCCTCATCATCCAATTCTAGGCCATCGGCGACCCAGACCTCTCGCAAATGTGTGAGGAGGTCCGCGCGAGTATTGATTAGTTTTTTGTAGATCAGGGAAATAGTACTATCCGGCAGGTAGCCATCAAGTAAACGATCTTCCAACGGGGAGGCTTCAGGGATATCTGCAGGATTAGGGAAAGCGGAAAGTAGCGCATGGCAAATCTGCGCATAGCGAAAGAACTCCCTATCGCTCAGCTTATATTCCATCCGAAGAGCTTCAAACGTTTTAAAAGCGCCTTTCGCCCAGAGATCCCACACGACTAATTCCAATCAAATCCCATTTCTCAAAGCCCTTAGTACGCCATAAACCACCCAACGCATCAGACGCATATAGTGGAGTCGCACGAGACAGACGGCCCGTCCAACCCGTAGCAGCGGTGGCGCAGTGCCAGGCACGTACTGCATTTTTCGTAGGGCCTGTCAATTTAGTGCCTCCCTTCGTAGAATAAAGCGCTCTATTGAAATCTCTGCCCGGCAACAGTAGCTTATCCATCTCGTACGCGGGGTTCACCGCCGGGCCATATGTCCCATGGTTCACTGCCACCAACTGGGACGCCCAATAATACCTTCTAATATCAGGAAGAGCTATGCCACCGTCATACCACGGAAGGGTCAATTTAGCGAGAGCAATACGCGATCTCCCATCCCAAACTAGTTGCCTCTGTAGGCTCTCCACCTCACTAAAATATCGGGCGGGCACCACGTCCAGCGTATTCTGCAATGCATACAAAAAGCGTGGAAGAGACATCATTTTGAATAAGGCTGCCCGGCCAAGCGGCGATAGCGGGAGCTTCCGCCAATGAGCGACATCGGCCCGAAGCCGCTGGAGCGGGGGCAGCAGATTCAGAGCATAACGGACCGCCGGATTCAGGGACACGTGGATACCTAAGTATTTAAATCCAGAATGTGAAATCTGAATCGGACAGCCACGGGAGAGAAGAGGGGGGTCGCCAACCAGCACATAAACACAGGATTTCACCCAATTAATGACAAGCCCGGAATTGCGACCGAAGGAGTTTAATACATCAAATAACACTATCAACGATTTCCGCGGGGAGGTGAGATAGAGCAAAATATCATCTGCGTAGAGTGACACGCGATCCTCTAACGTCGGTGTCCACCGAATACCCGTCATGGAGGGTTCCCACCGCAGCCACGCCGCCAGGGGCTCCAACGCGAGAGCAAAAAGAAGCAGGGACAGGGGGCAACCCTGCCATGTGCCCCTCCCAAGCCCAAAGGGGGTAGACACTCTACCATTCACCACGACCTGCGCCAGCGGTTCCACGTATAACAACTTCACCCATCCAATGAATCCGGGTCCAAAACCAAACTTAGCCAGCGCCGCCCAGAGATACGACCATTCCAACGTGTCGAACGCCATCGTGGCGTCTAAGGACGCCAAAATGGTGGGCTCCTGAATAGAATCAACTCTCGCGAGGACTCAGTGGAGGCGCCGCAGGTTCAGCGCGGTGTTGCGATGCGGAATAAAACCAGACTGGTCCGGATGAACCAGGTCACCAATGACTTTAATCAGACGATTAGCGAGCACTTTAGCGAGAATCTTAGGTTCAGCATTCAGGAGTGAGATAGGCCTATAAGACGCACAGCAATCACGCGGCTTGCCCTCTTTATGGATCACCACAATAGTTGCAAGACGTTGATCACGCGGAAGGGAGCCGACCTCTCGGGATGCAATAAACATCGCGCGGAGATAAGGCGCCAGCCTATCTGGACGAAGCTTGTAAAGCTCGATCGGAAGACCATTAGGGCCGAGAGCCTTTCCTGAACGGACCGAGCGAATCGCCGATGCTATCTCATCGTTCGTCAACGCCGCATCCATCAATTCTTTATCGTCGACAGAGAGGCACGGCAATGCAATATCTCGTAGCAGTTGACGAGAGTCGTCTTCTGGCCTCTCCGAGACCGGAGAGTAGACGTCACGCAAATGATCCGCAAAACAGCTCACAATCTCCCCCGGATCCGTAACACTCACACCATCAGCACGCACAATCACCGGGACCACACGACTCGCTCGCTCTCTCCTCTCCAGCCATGCAATCAACTTTCCAGCCTTGTCACCAACGTCATACAAGCGCCCCTGTTGTTCCCGACTAGTGAGCTTGGCCGCGTCCGTAACCAATGCCCTATAATCCGACTGTTTAAGGCAAAGGGCATGGAGTTTATCCCGTGTGACCCCCCGCCCGAGATCCTCTTCCAAGTCAGTTATGTCAGACTCCAGGCGTACCACCTCCTCGTTTTTACGTCTCTTAGCAAGGGAGATCAAGGATAGGGCCTGCCCACGGATGACCACCTTGAAAGCCTCCCACAATGTTACGGCCGATGAGACTGAACCCTGATTTTCTACAAAATAACGGTCAAGAGACTTCACCAAAAGGGCACGAGTTGTGGGGTCATGCAAATACCAGGGATTAATCGGTGCCACCCTCCCCCCTGCCCCCAAGGCAACATCTAAGTGTAGCAGCACCGGGGAATGATCAGAAATGCCACGAGCCAGATTTCTGACTTCCCCGATCATTTGAGCTTGGGCGGCCGGCATCAGCACATAGTCCAATCTAGATAAGAAGCCGTGGGCGCCAGAGTGAAATGTAAACTGGGCAAGCCCCGGATGCATCGATCTCCAACAGTCCACAAGCCCCATAGTGTCGATAAAGCCACCCAGCCAAGAGTGCGCCCCGGGGAGGTCTCTGGGAGGGTGCTGATCCTCTCTACCCGATACCACAGAATTGAAGTCGCCACCCACCAGCAGGAGGCCCTCCGGGAGCCCAAGCAGTAACCCTCCCAAATTCGCAAAGGTGGTGGTTTGCAACCCAGGGGGGACATAAACTGAAACCAGACACAAAGTCTGTCCTTCCCACTGGCCAACCAACACCACGTAACGCCCCCGGTCGTCGTGCATCACCTCATCGATTTCCAGCGGGAGAGAGGCTCGAACCAAAATGCCCACCCCTCTGGATCCGGTAGTGAAACCAGAGTGGGCCACCAAACGGTAGCCCCTTCTATTCATAGCATGGCATGAGTGTCCCACCAAATGCGTCTCCTGCAACAAAACTACATCAGGAGAGAGACGTTTCAGATATTGTAGCACCACCCCTCGCTTCAATCGGACCCCCAAACCATTGACATTCCATGTTAAAATGCGCAATCCCCTACCCCCCATTCCCACCACAACGGTCACCCCACCCACGTTGAGAGCAAAAAACAGCCCACTGGTTGCCTGGTACAAAACAAACGCCACCCAAAAACAACTCCCCTACTGCTACCCCCCAACTCCTGTTACACACCCCCCCACCCTGCACCCCTGCACAAGACCATCCAGCCACCCCAACTCGCAGTGTGCCTGTCGCCCCAACATGAACCTACTCTACGGAAAGAAAGAAAACCCCCCGAGGAGGAAGAATCTCACCAGATACCCCGCAGCCTCCCAATGATGAAGGAAGGGTGATACAATCCTAAAAAAACCAAAAATAAACACATCAAACCCAAGTCGGAGGTGAACGCAAGGTTGTCTAGGAACCCCCAGTCATTCGTTCACAATTGATCCGCTGATCCACCACCCTCATCCTCGGCTCGTTCCTCCCTGCCGCGCCGACGGTGCAAGGTGTCAAGCCAGTCCTCAACCGCCTCGGGCCGGTCGAAAAAGTAAGTCCGTTCCTCCAGTTCAATACGTAGCTTGGCCGGAAAAAGCATAGAGTACTTCAAGCCCATGTCTCTCAGCCGCCGCTTGACAGTCATAAATCCCATTCTCTGTTTTTGTACCGATTGTGTAAAATCAGGATAGAAACTGATGTCCACATTTTCATACTTCATCGGGCCATTCACACGGGAGGCCTGCAGGATTGTGTCACGGTCCCTGAAGTTGAAGATCCTGGCAATGATAGGTCGCGATGGGGCCCCCGGCCTCGGCCGGCCCCCCGGGACTCTGTGTGCCCGCTCCACCGTAAAGAATTTGCTGAGGCCTTTCGGCACTAGTTTGTTCAGGATCAGATCTTCCACAAAGAGATCGACCGACCCATCCTCCGACTTCTCCGGCACACCGATGATGCGCACGTTATTACGCCGAGCCCTGCTTTCAAAATCCTCCAGTCTCTTAACAGAGAGGTCGTTGAGGGCCCGCAAACTGCGGATCTCCGTCTGTAGTTCAGAGACATCTGTCTTGAGGCCCGAAGTCGTGAGATCGAGTGATTTGACCTTTTCACTGGTTTTCGACAGGTCCGCCCTAAGTAGGTTGACATCGATCAACACAGTGTCCAGCTTGTGGGCCAGCGAGTCGAATTGCTGGCCGACCGAAGCCTTCAGGGCGTCGATGGCACCCATGACATCTTGCAGTGTCAATTCCGTCGAGGGTGACGGGCCCTCCTTGACCACATCCGAAAGCCCACTCGAACCGGGAGATCCCTTCTGCTGGGCATAACGGTCCATGTTGTTCGTTTGCACGTAGCCACCTCTCCGGGTAGCTCTAGACTTTTGCTTGTCACCGTCCAGCCGGCCCGCCATTACACAGCAGGGAGAACAGATCCAGTATACCTGTGAGGCGTATCGATCTCCCTGGGGAGTCCACCTCAAGCAGTGATGGACAGCCCCCTTTGTCAATGCCACTCGACAGCCACAGATCGGTCCAACTGTAGAGCCACTGCGAGCGCCCGCCGCCAGACTCGTAACACACAACCTACATTCTTGTTAAAGGAAAGAATTATATCTATTTTTCCATAGGTGCCCTTATTACGGTGGATAGTCTCCATCACTATGTGCTAGTCCAAATTGAACTTGCATGCCTAAAACCCGTCTATGGCTATCATACCACTTGCTGTCTTTACCCACATATGACTGGGCATTGGATTACGCCTACTTATTTGTACAGCTCGACTTGGATAATTAGTTCGTAGCATTGAACAGGTAGGCATTGTAACAACGCAGTGCATATATTTCTCAATTACACACAAATGGAGAATGTGTAACTGAATGTCTATGATACCATTTTTTGGCTTGATTTTCACAGATGCCTGGCAACAGCTTTGGTTTAAGATAATTCTCACAACTAGGTCACAACCCAGTGGATTATTTGTTGCCTTATATTGACAGTGGTAGGTCTTTCTCGTGCTTATATATGGGGTATTTGACAACTCTGTTGGTTTCACTTTTGGTTTAAATTTGGGGTGCACCTAGTCCTGTAACCACCGGTCAGGATTACAGACGAAATCCACTTTAATGTTTTTTGGGTTTAACTCAACAATCACAATTTTAGTGGCACTTTGATGCTTAGGTGAGACCTGTGTGAGCCTCAGTGTCTACTTTCTATTCTGTTGTCCTACTTCTTGTAAATATGGGTGCAGCTGTTTCCAAAATTCAGACCTTAATTTTTTTTCTTCCTTCTCCTCTGTTCTGCTAATTTCTTTTGACATATCGTATGTCAACAATTTCTTTTGTCATTTTGTACAAATTGTTCATGTAGGTTTCTCCCATGTGTCACTTTGGGTATGGGTTTCAATGGATCTCTTTTGATGTAACAAGATGAAAACACTATAGTGTATTTTTGTGTTAATGTTATGTCTATGTAACTTATTTGTTGTTTAAATGTATATATAAGTGTTGTTGGTCATGTAGAGTGTGTTTTTTGTAACTGTCTTTTTATACATCTTTTTAACTTATAGCCCTGAAGAAGTCCTATGTAAAAAGGACGAAACGCGTTGGCTGAAGGTTTCTTATGAACTGAACAATAAAGAAGAAAACATTATACATCTTGTATTTACAGCCACTTTCTGACATTGAATTATGATTCTTCAATATTTATGGATAATTCTTTATCGACTTTTCTGATTAGCAGTGGTGCAGCTCCAATTCAGTTTCTTTCGTTCTATATCCCCTTGTGAGGGGAGGTGCTTCTGGACAGGGGGCACATTTGGAAATCTGCACACAAGATTGCATTGTATCTAAATAGTAGTGGTAATTTACGGTACAGGTGCTGCACATGTTGCTTTGCGGTCCACTGTCCAAATCTCGAGTTTCTATTCACGGGCAACATCATGTCATCTTAATGACGGCCGCGCACTCAGTGATTCTCGGTAGATAGGTGGCATGTTCTTGCATTGGGTTGTCTTGTTTGGGAGATTTTGAGTTAATAGAATAGCCTATGTGGAAAGAACATTGGTGTCAGCTGTCCTGACATGATTTATATGTACCAACACTGATTATTGGAATGATGCGTAAAAGACTGATAGATAGAGACGCTTATATACGTACCATTGCTGAGTTTGGTTTGTAGAATGTATGTTTTACAGTAGGAAGGAGGGGTTTTATTTCACGTATGTTGAACAGAGAGGTGCACTCATTGTGTTGCAATGTTGCTGGTGTGCTTTACTATGGAGTCGAGAAAAAACGAGTGAGAGACTTATTTCTGTATGCTCACACAGGAGTGAATGACTGTGCTTCTAGTGAGGTCTTCTATTAGGGAACAGCCAGGTCCTTACTGACGTCATGAATTACAGATGGTCTTGAGTGTGTCCTATCTTTGTAATGAAAACGTTCCAGCATTTTGTTCCCTTCACGTAGTACAGAGTTCCACCAATGTGCATCCTTTAAAGGAGAGGCATTAAGTGGGGGTTCTGTTTTTTTATGAATCACAGAACTTTTGTGGTCGAGGTTCATGAATCTCCCAGTGGGCAATGCATAGCGCTTTAGAAGATGAGCACTTAGTCGCAGGGAGCCGGTGAAGTGCTTGGGGAGCTGTAGTGAATGATGTGATGCAGGTGTAGGTGAAATGTTTGATGGCTGATGCACTCTGTATTCTTTGTTGCCTTCTGAGTAGGCAGAGTGGTACACACAGGAAAGAGTGTCTTCTGCTAAATAAACTGTGCTGACGCTTGTAGGCAATGGCTTAGCTACCTGAAGCACAAAATATGCAGCTACGTGAAACCTCAGGATAGGAAGCTTCGCACAAGATGTTCAGTTGGGGTTATGGTTCAAAGGTGGCGCTTATATGATGTTGGGGTGGAGTTCGCGCTATACAAAACCGACAAAAAAAGCATTTGCAATGCAATAGGGCTCACATTAGCGAGAGTTTGAGCTATTGACGTTCTAAAGGGCAATGCCTTTTTCTTATCTGTTGGTTTTTAAACATAAATAAAAGGCATTGTCATTTACAATGGCAATTGCTTAAACTCTTGCGAATGCGAGACCTATTGCATTGCAAATGCTTGTTTCAAAGGCACCTCGAAACGGGTCTCTATCGGACTCTGTTTTGTGCCCTGGCACAGGCGGTCCGTTTTTTTCCGGTCCGTCGGACCCCCTGTCACCCGCAGCCCTACAACTCGGACACAGGGGGAGACCCATGGGTCTCCCCAACACAGCCATGTACGGTGCGGATGGCACCGATGCGTACTCACTGTAGGGGGCGCACTTGTCCGCGACATACCCATTCAGTCAATGGGAGCCCATGTACGCGTCGTACGACCGGCTCCCATTGACTTCTATGGGAGTCCGACCGAACCGAGTCCGACAGCATACGGCCGCATCGTACTCGCTCCGTCGGACTGCAGGACTCCGGCTCGGTCGGAAAACACTCCGCATCCGGATCGGTCGGAGTGCTTTCCGACCCGGATCGGAATCGGCCCCTATATATACAACAGCATAAAACGTATTTCTACAAATCATGCACAAAAGTGAAAAACAAAAATGTTCCAGAAATCCACTCACTACACAAGAGTGAAACTGGCACTATGGAGCCAAAAAAAGGTGGGGAGAAAACAGTGGAGGAAAAGGGACTGTAGAAAAATAAGAAAAGAAACAGGTTTACCTTTACTCGGAACTGGGGTACTTTTGAAGAGGAGAATCTTCACCTCTTTTGTAAGGGTGGCCAAAGAGGTGGTGGACCCTAACTGGGAGCCATGGGCACTACCAGAGAAGATCTGTGCCACAGTGTGTTCTCATCTGAAAGCAAGGTTTCTAAGAGTTTCAGAACTACAAAAACACCTTGGACCACTTGAACTTTTCAGTTTCCAGGCAAGTTTTGGGGATGGAGTTGTGAAGTAGGCATTTGTATCGCAATTACGATCCCTAAGTGAGGCTCTGAAGCGCAGAAGTACCTCGTGTCTCCAATCCTGAAATGTTCACATACAAATAACTGATTCCAGATGTGTTAGTCTAATTAGTTCAGGGGAAGCAATACAAGATTACAGCACCCAAAACAAATTAGACTGCCACAGTGTCCATAATGAACTGGAGGAAGGTGGTCACCTTCGCCTCAGTTGAAAGTGAATGCTCTTGGCAATCACATTATTTTGTGTTAGTTGGTCATGTGCCGATTTCTGCGCACACAAGTTATAACATGTCCGTGTCGTAAGCATCTCTGCCTCAAAAAATGGCACTTCGGTAATTTTGTCATACTTTAATTCTAAAGTTCCTGCAAATGTATTTTTATGTCCTGTGATTTCAGATAACACTTTCGTTGAAGTTTAATGATATGTGTGTTACGTTGAGAGCACTCTGGCACCTGGGGATTTTGTGGGCATCTCCTTAGTATAAAAAGTCATCCAAATCAGAGCTCACCCCATAGATCTACTACTGTGAGTATTCTGTGTTTATCCCTAGGGCAGCAGCATTACTGTTATGATGTCAACCCCATAGTTCTACTACAATGGAGGTCTGTGGTCATCCCCCTGGGTGACTACAAATCTTGTTCTGCGCTGACCCACTAGATCTATGTCTGTAGTTCTGCACCTACCTCTGTGGTAGATGCATCTCAGCTTTGCTTTTGGGGGGCTGTATGGACATATTACAGTGGGATGTGTGGTCATCCCTCTCCTGGGTAATAACATATCTGCTATTGAGCTTACGCCGTAGAGCTACCATTGTAGGTTTGTTAAATAAAATTATTTTCTGCCTACTCAAAATCTGAAACATGAAACAAGTGCTAGCATGGGAATTAATTTAAATAAACATTGTTCAATGTCACTATCTCACATCAATAAGGTTGATACCCACTTTCGCTCGCTGGGTGGACTTCACTCCCATGCGACAGACCTTTGCTACCGTTTTTAGGAGGCTAGGAGCTATAAATCAAAATAATTTTTAATCACAATGCTATTTCTAAGTTCAGACAATAGTGAGATTTTTTATATGTTTTAAGGGTTTTATTATAGTTGAAAAGGTTTAGTAAATTGTTTTTTTTTTAACTCAATCTATCAAATTACAGAGTTGACTATAAAAATATGGTTAGAGCAAGCCAGAACAAATGGTGAATTAGATCGTGTTCCATAAAGGAAAGACTCTCTATTCTGAAGAATGGGCGAAATCGGTGTTAGCAAGAACCCAAAAAAGAGCTGAAGTTTGAAAGGCAAGAGTGAGAGTCAGAGCATGAAGCTTAAATTCAATTAAATAGTATCAGTTGAACTTCATATAAAGAGAGGTAATACAAAAGCAAAACTGATCATGACGGATCAATAGCGCTTGCAATCAGCGATAAGGTCAGGTAGGATAGGAAATCAGTCTTCAGCATAAAGCCGTTAGCATTCAGCTTCGATGCGGACAAATGGTATGGGTCTGGGAAAGTATGAGGAAAAAGCATGGTACTCTACTCTATGAACACGCACTAATATAATCAGTCGAAAGAAATGCTGCAGTTCATTTAGTAGCTTCTTGGCTCAGTGACAGAATATCGAAACCATAAATATCGTGCTGCCAAAATATTGGCAAAAATATTGATCACAAAAATATTGTTTTCTGTACATAGAATGGTAAGTACAAAAATATCGAAAAAAATGGTCGTTATACACTAATATTGAAATAATATATACAAGAATATTGTTATATATATATATATAGTCATATATATATATATATAGTTAAAATAGTCAATATTAAATCTTTTAACATGTAACATTAATATATTGTTAATTAAATATGCTTAAATAATATTTTAAGACATATATACATACATATAAATATACTTATTTAAACACACACATATTTATATGTGTTAGTTGCTGCTCACATATATAAATGAAAACTAAAATTAAAAATATTAATTATAATGTATATCATACTTTTCTTTTTTTTAAACGTACTAATAAAACACACACATATATATATATATATATATATATATGAAAATACGTTTAACTAAAAATATCTTAGAAATATAAAAATTCTTAACATACAAAATTCAATACACAAAAATATTGACAGCAACGGAACTAAATCGAGAGATCCGGAAGAAATACAGCAGGCATTACTATCATGATTTACAGATCTATATAAAGAAGATCTTGAACCTACCCATGACCAAATAGCTCGCTGGTTAACAGATAAATCTCTTCCAACTCTAGTGGAGGCCACTAAGGAAGCCTTGGATGCTCCTATAACATTGGAAGAGATACTGGCCCAAATAAAGCGTGCAAAAAACAAAAAAGCCGCAGGGCTTGATGCTCTTCCCAATGAAATATATAAATTACTCCAAGAGGACCTCCTTCCAGTCCTCCACAGGCTGTTTAACTCAATATACTGTTCCAATGGGGTATTGCCGAGATCATGGAGTGAGGCCACGATAATGTTAATTTTAAAACCAGGGAAAGACCCCCTAGCGGCAGATTCCTACCGTCCAATCTCCCTGCTAAACGCAGATTACAACATTTTCATGGGGGATATTAGCAGGAAGATTGGCAAAACTGGCCCCTAGCTTAATTCATTCCAACCAGAAGGGCTTCATACAGGGGAGGGTTATCCAAGAACAAACCCAATTGTTGATTGGTAATATTGACCTAGCAGAAGCAAGAACCGATCCATTATCTGTGGTGGCAATAGATGCCGCCAAGGCATTTGATCGTGTGTGCTGGAGGTATCTCTGGGGTGTCCTAGAGGAAATGGGAATTGGTCCAATATTTGTGAGGACCATCAAACAATGTTATTTAGGTGCTTCGGCTAAAATCCTCTTGAATGGCTCACTTATCCCCAGTTTTCCTATACTGTCCCCTGTCTCCCTTTTTATTCAATCTCTATATAGAGCCTTTAGCTCAATCAATCAGATTAGATAAAGCAATTGTCCCATTCAAATCATCAAGTTACCAAAGTAAATTGGCTCTTTATGCGGACGATGTGATAGTCTATACAAGTGATCCAGAGCACACAATTCCACACTTGGACTCTATGTTGAGGGAATTTGGCAAAGTTTCAGGGTATTGTGTCAACTTAGAAAAAACTGAAATAATGTACTGGAATACCACATACACGGGAGGCCTTATAAGTAAGGAGTTCAGATATTTAGGAATTAAAATAGTCAAAAATCTGAATAACATCCCATTATTAAATCTTGGGAAAATTGAGAAAGACATAGACTATCTATTTGCTAAATGGAAAAATCTTCCCTTGACAATATACGGTAGGGTCAACCTGGTCAAAATGTCTGTGCTTCCTAAACTGACATATGTATTTAATGCAATTCCCCTAACATTCCCTGGAAAAGCTATAACCAAGATACAGGGTAAAATCGGTTGTTTCATATGGGGTCGGAAAATGCTAGAATGTCATGGAAAAAGCTCAGGAGGAGGCTCCTTAAAGGAGGCTTAGCATTACCAGACATAAACTGGTATCTGATGGCTTTCCAGTTTAAAAGTGTAAGAATGTTACTATCTATTCCGGAACAAACATCGTGGGGGAGAGTGTTAAGGGCAATGGTATCAGTTGAAGGCGGCAATAGCCAAGATGGGTTCCTGTACAAATTTGGCGCTCCAAGGTTTTTTAAAAAGGTTTGGCTAAAGGTTCTGAAATCAGCCCTATTAACCTGGTATACACTAAGGAGGATATGGGGTATTGAATACTTTTCGGATTTTGCCCCAATTTGGGATTCCCCCGGGACACCACTCCACATGTGTGATAGTCTAGCGATACCGATCAAGAACGCAGGTATGGAGCGATGGTCAGATTTGGTAGACTCAGAGGGTATTCTCCCTTGGGGAGTACTATCAGCTAGAATAGGTCCCTCCTTTTCAAGGTTCAAATATCTTCAATTGAAAAGTTGGTACGAGACTGAGAAATGGAATATTATTGGAAATTGGGACTTAGAACAGCTATTTCAAGATCCGTCCTCAAGGAAGAAGGAAATAGCCTTATGGTACGCTCGAATTCAAGATGCTGAAGAAGCCACGATTCCTTCCCCTATTTCAGTATGGAACGATTCACCTTTAGCCGCCCAAATCGAGGAACTATTTAATCCATCAATAAAGACACTATATAAGTATATAAAGCCGGCCTCCTTGAAGAAAAACCATTTCTACGTAATAAATAGCGTATACTATACTCCTGCCAAAATTGCTAAATTTGCACCCATCCCGCCTCCAAGCTGTAGTCTGATCAATGCAAATGACATACATATATTCTTCCAATGTCCAGTGCTATCTACATTTTGGAAAGGTGTGGGAGAGGTTTTAACATCTGTGTTAGAGGTTGATATAGTAATAGACCTTTCCTTGGTGTTTTTTGGTATAAATGTATCTACACGTGGTGTACTCACACAAAACCACTTGGCCCTTGTACTATATTTAATCATCCTGGCAAGGAGAGAAATTTGTATCAAGTGGAAGGATAACAAAGCCCCGGGTAAGGAAGAATGGTTGAGATCTGCCTTCAGATCGGCACGTTTAGACCAAGACACTCAACCTAATACTTGGCAGCCATTGTTACGATGGGCACAACAGAGGTATTTGATTTAAATCTCAATTGAAGTACCCCTCAAAGTGCTTTAATACCCTTTCCGTCCTATGATTACACCAGTCCTCAAAGACATGAGGAAGGCCAAGGGGCCTAGACGGAAACAGTGAGCCAAAGAGGCCCCCAGGTACCGAAGAAAAAATCTGGCTTGTTAAATCTGCGAAAGTCTTTGGTGAAATGATGACAAAAAAAAATAATAATAATAATAATTATTAATAATAAATGAACAATTCGTTGTTAATTACTTATTCCCACCCTATCCCCTAAAACCACAATATACACCTACTATATAACATAAAAATATATTTATTACATAATTGACATATTCATAAATAAATCACACATGTAATTACAATTATTAATTAATTACTACAAACCCAACAACCCGCACATAAAATATAACTTAAAATATATAACAATTACACAATTTACATAATTATCAATTAAATAATTCATTTTAAGTTAATATATTATTACTTAATTAACTTCCCATCCTGTACGCCTACAAACACAATAACCCGTGCCTAAAACATAACTTAAAAAATAATATTTACACAAATTACATAATTATTAATTAAATAATATTTAATAAAGTATTACTCAATTAACTACTTACCCTATACCCCTACAAACTCAACAGCCCGCACCTAAGACGTAACTTACAAAATAATAATTACACAAGTTACATAATGAATTATCAATTAATTAATAATTACTGCATGATTAATTACCTACTCACCCTGTACCCCTACAAACCCAACTACTTACACCTAAAACCTAACTTAGAAAATATTAACTACTCAATTTACATAATTAATTAACAATTGCATAATTAATATTAATCCAAAAATCATTATTAATTAATTATAGTTAATTCACTTCTCACCCTGTGCCCCTATAACCCTTACTATAAGAAATTCAATTAAAATTATAAATAATTTAAAATTACAAACTATATAAAAACATTAACACTTATACAAACAATACCATATAGTATTACAATATTATTTAAAATACATAACGATAACTACAAAACAATATTTTTACACTAATATTATTGTAAAACGATATTAACAACAACGATATTCTTGAAAACTATATGGCTTACCTTAAGAAATCAATATTTTTGTCAACAATATCCCTGCATCACAATTTTTCTGTGACACAATATTAAACGTCAACATGCTGGTAGACAAACTCAGGAGGGGAATAGTGCTTCAATACATAACGCTTTATACAAAAGGGGTTAGGCCCAAGGACTGTAGCCAGGTAGGGCCTTGATAAATAATACACAAAAAAGACCTAGCTACTATTTGATTATGCTGCTATCCACTTTAGACGGACACAAGAAACCAATGTTTGAATTTCATTGGATCAGGTTATTTATTTAACCTTTTCTTTATATGTATCACCAGCTTTTATTCATTATTTCATGAGAGTCCAATGAAATTCAAACATTGGTTCATTGTGTCTGTCTAAAGTGGATAGCAGCATATTCAAATAGTAGCTAGGTCTTTTTTGTGTGTTATGAATACATAAAGCGGCATTCACCAGATGTCGTCCTCTTACAGGAAACACACAGTGGAAACACTCGGTACATGAGGATATAGATTAATAGCACACGCCGGATTCACCTCTAGGTCCAGATGGATGGGACTACTTCTGCGTAACTCCTCCTTCATTGTTGACCTGATACGGATAGACACGCAGAGTCGATTTGCTGCAATGAAAGCACATGGGAGGGAGGATCTTTTAAAATCCTGACGGCCTATGTTCCCCCAGTGCTACACAACACAGCTCTCCCGGATTTGGACAAGATAATATTAGACCTACCTGACGGAGATGATAGGAGGTGACCTGAACATAACACTATGCGATCAGAAAGATAGCCATCCACCTAGATGCACCCGATCTGACTTCGTTGACTTTATGGTGGCCCTGGGGTTCGTAGATGTATGGCATGAGATGAATCCTCACTTACTACAGTACACATTTTACTCTGGAGCCCATAATAGCCTGTTCCGCATAGATCACATAATGGCGCTGGATGAGAAAACACACAATTTTAAAGAGGTACGACATTTGGCATGGGGAATTTCAGACCATTTCCTGAAGATGAAATTGTGGGGTCGGTCACCTCCCCACAGACTCTCGGGAAGCTTTCAAGACTGTACTCAGGGTCAGGCGCTCTCGCTCACAGAGGGTCATAAGAAAGACAAAAGGGAGAAGCTGGTGAGATAAAATGGATATGGAATCAAGTCTGGTGCGCACTCAGACAGCCAGACACACCTTGGACATAAAGCGCAATAAAAAACTTTGTAACAGAGGCAGCCAGGACTAAACACTTAATGACACAATAAAAAATATACGAGCTTGGGGATAGGGCAGAAAAACTCCTAGCCTGGCTCAACAGGCAGAAATGGGCGGACCTTTGGGTAACCACTTTAAAAGCAGATACTGGAGAAATGTGGAAGAACCCGCAGGCGATAGCGGAGGCCTTTGCTTCCCATTTCACACAATTGTATTCTCCTGCTACCTCGGCCACAGCCAATGACTTCCAATCCCGATCCTCTCTCCAGACGATTGGCTGAGACTGGAGACTGACCCAACTGAAGATTAAATAATTGCTGCAACCACAGAATACAATCCAGGAAGGCGATGGGACCGAACGGCCTCCCAATAGAATTCTTTAAATTCACTGCCACCAAAAGAGCCCCACACCAGCGTCAGATGTACCTAGAAAGCAAACAAAGAGATATATTGCCGGAAATCAAGGGCTGGCCTCCACAGATGTAATACACAAGAAAGGTAAGCCTGCAGAGGATTGTAGCTCCAACCGCCCTCCCTCTCTGCTCAATCCGGAAGTTAAAATCCTAATTAAACTACTAGCATCTCGTCTACTCCAATTTGCCACCAAACCATTCCACCCGGACCAATCGGCTTTATGCCGGGGCACAGCACGGCCCTCAACCTGCGCTGCCTCCATGGAGTGCTGGGACAAATCGGTATGATCAAAGAGTACACAGCAATATTGTCTCTTGACACCTGCATCGCCTTCGATAGAATTGAGTGGCCCTATCTGTTTGCGGTCCTGGAGTGCGTGGTATTTGGTCAGAACTTCTTGGCATGGATCCAACTGCTATATGCAGAGCCTTTGGCGCAGGTGGTGCTAAATGGCCATACCTCCCAGGTGTTTCCTCTCCGACCAGGTCCACGGCACGGCTGCCCCCTGTCACCACTAATATGAGCTTTGATTCTAGATCCCTTGGGAACCTGGATAAGGGGGGACCCATTGGTCCGAGGACTACGATGGACGGAGGGGTGGGAAGACAAAATCCCCTCATATGCAAACGATGTGCTCTTATATGTCGCATCGCCACGGTCCTCTATCAGCAGGATACTCCAGATCTGCACTAACTTTGGGAAATACTCAGGGTATACCATAAACTGGTCCAAGTCAATAATATTTATCCTATATGATCCTGCCCCAACCCTGCCATCGAATTGCGGGGTGACAATAGTGAGATAGTGATGGAGGGTTTTTGGTATTTTCGGAAATTTGTTACAGCTGACCTTTTTCATGCACACAATCTATTGGGCCCATTGACTCGTTTAGAAAGTGACGTGTGACACTGGAGATCACTGCTGCTGTCCCTACTTGGCCGAGCGTTTCTCTTTAAATTGATGGCGTTGCCACGCTTCTTCTATGCCCTACAAAACACACCTTACAAGGTCCCCAACTCTTATTTTACCAAGTTAGAGGGTGAGGTTAGGACCTTACTCTGGGATGGGCGGCCCCATGCATTGCAACACATAAACGTGTTAGCAGATGGTAAAATGGTGGGATTGCATTACCCAACACTGAAGTGTATTATTAGCAGCCCATATGCCGGTCACAGACCAATGGGCTCATTGACCACATGACGAGTCATCATATTGGATGGATAGATGGCTCATGGGCCCGGGGGCTATAGAAGAGCCCTATACACAAACCCTAGGCATCAACACCTCACGGGCCCAACAGCACAAACAATCCCCCTGTGGCATCAAGAGACTAAGAGACTAGGATGACACAATAAAGTGACGCAGACTGTGCCCCTATGGGAGGCAGAGAAGTTGGGCAGACTCGGCTCCTGCCCGGGCTTTGATAAAAGGGACACCATAGGTATTTCGAGGGTGGGAGACCTTAGGGCAAGGGTAGCAATAATTCCATTCTCCGATTTACAGAAAGAGTACAAAATGTCAAACACAGAACATTCATATACTTGCAAATACGACACGCTCTTATGGCTGTCATCCCACCTGACGAAGACCCACCAGAAGACTCCCCACTAGAAGACAGACTTTTAACAGACTACATGGACCAACGGGCCATCTCCATGACATACCAAAAAATAATCAATAACTTACCTGACCCCCTTATGTGCCTTTGTATACTTTGGCAGGAAGACTGTCAGGAACGGCTTTCCTCTACACAAGAAGTAGCCATCACATCATAACTTAGGTTGCTACAGCTTAAAATACTTAATAGATCATATTTTTCCTGTGGTACCCTGGTAAAAATGGGAAGGAGGGACGACGCTATGTTTAGAAGGCTTTCCATGCAGGAAGGTATGTTCTACCATACACTATGGGAATGCCCGGCCATCAAACTCTAATGGGAGGCTCTGGTGTCTCAGATGCGGGGTGTGTGTGGGGGGAACTTCGTACGATGCCTAAACTATGTCTTCTCAACATGTGGGAAGCAACAGACATGACTCACATGGAGCAGCTCTGGGTCACCCTGGGACTGACAATTGCGAAACAAAATATTACCAGGAGGTGGGGGTGGTGGAGGCTCTAATGACAGGGGAATGGGAACGAGACATGTACTGGTGCATGTTAGCAGAAAGGGTCGTTTACGAAAACAGGGGTTGACCCCAGAAGTGGGACCGGGTGTGGGGCAAATGGAATGCCTACAGAGGCGCTATATGTGTCTCACCCACCAGTCGAATGGGCGGAACCCGCTGGGAAGGGAACATTATAGTGGAAAATGGTGACGAATTGTAATGGGTCCTTGATGGTTTGAACTGCACACTGTGGTAAGGTAAAATGTATTCGGTTTGCTTGTCATAACTGTGTTTATATTTAATATCTGCTGTATGACTGCCTAAGTTTAATAAACAGAGTTGAAAAAAAACATTGCACAAGTGTCCTTGGCTGTATTCATTTTGCATTTTAATAAAACTTTTATCAAAAGCAAAGAAGTCAGTAATCACAAAACAAACCAACATAGCTTTTCCCGTACCAATTTATCGAGCATATAATCCTAACACATCTAGAAATCACACTGCTTGCATGCATTTTCTTCACCTGAGCAAAGAAGAAGTCACATGGTTATAAACACAACTGCAGATAGCAGGGGCCAAGACAGGCACCTCGGGCTTTCGAGAGAAAACGGTGAAAAGGACCTTAGGTAAAGATACACAGCAGAGGTGTCTGTGCTGAGCTAACAGGATTTTAACTTTCTCACTTACAAGTGCTGAGGTGAAAATGGGGCTTCAGTACTCACAGATGAGGAGGCCTGCAGATCTCTTATAACACAGGAGTACATTATAGATGCAGTTTCAGAACAACATGACTGATGTAAAACTGGTAGACCAATAAGCGTAAAGCCATGCGCACACGTACAGGTTCATTGGTTCTGTGGCTATCCCCATGGAGGACCCCATAGATCTATTACGATGGGTTCAGTGGTCACCCTTTCGTTCCCCCGCTCCACCCCAGAAAGAAGACCTCTCATCTGCTTCTTTGCTGACCCTATAGACCATCTACTGTGGGTTGTATGGTTCTGGAGCTCTCCCTAGTGTAGCAACATCACCTTTACTGGGCTGACCCCCATTGACCCATTACTGTGGAATCAGTGAGTATGTACCTACCCCTCAGGTAGCAACATCCCCGCTCTGGGGTGACGTCATAGGCGTACTACAGTGGGGTTTCTGGCCACCCCCTAAGAGTAACGACACGCTTGCATCTGGGCTAGTCCAATAGACCTCTTACTGTGGTTGTGCTACTATCCCTACGGAAGTGACATCACTGGTTGCGGGTGGGCGCTATAGATCTTCTTCAGTGGAATCTGTAGTCACTCCACCCCCGGGTATTAATTCATCTGCTTCTGGACTGCACCTGTGGACCTATCACAATTAGCTCTGTGGTTTAGAATGGTATCGGCCTAAATTTATTCGCTCCCTGAGATGATCACTTACTCTGAAATGCCCTCCTTGTATGCCCCAAGCAGTAACCACCCAACTGCAGGTATTACTGCTATCGGTATCGAGCAGATAAACAATATGTGGCAATGAAAGAATAAGCACCAAAATTCACCCCAGCCTTCTTGCCTGATCCACACCTTCATATCAGACGTTTGTCTTTCCACCCATATGTTTCCTGACCTCCTTTTTACTCAAATTTCATGTTTATTTTCATTGACTAAGCTGAAAGTCTTACAATATTCACAGTATACTCTGATGGCGCTAGTAGGCTTTAAAAGTAAGCATGAAACATCTTCAAATGCCTAAAACATATAAAAAGAGTAAAGAAAAGTCCTCTTTGTTCCTATTATGGAACCATTAATGTATTCTCTCTGGTCTGCACCTAGTGAGCTGCCATGCTGCAGCAACATAAGCTACAATGAAGAGAACAATATGGGATAGTTTGGTTCATTTGCACAGTGCAATCTCCTCTATGATGGTGTTACATCACTGAAGTCACAGAAATTGTGAAAAATGCAAATGTGACACCCAAAGAGCAAGTGCTCCAAATGAGTATTGCCAATTCAGCAGGAGATTGGTAAGAGTATGGAATGGAGCTGGTGGTGCTTTTTGGAACACTCAGTTGCAAATGCCTTACTATAGCAGGGCCACTGGAATTATGCAATTGTGCGGCGATTTTCACATAATTATAGAAAACGAGTGAGAGACTTATTTCTGTATGCTCACACAGGAGTGAATGACTGTGCTTCTAGTGAGGTCTTCTATTAGGGAACAGCCAGGTCCTTACTGACGTCATGAATTACAGATGGTCTTGAGTGTGTCCTATCTTTGTAATGAAAACGTTCCAGCATTTTGTTCCCTTCACGTAGTACAGAGTTCCACCAATGTGCATCCTTTAAAGGAGAGGCATTAAGTGGGGGTTCTGTTTTTTTATGAATCACAGAACTTTTGTGGTCGAGGTTCATGAATCTCCCAGTGGGCAATGCATAGCGCTTTAGAAGATGAGCACTTAGTCGCAGGGAGCCGGTGAAGTGCTTGGGGAGCTGTAGTGAATGATGTGATGCAGGTGTAGGTGAAATGTTTGATGGCTGATGCACTCTGTATCCTTTGTTGCCTTCTGAGTAGGCAGAGTGGTACACACAGGAAAGAGTGTCTTCTGCTAAATAAACTGTGCTGACGCTTGTAGGCAATGGCTTAGCTACCTGAAGCACAAAATATGCAGCTACGTGAAACCTCAGGATAGGAAGCTTCGCACAAGATGTTCAGTTGGGGTTATGGTTCAAAGGTGGCGCTTATATGATGTTGGGGTGGAGTTCGCGCTATACAAAACCGACAAAAAAAGCATTTGCAATGCAATAGGGCTCACATTAGCGAGAGTTTGAGCTATTGACGTTCTAAAGGGCAATGCCTTTTTCTTATCTGTTGGTTTTTAAACATAAATAAAAGGCATTGTCATTTACTGGATGTATGACGTTACAACGCATGCTATTACAACGCATACCTTTACATCGCATTTTTTACAACGCTAGTACTACTACAACGCATTACTTTACAACGAATTCTGTTACAACGCAAAACCTATTACAATACAGAAAAGAGCTGTTACAACGAAGTATATTACAACGCATACCATTACAACGCGATTTTTTTTTTTTTAAATTAAAAGTACAATAAAATCTGGCACGGGATGCAGGGAAATTAGGGGTTTTAGGGTGGGGAAGTGTATTAAAACGTGGAGAACAACTGTACGTAAATCGTCTGAAACGCATTACCAAATTAATACTCGGGTATTAAAATTAATACTCGAGTATTAAAATTAATACTCAAAATTCCCCAAAAAAATCCGTTTTCACACATTACTAAGCTTTTAAAAAATAACGAAACTATAAATAACATAACAAACACATTTTTAACATGATTAGATCGCAAAGTAAGTAAACCAACTGTAACATAACACACATACACATAGGCGCCATTTTACCCTTCTCACTTGTAAAACTTGTCCTACCACAGTTTCTATGCAAACAATACCAAAAGACATGTTCCAAAATGGATGCCAAAACGGAGCAAATGAATCAAAACAATATTTGTTAAAAAGCATTTTTAAATTATCATTTTCCACAGTAAAACAAAGCAATAAAAAAAACACATCGAACGCAGTTTTTTAAAAAATTAATAGTGACACAGAGTAAAACTTATAAATACAAGGGAGACACCATTTTGCACTCAGTTGATTATCAACTAGCAGAGAGAGCAGACGTAATAAGCTGACCCTCTGTCACCTGCACTGCGACCTCCTCACAGAGAGCACAGAATTCACTCGTTAAAGCATAACAGCAGAACAACTACTAGTAAGTTATTAATATATTTCTAAACGTTAGTTTTTAGAACAATATATTTTCATAACCCACTAAAAATATAATTTTAATTAATAATAAAAACTTTACAAATGTAA
Source organism: Triturus cristatus (assembly GCF_964204655.1). Taxonomy (NCBI): domain Eukaryota; kingdom Metazoa; phylum Chordata; class Amphibia; order Caudata; family Salamandridae; genus Triturus; species Triturus cristatus. The sequence continues at coordinate 1,389,894,841 of NC_140591.1, read as the reverse complement.
TGTTTCCAATATATTATCAACAAAATTAAACTCAAAATTAAAACAAATTTTTTATTTTCCACAACCAGAAAATCGGAAGATTTTGACATTCCACAATAGCAGCACCTATTTTGGCATCCTCACCACGTTAACGATTGACAAACTCAATTATTCAGGTAAATGTTATTTATGTGTAATGGTTTTACTTGTAAAATTTATTTTTAAAAATTTCCTAAAGTCATGTTTGGCAAAGGTGTTTTTTTATTATTACTCAATCTCACCACATAATAAAGGAAAAATTACCATGATACTAGAGTTACAATTTCTAATAAGACTTCAGTTACTTACCACATCTGCAAAAGCGTTTCATATTACTAGGGCAAATATTTGTATTCTAAGTCCATGAATGTTCTGCATTTTACAAATTTCGTAATAGTTTCGAAATTACCTGTTATGTTTTAGTTGAAAAATGCATCAAATGTGTAGTATGTTTACTCTCACCAATTGTTACTCATACTCCTTTTTCTTTTAACAAAAGTGATTTTTTTTTTCTTTTTTCTAACCAACGTTGACAAAGGATCAAATATTTTTTTTTTTTTTTTCCACCAGTGAACATCTTTTCACCCAAAAAATTTCAACCTCCTACAAGCATCAGGTTAAAGGGACGATAACAAAAAAACCACTGGAAAAGGTATGTAACCTTTTCCATTTTTTTAATACTATACATTATTAATCATTCCTTTTGCAATTATTCCTCCTCTAACGGACCTAATTTGAAAACTAATGGATAGTTTAGAGAAACAATATACTATTTCTTCTCTAGGAAGGAGCAACATTAGGGATATTTCTGTGTAGGGTAGGGATACATATCTCTATTTCTACTGCAGTAAGGTGCATTGATTAGGACAGTGTCATGTAGTACTAGTTATATTGCATGTCAGTATAATTATAAAGATACTCAGTTTCAACATTTGTAACCACCGTTAATTATTATTTTTTCCTCTTTTTTTTTCCCAAAGAAAACAACTTTAAATCACAACTAAAATCTTGAGCCAACAAAGGAAATCATCTTCAGCCACCTCATCCAGAAAAGCGAGTTCTACGAAACAAGGTATATATTTTCAGCACGGATTCTTAACCTTAAAAATACTACACTAACTATCGCATTGCTAAAGTTTTCCAAAAAAAATCAATGCAGTTATGATTACATTTCCCCATTTCAGAATTATATTTCATGTCTAAAGGATGGTTTAGCATTACGGAAATTGTTATGTGCTGCAACTTATATCACATGTGCGATTTTTAAAGGAAATTTTAAAAAAACACATTTCTCAACATCGTTCTGTTTCCAAATTTTTTTCTTTTTTCACTTTTCCAGACATTTATTTATCGATTCCACAACAAATCACCTTGTAAGTGTCTACACAAGCCTACACACCAATACCACTGAACAAGAGTCAGCCAGAAAAGCAATTTCGAAAGAAAAAGGTAATTTCAAGCAACATTGTAAGGTGCAGCAGATTTTAAAATGTACCATGCTTTAGAGGTAACAATTAACTATTCTAACTCCAGGAAGGTGCAGCAGTAGGGAAAGTGTTGGATAGTGTAGGGGTATCAATTTACTATTCTAACTCCAGGAAGGTGCAGCAGTAGAGAAAGTATTGGATAGTGTAGGGGTATCAATTTACTATTCTAACTCCAGGAAGGTGCATCAGTAGGGAAAGTGTTGGATAGTGTAGGGGTATCAATTTACTATTCTAACTCCAGGAAGGTGTATCAGTAGGGAAAGTGTTGGATAGTGTAGGGGTATCAATTTACTATTCTAACTCCAGGAAGGTGCAACAGTAGGGAAAGTGTTGGATAGTGTAGGGGTATCAATTTACTATTCTAACTCCAGGAAGGTGCATCACTAGGGAAAGTGTTGGATAGTGTAGGGGTATCAATTTACTATTCTAACTCCAGGAAGGTGCAACAGTAGGGAAAGTGTTGGATAGTGAAGGGTTATCAATTTACTATTCTCACTCCAGGAAGGTGCATCAGTAGGGAAAGTGTTGGATAGTGTAGGGGTATCAATTTACTATTCTAACTCCAGGAAGGTGCTTCAGTAGGGAAAGTGTTGGATAGTGAAGGGTTATCAATTTACTATTCTCACTCCAGGAAGGTGCATCAGTAGGGAAAGTGTTGGATAGTGTAGGGGTATCAATTTACTATTCTAACTCCAGGAAGGTGCAGCAGTAGAGAAAGTGTTGGATAGTGTAGGGGTATCAATTTACTATTCTAACTCCTGGAAGGTGCATCAGTAGGGAAAGTGTTGGATAGTGTAGGGGTATCAATTTACTATTCTAACTCCAGGAAGGTGCATCAGTAGGGAAAGTGTTGGATAGTGTAGGGGTATCAATTTACTATTCTAACTCCAGGAAGGTGCATCAGTAGGGAAAGTCTTGGATAGTGTAGGGGTATCAATTAACTATTCTAACTCCAGGAAGGTGCAGCATTATTGAAAGTGTTGGATAGTGTAGGGGTAACAATTTACTATTCTAACTCCAGGAAGGTGCATCAGTAGGGAAAGTGTTGGATAGTGTAGGGGTATCAATTTACTATTCTAACTCCAGGAAGGTGCATCAGTAGGGAAAGTGTTGGATAGTGTAGGGGTATCAATTTACTATTCTAACTCCAGGAAGGTGCATCAGTAGGGAAAGTATTGGATAGTGTAGGAGTATCAATTTACTATTCTCACTCCAGGAAGGTGCATCAGTAGGGAAAGTGTTGGATAGTGTAGGGGTATCAATTTACTATTCTAACTCCAGGAAGGTGCATCAGTAGGGAAAATGTTGGATAGTGTAGGGGTATTAATTTACTATTCTTACTCCAGGAAGGTGCATCAGTAGGGAAAGTGTTGGATAGTGTAGGGGTATCAATTTACTATTCTAACTCCAGGAAGGTGCAGCAGTAGGGAAAGTGTAGGATAGTGTAGGGGTATCAATTTACTATTCTAACTCCTGGAAGGTGCTTCAGTAGGGAAAGTATTGGATAGTGTAGGAGTATCAATTTACTATTCTCACTCCAGGAAGGTGCATCAGTAGGGAAAGTGTTGGATAGTGTAGGGGTATCAATTTACTATTCTAACTCCAGGAAGGTGCATCAGTAGGGAAAATGTTGGATAGTGTAGGGGTATCAATTTACTATTCTAACTCCAGGAAGGTGCTTCAGTAGGGAAAGTGTTGGATAGTGAAGGGTTATCAATTTACTATTCTCACTCCTGGAAGGTGCTTCAGTAGGGAAAGTGTTGGATAGTGTAGGGGTATCAATTTACTATTCTAACTCCAGGAAGGTGCAGCAGTAGGGAAAGTGTAGGATAGTGTAGGGGTATCAATTTACTATTCTAACTCCTGGAAGGTGCTTCAGTAGGGAAAGTGTTGGATAGTGTAGGAGTATCAATTTACTATTCTCACTCCAGGAAGGTGCATCAGTAGGGAAAGTGTTGGATAGTGTAGGGGTATCAATTTACTATTCTTACTCCAGGAAGGTGCATCAGTAGGGAAAATGTTGGATAGTGTAGGGGTATTAATTTACTATTCTTACTCCAGGAAGGTGCATCAGTAGGGAAAGTGTTGGATAGTGTAGGGGTATCAATTTACTATTCTAACTCCAGGAAGGTGCAGCAGTAGGGAAAGTGTTGGATAGTGTAGGGGTATCAATTTACTATTCTAACTCCAGGAAGGTGCAGCAGTAGGGAAAGTGTTGGATAGTGTACATGTTATGTTTTGTATACATATATTTTAAAATATCAGGCTAAATTTTTTAACTTTTCTCCTTTTTCAGAAAATGTCTAGCCTTGCAGCAGCAAACTTCATTAAATCCAGGAAGGGCAAAAATTTGTTAAACCATGGTGGATACATATATAGTAAGGAAAGAATAAGTTTAACTAGAAATCATTGGAGGTGCGTGCAATACTACACTACCCATTGCAGTGGCAGAGCGGTTACTGTTGATAATTTGGTTGTGAAAACCACAGAACATAACCACTCTGCCTCTGCAATGGATGTAGAAATCAGAGAGACAATTAATGAGATGAAAGCTATTGCAAGCACCTCCAATGATTCTACAGGATCCATTTTAAGGGAGGTTGCACAGCATGTCCCCAGTCATGTTGCTAGCAACATGCCTATAATACCCAATTTGAGAAGAATTATTCAGAGACAAAAGCAGGCAAGTAATATTCAATTGTCTACACCACATACATTTTCTGACATTAGAATTCCTCATGATCTTTCTATTTCTTTTTCTGATGAACCTTTCCTTCTGCATGACAATGAAAACCCTCAGAAAAGAATTTTAATTTTTAGTACCCCCCGTAACCTTGCTAAGTTAGAAAGTAGTGAAATTTGGATGATGGATGGGACGTTTAAAAGTACACCCCATCCTTTCACTCAAATTTACACTATACATGCGAAAATTAACAATAGTGTAATTCCCTTAGTGTATAGTTTGCTACCTGATAAGACTTCTGCAACATACACTGAACTTTTATCAGTGATTAAAAGCAAAACATCTGCAAGTCCTCGAAAAATAATTATTGATTTCGAATTGAGCATGATCAATGTGATCACTAAAACGTACACGGATACCCAAATTCAGGGATGTTTCTTCCATTTTTCGCAGGCATTTTGGCGTAAACTACAGAAAACATCCCTAGTTGCAGAATATTCTCGGGATAGCAAATTACAGTTTGAACTAAAAAAATTAACTGCACTTTGTTTTGTTCCTCCCGATAGTGTGGACGAGTACTACACTGCAATTATAGAATCTGTTTATTATACGAGTAACGAGGAAAAATTGGCACCCATTCTAAATTATTTTGAGGACACATGGATTGGACACCTAAGCAGATCGGGTCGCAGGAGGAAGCCACGATTCCATGTGGAGTGGTGGAACTGCTACACGAGTTGTTTAGAGGGAGAGGCCAAAACAAACAATGCCATTGAGGGGTGGCATAACTCCTTCAATCATACAATTGGAAAACCACATCCTAACTTCTACTCATTTTTGGAAACTTTGAAGAAGGAGCAAAGTTTCCAAGAAATGAGATTAGCACAAACACTCGCAGGTAGTCTAAACCCACGAGTAACAGTCAAAACAAGGGAAATGTCTGAGAGACTATTGGCAATTCTACAACAGTTTTCGTTGTGTGTGGCTATAGACTACCTGGAAAATCTTTCTAACATTCTTTCTTTTTAAAACAATGAATTTGCTTACTTTCCTGCTTTGCCAAAAATTATACTAATTACAATAATTCAATTTGCATATAAAGTTTTTTTTTTAAAAATTTTTTTACAAATTAACAAGTCGGGTTTTTTCTTTTTTTTTAAAACAAATCTTCATTTCATCCAAAATAAACAAATGATGACAAAATTACTGTTCCATAGCATTTGAACCATTTATCATTATCGGTACGCCATTTTTCAAATTACCGAAAAAATCCAATTTAAATTCCGTCAAAATCATTTTCCAAAACACAATCCGATGTATAAAATACAAATAAAACCATATTCCTTAATGCACATTGCAGCTGAATCATCATTTGTATTTCAACGTTAGATATTCAAAATATAAAAGTACGCACAATTTTAGAACAAAGAAATGAAGATCGACAGTACATTTTTTTCTTCGAAAACAAAGAAATCAACTGTCTGAACCGTAACTTTTAATTTAGAAAGAGTTACATACTTTTTAAAAATAACTAACTTACTTTTAATAACCCGACATAGGCCTGTATTAATGACATTAATGTGGACATGTTTTCCAACTTTTAAAACATCTATTAGTTTTCCAGCAACCTCCCCTTATTCTTTCCTTACTATATATCTATTCCTTTAAAAGGTTTAATCTATAATATCAACTGAAAATATTTCCTACCTGGACGCAGATCAGCTTCCTGCTGCTTCCTCCTCCGATGCTCTGCAAAATGGCGCATTACGTCGACGCACACGTCCTTACGTCATCGCGTGCTTCTCTATTTATGGCGGACTACTTTTTTACATTCAACTGTAAATAAATGTTAATATATGTTTTTAAAATATTTTTATTTTGTTATAAAAATGAAACTTACTTTGCAAAATTAATTTAAAAATATGTTTATTTTTTTCATGTTTTTTAAATAAAATAAAATTGTAAAATAAATAATTGTTTGCTGTCATTATTTTTAATTAAGTTTTATAAACTCCAATATTGTAATTTAATAAAAGTAAAATTACTAAATATGTTCCTTACCTTGGCTCTATTGTCTTTTCCTTTCAAAACTTCCTCTTACTTCACTTTCTGTACCTTCTTTTCTTGTTCCGCGGGTTGCATATACTGAGGCTGCCAAAATAAATGAAGGACAAACACGCTCATAGACTTAAATGGAAAACCGTGGGAAATAAATTAAAACAGTAAGTTATAATTATTATTTCTTAATTAAAAATTTTAATAATGTTATATTGTTATATTTATTACTGTAAATATTTTTAAATGTTTGTGTTAATATTTGTAATATATTATTATTGTATTTATATATTAAATAATTCAAAAATTCAATTCCATTTCTACATAAAAGGACACTTTCTTTACAACATATAAATACTCTTGTCTTTTCATATGTGTTAAAAATACTATAGTATTTAAAATTAGGTACTCAAACATTTTTCTTAAAATTTTAATATTATATACTCTTTAATGTTTTTATAAACTTATTTTTTAGTAGATAAAACCAAACTAAAAATTCTAAAGTATTAATTTATCAGCAAACAAACCAAACTTTTCTACTAGTCACAATACTCAAGTATTAATATTTTAATAAACTACTCACTTATTTAAAAACAATATTGCATTTTTTAAAAATATTTTAATACTCAAGTATTTATTTAACTGCTAACCAACAAAACACTTCTACCAGACAAAATACTCAAGTATTAATATTTTTATTAAGTACTCACCTTTTTTAAATTAGAATTGCCAACCAAACATTTCTACCACACAAAATACTCAAGTATTAATATTTTTATTAACTACTCACCTTTTTTTAATTAGAATTGCTATATTAAAAAAATAATAATACTCTAGTATTAATTTTACTGCTACCCAAGTAATAAACAAGATAAATATTTTGCAAAAAAAATGCGTTGTAATAGTATATGCGTTGTAAAAGTACTTACCATATAACATCTTGCGTTGTAAATGCATGCGTTGTAAATGCATGCGTTGTAAATGCATTTTCAAATAATGCGTTGTAAAAGTATATGCGTTGTAACAGTACTTACCATATAATGGAACGCGTTGTAAAAGCATGCGTTGTAAAAGATTTTGCGTTGTAAAAAATGCGTTGTAATAGCACAGCGTTGTAAAAGTTGCGTTGTAAAGGTATTTCCCCTCATTTACAATGGCAATTGCTTAAACTCTTGCGAATGCGAGACCTATTGCATTGCAAATGCTTGTTTCAAAGGCACCTCGAAACGGGTCTCTATCGGACTCTGTTTTGTGCCCTGGCACAGGCGGTCCGTTTTTTTCCGGTCCGTCGGACCCCCTGTCACCCGCAGCCCTACAACTCGGACACAGGGGGAGACCCATGGGTCTCCCCAACACAGCCATGTACGGTGCGGATGGCACCGATGCGTACTCACTGTAGGGGGCGCACTTGTCCGCGACATACCCATTCAGTCAATGGGAGCCCATGTACGCGTCGTACGACCGGCTCCCATTGACTTCTATGGGAGTCCGACCGAACCGAGTCCGACAGCATACGGCCGCATCGTACTCGCTCCGTCGGACTGCAGGACTCCGGCTCGGTCGGAAAACACTCCGCATCCGGATCGGTCGGAGTGCTTTCCGACCCGGATCGGAATCGGCCCCTATATATACAACAGCATAAAACGTATTTCTACAAATCATGCACAAAAGTGAAAAACAAAAATGTTCCAGAAATCCACTCACTACACAAGAGTGAAACTGGCACTATGGAGCCAAAAAAAGGTGGGGAGAAAACAGTGGAGGAAAAGGGACTGTAGAAAAATAAGAAAAGAAACAGGTTTACCTTTACTCGGAACTGGGGTACTTTTGAAGAGGAGAATCTTCACCTCTTTTGTAAGGGTGGCCAAAGAGGTGGTGGACCCTAACTGGGAGCCATGGGCACTACCAGAGAAGATCTGTGCCACAGTGTGTTCTCATCTGAAAGCAAGGTTTCTAAGAGTTTCAGAACTACAAAAACACCTTGGACCACTTGAACTTTTCAGTTTCCAGGCAAGTTTTGGGGATGGAGTTGTGAAGTAGGCATTTGTATCGCAATTACGATCCCTAAGTGAGGCTCTGAAGCGCAGAAGTACCTCGTGTCTCCAATCCTGAAATGTTCACATACAAATAACTGATTCCAGATGTGTTAGTCTAATTAGTTCAGGGGAAGCAATACAAGATTACAGCACCCAAAACAAATTAGACTGCCACAGTGTCCATAATGAACTGGAGGAAGGTGGTCACCTTCGCCTCAGTTGAAAGTGAATGCTCTTGGCAATCACATTATTTTGTGTTAGTTGGTCATGTGCCGATTTCTGCGCACACAAGTTATAACATGTCCGTGTCGTAAGCATCTCTGCCTCAAAAAATGGCACTTCGGTAATTTTGTCATACTTTAATTCTAAAGTTCCTGCAAATGTATTTTTATGTCCTGTGATTTCAGATAACACTTTCGTTGAAGTTTAATGATATGTGTGTTACGTTGAGAGCACTCTGGCACCTGGGGATTTTGTGGGCATCTCCTTAGTATAAAAAGTCATCCAAATCAGAGCTCACCCCATAGATCTACTACTGTGAGTATTCTGTGTTTATCCCTAGGGCAGCAGCATTACTGTTATGATGTCAACCCCATAGTTCTACTACAATGGAGGTCTGTGGTCATCCCCCTGGGTGACTACAAATCTTGTTCTGCGCTGACCCACTAGATCTATGTCTGTAGTTCTGCACCTACCTCTGTGGTAGATGCATCTCAGCTTTGCTTTTGGGGGGCTGTATGGACATATTACAGTGGGATGTGTGGTCATCCCTCTCCTGGGTAATAACATATCTGCTATTGAGCTTACGCCGTAGAGCTACCATTGTAGGTTTGTTAAATAAAATTATTTTCTGCCTACTCAAAATCTGAAACATGAAACAAGTGCTAGCATGGGAATTAATTTAAATAAACATTGTTCAATGTCACTATCTCACATCAATAAGGTTGATACCCACTTTCGCTCGCTGGGTGGACTTCACTCCCATGCGACAGACCTTTGCTACCGTTTTTAGGAGGCTAGGAGCTATAAATCAAAATAATTTTTAATCACAATGCTATTTCTAAGTTCAGACAATAGTGAGATTTTTTATATGTTTTAAGGGTTTTATTATAGTTGAAAAGGTTTAGTAAATTGTTTTTTTTTTAACTCAATCTATCAAATTACAGAGTTGACTATAAAAATATGGTTAGAGCAAGCCAGAACAAATGGTGAATTAGATCGTGTTCCATAAAGGAAAGACTCTCTATTCTGAAGAATGGGCGAAATCGGTGTTAGCAAGAACCCAAAAAAGAGCTGAAGTTTGAAAGGCAAGAGTGAGAGTCAGAGCATGAAGCTTAAATTCAATTAAATAGTATCAGTTGAACTTCATATAAAGAGAGGTAATACAAAAGCAAAACTGATCATGACGGATCAATAGCGCTTGCAATCAGCGATAAGGTCAGGTAGGATAGGAAATCAGTCTTCAGCATAAAGCCGTTAGCATTCAGCTTCGATGCGGACAAATGGTATGGGTCTGGGAAAGTATGAGGAAAAAGCATGGTACTCTACTCTATGAACACGCACTAATATAATCAGTCGAAAGAAATGCTGCAGTTCATTTAGTAGCTTCTTGGCTCAGTGACAGAATATCGAAACCATAAATATCGTGCTGCCAAAATATTGGCAAAAATATTGATCACAAAAATATTGTTTTCTGTACATAGAATGGTAAGTACAAAAATATCGAAAAAAATGGTCGTTATACACTAATATTGAAATAATATATACAAGAATATTGTTATATATATATATATAGTCATATATATATATATATAGTTAAAATAGTCAATATTAAATCTTTTAACATGTAACATTAATATATTGTTAATTAAATATGCTTAAATAATATTTTAAGACATATATACATACATATAAATATACTTATTTAAACACACACATATTTATATGTGTTAGTTGCTGCTCACATATATAAATGAAAACTAAAATTAAAAATATTAATTATAATGTATATCATACTTTTCTTTTTTTTAAACGTACTAATAAAACACACACATATATATATATATATATATATATATGAAAATACGTTTAACTAAAAATATCTTAGAAATATAAAAATTCTTAACATACAAAATTCAATACACAAAAATATTGACAGCAACGGAACTAAATCGAGAGATCCGGAAGAAATACAGCAGGCATTACTATCATGATTTACAGATCTATATAAAGAAGATCTTGAACCTACCCATGACCAAATAGCTCGCTGGTTAACAGATAAATCTCTTCCAACTCTAGTGGAGGCCACTAAGGAAGCCTTGGATGCTCCTATAACATTGGAAGAGATACTGGCCCAAATAAAGCGTGCAAAAAACAAAAAAGCCGCAGGGCTTGATGCTCTTCCCAATGAAATATATAAATTACTCCAAGAGGACCTCCTTCCAGTCCTCCACAGGCTGTTTAACTCAATATACTGTTCCAATGGGGTATTGCCGATATCATGGAGTGAGGCCACGATAATGTTAATTTTAAAACCAGGGAAAGACCCCCTAGCGGCAGATTCCTACCGTCCAATCTCCCTGCTAAACGCAGATTACAACATTTTCATGGGGGATATTAGCAGGAAGATTGGCAAAACTGGCCCCTAGCTTAATTCATTCCAACCAGAAGGGCTTCATACAGGGGAGGGTTATCCAAGAACAAACCCAATTGTTGATTGGTAATATTGACCTAGCAGAAGCAAGAACCGATCCATTATCTGTGGTGGCAATAGATGCCGCCAAGGCATTTGATCGTGTGTGCTGGAGGTATCTCTGGGGTGTCCTAGAGGAAATGGGAATTGGTCCAATATTTGTGAGGACCATCAAACAATGTTATTTAGGTGCTTCGGCTAAAATCCTCTTGAATGGCTCACTTATCCCCAGTTTTCCTATACTGTCCCCTGTCTCCCTTTTTATTCAATCTCTATATAGAGCCTTTAGCTCAATCAATCAGATTAGATAAAGCAATTGTCCCATTCAAATCATCAAGTTACCAAAGTAAATTGGCTCTTTATGCGGACGATGTGATAGTCTATACAAGTGATCCAGAGCACACAATTCCACACTTGGACTCTATGTTGAGGGAATTTGGCAAAGTTTCAGGGTATTGTGTCAACTTAGAAAAAACTGAAATAATGTACTGGAATACCACATACACGGGAGGCCTTATAAGTAAGGAGTTCAGATATTTAGGAATTAAAATAGTCAAAAATCTGAATAACATCCCATTATTAAATCTTGGGAAAATTGAGAAAGACATAGACTATCTATTTGCTAAATGGAAAAATCTTCCCTTGACAATATACGGTAGGGTCAACCTGGTCAAAATGTCTGTGCTTCCTAAACTGACATATGTATTTAATGCAATTCCCCTAACATTCCCTGGAAAAGCTATAACCAAGATACAGGGTAAAATCGGTTGTTTCATATGGGGTCGGAAAATGCTAGAATGTCATGGAAAAAGCTCAGGAGGAGGCTCCTTAAAGGAGGCTTAGCATTACCAGACATAAACTGGTATCTGATGGCTTTCCAGTTTAAAAGTGTAAGAATGTTACTATCTATTCCGGAACAAACATCGTGGGGGAGAGTGTTAAGGGCAATGGTATCAGTTGAAGGCGGCAATAGCCAAGATGGGTTCCTGTACAAATTTGGCGCTCCAAGGTTTTTTAAAAAGGTTTGGCTAAAGGTTCTGAAATCAGCCCTATTAACCTGGTATACACTAAGGAGGATATGGGGTATTGAATACTTTTCGGATTTTGCCCCAATTTGGGATTCCCCCGGGACACCACTCCACATGTGTGATAGTCTAGCGATACCGATCAAGAACGCAGGTATGGAGCGATGGTCAGATTTGGTAGACTCAGAGGGTATTCTCCCTTGGGGAGTACTATCAGCTAGAATAGGTCCCTCCTTTTCAAGGTTCAAATATCTTCAATTGAAAAGTTGGTACGAGACTGAGAAATGGAATATTATTGGAAATTGGGACTTAGAACAGCTATTTCAAGATCCGTCCTCAAGGAAGAAGGAAATAGCCTTATGGTACGCTCGAATTCAAGATGCTGAAGAAGCCACGATTCCTTCCCCTATTTCAGTATGGAACGATTCACCTTTAGCCGCCCAAATCGAGGAACTATTTAATCCATCAATAAAGACACTATATAAGTATATAAAGCCGGCCTCCTTGAAGAAAAACCATTTCTACGTAATAAATAGCGTATACTATACTCCTGCCAAAATTGCTAAATTTGCACCCATCCCGCCTCCAAGCTGTAGTCTGATCAATGCAAATGACATACATATATTCTTCCAATGTCCAGTGCTATCTACATTTTGGAAAGGTGTGGGAGAGGTTTTAACATCTGTGTTAGAGGTTGATATAGTAATAGACCTTTCCTTGGTGTTTTTTGGTATAAATGTATCTACACGTGGTGTACTCACACAAAACCACTTGGCCCTTGTACTATATTTAATCATCCTGGCAAGGAGAGAAATTTGTATCAAGTGGAAGGATAACAAAGCCCCGGGTAAGGAAGAATGGTTGAGATCTGCCTTCAGATCGGCACGTTTAGACCAAGACACTCAACCTAATACTTGGCAGCCATTGTTACGATGGGCACAACAGAGGTATTTGATTTAAATCTCAATTGAAGTACCCCTCAAAGTGCTTTAATACCCTTTCCGTCCTATGATTACACCAGTCCTCAAAGACATGAGGAAGGCCAAGGGGCCTAGACGGAAACAGTGAGCCAAAGAGGCCCCCAGGTACCGAAGAAAAAATCTGGCTTGTTAAATCTGCGAAAGTCTTTGGTGAAATGATGACAAAAAAAAAAAATAATAATAATAATTATTAATAATAAATGAACAATTCGTTGTTAATTACTTATTCCCACCCTATCCCCTAAAACCACAATATACACCTACTATATAACATAAAAATATATTTATTACATAATTGACATATTCATAAATAAATCACACATGTAATTACAATTATTAATTAATTACTACAAACCCAACAACCCGCACATAAAATATAACTTAAAATATATAACAATTACACAATTTACATAATTATCAATTAAATAATTCATTTTAAGTTAATATATTATTACTTAATTAACTTCCCATCCTGTACGCCTACAAACACAATAACCCGTGCCTAAAACATAACTTAAAAAATAATATTTACACAAATTACATAATTATTAATTAAATAATATTTAATAAAGTATTACTCAATTAACTACTTACCCTATACCCCTACAAACTCAACAGCCCGCACCTAAGACGTAACTTACAAAATAATAATTACACAAGTTACATAATGAATTATCAATTAATTAATAATTACTGCATGATTAATTACCTACTCACCCTGTACCCCTACAAACCCAACTACTTACACCTAAAACCTAACTTAGAAAATATTAACTACTCAATTTACATAATTAATTAACAATTGCATAATTAATATTAATCCAAAAATCATTATTAATTAATTATAGTTAATTCACTTCTCACCCTGTGCCCCTATAACCCTTACTATAAGAAATTCAATTAAAATTATAAATAATTTAAAATTACAAACTATATAAAAACATTAACACTTATACAAACAATACCATATAGTATTACAATATTATTTAAAATACATAACGATAACTACAAAACAATATTTTTACACTAATATTATTGTAAAACGATATTAACAACAACGATATTCTTGAAAACTATATGGCTTACCTTAAGAAATCAATATTTTTGTCAACAATATCCCTGCATCACAATTTTTCTGTGACACAATATTAAACGTCAACATGCTGGTAGACAAACTCAGGAGGGGAATAGTGCTTCAATACATAACGCTTTATACAAAAGGGGTTAGGCCCAAGGACTGTAGCCAGGTAGGGCCTTGATAAATAATACACAAAAAAGACCTAGCTACTATTTGATTATGCTGCTATCCACTTTAGACGGACACAAGAAACCAATGTTTGAATTTCATTGGATCAGGTTATTTATTTAACCTTTTCTTTATATGTATCACCAGCTTTTATTCATTATTTCATGAGAGTCCAATGAAATTCAAACATTGGTTCATTGTGTCTGTCTAAAGTGGATAGCAGCATATTCAAATAGTAGCTAGGTCTTTTTTGTGTGTTATGAATACATAAAGCGGCATTCACCAGATGTCGTCCTCTTACAGGAAACACACAGTGGAAACACTCGGTACATGAGGATATAGATTAATAGCACACGCCGGATTCACCTCTAGGTCCAGATGGATGGGACTACTTCTGCGTAACTCCTCCTTCATTGTTGACCTGATACGGATAGACACGCAGAGTCGATTTGCTGCAATGAAAGCACATGGGAGGGAGGATCTTTTAAAATCCTGACGGCCTATGTTCCCCCAGTGCTACACAACACAGCTCTCCCGGATTTGGACAAGATAATATTAGACCTACCTGACGGAGATGATAGGAGGTGACCTGAACATAACACTATGCGATCAGAAAGATAGCCATCCACCTAGATGCACCCGATCTGACTTCGTTGACTTTATGGTGGCCCTGGGGTTCGTAGATGTATGGCATGAGATGAATCCTCACTTACTACAGTACACATTTTACTCTGGAGCCCATAATAGCCTGTTCCGCATAGATCACATAATGGCGCTGGATGAGAAAACACACAATTTTAAAGAGGTACGACATTTGGCATGGGGAATTTCAGACCATTTCCTGAAGATGAAATTGTGGGGTCGGTCACCTCCCCACAGACTCTCGGGAAGCTTTCAAGACTGTACTCAGGGTCAGGCGCTCTCGCTCACAGAGGGTCATAAGAAAGACAAAAGGGAGAAGCTGGTGAGATAAAATGGATATGGAATCAAGTCTGGTGCGCACTCAGACAGCCAGACACACCTTGGACATAAAGCGCAATAAAAAACTTTGTAACAGAGGCAGCCAGGACTAAACACTTAATGACACAATAAAAAATATACGAGCTTGGGGATAGGGCAGAAAAACTCCTAGCCTGGCTCAACAGGCAGAAATGGGCGGACCTTTGGGTAACCACTTTAAAAGCAGATACTGGAGAAATGTGGAAGAACCCGCAGGCGATAGCGGAGGCCTTTGCTTCCCATTTCACACAATTGTATTCTCCTGCTACCTCGGCCACAGCCAATGACTTCCAATCCCGATCCTCTCTCCAGACGATTGGCTGAGACTGGAGACTGACCCAACTGAAGATTAAATAATTGCTGCAACCACAGAATACAATCCAGGAAGGCGATGGGACCGAACGGCCTCCCAATAGAATTCTTTAAATTCACTGCCACCAAAAGAGCCCCACACCAGCGTCAGATGTACCTAGAAAGCAAACAAAGAGATATATTGCCGGAAATCAAGGGCTGGCCTCCACAGATGTAATACACAAGAAAGGTAAGCCTGCAGAGGATTGTAGCTCCAACCGCCCTCCCTCTCTGCTCAATCCGGAAGTTAAAATCCTAATTAAACTACTAGCATCTCGTCTACTCCAATTTGCCACCAAACCATTCCACCCGGACCAATCGGCTTTATGCCGGGGCACAGCACGGCCCTCAACCTGCGCTGCCTCCATGGAGTGCTGGGACAAATCGGTATGATCAAAGAGTACACAGCAATATTGTCTCTTGACACCTGCATCGCCTTCGATAGAATCGAGTGGCCCTATCTGTTTGCGGTCCTGGAGTGCGTGGTATTTGGTCAGAACTTCTTGGCATGGATCCAACTGCTATATGCAGAGCCTTTGGCGCAGGTGGTGCTAAATGGCCATACCTCCCAGGTGTTTCCTCTCCGACCAGGTCCACGGCACGGCTGCCCCCTGTCACCACTAATATGAGCTTTGATTCTAGATCCCTTGGGAACCTGGATAAGGGGGGACCCATTGGTCCGAGGACTACGATGGACGGAGGGGTGGGAAGACAAAATCCCCTCATATGCAAACGATGTGCTCTTATATGTCGCATCGCCACGGTCCTCTATCAGCAGGATACTCCAGATCTGCACTAACTTTGGGAAATACTCAGGGTATACCATAAACTGGTCCAAGTCAATAATATTTATCCTATATGATCCTGCCCCAACCCTGCCATCGAATTGCGGGGTGACAATAGTGAGATAGTGATGGAGGGTTTTTGGTATTTTCGGAAATTTGTTACAGCTGACCTTTTTCATGCACACAATCTATTGGGCCCATTGACTCGTTTAGAAAGTGACGTGTGACACTGGAGATCACTGCTGCTGTCCCTACTTGGCCGAGCGTTTCTCTTTAAATTGATGGCGTTGCCACGCTTCTTCTATGCCCTACAAAACACACCTTACAAGGTCCCCAACTCTTATTTTACCAAGTTAGAGGGTGAGGTTAGGACCTTACTCTGGGATGGGCGGCCCCATGCATTGCAACACATAAACGTGTTAGCAGATGGTAAAATGGTGGGATTGCATTACCCAACACTGAAGTGTATTATTAGCAGCCCATATGCCGGTCACAGACCAATGGGCTCATTGACCACATGACGAGTCATCATATTGGATGGATAGATGGCTCATGGGCCCGGGGGCTATAGAAGAGCCCTATACACAAACCCTAGGCATCAACACCTCACGGGCCCAACAGCACAAACAATCCCCCTGTGGCATCAAGAGACTAAGAGACTAGGATGACACAATAAAGTGACGCAGACTGTGCCCCTATGGGAGGCAGAGAAGTTGGGCAGACTCGGCTCCTGCCCGGGCTTTGATAAAAGGGACACCATAGGTATTTCGAGGGTGGGAGACCTTAGGGCAAGGGTAGCAATAATTCCATTCTCCGATTTACAGAAAGAGTACAAAATGTCAAACACAGAACATTCATATACTTGCAAATACGACACGCTCTTATGGCTGTCATCCCACCTGACGAAGACCCACCAGAAGACTCCCCACTAGAAGACAGACTTTTAACAGACTACATGGACCAACGGGCCATCTCCATGACATACCAAAAAATAATCAATAACTTACCTGACCCCCTTATGTGCCTTTGTATACTTTGGCAGGAAGACTGTCAGGAACGGCTTTCCTCTACACAAGAAGTAGCCATCACATCATAACTTAGGTTGCTACAGCTTAAAATACTTAATAGATCATATTTTTCCTGTGGTACCCTGGTAAAAATGGGAAGGAGGGACGACGCTATGTTTAGAAGGCTTTCCATGCAGGAAGGTATGTTCTACCATACACTATGGGAATGCCCGGCCATCAAACTCTAATGGGAGGCTCTGGTGTCTCAGATGCGGGGTGTGTGTGGGGGGAACTTCGTACGATGCCTAAACTATGTCTTCTCAACATGTGGGAAGCAACAGACATGACTCACATGGAGCAGCTCTGGGTCACCCTGGGACTGACAATTGCGAAACAAAATATTACCAGGAGGTGGGGGTGGTGGAGGCTCTAATGACAGGGGAATGGGAACGAGACATGTACTGGTGCATGTTAGCAGAAAGGGTCGTTTACGAAAACAGGGGTTGACCCCAGAAGTGGGACCGGGTGTGGGGCAAATGGAATGCCTACAGAGGCGCTATATGTGTCTCACCCACCAGTCGAATGGGCGGAACCCGCTGGGAAGGGAACATTATAGTGGAAAATGGTGACGAATTGTAATGGGTCCTTGATGGTTTGAACTGCACACTGTGGTAAGGTAAAATGTATTCGGTTTGCTTGTCATAACTGTGTTTATATTTAATATCTGCTGTATGACTGCCTAAGTTTAATAAACAGAGTTGAAAAAAAACATTGCACAAGTGTCCTTGGCTGTATTCATTTTGCATTTTAATAAAACTTTTATCAAAAGCAAAGAAGTCAGTAATCACAAAACAAACCAACATAGCTTTTCCCGTACCAATTTATCGAGCATATAATCCTAACACATCTAGAAATCACACTGCTTGCATGCATTTTCTTTACCTGAGCAAAGAAGAAGTCACATGGTTATAAACACAACTGCAGATAGCAGGGGCCAAGACAGGCACCTCGGGCTTTCGAGAGAAAACGGTGAAAAGGACCTTAGGTAAAGATACACAGCAGAGGTGTCTGTGCTGAGCTAACAGGATTTTAACTTTCTCACTTACAAGTGCTGAGGTGAAAATGGGGCTTCAGTACTCACAGATGAGGAGGCCTGCAGATCTCTTATAACACAGGAGTACATTATAGATGCAGTTTCAGAACAACATGACTGATGTAAAACTGGTAGACCAATAAGCGTAAAGCCATGCGCACACGTACAGGTTCATTGGTTCTGTGGCTATCCCCATGGAGGACCCCATAGATCTATTACGATGGGTTCAGTGGTCACCCTTTCGTTCCCCCGCTCCACCCCAGAAAGAAGACCTCTCATCTGCTTCTTTGCTGACCCTATAGACCATCTACTGTGGGTTGTATGGTTCTGGAGCTCTCCCTAGTGTAGCAACATCACCTTTACTGGGCTGACCCCCATTGACCCATTACTGTGGAATCAGTGAGTATGTACCTACCCCTCAGGTAGCAACATCCCCGCTCTGGGGTGACGTCATAGGCGTACTACAGTGGGGTTTCTGGCCACCCCCTAAGAGTAACGACACGCTTGCATCTGGGCTAGTCCAATAGACCTCTTACTGTGGTTGTGCTACTATCCCTACGGAAGCGACATCACTGGTTGCGGGTGGGCGCTATAGATCTTCTTCAGTGGAATCTGTAGTCACTCCACCCCCGGGTATTAATTCATCTGCTTCTGGACTGCACCTGTGGACCTATCACAATTAGCTCTGTGGTTTAGAATGGTATCGGCCTAAATTTATTCGCTCCCTGAGATGATCACTTACTCTGAAATGCCCTCCTTGTATGCCCCAAGCAGTAACCACCCAACTGCAGGTATTACTGCTATCGGTATCGAGCAGATAAACAATATGTGGCAATGAAAGAATAAGCACCAAAATTCACCCCAGCCTTCTTGCCTGATCCACACCTTCATATCAGACGTTTGTCTTTCCACCCATATGTTTCCTGACCTCCTTTTTACTCAAATTTCATGTTTATTTTCATTGACTAAGCTGAAAGTCTTACAATATTCACAGTATACTCTGATGGCGCTAGTAGGCTTTAAAAGTAAGCATGAAACATCTTCAAATGCCTAAAACATATAAAAAGAGTAAAGAAAAGTCCTCTTTGTTCCTATTATGGAACCATTAATGTATTCTCTCTGGTCTGCACCTAGTGAGCTGCCATGCTGCAGCAACATAAGCTACAATGAAGAGAACAATATGGGATAGTTTGGTTCATTTGCACAGTGCAATCTCCTCTATGATGGTGTTACATCACTGAAGTCACAGAAATTGTGAAAAATGCAAATGTGACACCCAAAGAGCAAGTGCTCCAAATGAGTATTGCCAATTCAGCAGGAGATTGGTAAGAGTATGGAATGGAGCTGGTGGTGCTTTTTGGAACACTCAGTTGCAAATGCCTTACTATAGCAGGGCCACTGGAATTATGCAATTGTGCGGCGATTTTCACATAATTATAGATTTGCCGTATTTGCCACATAATTCATCATCTGCCGCATAATCTGCAGATTTTAACAAAAAAAAATGTTTCTTGCTCAAATGGTTCAAAAGTTACTAAAAATGCAATGGTGTTTTGATGCACAGTGGAAAGCTGTTTGCAAAGCTGGACTGGTCACCTTTCTGCTGCTTATTACTATATTTACATATTAAACTGGTACTAATGAGGTGCAACCAATGCCCCTCAGAGTGTTACCAAGTCTAAAAATTACAAAAAAATGAAGTATTATTATTACAAAATGTGCCGCATTATGCAGCGTAATTTGCTTTTTCTTGCCGCACAATTTAATCAACTCTGTTGCATAATTTGGCTATCTCCTGCCACATAATTCCAGTGGCCCTGACTATAGCACTTGTAATTTATTGAAATGACCACAAAATTCACAATAACAGATAGTTTTACTCAAAAATACGCAAACGAAAATGTGTGGAAATCGGGTTCCAACAAATATTATAACTTGCAGATCATGAAGTAAAGTGTCCAAATTTGTTTTGCACCTAACAAAATCTTTGTATCATCACACTTCAAAACCACAAAAAGTCTCTCTTTGTGCTTTCCTAACTGCTGATAAATGTTGAAATATTTGTACAGTTCATTTACAGGTATTTAAATATTGTTGTGTGCTAGGAAAACTCACATCCTTCATTTCACGCTTCCTGTATCTCTGCAAGAGGGTCAGATAGTTCACTTTACAAACTGTTCTAATTTTGCAGTCAGAGAAAAAACATACCACTCTCCAGTTAAAAGAATTAGCAGCAATTTGTGTGAAGACATTGTCTGACGTTTGAACTCTGTCTTTGAAGATAAAAATCAAATGTAAATGCATCTTCATAGCTCATTTGCCTTCTGAACTCCAGCATAGTTATTTGGGGGGTGCTGCAACACCCCCTGCGCCCCGACTTCCAGTGCCTATGCATATTTCAGGCTTAATGACATTGAGGTAAAATTCTGTGACCATGTGCAATCTTACTGCAAGATAGTGCTTAATTTGTAAATAATATGTGGGAAGGCACGAAGTTTTGCTTTGGAGTTTGTGCCTGATGCTCTCATATGTCAGCATGATGAATTCCAAGGCTGCAAAGTCATGACTCCATCTCATGCCTTTTTCATCCACCACCAGACACTCCCTGTCTCTTTATCTCACTCTTGCAGGTTCCTTTTCATCCCTCTTTTCTCCCTTTGTCACAGTTTTCTCTCATTTTCTTCCCCCCTTTACCCTTAAGTGCCTTTTTCTCTCTCTCTTACTTCAGGTCAAAGTCTGATGGGGAAAAATAGGTGGCAGCCTCTAGGAAAGGGCGCCGGTGGGCCCAGCCTGCAACCACTGGTTCAAGTTAAGCACTGCTGCTAGGTAGTTGCAGGACAATGTCCCTACTTTAGCACTACACGTTCCTTGTTTTTGTGTGCATGTAGTTCTCCTTGATAGTCACTGCACTTAAAAATCTTGGATTAAATGCATTATTTATTTTATTTTGCTGCCAAGGATGAAACATATGGACGTGCTTATATGTGGCTCCTTCTGTAAAACACCAGGAGATATAGGGCTTCTGCCTGTTTATGAGCCAAGCCTAGGAGAAGAGGCGGACGGATATTTACTTTGATTTGCAGGGATAAACTGCTATAAACAGGTACGCTTCAAGACAGCGCGAATGGCAATTAGTGTCTGAAATATGGGTACAGCAATATAATATCACTCATTTTAACAACTATACTCCCCTATGGCAATCTGCTATATTTTAGAAAATGTTTCACGGTCAGCAGTGCAGAATATTGAAAATATTAGGTATGATGCAACTTGGGTAATTTTTTAGGTCTCGCCTGCAAGAGCAAAGGCACCGCATGCGCTCTCGCTTACGAGAGACATTGTATACAGCAAGGGGCTTGCAGCCCATCCATTGCTTCAATATGTGGGCTTAATGGTCGCTCTTATTTTCAGCTTCCTAATTGGCCAGCGCATGCCTGCTTCACTTCCTAATCTTTCGGCTCGAGCATGCACCAAGTACTGATTGCTACAGCATGATGGTGCTGTGATAGAGGTACTACTTTAATGTTTTCTTTTTCCCTGTCTAACCCCTTCGCTGCTGCGGACATTCCGCTGCAGCGCTGGGGGGGGCAGGGGGGCAGCGCGGTGGGCCTGTGCTCATGACGGAGCCGCGCCGTCATGAGCCACAGTTGAGCTGTGCTCATGACGGAACGGTTCCGTCATGACTCCGCCCATTTGCGTTGTCCCCCCGCACAGGCGGGGAAACAGCGCCGCGTAGGCGGAGCGGCCGCCAACGGGCGTGTCATGACGGAACCGTTCCGTCATGAGCACACGGCAACCGTGGCTCATGACGGAACGGTTCCGTCATGAGCGGGGAAGGGGTTAAACCTTTTGCCATTTGTAGCTCTGTTTTACTGTGCCACATGCCATTCAAAAAGCAATTTTCTCCTTTGAAATGGATGTTTATTGTGACAATAGATGTTGTGTGCTTTTATCGTGACAGCAGATGGTATTTGCTTCCAAACTTATTTTCGTTAAGTCATGCACATGGGCTTAATTGCTTTCTTGATTTGATAGGATATGTTGCGAAATGTAATATTTGTTTTTATGCATGGGGATTTTAACAGATTTTTTCAGAATCACAAGGTTGTTGTGCCAGGACCTAACAGGCATTGGCAAAGCCAATAGATCTAGCCTTCGAGACTATTGTTTCTGTCATTGCCTTTTGTTCATGCGTACAGCATTGACATTGCTGACTTTTCCTATGATTTGTAGCCATGCTGGATAGCAGTGTGGTTGCTGTGCAGCATGCCCAAATATGATTAAAAAAAAGGACTATGATGCATTTAGCGCTAATGCACTTAAAAAAAGAGCATTAGCCCTAGCAGCGTCATACCGTTTTTGTGTTTTTTCAATTCGTTCGTGCATGACAACAGATGATTGCCAATAGCTATCATAGGCAAGACATATTAGCTTTGCCAATGCTTGTTAGAAGTCTCAGTTTTTACCCTTATCCAGATTCAAGAAAGGTTTCCTTTACTCAGCATGCATTTTTAAGTAACTTCAAATTCGTGATTTGTTCAAAAGGCTAGTTATGATTAAAATAAACTTAACATAAAACCTATTATTTGACTCAATCTTCAAAGAAAATACAAATCAATTATTGAGGGTTTAATATTCCTTTTTTTAAGTCTGAGCAGCCATCTAGATTTGCATACTAATTATTGGAAGGTTAAGCTGAACACTGAAGTAACTCTGTCTGCCCTGCAACAATAAATGGACAAATTATTGTCGTCAGCGAACCACAAGACACAGCATCATAAAACTATGTTTTGCTTTTATTGTACTCCTGAATGATTATTTAAATGTAGTCGAGGTAGTACTTCTGATTGTCCAAGATATGAGCAGGACGGCGCCAATATTTTACATATGTTCGCACAATGTCCCCGGCTGCAAGAATATTGCAGACAGATATTCCATAGGTCAAGTAAAATATAACAAGCACAGACATAAACATTAAACACAAACATAAACTGTAAATCAATATATTTCACCTTTCTAGCGGTTAGAGCAGGCTTCTCGAAAGAGTAGCTCGTGAGCTACTGGTAGCTCTCCAGATACCTGTGAGTAGCTCTCCTGTGCGCAGCACATGCTACTAAATTAAAGCTTTTGCTAGGTTGAATTATTTATGTGTATACCAAAATTTACAAGCATTGGCATAGCCAATAGGTCTCGCCTTTGGGACCTTATAAGTGTTTAGCCATGCAACAGTTGCATAACTAAATACTTATAAGGTCCCAAAAGCAAGACCTATTGGCTATGCAAAGCGGCCCTGCGGCCGCGAAAGTAAAAGTGATCGGGATCACGATCAAACATCAAAGCGGCAGTGCGGCCGCTAAAGTGAAAGTAATCACGGAAAAAGTGGCGCGCGCGCCCGCGCACATGCATTGTAGCTCCAGGCTGGCCTGGTAGCACTTTTTGGAGCCCTCTCAATAAGTCTCGCCAGACCAGCGCATGCGCTGGGTCAGGCGAGACCTAAAAATCGGGTATTCAAGATGAAATGTGTGTATTTTCAGAACTCATAAGCTGATTTTTGGAGAAAAATGATACTCTGTAAAATATTTTTAAAGATAATATTCGAGTGATAAATCATGTAGCATCAGAACATCTTATGACTCATGATTACCTGGGAACTAGGGGTTGGATGTACGGCCATTCCATTCTGCGAGTTGCAAATTGCGTCATTTTCTGAGTCGCAATTTACGACTTGCAAGACGTAATGTACAACAGTGTCTCAGACACTGTTTGCGATTTCCAATAGGGTCGCAAACCTCATTAATATTCAAGAAGCAGATCGCAAGTTGAGGCCCCATTGGGAATGGCCTGCACTCACAGGGATGGTGGCCTGCTGGGGTCAGCAGACCACCATGTCTGTGACTGCTTTATAAATAAAGTAGTTTTTTTTTAATGCAGCTTGTTTTCCTTAAAGGAAAATGGGATGCATTTAAAAAAGAAAAATTAATTGTTTACGTTTTATTTTTTAAGAGAAGGCAGTGGTCCGTAGGACTACTTCCTTCCCTTAAAAAATATTTTTGCCTTCAGTCACAAAGAGGAAATGGTTCCCTGAGGACCCCTTCCCGTTTGCCAATGGCTTGCCACCTTTTTGAATTTTTTTTTTTTTTACCAGAATTTTAAATGGCGCAAACTTGACCCGAACCGGGTATCAGAGCGCTTTACATAGCACCAGTTGCATTACATGAGGACACATTCATTTTAACTAGGCACGGGGAGAGTAAGTGATTTGCCCAGAATCACAGGATGTTCAGCGTCATTGTCAAGACTCAAACCTCGTTCCCCAGTTTTGAGGTCGACCGCCCTAGCCGTTAGACCAACTTCTCTACAACACTACAAGTGTTTTTCGACCGCAATTGCTGTCACAAAACAATCCTATATAGAAGTGCAGCTCGCTATTACAAAAGGGACGTCCTTGACACGCCCCTTCCTAATAGCGAGCCCCAAACCCTATTTTGCGAGTCGGTAATATGTTACCGACTCGCAAAATAGGGTTTGCACATTGCACAGGCCTATTTTGTGGTTGCGAACGGGCCGATTTCTGATTTGCGACTGCAAAAAAACGTTGGACATCTGGCCCTAGGAGTATTACAGTTACAGCTGTTATTTGCTTGACTCCAGTTCGGGCTGGACTATTCCCATTGGGCGCAGGGTCAAGACTGATTTGCATATGGCTGGGTCCAAACTGAAATGGCATGGTGAGCAAAATAAACGATGGATTTAGGCCCAGATCTCTGTACTGGGGTGAATGTATGACATTGTTCTGCATTCTGTCCATCAATTGTTCTTTTTGCATGTTTTCAGGGAGGACATACTGCCTGACAGTCCATTGGTAAAGTCTAAAGTAAATCTGTCAATTTTCTGCCATGTGATTTTGATAACATCTTGAAAACGTTTGGCTCCCTCTGCTCACTGTCTCACTCTGCCTCCGAGGAAAGATGATCATTGTTATTCTGTCGCCATATGCCAGTACGTGTGGCATTCAGCAATAGGTAGAAGGTAGAGACAACCTGACCACGCTTTGAACGGCACATATAATAAAGAAGGCTGGTTGTCCTACCCTAAAGATGTCCACATATTTGTAACCCGTAAGCCTCAGCAACTAGCTGGATTATGCATTTGCATGGACAACTGTCATGCGCCTCCTTAAAATTGCCATCTGTGGGGAATGCCAAATCATTCTGACAGTGGCCATCGTTGTTGCGGAGGTCAACCTGTGACATTGGTTTTCCAAGACCAACCTTAACTGTGGATACTGTCAGCTCCTCCTTGATCCACAGTCACATTATACAACAAACCTCTGAACCATGTCGGTTTGCGATGATGTAAGCTCCTAAACATCGCAATCTTTAGTGCCACTGAGGTTCTTCAACAACTGTGTGAGGAAAGTGCTAACTCGCATAGTAGGAGTGATTCGTGTTATGGAAGATATTTTGCTCAAGGGCAGGAAACACCAAACAAATAAGGCATATAGCTCCTGAGTTGAAGAGATTCTCCCAGTCTATGCAGAGAAGACGCCATTCCAGGGGAAGACACTTCAAGCATACACATAGATGCAGTGCTTAATTTGAGCCAGTGGTTTCCGGTGCTTGGCATATGCACTTTATTGTTAACACCGGCACTTTTGGCAGTCTGCCATATGGTGGCACTGGTTGTTTAATTTTGCGATGAGCACAATCACAGTTATTCATTAATTCAACATACATTAAAGATGACTAATACCTGCCACCCAAAGCAATAATGAATAGCTTGGGTATCGGATATTAGTCATTTTTTATGTATTTCAAAATCTGACTTTTCACTCTTGTAGGTGCATTGGCAGCACTGATAGGCGTAATGAGTGGTGCAAGCTTCTGTGGCCCCCAGACCAGGGCTCTGGCATTTATTTTGTTTTACAAACTAAGCAATGAATAGATGTAATCCCGCTTTGCAAATTATTGCCACCCTAGCACCTGTGTCATTGCCTCCCGGGCAGGCTCCTGAGACTCTTGCACCTCTGCCCAGCCCTTGTACCTATGCCACAGAGTCCTGCTGTCCAGCTGAAACGGTCATTGCATTCACAATCCAGGTTGTCTTGGATCAGAGATTTCCTGTCCCACCCTGCTTCTGTTATTTTGAGATGTAAGGCGTATGGAAAGGTAATTTGTTTACAATTTTCACTGTCCCCTCAATGTTTCGGCTGTTGCTGCTGGTGCATGGATTTTGTCAGCACTCGGGCTCTGCCATCCAGTGCCCAGTTTTGAACGCTGACCCCTAAAACCATGTAGAATTGGCTATTTAGTATATTTAACTTACATGTGATCCATAGTCTATAGCAGTGGTGCCTGCTGTCAATTAAAAGTGATGGGTCAGGGGAGACTAAGGAAAGAAATTAAAAGAGTACTTACCTGCTGCTGCCGGCCGTCGCCTCAGTACTCTTCTGCTCCTCTGCTCTTGGGCTAGTGCACACTGCTCAGGCTCCCAGACTCCCCTATGCTAATCTAGACGCTGCTCTCATGCTGGTAATACTATTTCCCAGCATAATAGAGGTGGGCTGGTTTGTTGCTCACTCAAGGACAGGGAGTCTGTGTCTGTTCTCCACCCGGAGCTCAGGTTGTAGAAATCTAAGTGCGCATGTCGGTTTGGCCGTCCTAAGACAGATGGCTAAACCGACATGCGCACTTGCAGTGCTCACTACTCCTCCTTTCTCCTGTTGTCTGTCAGGATGGCCCTGCCCTGCCCTAAGACTCGGAAGGCTGACTGAAAAATAAAATGCTAATAACATTGCTTTATTATCATTTTATTCATCATCTGCTGGCTCTCAGCAGTGGGGTGATGCTCCTCCACCCTAACGGAGGAGCTGCCGCTGGTCTATAGTTCTCTGTGTACCCAGAGCCTGTAAGTTAAATATCACTAGTGGACTGCAGCACCTTTTGTACCACCACTAAAGTGCCAATGCAAAGCATGACTTCAGCCCTGCCCCTGCAGCCTGAGTTTGCAGTGATAAAACTGCAAATTCGACCTGGCAAAATAAACCCTCTGCTATGCCCAAACCTTCCTTTTTAATACTTATAACCCACCACTAAGGTATGCCCTCAACGCCTGTTGGGCAGGGTGCATGGTATTTAAAAAGTAGGCCATGTGTACTTAAGTTTTACATCTCCTGGCAGTGAAAATTCAGCAAAGTTGTTTATCACGTTGGCAAGGCAATCTCTCCCATAGAAAAGCACTGGTGACATTGTAACACTGTATCAAGCGAAACCTCAGTTTGGAAATAGCTAGAACCATGATACAGGGGCTCAAATTAAAAGGTATTTAAAATCTAATCTGTTAGTAAAGTCAGATTTTAAATTACTATTTTGAAAATGCCACTTTTAGAAAGTTGGTATTTTCCTACCTGAAAGCCTCTAGTAGCCCCTTCAGAGATAATGTCCAGCTTTCCACTGGCAGCTTGCTGCGAGGTGTGAATTGCCCCAGGAAAGGTCTTTGGCTGGGAAGAAGTGTGCCCTCCTCCTGACAGGATGGGCTGGGGAATGTGGCCACCAACTGTACAAGCTTCAGAGGATCAGCACCTGTCGCAGGTTAATGTAACTCACTCCTAGGCATGCCCCTGTGGTTGTCCAAGAAGTTCTCACTCCAGGTAAAATTCCGCCACTCGTAACCAGGGCCGTAGATTCCTTTGAAGATGCTAGAGTTTTTTAAGGTCATGATTTAGAGCTGATTCAGATCAATTGGAGCTTAGAATAAACTCCAAGGCTATATACTCTTCATTTTTGGGGGTAGGTTAGCTGTTTTGTATCCAGTTTAGGGTAATGCCGCTTTATTTTGGAAAAGTAATGTCTGGCAATACATTCTGATTATTTTTAGATTTATTTTTCTTTTATCTTGACTTCATGCTCATTGTGCCTTAGATATTTTTTTTGTTTCATTGAATCTTGCACAGTTCAAACACAGACATTAGCCAAAACACTGAAAAAGTAGCCAAGAATACCTTACAAAGACTTGGTTCATCTCCTGAACAGCTGTGTCAAGTGGCGGCAGGAGCTTGGGTAGGGTGCTAAAGCCGTATTCCCTCCCCACCCCTGGCAGTACGTGTACATGTGAAATGTTTGCATCACATTTAATGATTTGAAGTCCATATTCTGAGAATATTTAAGGTCAACAGGCCTCATCTTTGTATAGTTTGACTCTTTCCACTATTCCGCTTTCTAATTAGGGCTCCTAGTTCTCCAATTTTTGCACTGATTTTTAGACATAAGTATAGTTGGCAATCCATCTGCTTACCTGTCATCCTTGATTTTTATGATGGAAAATACAGTAATGCGATCTCCTTTTGAGGGTCTGTCCATGCTGTCAATCAAGACTGTCAGGCCCTTCATTAGTGGTCCATATTAGAAGAGGGAGCTAAAAAAGGGAATAGGATTCTTTAATAGAGCTTAAGCAGATGCGGATGTGCACCTTTACTAGTAGCACAATGCTAATAATTTCACAATGTGCATTATTTCATTATACAAGGCTTCATAGTACACTAAACTCCACAGATATCAAAGCGTTTTCTCTTTTATCAAGTTAAATAAATCTGAAGACATCGTGGTTGCCACTTCGTTTTCTCATAGACCCAAAACAAAATATCCCTATGTACCAATAGGAGGAGAGAAATTAAATATGGATAAATACAGATGGAAATATAAAAAAAGAAATTCCATGAAACTTGGAACCCTATTTGTAATTCATGTACTCTAGTGCTCTGAACGAGTTTAGGCACCATGTAGCGCTATACAAAAGCATCAAACAAACAATTACGGCCTTCAAATGTATGCCAGAGAGAGTGATCACAACATCTCCCAATGGCTTCTGGGAAATCCCTTCTAAATAGTTAATTAATGTTGGCAAGTGGCGACTATCTGTTCTGCTTCTTTCACTGGCTTCACATCTTCCACTAAGTCTGTCAATATTGGAAGCATTTTCCTTTCAAATGAGTAACTATCTTCAATTCACCTTTGAAATGAAAGTCTAGATGAACTGGAAGCTAGAGATACGCTCATTTCAGTTTGTAAAGCATACTTACATCTAGGCTTCTTGGCGATGTAACGACAAAATCAATGTAACTAACGAGTGGACCACAGAGAAGAATTACCAATTGGAAAATCAGTTTTTCCATTGCGATGTCTGAACTCGCAAAATTCTTCCTCAAAAGGGCCAGATGTATCAAAATAGCATTTTGCGAGTCCTTAATAACAAATTTTACCGATTCGCTATTAAGGACTCGCAAAATGCAATGTATGTAGGTTTTGCATTTAAAATAGCGATTCCTACGCATTCCTTATTTGCAACTTGCAAATTGCGAGTCGCAAATAAGGAATGGCTTCTCATTCTTTTCTATGGGCCAAGAGGCCCATAGGAATGAATGGGAATGGCATGCGCAATTTACGAGTGCCCAATAGGTACTCGTAAATTGCGCATGCAATTTCAAGGGTGCAAGGTTTCCCAAAGGTCACCCTGTTGCACCCCTGAAATGTGCATGTGTGCACATGTGGCACCTGAAATGTGCATGTGTGCACATGTGGCGCCTGAAATGTGCATGTGTGCACATGTGGCGCACATACATGCCCTAGATTATGTTAAACCATTGCCTACGGTTGTATGAAGCTGCAGATCAATAAATGATAGTCTCATTGAAGGATGGTCAGGCAGTCTCAGTGATTCTGATCTAGAAATGATTGTAATTGCACTTCCCTGACTTTTAAATCCTTCACTCTCCTGGTTAGCCCTGTATTCCCTGATGAGGCCTCCCTCTCAGGCAGACCAAAGACACCAATGCCTCATCCAGGGAGATAATAGCATTTGACCTAATACACTGTTTTCTCCTTTATGCTGCATGTTTGCCACTTCCAAGCACTGTAACGAAAAGGTGTTTCATTTACCTAATTTAATGGTATCTGGAGCTACATAAGGCTGGGTCTTGTCAAAATTCATATTTGTGAACTGTAGACCACTGCACGTTTCAGTGGCGAGCAATTAACAAGGGTAGGTGATGACCATGCATTGGACAAGGTTCTTCCTCATTCACCCTATCTTTTCCCTCCCCTATTCTTGGTCCCTTGTCTCCTTTTTCCTCTCTCCCGGTCTCTCTCTTTTCCATCTCTCCTGTCCCAGTCAGGACTTCCACCTTAAAATAAAACGCTAGATGAATGACTAACTTAAGATAACATATCTGTGTAATAAATAAATATTGTCCAAACTCTGATGGAAGTGCTCACGTTACTGAAAATTGCCCTCTTAACAAGATGAAAAGAAACCACAAAGCTGCACACTGAGATGAACACAGTAGGTAGGGCCAGACCAGCCCAGGACCCCCTGAATTCATTTGTCTATATGTGTTTTGTGCTCTCTGGGAAGGGAACACGCCACGCAGGACATCAGGGGGCCGTGTCTTACTAGTTAACAAATGGCCACGGATAGTAGCGGGGCATGTTGTAATGTTGGAAGCCTTTGATGCAGTGGAAGCGTTGGGGGATTTTTGTCAGCTCACTTATCCACACCAACCACTATATAATATTCGGAAATGTAACACTAATGACTGGCCCATAAGTCATTATCACTCAGTTAGCAATATCAAAGGTCCTCCATGAATCTTTGGTAGAGCTAAAAGGGACTAAATAATGAGAGACGTAATGCTATTTTCCCACAAGGACCTACAATGAAGAAATATGCTAAACAATCGTCATGAAAACATGTCCAAATAACTCAGGAACTCAGTAATAAAGACAAACACTATTCTTTTCTATTAGTTTTTCTTGTTATTTCATAATATGAATGGTCAAGCACAAATACAAATTAGAATGTCATTATTTGGTTCATAAAAAAATATTGATAAGATTCACAATAATCATAACAGTTCATTTATGAAGACATCAGAACATCAGGTATAGAGGAGTGCGAGAGAGACAAAAACATCAGCGAAACACAGTCCACTTTCAAAAATGAAATACTAATGCACAGCGTGCAATTAGTCTAAAAAGCGAACCCCGCGGCCGTTGGAGTACAGCGAGAGCAGCATCACCAGCAGATGATGTGCAAAGTCTCTTAGGTTTAGCAGGTTTTGCCAGCCAGAGAGTCAGAAATCAGCACGGCATTCAGCATACCACGAACGCAGGGACAGGTCACCAATCTTGTGAACAAGCAGAGGAACGCTCTCCCACACAAATCTTTATAGTACGCTACTTCCTTTCTTCCGTTAATATGTTGCACTCTCTCTCCTCAGCAAGCCCCTCTATTGGTTATTCACGATGGTGTGACAGTCTACTGACAGTGACTTTACTACTATTATCTAAACACCGCTTGTCTAAACATTGTATAACTTCTAAGAGAGGAAGAGGAAAGAACTTGGTTACAAATGTATTTAAAATATAGAAATAGTTACATTCATGTCATCTACAACCCTGGCCTAGACAGGAAAGAACTCTAAAAGACTTTTAGAAGCAGGCTAAATATCTGTACTTAAGGAAGCATTTGTAACGTTTGAAGGACAAGAGCACGGAAAAGCACATCCTCTAACACTTCTAAGGCCTACTTTATTTTAGCAAAACAGAGAATCATTTCTAAAAACCTACACTATACTGGCACGAAGAATAAAGCTTTTCTTTTGTAGTTTATTGTTCTGCAGTTAGAAAGACAGAATAACATTCAGTTAGCATTATTCTCATTATTTTGGACCATGAAAATCAAACTGTTGTGCCTTGTGCACATTTCACGTGTTGTACATTCTCGTATTAGATGTTAGTGATACCGCGTATATTATTAAAAGCATGCATTTGGGTGAATTACATCAAGCAGATTTTATTTACAAGAATCGTGCTCCATCACCTTCCACCGCTCCGCTGCACAGGGCTTGCAGCTTAATTTGCTGAATGAGAGTGGAAAGATGTGTTTACTGAGGGTATCTGCCAAATCGGCGCGGCTGGAGAGCTAGTAAATAATGTCCCTCTGGTGACTCATTCCTTTTCAGTGTTGGTGTTCCAGAGCTACCCTGCTGCATCGTTTCCATGAGTGATGAGTGCAGTAATCCTGCCGTGTTGTGTAGCTGTTAGTCTTTTCTTCTCTCCGTTTCCCTTGTTTTTTCTGGAGTCACACTCCCCCTGCGTCCACCCTCACTTTCACGCAGCCTCTTCCAGCCGGGTCTAGTTAACACACGCAGACACATTTGTGGCTTGAGTTTATATAAATCTGAGATCTTTTCTTTGATTGTGCTGTATCAACCCTTTTCAGCAAGTTTGGGCCAAATAAGAGCCCGCTGCTGAAATCTGGGTGCCCTGCAGTCAGGTTTGAAACAGACAGAACCACCTCAGCCTTTCATCCTTCCGAGGTCAATAAAATGAGTGCCATTTAGTTGAGTAATAAGAATGCCTATTCTGCAAAGCACCATGGGAAGGTTCAGCTATTGTGGGTGCCTCTTAGGAGATTCTTGTTATCTCTGCGTGGAGATACCGGGCCAGAATTAACAATACCGAAAAGAATCTCCCCTTGAAATAATTGGGATTACAAGTTACTTCCCCCGGTTTAGGGAATAACATACAGAACCTGGAATTCCGAGCCCAATTCTGTATGTTTTTCATCCTTCCATAGGAAATAGGGGCACCATGTCCACCACGTCACAGGCTTTTTCTTTTGCCTGTGGGCAGGTGGAAACAGGGTGTGGGGCTGTAAGAGTGCAGGTTCTTGTTTACTTCAGAAGGGGGGAGCTTATTCTGCTGCCCCCCGATAAAGCATGAGGGCAGGGCACACCAGCTGGCAATAGCCCCACAGGGAAGTCCGGGCCCAGTGTCTCTGGGCCTGGAATTATCTGGTTCAGAGATTACCGACCTGGTCCTTCTAGGCAGTGCCTAATTTGTAAAAAACTTAAGTGCCAGGACTCTCGTCAGGAGGCCACTGTAGCTTGCACCACACATTGCCTCTGCCATGCTGCCAATGATAGCAACAACACAACTATAAACCATCACACTCCTACAAGTGTGACAATTCAAACAATTCCAGTCCCCCAAAGCTGGTAAAAGTAATTTTTAACGTATATTGAAATAATAATTAACTGTTGTAGTGATCATGTCTAAATTAGCCAGGCAGCGCCACCTTGTGGCAGACTGTCACAAGCACTGGTGTTGACAATTAAGTGCTGGTGTCGAGCACTGGAAACCATTGGCTCAAATTAAGCACTAAATCTAGGCATGGACACACCAGGAAAGATGTAGCTGTCCCGAGCAGTCACCCCTATGAGATATTGATCTGGGCAACTCATAATAGGACCTTTAATGGCTAAGCGTTGTTGCATCCATTTGTATACTAACATTTTAGGGCTCTGTAGATATTTCTTAATCTAAGCACCCTTTGGGGGAGCTCAGTTGTCCATTAACCAGAGTCAAAGAAATCTGTTGATATTGTATTTGGTTTCATAATGTTTAGAGGTGACTGGGAGAACCTTTTCTTGGGGTCCCATGGGAGTTAGGAGTTACTGACACAGATTGTGAAAAAGTTTGGTATTTACAACTCGGCCTTAGGGCCATGTTAAAGAAACCAAACTGAATGCTCCAGTACTCTTGTTTACCAGTTAACTTTCTCAAGGTAGGGGGACAATCAATCCTAAACTTACTCCAGGAGGAGATGGGTGGTGAGACACAGAGTTAACACGTAGGTAACTGTTAATATTGTGTCAATGTATTTGCCACAAAAATTGACAGGGGCCCTTAAGACTGTCCATCGATCCCTGCCCAAAGAATGAAGTGCCCAAGCACCCCGCCAAAGAAACTACCGCGTCTGGGGTAGAGGGGCCAGTGTCTGCTGTCAAGTTTTCAGATTTCCACCCATTGAGTTGCACTAGTCAAGTCGCTGCTGAAGTTGTAGGGGTTGAATCTGGTTAAGTTGCTGCAAGAAGTTTATACCCACACAGATAACACAGTAGGTTGTAGGGGCTGTATTTCAACCTCACTTGTTGCAGATAAGGATTTCTGGCAGCAGTGTACTGTGGAAATATGGATTTTTATGATCAGTTATGTCCCCTATCTTGGACCCCAACGGTTTCATGTATAAATCACAAGTACATGTATGTTCCCTCCAGTTCCAGTTATGAAGACGCAAACACATGTGTGTCCACCGCCAACATGTCCTCTTTCAGATCCGCCATGAATGGGCCGGATATTCCATTCCTAAGTACGAAAGGCCACCGGCTTTATATGGTTCACTTATGCCATTTTACAGTCCAGGCAAGTAGGCCCTGATTCTGTCATCAAGCTTTTCTTGCCTTCTGCCTCTGAAAGCTCCAGTCTGAGCCTGCATCTGTGACCATGAACTTTGTCTCATTCTCTGTGCAGCTAACGGTGCCTGACATCAGCTTGTTGCCTGCCAAAAACTGTATTTCACCTTCGAAATTATCTGCTCCGCTCCCTGCCCAATGCATTCCTGTCTAGTAGTTTAAGTAAACATTCTTCCAGTTACCGAGCAAAGGCCCGGCTTCTCTGTCTTTATGCAAGTAATTCATAGCCCTATTATTATGGAAGACTTCTGCCCTCGCATCTAGTGTAGACCAGTGGCGGCTCCTCCATAGGGGCGTTTGGGCGCCGCCCCCCTGCTTTCCCGCAGTGCGAGAAGGCAGAAACATAAATGGTAATAACTACCATTTATGTTTCTGCCTTCTCGCACTGCGAGAAAGCATAATTGCCTGGTTGGGGGTGGGCGGTTCTGGTTGAGGGCAGGGGGGAGTGGCTTGCCCACTGTTGTGCATAGGGACTGTTTGGCCGGCCCTGGGGCTGATCAAACAGTCCGTATGCACAACACTGGGCAAGCCACTCCCCCCCTACCCTTGAGCAGGACCGCCCACTCTCCCTTCTCTCTATGTAGGCTGCTGCATGGAGAAAATGGCCCAGGTGGGGCGCGCTGAGATTCGCCTGGAGAGTTCTGATTGGAGGAGGGGAGGGAGGGAGGCTGCGTGTCCGATGACGCGAGGAGAGCTGCAGCCAGCCGGAATTGAAGAACGCAGGGCGGGAGTCCTGTGACGCTGCTGCTCCTGTTCACAAACTGAAGAGCGCCAACGCTGGACTCCGGCCCAGGAGCAGAGGCCGGTCAGGTAAGTTTTTATTTTATTTTAATTTAAAACTCCCCCTGTCCCCACCCGAGTCCACCCCCACATCGAGTATTGTAAGCCGCGACTGAAGGAGGCGGCTTTCACCACTTGTACCAATGGCACTTTAAGCGTTCACACTGATGGCGATCTGTAAAGGCTCTGTAGTGTGTGATGTTCACAAACAAACCTTGGGAGACGACGCACACGAAAGATAGTCAATGCACGTGGGTGTGGGGTTTCAGCTCAGCTCTTCTTTTTACATTTAGAACTTTTTTTGCAACTGGCACAGCAACTGCTACCTGTTTGTCTTGGACGCAGCTGTGGTGGGTGGGAGGACGGAGCACAGAGATGAAGAGACAGCAGGTGATTAAATCCATTAATCGGATTTATGGTGGTTATTTGTGCGGCACTGGAATGTGTTTATGGCAGCACCGGTATGCATGGGATGACGAAGACGGCGGGATCGTGACATTTCACAAGACTGGCCTCAGTGTGTCAGGAGTGTGTTTGAAGGGACAGGTGTGTTTATGATTTCACACGCGCTGCTTGTGATGGGGCAATTAGGCTCAATCTGGGGCTTTATCTCACGGGGTGGGTTGTGATAGGGGACCTATGCACTGGTACGTTTATGTGTGTGTGTATTCATTCCGTTGTATAAACTGGGTGTCGTAGCACAAGCGATGTAGTGTGATTGCACAAGTGCATTTACATATGTCTGAATTCACTGTATATTTATAGTGCCAGAAGTGTTTACAGGATAGCGCCTACCATCACTACAGTGCTTAGAAAGGGACATATGTTTGTGCATGACATCACTTATAGATTACCCCCACCCCCCTGTTTTGCCAGCCACGACTGCATAAGCCCTCCGATGCCCCTTGACCAAGTTTGCGCTGTATAAAAACTACAAAAAAGGCCGTTGACCTGCCTTTCAGGTTAGCACATTATGTTGTCTTGCTCAAAAAGATCATTATATGCAAAGGGCTGCAAAGCGTTTGAAAATGATACCAATTTGTCACCCTTGAGTTTAATTTCACTTTTCATAGATCTTCACTCGTTTATTTATTTTGCATGTTTGTTGTCAGTTTTTGTCTCAGTCAAGGTTTGCTAACTAACATACATCGACACAAAAGTTGCCTGGATTTCCGCCCTACCACTTTCAAATGTCACCAGCCGCCACTGGTGTAGACACTTAGACGCTTGTACACGCACTAACAGTCAGTATAGTCAGTATAAGAATAAGATTCTACTCTAAGAGACCTCTCTTTTGGATAACATAGTTCTTTAAACATAGGATGTTAGATATGATTTGGGATAAGGTTGACTTGACCCTCCAGACATCTGTCGCCACATGTAGAGTTAAATGTCAAATCCCCTTTACCCCCTAGTCGCACGTCAATCATACGTCATGCTGCTGCGCGCGCATTTCTGCCAAGTATTTCTGCTGACATTGCGAAATTCTTTCATGGAACCACCCTATTATGACATCATACCTGATGACGTTCTTTAGTTACACCCAGTTACGCCCACTTTTGCTACGCATGTATGTTTTATCTCTACTATCAATTGTTACGCCTCCTGCATTTGCTTCACTGTAATGCCTGTTGTATAAAAGTGATTACTTATCAATAAAGTATGTACTTCACTTCCTGAACCTCCGTGGTGATGGAACCTGGAGTCAACGATTCGAATCGTCCATTTGGAATAAAGCCCATTCCGAACCTCTAATATCACGGATTTTGCCTCTTATTTTACTGAGCTATTTTTATTATTTTTCTGTATCAAATTAAGTCCCGGTAATTAAATTATTTACCACATGAATGGCGCCCGAACAGGGACACTTTCTCATCTCACGCGCCGGCGGTGCGTTGCAGGCCCGGTCTCCTGCCACAGCTGGACGGACAACAACGCGTACCAGCAGGATTTCCTGTATCTCCCTCCGGTCAAGCGGGGGTGACTGAGGCTGCGATCAACACCCAGACGAGGCGGTGAGAAGTGCGAAGTATCCCGACCAGAGCCTAGCTGAGAGAGCAAGATCCGAGGTATACAGAGGCCCACCAAGTTCCGAAGTTCCGAAGTTCCGAGGTTTTCCGATGTTCCGAAGTGTCCGAAGTTTTCGAGTCGAGTCCAGTCCAGTTCAGTTCAGTTCCGTTCCGAGGCCTTCCGTTCCGAGCTACCCGGTGAGTACCATTACTGGGGAGGCGTTCTGGCGTGCACATAAGTTGTGCCGGTCCAGACGGGTTTGGGTACACAAATCCGGTCTGCACTGTTTTAGCAGTGTATCTGTACTGTTTAGCAGTATATCTAGTATATCAAGTATATAAATTCAGAATAATTCAGTTATTGCCGAGGATTATGTTTTGTGATTAAGTTTTCTTAGATCGTCATCATCATTGTTGCTCATTTAAAACGTTAAATGTTAAATGTGTTAATACGTCCTGCATATTGTGGTGTGAATGACTGTTCATTATTGTGTTTATTGTATTAAGTTTGTTCAAGACCAAGTATCAGATCAGTTCTCAATATGCCGCTCTTTTCGAAACTAAGACAGATCACAACTAGAAAAGGGGTACTCGAAGAAGCTGTTCCCATTCCTCCTAGGGACACTCCAGGGTACTTCATGTATCATAAACATGGCCTAGACGCCATATTATTTCTTGATCTATGGGTAGACTACACTAAGGAATTACCAGAAAGTCAGAGGTGGCCCGCAGCTGGGACCTGGGATGCAGATTGCATCGTGAAAGTAGAGGAAGAATTATGGAAAAGGAAAGCTAGACAATCACAGAAAGACGCCATTGAATTATGGTGTAAAGAATCGTATAGACGTACAGAAAAAGCACGTAGACAGGAAGAGAAGAGTAAGGAAAATTCAAATAAAGTCCGAGAAAATCTATTAATTGAAGAAGGTACACGAGTGAAATCAGAACAAGTAGACAGACAAAGAAATGCCCTTATGAATGGTATGTATCCCCTTCTGGCCGAGGGATTACCTAAGGCTACTCCGGAGATACCAAAAGACTTGCCACCCCCATTGTTCCCAATAAAAATGCATCCTAAGGGACATCCTAGAACAGCAGAAGATGTTTTTCTTTCCTCATATTTAGATGACGCAGCTCCCGAGTATGCTAACCCCGCCCCACATAGACCGTCTGCCGGGGAGGTTCAACGCCAAGATCCTGTATCTGTATCCCTACAGCATCAAATCCTGACACAAGTTCCGGCAAGCACATCTGTTTCCACATCTGTTCCTACAGCTGCTTCTACAGCTGTGTCCACACCTATAGTTGCGGTAACCCGTTCAACGAATCCTTTCACGCCCGATACCCCAGACGGGGCTACCGGAGGTGCTACCAACATTTTTTCTACGCCACCCAGAATAAATAAACTTACTTTTCAAGAATCAGCACATCCACGTACCCCCAAACTCATAAATTCCCGCACGCTTAAGGAACTTCTTGTAGATTGTAGATATGACCCTGTGCCCGGAAAAGAGGACGAAATGATCCTGGCATCATTACGTATCAGACGAGCTGCGGTGTATTTAGGAAAGCTACCAGGAATGACTATGCATCTAGACAATATATATCATTTTGTCCAAACAGGGCGAGATTCTGAATGTATTAACAGAGCTATGGAATACCAGAAAGTGGAGATACAGGGAGAACTGTTACGTTTCCTCATAAATTGTGTAATAAGAAATCAAGACCGACCGGGGGTAGATCCGGAAATAATGCAAACCCTTACCAGATGGAGCCAGAATATATCAGAAGGGAGACATGATAGGCAAAAATGTATAATAGCCATGTGCCGAAAGATCCGTAAAGAAATAGAACGCCTACACGAAGAGAGATTAGCGGTAGATCAGTTTGAACAAAACGAGGAGGAGGAAGGATCAGGACTACCCATAGGACAGTCAGAAACCATAGCCTATGTAGGTAGAGGAAGATCTTGTAATAGTACTAGATGTTTCACTGACCCGATACGTCCGATATGTCCAGATAGTAACAGGAATTTCCAAACACCTATAATAAATATAAGGTCCCCCGAGCATTCGTTCCAAGCCACTGACAAATTACTCCGAGAACGAAGGGGTTATCATTTACTCGATTCTATGGATGAACAAGAATTAGCCAGGTCAGCCGTTCATTGGGTTGACAGTCCCGGAAAATATGGAGATGATACAGTAGCACACACATTTTTGAACCTCACCCCAGATGAACAGCGTTTAGCTGGGATTTATATGATTCAACAACTTCTTATACTTTATAAAAGCCAACATTCCGATCCTGGTCCTTTACCTGATATATTGACTGAATTACTCACGAATAGATGGAGAGGTTCAGGTATTAAGTTAATTAGAGAAATACTAGAATCAAGAAAGCAGTACATTCTTTTTGTATGCCCAGAACATGTCTCACTGCCCATCAAGGAAAGAACGACGTATTACATGGACAGACAGAATCCCTTACGAGAAGTACACCCAATAAAGGGCGAGGACAATCAGTTTAAACGTGTATATGTATATACGCCCATATCGAAAATAGAATTGTTAGAAATGAAGAAAGTGGTACGCAGTCATGACAAAGACCCAGCGGGTTTTCACCGAGAAATTAAAGACATGTTACTCATGGGAGAGTATACCTATCCCGACATTATGACAATATTAAAGGTATTAATGCCTGCTGGCATTTATGAAAAACTCAAGGAAAAAGAGTGGGAGGTGGGAGACCAAAAGATAGAATGGACAGTATTAGAAGCAGAAGAAAAGGCCCGAACTGCAGGAGCAGGGCTTGGGGATAAAACTAAAGCACTACCAGGTTTACTAGTACAGGTACTGCCACGTTTATTAACCACGAAAAAGGAAGACTGGGGTGCAATCTCAGCCTGTAAACAAAAGCAAGATGAAGACACTAGTGATTTCTATGCCCGATTCGAAAAATGTTTTGGTATAAATAGTGGTATAAAAGCGCGTAGCGAGTCATACCCACATCTGTTTGTGACAAAATTAGTTGAAAATTCCTTGCCCCAGGTGAAGAATAGAGTATTAAAATTCGAGAGTACCTGGCAAGGTAATACCCCATCACAAATGTTACAAATGTTACAGTACCATTACAATAGAATTAGAGAGGAACAAGAACATGAACAAAAACACATGAAAGACACAAAAATGAAAATGCTAGTCTCCCAGACAGTTCCAGCTGAAGGTCATAAAAAGGGTACGACACAGTCCGGTGATTCAGCAGGACCTGTAAAAGGGACATGCAACTATTGTAAACAACCAGGTCATTACATACACGATTGCCCAGTCTTGAAGCGTAATATCGCCACAGGTAAAACACAAGAAAGACCACGGCCACCTAGACAGGATCAGAATGAACAAGGAGCACCGCAGCATGCACAGTCCATGCCAGCTCCACAACAGTCTATACAGTTTGTGCCAGCTGCACCAGCGCTGCCTGTTGCTGCCACACAAACAACGACACGACAGCTGTACCAGACCGCACAGTATGACTATCCTGATTATCAACGATACGCATGAACCAGCCTAGAGAGGGAAGTTGACTTACCCCTTATCGAGGTCCCTGTAGACCAAGAAGGACCTTATGTACATAGTGAACTATTAGGCCAAGATAGAACATTTTTACTTGATACAGGGGCAAGTCGAACAACTATAAAACGTAGTGAAGTTCCAGGGGCACCCCTCTCAGGCTCACAGAATATTTCCCTTGGTTTTTCAGGAAAACCTATTGTTAATGAAGTATCACAGCCTCTTCCACTTACGATAGGACCTTTGACCCGAACTACAGATTTATTGCTTACGAAATCATGTCCAGAAAACTTGTTAGGTATAAAAACACTGAAAGCTCTAGGAGCTATAATATGTTGTTCTCCGGAAGGAGTAAGATTGTTTTTACGTGATTTCAAAGGTCACTATGTGTTTCGAGACATGGATCCCCGACTGCAGACTTTACCTACACATTTATGGGCACAAGGCCCTACTGATGTGGGTTGCATGAATATTACACCATATCAAGTTACACTAAAGGCAGGAGTGGTACTACCACGAAT
Organism: Triturus cristatus; assembly: GCF_964204655.1. Lineage (NCBI taxonomy): Eukaryota > Metazoa > Chordata > Amphibia > Caudata > Salamandridae > Triturus > Triturus cristatus. Next base: position 1,389,853,193 of record NC_140591.1, on the reverse strand, counting down.
GCGACAATACAAGTTACCACCAGATGCTGTAGTGGCTTTACTGCAAATCATTGACGAGCTCATTGCCCAAGGAGTGGTTGTGGAAACAGACTCCAATGTATGTAATTCCCCGATAATTCCGATTCTTAAACGAACAGATCCAAAGGCCCCGCCAGTATATCGATTGGTTATTGATCTGCGCGAATTGAACAAATGCATTGTGCCACAATTCCCTGTGGTCCCAGATATCTCGTCATTACTGACAGCTATTGATTCCGAAGCAACATTCTTTACTGTAATTGATCTCAAGAATGCCTTTTTCAGCGTCCCAATAGATCCGGAAAGCCAATACTTGTTCGGATTTAGTTTAAATGGACGTAGCTTTAAATTCACACGCGCACCTCAAGGATTTACAGAAAGCCCCAGCATCTATAGCCAAGCACTGAAACGAGAACTCGACAGTATCCACATGCCAGTCAACACTGCCCTGCTTCAATATGTCGATGATCTGCTGATCACCGCTAGAAACGAACCTGAATGTGAGAAAGCATCACTGACGGTATTACAATTTTTGGCCGAAAAGGGGCACAAGGTGTCCCCTTCTAAGCTGCAATTCTGTGTCCAGCGAGTTGTTTACCTTGGTCACTCGCTGTCCAAGGAGGGAAGGCAGCTTACACCAGATCGCATCCAGCTAATTGCAAATATGCCAATACCCAAGACACAAAAGGAGGTGCGGGCTTTCATAGGCCTCACTTCATATTGTAGGCAGTGGATCCCTCAGTATGCATTTCTAGCAAAACCACTCATTCAATTGACAACACAGGAGGCAGCCACATCGACTGTCCTCCCTTGGACTCAGGAACATACACACGTTTTTGAAAGTTTAAAGAAAGCTTTATGTCAAGCACCTGTCCTAGCAACACCATGTTACAATAAACAGTTTACACTCTTTGTTACAGAACGCGAAGGTACTGCCTTGTCAGTACTCACACAGGAACAAGCAGGATCACACAAACCATGTGCTTATTTTTCTAGTACATTAGATCCCGTAGCTCAGGCTTTGCCTGCATGCCTAAAATCAGTGGCAGCAACAGCTTTAGCAATCAGACAAAGCGATGCCATAGTATTAGGACATCCATTGACAGTACAAGTACCACATGCAGTAGAGGTTCTCTTGAACCGCACACAGACACAACACTTGACTATAGCACGACTCACCGGTTACGAATTAACATTGTTTCAGCCACATATAGAAATCAGACGTTGTAGTACATTGAATCCTGCCACACTGTTACCTGTAAATGGAACAGACCCACTTGCACATGATTGTATTGAAGTTATCACTATCACGACGAAACCCAGACAAGATTTGACAGACGTTCCATTGTCAGACCCAGACCTGACGTTGTATGTAGATGGTTCATGTATGAGAACAGGTACAGGAGAGTTAGTGGCCGCTTATGCAGTCACAACAGACGCTGAAATCATTGAAACAAATTGTATAAATACCTTGTCCGCTCAAGCAGCAGAGCTCATCGCTCTGACACAAGCCTGTATTCAAGCCACAAATAAAAAAGTCAACATATACACTGATTCACGTTATGCATTCGGAGTTGTACATGACTTCGGCGTGCTGTGGCGAGAGAGAGGTTATTTAACTTCTCACGGTGCCCACATTCAGCACGGACCCCTCATTCATGCCTTATTAGATGCAATACATCTACCCACTGCAATATCAATTATGAAATGTAAAGCTCATACGAAAGTTACTGATATCATTTCTCAAGGCAATGATCTAGCTGACAGAACAGCTAAACAGACTGCTCAAACTCAAACATCCGACATGACAAAGACAATAGTCCCGACACCAACACATTGCATGATGGTTAAGGATCCCGCTCTTGACGTAATTGACATACAGACACATGCTACTCCAGATGAAATAAGGAAATGGACTGAATTAGGAGGGATCCAAACGGATCAAGGATGGATGACGAAGGCAAAATCTGTGTGGTTCCTTCCTGATTCAATGGTCCAAGTCGTTATTAACACTATACATAGTCCAGCACATCTAGGAGAAAAAGCTATGCTAGACAGCATCCAACACATTTGGTTCAACAAACATTTACGAGCAGCAGCTAAACAAAAAGTCCGTACTTGTGTGATCTGTTGTCAGTTTAACCCAGGAAAAAGCATTCCCGTAGAACAGGGTGGATTTCAGCCTCCTGATCACCCTTTTGAAGTCCTCCAGATGGATTATATCCAGATGGAACGATGTCGAGGATTCAAATATGTTCTCGTAGTTGTCTGTGCTCTTTCCCGTTGGACAGAGGCATACCCTGTTTTAGATTACACTGCCCCGACTACTGCCAAACAGTTAGTTCGAGAATTCTTCCCACAGTACGGTTTACCACGTGTTGTCTACTCAGATAACGGCCAGCCGTTCTCATCCGAACTAATGAAACACGTTTCACTTTTGTTAGGTTATCAGTGGAAGTTTCACTGTGTCCGACACCCCGAGGCAGCAGGTCTCGTGGAAAGACATAATCAAACCCTGAAAATTAGATTGTCCAAAATATGCAGAGAGAAAGGTGTCGACTGGGTAGTAGCGTTACCAGTTGCACTCTTTTACATGAGAATGGTAGCACACTCCCGAACAGGGCTATCCCCGTATGAGGTGATCTTTGGCAGACCACCAAATATGTGGGGGACGCCTATACCACGCAAAATAACTGATATTGACTGTAATATGCTGACAGATTACTTGGCTTCCTTGATGTCTGCACTACAATCTTGTCGTTCACAGGTAGCTGCAGCTTTTCCCGACAACACTGAGGTGAAACCCCATGACGTAATTCCAGGGGATCTGGTATTAGTGAGGAACTTTGATCGGAAGTCTCAGCTGGATCCTAGGTGGAAGTCGCCTCAGCTCGTACTGCTAACGACGAGGACAGCCGTGAAGATCGAAGGTCGAAAAGGCTGGATACATTCAAGTCATATCAAGAAATTTCATGGACTGTCGTCAGATGTAAACGACACACCTTGCGTGTCTTCCCCGAGTGACTCTAAACTTCCTTTGGTTGAATTGAATAGTCGTGAACTATATAAACTAAAACTCAGGTCTAACCAGTCAGGCAATTTGATTGTTTAAGTCCTCTCCAAGGTGAAGCGGTCGAATTTGTCTCTGACATGTATCCCTTAGACCTGTACAGAGAAAGAAACAAAAGGATAAAGCTGAAACGACATGCGTACTGTAAATCACTGCGTAGTCATTGCACAGTGACCTTATTAATTCTGTTTTTCCTAAGTCTTTTAATAATTACTGCAAGTATATTGTTGCACATATGTTATCCTATTTCTAGACATGTTTATAATGTTACTGCTGAACATTCCTTTAGTGAATTACCTCCGCATGAATTGTCATATAGATTTGCGCTGCGCAATAACACTTTTATTAGTATGTTACATCATTCCCATCAGGTTAGCAATGCTACAAATTGTTGGATATGTGGCCGACTCCCTCCCTATCAGAATTATAAAGGAATTCTACCTCTCTTTCCATACCCGTTCACACACAACGGCTCCTGTGGAGCATGGTTTAGTTTAATTAATTCCCAAGATTCGAACTCCGCAGTTTATCAAGACAACGGGGTATGGGGAAATCTGAACTTAGTTTTACTTAAAGTCTGCCACCCCAACAAGGAGGGACTTCCCAAAAGAACAGGAACTGATCTAGAAAATGAAGTATATGGATTAGGTAATTTTACGCTTAATCTCTTGATCTTGAATGTCGAATCCGAAGCTACTCCAATTTTGCCCGCCATGTCAGTATTTCCAGTAAAAGGTGAATTATGTGTAAGGAAGAATGGTTCCATACATATGGGCCATAGTAGATGCACCACTGTAATAGAATTTAGTGATCAAGGCAAGTCGACATTTAGAGCTTCCCGCCATTCCTATTTTATATGTGGTCAGACGGCATATATACGTCTGCCTCTAGATTGGGATGGTACCTGCTACATCGGATTCCTTTTGCCACCGGTTTTCCTAGCTCCTCCTGATTATCACAGAAATACTCATTTAGTACACAATAGAGAAAGGAGAGATCTCCCAATAGTCGATTACACTGAAACAGCATGGTAAAAATACACAGATTTCAATAAAGGTCTCTTTCCCTATATAGGTACCGTTACTAATAGTAAGCTGATACGTAGATTAACTAGAACCCTTGAAGCAGTAGTGAACGAAACTATTTCCGCCTTAGGCAATTTAACAGAAGAGCAGTCTGCTATGCGGATTGTTGTGCTTCAAAATCGTCTTGTCCTTGACGTCATCCTGGCCGATAGGGGCGGAGCTTGTAGGGTCATCGGATCAAGTTGTTGCATTTTCATACCAGAAAATTCGCCATCTGTATATAAAGCCATAACCCGCCTTCATAAGATTGTAAGCCAGATACACCAGAATCCAGGCACCTGGACTTGGTCCGGTTGGTTTTGGAGTGTATTATCTACCTTTGGATGGAAGGTCCTATCCTTCCTAGGTATTGGCTTTCTCATACTATTCAGTTGCTGTCTATGTCTACAATGTGGACCAGCGATCTGTGGTCTGTGTGCCACATCGTGTATTCCACCACCAAGATTTCGTTCGTCCCAGAAGAAAAAAAAAGAACAAATGATGCTATATGAACAGATCAATGGATTGATGAAGATTGATATCTCTTGACGGGCAAGTAGGGGACAAGGAGGGAATGTGGAAATATGGATTTTTATGATCAGTTATGTCCCCTATCTTGGACCCCAACGGTTTCATGTATAAATCACAAGTACATGTATGTTCCCTCCAGTTCCAGTTATGAAGACGCAAACACATGTGTGTCCACCGCCAACATGTCCTCTTTCAGATCCGCCATGAATGGGCCGGATATTCCATTCCTAAGTACGAAAGGCCACCGGCTTTATATGGTTCACTTATGCCATTTTACAGTCCAGGCAAGTAGGCCCTGATTCTGTCATCAAGCTTTTCTTGCCTTCTGCCTCTGAAAGCTCCAGTCTGAGCCTGCATCTGTGACCATGAACTTTGTCTCATTCTCTGTGCAGCTAACGGTGCCTGACATCAGCTTGTTGCCTGCCAAAAACTGTATTTCACCTTCGAAATTATCTGCTCCGCTCCCTGCCCAATGCATTCCTGTCTAGTAGTTTAAGTAAACATTCTTCCAGTTACCGAGCAAAGGCCCGGCTTCTCTGTCTTTATGCAAGTAATTCATAGCCCTATTATTATGGAAGACTTCTGCCCTCGCATCTAGTGTAGACACTTAGACGCTTGTACACGCACTAACAGTCAGTATAGTCAGTATAAGAATAAGATTCTACTCTAAGAGACCTCTCTTTTGGATAACATAGTTCTTTAAACATAGGATGTTAGATATGATTTGGGATAAGGTTGACTTGACCCTCCAGACATCTGTCGCCACATGTAGAGTTAAATGTCAAATCCCCTTTACCCCCTAGTCGCACGTCAATCATACGTCATGCTGCTGCGCGCGCATTTCTGCCAAGTATTTCTGCTGACATTGCGAAATTCTTTCATGGAACCACCCTATTATGACATCATACCTGATGACGTTCTTTAGTTACACCCAGTTACGCCCACTTTTGCTACGCATGTATGTTTTATCTCTACTATCAATTGTTACGCCTCCTGCATTTGCTTCACTGTAATGCCTGTTGTATAAAAGTGATTACTTATCAATAAAGTATGTACTTCACTTCCTGAACCTCCGTGGTGATGGAACCTGGAGTCAACGATTCGAATCGTCCATTTGGAATAAAGCCCATTCCGAACCTCTAATATCACGGATTTTGCCTCTTATTTTACTGAGCTATTTTTATTATTTTTCTGTATCAAATTAAGTCCCGGTAATTAAATTATTTACCACAGTACCCACAGAGACATAGCATAAACCACTGGGTACAGGACGAGCAAGGACAAGGCCGGAGACTGTGCAAGTCCTGGGTAGTGTCTAGGGGCTCGGATTGTGATAGCTCTGGATCCACTAGGGCTAAAATAAAAATGTAAATAATTCTGAAATCAGGCGACCATCATCAAATCCATGGGCAAGGGGATGAAATTGAAGAAGCCTCAAGACCTCTTGGGGCCACTAGAATCTTCATATAAGCTCACAGCACCACAGGGGAGGAGAATCATCAGAGATAAAGTAGGCAGGCCATCCTCCTAGCACTGTTCAGGTACAGCAACAGTTTCTTACACCTTGAAACAAATTTTTCCCAGTCTGAAGGGAAGACAACAACCAGCAAAATATTGTATATTAAGGGTTTAAACACCTATTTGGCTGCACTTGGGAAAGATTTGCCTAAAGTTTAGTCAGCTTTCATGCCTTCTCTGCTCTACGCGGATGATGCTGTGTTGTTGGCCCGAATGGCCAACGGACTAAAAAAGCTTGTTTACCTCTTTCTTAGTTTTATGAGCGAGCTGGAGCTCATACTAAGAAAAATAAAACAGTTCCTCCCGCTTGACGATCTCAAAACAGTTGTACAAGCACTCATAATCCCCAGGTTAGAATATGGAAGTACTACCTTTTGTGGTCTGCCTAGTGAGGAAATATGAATTTTATGATCAGTTATGTCCCCTATCTTAGACCCCAACGACTCCATGTACATGCTACAAGTACATGTATGTTCCCTCCAGTTCCAGCTATGAAGACGCAAATACATGTGCGTCCAACGCCAACATGTCCTCTTTCAGATCCGCCATGAATGGGTCAAATAGTCCATTCCTAAGTATGATTGGCCACCGACTTTATATAGTTCACTTTTCACGTTTTACAGTTCAGGCGAGTAGGCCCTGAATTCTGTCATCAAGCCTTTTCCTGCTTCTGCCTCTGAAATGCTCCAGCCTGGACCTGCATCCGTGTCCATGAACTTTGTCTTACTCCCTGCGCGGCTAGCGGTGCCTGACGCGGCCTGTTGCCTGCCAAAAACTGTATTCAGCCTTCAAGTTATCTGCTCCGCTCCTCATCCAATGCATTTCTGTCTAGTAGTTTAGGTAAACATCCTTCCAGCTACCGAGCAAAAGGCTCGGCCTCGCTATCTCTATGCAAGTAATTCATAGCTCCTGTTACCATGGAAGATTCCTGCCCCCTCGCATCTCATGTAGACACATAGACGCTTGTACATGCACTAACAGTCAGTATAGAATAGATTCCGTCCAAGAGACCTTTCCTTTTGGATAAAACAGTTCCTTAAACAAAGATATTATATACGATTTGGGATTAGGTTGACCTGACCCCCCAGACTTCTGTCTCCATATGTAGAGCTAAATGTCAATTCCCCTTCACCCTCTAGTTGCACGTCAATCACACGTCAATCACACGTCATGCGGCTGCGCGCGCATCTCTGCCAAATATTTCTGCTGACACTGCAGGATTCTCTTATGGATCCACCCACTTGTGACATCATTTTAAATGACGTTTCTAGTATACGCCTGTATTTACGCCTATTTTCATTACGTATGTGTATTCTTATCTGTATTATCAGCTGTTACGCCTCCTGCATCTGTCTTAATGCAATGCTTTTCATATATATATTGTTACTTGTCAATAATGTATTGCCGATCCCTTCCTGAACCTTCGTGGTGATGGAATAAGATTGCCTGGTTCGAACCATAATTCCTTTGTAAGGAATAAAGTCCTTTTCAGAACCTCTAATACCACGGATTCTGCCTCTTATTTTGACTAAGTTATTCTTACTAGACTTTACCGCATAAAAATAGTACAGGTAATTTAAATATTTACCACATAAATTGGCGCCCGAATAGGGACACTTTCTCATCTCACGCGCCGGAGGTGCGTTGCAGGCCCGGTCTCCTGCCACAGCTGGACGGACAAAAACGCGTACCCGCAGGATTTCCTGTATCTCCCTCCGGCCAAGCAGGGGTGACTGAGGCTGCGATCAACACCCAGACGAGGCGGTGAGAAGTGCGAAGTATCCCGACCAGAGCCTAGGTGAGAGAGCAAGATCCGAGGTATACAGAGGCCCACCAGGTTCCGAAGTTCCGAGTCCAGTCGAGTCCAGTCCGGTCCAGTTCAGTTCAGTTCCGAGGCCTTCCGTTCCGTGCTACCCGGTGAGTACCGTTGCTGGGGAGGCATTTAGACGTGCACATTAATTTGTGCCGGTCCTGACGGGTTTGGGTACACAGATCCGGTCTGCACTGTTTTAGCAGTGTATCTGTACTGTTTAGCAGTATATCCAGTATGTTCATGTATATAATTCAGTATTATCTAGTATTAGTATTATGTCAGTAACTAGTTTTCTTCTAATTATCATTGTTCGTTAAATGTTAAATGTTTTACTGTGTTTAAAAATTGTGGTATGAATGAGTGTTCATTATTGTGTTTATTGTATTAATTGTGTTCAAGTCCAGTTTGAGTAAGAATCAAGTAGGAAGGTTTAAAGATGCCGTTCTTTTCAAAATTAAGACAGATCAAAACTAGAAAAGGAGTACTCGAAGAAGCTGTTCCCATTCCACCTAGGGACACTCCAGGGTATTTTATGTATCATAAACATGGCCTAGATGCCGTATTATATCTTGACTTATGGGTGGACTACACCAAGAATCTAGCAGAAAGTCAGAGGTGGCCCGCAGCTGGGACATGGGATGCAGATTGCATCATGAGAGTAGAAGAAGAATTATGGAAAAAGAAAGCCAGACAGTCACAGAAAGATGCTATTGAGTTATGGCGTAAAGAATCGCATAGGCGCACAGAGAAAGCGCTCAGACTGGAAGAGAAAAGTAGGGAGAACTCAAATAAAGCCCGAGAAAATGTATTAGTTGAGGAAGGTATCCGAGTAAAAACAGAACAAGTAGACAGACAACGAAATGCTCTTATGAATGGTATGTATCCTCTTTTAGCCGAAGGTCTACCTAAGGCCACCCCGGAAATACCGAAAGATTTGCCACCCCCATTACTCCCGATTAAAGCACATCCCAAGACCGCAAAAGATATTTTCCTTTCCTCCTATTTAGACGATGTAGCTCCGGAATATGTTAATGTTCCACCACACACGCCACCTGTCGATGGTGCTCTACCCCGAGAACATCCGCCCCCAACTCCGCAACCACAAACTCCTCCGCATATTCCAACAGGTCCATTTGTTTCCACCACTTTTCCTGCATCCACAGTTTCTACCTTACACCCCACAAATCCTTTTGTGCCTAGCACCTCAGAAGGTGCGACAGGAGGTGCGGCAGCAATTTTTGCCACGCCACCATCACGAAGCAAATCGTCTCTTAGAGATTTAGCAAACCAACGTACACCCCAAATAGCAACGTCCGACATGTTTAAGGAACATCTTGTAGATTGTAGATATGATCCAGTGCCCGGTAAAAATGACAGAATGCTGCTATCATCACTACGTATACGACGAGCTTCAATGTATTTAACGACACTACCAGGAATGATTAATCATCTAGACAATATATATCGCTTTGTCCAAACAGGGCAAGGCCCTGAAAGTATTGACGAAGCCATGGATTACCAGAAAGTGGATATACAGAGACTACTGTTACGCTTCTTCATAAACTGCTTGATCAGAGACAGAGATAGGTCCGAGGTAGATCAGGATGAAATGCAAGTACTTACCAGATGGGGTCAGAATATATCAGAGGGAAAACATGATAAACAGACATGTATAGTAGCTATGTGCCGGAAAATCCGCAAAGAAGTAGAACGAATACATAAAGCCAGATTGGAGGCAGACAAAACTGAATCAGAGGGAGAAGAGGAGGAAGAATCAGAAATGCCCACAGGACAATTAGAAATGATAGCTTATGTAGGTAGGGGAAGACCTTGTAGTAATACCAGATACTTTAATGATCCAATACGTCCGATACGTCCAGAATGCAACAGACATTTTCAAACCCCTATGCTAAATACGAAGTCCCCTGAACACTTATTCCAGGCTGCTGATAAATTACTCCGAGACCGAAGGGGGTATCATATGCTCGATTCTATGGATGAACAAGAATTAGCCAGGTCAGCAGTACAATGGGCTGACAGTTCTGAAAAATACAGTGATGATGCGCTAGCACACACGTTTTTGAACCTTACCCCAGACGAACAGCGTTTAGCTGGTATATACATGATACAACACCTCGTTATATTGTATAGAAGCCAACACTCCGATCCTGGTCCCCTACCTGATATACTGATAGAATTACTCACGAATAAATGGAGAGGTTCAGGTACTGATTTGATTAAAGAAATTCTAGAATATCGACACCAGTACATTGTCTTCGTATGCCCAGAACATGTTTCAGTTCCCCCCAAGTTGGAAAGAAAAACGTATCACATAGACAGACAGAATCCCTTACGCGAAGTACACCCAATCAGAGGTGAGGACAATATTTTTAAACGCGTGTTTGTGTACGCGCCCATAACTAAAATTGAATTATTAGAAATGAAGAAAGTAGTACCTAGCCATGACAAAGACCCAGCAGGTTTCCACCGTGAGATAAAAGACATGTTACTCATGGGAGAGTATACTTACCCGGACATTATGAAAATATTAAAAGTCCTATTACCCGCCGGTATTTACGAGAAACTCAAAGAAAAGGAATGGGAGGTGGGAGACCAAAAGATAGATTGGACAGCATTAGAAAACGAAGAAAAGGCCCGAGCTGCAGGTTCAGGGCTTGGGGAAAGGACTACAGCATTACCAGGATTATTAGTGCAGGTACTACCACGTTTATTAACTACGAAAAAGGAAGACTGGGGTGCAATCTCAGCCTGTAAACAAAAACAAGATGAAGACACTAGTGATTTCTATTCCCGATTTGAAAAATGTTTTGGTATTAATAGTGGCATAAAAGCAAGTAGTGAGTCATATCCACATCTGTTTGTGACAAAATTAGTTGAAAATTCTCTGCCCCAAGTTAAGAGTAGAGTGCTGAAATTCGAGAGTACTTGGCAAGGTAACACACCGTCACAGATGTTACAAATGTTACAATATCATCACAATAGAATTAGAGAAGAACAAGAACATGAACAAAGACGTATGAAAGACACGAAAATGAAAATGCTTGTTGCTCAGTCAGTTCCAGCTGACGGTCATAAAAAGGGTACGACACAGTCCAATGATTCAGCGGGTCCTGTTAGAGGGACATGCAACTATTGTAAACAGCCAGGTCATTATATACATGATTGCGCAGTTCTGAAACATAATATCTCTACGGGTATAACGAAAGAGAGACCACGTCCGCCTAGACAGGATCAGATCCAACCACAAGTACCTCAGAATATACAGCCTATGCCAGCTGTACAGCAGACCGTACCACAACCACAACAACAACAACAACAACAACAACAGCCACAGCCTATTGCTGCAACACAAAACACGACACAACAGATGTACCAGTATGCACAAAATGACTATCCAGAGTATCAGCGCTACACATGAAATAGCCTAGAGAGGGAAGTTGGCCTACCCCTTATTGAGGTTCCTGTAGATCAAGAGGGTCCTTATGTACAGAGTCAAGTATTAGGGAAAGACAGAAAGTTTCTACTCGATACAGGGGCAAGCAGAACCACTATCAGTCACAGCGAAGTCCCAGGGGCACCCCTCTCAGGCTCACAAAATATTTCCCTTGGTTTTTCAGGAAAGCCCACTATTAACGAAGTATCGCAACCACTTGCATTCACAGTCGGTCCATTAACACGGACTACAGATCTATTGCTTACTAAATCATGTCCAGAAAACTTGTTAGGTATAAAAACATTGAAGGCTCTAGGAGCTGTAATATGTTGTTCTCCGGAAGGAGTACGACTATTTTTGCGTGACTTTAAAGGTCACTACGTGTCTAGAGACATGGATCACCGGTTACAGAATCTACCTGCACATTTATGGGCACAAGGCCCCACTGATGTAGGTTGTATGCACATTACACCATATCGAGTCACACTCAAAACAGGAGTAGTACTACCACGAATGCGACAATATAAATTACCACCAGATGCTGTAGTGGCTTTGCTGCAAATCATTGACGAGCTCATTGCACAAGGAGTGGTCGTGGAAACCGACTCCAATGTATGTAATTCCCCGATAATTCCGATTCTTAAACGAACAGATCCAAAAGCACCACCAGTATATCGATTAGTTATTGATCTGCGAGAATTAAATAAATGCATTGTACCACAATACCCCGTGGTCCCAGATATCTCTTCATTGCTAACAGCCATAGATTCAGAAGCAACGTTCTTTACTGTAATTGATCTCAAGAACGCTTTCCCAATCGATCCGGAAAGCCAATATTTGTTCGGATTCAGTTTAAATGGACGAAGTTTTAAATTCGCACGCGCACCTCAAGGATTCACAGAAAGCCCCAGCATCTATAGCCAGGCATTGAAAAGAGAACTTGACAGTATCCACATGCCAGCTAACACTGCCCTGCTTCAATACGTCGATGATCTGCTGATCACCGCCCGAAGCGAACCTGAATGTGAAAAAGCATCACTGACGGTTTTACATTTCTTAGCCGACAAGGGGCACAAAGTGTCCCCTTCAAAGCTGCAATTCTGTGTCCAGCAAGTTGTGTACCTTGGGCACTTGCTGTCCAAGGGGGGAAGACAGCTTACACCCGACCGTATCCAGTTAATTTTTAACATGCCGCCACCCAAGACACAAAAGGAGGTACGGGCATTCATAGGCCTCACTTCGTACTGTAGGCAGTGGATCCCTCAATATGCATTTCTAGCGAAACCACTCATTCAGTTGACAACACAGGAGGCAGCGACATCGACTGTCCTCCCTTGGACTCAGGAACATACACAAGCTTTTGAAAGCTTAAAGAAAGCTTTATGCCAAGCACCTGTTTTAGCAACGCCATGTTACAGCAAACGTTTTACACTTTTTGTTACAGAACGTGAAGGTACTGCTTTGTCAGTACTCACGCAGGAACAAGCAGGATCACACAAGCCATGTGCTTATTTTTCTAGTACATTAGATCCCGTAGCTCAGGCTCTTCCTGCGTGCCTGAAATCAGTCGCAGCAACAGCTTTAGCAATCAGACAAAGCGATGCCATAGTGTTAGGACATCAATTGACAGTACAAGTACCACACGCAGTAGAGGTTCTCTTGAACCGGACCCAAACACAACACTTGACTATAGCAAGACTGACGGGCTATGAATTGACATTGTTCCAGCCACACATAGAAATCAGACGTTGTAGTACATTAAATCCTGCCACACTTTTGCCATTAAGTGGAACAGACCCATTGGCACATGATTGTATTGAAGTTATTACTATTACGACGAAACCCAGACAAGACTTGACAGATATTCCATTATCAGATCCAGACCTGACATTGTATGTAGATGGTTCATGCATGAGAACAAATACAGGAGAGTTAGTGGCCGCTTATGCAGTCACAACAGATACTGAAATTATTGAAACGAATTGTATCAATACCTTGTCAGCTCAAGCAGCAGAGCTCATCGCTCTGACACAAGCCTGTATTCAAGCCAAAAATAAGAAAGTCAACATATACACAGATTCACGTTATGCATTCGGAGTCGTCCATGACTTCGGCGTACTTTGGCGAGAGAGAGGTTATTTAACTTCTCACGGTGCCCACATTCAGCACGGTCCCCTTATTCAAGCTCTGTTAGATGCAATACATCTGCCGACTGCAATATCGATTATGAAGTGTAAAGCCCATACAAAAGTGACTGACATTATTTCTCAGGGTAACGACCTAGCTGACAGAACAGCTAAACAGACTGCTCAGAATCAGACTCATCCAACTGACACGACAAAGACAATAGTTCCGACACCAACACACTGCATGACAGTTAAGGATCCCGCCCTTGATGTAATTGACATACAGACACATGCTACACCAGAAGAAATAAAGAGATGGACTGAATTAGGAGGGATCCAAACGAAACGGATCAAGGATGGATGACGAAGGGAAAATCTATATGGTTTCTCCCCGACTCAATGGTTCAGGTCATCATTAACACAATACATAGTCCAGCGCACCTAGGAGAGAAAGCTATGCTAGACAGCATTCAACACATTTGGTTCAATAAACACTTGCGAGCAGCAGCTAAACAGAAAGTACGTACCTGCATGATTTGTTGTCAGTTCAATCCAGGAAAAGGCGTACCTGTAGAACAGGGTGGATTTCAACCCCCCGATCACCCTTTGGAAGTCCTCCAGATGGATTATATCCAGATGGAACGATGTCGAGGATTCAAATATGTCCTCGTAGTTGTATGCGCTCTTTCCCGGTGGACAGAGGCGTATCCCGTCTCGGATTACACTGCCCCGACTACTGCCAAACAGTTAGTTCGAGAATTCTTCCCACGGTATGGTTTGCCCCGTATCGTGTACTCAGATAATGGCCAGCCGTTCTCATCCGAGCTAATGAAACATGTTTCACTTCTGTTAGGCTACCAATGGAAATTCCACTGTGTCCGACATCCCGAGGCAGCAGGTCTCGTGGAGCGACATAATCAAACTCTGAAAATTAGACTGTCCAAAGTATGTAGAGAAAAAGGTGTCGACTGGATAGTAGCTTTACCGGTTGCGCTCTTTTACATGAGAATGGTATCACACTCTCGAACAGGGCTATCCCCGTATGAGGTGATCTTCGGTAGACCACCAAATATGTGGGGGACGCCTATACCTCGTAAAATAACTGATGTTGATTGTAATATGCTGACAGATTACCTGGCTTCCTTGATGTCTGCACTACAATCTTGTCGTTCACAGGTAGCTGCAGCTTTTCCCGATAACACTGAGGTGAAGCCCCATGACGTGGTTCCGGGAGATATTGTACTTGTAAGGAACTTCGACAGAAGGAACCCGCTGGAGCCTCGCTGGCAGTCGCCTAAACTCGTCTTATTGACCACAAGGACAGCTGTGAAGATTGAGGGACGTAAAGGGTGGTTGCACTCGAGCCATATCAAAAAATTTCATGGACTATCATCCGACTTGAATTATCAGCCCTGCATTCCCTCACAGACTGACTCAAAACTCCCCCTGGTTGACAAGACAGAAAAAGAAAACTATAAACTGAAACTAAGGTCTAGCAAGTCAGACAATTTGATTGTTTAAGTCCTCTCCAAGGTGAATCGGTTGAATTTGTCTCTGACATGTATCCTCTAGACCGAAATAGAGAGAGAAATAGACAGAAACAGCTCAAGAAACATGCGTACTGTAAATCACTTCGTAGTCACTGCATAGTGACATTGTTAATTATGTTTTTTCTAAGTCTTCTGATTATCATTGCCAGTATATTATTACACATGTATTACCCTATTTCCAAGCGTGCTTCCAATGCTACTGCCGAACATTCTTTTAGCGAATTACCCCCGCATGAGTTGTCCTATAGATTTGCGCTGCGCAACAACACATTCATTAGTATGTTACATCATTCTCATCAGACCAGCAATGCTACAAATTGTTGGATATGTGGCCGACTCCCTCCCTATCAGAAATATAGGGGAGTTCTGCCCCTCTTTCCGTATCCATTCACACACAATGGCTCCTGTGGAGCATGGTTTAGTTTGATTAATTCCCTAGATTCAAATTCAGTAGTTTATCAAGACAACTGGGTTTGGGGAAACCTGAACCTAGTTTTACTTAAAGTCTGCTACCCTAACAAGGAGGGACTTCCCAAAAGAACAGGAACTGATCTAGAAAATGAAGTATATGGACTAGGTAACTTTACACTTAATCTCATGATCCTGAATGTTGAATCCGAAGCTACACCAATCTTGCCCGCTATGTCAGTATTTCCAGTTAGAGGCGAATTATGTGTAAGAAAGAACGGTTCAATACACATGGGCCATAGTAAATGTACCACTGTAATAGAATTCAATGATAAAGGCAAGTCTACATTTAGAGCTTCTCGTCACTCCTACTTCATCTGTGGTCACACCGCATACATACGCCTACCCCTAGATTGGGATGGTACCTTTTACATTGCAATCCTTCTACCACCTGTTTTCCTAGCCCCGCCTGATTACCATAGGAATACCCATTTAGTACACAATAGACAGCAGAGAGATCTCCCGATTGTCGACTACACCGAAACAGCATGGGAGCAATACACAGATTTCAATAAAGGTTTCTTTCCCTACATAGGTACAGTCACTAATAGTAAGTTGATACGTAGATTAACTAGAACCCTTGAAGCAGTAGTGAATGAAACTACTTCCGCCTTAGGCAACTTAACAGAGGAGCAGTCTGCGATGCGGATTGTTGTTCTTCAAAATCGTCTTGTCCTTGACGTCATCCTGGCCGATAGGGGCGGAGCTTGTAGGGTCATCGGATCAAGTTGCTGTGTTTTCATACCAGAAAACGCGCCGTCAGTATATAAAGCCATAACTCGACTTCATAAGATCGTAAGCCAGATACACCAGAATCCAGGCACCTGGACTTGGTCCGGTTGGTTCTGGAGCGTGTTGTCAGCCTGGGGATGGAGGATCCTATCCTTCCTAGGTATTGGCTTTCTCATACTATTCAGTTGCTGCTTGTGTCTACAATGTGGGCCAGCGATTTGTGGTCTGTGTGCCACATCGTGTATCCCGCCTTCAAATTTTCATTCGAGATCCCGGAAGAAGAAAGAAGAACAAATGATGCTATATGAACAGATTGATGGATTGATGAAAATGGATATTTCATAAGGGTCCGTAGGGGACAAGGAGGGAATGAGGAAATATGAATTTTATGATCAGTTATGTCCCCTATCTTAGACCCCAACGACTCCATGTACATGCTACAAGTACATGTATGTTCCCTCCAGTTCCAGCTATGAAGACGCAAATACATGTGCGTCCAACGCCAACATGTCCTCTTTCAGATCCGCCATGAATGGGTCAAATAGTCCATTCCTAAGTATGATTGGCCACCGACTTTATATGGTTCACTTTTCACGTTTTACAGTTCAGGCGAGTAGGCCCTGAATTCTGTCATCAAGCCTTTTCCTGCTTCTGCCTCTGAAATGCTCCAGCCTGGACCTGCATCCGTGTCCATGAACTTTGTCTTACTCCCTGCGCGGCTAGCGGTGCCTGACGCGGCCTGTTGCCTGCCAAAAACTGTATTCAGCCTTCAAGTTATCTGCTCCGCTCCTCATCCAATGCATTCCTGTCTAGTAGTTTAGGTAAACATCCTTCCAGCTACCGAGCAAAAGGCTCGGCCTCGCTATCTCTATGCAAGTAATTCATAGCTCCTGTTACCATGGAAGATTCCTGCCCCCTCGCATCTCATGTAGACACATAGACGCTTGTACATGCACTAACAGTCAGTATAGAATAGATTCCGTCCGAGAGACCTTTCCTTTTGGATAAAACAGTTCCTTAAACAAAGATATTATATACGATTTGGGATTAGGTTGACCTGACCCCCCAGACTTCTGTCTCCATATGTAGAGCTAAATGTCAATTCCCCTTCACCCTCTAGTTGCACGTCAATCACACGTCAATCACACGTCATGCGGCTGCGCGCGCATCTCTGCCAAATATTTCTGCTGACACTGCAGGATTCTCTTATGGATCCACCCACTTGTGACATCATTTTAAATGACGTTTCTAGTATACGCCTGTATTTACGCCTATTTTCATTACGTATGTGTATTCTTATCTGTATTATCAGCTGTTACGCCTCCTGCATCTGTCTTAATGCAATGCTTTTCATATATATATTGTTACTTGTCAATAATGTATTGCCGATCCCTTCCTGAACCTTCGTGGTGATGGAATAAGATTGCCTGGTTCGAACCATAATTCCTTTGTAAGGAATAAAGTCCTTTTCAGAACCTCTAATACCACGGATTCTGCCTCTTATTTTGACTAAGTTATTCTTACTAGACTTTACCGCATAAAAATAGTACAGGTAATTTAAATATTTACCACACTAGAACCAAACTATCTCCATTAAAGGCGCCACTTACTTCTGCTGCAAGACTCATCACTGGATCTAAGAAAAACAACCACATCACTCCCGATCTGAAGACAGGAAACTGGCTCCCTTATGAGGCGCGGATATGGCTGAAAATTGCCTGCGTGACACATAAAGCACTATACTTTAAGTGCATATGTGTATATTCTCCTGGGTGCTTCTAATGTTGGCTGGTAGTGAGTTACAGAGCTTGGTGGCTTGTATTGAGAAAGCAGTGCCTCCTACGGATTTCTTATGGTAATGTAGTATGATGATAAGTGGTGCTAGCCTGGAGTGCAGTGTTCTGTTTGTACTGCTTGAACTTTAACTTGTAGGGTTAGCAGTACTTTTCCTTGGGAGACTCTGTGGACAATGCAGGGTGCCTTGCCTATAGCCCTACTAGCTATAGGTAGGCAGTGGAGTGATTGAAGGACTTGTGTCATGTGTTCTCTTGCGTTAAGGCGTAGAAGTTTGCAGCAACCTTTTGGATGAGTTGTATCTTGTGTATGATGAATGCGGGTGTGCCCACATATAGGCTGTTGGCATAGTCAAGCTTGGAGATTACGTGTGTGAGGATGGCTTGCAGTTTATGTTGATACTCAAGGTATGGGGAGATGTGAGGTAGTGTTTTCGTTGTATATAAGACACTTTTGTGTTTTCTCCTAAGTTTCTAACTTCCTTTGATGTTGTTTGAGAGGCTTCAAGTTCCGTAGGCCAAATGGCAGTAGGTTGGTACTTGTGCCTTTGTCCGCAGGTCATAATTTCAGCCTTTGTGGTAATGAACTTTAGATGGTCATTTATCATTGATGGGTTAAGGCACGGAGGCAGTCATTAGGCTGTGAACTGTAGAGCTGCATAGGCGTAGATCTGCATAGCTGTAACAGGCAAGGTTGTATGAGTTAATCAAATTTGGTAATGGGTGTTAGGTAGATGTTGAATAATAGAGGGGATATGATGAACCCCTGAGGAATGCCACAGTATTGTGTATGAAGAGTTGATGTCAACAATGGTGGTAGGTGAGATGGAGAAACTTGGGGACCCCTCCAATGCATGACCACTACATGATCATTTTGTGCAGGGATTGTGTTTTGCCTTAGGTCTCCAGAGTCTGCCTGAGGCGGTCCACAGGAAATGAGTATTGGTCTCAGACAGGAGGCAGGATGCTGAAAGTTTCAGATGACCGGCAGGAAGGAAGAGGAGGAGAGTCTGGTATTGCTCTGGCAGAGGATCTGCAGCGGCTTCAAAGCAGACTGTAGAGCTCTCTCTTCCACCCAAAGAAACACCTAGTCTAAGGGAGGGGGAGAGAGAATGTAAACACGGAGTTTCCCAGTGCCAGCATGGTAGCCCTGCACAACTCCATACACCCATCCGGTCAGTATCCAGTAATGTAGAGTACAATGGATGATCCCGATCACTCAGCCAGGCATGCTGAAAGCCTCACACTTGACCACAATTGTAAACGCACACAAGCACACATCCTCCCTACTTGTCGCAAACAAGATGAAGGCAAAGTATCTCGGTAACAGGTGACTGAACGAAACTTTACCTTGGAATCCTGTAGACATTGCACCTTAGGGTATAGAAAAGGGGGCTATTCCCCGACACTCCATTATGCTACTACCACCACCTGTCTCTCAAAACCCAGATAAAGAGGGCAGTCGCCACTTTGCAAAAGAGGTGCGCACTTTGTGTGTTCATTGAACATCTGAGCTCAACTCTGATTTCTCATGTCACTTCATGGGAGCGCCCTCGTGGGCCTGCATGACCTCCAGGCTCACTGAGAGACAACAGGAAGGGCCACTCAGAAATACGTCTTAAGACGGGGCAGCTCTGCAGGGGGCTTTCATTCTAACTGAGGGTCTGCTAGTGTCCGGTGGGGTTAGAATTGAGCAATGTGTTATTTGGTGAAATATTCCTTTGAATAGTGGCCAGCTGAGTGCTATGATGGGTCCGGAGGAGCATAACCTGCCTGGGTGTGGATGTCGAAAGACATTGTCATGTGGTTCATTGTGCTGCGATGTACATTGGTCTATATTGTTTCTATTTTTCATCCGCCAAATTAGTAAATACTTGCAGGGTAATT
The DNA here is from genome assembly GCF_964204655.1 of Triturus cristatus. Taxonomy (NCBI): domain Eukaryota; kingdom Metazoa; phylum Chordata; class Amphibia; order Caudata; family Salamandridae; genus Triturus; species Triturus cristatus. The sequence continues at coordinate 1,389,833,169 of NC_140591.1, read as the reverse complement.
TCCTATACACTAGGAGAGCCTTTTCCTCTTAAGGTCTCCACTTATAAAATCTGATTATTTGTATCTCTGACTTGTACACCTCTATACAAATGTAAATCGATTCTGGGCATAAAAATCACAGATGTGTTTGTTTCCTGCAGCCACATTTCCCCGCCATTAGCTATACTTCATCGCCATGGGTGTCAGACGCTGGTCCCCTCAGGCTGCTCTCATCTCGCCGTGGGTTTAGCCCGGCGTTTACTTTCGTGACGTCATGCCATCCTCGTGCATTCATTAGACCAGTAATTCCGTGGCAGATTCACTAATTCCAGATAAGTCGTTTAATGGTTACCAGGGGGTGTAACTGCAACCCTGGTACCACCCTTGGGACTATAGTGGCTGTTTTTTTAAACACTTTTCTGTGAGCCCTTAAAGTTTTTTGTAGCTTGTGCTTGTTCTCGTTCAGGATGAGTTATTATCCACTTCCTGTGATTTCATCAGGGTCAAAGGCTGCCTGTTGGAATGCTGAGGGTCAAAGTTCAGGTTATGTCACTTCCTTGAACACCACTGGTTACAAAGGTAGGGTAAACCCGATACCCCGAGGTCGAATTAGGTAATTGATGATGCAACAGGAAGGAGCTATATATGTAATTAATCACAGAAGGGCTCAGTCACACACACGCTGTTGAAGTAGGTCTATAACGTGCATAGTTTCATTTATTTCGCACTTTTCAAAATTAACAAGTGTAAGTCAGGGGAAACTATGACACTCACTTTCCCTGATATGCACTTGTGAATCCTGGCACTATGCAGATTATCTTGAAAGATGGGAATGCACAGTTATGGGGTTATGGCTGTTCCCAGGAGCCTCTTGAAACAAACATTGGCAATGCTCATCGTTTTGGCTCTTGTATAGAAAGAAGGTTCTTACCAAGCTTCACTGACACACAGCACAGGCACCCCAAGGGCAGCAGCAGGGGAAGCTTTTCTAAGACTGAGCGCTATACAGGACAGATGGCAGCAGCAGTGGACGCCTCCTCACACCAAAGCACACGAGTCTGAGGAGATCTGTGACATCACTTCCTATCAGTGACATCACTTCCTCCCAGGCCCCTCTTCTCCCAGTCTCCGGACTAATCACAAGGAAGAGAAGGCTGCCCGCATTGAATTGTTGGCCTGTCTCTGCAGCTGTCCCTGCACTGGATTATGGCTACCCCTGAAGCTCAGGCCCTCCCTCTCACTGCACTGCTGATGCACAGAAGCAGAAGGGAGTCTTAACAGGCCCAGGTGTCATTGGGTTGTGTGCACACGGTGGAACAGTGGCGCAGCGTGGGTTGCCAGCACCCAGGGCAAGTCACGTATCCTTCCACTTTTCTTTTTAAATTTTGCACCTCTATTAAAATGTTGCGCCCCTAAATATGCCCTTAAGAATTTTGTTCCTCCAGGCAACCGCCCCTGTGCCACCCCCATGCTACGCTAATGCGGTGAGAGGAGGCTGTCAGGCTCCACTACTCTACATGGGGCTCTGAGAAGAAGATGGTGGGGATAGGCGGACTCAGTACAACAAGGGTCAAAGGGGACACTTGCCAGGAGCGGAATGGGACATAAGAAGGCAAACAGGGCCCAGGCTGAGGGCCAGTGGGGGTGGGTGGGAGAGGTGGCATGTGGCAAGGAGGAGAGGATAAGGGACCAGGTGCTAGTAAGCGCCCTACAAACTCACATTATGCTGTGGTATTGCGTTTGTGGGTGGCAATGCATGCTGCATAACCTCTGCTGATGTACAGGAAACGGAAACAGTGAGAGATCTGCAATAACTGCACAGTAGCTTTAACAATTGTAGCCAATGGAGCAATGTTATTTCAAGATGGCAGCTAATCACTGGCATAAGGTGGGTCAGTGTGCCTATACTGAATAGCATAGACACTTCTCTTCCATACATTGTAATGGAGACACTACTTTGGCAGTCCTTTATCTCATAAACCAATTTCAACAAGTCACGATTGGAAAGAACCGCAAAACTCATCTCCTCACCTTGCAGCGTGCAACGAGGCGCCATCTTGACACTTATTCTTTTGACCTTTTCTTTGAACCATTAAGTGTCTCCTTTCAAGAGCGTGCAGATAGCACCCATCTATTAGTGAAAATGGATTGCCCAAACAGCCTGTTGACAGTACCCATCTTAATATTGAAAATACAAGCCTGGATTAAAAATATAGGCACAGCTCTCAGAAGACAGAATGCCTCATCCTGTCTTCCAAACAAAACTTCAAACTTGTATCCTATTGGATTGAGCACCTGATAAAAGTGGGGATTGCACCAAAAACCATCTCCTTAGGAGAAGTAAACCTCGGCAGAATTTGAAAGAGTGATATATAAACCTAATGATAAACTGCAGGGCAGGTACTCTGGGGGGATGTTTCTTACTGGCTGCACAGGTCCTGAAACGGCCTGATCTGCACTCTCTATTTCCTATTTTTCTTCCACTAACCTTCAAGAAAATTGCACATAGGGATTTGTGGATTATTTGCCCTCACGTTTGAGGGGGGACACAAAACTCCCAATAGGGTAATTCCTCTGTGAGCCCAAATGGTTGTGATTTTTGTAATTCTCACACTGCAGAGGGAGGATGAAAGCCGCGACTGTATGATATAAGGGAGGTGCTCCATCTACCAGGGACAGGTCCTTCCCATACCCTGCCTCCATTGTTCTTGGATATCGTTGTCCTACTGTTCTACGGTCCTTTCCTGAGGTTTCTCTAAATGGACCGCTGCAGCGGGTGATACAAGGTCTAGGGTGAGAACCTTCAGGTTCCTGTTCTGGTTTACTTCTTAGATACTTCATTCTTTAAAATGTTCTTGAATCCTCCGTTGATTGGGGTGAAGCGTGAATGGGATTGAGGGAGGGGGCTGCCGTGGGGTGGGGGGGGAGAACTGAGATGTTGATAATCTGAAGAATTGACAGATGTAATTACCATTTCTAACACGGTGATGTTTAACATCTTAAAATACAATAAAGAAAGGTGAATAAACAAAAGTAAACCTCAAACCTCACATAAAGGTGGCAATTACATCTCAAAACAATTCATAACATCAAATGAGGATCCTATTTCAAACAACAGTTCCCACTAGTGTTGAGTACAGTAGCACACTATTCACAGGCCTCCACAAACCCAACTTGGTCCAGCACAAGGAGCCCTGCATTCTGCTGTTTGCCTCATCTCCAGAACAAGGATATTTGACCATGTCATTCCTGCCCAGGCCTTGTTGGACCTGCTGCCACTAGCAGCCCATACAAGACTGCCTGCATCAACTATAAGGCTCTATGCATGGATACCATGAAGTACTTGGCAAGTGAATACATCATCACAGCAATTTGAGCAGGAGACTCCAGGATTTTTACGCCAAATGGCTTTATTTTTGCTTTCTCGTGCCTACAATTGTCACCGCTTCAATGCACGTTCAGTGGGGGAAATCAATTTCCCTGAATTTCTTTTCAAATTCCTCTTCTTTTCTGTTTACAAATGTTGGCATGTATGTAAGTAACCTTACTATTTCGAGAAAGGAAAGGCCTGGTAGGGGTGGGTTACATTCCTACATCTCAACCTTCCAAAATACAAAATTACATTGTGAAACACACCTTCTGCAGTAACAGCACAAAAAGTTTGAACTCTCTGATGACTAATATTTGCATAGCTGCTCACTCCTTTTCATTACTCAAAACCAGCCTAAGTCTGGTTTAACCCCTTCGCTGCTGCGGACATTCCGCTGCAGCGCTGGGGGGGGCAGGGGGGCAGCGCGGTGGGCCTGTGCTCATGACGGAGCCGCTCCGTCATGAGCCACAGTTGAGCTGTGCTCATGACGGAACGGTTCCGTCATGACTCCGCCCATTTGCGTTGTCCCCTCGCACAGGCGGGGAAACAGCGCCGCGCAGGCGGAGCGGCCGCCAACAGGATTGTCATGACGGAACCGTTCCGTCATGAGCACACGCCAACCGTGGCTCATGACGGAACGGTTCCGTCATGAGCAGGGAAGGGGTTAACACCCACCTTAGACAAAACTGGTTTACTGCAAGAAAGTGGAAGTGTTTTCCACATGCTTGTTTTGTCTCCTCTTACGATTGATTTGTATTTTTCTCTGCCTGAATTTGCCTCTCCTTTATGTAAAGCTCTGTGTGATCCTTGAATGCATGGGCGAAGCAGATTATAGAAAGCAGGCAAATGTAAGTTACAAACTACATAGACAATGGTAAGCAACAGGTGAAATGTATTCCCAGAGAAGCTTCCCGAATTTCAGCCAAGATGTCGTAAGCAAACCAAATAGCTGCGCTGTCTGGTAGGCTTCGACCTAAAAATGAAAATCTGTGAAATAAAATGTTTGCCTAGGATCACACAGTTTGGACAAGCAGGGAAGCCGGTATTGCAGGTTATCTGATTTCATGTTTAGTAATTCGGCCACCAGATGTATATCTTTGTTTCTCTCTCTCTCTCTTGTTTTACATCAAAAGTCACTGCTTGTATCTTTTTCTTGGTGCAGGATGAGAAAAACCGACACTGTTAGAACTGGGGTCACCAATTCCGACACCGTAGCTTGGTGCGAGGTAGGAAGGCACCCAAAGGCAATGTGTAAAGCACAGGTCCAGCACTCACTCACACGGATTCAGCCATGCGCACACAATGAAAGACACCACAACAGGTTGATTTGTAAAAACCAAATTATCTATTTTCAAGTCGTGGTGAATTAATTCATTTCAGGAATAATGCAGGTACGGTCACAACAACCATGAATCCATTTAAGGGAATATTCCAGGTAACCGCAGGGCAACAATTAATTCCTTACAGTAAATAAATCAGGGCATTTCAAAGCAACAGTTCACTCAATTAGATAATGACAGAGCAACGATCATTTCCTTCAAATACATGAATCAGTGACTGGCAGGGCAACAATTAATTCATTTCGATTGACCAGGCATAAATTCATTCAAGCGAACAGCACCATTAACCTTTTGGGCCACGGGGGGGGCGTGGCCTGCTGTGCAGCGAGATGGCCGCTCTTTGAGTGAGCTCCGCTGGCCGGAAACCGATCCTGCAATTATCCTACAATTCGGGGCGATGCTGAGCTGCCCGGACTGGTAGCAATTGCAGGGGAGACAGTGGGGGTTTGGCGGAGGTGCGCTGTGTTCGCCCTCTCCCGGTCGGAGCTGCGCTGAAGCCTGCGAGGCCTGCGGACGGTGCTGGAGGCGGAGCTTGTAGGAGCGCGAATGCGGAGAGCAGGAAATTGAGCCCGTGGCTGAGGGGTCAGGCCCTGGCCACGTGGAGGCGGAGAGACTAACTGCTGCTGACTTGGAGGCCCCTGGCGCCGGTTTCCCCCCACGCCCCCGTGGGTTGAGATGCGGTGGTGGGCGCCGTGCCTGACGCCGGGCGGGCTGCCTGTGGTGGTGAAGCTCCGTGGCTGATTGACCCGGTGGGCACTGCCTGCTACCCCGGGCGGAGTGCATCGGCTGAGCGACCCGGATCTGAGACCCACTGCCGGACGAGGGGGGCGCGGTGAGTGCTGAGTGGCTGCCCGCGTGAGGCTGACGGGAGATCTGCTGTGCCCCTGAGTTTGGAGACCGGAGGAGTGAGTGATCGCCATTTGGTGGTGAGCCGGTGCGGACAAGGTGGGGCGGAGCGGCTCCTTGCTGACAACGTGGCCGACTGAGGAAAGCCCGAGGCGCCGCTTCGCGACTGCGAGGAGCGAGGTGTGCGAGGTGGCGGAGATACCAGCTAATCTGGAGGTCGCTGTGGATTCCCTGTGGGACTCGGCTTTGCTGCGGCGCTGCCCGTAAGCTGTGCTGGCTAGACCCTGGCGAAATAATAGGAGCGGCTGGAGACCTGGGCAGAGGCATCATTGTTCGTGTGGCGGTGAGTGGGCTGCATATTCAGAGACGGCACACACGTCGCGGGGGTCGGAGGCGACACTGCCTGGGGCTTCTCAGCTGAAGTAGGGATATGAGACATTGCCACCCCCTCGCGAGCGGTGTGGTTGGACGGTGCTCTACTGGGGGCCCGACTGTGACCTGGCTCTGGTGGTTGGCGATGCTCTGTGCTTGTCTGCTGGTGGAGTTAGCGCTGGCTGCGGAGATAGCAGTTGACGACCTGCTACCGAGAGCGGTGTGGGGTGGCTGCAGAATAAGCCTCCAGACCCCATAGTTGGGAACAGTGTACGTGTGAGGCTCCTGCGTGGTGGCGGCGACCTGCCGTGGAGCGCCTGAACGGGAAATAGTGGATGTCCCTGGCTGGGGAGTTGCAGCGGGTTGCAGAGGCGCTATACTGACCATGGGGAAGCACGACTCTAAGCAGCCGAGGCTGAACTTTGACCAGAAGCGATCCACGAGGCAGGTGGAGTCGGAAGCGGAATCTCGACCGGAGGAGCGGCGCGACCAGGTGGCGGAGGACCATGGCGAAGATTTGCGCATGCTTCTGCTCGAAATGCGTTCTAGCTTGCGCACCATTGACACTAAACTGGACACCCTTACCAGTCAGTTAGACTCTGTGAAGACGCAGGTGGCGACACATGAAACGCGGTTGGATGCATTGGAAACTCGCCAATCGGAGTTTCATGACTTCCAGGTTGAAACTAAGGACCAGCTACTCCACATGGATAAACTGTTGAGTATAATCCGCGCGAAGAACGAAGATTTAAAAGCGCGGTCCCGGCGCAATAATCTCCGCGTCACGGGTATTCCGGAGACAACTGCAATATCTAAAATGGAAACCTACATCACTGATCTCTTGCACGAGCTGTTTGACCCTAACCTATCTGTGGTATTTGTTGTGGAGAGGGCGCACATATCCTTGGGTCAAAAACCCCCGGTGCCTATTATTGCGAGACTACTGAACTACCAAGATCGTGATTTGATCCTAAAACTGGCCAGGGAACGTGGGAGCATCACGCATAAAGGCAATAGTATTTCCTTCTACCCTGACTTCACCCCGGCGGTGCAAGCTGCCCGACGGGAATTTCTTCCGGCGAAACGTGTTCTTCTGCAGGCACAGGTTTCGTACTCACTCCTCTATCCTGCTAAACTAAAGGTGTCCTTTGAGGGGACCGCCCACGTCTTCACGGACGCCAAAGCGGCGATGAAGTTCGCCAAACATGTGGGTGGTAACTCCGCAAAATGTCCCCGTGGTGGAGCGGAGGCGGCTGAGAGCCGGCTGAGTGACAATGATTGACCATGAGTATCGTACGGTGCATTTATGGGGGTAGCTATTCTTGACTCTTGGTGGGCTCCTGTATGGCCGGGTGGGGTGTGGATTCGGGCACCCTGGAGCTTCACGCACCGCTGTCTGATATACTGTTATTTTCATTAATTCTGGTTTGGGCAGCTCGTATCCCCTGCAGTTCTTCTGGCCACCCTGTTACATACAGGGCTGTAGCCGGCATAGCTGCTCCCCCTCAGGATTGTTCCCTTGTTTTCTCAATGTCTGTTTGGGGTTAATGTGGGGGATGGTTATTCTACGACCCGGTTGGGGGGTTGGAGTGGGTGGGGGCGGGACGGTTGGGGTTGTAAGTTTGTTGAATGCCAGAATTTACATTGTATGCTCTAGGACAGGTGTTCTCTGCTTACTGGGTGGTCCTCGTAAACATGTGTTGCTATGCCTTTGCACTGTTAGTGGGTGATGCCCATGGTGGATAGAACATTGAACTGTCTGACCTGGAATGTTCGGGGGTTAAAAGATCATCGTAAGGCATGATTGGTGCACGCCTACCTGGTGCGTCACTGTGTGGATGTCTGCCTTTTGCAGGAAACGCACTTAAATACTGCTCCGGCTCAGAGATTGCGTCACACTAGGTGGGGGAATGTCTATTCGGCTATTTATTCTAACTATGCCCGCGGGGTTGCGGTAGGTACTGATCCGACGGGGGCTAGACTGGAGGGAGGGCTCTGTGCAGTGTGACCCGGAAGGCAGATATGTTTTAGTGCAGGGCCTGCTATGCGGCGTCTCTGTGGTGTTTGTGGCTGTATATGGTCCCAACGTCGACTCCCCCTTGTTCTTTCATAAGCTTTGGGGGCAGGTGAAGGCTACTGGGTGCAGTACAGTGGTATGGGGTGGTGACTTCAATGCGATACTTGATGACAAAGCAGATAGAAGAGGGGCGGCCTGTACACTCAACCCACTGGCTAGCTCTGCATTGAGGGAGATAATAGCGGACGGTGCACTGGTCGATGTGTGGCGTAGCAGGCATGAGGCTCTAAGGGAGGGCACCTGTATATCGGCGCACTGTGGTGCTTGGTCACGCCTGGACTACTGGCTAGTGTCGCGTGACGTGGCCCTGTGGACTGTGCAGGTTGAGCATATGCCCCGTTCCCTGTCTGATCACGCCCCTTGCATGTTGAAATTGCTAAATCCCTGGGGGTTCGCGCCCGCCATGCTCGTGGAGGCTCCCGCCTCACGCATTACTGGATGATGCCTTTAGGGAGGAGATTAGGACGGATATCACTGATTACTTCGAACTTAATGCGGGATCAGTGGCCACTGAGGCCTCTCTGTGGGAAGCTTTTAAAATCGTTATTAGGGGCAAATGTATAGCCAGACAGGCAGGGGTACTGAAGGCAATACGGGGTACCCTGGCGGCATTGGAAACAGACATAAAACAGCTCGAACACACATTCTTTGCCACTGGCGAGCCTGAGGGGGCGGGGCTGTTGAAAACTAAGCTCTTGGCATACGAAGAGGAGGCGATGAGGGAGGTGAAATTCCTAGGGAAATACGCAGAAGCTAGGCGATATGGTGAGGGTGGGAGACCGGGGAAAGCCTTGGCCAGCATGATAAGACCGCCGCGTCCCGCGACTTACATTCACGAACTGCGCACTAAGTCTGGCGAGCTGATTCATGACAGAGGAGATATTGTGGAGGCATTCTCTGGGTTTTACTCCAATTTATATACTAGCACCCAGGAGCAGTGTCCGGAGGGGCTGGAATCCTTTTTGGATTCAATTGCACTGGTGTGGTTTAACAATCGCCATAGGGAGTATATGGACCTTCCGATAGATGCTAGCGACGTGGCGCAGGTCATTAAGAGTCTGCCGCCCGACAAGGCGCCAGGGCCTGATGGTCTGACCACGGCATTTTATAAGGCGTACGTGGATGAGCTGTCGCCCCGGTTACTGGCGGTATATGAGGAAGCCCTAGAGAAGGGGGTATTGCCTGCGACCATGCGAGAGGCACTAATCATTACACTGCTGAAGCCGGACAAGCCGGCCGACGACCTGAATTCCTATCGACCCCTATCCCTGATTAATGTTGATGTAAAGATACTAGCTAAATTGCTCGCGAACCGGGTGCAGCCTCTGCTGCCAGTGATAGCACTCCCCGACCAATCGGGATTCATACCGGGTAGATCGACCTCACACAACCTGTTGACGATTTTCTCCGCTCTGCACTACCTGCACCCCGATGTCAGGGCTACGGTGGTGTTTCTGGATGCCAACAAAGCCTTTGATACTCTCGAGTGGCCCTACCTATTTACTATATTGGAGAGGATGGGCTTCAGCGCACTGCTCCTCAGGAAAATCCGCTTGCTCTACACTCTACCCAAAACCAGGGTGCGAGTAAATGGCCTGGTTTCGGAACCGTTCTCCATCTCGCGGGGCACGCGGCAGGGTTGTCCTCTTTCCCCGCTACTGTTCGCTATTGCTATGGAGCCACTGGCGGCCAGAATCTGCCAACATCATACAGCGAGGGGGATAGGCTTCAGTTCTAGGAATCTCCTTATATCGCTGTACGCAGACGATGTGACTCTGTATCTTATCAATCCCGCAGACAATTTGGATCCCATATTACAGGAGTTTGTCCGCTTTGAAGGTTTTGCGGGAATCTCCGTAAATTGGTCATAGTCAGTGATATTCCCCCTGACAGATGGTACCACAGCGGTGTCCTCCGAATACCCCTTACGTTGGGAGGCTGACGAGGTCAAATATTTGGGGGTTTGAATAAGTCGTAACCTCCAGGAAATCTGGAATCTTAACTTTGGCAGGGCGATGGTGTGGCTAGGTGAGAAAGTGAGGCTTTGGACTTCCCTGCCGCTGTCCCTCACGGGGAGGATTGCGCTGACTAAGATGATTGTACTACCCAAGTTCCTCTATCTATTTGTCAATATACCCATTCCACTTACGTCGCATTTTTTTGCCACCCTGAGATCCCATCTGGTGTCGCTGGTGTGGGCGGGCGGACAGGCTAGAGTGGCTTGGGATATTTTGACGCTGCCATTGAAACAGGGCGGCTTGGGAGCCCCAGATATGAGGCTATATGCCCTTTGTGCCCAGGCTCAATTCCTGCATTTTTGGACCCATCCTACTCCCTTTCAGCCGCAGGTGGCGGTGGAGCGGGACGCTGTGGCGCCCCTCCCCCTGAATGTGGCAATATGCGCCGCGGCAAGGCGCCCCAGAGTGGATGTGGACACGGCGGGGGCCTTGCAATGGGCATGGGAGGGGTTGCATAAAAGGGCTGGGGTTCCATTGATGTATGCCCCCTCGATCCCACTGTCACATAACCCGATGCTGCCGTGTTTGGCATATGGAGTGGAGGGGCGCCTTGTCGAGAAGCTACTTCTTCGTAGTTTTGCAGATCTCTTCCCTGAGGGCAAGTTCATGTCCCCCCCGGTGCCTGCGGAGGGCGAAACGGTGCCCTTCTCCGAACTCTTTTTGTATCATAAACTGAGAGCAGCCTGCCGAGCATTGAGTGGGGACTTTCCTGATGCACCGCCGACCTTTACAGCTTTGGAGGTGGTGATGGGTTCCCCGTCCCCCCGTAAGCTGGTCACTCGTATATATCGACAAATGCAAAACATGGCGCCGGTGGTAACGCCTAAGTCCCTACAATATTGGAACGAAGAGCTCCAACCCGCGATCTCTGAAGAGCAATGGGAATTCTGCTGTGGGCAGCTTACTGAGCTCTCGCCCAACTATAAGTTACGTCTAATACACTTTAAATACCTGCATAGGTTCTATAGAACCCCCATCAGCCTGAGAAAAATGGGGCTTCGGGAGACGGATGCGTGTTGGAGGTGTGGGCATGCATCGGCTTCTTTTCTTCACATAGCGTGGTCCTGCCCGGAGTTGGAAAGTTATTGGTCTCAAGTGTTCAATTTGACAAACCAGATAGTGGGTCGTTCGGACGCCCCGTCCCCTATGCTTGGGATACTGGGATATGTCAGATATACCCCGCCGAAATCACGTAAGCTGCATGCGTTACTCCTATTGTTCGCTAAACGACAAGTGGCGATACATTGGGGTAGACGTAGGGTGCCCACAGTGAAGGGCTGGCTGGCGGATGTCACATATGGTCATATGCAGCTCACCACGTTCTGGGAGTTGATGCCTTCTGCATCGCGTCCTCGCGATATTTGGGATCCATTTGTGAATTGGGCTCGGGAACGACAAAGCTTGGAGGCAGAAGAGGGTGGTTTGCCTGGCTGATCTAACTGGGGGGGGTTGGGCTGTGGGAGCGGCGTATAGAGTGAGTAGATTCCTTATTTCCTCCCATGAACTTGTGTGGCGCTTCTGCAACTAGAATAGCTCTGTGTAGTGCCTGTGCGGTCCTGTATGAGGGCTGTTTGCAGGCGCTGTTGCCTCGTGTAGTGGCCCCCGGATCTCCCACATCCAACGACCCTGCAAGTATTGCCTACTGTACAATTGACATGTTGACTACCACAATTTCTCCTTTCTATGTATGACACCTAGAAGCATACTATCTGTGATTGTACTATAATGCAAACTGGCAGGTTTTGTTGGTTGTTCTTTTGTTGTCAGCATTGTAAAAATGTTCAATACAAAAAAAAACAAAAAACGTTTGGGCCACAAGCAGTTCAATATAGCCCCAACACGGGCGCAACTTCATTTAGGGGAATAATGCGGGACAACTCAGGGCAATTTAGAATGCACTTAGGGCTCAAAACAGGTGTAGATTCATGCAAGGGCATCAATTAATCCATTCAGCAACTCTAGCGTGGGAAGAACATCAGGGCCCTCTCTTGGCGCACACTCAATAACGGCGCCCCTCTTCAGGGGGGAGCTGCCCTGTTGGTGATTCTTGGGCCCCCTCCTCCCCTAGGGGAAGGCAGTACTTTACGTCGACCCGAGGGGCCCAGTCTACGAGGAGGGCCGGTAGTAGTGTTCGTTCCCAACCGGGGAGGGGCACCCAGGCAGGCCCCTCCTCCCCGCACTCACCGCTCCTTCGTGGCAGTCTTGAGGGATAGGCCCTGCAGAGGCGCGGCCTCTCACTAGGCTGTAGCGTCGCTGGGGGGCCCGACCAGGGCTGGTCCGGGCGCCGCTCTTACTCATGCGGTCTCCGACGCGGCCCGGCAGGGCTCCGAACTCCTTCCGCAGCTCCGGGGCAGCAGCCAATGGGGTCGCGGCGTTTTGGGGGCGTGGCCTGTGACGCAGCCGGCACCCCGGGGAGCCACACAACGTGCGGCCCTCGCGCTCTCGTCCTACTCCAGCGCGGCCCTCCTCAGCCTCCGGGCCCCACCGCGGTGAACCGAACCTCCGGGCCTTTGTTGGCAGCAGTCCCAGCGCCGCGGCAATGGAAGCGGACACAGCGCCTCCGGCGGTGGCACGCCCAGCAGTTCCGGCACCTCCCTCAGGTACCTGGGCAGCGGCGGTTATTTTGGGAGTTTGCAGCACTCAGAGGGCCCAGCGCTATGAAGGCACGGCGCTCAGCAGGCACAGCGCTTGGGGGGGGTCACAGCGCTAGGAAGACACAGCGCTCAGCAAGCACAGCGCTGGGTAGACAACCTCTTTCTCAGGGGCACAGTTCTGGCAGCACAGCGCTTGGGGGTCATAGCGCTTTACCTGCAGTTCTTGGAGGGCCCACAGTGACAGTCCAGGTCAGCACTTGTCTTGGGGGGAAAGGAGATGGCAGGTCCCCCTGGTAGGCTTATTAGAGGGGGAGTAGGGGGTTGAGGTGGCAGGCATCAGAGGCAGGGTGTGTTCCTGCAGCACACTGGAGATGGTCCCCTGGGTTGCCCCCTCACCAGGCAAGATCAGCAGGCAGGCAGAGTCCCTCATCTAACTTGGGTACAGCAGGGCCTAGACTCAGTCAGTCCCAGTAGTGTAGGTTTCTCCGCTAGGCCCAACCGCCTATGCTCCGGCAGAGGTTCCCCCAGGTCCAGTGGTGCCCCAACTGACTAGTCAGGTTTCCCTCCTTTCCTCTTATACCCCCAGGTCAGGTGACCCTCCTACAAAGGCGGCAAAGCATAATCCCTCCCAGGGCTGGAAGGTTCCAGGAGCTTCCACATAACAGTCTATGGGACAAAAAGGCGGGATGGAAAAAGATACTGTATCACGATGTCCCAGCCTGCTCCTAACCACTAGTGTGTGTATGCAATGGCCACTCCGCAGTAGCAGGGGCCTGTGGCAGCCATGTTGTTAGGAGAGAGCACCTGCACCTCAGCACTGTTTAGCAGTGGTAAGGCGCCCAGAGACCTAGGGCCAACAAAAAGATGGTGGAAAAAATGAGGCAACAAGGGCAAAAAAAAACGGGTAGACCACCCTAGGGCTGACAGGTCTAACATGTGTCCCCCCCAGCCGAAAGTGGGGAGAGCTACCCAGCCTCTAGGGAGTTCTCTTCACTAAGGCGGAAGAACCGAGAGAGACCGTCAGCGTTGGCGTGGTCTACTCCGGGTCAATGTTCCACCCGAAAGTCCATCCCCTGGAGGGAAATGGACCGCCTCAACAATTTGGGGTTTTTGTGAGAAGTTGGCCTGGTATATGATGCTCACTAGTTAAAGTGATCACCTTGTACCATGCCAAGCAACCCTTATGGTGTGGTTGTAAGTCAACCTTTTCGGACTAGCTGCCCTAGTGGTAGCGTAGGCTAAGCAGTCTTTGAGGCTAAACTCGTGAAGCGTGTTAAGCCAGCTGTTTTACCAAATGCAACCCCCTTTTATACCAATGAAAGGACACCACACAGATATATATTCAAAATATATATGTATTTATTTCTCAAAGTAACCCCTAGTCTCTTTATGAGCACAGGAGCACAAATCGTCAAACAAGATTACTGTGGATCGGGCGGTGAGAGGTCTGGAGGTCCAGGTCTTGTCAGTCTCTGGGCTCGGGCTCCGGCGGGAGGCGGCGGCAAAGCAGACGTTGATTCGCTGGATGGTGCTTGCGTTAGCAAGGTGGTCACTCCCTGACCACAGGGGAGATTTCCTTCAGTCTTCTGTGCAGCAGAATGTCGAAGTTCCCGTCTTCTTCTTAGTTTCAAGTTGATTCCAGGATGTCTGAAGTCTTAGGACACAGCTCCTACCTTTAAGCGGATTCTAGGGGCCGGACTACCTGCTAGGTCCCTCCCTAAGGGTGGGACCAGGAAGGGGGGTGGTTACACCCCCAATCCTTTGTCCAGCTCGCCCCAGGCCCGGGACTGGTGTGCCCCAGGACCGGTTTGAACTGGCATATGCACCGAGGCTCCTTGTGAGCCACAGGCATGTCTGGTTTCTTTCAAGCCCTACCTGACCAATACATAAAATCCTGTCTGGGGTGGTGCATGCACCTCCCCTGGCAGGAAACCCTTTGTCCACACCTCCCAAGCTGGAAGGACTCCCAGCAGCAGGAGGGCAGACTTGTGTCTGTGGTGGCAGCATCCATTTTGTGGAGCTGAGGCTATGTCTGATTTTACCCGGGTTTCAGGTATTGTACATGTCGTGTCCCTCTAGAAGGGTGGAATGCTAACCCCGTCACCAGAATTGGCGAGGGGTTAGTATTCCAATTCGTATGACACCTTACTCGACATGTTTTGATAAAGCCAAACCAAAGATAGCATTTAACCCCGAGGTTCATAATGCACTTAAGAGTATATGGTATGACGATATCTGGAAACAGTAGAAGGAAGTTGTTCCGACCACTGCAGACAGGCTCAGCTCATGCCAGAGCACCATCTCACATGGAACCAAGCACTCTGCCTTCAGGATTGTTAAGGCCTGCCATAGGAGTGACTTATAGGTTACCAGGTGTCCCATTTAAGGTTAGGTATAGGTATACTACACCTAAGTAAGAGGTGATTACACCAACTTACCCCAGCTGAGTGATCAGCCAGTTGTGTCAGATTGTTAGGCCAAGCCTGGGGTGGCATAATACATGCTTCAGCCCCTGGCAGGCCTTGGGTACACCAATGCCCTGGGTACCTAGTGTACACTGGTACAGGGGCTGACAGGGTGATCCACTTCCAATTGGTCATGCACCTAGGGTGCATAGTTTTAATTTAGTAGAGAGAACAGCAGGCTGGGGGTCTGATTGGCAGGCCCACAGCCTCAATATGTCAAAAACCAGTGAAGCAAAAAGCAAAAATTTGGGGTGACCATAGGATAGCAGACCCTACTCTCCTACACAACCCCCCCCCCCCAAACGCTGGGACATTAAACTAGCCTTGACCAGTCTCGTCTTCATGTCCTAAGTGGAAGTACCTGGAGAGACCATCTGCATTCCCATGGTCAATACCTGGCCGGTGCTCCACTGTAAAGTCCATCCCCTGTAGGGAAATGGACCACCTAAGCAGTTTGGGGTTTTCACCCTTCATCTGATTTAGCCATAAGAGGGGCTTATGGTCGGTCTGAATCTTGAAGTGAGTGCCAAACAAGTATGGCCTCAGCTTCTTCAGGGCCCACACCACAGCAAAGGCCTCCCTCTCAATAGCTGACCAATTCTTCTCTCTGGGGGTCAACCTTCTGCTAATAAAAGCAATGGGTTGGTCTTGACCATCTACATTAAGTTGTGACAGCACAGCTCCCACACCCAACTCAGAAGCATCTGTTTGGACAATAAACTCTTTGGAGTAGTCAGGACGTTTCAGGATAGGTGCAGAGCACATGGCCTCCTTCAGGTCATCAAATGCCTTTTGACAGCTTACTGCCCACTGAACCTTTTTGGGCATCTTCTTGGATGTCAGATCATTAAGAGGAGTCACAATGGACCCATAGTTCTTAACAAACTTCCTGTAGTACCCAGTCAAGCCCAAGAAAGCTCGAACTTGAGTCTGGGTGGTTGGAGGAGACCAGTCCTTGATGGATTGTATCTTACTCTCCAGTGGTTGAACTTGGCCTCCACCTACAAGGTGGCCCAAATATACAACCTTACTCTGCCCTATCTGGCACTTAGTGGCCTTGATAGTGAGGCCTGCCCTTTGCAGAGCCTCAAGAGCCTTCTTCAGGTGGATCAGGTGATCCTCCCAGGTGGAGCTAAAGACAGCAATGTCATCAAGATATGCTGCGCAAAAGTCATCCAACCCAGTAAGGACTTGGTTCACCAGCCTTTGGAAGGTGGCAGGTGCATTCTTCAGACCAAAGGGCATCAGCACAAACTGGTAGTGCCCACCTGGGGTTGAGAATGCTGTTTTGGCCTTAGACTCCTCAGCTAATCTGATTTGCCAATAGCCAGCTGTCAAGTCAAATGTGCTCAAAAACTTTGCAGAAGCTAGTTTGTCTATGAGCTCATCTGCCCTTGGAATAGGGTGTGCATCTGTCCTGGTGACAGCATTGAGTCCTCTGTAATCCACACAGAACCTCATCTCTCTCTTGCCATCTTTGGTGTGAGGTTTGGGGACCAGAACCACTGGGCTAGCCCAGGGGCTCTCTGAGGGTTCAATGACACCTAATTCCAGCATTTTATGTACCTCAGCCTTTATACAGTCCCTGACGTGGTCAGGTTGTCTGTAAAGCTTGTTCTTTACAGGCAGACTGTCACCAGTGTCCACCACATGGGTACACCAGTCAGTTTGACTAGGTATCAAGGAAAACATATGTGAAAATGATTTAGAGAACCTGTCTACATTCAGTCTGCTGATGGCCAGTGAGGTTGCCTCCAAGGGTCACTCCTTCAACTGAGCCATCTTCAGGGTTCTGAGACAACAGGTCTGGGAGAGGGTCACTCTCTTCCTCCTGTCCCTCATCTGTAGCCATGAGCAAGCCCATGTCTGCCCTGTCAACATATGCTTTTAACCTGTTAACATGGAGTACCCTGTGGGGACTCCTGGGAGTTCCTAGGTCTACCAAGTAGGTGACCTCTCCCTTCTTTTCCAGGATTGTATGGGGTCCAGACCATTTGTCTTGGAGTGCTGCTGGGGCCACTGGCTCCAACACCCATACCTTCTGTCCTGGCTGAAACTCAACCAAGACAGCCTTTTGGTCATGCCAAGCTTTCTGTAAGGCCTGGCTTGCCTCAAGGTTTTTGGATGCCTTCTCCATATACTCAGCCATCCTGGAGCGGAGACCAAGTACATAGTCCACTATGTCTTGTTTAGGCTTTTTGAGAGGTAACTCCCATCCTTCCTTCACTAAACACAGTGGGCCTCTTACAGGGTGCCCAAACAACAATTCAAAGGGGCTGTAGCCAACTCCTTTTTGTGGGACCTCTCTGTAAGCAAACAGAAGGCAGGGTAGAAGGATGTCCCATCTTCGCCTGAGCTTTTCAGGTAATCCTTTGATCATACCCTTTAGGGTCTTGTTGAATCTCTCAACAAGCCCATTGCATTGTGGGTGATAAGATGTGGTGAACTTGTAGTTGACACCACATTCCTTCCACATAGCTGTCAAGTATCCTGACATAAAGTTGGTACCTCTGTCAGATACTACCTCCTTAGGAAACCCCACTCTGGAGAATACTCCCAGCAGGGCCCTGGCCACAACAGGAGCTGTAGTGGTCCTAAGGGGAATTGCTTCTGGATACCTGGTGGCATGATCCACTACCACCAGTATAAATCTGTGCCCAGATGCAGTGGGAGGATCCATGGGACCCACTATGTCTATTCCCACTCTTTCAAAGGGGACCCCCACCACAGGTAGTGGTATTAGGGGGGCCTTTGTTGTGCCACCTGATTTGCCACTGGCTTGGCAGGTCACACAGGAGCGACAAAACTCCTTTGTATCTTCATTCATGTGAGGCCAGTGAAAGTGAGGGACAAGCCTGTCCCAAGTCTTATTCTGGCCTAAGTGTCCTGCTAAAGGAATATCATGGGCCAAGGTAAGAAGGAAGCCCCTAAATTGCAGAGGTATACCCAACCTCCTGGTAGCACCAGGCTTGGGGTCTCTAGCCTCTGAATAAAGAAACCCTTCATCCCAATACACTTTATGGGTACCTTGAGCATTCCCAGCAGCCTCAGCAGCAGCCAGCTGTCTGAGGGGTTCAAGAGAGGGACAGGATAACTGAGCCTGCCTCAAGTCAGCCCTTGAAGGTCCCCCTGTCCCCAGAAACTCAACCTGATCAGATTCAAGCTCTTCAGGGACAGTTCCTTCAGGGTCCTCTAGATCAGCTTCCTGGGAAGGCTGATCATCACTCTGAGGCAGGGGGGAAGGCACAGCCTTGACCCTCCTGTTCTTCTTCTTGGTAGGTGCTTGGTCTATTGTTCCAGGATCCAAGACCTGAGGTTCAGTGAGGCACTTTTTGGCCTGTGACCTGGTCACAGCAAGGACATGTGATGATATACCTAACATCTCTGCATGAGTCCTGTACTCCACTTCTGACCATAGAGAACTCTCTAGGTCATTGCCCAACAAACATTCCACTGGGAGGTCTGCACTAACCACAACCCTTTTGAGGCCAGTTACCCCTCCCCATGAGAAGTTAACAACTGCCACACTATGTGAAGTAGTGGCATTGCTGGCATTGGTCACCAGGTAATTCTCACCTGGTATGTACTGTCCAGGGTCCACAAAGCCTGGTGTCACCATAGTGACACTGGCACATGTGTCCCTGTAGGCTTGAGCCACTTTTTCATTTATTAAAGGAGTCTGTCTGTACTTGCCCAGGTTACTGGGGCTCACAGTCAGGGACAAATCAATGTCCCCATCACAGATCTAGACTGCCTGTGTCAGGGTTCTGTCTAAGTCAGAATCTCCTTCAGTTCCCATAGTGATTCCCACTACACCCTTTGTCTGGGGACCAACACTGCTAACAGTAGTACTGGGAGCAGGTGCCTTAGGGGCAACAGTGTTGGGGGCTCCACCCTTTTTACAATCACTAGTCCAGTGAGTTGTATTCTTGCAATGATTGCACCAGGGTTTCTTTTGACCTTCTTTCTTCTTTCCCTTGGATTGTTGTTGGGACCCACCCTCCTTAGCAGTAGTTTGGGGCCCTGTTGAAGACTTCTGGTCTTTAGATTTCTCATCTCCACCCTTTTGGTCTGTTTTCTTCTGATCACCCCCTTGGCCCTGGTTCTGGTTCTTTTGCTTAACCCTGGTTCTGACCCATTTGTCTGCCTTCTTTCCCAATTCTTGGGGAGAGGTCAGATCCGAGTCAACCAAGTGTTGATGCAGTTGCTGGTTTTGACAGTTATTTAAAATCTGTTCTCTCATCATCAAATTATACAATCCTGTAAAATCAGATACCTTACTTCCCAGCAACCAACCCTCCAAAGCCTTAGTGGCACATTCAACATATTCAGACCAGTCCTGAGTCTGTGTCTTTTGGGTGTCTCTGAACATTAACCTGTACTGTTCAGTGGTTAAGCCTAACCCATCAACCAGAACACTCTTCAGGACTCTGTAATTTCTGACATCCTCTTCTCTAACAGTGAGGAGTCTGTCTCTGCCTCTTCCTTCAAAGGAGAGCCAGAGGATTGCTGCCCACTGGTCTTCAGGAACCTGCTGTACTTTGCAGGCTCTCTCAAGAGCAGTTATCCATTTGTGGATGTCATCCCCACTTTTGTAGGGGGGCACAACCTTAGACAGGTTCCTATTATCAAAGACCCTATCTTTGTCCTTAGGGACAATGCTGCCACCAGTGGGTATAGACCCACTCTCTCTAGGTTGCCTAGCTTTGTTCAGCTTCTCTTCCATCAGGGCTACTTCTAGCTCCTGCTTCCTGATCCTCAGCTGGGCTTCCTGCATTCTGGCCTCATGTTCCCTCCTCTGAGGGGTGGTCATCCTTTTCCTGGAGTGACCTTGAGAGCCTCTAGAGGCATGAGAAGCATTAGAGTCACCTGAGCGATTCCTTTGCCTCCCAAGCCCCTGGTTAAGTCCACTGGGGAGATCCAATGGGATGATCCCATTGTCAGTCCCCAATAGCCTTAGTTTAGCTGGGCCAAGTATAACACTTGGCACTGGGCTAGTTCTCCCTTCATCATCACTACTCTCTGTATCCTCTCCACTTTCCTCCTCTGTAGTATGGTTCTCATCTAAGGGATGGCTATTGGAAAGGGGTACTTCTGTAGCATCTTCAGAAGGGGGGCCTCCTGTTCCTGACCCTAAGGGGGCTAACTGGGAAGCTTTCTTGAGCTCTCTCTGATTTTCATCATTTTGCAAGAGTTCTCTGAGCTCAGCAGAGGTAGGGTTCTTGGGCTGTTTAAGGCCTCTAAGAGTTGCCAAATGCCTGAGCTCATTCTGATTAAGGGTAGCAAAGATGGATGGTGCCCTCTGGGGGTCACTCTCAACAGAGATGGGTACAGTGGACCCCTCTGCCCCAGCCATTGCTCTTAAGTGTGGGTGGATGTGTTGCAATCTACCTACACTTGGGTTTACCTACTAAACCTATCTAGTAGTTGTAGTCAGGGTGTGCTACTCCCTTTGCTCTACAACAACTAAGTTCAGTAGAACTTATGTATATCTAATCTTGTTTTATATGTACCTACAGGTACCTATGTGATCTTTCAATTGGTAACCAAGAGATTACAATGGTAAAACACAGCAAGCTCAAATCCCACCGCTGCCACCAATGTGAGAAGTTGGCCTGGTATATGATGCTCACTAGTTAAAGTGATCACCTTGTACCATGCCAAGCAACCCTTATGGTGTGGTTGTAAGTCAACCTTTTCGGACTAGCTGCCCTAGTGGTAGCGTAGGCTAAGCAGTCTTTGAGGCTAAACTCGTGAAGCGTGTTAAGCCAGCTGTTTTACCAAATGCAACCCCCTTTTATACCAATGAAAGGACACCACACAGATATATATTCAAAATATATATGTATTTATTTCTCAAAGTAACCCCTAGTCTCTTTATGAGCACAGGAGCACAAATCGTCAAACAAGATTACTGTGGATCGGGCGGTGAGAGGTCTGGAGGTCCAGGTCTTGTCAGTCTCTGGGCTCGGGCTCCGGCGGGAGGCGGCGGCAAAGCAGACGTTGATTCGCTGGATGGTGCTTGCGTTAGCAAGGTGGTCACTCCCTGACCACAGGGGAGATTTCCTTCAGTCTTCTGTGCAGCAGAATGTCGAAGTTCCCGTCTTCTTCTTAGTTTCAAGTTGATTCCAGGATGTCTGAAGTCTTAGGACACAGCTCCTACCTTTAAGCGGATTCTAGGGGCCGGACTACCTGCTAGGTCCCTCCCTAAGGGTGGGACCAGGAAGGGGGGTGGTTACACCCCCAATCCTTTGTCCAGCTCGCCCCAGGCCCGGGACTGGTGTGCCCCAGGACCGGTTTGAACTGGCATATGCACCGAGGCTCCTTGTGAGCCACAGGCATGTCTGGTTTCTTTCAAGCCCTACCTGACCAATACATAAAATCCTGTCTGGGGTGGTGCATGCACCTCCCCTGGCAGGAAACCCTTTGTCCACACCTCCCAAGCTGGAAGGACTCCCAGCAGCAGGAGGGCAGACTTGTGTCTGTGGTGGCAGCATCCATTTTGTGGAGCTGAGGCTATGTCTGATTTTACCCGGGTTTCAGGTACTGTACATGTCGTGTCCCTCTAGAAGGGTGGAATGCTAACCCCGTCACCAGAATTGGCGAGGGGTTAGTATTCCAATTCGTATGACACCTTACTGGACATGTTTTGATAAAGCCAAACCAAAGATAGCATTTAACCGCGAGGTTCATAATGCACTTAAGAGTATATGGTATGACGATATCTGGAAACAGTAGAAGGAAGTTGTTCCGACCACTGCAGACAGGCTCAGCTCATGCCAGAGCACCATCTCACATGGAACCAAGCACTCTGCCTTCAGGATTGTTAAGGCCTGCCATAGGAGTGACTTATAGGTTACCAGGTGTCCCATTTAAGGTTAGGTATAGGTATACTACACCTAAGTAAGAGGTGATTACACCAACTTACCCCAGCTGAGTGATCAGCCAGTTGTGTCAGATTGTTAGGCCAAGCCTGGGGTGGCATAATACATGCTTCAGCCCCTGGCAGGCCTTGGGTACACCAATGCCCTGGGTACCTAGTGTACACTGGTACAGGGGCTGACAGAGTGATCCACTTCCAATTGGTCATGCACCTAGGGTGCATAGTTTTAATTTAGTAGAGAGAACAGCAGGCTGGGGGTCTGATTGGCAGGCCCACAGCCTCAATATGTCAAAAACCAGTGAAGCAAAAAGCAAAAATTTGGGGTGACCATAGGATAGCAGACCCTACTCTCCTACAGTTTTCGCCTCTCACTTGCATGAGCCAGCGAAGGGGTCGGTGGTCGGTCTGAATGAGGAAGTGAGAACCAAAAAGATATGGCCTCAGCTTCTTCAGGGCCCAAACCACGGCGAAAGCTTCGCGTTCGATGGTACTCCACCGCTGTTCCCGGGGGAGTAATCTTCGGAAAATAAAGGCCACTGGCTAGTCTTGGCCTTCCTCATTCCGTTGGGAGAGCACAGCTCCAACGCTATGCTCAGAGGCGTCTGTCTCCACGATGAATTCCTTGTTGAAATCTGGAGTCCGAACCACCGGAGCGGTGCACAACGTGTGCTTAAGGGTTTCGAAGGCCTCTTGACAGGCAGCCGTCCAGATGATTTTACGGGGTTGATTTTTAGATGTCAACTCAGTCAGGGGGGCCACAATGGTTCCGTACCCCTTGACAAACCGGTGGTAATAACCCGTGAGGCCGAGAAAAGCCCGGACCTCTGTTTGGATTTTGGGGACTGCCAGGCCAAGATGGTCTCAATTTTGGCCTGGAGGGGTTGCACCTTACCCCCGCCCACCAGGTGTCCCAGGTAGACGACAGATCCCTGTCCAATCTGACACTTGCTAGCCTTGATGGTCAGGCCAGCCCGTTGTAGAGCCTGTAGCACCTCCTGGAGATGCTCCAGATGGTCCTCCCAGCTGCTGCTGAAGACAGCTATGTCATCCAGGTAGGCAGCTGAGAAGGCCTCTAGGCCAGAAAGCACCTGGTTGACCAACTGCTGGAAAGTGGCCGGAGCATTCTTGAGCCCGAAGGGCATCACCCGAAATTGAAAGTGGCCGTCGGGGGTGGAGAACGCAGTTTTCTCCTTATCTCCGTCCGCCATGGCAATCTGCCAATATCCTGACGTCAGGTCGATGGTACTTAGATACTGAGCTGCTCCCAGTCGGTCAATCAGCTCATCCGCCCTAGGGATCAGGTGAGCATCCGTCTTGGTCACGGAGTTCAAGCCACGGTAATCCACACAGAACCGAAGTTCCGGTGTGGTGCCTGGTAGGGCCGCTTTCGGCACCAACACCACCGGACTAGCCCAAGGGCTGCTGGAAGGCTCAATCACCCCCAGCTCCAACATCTTGGCCACCTCACCCTGGATGCTGGTCTTGATCTTGTCGGACAGCCAGTAAGACTTGGTTTTCACGGGCGGGCTGTCCCTGTGTCCACGTCATGGGTACACAGATGCGTGATCCCAGGAGTGTGGGAGAACAACGAGGCGTGCTGCTCCAAGACCTGGCGGCAGTCCCTCTGTTGCTCAGGGTCAAGGACGGGGAGAGGACCACTCCCTCCACCGATCCATCTTTCTCTTGGGTCGCCAGATGGTCCGGAAGAAGCTCACTTTCTTACTCTTCGCTCCCATCCGTCACCATAAGGAGAGTAAGCTCCGATCTCTCATGGTGCGACTTCAGGCGGTTGATGTGGAACACCCTATGGGGTTGTCGGGGGTCTTGAGGTCAACGACGTAAGTGGTCTGGCCTCTCTTCTTCCCGATGTCGTACGGTCCAGTCCACCGGTGCTGGAGGGCACTAAGCTCTCCGGGCTCCATGACCCACACCTTCTGTCCAACATCCAACTCCACCGTCCGAGTGTTGCGGTCATACCACTCCTTCATGACGGCTTGGCTAGCCTCCAGGTTGTCTGAGGCTTCCTTCCACAGCTTGGCCATCTGGCTGTGGAATGCCAGCATGTAGCTGACCACGTCCCGGGGAAGCTTCGTAGAAGTCTTCTCCCACCCTTCTTTCACAAGACTGAGGGGCCCCCTAACGGGGTGGCCATAGAGCAGCTCAAAGGGGCTGAAACCGACCCCCTTCTGCGGCACCTCTCGGTAGAAGAACAGCAGACAGGGTAAGAGGATGTCCCACTTCCGTCTCAAGTCCTCTGGCAGACTCCGGATCATCCCCTTCAGAGTCTTATTGAAGCGCTCTACGAGCCCGTTAGTCTGGGGGAGGTAAGAAGTGGAGAACCTGTATGTCACTCCGCACTTTTTCCACATGGCCTGCATGTAGGCCGACATGAAATTAGTGCCTCTATCTGACACCACGACCTTGGGGAATCCCACACAGGTAAAAATCCCCATCAAGGCCCGCGCCACCGCAGGTGCAGTGATGGTCCTCAGAGGGATCGCCTCCGGGTACCGGGTGGCGTGGTCCACCAACACCAAGATGAACCGGTGACCCGAAGAAGTCGGCGGGTCCATCGGCCCGACAATGTCAATGCCTACCCGCTCAAAAGGGGTACCGACAACTGGGAGTGGTTCCATAGGGACCTTCAACTTGGCCCCAGTCTTGCCACTCGCTTGACAAGTCTTACAGGTCTTGCAAAAGGTGTCAGAGGCAACACGCATTCTGGGCCAGTAGAAATGTGGGACCAACCGAGCAAAGGTTTTGTCCTGGCCCAGGTGTCCTGCTACTGGTATCTCATGTGCCAATTCTAGCAGAAAGGCCCGGTAGCATTGGGGGACCACTAAGGCCCTGGATGACCCATGCACCGGAGCCTTAGGCTCACTGTAGAGGAGACCATCCTCCCAGTAAATATGGTAATTGCCGGTCTCTTGGTTTGTCGCTTGGGCTTCGGCCTTTCGCCGCATATCTTCAAGCGTGGCGCACTCCCTCTGTGCCCGATAAAATTCCTCCCGGGTAGGCCCTCCTTCCACCTGCCACTCTGCAGGGGTCGGCAAGTCCCCCACGGGAACAACATCCACCTCTGCGGACTCCGGGGTCACCTCCGCGGGCTCCCCATCCATCTCGCAGGGTGCGTCTTCCACAACGTCCTCCTGACCAGCATTGGGCTGGGCCATTGTACCAGGTTCCAACCCGGGTTGAGTTCCTTGCCGGGCAGCCATGGACCTCGTGACTACACAAGTCCATCCTGGTAACCCCAGCATCTCAGCATGAGCGTTGAACTCCACTTCCTTCCAGGCGGTATGTTCCAAATCGTTTCCGAGCAGACAGTCCACCGGCATGGCAGGGCTTACGGCGACTCTCAACTGGCCTGAGACCCCTCCCCACTCAAAGGGAACTTGGGCTGCGGGGTAATGACTCAGGCTGTTATCAGCCATTACCACCGGGTGGAATACTTCAGGAATCACCTGCTCTGGGGACACCAGCTGACGTCTCACCATTGTCATGCTGGCACCTGTGTCCCTCAGAGCCTCCACCTCCTCCCCGTTAACCTGTATCCTCTGCCGATACTTGGCAGTGTTCGAGGGCAATTGTGTCACTGGGACCATCTCTCTATCCCCCAGTGAAACCGGGGTCAGGCCTGTCCACTCACCCCCCTCATCTAGGGACAACTCCTCCCCCAGCGCTACTCTAGCCACCCCGGGGCTCTTACCTCCTGTGGGGGCTGGGGTCCATTTGCGACACTGGGGATCCCTCTTGTAGTGCCCAACCTCCCCACATTCGTAACACCGGACAGTTCTGGGCTGCTGACTCTTGTCAGGGTAAGTGGGTTTCGGTGATCCAGATTGGGGTGGGGAACCTACCCCCTTTCCTTGAGGTCTATTTTGGGGGCCTTTAAAGAACTCCTTCTTTTTATCCACCCCCTCTTTCTTCTGGGGTGCGCCCTGTCTGCCTTTTGGGGTGTCTCCCCCGGGTCCCTTGTGGGACACTCGAGTGCTAACCCAGGTATCTGCCTCTTCCGCAAGCTTCCGAGGGTCGGTCAGCTTGAGGTCCACCAGGTGTTGACGTAGCTCTGGAAAACATTTATCGAGGAGGTGCTCTCTTAAAAACAAGTTGTACAGCCCCTTGTAATCGCTCACTTCGCTGCCACGCACCCAACCCTCTAAAGCCTTATGTGCATAATCACAAAAATCCACCCAGTTCTGTGTGGGAAGCTTGTGGCTGTTGCGGAACCTAGGAAGGCACCCAAAGGCAATGTGTAAAGCACAGTTGCAGCACTCACTCACACGGATTCAGCCATGCGCACACAATGAAGGACACCACAACAGGTTGTTTTGTAAAAACCAAATTCTTTATCTATTTTCAAGTCGTGGTGGATTAATTCATTTCAGGAATAATGCAGGTACGGTCACAACAACCATGAATCCATTTAAGGGAATATTCCAGGTAACCGCAGGGCAACAATTAATTCATTACAGTAAATAAATCAGGGCATTTCAAAGCAACAGTTAACTCAATTAGATAATCACAGAGCAATGATCATTTCCTTCAAATACATGAATCAGTGACTGGCAGGGCAACAATTAATTCATTTCGATCGACCAGGCATAAATTCATTCAAGTGAACAGCACCGTTAACCTTTTTGGGCCACAAGCAGTTCAATATAGCCCCAACACGGGCGCAACTTCATTTAGGGGAATTATGCTGGACAACTCAGGGCAATTTAGGATGCACTTAGGGCTCAAAACAGGTGTAGTTTCATGCGAGGGCATCAATTAATCCATTCAGCAACTCTAGCGTGGGAAGAACATCAGGGCCCTCTCTTGGCGCACACTCAATAACGGCTCCCCTCTTCAGGGGGGCGCTGCCCTGTTGGTGATTCTTGGGCCCACTCCTCCCCTAGGGGAAGGCAGTACTTTACGTCGACCCGAGAGGCCCAGTCTACGAGGAGGGCCGGTAGCAGTGTTCGTTCCCAACCGGGGAGGAGCACCCAGGCAGGCCCCTCCTCCCCACACTCACCGCTTCTTCGTGGCAGTCCGGAGGGATAGGCCCCGCATCGGGGCGGCCTCTCACTAGGCTGTAGCGTTGCTGGGGGGCCCGACCGGGGCTGGTCCGGCGCAGCTCTTAGTCACGCGGTCTCCGGCACGGCCCGGCCGGGCTCCGAACTCCTTCCGCAGCTCCCGGGCAGCAGCCAATGGGGTCGTGGCGTTTCGGGGGCGCGGCCTGTGACACGCCGGTGCCCCGTGAACCATGCAACGCGCGCCCCTCGTGCTCTCGGCCTACTCCAGCGCGGCGGTGCCCTCCTCAGCCTCCGGGCCCCGTCGCGGTGAACCGAACCTCCGGGCCTTTGTTGGCAGCAGTCCCAGCGCCGCGGCAATGGAAGCGGACACAGCGCCTCTGGCGGTGGCACGCCCAGCAGTTCCGGTGCCTCCCTCGGGTACCTGGGCAGTGGCGGTGATTTTGGGAGTTTGCAGCACTCAGAGGGCCCAGCGCTAGGAAGGCACAGCGCTCAGCAGGCACAGCGCTTGGGGAGGTCACAGCGCTAGGAAGACACAGCGCTCAGCAAGCACAGCGCTGGGTAGACAATCTCTTTCTCAGGGGCACAGTTCTGGCAGCACAGCGCTTGGGTGTCACAGCGCTTTACCTGCAGTTCCTGGAGGGCCCACAGCGACAGTCCAGGTCAGCACTTGTCTTGGGGGGAAAGGAGATGGCAGGTCCCTCTGGTAGGCTTATTAGAGAGGGAGTAGGGGGTTGGGTTGGCAGGCATCAGAAGCAGGGTGTGTTCCTGCAGCACACTGGAGATGGTTCCCTGGGTTGCCCCCTCACCAGGCAAGATGAGCAGGCAGGCAGAGTTGGGTACAGCAGGGCCTAGACGCAGTCAGTCCCAGTAGTGTAGGTTTCTCCTCTAGGCCCAACCGCCTATGCTCCGGCAGAGGTTCCCCCAGGTCCAGTGGTGCCCCAACTAACTATTCAGGTTTCCCTCCTTTCCTCTCATACCCCCAGGTCAGGTGACCCTCCTGCAAAGGCAGCAAAGCATAATCCCTCCCAGGGCTGGAAGGTTCCAGGAGCTTCCACATAACAGTCTATGGAACAAAAAGGCGGGATGGAAAAAGATACTGTATCACGATGTCCCAGCCTGCTCCTAACCACTAGTGTGTGTATGCAATGGCCACTCCGCAGTAGCAGGGGCCTGTGGCAGCCATGTTGTTAGGAGAGAGCACCTGCACCTCAGCACTGTTTAGCAGTGGTAAGGCACCCAGAGACCTAGGGCCAACAAAAAGATGGCGGAAAAAATGAGGCAACAAGGGCAAAAAAAAAAATGGGTAGACCACCCTAGGGCTGACAGGTCTAACAGACACAGACATAGTATTCCCAACACAGGGCTCCCAGAGCCAACTAACAAGCCAAAAATGTATTTATTTGGGGGGGTGTCACAAGCAAAACACCCTCCCGAGGGTACCACCTGTTTGTATGGGATTGTAACCACAATATGTAAAATATATAAAAGCTAGATACATACATTTATAAAATAAAGTATGTGATAGATTAACCAGCCGATTCTTGATGAGTGAGAAATTTTATGAAAAATGCACTCCAGTATATTCTGCCTGGTACACCCAAAATGAAAAAATGCAGATGTTTGGTGTCCTTTTCCACAGATGAAGTACGGGTTTGGTTAGCACTGCGGTGGGTGCTGGAAAGGTATTGCAAATATTGGGAAAATCTATAGAGTAACAAATGTGCTGTTCAATACCTTGACACCACCAACATCAGTGTTATTTTTTCCATGGTGATTCAGTCTTAATGCAATTATCGTCTGTGCCTAATTGAGGAACGAGGTATTTTTTATATATATATATATATATGGTTTTCCAAAGAAGTCGTTATCCAAAATTGCAGAATAACTCCCAGCGGCACACCAAAGGACGAGTTCAATAAAGATTTATTGCCTCAAAAACAAAACAGTACGACGCGTTTCGGCGAAGCCTTTGTCAAGCAAATGACCTGTCCCCAATTCCCCATAGAAATAGGGGTTACGGTTTATAGACAGTGAAACAATACTACCAGGGTAGAGGCATTGATGGAAAACAAACTAAAGTTTTTTGCACAAAATTTCTTCATAATCAAAGAGAAACAAATATATGAATAATGCACAATCTGGGCTGCATACTTCTACAATTGCGATCATTGCGATAATAGTATTTCCATTTATGCAGTGTTATTCGAGGCAACCCTTGTAACAGAAGCATATGGTTAGTCATATAATGGCTTTGAATTAATTATATCGTGAGTGCAAAATTGCAGTTACAATCATCTCATACTTATCACAATCCATTGTTGATAATCGTGTCTACAAATTCATTCTAGTCAAGTCGATAACCACATATTGCGCCTGAAAGCAAAGGGTGATGTACCCTATATATCGTGAAGAAATATTCAGGGAAGCACATATACTCGTTGCAAGCGCAAATTATATTTTCAAATCAAGGGTAATGTACCCTAAATTTAGAGAAACACGCATACCAATTGTAAAATCATGAGTGCAAAATGTGTTTTCCAATCAATTGTGCCTATTAAAAATAATCATAGATGGTTGATTCAATGAAATTATTACAATCAAATCGTTGACCGGAGAGTGGACCTGTGCATGATGGATAATATATCTAATTATTCCTATGTGGCAGAGGATGATATATACTATATAAATAGATATATATAATATAATATTCATAGTAATGTACTGTCCAGAAAGCACATCCCACTCATACTATATACAATAACCATCAAAATGACCTGGTGGTCCTCCCACTGTCAAGACGGGCAAAGGTGTACTTCTGTTGGTGATGAGAATATTTACAGTGATTCTACAGTGTGAGAGTATATAGAGTGAAAAAATGTGTGTAATAGGAATTATAAATAAATTTATAAGAGAAGAAAAGAAAAAAAAGAAAAGAAAATGACTATGGGTAAAGTCGAATGCACAGAAATCACGGCATTCAGACTTCCTACACTTTTCTTCATTTTCCTGAATGCTTGCTCAGCTTTTGCTGCTCTATATCACCGTATTGCACTTTTATTATAGGGTTGATTAAGACAATACCGAAATTGATGGGTATAGGTTCTTGGGGTCCATAGGTAAGATATTAGCAGCCGACCCTGTACCTCTTTTTGACCACACTATGAGTAGTGTAGGAAGTCTGAATGCCGTGATTTCTGTGCATTCGACTTTACCCATAGTCATTTTCTTTTCTTTTTTTTCTTTTCTTCTCTTATAAATTTATTTATAATTCCTATTACACACATTTTTGTCATATCTGACGTCATCAGCAGAGGATTGCGGTCACGTGAGTTATAGTTGCCTGCACTAACTATAACGGGGGAATTTCAATGGTTTTTCACGAGTGAAATGTCCAGCTAACTATAACATGTGTGAAACCTATGGTTTTTTAAGTGAATATATATATATATATATATTTCACATCTCATTTTTTGTGTGAAATAGATTGAACAAATCACACCATAAGAATAAACCAAAAGAAGTGTGGAAACAATAACAGTATAGCCATGATTTATAATGTGCACAAAATGATCATATTAGCTGTTTAAAACAGTGGTCGGTATGTTTATTTTCTGTGGCTTTTGCTTGACTGAATGTGCCTGTAGAAGCACATTGGAGGAACACATTGAGGAGACAGGTTTGGAATTGGCAGTGAAACAGAAAGGGGGGCTTTCCATGACCCTTACAAATGTGACCAAGTGTGATCAAAGAAGAGATGTCAATGACCCCCTCCTAAGAAACATGCACAGCAGAGCGATGCCTATTTAAAGCAGCAGCCACTGAGTACAAGCCGGAATCTGGACTCATTCTCCGGATCGATTTTGAATTTGTTAGGGTTGTCAGGACATCGCACTGGTGGCCCAAATAATCTTAATTATTGATTATGCATTTTTTAAATTCAATTTACTTCGTACCCATATATTGAGAGGCTGCGAAGTCTGCAGCCAATAATCTCGAAATTCCGCGACGACGAGGGACTGCCAATATCTAGAAGAACCAATCAATAGGGACTGAACCTGTAACGTGAATAGAGATTGCAAGCGCGGTATTTTTCTCAATAAACATGAACTGAATTTATTTTCTGTTCTGTAAGCAACAGAATAAGCGCTGCACATTATTTGGGAATCAGATTGAGAACTGCTGTCTCAGACAGAATTGCAGCATTAAGACAGTGCTTCCGGTGAGGGGAGGGTAAAACTGCTTATATAAGAGAAATACTTTTTTTCATAGCATTTTCTTTAGGAAATATAGTTTTGCGCTTGCTTGCTCGCAACGTAGCATTCGGTGAAGTATTAATCAGTTTATAAGTGTATTTTTCAGCCACCAAAACAACCCAAAAGTAATGATGAGTTGGTAATACACTGGGCAATTTTTCCTACCTCGACCTCACTGTTTTTTGTGTACGTGAAGTCTCACCGCAGAGGTAAAACTCCAGCACAGAGAGAAAGAAAGTACTTGGGTGGCCAAACTGTCATTTCACATTAATAGACATCCGCCTTTAATGAACCACAGATGTCCCCAGGGCGGGTCAAAGGGCATGCAGTCTCACTTCCGCTACCCATGTGCATTTGATGGCATGACGCCAGCGCTCAGTTGGTATGTCACGAAGTAGTAATTTAGTCAGTGGCAGGGTTGTACTCATTCAACGGACTTACATGCATTTATTGAAGTACTCTTGATGGGGCCTGGAAGGGTAGGAGATAACTCCAGCACTGGGTTGGTATAATTCTCCCTCCGCGGCGGGAAGGGCATTGGATCGCTCCCACATGTCGTGGGGGAAGGGCGTTCTCTACAGGTGTCCCAGTGGAAGGTAAGCACCTGCTGTGGCACCTGAACGCCACACTATTGGAGGCAGGGAAAGCCACCCTCCGCAGCAAAGTAAAATTGTTTCTGAGGAGGAAAGAAAATGTATTAGAACATTGCAATGTGGAGCACTCCATTGAATACAATGGGGTGCTCCGGGCTTCTACAGGCAGTTAGAGGCCCGCAGAGCAACATTCCAAATGTTGTATTTTGTTTACAGCTGCTGCTGTGAACAAAGGCCTCTCGGAACCCGAGGAGAGAGATTTAAATCCCCTCGGGCTCCAAGAGGCCTTTGTTTTTAGTAATTAGAACATTCTGCCCTCTAGGGGCGGAATGTTCGAATAGCCTTATAGCCCTCCTAGCGGGCTCTACCTGCCATTCAAGGCCTGCTCCCTTGTTAAAGGCCCGAGCCGAAGCGGACCTTGAATGGCCGATAGAGCCCGCTATGTCGGGCTCTAAGGCTATAATAGACCAATTTTTTCCAATCTAGAGGCTACATACTTAATCTAGAACATGAATATCTCACCAATAGTGAGGAGGGCTTTTGTATAGGGATTGCCTCTGTCTTTGCCTCTTAGTACCAGACACTATACAAGTGAAAACAACTTTCCAACTATGAGCGATCCACCCCACTCACTGACAATCTCCCCCTTGCGGCTCTCAGCAGGCACTATAGGGCAAAAAGCTTAAGTCTCATCTGAGCCTTTGGAGCTGGCTCAGATCATCATTTACAGGACTATAATAAGCCCTACCTGTCAACTCACATGGTGCCACTGTGTGTCACAAGATATCGGCTCCCATCACACGGTCTCCCTGTGACGAGCCAATATCACTTGGTGGCAGGGAAAACAATCTGAAAAACACTGTAAATAGTGGTTTTCCAGCTCGGTTTCCGAGGCTTTGAACTGCCGACGTCCATTAAGGGGTGTGAAAACACCCAAGGACATCGGCAGCAGTCTCACCAAGCTTTTGTTTTTGGGAAGGAGGGGATTTGGGGGCGCGCCGGTTTCAAAAGTGCCTCATAGGTACTTATCTGCATGAGTCCCTGCCCCCTTTAAGGCCCCACCCTTCCTTACACTGTGAGATTGTTCTTCAAGTTGGCAGGTATGCAACCCCCTCGGTTAAGTCAAAAATCAGAAACAATTGGAGCTAAGCCAGTTTGGTAAACTAGATTCACACCCCTTAGGAATCTGCTGTTGAATTCCTCAAAAGAGACTTTTGCCCTGCAGAAAGGAGAGAGTGGGGTGGCTGAAACTACACAGGGCACAGGGAATACGAGGGTCCCGCTTATCACAGTAGAGCATCTTGTACCACAGACCTGCAAGGGCAGCTGGGAAACTCTGAAGCTGAATCTTCATGTGGTGTATGGAGAGACCAATTTTGGGTAGCGACCTCAGCTTGACGAATGTTTGACTACAGGGAGGCGCCATC
Organism: Triturus cristatus; assembly: GCF_964204655.1. Taxonomy (NCBI): domain Eukaryota; kingdom Metazoa; phylum Chordata; class Amphibia; order Caudata; family Salamandridae; genus Triturus; species Triturus cristatus. The sequence continues at coordinate 1,389,799,934 of NC_140591.1, read as the reverse complement.
GCTGCTACGCCTGTTCGAGCTTCAACAACTTTGAAACTTGGTACTACTGCAGTGTGATTACACAACTATAGACCTAAGAGGGTCTAACCTCGTACTACTGAAGTAAGGTAAAAAAGGAGGGTAACATAGAGGGGATCTGTTGGTCCTGACGAATGCCGTAAAGACACAATAACTGTCAGAAACACGTTGACATACATGCAGATAGGAGGGTTGAAAGGTTACTAATCAACCCTATCACCACCATCCTTCATTCTATTTTAATCCTGACTGTGAAATACGGGAATAAAGTAGTAAAGTGGATATTCCTGAGCCAGATTTAAACTTTATGATCTGCACTTATAATTTTCTTTATTGATCCCTACTTTTCTTTATGTTTGATTGTCTTCCCCGTCTCTTTTGCTCCACCCCAGGCGGTGGTCTGCGCAGGGTTGTTGTTTAGCAAGCCCTATGATGAAGCATGCCACAAATTTGTGGGTGAGGGCAGTTTTTCAAACAGACAACTCTTGGCACTTAATTTTACAGCGTAATTTGTTTACTTCTACGTCTTTTTTGTGTTATTGGTTACTTATAGTGGAGGTTAAAGTAGGTGGTTTTCCTCTTCCCCCTCAGGTGAATGTGAATTGTAATGGAATGAACAAGACTACAAGTCTCAGAATTCAAACTGAAAAACCTGGACTGGGGCTGCACATCACACAAGAACCTCGGAAACTTGGCTGGGTTTTTCGTTTTGCTATAGAATTTAAGCACGGCAACTCTGTGACTACTAGCTCCAATCCAGCTCCTGTATCAACCCAACCTCAAGCAATACAGCATGGTGGGACTCAGCAACCTGATGACAGGAGTCAGGCGCGAAGCCTGTCGGTAACACCTCTTCCTGTCATCGGAAAATCTCTTCAAGTAATTCATAAGGAGTACACAGCATCCAAAAAATAACACTAGAAATAAATTTGCAGGAAAAAAAACACTCAACATATTTTGCAAGGGAAATTCTCATTATAGTGTTTTTTGCGTAGCAAAATGTCCTGCAATTTCATTTTACTGTAGGAAATTTCGATGCAAAATGAAATTGTGTGAAGTTGACAAATAGCACATCATTATAAAGTTGTTGGGCTGTTAACCTTGCCATGCCCCACCAGTGGAATTGTATTTCCACACACTGTAATAACTGCTTTCCCATCATGTATCACTTGCATGTACATAAAAGCATTTCTAAGTAAATATGAACACCTTCTTGTCCCCCAGCCTGCTTCCCTTTGCAGGCAGATCTTAAATAGACCTGCAGTTTGGGTGTTGGACTGGTTTGGGTTTATTCCTACCCCTTGTTGGAGATTAGAGGACAGACGGACGGGTATTGTTGTCCATGTTCTAGTCTTTTGACTCCCACACGTCAGTTCTAGAGATTAGGGGGCAGATTTACAAGCCCCTTGCGTCACTTTTGCATCACTTTTAACATGGGAAACTTGACGCAGAAGTGGCGCAAGGGGCTTGTAAATCTGCCCCTAGATGCCTAGGGAGCAAGGCTTACTCAGCAGCACAATTCCCCTTCATTATGAGCACTGATGAACTCAGGTCACCTGATCCCTTTCAGGACATCTTACACCAAGGGCGTCTATCTGGGGTTCCCTAATAGCGCCACATTTAGCTAACGACCTGCTGTACTGTCACGTTGATAACTGTGATATTTGTTTAAGAGATAGGTGGTGTTCAATTGTCCTTAAAATACTAAGATTACCACTGCACTCAGTAAATGATCTGTTAATAATTGCACAGATTATCACTTTATGGCACAAGGGTACCCAACAGTGTTTTTTTGTTGTTCTTATATCATACAATTTTACTGTCAGCTTTATACAAACTTTTGGGCATATCAACAACGATTAGAGATAAACATCACTAAGCGCGTTTAGCGATGTTTATCCTATCGCTGGATTTCATCGCCGTGATAGTGCTGTATCAAGAACGCTTTTCACAATGGCGATAAGAAATCCAGCAATAGCGGGGAAATTCGATGTTCCCTGCAAAACGGCGATAACCCTGCTGATACGACCCTGTGGTCGTATCAGCATAATCCACCCCTATGTTAAGCATAGGTAAGTCAGGATTTTAGCAGATGTTAGTTTTTGGCGAAAACCGCAGTTTTCGCCAAAATCTAACGTGTGCTAAAATCCTGTGGGCTGCCATGTAAATATCGCGATGTGAACATCAGCGATATTTTACAAGGTAGTTCATCCGGGGTACAACCAGTGACGCCCAATTTGCATCTCATTAGAGATGCAAAGGGAGGCGTCGGGAAAAAGGGTGCTAACATCCGATTATGCATGTTAGCACCCTCTTGTAAATAGGGCGATAGTTTTATATAGATAAAGCCCTTGTTAATATGCCCCTTTACCTCTCTACGCCTACTCATTGATTCCAGTTTTTATACCTACTTCTCGTGCTCTCAGAATACTGGGTCTGGGTGCCCTTGGTTCTATTTCTTATTTGAGTTTTTTTAAAAGGACTAACGTCATGCTGCACTATAGTGGCGTTTCTCGCCGGCACCAAGTGTTGCTCGGCGCGATCTCCGTGATCTCTTTTGCTTTCATATACTGTGTCTGTTTTCGTGTGTGTAGTCTTGTATTCTCCTGGTGCCTGTTTGAGGTCTAATACTGTTAAGGTTATCCACAGTGGGGACAAAGGTTTATTTCGGTTCCACAAAGTCACAATCTTAGAACCGCTGTCAATAGGATTAGGTAAGTATCTTCCCATGGCCTTTATTCATCAGTCAGTCAACATGTTTCTGTCTATGTTTGTGCCCCCACCCAGACGTCTGCAAAAACAACAATTGATGGACAGAATGCAGAACAATGTCATACATTCACCCCAGTACAGAGATCTGGGCCTAAATCCATCGGTTTTTTGCTCACCATGCCGTTCCAGTTTGAACCCAAGTGTTGGAATATCGCGCACTCCTATTTAATCTCTGAGTGTAGTATAATTTTAACAGGTAGCGGCGTGCTGCTAGAGGAGCGACCCCTAAACCAAGGTCGAAGAAATAATGAAAGTTGCACTAACCCATCCAGGGTGGTGTCCCTCTATGCGCACAGCATTGTAGGGTAACAAAGTTACCAATTTTCGTACTGGTTAGATCAAAGTTCATTTATTCATGATTAGAAATTCATTGTTCTGTGTAGCAAATTGTCACATGTTGTATCAACAACGGTACTGACGGATATCCTCTATGCATTTCGGGTAAAACCCTTCATCAGGAGGAATCCTATAAACAGAAACAAGAGATAAAGTAGCATGTCCCCTCATAGGATTCATTATTCAACCAATTAACGTTAACTGACAAATTAATGCATTAACAAACGAATACCACAATATTTGGCCTAGAAACCTGTGAGGCTAAGTGTGTAAACATGTACCAACCGAAATATCAAACATAAGAAAGTGCGCGAAAACATCTAAGGAAACGCTATTGAGAAGAATTACAAAAACGTGTGAAAGTTACACCTACGTTATCCGGTGTTTTTGAGTTTACCGCGTGTAAGTCGTGCTGCGAAATAGATGCGGTGATAACGGTGTGTTAAATAAAATACGTGAATGTTAAATAAAATACGTGCCAAGATCAAGTGAGATAATCCATCGCGTGTGCAAAGTATTCTGGAAACAACATACACCGTGAGATAGAACCACGCACCAATGTCGAGTAAGGTCGTGAATGTTACCTCAGTTCACCCGTTCGAATGAGCGTATCCAAAATGCTCTAATCCGGAAGACCGTTAGTGAGCGTGTGGCCATGTTAAGTATGTGGATAATGAACAAAGAAAGAAGACTCTAGTTGTGGCGGCCATCTTAGAGCAGGAAACCGTGCATGACGTAAATCGATAACAACAACTTAACTAAAAGAACATGTAAACGATTTGGTGCAATGTGACCAAAAGCTAAATAAAGTTTGAAATGATAAGTTAGAATCAACAATGTAAAGTAAAGGTTAAAGGAATGTGTATTGGGAAAAACAATAAAGTTGTGAAGAATCAAAAAGAAACAAACAGTGAAGGAAACATATAAGTTAAAGATAGGTAAAGAAAGGGTAGATGGAAAACAAATAGCGGTGATAACATTTTAAGCGTTACAAGTCCATTGACTGTAAAAACTTTTGGGCGTTCTTGCAGGCATCAATGCAAAGTCAAATAAAGCAACTCAGTTCGAGGCGATCATTCAGTCCAAGGGGTACCATGGAGTTCATTTTGTAAATCCAAAATGTTTCTCTTTGAATCAGAAATTTTCTGTTGTCACGACCTTCTCTTAGTGGAACTGTTTCACACACTAGGAAACGTAATTGGCTGACATTATGTTTATGTTCATTGAAGTGTACAGCTACTGTCGATTTAAGATTGTTATTTCGGATATTGCTTTTGTGTTCATTTAATCGGGTTTTCAGTTTTCATTTTCTTTCGGTTTTGCCGATATAAGGCAAGCCGCATGGACACTTCAACATGTAGACAACGTTTTTAGAATCACAGGTTGCAGAAACAAAAAGTTTTATGTTGTGGCCTTTAGTCGGATGTTGTATGTTCGTGCCTGTAATGATGTTGTTACAGTTCCCACAATTGTGGCAAGGTATGGTACCCTTGTATTCGGAAAAAGGCTGTGAGGAGCTCGTTGTTTTTAATACCTCCATGAAGTTTCTACTCCTTTCGTAGGCAAACAGTGGTTGCTGCGAAAAGATTTGATTGAAGTCAGATTCCATTTGTAGTAGGGGCCAATGTCTAAGAATGGATTTCCTGATGTTAAAACTTTCTGTGGAGAATTTTGTAACCATGACCATTCTCGTAGATGTGTCTGAGGATGTTGATTGTTTTTCCAACAATGTTTCCCTTTGTCTATTCAGCGACTTGTCAATGGCTGTTGTCAGTATTTGTGATGGATAACCTCGCTTTACAAAGCGTCGTTCCATTTCCAAGGTTTGTTGGGTTAGTTGTTGAGGGTCAGAGATGATTCTCTTTATCCTGAGAAATTGGGAAAATGGTAAGTGTCGTTTAAGTGAAGGTTGGTGAAAACTCGAATAGTGTAGCAAGTTGTTTCTATCCGTATCTTTCCTGAAAAGTGTGGTTTGGACATGTTGATCCACGATGTAGATGTGAACGTCTAGGAAATTTATGTGCGTATCACTGATGGTAAATGTGAACTTGAGTCTATCGTTGATAGTATTCAGATTCATAATCGCTTCAGTCAATGTGGTTTTCGAACCTCTCCAAATTAAGAAAATGTCGTCAATGTAGCGAACAAACAGTAACAGATGATTCTCCCATGGTGTGGTGTGCAAAATGTGATCCAACTCAAATTTGTGCATGAACAGGTTAGCGTAGCAAGGTGCTGCACAATTTCCCATGGATGTTCCATTCAATTGGAGAAAATATTGGTTGTTGTGAGAAAAATAACTGTGATAAAGCGTGAAGTGTAGTAGCTCCATTAGAAAAACCTGTAAATCATGAGGAGTCTGTGATTGTAGAAGAAAATGTTCCGTAGCTTCTAACCCCATGTCATGGGGAATTGAGGTGTAGAGGGAAGTAACGTCTATCGTGCAGAGGTACATATCAGTGTCCCATGGGATGTTAAACTTGAGAAGAATGTTCAGAAAATCTGTAGTGTCTTTAACATAGGTAGACATAGACTGCACGAGAGGTTGGAGATGTCTGTCTAAGTATTTACCAACTGGTTCGTGAAGCGAGCCTCTAGTTGAGACGATGGGCCGCATGGGGGGATCCTGTAGATTTTTATGGATCTTTGGTAGCATCCGTAGGGATGGACTTCTGGGGAATTTAGAGATTAGAAATTTCTTTTCTGTCTCACCAATGGTGCCCGATAGGACTGCTTTATCCACAAGATTCTGTAAAACTTGTACGATGGTCGTTGTGGGATTATAGTCAAGTTTTGAGTAGGTGTTAGAGTCTAACACATGTTCATCCAGTTTCCGAGTGTAGTGTATGGTATCCATAGCAACCAGTGCTCCCCCTTTGTCAGCATCAAGGAAGATTATATTGGGATTGTCAGCTAGTTGCTTGAGCAAAGATTTATCCTTTGATGTAAAGTTCGCATGTTTGGGTTTACGATGCTTGAAAACAGACTGAAGATCTTGCTTCACCAAGGTCTCAAAGGTATCAAGGATCTTGTGGCTCACTGGGGCTACGTAGGTGCTCTTAGATGTAAGACCTTTCAGTGTATTTTCTGTTTTGGTCAGAGGTTCAGTAAGAACGTTATCAAAAAAGTGTCTAAGTCTGAGTTTCCGCATGAACCTAAATAGACTAACTTCAGCTTCCATGGGGTTACTAGAATAAGTTGGAACAAATGAAGACCCCTTTTGTAACAAGCGTAGTTGGGATTTGTTAAAGGTCGTTGAAGAAATGTTAATGACCAAGTTATCACTGTCATTTACCGCTGGCTCCTTGTCGTTCTCTTGTCCAATGGTGGAATTACTTTTTTTACCCCTCCTGGATCTCCGAGGTCTTTTTGGCCTGTCCCTAAAAAAGGGACCGCGGAAGGTAAGGAAGTAGAAGTTGAAGTCGTTGGAATCTCAGTGTCTGGAATAGTTTGAGGTTGTGGTTGATCCTTTTGTGGGAAATTCCTCGGTTTACGACGAGCGGTGTCAGAATCACTGGTAGCTGGAGATGTGTCAGTATCAGATGTTTTAAAAGGTGGTTTAAATTGTCTTCTCCTGGCATATACCTCCGCCCAATTGTAAACTTCTCCCAGTTTATAATCGATCGTGTCCCGTCGAAACTTTCTAAGTTTTCTCTCATTAACTTCTTGCTTGTGCTTCTCTAATTGATCATTAATATCCTTGAGAGTCTGAGATAAATCTTCTGGAGACATTTTGGTGGCCAATTCATTCTTAAGTTGAGTGATCTCTGTATTTAAATCTTCCAGAATGTTGGATAACTCTTCAATGATCAGCAATATGAGATCCAAGGAACACTTGTTCAGGATACCGTACCATCTATCTGCAAATTTCGGGTCGTTTTTACACAGGGATGGTTTAAGAGAGATCCGTAGGCCTCTCGGAATGCGTTGCGCTCTATGGTATTGAATCATTGTGCTCGCATGTAAGCGTTGGTTGATTTCACGTTTTGTCAGGTAAAGGAGTTGCTTGATGTTGCTTTGTATGGTGCCTGTGCCAGAGGGGGTAGCTTCAATGTCTCCTATTAATGAGTAAATCCTCTGTATTTCTTCATCGCCGAATGCGAATGTCTCGGCGCGTTTGTCTGTAAGGTTGGTGATGTCTTGGTAAGCCATGGGTGCTGCGATAGTGGTTGAGCGATGCAGAAAGACAAGTGTTGGAATATCGCGCACTCCTATTTAATCTCTGAGTGTAGTATAATTTTAACAGGTAGCGGCGTGCTGCTAGAGGAGCGACCCCTAAACCAAGGTCGAAGAAATAATGAAAGTTGCACTAACCCATCCAGGGTGGTGTCCCTCTATGCGCACAGCATTGTAGGGTAACAAAGTTACCAATTTTCGTACTGGTTAGATCAAAGTTCATTTATTCATGATTAGAAATTCATTGTTCTGTGTAGCAAATTGTCACATGTTGTATCAACAACGGTACTGACGGATATCCTCTATGCATTTCGGGTAAAACCCTTCATCAGGAGGAATCCTATAAACAGAAACAAGAGATAAAGTAGCATGTCCCCTCATAGGATTCATTATTCAACCAATTAACGTTAACTGACAAATTAATGCATTAACAAACGAATACCACAATATTTGGCCTAGAAACCTGTGAGGCTAAGTGTGTAAACATGTACCAACCGAAATATCAAACATAAGAAAGTGCGCGAAAACATCTAAGGAAACGCTATTGAGAAGAATTACAAAAACGTGTGAAAGTTACACCTACGTTATCCGGTGTTTTTGAGTTTACCGCGTGTAAGTCGTGCTGCGAAATAGATGCGGTGATAACGGTGTGTTAAATAAAATACGTGAATGTTAAATAAAATACGTGCCAAGATCAAGTGAGATAATCCATCGCGTGTGCAAAGTATTCTGGAAACAACATACACCGTGAGATAGAACCACGCACCAATGTCGAGTAAGGTCGTGAATGTTACCTCAGTTCACCCGTTCGAATGAGCGTATCCAAAATGCTCTAAACCGGAAGACCGTTAGTGAGCGTGTGGCCATGTTAAGTATGTGGATAATGAACAAAGAAAGAAGACTCTAGTTGTGGCGGCCATCTTAGAGCAGGAAACCGTGCATGACGTAAATCGATAACAACAACTTAACTAAAAGAACATGTAAACGATTTGGTGCAATGTGACCAAAAGCTAAATAAAGTTTGAAATGATAAGTTAGAATCAACAATGTAAAGTAAAGGTTAAAGGAATGTGTATTGGGAAAAACAATAAAGTTGTGAAGAATCAAAAAGAAACAAACAGTGAAGGAAACATATAAGTTAAAGATAGGTAAAGAAAGGGTAGATGGAAAACAAATAGCGGTGATAACATTTTAAGCGTTACAAGTCCATTGACTGTAAAAACGTTTGGGCGTTCTTGCAGGCATCAATGCAAAGTCAAATAAAGCAACTCAGTTCGAGGCGATCATTCAGTCCAAGGGGTACCATGGAGTTCATTTTGTAAATCCAAAATGTTTCTCTTTGAATCAGAAATTTTCTGTTGTCACGACCTTCTCTTAGTGGAACTGTTTCACACACTAGGAAACGTAATTGGCTGACATTATGTTTATGTTCATTGAAGTGTACAGCTACTGTCGATTTAAGATTGTTATTTCGGATATTGCTTTTGTGTTCATTTAATCGGGTTTTCATTTTTCTTTCGGTTTTGCCGATATAAGGCAAGCCGCATGGACACTTCAACATGTAGACAACGTTTTTAGAATCACAGGTTGCAGAAACAAAAAGTTTTATGTTGTGGCCTTTAGTCGGATGTTGTATGTTCGTGCCTGTAATGATGTTGTTACAGTTCCCACAATTGTGGCAAGGTATGGTACCCTTGTATTCGGAAAAAGGCTGTGAGGAGCTCGTTGTTTTTAATACCTCCATGAAGTTTCTACTCCTTTCGTAGGCAAACAGTGGTTGCTGCGAAAAGATTTGATTGAAGTCAGATTCCATTTGTAGTAGGGGCCAATGTCTAAGAATGGATTTCCTGATGTTAAAACTTTCTGTGGAGAATTTTGTAACCATGACCATTCTCGTAGATGTGTCTGAGGATGTTGATTGTTTTTCCAACAATGTTTCCCTTTGTCTATTCAGCGACTTGTCAATGGCTGTTGTCAGTATTTGTGATGGATAACCTCGCTTTACAAAGCGTCGTTCCATTTCCAAGGTTTGTTGGGTTAGTTGTTGAGGGTCAGAGATGATTCTCTTTATCCTGAGAAATTGGGAAAATGGTAAGTGTCGTTTAAGTGAAGGTTGGTGAAAACTCGAATAGTGTAGCAAGTTGTTTCTATCCGTATCTTTCCTGAAAAGTGTGGTTTGGACATGTTGATCCACGATGTAGATGTGAACGTCTAGGAAATTTATGTGCGTATCACTGATGGTAAATGTGAACTTGAGTCTATCGTTGATAGTATTCAGATTCATAATCGCTTCAGTCAATGTGGTTTTCGAACCTCTCCAAATTAAGAAAATGTCGTCAATGTAGCGAACAAACAGTAACAGATGATTCTCCCATGGTGTGGTGTGCAAAATGTGATCCAACTCAAATTTGTGCATGAACAGGTTAGCGTAGCAAGGTGCTGCACAATTTCCCATGGATGTTCCATTCAATTGGAGAAAATATTGGTTGTTGTGAGAAAAATAACTGTGATAAAGCGTGAAGTGTAGTAGCTCCATTAGAAAAACCTGTAAATCATGAGGAGTCTGTGATTGTAGAAGAAAATGTTCCGTAGCTTCTAACCCCATGTCATGGGGAATTGAGGTGTAGAGGGAAGTAACGTCTATCGTGCAGAGGTACATATCAGTGTCCCATGGGATGTTAAACTTGAGAAGAATGTTCAGAAAATCTGTAGTGTCTTTAACATAGGTAGACATAGACTACACGAGAGGTTGGAGATGTCTGTCTAAGTATTTACCAACTGGTTCGTGAAGCGAGCCTCTAGTTGAGACGATGGGCCGCATGGGGGGATCCTGTAGATTTTTATGGATCTTTGGTAGCATCCGTAGGGATGGACTTCTGGGGAATTTAGAGATTAGAAATTTCTTTTCTGTCTCACCAATGGTGCCCGATAGGACTGCTTTATCCACAAGATTCTGTAAAACTTGTACGATGGTCGTTGTGGGATTATAGTCAAGTTTTGAGTAGGTGTTAGAGTCTAACACATGTTCATCCAGTTTCCGAGTGTAGTGTATGGTATCCATAGCAACCAGTGCTCCCCCTTTGTCAGCATCAAGGAAGATTATATTGGGATTGTCAGCTAGTTGCTTGAGCAAAGATTTATCCTTTGATGTAAAGTTCGCATGTTTGGGTTTACGATGCTTGAAAACAGACTGAAGATCTTGCTTCACCAAGGTCTCAAAGGTATCAAGGATCTTGTGGCTCACTGGGGCTACGTAGGTGCTCTTAGATGTAAGACCTTTCAGTGTATTTTCTGTTTTGGTCAGAGGTTCAGTAAGAACGTTATCAAAAAAGTGTCTAAGTCTGAGTTTCCGCATGAACCTAAATAGACTAACTTCAGCTTCCATGGGGTTACTAGAATAAGTTGGAACAAATGAAGACCCCTTTTGTAACAAGCGTAGTTGGGATTTGTTAATGGTCGTTGAAGAAATGTTAATGACCAAGTTATCACTGTCATTTACCGCTGGCTCCTTGTCGTTCTCTTGTCCAATGGTGGAATTACTTTTTTTACCCCTCCTGGATCTCCGAGGTCTTTTTGGCCTGTCCCTAAAAAAGGGACCGCGGAAGGTAAGGAAGTAGAAGTTGGGTCGTTTTTACACAGGGATGGTTTAAGAGAGATCCGTAGGCCTCTCGGAATGCGTTGCGCTCTATGGTATTGAATCATTGTGCTCGCATGTAAGCGTTGGTTGATTTCACGTTTTGTCAGGTAAAGGAGTTGCTTGATGTTGCTTTGTATGGTGCCTGTGCCAGAGGGGGTAGCTTCAATGTCTCCTATTAATGAGTAAATCCTCTGTATTTCTTCATCGCCGAATGCGAATGTCTCGGCGCGTTTGTCTGTAAGGTTGGTGATGTCTTGGTAAGCCATGGGTGCTGCGATAGTGGTTGAGCGATGCAGAAAGACAAGTGTTGGAATATCGCGCACTCCTATTTCATCTCTGAGTGTAGTATAATTTTAACAGGTAGCGGCGTGCTGCTAGAGGAGCGACCCCTAAACCAAGGTCGAAGAAATAATGAAAGTTGCACTAACCCATCCAGGGTGGTGTCCCTCTATGCGCACAGCATTGTAGGGTAACAAAGTTACCAATTTTCGTACTGGTTAGATCAAAGTTCATTTATTCATGATTAGAAATTCATTGTTCTGTGTAGCAAATTGTCACATGTTGTATCAACAACGGTACTGACGGATATCCTCTATGCATTTCGGGTAAAACCCTTCATCAGGAGGAATCCTATAAACAGAAACAAGAGATAAAGTAGCATGTCCCCTCATAGGATTCATTATTCAACCAATTAACGTTAACTGACAAATTAATGCATTAACAAACGAATACCACAATATTTGGCCTAGAAACCTGTGAGGCTAAGTGTGTAAACATGTACCAACCGAAATATCAAACATAAGAAAGTGCGCGAAAACATCTAAGGAAACGCTATTGAGAAGAATTACAAAAACGTGTGAAAGTTACACCTACGTTATCCGGTGTTTTTGAGTTTACCGCGTGTAAGTCGTGCTGCGAAATAGATGCGGTGATAACGGTGTGTTAAATAAAATACGTGAATGTTAAATAAAATACGTGCCAAGATCAAGTGAGATAATCCATCGCGTGTGCAAAGTATACTGGAAACAACATACACCGTGAGATAGAACCACGCACCAATGTCGAGTAAGGTCGTGAATGTTACCTCAGTTCACCCGTTCGAATGAGCGTATCCAAAATGCTCTAATCCGGAAGACCGTTAGTGAGCGTGTGGCCATGTTAAGTATGTGGATAATGAACAAAGAAAGAAGACTCTAGTTGTGGCGACCATCTTAGAGCAGGAAACCGTGCATGACGTAAATCGATAACAACAACTTAACTAAAAGAACATGTAAACGATTTGGTGCAATGTGACCAAAAGCTAAATAAAGTTTGAAATGATAAGTTAGAATCAACAATGTAAAGTAAAGGTTAAAGGAATGTGTATTGGGAAAAACAATAAAGTTGTGAAGAATCAAAAAGAAACAAACAGTGAAGGAAACATATAAGTTAAAGATAGGTAAAGAAAGGGTAGATGGAAAACAAATAGCGGTGATAACATTTTAAGCGTTACAAGTCCATTGACTGTAAAAACTTTTGGGCGTTCTTGCAGGCATCAATGCAAAGTCAAATAAAGCAACTCAGTTCGAGGCGATCATTCAGTCCAAGGGGTACCATGGAGTTCATTTTGTAAATCCAAAATGTTTCTCTTTGAATCAGAAATTTTCTGTTGTCACGACCTCCTCTTAGTGGAACTGTTTCACACACTAGGAAACGTAATTGGCTGACATTATGTTTATGTTCATTGAAGTGTACAGCTACTGTAGATTTAAGATTGTTATTTCGGATATTGCTTTTGTGTTCATTTAATCGGGTTTTCATTTTTCTTTCGGTTTTGCCGATATAAGGCAAGCCGCATGGACACTTCAACATGTAGACAACGTTTTTAGAATCACAGGTTGCAGAAACAAAAAGTTTTATGTTGTGGCCTTTAGTCGGATGTTGTATGTTCGTGCCTGTAATGATGTTGTTACAGTTCCCACAATTGTGGCAAGGTATGGTACCCTTGTATTCGGAAAAAGGCTGTGAGGAGCTCGTTGTTTTTAATACCTCCATGAAGTTTCTACTCCTTTCGTAGGCAAACAGTGGTTGCTGCGAAAAGATTTGATTGAAGTCAGATTCCATTTGTAGTAGGGGCCAATGTCTAAGAATGGATTTCCTGATGTTAAAACTTTCTGTGGAGAATTTTGTAACCATGACCATTCTCGTAGATGTGTCTGAGGATGTTGATTGTTTTTCCAACAATGTTTCCCTTTGTCTATTCAGCGACTTGTCAATGGCTGTTGTCAGTATTTGTGATGGATAACCTCGCTTTACAAAGCGTCGTTCCATTTCCAAGGTTTGTTGGGTTAGTTGTTGAGGGTCAGAGATGATTCTCTTTATCCTGAGAAATTGGGAAAATGGTAAGTGTCGTTTAAGTGAAGGTTGGTGAAAACTCGAATAGTGTAGCAAGTTGTTTCTATCCGTATCTTTCCTGAAAAGTGTGGTTTGGACATGTTGATCCACGATGTAGATGTGAACGTCTAGGAAATTTATGTGCGTATCACTGATGGTAAATGTGAACTTGAGTCTATCGTTGATAGTATTCAGATTCATAATCGCTTCAGTCAATGTGGTTTTCGAACCTCTCCAAATTAAGAAAATGTCGTCAATGTAGCGAACAAACAGTAACAGATGATTCTCCCATGGTGTGGTGTGCAAAATGTGATCCAACTCAAATTTGTGCATGAACAGGTTAGCGTAGCAAGGTGCTGCACAATTTCTCATGGATGTTCCATTCAATTGGAGAAAATATTGGTTGTTGTGAGAAAAATAACTGTGATAAAGCGTGAAGTGTAGTAGCTCCATTAGAAAAACCTGTAAATCATGAGGAGTCTGTGATTGTAGAAGAAAATGTTCCGTAGCTTCTAACCCCATGTCATGGGGAATTGAGGTGTAGAGGGAAGTAACGTCTATCGTGCAGAGGTACATATCAGTGTCCCATGGGATGTTAAACTTGAGAAGAATGTTCAGAAAATCTGTAGTGTCTTTAACATAGGTAGACATAGACTGCACGAGAGGTTGGAGATGTCTGTCTAAGTATTTACCAACTGGTTCGTGAAGCGAGCCTCTAGTTGAGACGATGGGCCGCATGGGGGGATCCTGTAGATTTTTATGGATCTTTGGTAGCATCCGTAGGGATGGACTTCTGGGGAATTTAGAGATTAGAAATTTCTTTTCTGTCTCACCAATGGTGCCCGATAGGACTGCTTTATCCACAAGATTCTGTAAAACTTGTACGATGGTCGTTGTGGGATTATAGTCAAGTTTTGAGTAGGTGTTAGAGTCTAACACATGTTCATCCAGTTTCCGAGTGTAGTGTATGGTATCCATAGCAACCAGTGCTCCCCCTTTGTCAGCATCAAGGAAGATTATATTGGGATTGTCAGCTAGTTGCTTGAGCAAAGATTTATCCTTTGATGTAAAGTTCGCATGTTTGGGTTTACGATGCTTGAAAACAGACTGAAGATCTTGCTTCACCAAGGTCTCAAAGGTATCAAGGATCTTGTGGCTCACTGGGGCTACGTAGGTGCTCTTAGATGTAAGACCTTTCAGTGTATTTTCTGTTTTGGTCAGAGGTTCAGTAAGAACGTTATCAAAAAAGTGTCTAAGTCTGAGTTTCCGCATGAACCTAAATAGACTAACTTCAGCTTCCATGGGGTTACTAGAATAAGTTGGAACAAATGAAGACCCCTTTTGTAACAAGCGTAGTTGGGATTTGTTAAAGGTCGTTGAAGAAATGTTAATGACCAAGTTATCACTGTCATTTACCGCTGGCTCCTTGTCGTTCTCTTGTCCAATGGTGGAATTACTTTTTTTACCCCTCCTGGATCTCCGAGGTCTTTTTGGCCTGTCCCTAAAAAAGGGACCGCGGAAGGTAAGGAAGTAGAAGTTGGGTCGTTTTTACACAGGGATGGTTTAAGAGAGATCCGTAGGCCTCTCGGAATGCGTTGCGCTCTATGGTATTGAATCATTGTGCTCGCATGTAAGCGTTGGTTGATTTCACGTTTTGTCAGGTAAAGGAGTTGCTTGATGTTGCTTTGTATGGTGCCTGTGCCAGAGGGGGTAGCTTCAATGTCTCCTATTAATGAGTAAATCCTCTGTATTTCTTCATCGCCGAATGCGAATGTCTCGGCGCGTTTGTCTGTAAGGTTGGTGATGTCTTGGTAAGCCATGGGTGCTGCGATAGTGGTTGAGCGATGCAGAAAGACAAGTGTTGGAATATCGCGCACTCCTATTTAATCTCTGAGTGTAGTATAATTTTAACAGGTAGCGGCGTGCTGCTAGAGGAGCGACCCCTAAACCAAGGTCGAAGAAATAATGAAAGTTGCACTAACCCATCCAGGGTGGTGTCCCTCTATGCGCACAGCATTGTAGGGTAACAAAGTTACCAATTTTCGTACTGGTTAGATCAAAGTTCATTTATTCATGATTAGAAATTCATTGTTCTGTGTAGCAAATTGTCACATGTTGTATCAACAACGGTACTGACGGATATCCTCTATGCATTTCGGGTAAAACCCTTCATCAGGAGGAATCCTATAAACAGAAACAAGAGATAAAGTAGCATGTCCCCTCATAGGATTCATTATTCAACCAATTAACGTTAACTGACAAATTAATGCATTAACAAATGAATACCACAATATTTGGCCTAGAAACCTGTGAGGCTAAGTGTGTAAACATGTACCAACCGAAATATCAAACATAAGAAAGTGCGCGAAAACATCTAAGGAAACGCTATTGAGAAGAATTACAAAAACGTGTGAAAGTTACACCTACGTTATCCGGTGTTTTTGAGTTTACCGCGTGTAAGTCGTGCTGCGAAATAGATGCGGTGATAACGGTGTGTTAAATTAAATACGTGAATGTTAAATAAAATACGTGCCAAGATCAAGTGAGATAATCCATCGCGTGTGCAAAGTATACTGGAAACAACATACACCGTGAGATAGAACCACGCACCAATGTCGAGTAAGGTCGTGAATGTTACCTCAGTTCACCCGTTCGAATGAGCGTATCCAAAATGCTCTAATCCGGAAGACCGTTAGTGAGCGTGTGGCCATGTTAAGTATGTGGATAATGAACAAAGAAAGAAGACTCTAGTTGTGGCGACCATCTTAGAGCAGGAAACCGTGCATGACGTAAATCGATAACAACAACTTAACTAAAAGAACATGTAAACGATTTGGTGCAATGTGACCAAAAGCTAAATAAAGTTTGAAATGATAAGTTAGAATCAACAATGTAAAGTAAAGGTTAAAGGAATGTGTATTGGGAAAAACAATAAAGTTGTGAAGAATCAAAAAGAAACAAACAGTGAAGGAAACATATAAGTTAAAGATAGGTAAAGAAAGGGTAGATGGAAAACAAATAGCGGTGATAACATTTTAAGCGTTACAAGTCCATTGACTGTAAAAACTTTTGGGCGTTCTTGCAGGCATCAATGCAAAGTCAAATAAAGCAACTCAGTTCGAGGCGATCATTCAGTCCAAGGGGTACCATGGAGTTCATTTTGTAAATCCAAAATGTTTCTCTTTGAATCAGAAATTTTCTGTTGTCACGACCTCCTCTTAGTGGAACTGTTTCACACACTAGGAAACGTAATTGGCTGACATTATGTTTATGTTCATTGAAGTGTACAGCTACTGTCGATTTAAGATTGTTATTTCGGATATTGCTTTTGTGTTCATTTAATCGGGTTTTCATTTTTCTTTCGGTTTTGCCGATATAAGGCAAGCCGCATGGACACTTCAACATGTAGACAACGTTTTTAGAATCACAGGTTGCAGAAACAAAAAGTTTTATGTTGTGGCCTTTAGTCGGATGTTGTATGTTCGTGCCTGTAATGATGTTGTTACAGTTCCCACAATTGTGGCAAGGTATGGTACCCTTGTATTCGGAAAAAGGCTGTGAGGAGCTCGTTGTTTTTAATACCTCCATGAAGTTTCTACTCCTTTCGTAGGCAAACAGTGGTTGCTGCGAAAAGATTTGATTGAAGTCAGATTCCATTTGTAGTAGGGGCCAATGTCTAAGAATGGATTTCCTGATGTTAAAACTTTCTGTGGAGAATTTTGTAACCATGACCATTCTCGTAGATGTGTCTGAGGATGTTGATTGTTTTTCCAACAATGTTTCCCTTTGTCTATTCAGCGACTTGTCAATGGCTGTTGTCAGTATTTGTGATGGATAACCTCGCTTTACAAAGCGTCGTTCCATTTCCAAGGTTTGTTGGGTTAGTTGTTGAGGGTCAGAGATGATTCTCTTTATCCTGAGAAATTGGGAAAATGGTAAGTGTCGTTTAAGTGAAGGTTGGTGAAAACTCGAATAGTGTAGCAAGTTGTTTCTATCCGTATCTTTCCTGAAAAGTGTGGTTTGGACATGTTGATCCACGATGTAGATGTGAACGTCTAGGAAATTTATGTGCGTATCACTGATGGTAAATGTGAACTTGAGTCTATCGTTGATAGTATTCAGATTCATAATCGCTTCAGTCAATGTGGTTTTCGAACCTCTCCAAATTAAGAAAATGTCGTCAATGTAGCGAACAAACAGTAACAGATGATTCTCCCATGGTGTGGTGTGCAAAATGTGATCCAACTCAAATTTGTGCATGAACAGGTTAGCGTAGCAAGGTGCTGCACAATTTCTCATGGATGTTCCATTCAATTGGAGAAAATATTGGTTGTTGTGGGAAAAATAACTGTGATAAAGCGTGAAGTGTAGTAGCTCCATTAGAAAAACCTGTAAATCATGAGGAGTCTGTGATTGTAGAAGAAAATGTTCCGTAGCTTCTAACCCCATGTCATGGGGAATTGAGGTGTAGAGGGAAGTAACGTCTATCGTGCAGAGGTACATATCAGTGTCCCATGGGATGTTAAACTTGAGAAGAATGTTCAGAAAATCTGTAGTGTCTTTAACATAGGTAGACATAGACTGCACGAGAGGTTGGAGATGTCTGTCTAAGTATTTACCAACTGGTTCGTGAAGCGAGCCTCTAGTTGAGACGATGGGCCGCATGGGGGGATCCTGTAGATTTTTATGGATCTTTGGTAGCATCCGTAGGGATGGACTTCTGGGGAATTTAGAGATTAGAAATTTCTTTTCTGTCTCACCAATGGTGCCCGATAGGACTGCTTTATCCACAAGATTCTGTAAAACTTGTACGATGGTCGTTGTGGGATTATAGTCAAGTTTTGAGTAGGTGTTAGAGTCTAACACATGTTCATCCAGTTTCCGAGTGTAGTGTATGGTATCCATAGCAACCAGTGCTCCCCCTTTGTCAGCATCAAGGAAGATTATATTGGGATTGTCAGCTAGTTGCTTGAGCAAAGATTTATCCTTTGATGTAAAGTTCGCATGTTTGGGTTTACGATGCTTGAAAAAAGACTGAAGATCTTGCTTCACCAAGGTCTCAAAGGTATCAAGGATCTTGTGGCTCACTGGGGCTACGTAGGTGCTCTTAGATGTAAGACCTTTCAGTGTATTTTCTGTTTTGGTCAGAGGTTCAGTAAGAACGTTATCAAAAAAGTGTCTAAGTCTGAGTTTCCGCATGAACCTAAATAGACTAACTTCAGCTTCCATGGGGTTACTAGAATAAGTTGGAACAAATGAAGACCCCTTTTGTAACAAGCGTAGTTGGGATTTGTTAAAGGTCGTTGAAGTAATGTTAATGACCAAGTTATCACTGTCATTTACCGCTGGCTCCTTGTCGTTCTCTTGTCCAATGGTGGAATTACTTTTTTTACCCCTCCTGGATCTCCGAGGTCTTTTTGGCCTGTCCCTAAAAAAGGGACCGCGGAAGGTAAGGAAGTAGAAGTTGAAGTCGTTGGAATCTCAGTGTCTGGAATAGTTTGAGGTTGTGGTTGATCCTTTTGTGGGAAATTCCTCGGTTTACGACGAGCGGTGTCAGAATCACTGGTAGCTGGAGATGTGTCAGTATCAGATGTTTTAAAAGGTGGTTTAAATTGTCTTCTCCTGGCATATACCTCCGCCCAATTGTAAACTTCTCCCAGTTTATAATCGATCGTGTCCCGTCGAAACTTTCTAAGTTTTCTCTCATTAACTTCTTGCTTGTGCTTCTCTAATTGATCATTAATATCCTTGAGAGTCTGAGATAAATCTTCTGGAGACATTTTGGTGGCCAATTCATTCTTAAGTTGAGTGATCTCTGTATTTAAATCTTCCAGAATGTTGGATAACTCTTCAATGATCAGCAATATGAGATCCAAGGAACACTTGTTCAGGATACCGTACCATCTATCTGCAAATTTCGGGTCGTTTTTACACAGGGATGGTTTAAGAGAGATCCGTAGGCCTCTCGGAATGCGTTGCGCTCTATGGTATTGAATCATTGTGCTCGCATGTAAGCGTTGGTTGATTTCACGTTTTGTCAGGTAAAGGAGTTGCTTGATGTTGCTTTGTATGGTGCCTGTGCCAGAGGGGGTAGCTTCAATGTCTCCTATTAATGAGTAAATCCTCTGTATTTCTTCATCGCCGAATGCGAATGTCTCGGCGCGTTTGTCTGTAAGGTTGGTGATGTCTTGGTAAGCCATGGGTGCTGCGATAGTGGTTGAGCGATGCAGAAAGACAAGTGTTGGAATATCGCGCACTCCTATTTAATCTCTGAGTGTAGTATAATTTTAACAGGTAGCGGCGTGCTGCTAGAGGAGCGACCCCTAAACCAAGGTCGAAGAAATAATGAAAGTTGCACTAACCCATCCAGGGTGGTGTCCCTCTATGCGCACAGCATTGTAGGGTAACAAAGTTACCAATTTTCGTACTGGTTAGATCAAAGTTCATTTATTCATGATTAGAAATTCATTGTTCTGTGTAGCAAATTGTCACATGTTGTATCAACAACGGTACTGACGGATATCCTCTATGCATTTCGGGTAAAACCCTTCATCAGGAGGAATCCTATAAACAGAAACAAGAGATAAAGTAGCATGTCCCCTCATAGGATTCATTATTCAACCAATTAACGTTAACTGACAAATTAATGCATTAACAAATGAATACCACAATATTTGGCCTAGAAACCTGTGAGGCTAAGTGTGTAAACATGTACCAACCGAAATATCAAACATAAGAAAGTGCGCGAAAACATCTAAAGAAACGCTATTGAGAAGAATTACAAAAACGTGTGAAAGTTACACCTACGTTATCCGGTGTTTTTGAGTTTACCGCGTGTAAGTCGTGCTGCGAAATAGATGCGGTGATAACGGTGTGTTAAATAAAATACGTGAATGTTAAATAAAATACGTGCCAAGATCAAGTGAGATAATCCATCGCGTGTGCAAAGTATACTGGAAACAACATACACCGTGAGATAGAACCACGCACCAATGTCGAGTAAGGTCGTGAATGTTACCTCAGTTCACCCGTTCGAATGAGCGTATTCAAAATGCTCTAATCCGGAAGACCGTTAGTGAGCGTGTGGCCATGTTAAGTATGTGGATAATGAACAAAGAAAGAAGACTCTAGTTGTGGCGGCCATCTTAGAGCAGGAAACCGTGCATGACGTAAATCGATAACAACAACTTAACTAAAAGAACATGTAAACGATTTGGTGCAATGTGACCAAAAGCTAAATAAAGTTTGAAATGATAAGTTAGAATCAACAATGTAAAGTAAAGGTTAAAGGAATGTGTATTGGGAAAAACAATAAAGTTGTGAAGAATCAAAAAGAAACAAACAGTGAAGGAAACATATAAGTTAAAGATAGGTAAAGAAAGGGTAGATGGAAAACAAATAGCGGTGATAACATTTTAAGCGTTACAAGTCCATTGACTGTAAAAACTTTTGGGCGTTCTTGCAGGCATCAATGCAAAGTCAAATAAAGCAACTCAGTTCGAGGCGATCATTCAGTCCAAGGGGTACCATGGAGTTCATTTTGTAAATCCAAAATGTTTCTCTTTGAATCAGAAATTTTCTGTTGTCACGACCTTCTCTTAGTGGAACTGTTTCACACACTAGGAAACGTAATTGGCTGACATTATGTTTATGTTCATTGAAGTGTACAGCTACTGTCGATTTAAGATTGTTATTTCGGATATTGCTTTTGTGTTCATTTAATCGGGTTTTCATTTTTCTTTCGGTTTTGCCGATATAAGGCAAGCCGCATGGACACTTCAACATGTAGACAACGTTTTTAGAATCACAGGTTGCAGAAACAAAAAGTTTTATGTTGTGGCCTTTAGTCGGATGTTGTATGTTCGTGCCTGTAATGATGTTGTTACAGTTCCCACAATTGTGGCAAGGTATGGTACCCTTGTATTCGGAAAAAGGCTGTGATGGTCCTGAAGAATGCTGACGTCTGGGTGGGAAATGCAAACACAGCAGGTGATGGACAGAATGCAGAACAATGTCATACATTCACCCCAGTACAGAGATCTTGGCCTAAATCCATAGTTTCTTTGCTCACCATGCTGTTCCAGTTTGAACCCAGCCATATGCAAATCAGTCTTGACCCTGTGCCTCATGGGAACAGTCCAGCCCGAACTGCCAAGCCAGGTCCTCCCTGGACTGGAAACAAGCATCCTAGGACCGGTTTCGGGGTTTCACCCCTCTTCAGCCAGGATAGCTTGATTCCAGTGGAATGGAGAGCAAGGGACCCACGTCTGGTCATACCCTTCCCACTCGGGGTGACAAATGCAAAAACAACAATTGATGGACAGAATGCAGAACAATGTCATACATTCACCCCAGTACAGAGATGTGGGCCTAAATCCATCGTTTTTTTGCTCACCATACCGTTCCAGTTTGAACCCAGCCATATGCAAATCAGTCTTGACCATGTGCCTCATGGGAACAGTCCAGCACGAACTGCCAAGCCAGGTCCTCCCTGGACTGGAAGCAAGCATCCTAGGACCGGTTTCGGGGTTTCACCCCTCTTCAGCCAGGATAGCTTGATTCCAGTGGCATGGAGAGCAAGGGACCCACGTCTGGGCATACCCTTCCCACTCGGGGTGACAAATGCAAAAACAACAATTGATGGACAGAATGCAGAACAATGTCATACATTCACCCCAGTACAGAGATGTGGGCCTAAATCCATCGTTTTTTTGCTCACCATGCCGTTCCAGTTTGAACCCAGCCATATGCAAATCAGTCTTGACCCTGTGCCTCATGGGAACAGTCCAGCCCGAACTGCCAAGCCAGGTCCTCCCTGGACTGGAAACAAGCATCCTAGGACCGGTTTCGGGGTTTCACCCCTCTTCAGCCAGGATAGCTTGATTCCAGTGGCATGGAGAGCAAGGGACCCACGTCTGGGCATACCCTTCCCACTCGGAGTGACAAATGCAAAAACAACAATTGATGGACAGAATGCAGAACAATGTCATACATTCACCCCAGTACAGAGATCTGGGCCTAAATCCATCGGTTTTTTGCATGCCGTTCCAGTTTGAACCCAGCCATATGCAAATCAGTCTTGACCCTGTGCCTCATGGGAACAGTCCAGCCTGAACTGCCAAGCCAGGTCCTCCCTGGACTGGAAACAAGCATCCTAGGACCGGTTTCGGGGTTTCACCCCTCTTCAGCCAGGATAGCTTGATTCCAGTGGAATGGAGAGCAAGGGACCCACGTCTGGGCATACCCTTCCCACTCGGGGTGACAAATGCAAAAACAACAATTGATGGACAGAATGCAGAACAATGTCATACATTCACCCCAGTACAGAGATCTGGGCCTAAATCCATCGTTTTTTTGCTCCCCATGCTGTTCCAGTTTGAACCCAGCCATATGCGAATCAGTCTTGACCCTGTGCCTCATGGGTACAGTAAAGCCCGAACTGCCAAGCCAGGTCCTCCCTGGACTGGAAACAAGCATCCTAGGACCGGTTTCGGGGTTTCACCCCTCTTCAGCCAGGATAGCTTGATTCCAGTGGCACGGAGAGCAAGGGACCCACGTCTGGGCATACCCTTCCCACTCGGAGTGACAAATGCAAAAACAACAATTGATGGACAGAATGCAGAACAATGTCATACATTCATCCCAGTACAGAGATCTGGGCCTAAATCCATCGTTTTTTTGCTCACCATGCCGTTCCAGTTTGAACCCAGCCATATGCAAATCAGTCTTGACCCTGTGCCTCATGGGAACAGTCCAGCCCGAACTGCCAAGCCAGGTCCTCCCTGGACTGGAAACAAGCATCCTAGGACCGGTTTCGGGGTTTCACCCCTCTTCAGCCAGGATAGCTTGATTCCAGTGGCATGGAGAGCAAGGGACCCACGTCTGGGCATACCCTTCCCACTCGGGTGACAAATGCAAAAACAATTGATGGACAGAATGCAGAACAATGTCATACATTCACCCCAGTACAGAGATGTGGGCCTAAATCCATCGTTTTTTTGCTCACCATGCCGTTCCAGTTTGAACCCAGCCATATGCAAATCAGTCTTGACCCTGTGCCTCATGGGTACAGTCCAGCCCTAACTGCCAAGCGAGGTCCTCCCTGGACTGGAAACAAGCATCCTAGGACCGGTTTCGGGGTTTCCCCCTCTTCAGCCAGGATAGCTTGATTCCAGTGGCATGGAGAGCAAGGGACCCACGTCTGGGCATACCCTTCCCACTCGGAGTGACAAATGCAAAAACAACAATTGATGGACAGAATGCAGAACAATGTCATACATTCACCCCAGTACAGAGATCTGGGCCTAAATCCATCGTTTTTTTGCTCACCATGCCGTTCCAGTTTGAACCCAGCCATAGGCAAATCCGTCTTGACCCTGTGCCTCATGGGAACAGTCCAGCCCGAACTACCAAGCCAGGTCCTCCCTGGACTGGAAACAAGCATCCTAGGACTGGTTTCGGGGTTTCACCCCTCTTCAGCCAGGATAGCTTGATTCCAGTGGCATGGAGAGCAAGGGACCCACGTCTGGGCATACCCTTCCCACTCGCAGTGACAAATGCAAAAACAGCAATTGATGGACAGAATGCAGAACAATGTCATACATTCACCCCAGTACAGTGATCTGGGCCTAAATCCATCGTTTTTTTGCTCACCATGCCGTTCCAGTTTGAACCCAGCCATATGCAAATCAGTCTTGACCCTGTGCCTCATGGGAACAGTCCAGACCGAACTGCCAAGCCAGGTCCTCCCTGGACTGGAAACAAGCATCCTAGGACCGGTTTCAGGGTTTCACCCCTCTTCAGCCAGGATAGCTTGATTCCAGTGGCATGGAGAGCAAGGGACCCACGTCTGGGCATACCCTTCCCACTCGGGTGACAAATGCAAAAACAACAATTGATGGACAGAATGCAGAACAATGTCATACATTCACCCCAGTACAGAGATCTGGGCCTAAATCCATCGTTTTTTTGCTCACCATGTCGTTCCAGTTTGAACCCAGCCATATGCAAATCAGTCTTGACTCTGTGCCTCATGGGTACAATCCAGCCCGAACTGCCAAGCCAGGTCCTCCCTGGACTGGAAACAAGCATCCTAGGACCGGTTTCGGGGTTTCACCCCTCTTCAGCCAGGATAGCTTGATTCCAGTGGCATGGAGAGCAAGGGACCCACGTCTGGGCATACCCTTCCCACTCGGAGTGACAAATGCAAAAACAACAATTGATGGACAGAATGCAGAACAATGTCATACATTCACCCCAGTACAGAGATCTGGGCCTAAATCCATCGTTTTTTTGCTCACCATGATGTTCCAGTTTGAACCCAGCCATATGCAAATCAGTCTTGACCCTGTGCCTCATGGGAACAGTCCAGCCCGAACTGCCAAGCCAGGTCCTCCCTGGACTGGAAACAAGCATCCAAGGACCGGTTTCGGGGTTTCACACCTCTTCAGCCAGGATAGCTTGATTCCAGTGGCATGGAGAGCAAGGGATCCATGTCTGGGCATACCCTTCCCACTTGGGGTGACAAATGCAAAAACAACAATT
Organism: Triturus cristatus; assembly: GCF_964204655.1. Classification (NCBI taxonomy): domain Eukaryota; kingdom Metazoa; phylum Chordata; class Amphibia; order Caudata; family Salamandridae; genus Triturus; species Triturus cristatus. The sequence continues at coordinate 1,389,775,078 of NC_140591.1, read as the reverse complement.
GATGGACAGAATGCAGAACAATGTCATACATTCACCCCAGTACAGAGATCTGGGCCTAAATCCATCGTTTTTTTGCTCACCATGCCGTTCCAGTTTGAACCCAGCCATATGCAAATGAGTCTTGACCCTGTGCCTCATGGGAACAGTCCAGCCCGAACTACCAAGCCAGGTCCTCCCTGGACTGGAAACAAGCATCCTAGGACCGGTTTCGGGGTTTCCCCCTCTTCAGCCAGGATAGCTTGATTCCAGTGGCATGGAGAGCAAGGGACCCACGTCTGGGCATACCCTTCCCACTCCGAGTGACAAATGCAAAAACAACAATTGATGGACAGAATGCAGAACAATGTCATACATTCACCCCAGTACAGAGATCTGGGCCTAAATCCATCGTTTTTTTGCTCACCATGCCGTTCCAGTTTGAACCCAGCCATATGCAAATCAGTCTTGACCCTGTGCCTCATGGGAACAGTCCAGCCCGAACTGCCAAGCCAGGTCCTCCCTGGACTGGAAACAAGCATCCTAGGACCGGTTTCAGGGTTTCACCCCTCTTCAGCCAGGATAGCTTGATTCCAGTGGCATGGAGAGCAAGGGACCCACGTCTGGGCATACCCTTCCCACTCGGGTGACAAATGCAAAAACAACAATTGATGGACAGAATGCAGAACAATGTCATACATTCACCCCAGTACAGAGATCTGGGCCTAAATCCATCGTTTTTTTGCTCACCATGCCGTTCCAGTTTGAACCCAGCCATATGCAAATCAGTCTTGACCCTGTGCCTCATGGGTACAGTCCAGCCCGAACTGCCAAGCGAGGTCCTCCCTGGACTGGAAACAAGCATCCTAGGACCGGTTTCGGGGTTTCCCCCTCTTCAGCCAGGATAGCTTGATTCCAGTGGCATGGAGAGCAAGGGACCCACGTCTGGGCATACCCTTCCCACTCGGAGTGACAAATGCAAAAACAACAATTGATGGACAGAATGCAGAACAATGTCATACATTCACCCCAGTACAGAGATCTGGGCCTAAATCCATCGTTTTTTTGCTCACCATGCCGTTCCAGTTTGAACCCAGCCATATGCAAATCAGTCTTGACCCTGTGCCTCATGGGAACAGTCCAGCCCGAACTGCCAAGCCAGGTCCTCCCTGGACTGGAAAAAGCATCCTAGGACCGGTTTCGGGGTTTCACCCCTCTTCAGCCAGGATAGCTTGATTCCAGTGGCATGGAGAGCAAGGGACCCACATCTGGGCATACCCTTCTCACTCGGGTGACAAATGCAAAAACAACAATTGATGGACAGAATGCAGAACAATGTCATACATTCACCCCAGTACAGAGATCTGGGCCTAAATCCATCGTTTTTTTGCTCACCATGCCGTTCCAGTTTGAACCCAGCCATATGCAAATCAGTCTTGACCCTGTGCCTCATGGGAACAGTCCAGACCGAACTGCCAAGCCAGGTCCTCCCTGGACTGGAAACAAGCATCCTAGGACCGGTTTCAGGGTTTCACCCCTCTTCAGCCAGGATAGCTTGATTCCAGTGGCATGGAGAGCAAGGGACCCACGTCTGGGCATACCCTTCCCACTCGGGTGACAAATGCAAAAACAACAATTGATGGACAGAATGCAGAACAATGTCATACATTCACCCCAGTACAGAGATCTGGGCCTAAATCCATCGTTTTTTTGCTCACCATGCCGTTCCAGTTTGAACCCAGCCATATGCAAATCAGTCTTGACCCTGTGCCTCATGGGTACAATCCAGCCCGAACTGCCAAGCCAGGTCCTCCCTGGACTGGAAACAAGCATCCTAGGATCGGTTTCGGGGTTTCACCCCTCTTCAGCCAGGATAGCTTGATTCCAGTGGCATGGAGAGCAAGGGACCCACGTCTGGGCATACCCTTCCCACTCGGAGTGACAAATGCAAAAACAACAATTGATGGACAGAATGCAGAACAATGTCATACATTCACCCCAGTACAGAGATCTGGGCCTAAATCCATCGTTTTTTTGCTCACCATGATGTTCCAGTTTGAACCCAGCCATATGCAAATCAGTCTTGACCCTGTGCCTCATGGGAACAGTCCAGCCCGAACTGCCAAGCCAGGTCCTCCCTGGACTGGAAACAAGCATCCAAGGACCGGTTTCGGGGTTTCACACCTCTTCAGCCAGGATAGCTTGATTCCAGTGGCATGGAGAGCAAGGGATCCATGTCTGGGCATACCCTTCCCACTTGGGGTGACAAATGCAAAAACAACAATTGATGGACAGAATGCAGAACAATGTCATACATTCACCCCAGTACAGAGATCTGGGCCTAAATCCATCGTTTTTTTGCTCACCATGCCGTTCCAGTTTGAACCCAGCCATATGCAAATCAGTCTTGACCCTGTGCCTCATGGGAACAGTCCAGCCCGAACTACCAAGCCAGGTCCTCCCTGGACTGGAAACAAGCATCCTAGGACCGGTTTCGGGGTTTCACCCCTCTTCAGCCAGGATAGCTTGATTCCAGTGGCATGGAGAGCAAGGGACCCATGTCGGGGCATACCCTTCCCACTCGGGGTGACAAATGCAAAAACAACAATTGATGCACAGAATGCAGAACAATGTCATACATTCACCCCAGTACAGAGATCTGGGCCTAAATCCATCAGTTTTTTGCATGCCGTTCCAGTTTGAACCCAGCCATATGCAAATCAGTCTTGACCCTGTGCCTCATGGGAACAGTCCAGCCCGAACTGCCAAGCCAGGTCCTCCCTGGACTGGAAACAAGCATCCTAGGACCGGTTTCGGGATTTCACCCCTCTTCAGCCAGGATAGCTTGATTCCAGTGGAATGGAGAGCAAGGGACCCACGTCTGGGCATACCCTTCCCACTCGGGGTGACAAATGCAAAAACAACAATTGATGGACAGAATGCAGAACAATAGAAGTATTAATAGGACTAACAGTGGAACCTTCTACCTATCAGCACCTGATCAATTGTCACCCTTTAGAGTATTCTCCCCAATGGAGTATTATAATACATAGATTGAGGAAGTGTGTGCATTCTGAATAGCACCCACTGTTACAATGCTAGTCCCCTAGGGAACTTAAACATATAAATCAAACAAAAGCTAAGATGCACCACACATTCAAGAAGAACAGTGAAGTAATGACAATATATATAATTCAAGTCCAATTCAAAAGTCAGATAGATTTTCCTTGTTTTTAGTCTTTTTATTCCAAGTTCATTGGATAGTGGACATTACAATGTGACACAGCCGACGCGTTTCGTCCTGAGACAGGACTTCTTCAGGGCTGTTAAAAATACATAGACATACAATTATAAATACACATATATATACAACACTAAAATGTCACAAAATTAGATGACAATCTGATGGACAAGACCTACATTAAACTAGACATCTTATACATAAATTCATGATTTTGGGAGAGTACATACAATTTGACATATGCATAACATGGGTGATATTCCTCATATCCCTAATATCTCGTTAAACCGTGCATTACAGATCACTTTCTTCACATTAAGTTTCTATGTATCACATTCTCCCAGTGTACATCATGCACCGCGAACAGACATGTAAGAGAAGTTTAAGACAAGAGAGGGAAGGGAAACGCAAGGGAGCATGATATCCGATATCCTATGTTTCATTTAATGATAATTGTGTTATTTGTGGGGGTGGTAATGGTTTAATTTAAGGCAAAATTCACCTATCCTTAAGAGGAGTGCCATAAGCAAAGTAGATTACTAATATACCTACCAAGATATAGAAATGATCAAATATATATGTTGTTTAAGGTCACTGTTGATAAGATGAAGGAAAGAACTTCAATATAGGTTCATTTCTTCCATGAGTGAAAATCTGCAACATGAAACCATAACTATTAGTAAGGTATGATATATACAATGTTTATACTATATTTCAGAGGGCAGGTGGCAATGGAAATTATCTTCCACCTCCCAGGGATTATACACATACTGAAGATTTAACTTCAAAATGCATACAAAACTGAGTCCAAATTGGTATTGATCCAACCTCCATGGGTCCCTTTTCCCAAAACCGCTTAGGTTGAACACTTTGTTATATCGTGTCATTGGATATAATGGCGGCATCCATTGATAAAATGGAATAAACCTTAATATTTTGTTTTTATGTGGATAAAACGAAGACAAGGGATAAACATATGATAAGTCCATGTTGAACATACCTTCTCTATGATTAGTATGTCTGTCACCATGGGTTCTTTCTTCTGTTTCAGCGGCAGAATTTTTTATTTATATATACCTTTCCAGTCATATGTTCCAGAGAAGGCTTTTCCCGGTCTAAAATGAATGAGTTGAAAAAGATTTAGGAGATCATTGAACTTCTTTCCAATCTCTTTACCCTTGGTTATAATGAACTGGATATCTAATCAGGACAACCTATCCAATCCTCGTAAAGTCCGCTTTGGAAGAGGGCAATATATAAGTAGTATAGGTTGTATACTACTCGTCACCATGTATTTTTTGACAGGTGGCCACGCCCCTTTGACCACGCCCCTTTGGTCCGTGTGTCTATATTGGACGCGTTCCAAGTCTGATTTTAATCGGGGTTTTAATCGGTCCTTATAACGTATTGATAAGATTATAGCATTTTATTGTTTTATAGGTCGTTATTTTGTGAATCATGGCTTATAAAATGATACGGCGATGAAATCAAAAAGCGTATAAAACGATAAGTTAGGATTTGTGAATCAAGGCTTATAAAATGATACGGCGATGAAATCATAAAGCGTGTAAAACAACCAGGCATGCCCGGGCATGTCTTGCTTTAGGCATGTTTATGGGGGACTCAGTACGTATAAATCGACCAGGCATGCCCGGGCATGTCTTGCTTTAGGCGTGTTTATGGGGGCTCAGTAATCGGATATATGGGGTGCAGCTACGAATTAAAATGATATTTTATACATTTCCCATCATCACATTATTGAAAAGAATAATAACGCGTTTTAGAACAAATTGCTTTTATTAAATGTAAAATGAAAGCTCGGAGAAGTTTTATTTTGGGTCAATATTTACAATTTAATTGAAACCATTTTTTACATAACAGAAAATCACATTTTATGTAATTACAGTTTCATTATATGGAATTACATATACTGACAGCATTTAGTGACAATAGAAAAAAAAAGAAAATCAAGGTTATAGTTGAATAATGAGGTAGAGGTAGTTATCAAATATAATATGCACCATTGCATATAAATCACAGTATCAACAGCACACATAAAATCTGCGGAAGTTACATTAAAAAAGGAATCACAGCATATTTTTGGTACCCGGTAATAATCACAGATAGCTATAAAACATTTGTAAAGTATAGAAAACACATAGTCAAGCTTATAGTTGAATAGTGAGGTAGCGGTAGTTCTCAAATACATTATAAACCAAGACATATGAATCACCGTATCAACAGCAGACATCAAATATGCGGAAGTTACATAAATTTTTTAAAAGAGGAATCACAGCTTATCGTTGTTAACTTATAATAATCACGGATAGCGATAATACATATATAAATATAGAATTCACATATTTAAGCTTATAGTTGAATAATGAGGTAGCCGTAGTTAGCAAATACATTATGCACCTTGGCATATAAATCACAGTATCAACACTGAAAACAAAATGATGTACATAAAAATCAAGAAACCATAGCGTATTAACATCAACCAGTAATACGCAGTATGGCCACCGGGCATAAAATTATACAAAAACTATATGTTGTGATACAGATGAGGTATTTACATAAAAAAATATTTAGTTACCCAGTAAAAAGCATAGGTCTCTATTATAAGTCACGGGTGCTAAACAGACAACCATGGCAATCTCGCGAAGTGTTTTCTTTTTTTTGGCGGGAGTGCTTGGCCGTGTGTTGTTACGGGTTCGTGAGCATTGTCAGCGGTATCACGGAGGGCAAGCGTCGGTGCTCTTCGAGGGGTCAGTGAAAATGGTGATGCGGGGGGAGAAGGGATAACAAATGGTGCAACGGCGTTGTTCTTTAAATCTTCTAAGTGGATACGATGACCACCATTTCCTAGCACCGATGTCGGAATGTTCAGTTCTGCTAGGCTCTGCATGAAGGCATCCCAACCGACAGGCGCTTTATTATTTGCAAAAGAGTGTGTTTGGGTGGCGCCTCTGATCAAATCATGCAGGTTTGAACCACGTATAACATTACCTTTATAAAGAAGTTCCCCCTTATCATTCCAGAAAGCGATGTCTTTATTTTGATGAATTTTATTAAGAAGTAATTCTGCTTTCTTTTTGTGCCGGGGGTTAACGTTGTCAAGGATTTCATTAACTAGATTAAAGGCGTGTGATTCTGGCTCTCTGACCGGTGAAACGGGTGGCTCTTGACTTTCAGGCATGAATAAAGTCAGGCCCTCTTTTTCCATTTTACCATGATGGACAAAGTTCAGATACTTTTGAAGGATAGCGGTATAAAGCTTAGCTTTCTCGTGCACCGGTAAATCACTACGATGAAGAATTTCGCGCATCTCAGCGTCCAACAGATCCGTGGCTGATTTTCTAATGTCGGTATCGGCGCTTGGGGGACTCCGCATTCTGTCTAGCTGATGTTTAGGAACGAGATACATTTTTTCAATGTGAGCCATCACCGGCGGCGCAGCAGGCCCGAGAGAAGCGGGATAGCAATGCCTAGCAGCGATCCTATGAAGCCCCCAGACTGCTTGACAAGACTTTTTTTTGTTTTAATAGAGATCCTCTTATTGCTCAGTTTTTTAACAAGATTACTTTTCTTTTTAAGCACTCGGATCTGTTGAGGACTCAAAGGGACATTGCCCTTCAAGGTATTTAGGGCTATCTCCGATATCGCTGCTACTAAATCGTCAGACGCGGAGCATAGAAGAGCTTTCCTTTGTTGTGGGGATGATGAAACCAACAGTCTTAAAAGAGCTAGATTGCGCGCTATCCGGCTGGACATGGTCATGAGTGTGTTGGAGCTCTAAACTGGAGCGCTGCTTTTTATTTATCTTCTTTTTATAGCCGGGTAGGACTTTTTTAGAGTATAAGCAACAGGAAGATCCGGTGGGAAAAGCCCGGTCCTTAATCTGTAATCCTCCGGCGTGCCGGCGTTTAAATCTACAAAAAGATACCCATAGGGGCTCTGAGTGGCGTCCTCAAAGGCTTCTAGAAAGAAACTAGAGCGACCCGGGTACATCTGTCTGGCTAGAGTCGTTATTTGAAGCTTGTCTCGGGGGTTTTTGAAAAGCACCATGTACTTGGTGTTCAGAGCGATGGTTCGTGAGCTCTTACCTTGGCAGAAGACGTTTTGCACAATGTATAAAATGCTAAGATTACGATGGTGAACATACTGAGTAAAAGCTTTTTCAATTTCACCGCTGTCACAAGCAGAGGCCATTAGATCATCTACAATTAACATATTAACACTAGAGGGTGGAAATAAAATGTCATCATTTAAGGCGGCGGGGAGCCCCTCGACAAATTTGAGGTGTGGAAGCTTTAGCGCGAGTTCTTGATAGAGCCGCTGCCAACAGGAATAGGCCCACACTACGTTGGTGGGTGGCTGGGTCAGCATTTGATGCGCATTTTCCAAAAGTTTTTTTACAAAGTAACTTTTACCAGAATTGGAAGGACCTGCGAGGATGCATGAGAACGGATGTTGCAATCTAATATCCATACTTTAAACAACCTCTAATAAACTATACACACCAAAAGCGGAAAGTCCTTTTTCTCGCTAGCCCCGTGTTTACACAGAGGCTGCATAACTCTTAAAAGCCGTAGGGCAGGGTTTTATAGTCCTCTTTAAGAACGCGCTTATCATATACAACCCTCAACGTTTTGCGAAGCGGGCGTGTCTCAATATCCCAACGTTTTTTAATTCTCACAATGCAGGGGTGCTGCACTACTAAGCTTTCATCTTCTGGAACACATTCACCTCTTTCGGCGTGCTTGGCATATTGAGTGACCAGCTCTTTTAAGTTTTGAAAATTTACTTTTTCGCGGTTCTGAACATTGAGGGTGATCCCCTTCACCTTCAAGCAGATTTTACCGCCTGATAAGCGGTAACCGTAGGTTTTGGGGCCGGCTGAAACAAACTCTGTGATGTGTTCATCGGGAGGTGTTTCGCTAGTGAGTTCCCCCAGATAGTCACCCACCGGAGGGTTAACATCGCCCTTTTTGCTCACAAAAATCACAGAGTCTGTGTCGTGGTAAAGACAGCGGTCTTGAAGCAACTCCAGGAGCTTGTACAACTCCAATCTAGCATAAGCGGTGGTGAAACTGGCAATAAATATGTTAGCGTTGCATGAAGGCGGGTAATGTTCTTTGGTATACCGCCAACACACACACAAGCGGTATCATCATCTATGAACTCGCAAGATGACACCTCGCAGTAGGAAGTAAAAAAGTACTGATCAAATTCATCCGGCTCTGTCACTAGAGTAGTTTCTGAGCGGTCTTCTCTCTGCCCCAGTTTTCCCCATAGAGAGTTGAGAAACAGTTTAGCAATCTGTCTTTTAGTGGGGTTCACATGGATTTTATTAGAGCGCAATCGAATACCCTCTTTCTGAAAATATTCCCTCCGGTACTTCTGTTTCTCGGCATTATCACTACACCACTGGGGGTAACCCGAAGCTTCTTGCTTGTCTCTAAGGTGCAAGTTGATGTAGTCGGTAAACAGATCACTAGAAACATTTTCAAAATGCCATATCTCATAAATGCGATCTATCACATAGCCTTTTTTCAGAGCTACATTCACTTCTACAGTGCACCAGGTGCCGGTCAGAGCACGTTCGTCATCAGAGTGATCACACCGGAAAGTCTGTCTGGCTTCTGTGCAGGAGCGGCACAGGGTAAATAATAGTTTTCCCTCGAATCTGTAAGGAAGCACCGGGAAAAAAAGTCCTCTAGGCGGACGAATTCTACATCTGATTAGACCGAAATACATTTGAGGGGCTCCAAAATCTTTATAAAGGATCTTAGGATGTCCCACAGGGTAGACTTTTGTCTTGTTAACAAAGGGGTATAAGCTGGTAAAATCATAGTAAAAAATCTTTTCATCACCAGAGGCCTTTCGATAAAGAGTAACGGCGTTGGTTCGTCCTCCGTAGAGAGAATCACGCGGTTTCAAGGGCTCGGGTAAGTCACGATCCTTGATAAAAGTCTGCAGATCTAGATTACATGTTAACTGCTCACGCCACGCGTGTTCCCAAATACTTCTGACGTTGAAGCCGCGTCTTTTTAAAAACTCCTGTTTAATAGTTGTGCGGTTAAGCAACTGACCATATGTACAACCGGTCATCTTGTTAAAATCGTTTCCGGCGTAACAAATTGGACAGCCGTGAAAAAAGCAACCATTAAATTCAAAGGCAGTAGGGACCCCGTCAATATTGGCATAACCATCTAAAAAATAGGACCCAATTTTAAGCTCCCCGCCCCTCAAAGCGTGACGGATGGTGATTTTTTCACTGTATTCCAAATACATCAACCATTGAATAGCGGGTGTTGAGAATCTCTTTTGCTGTCTGTGATAATTATCACGAGGTAGCAACGCTAATGTGTAAGGTTTTAAAAAACAAAATCTGAACATCGCCAAGCAGACTGAAGCTAAAGTGATGTACTGAAAGGGGTCGATGAAGTCAACATAGGCATACTCATTGGCCTGACCCGGGTTCACCAAGATTTGCTTGCTAGACATGGCAATGACGCCTTCTCTAAAGCGGATACACGCCTCTCTTAAAATGTTCACATCTTGTTGGCAGTAATGAGACAGCTCCTTCTGGAAATCAAACTCCCGATCTTTGTTCGATTCATACCAGGACACAAATTCTGTTTTCTCAGAGGGTGACATATAGTTTACACCGTAAAATTCTGCTGAGGGCATAGCACCAACGTATTTTTGGTTCTGCAAAGTGTTAAAGTAATGCGGGAAATACCCTTTAGACTCTTGGAAACCCATTGCCTGTGGAAGTTTACTGAGTTTCATGGGCAAAAAGTTTATAGAGTCTATAAACCTGATATTGAGTACTTTGGTTGTAACGCACATGAGCTTTCCTCCCTGAGTGATCAGTGACATTGCCACCTTTTCAAGCACTAGAGCTTTCACTACAAAATAACAGTCATATCCTTTAGAGAAATGTGCGAGAAAACTATAGTTTTGAAATCGGGGTGTAATGAATGTGTTGATAAAATCATTGACGCATGTAGGACCTGAAAACTCCCAAGTAGGCTCACCATTAATATGTCTGGCAAAAATATAATTTGGCTCGTGAATGATATTTTCCTGACGGCACTCCATATCGTAGAATATATAATCATTTGTTTTGGTCGGCGGTTTGAGTCTGCTCATAAAGCAGAGATGTGAATCAAATGAAAACACCCGGGCTTTACAGACACCGCATTCAAGGCCTTCGCATTCATGACTTTCGGGGCCGTAGAGACCGCACGAATCACACAACTTTTTGCTGAGACAGCTCACCTCCCCCGCCACGGCTAAAGCACGATGACGCTCTAAACACTCCGAAGAACGACAAAACAGTCGACACCGCGGACACCTTTGGAGATCGTTGGCAATGTCATGGCAATCGTTCGTAACGCACGCTTTGCAGAAGTCTGCGCACGAGTGATTGTATTTGTGGGTATAGGCCGAATGGCAATATTCGCAGTAATACCTAGCGCCGAGGAATTTTTTTATATCTTTCACACCGTAAAAATGGCTTTCATGTAAAAGAACAAACAGAATTTTAGATTTGTTGGCGGTACCGCTGGTGAAATAACGCCAGCCGCCTTCGTGATATAATACTTTAATCGTCACACCCAAGTAATTTTCAAATGCTTCTATGTCTTGCAAAGAGACATCCGTATCTGGGGGGATGTTTAGGGCATCGTGCATTAACTGTGCCTGCTCTGTCAACGTTCTATCCGTAGATTGACCGTGAGCCAATAACCCTGCCAAACACCCCGCCAGGCACAAATTTCCAGCTGTGTTGTTCAAATCAATCAACCATCGACGTTTCTTTTGAATGATCTTAGTAAACAATACAGAATTTAGAGCCCGTCTGGCACCGCCGCCCCTACTTTTTATCACAGTCACAACAAGTGTTAAACTTTGTGACCCCAGAATCTCTGCATTGCTATTCATCATGTCAACAATTTTGTTTAAGAAATCTGAGGCATCTAGGTCGTGATGCGGTAGCCTGCGAGTGTAAAAAGAGTTAGCCAGACCACCGCCGCTCAGGCGAATTTGTACATAATCGTTGGGGCCTATGTCTGGGGCCATTTGGTCCAGCAGCAGTTGGATAGAGTTAATAACCGCTTCTAGGGCCAGTCTAATAGAATCTATGAGATGAAGATTGACAAAACGAAATTCTTCATAAAATTCTATAGCTCTAAATTTTTTGATAACTCTTTGATATTGTCGCACGCTTTCTAAAAACACCGGCGCAGGGTTGTTACTGATGCTAGAATTATCGCAAGCGACGGCTGTTCTCTGAGGTGTTTGCTCTAACTGCGTGGGGCTCGGTGGTAAATACCCATTGTTGCTTTGAATATTACGGCGTATATTTCTCAAATGGTTTTTGGCTCTTTTTAGGTTTTTGGCTAACCGATTTCTGACTACTTTAGCGGCTAACCATTTCTCTTTACGTTTGGCGACTGTAGTTTCAGACCTTCTCGGCGACCTATGCTCTTTGGGGGTCATTATCAGTTTCCCGAGTCGAGACTCAAGGAATCAAGGTTGGCTTGGGCATCTGCTAAAATAGATGCGAGCGAAGTCTGAGTATTTTGGATCACGTCCTCTACTGCTAGTTTGACATCTGTTATGCCGCCGATATGTCCGGAAGCTTCCTGTACACGTAGAACATTAAAAACGGATGAACTGACGGGTGCAGAGTTCAAGCCTAATCCTTCTAGGGTATTTATTAGGGGAAAAATGGCGTAAATTGCCTGAAGTACAGCCGCGTCGCTGGGAAGTGAAGCTTTAACAGCAGCAGCAGCAGCCCCACTGCGGGGGTCAAGTGGTGTCTTTATCTCAACGTTAAGTGGTTTTTTGACACTTAGGACATCATCTATGGCGCGCGAGGAGACAGAGGTCTCGAGCTGATTTTGAGCAGTTACTAAAGCAGCTGAAAGTGATTTCTCTAAATTTTGCTGTATACGTACGATGCCAGCTTTGATGCGTTCAATGGCTTGTATCTGAGCTACTGTATCACGATTACTTAAAGCAAAAATAATAGCTTCGCAGATAGATGCTGTGTTAAGAGTGCTTCCCCTAAGGTTTGTTATTAAAGGTAAAATATCGTGGCATGCTGATGTTACTGCGGTAATGTTTAGGGGTGGTGTGGGGTTATGTCTAGGAGCTTGTAGCGCCGCTGCGGACGCCCCGTTTGCTGCAGCACTGTGGGCAATTTCAGTCTTTAAATTATGGTGAATAGCACCTGGTGCGAACCTTACTGGGGGACTGGTGATGGCGGGTCCTCCTCCTATTGTAACATCTGTGTGACACCCCCCTTGTGAGCGTGGGTTCTTGGAGCATTCGCTGTGTACAGCTGGCCCTGCTTTTGATCTGTTTTGTTGAACGGGTACATTCGCGTTTTCCCCCCAACAGTCATCATCGTCAAGCAGCGAAATTATTTCTTGTTCATCGGGGGGAATAATGGCGTTTGCTGGTTGCGCATGCAAGTTCTTTGATGGTTGAGAGTGAGACTTGGGGGTAGGAGTAGGTGGGGGGTGCACTAATACCGGAGTATCGCTGCAAGGGTGCGTTGTGACACCTAGAATCTGTTCTGAATTTCGGCTGGGGAGAACGCAACCAGGGGTAGGCGTGTTTGAATTCGAAACCTGGAAGGTCTGTAGAGTAGCAGAACGCAGACGCACTTTTATTCGACACTGCGCTTGAAGGCCCTAATCCTATCGCAGCCAGTCAAATTTGCGGCTTCAGCGCGCATGCTGGTAAGAATTAATTCTCTTTTCTACTGGTAGTATGTTCTATCATAGACCATGCTGATGTGCGCGTGCTTGTGCGTGTGTGTGTGAGTGTGTGTGTGTGTGTGTGTGTGTGTGTGTTTGTGTGTGTGTGTTTGTGTGTGTGTGTGTGCTGCCACCAGCGAGCTTGCGCTGCCACTCTCAGTCTAGTTGTAGCACTGATGACTATTGAGGACTCTTCCGACTGTTCATTGCTTGAATTAAAATTGTGTTTTTTGCTCTTACTTAGATAAAACTGATGATGCAATCTCCATCCAACACGTGCAGCAATCAAATACACAACAACCGGTTGTACAAAGGAGTTCAAGGTTGCCGCCTGACGATCTGAAAAGCAAAGGTCAGAAGCGTAAAGAAGCGAGGCGGCGAGGGCCACCACAAACATTGCAGGGTGGTTTTGGGGGGAGTACTGTTGGGGGGCCTGCATTGCATGAGTTTCCACCGGTGTCTGTAAATGGTGGCGGTTTGAGAAAGAGACACTCTGGCTGTAAAGAAAAGGGTGATCAAAAGCGCAATAGGAAAGCGAATGCTAATGATAACAATTCTGCTACTCTACAGACCTTCCAGGTTTCGAATTCAAACACGCCTACCCCTGGTTGCGTTCTCCCCAGCCGAAATTCAGAACAGATTCTAGGTGTCACAACGCACCCTTGCAGCGATACTCCGGTATTAGTGCACCCCCCACCTACTCCTACCCCCAAGTCTCACTCTCAACCATCAAAGAACTTGCATGCGCAACCAGCAAACGCCATTATTCCCCCCGATGAACAAGAAATAATTTCGCTGCTTGACGATGATGACTGTTGGGGGGAAAACGCGAATGTACCCGTTCAACAAAACAGATCAAAAGCAGGACCAGCTGTACACAGCGAATGCTCCAAGAACCCACGCTCACAAGCGGGGTGTCACACAGATGTTACAATAGGAGGAGGACCAGCCATCACCATCCCCCCAGTAAGGGTCGCACCAGGTGCTATTCACCATAATTTAAAGACTGAAATTGCCCACAGTGCTGCAGCAAACGGGGCGTCCGCCGCGGCGCTACAAGCTCCTAGACATAACCCCACACCACCCCTAAACATTACCGCAGCAACATCAGCATTCCACGATATTTTACCTTTAATAACAAACCTTAGGGGAAGCACTCTGAACACAGCACCTCTCTGCGAAGCTATTATTTTTGCTTTAAGTAATCGTGATACAGTAGCTCAGATACAAGCCATTGAACGCATCAAAGCAGGCATCGTACTTATACAGCAAAATTTAGAGAAATCACTTTCAGCTGCTTTAGTAACTGCTCAAAATCAGCTAGAGTCCTCTGTCTCCTCACGCGCCATAGATGACGTCCTAAGTGTCAAAAAATCACTTAACGTTGAGATAAAGACACCACTTGACCCCCGCAGTGGGGCTGCTGCTGCTGCTGCTGTTAAAGCTTCACTCCCCAGCGACGCGGCTGTACTTCAGGCAATTTACGCCATTTTTCCCCTAATAAATACCCTAGAAGGATTAGGCTTGAACTCTGCACCCGTCAGTTCATCCGTTTTTAATGTTCTACGTGTACAGGAAGCTTCCGGACATATCGGCGGCATAACAGATGTCAAACTAGCAGTAGAGGACGTGATCCAAAATACTCAGACTTCACTCGCATCTATTTTAGCAGATGCCCAAGCCAACCTTGATTCCTTGAGTCTCGACTCGGGAAACTGATAATGACCCCCAAAGAGCATAGGTCGCCGAGAAGGTCTGAAACTACAGTCGCCAAACGTAAAGAGAAATGGTTAGCCGCTAAAGTAGTCAGAAATCGGTTAGCCAAAAACCTAAAAAGAGCCAAAAACCATTTGAGAAATATACGCCGTAATATTCAAAGCAACAATGGGTATTTACCACCGAGCCCCACGCAGTTAGAGCAAACACCTCAGAGAACAGCTGTCGCTTGCGATAATTCTAGCATCAGTAACATCCCTGCGCCGGTGTTTTTAGAAAGCGTGCGACAATATCAAAGAGTTATCAAAAAATTTAGAGCTATAGAATTTTATGAAGAATTTCGTTTTGTCAATCTTCATCTCATAGATTCTATTAGACTGGCCCTAGAAGCGGTTATTAACTCTATCCAACTGCTGCTGGACCAAATGGCCCCAGACATAGGCCCCAACGATTATGTACAAATTCGCCTGAGCGGCGGTGGTCTGGCTAACTCTTTTTACACTCGCAGGCTACCGCATCACGACCTAGATGCCTCAGATTTCTTAAACAAAATTGTTGACATGATGAATAGCAATGCAGAGATTCTGGGGTCACAAAGTTTAACACTTGTTGTGACTGTGATAAAAAGTAGGGGCGGCGGTGCCAGACGGGCTCTAAATTCTGTATTGTTTACTAAGATCATTCAAAAGAAACGTCGATGGTTGATTGATTTGAACAACACAGCTGGAAATTTGTGCCTGGCGGGGTGTTTGGCAGGGTTATTGGCTCACGGTCAATCTACGGATAGAACGTTGACAGAGCAGGCACAGTTAATGCACGATGCCCTAAACATCCCCCCAGATACGGATGTCTCTTTGCAAGACATAGAAGCATTTGAAAATTACTTGGGTGTGACGATTAAAGTATTATATCACGAAGGCGGCTGGCGTTATTTCACCAGCGGTACCGCCAACAAATCTAAAATTCTGTTTGTTCTTTTACATGAAAGCCATTTTTACGGTGTGAAAGATATAAAAAAATTCCTCGGCGCTAGGTATTACTGCGAATATTGCCATTCGGCCTATACCCACAAATACAATCACTCGTGCGCAGACTTCTGCAAAGCGTGCGTTACGAACGATTGCCATGACATTGCCAACGATCTCCAAAGGTGTCCGCGGTGTCGACTGTTTTGTCGTTCTTCGGAGTGTTTAGAGCGTCATCGTGCTTTAGCCGTGGCGGGGGAGGTGAGCTGTCTCAGCAAAAAGTTGTGTGATTCGTGCGGTCTCTACGGCCCCGAAAGTCATGAATGCGAAGGCCTTGAATGCGGTGTCTGTAAAGCCCGGGTGTTTTCATTTGATTCACATCTCTGCTTTATGAGCAGACTCAAACCGACGACCAAAACAAATGATTATATATTCTACGATATGGAGTGCCGTCAGGAAAATATCATTCACGAGCCAAATTATATTTTTGCCAGACATATTAATGGTGAGCCTACTTGGGAGTTTTCAGGTCCTACATGCGTCAATGATTTTATCAACACATTCATTACACCCCGATTTCAAAACTATAGTTTTCTCGCACATTTCTCTAAAGGATATGACTGTTATTTTGTAGTGAAAGCTCTAGTGCTTGAAAAGGTGGCAATGTCACTGATCACTCAGGGAGGAAAGCTCATGTGCGTTACAACCAAAGTACTCAATATCAGGTTTATAGACTCTATAAACTTTTTGCCCATGAAACTCAGTAAACTTCCACAGGCAATGGGTTTCCAAGAGTCTAAAGGGTATTTCCCGCATTACTTTAACACTTTGCAGAACCAAAAATACGTTGGTGCTATGCCCTCAGCAGAATTTTACGGTGTAAACTATATGTCACCCTCTGAGAAAACAGAATTTGTGTCCTGGTATGAATCGAACAAAGATCGGGAGTTTGATTTCCAGAAGGAGCTGTCTCATTACTGCCAACAAGATGTGAACATTTTAAGAGAGGCGTGTATCCGCTTTAGAGAAGGCGTCATTGCCATGTCTAGCAAGCAAATCTTGGTGAACCCGGGTCAGGCCAATGAGTATGCCTATGTTGACTTCATCGACCCCTTTCAGTACATCACTTTAGCTTCAGTCTGCTTGGCGATGTTCAGATTTTGTTTTTTAAAACCTTACACATTAGCGTTGCTACCTCGTGATAATTATCACAGACAGCAAAAGAGATTCTCAACACCCGCTATTCAATGGTTGATGTATTTGGAATACAGTGAAAAAATCACCATCCGTCACGCTTTGAGGGGCGGGGAGCTTAAAATTGGGTCCTATTTTTTAGATGGTTATGCCAATATTGACGGGGTCCCTACTGCCTTTGAATTTAATGGTTGCTTTTTTCACGGCTGTCCAATTTGTTACGCCGGAAACGATTTTAACAAGATGACCGGTTGTACATATGGTCAGTTGCTTAACCGCACAACTATTAAACAGGAGTTTTTAAAAAGACGCGGCTTCAACGTCAGAAGTATTTGGGAACACGCGTGGCGTGAGCAGTTAACATGTAATCTAGATCTGCAGACTTTTATCAAGGATCGTGACTTACCCGAGCCCTTGAAACCGCGTGATTCTCTCTACGGAGGACGAACCAACGCCGTTACTCTTTATCGAAAGGCCTCTGGTGATGAAAAGATTTTTTACTATGATTTTACCAGCTTATACCCCTTTGTTAACAAGACAAAAGTCTACCCTGTGGGACATCCTAAGATCCTTTATAAAGATTTTGGAGCCCCTCAAATGTATTTCGGTCTAATCAGATGTAGAATTCGTCCGCCTAGAGGACTTTTTTTCCCGGTGCTTCCTTACAGATTCGAGGGAAAACTATTATTTACCCTGTGCCGCTCCTGCACAGAAGCCAGACAGACCTTCCGGTGTGATCACTCTGATGACGAACGTGCTCTGACCGGCACCTGGTGCACTGTAGAAGTGAATGTAGCTCTGAAAAAAGGCTATGTGATAGATCGCATTTATGAGATATGGCATTTTGAAAATGTTTCTAGTGATCTGTTTACCGACTACATCAACTTGCACCTTAGAGACAAGCAAGAAGCTTCGGGTTACCCCCAGTGGTGTAGTGATAATGCCGAGAAACAGAAGTACCGGAGGGAATATTTTCAGAAAGAGGGTATTCGATTGCGCTCTAATAAAATCCATGTGAACCCCACTAAAAGACAGATTGCTAAACTGTTTCTCAACTCTCTATGGGGAAAACTGGGGCAGAGAGAAGACCGCTCAGAAACTACTCTAGTGACAGAGCCGGATGAATTTGATCAGTACTTTTTTACTTCCTACTGCGAGGTGTCATCTTGCGAGTTCATAGATGATGATACCGCTTGTGTGTGTTGGCGGTATACCAAAGAACATTACCCGCCTTCATGCAACGCTAACATATTTATTGCCAGTTTCACCACCGCTTATGCTAGATTGGAGTTGTACAAGCTCCTGGAGTTGCTTCAAGACCGCTGTCTTTACCACGACACAGACTCTGTGATTTTTGTGAGCAAAAAGGGCGATGTTAACCCTCCGGTGGGTGACTATCTGGGGGAACTCACTAGCGAAACACCTCCCGATGAACACATCACAGAGTTTGTTTCAGCCGGCCCCAAAACCTACGGTTACCGCTTATCAGGCGGTAAAATCTGCTTGAAGGTGAAGGGGATCACCCTCAATGTTCAGAACCGCGAAAAAGTAAATTTTCAAAACTTAAAAGAGCTGGTCACTCAATATGCCAAGCACGCCGAAAGAGGTGAATGTGTTCCAGAAGATGAAAGCTTAGTAGTGCAGCACCCCTGCATTGTGAGAATTAAAAAACGTTGGGATATTGAGACACGCCCGCTTCGCAAAACGTTGAGGGTTGTATATGATAAGCGCGTTCTTAAAGAGGACTATAAAACCCTGCCCTACGGCTTTTAAGAGTTATGCAGCCTCTGTGTAAACACGGGGCTAGCGAGAAAAAGGACTTTCCGCTTTTGGTGTGTATAGTTTATTAGAGGTTGTTTAAAGTATGGATATTAGATTGCAACATCCGTTCTCATGCATCCTCGCAGGTCCTTCCAATTCTGGTAAAAGTTACTTTGTAAAAAAACTTTTGGAAAATGCGCATCAAATGCTGACCCAGCCACCCACCAACGTAGTGTGGGCCTATTCCTGTTGGCAGCGGCTCTATCAAGAACTCGCGCTAAAGCTTCCACACCTCAAATTTGTCGAGGGGCTCCCCGCCGCCTTAAATGATGACATTTTATTTCCACCCTCTAGTGTTAATATGTTAATTGTAGATGATCTAATGGCCTCTGCTTGTGACAGCGGTGAAATTGAAAAAGCTTTTACTCAGTATGTTCACCATCGTAATCTTAGCATTTTATACATTGTGCAAAACGTCTTCTGCCAAGGTAAGAGCTCACGAACCATCGCTCTGAACACCAAGTACATGGTGCTTTTCAAAAACCCCCGAGACAAGCTTCAAATAACGACTCTAGCCAGACAGATGTACCCGGGTCGCTCTAGTTTCTTTCTAGAAGCCTTTGAGGACGCCACTCAGAGCCCCTATGGGTATCTTTTTGTAGATTTAAACGCCGGCACGCCGGAGGATTACAGATTAAGGACCGGGCTTTTCCCACCGGATCTTCCTGTTGCTTATACTCTAAAAAAGTCCTACCCGGCTATAAAAAGAAGATAAATAAAAAGCAGCGCTCCAGTTTAGAGCTCCAACACACTCATGACCATGTCCAGCCGGATAGCGCGCAATCTAGCTCTTTTAAGACTGTTGGTTTCATCATCCCCACAACAAAGGAAAGCTCTTCTATGCTCCGCGTCTGACGATTTAGTAGCAGCGATATCGGAGATAGCCCTAAATACCTTGAAGGGCAATGTCCCTTTGAGTCCTCAACAGATCCGAGTGCTTAAAAAGAAAAGTAATCTTGTTAAAAAACTGAGCAATAAGAGGATCTCTATTAAAACAAAAAAAAGTCTTGTCAAGCAGTCTGGGGGCTTCATAGGATCGCTGCTAGGCATTGCTATCCCGCTTCTCTCGGGCCTGCTGCGCCGCCGGTGATGGCTCACATTGAAAAAATGTATCTCGTTCCTAAACATCAGCTAGACAGAATGCGGAGTCCCCCAAGCGCCGATACCGACATTAGAAAATCAGCCACGGATCTGTTGGACGCTGAGATGCGCGAAATTCTTCATCGTAGTGATTTACCGGTGCACGAGAAAGCTAAGCTTTATACCGCTATCCTTCAAAAGTATCTGAACTTTGTCCATCATGGTAAAATGGAAAAAGAGGGCCTGACTTTATTCATGCCTGAAAGTCAAGAGCCACCCGTTTCACCGGTCAGAGAGCCAGAATCACACGCCTTTAATCTAGTTAATGAAATCCTTGACAACGTTAACCCCCGGCACAAAAAGAAAGCAGAATTACTTCTTAATAAAATTCATCAAAATAAAGACATCGCTTTCTGGAATGATAAGGGGGAACTTCTTTATAAAGGTAATGTTATACGTGGTTCAAACCTGCATGATTTGATCAGAGGCGCCACCCAAACACACTCTTTTGCAAATAATAAAGCGCCTGTCGGTTGGGATGCCTTCATGCAGAGCCTAGCAGAACTGAACATTCCGACATCGGTGCTAGGAAATGGTGGTCATCGTATCCACTTAGAAGATTTAAAGAACAACGCCGTTGCACCATTTGTTATCCCTTCTCCCCCCGCATCACCATTTTCACTGACCCCTCGAAGAGCACCGACGCTTGCCCTCCGTGATACCGCTGACAATGCTCACGAACCCGTAACAACACACGGCCAAGCACTCCCGCCAAAAAAAAGAAAACACTTCGCGAGATTGCCATGGTTGTCTGTTTAGCACCCGTGACTTATAATAGAGACCTATGCTTTTTACTGGGTAACTAAATATTTTTTTATGTAAATACCTCATCTGTATCACAACATATAGTTTTTGTATAATTTTATGCCCGGTGGCCATACTGCGTATTACTGGTTGATGTTAATACGCTATGGTTTCTTGATTTTTATGTACATCATTTTGTTTTCAGTGTTGATACTGTGATTTATATGCCAAGGTGCATAATGTATTTGCTAACTACGGCTACCTCATTATTCAACTATAAGCTTAAATATGTGAATTCTATATTTATATATGTATTATCGCTATCCGTGATTATTATAAGTTAACAACGATAAGCTGTGATTCCTCTTTTAAAAAATTTATGTAACTTCCGCATATTTGATGTCTGCTGTTGATACGGTGATTCATATGTCTTGGTTTATAATGTATTTGAGAACTACCGCTACCTCACTATTCAACTATAAGCTTGACTATGTGTTTTCTATACTTTACAAATGTTTTATAGCTATCTGTGATTATTACCGGGTACCAAAAATATGCTGTGATTCCTTTTTTAATGTAACTTCCGCAGATTTTATGTGTGCTGTTGATACTGTGATTTATATGCAATGGTGCATATTATATTTGATAACTACCTCTACCTCATTATTCAACTATAAGCTTGATTTTCTTTTTTTTTTTCTATTGTCACTAAATGCTGTCAGTATATGTAATTCCATATAATGAAACTGTAATTACATAAAATGTGATTTTCTGTTATGTAAAAAATGGTTTCAATTAAATTGTAAATATTGACCCAAAATAAAACTTCTCCGAGCTTTCATTTTACATTTAATAAAAGCAATTTGTTCTAAAACGCGTTATTATTCTTTTCAATAATGTGATGATGGGAAATGTATAAAATATCATTTTAATTCGTAGCTGCACCCCATATATCCGATTACTGAGCCCCCATAAACACGCCTAAAGCAAGACATGCCCGGGCATGCCTGGTCGATTTATACGTACTGAGTCCCCCATAAACATGCCTAAAGCAAGACATGCCCGGGCATGCCTGGTTGTTTTACACGCTTTATGATTTCATCGCCGTATCATTTTATAAGCCTTGATTCACAAATCCTAACTTATCGTTTTATACGCTTTTTGATTTCATCGCCGTATCATTTTATAAGCCATGATTCACAAAATAACGACCTATAAAACAATAAAATGCTATAATCTTATCAATACGTTATAAGGACCGATTAAAACCCCGATTAAAAGCAGACTTGGAACGCGTCCAATATAGACACACGGACCAAAGGGGCGTGGTCAAAGGGGCGTGGCCACCTGTCAAAAAATACATGGTGACGAGTAGTATACAACCTATACTACTTATATATATTTCCTAAGGACCCTAAAGCTGTTCTGATCTCCAAGGGATTAGGCATGTATAAATTCTGAATTCATGGCATCTAAGGTGATCATATTTTATCCATTTGTTTTAAGGTTCAACAACTCTGCACCGCCTGTAGCTAGTCCTGGTTGCTATAGGGGTTTAAAACGTCTCTTTCTAATAGCCCCCTTGATAAAATGCCACTAGTTTCCCCTAAGCAGGTATAAGGCGCATAGCCTAAATATTATCAAAAAAGCCCCAGTTGTGCTTACCGCAATGTGTTAGTTGCAACTGGAACCAATAGACGTGTGCTCGTAATACGGGTCCTCCGATTCGGTAAGCTGTGAGGGTATGCCCAGACGTGGGTCCCGAGCTCTCCATGCCACTGGAATCAAGCTATCCTGGCTGAAGAGGGGTGAAACCCCGAAACCGGCCCTAGGATGCTTGTTTCCAGTCCAGGGAGGACCTGGCTTGGCAGTTCGGGCTGGACTGAACCCATGAGGCACAGGGTCAAGACTGATTTGCATATGGCTGGGTTCAAACTGGAACGGCATGGTGAGCAAAAAAACGATGGATTTAGGCCCAGATCTCTGTACTGGGGTGAATGTATGACATTGTTCTGCATTCTGTCCATCACCTGTTGTGTTTGCATTTGTCACCCCGAGTGGGAAGGGTATGCCCAGACGTGGGTCCCGTGCTCTCCATGCCACTGGAATCAAGCTATCCTGGCTGAAGAGGGGTGAAACCCCGAAACCGGTCCTAGGATGCTTGTTTCCAGTCCAGGGAGGACCTGGCTTGGCAGTTCGGGCTGGACTGTTCCCATGAGGCACAGGGTCAAGACTGATTTGCATATGGCTGGGTTCAAACTGGAACAGCATGGTGAGCAAAGAAACTATGGATTTAGGCCCAGATCTCTGTACTGGGGTGAATGTATGACATTGTTCTGCATTCTGTCCATCACCTGCTGTGTTTGCATTTCCCACCCAGACGTCAGCATTCTTCAGGACCATCTAGTACTCCTACTGTTTCGCTCTTCTTTGCTATAAGATGAAAATAAAAATGAAGATAAAACAACCTGATCTCTTTCCGTATTGATCCGTATAGCACCTATTCTAAATTATATTTCTGCCCCAGGGTCAGGTGGGCTTTACGTCTGGTGCCTACGCAGACATCTTTCTCCGACCATAAGCATGGTGCAAGAAAGACACTCGTTTTGGTATTAGATGGGATGAATACACAAAAGACCAACCAAATAGGGGATGCATTAAGAGTGGGAATAGTTTTGAGAAATCCGTCGTACGATGCAGCAGAAATACACCAACATCACCAACGAATGATCATCAGCTGCCACAAAACTCCTTTTTAAAGCAGCCTTGACATCAGATCCACCCGTTTCCCCTGAATTTATGGAGAGATTGGCCCTGAAACTATATAGCCTTTGTCTGCTTAGTCCAAGTAATCAATTGTGGGAGGCAGGGTCGCATTATGACTCTTACAGCTCAGCATCCCACCACCTAAGCTTCCTTTGATTAAGAGCATCAGCAGAAAAGGGCAACTCTCCTGCATTACTCTGTTGATGTCAGGAAAGAGCCCACTGAGAGCAAGTCTGACCTTTTTGCCCTCATCCTCGTTTAAACTCTAAGATGATAGGAACACAGCTTCAAAGTGTCTTAACTCAGACAGAAAAAGACCAACCATCCCAAATTCCACTGCGAGCTCCACGTATCAGCTCTCTTTGCACATGCTTCTCTCTGCGGCTGCTCCAGTGATCAACTTCTGTATGCAGATCCCCTCATCATCCTGAGAGTGCTGATGTTTTAATGGTCAGAGATCCTGTGATCATCTATCCCTACAGGTTTGAATCATGTTTAGACTCTTTCCTTTCTCTAATAAAATGGTCATCTGGTTACAAGACTAATGATTAGCACATTTCCCCAAGAAGCCATGTTTCCGTGAGGAAGAGGAGGTCCGGGTTGATGTCATCCAGCAGGTACCAGATCCCCATGGCGTGCTTGCTGAGCGAGCAGGTGTTAAGGAGCATGCATGATATTGATGTGTGAGGGGTGTGAGTGTGTTTCTTGGTGGGTGTTTGAGTGTGTGTGTGGTTGGGTGTTGTGGGTATCTTCTTGAAGGATGTTGAAGTTGCAGGAGCGGTGGTGCAAGTGAAACGGGAGAGGGAGCAGGTGAAATTTCCATCTGTGTTGTGTGGGGTGGAGTACCAGCAAAGGGTGATGAGATGTCCAGGGATCAGGGCATGAAGGAAATCAGTAAGGAAGTGGTGGGTCAGAAGAGGAGCAGGGTTTCTGTTGCTGGGGGCAGTCCAGGAATGGACGGGTGCAGACAGGCTTGCCTTTGGCGCACCAGAGGCCCGCCCGCTGTGTGGGTTCACACTGCAGCAGACATTAGATAGGTTCCAGGAGGGGGCAAGAACAGGTGTCGATGGGTGGGGTTGAGGAGTAGCAAAGTCGGCAGGAGAGTGGGAAGGAGAGATGCGTGAATAACAGGTAAGGAGCGGGCTGAGGAGGGAAGGGCGCAGAGACGGTTGGGTAGGGGTGCAAAAAGGAGGCAGGCAGATATAGAAGCTAGAGAAACACAGCACAAAGGTCAAAGAAAGAATGAGGGAAGTGGCACAAAGTTCAGAAAAGAAGCAAGAGGGAGTGCCAAAGTGAGTGAGAGAAATGGCACAAAAAGCACAGAAAGATCGATTTGAATTGATTCACAAAGCACATAGAGGTGCTCGAATGATCAAGAGAAATGGTACAAAATTCAGCGAAAGAGAGAGAGAAAAGGTGCAAACAGAGTGAGGAAATGGCACAAAAGTCTAAGAAAAAGTGAGAGAAAAAGCCCAAAGAGGGAGAAGAATGGCACAAAAGTCACATCGAGACAGAGAAAGAGAAAAAAGGTACAAGAGCGTGAAAGGTGGCACAAAACACCAGAGAGAGAGAGAGAACAAGGTGAGAGAGAGCGAGAGGAAGAGCGGTGAGATAGGCACCTCAAGGCACTGGAGCAGGGTCAGCAAGGGCCTTGACCGTTCTGAGGTAAGTCCCGAGTAGGCTGGGTCTAGGCACTAGCTGATTAATTTTTCTTCCTGCATAAATTCATGGTGACATGCTTCTCTTGTACATGATGGCGTGCAACAAGAGGTCTAGTGACCTGGCCTTTTTGGTCATCATCTCTTGTTTGGTTTATTGTCATCTTACGCACAGTCTGCTGATATGCAAGGCCATTGTGACTTGCCATTTTTGCACATTGACCTAGTAATGTGCTACCCTTGCACATAATCTCTTAGTGAACAGGGCCTTCCAGAGGTAGTTTTCCTGCACTTGCCCTCTTGTTGCACAGGACACTAGAGCCATGCTTTTGGTGCACATGGCTGTAACGACCACCTTTACTTGCACATGGTCCTGGTGGCATGATCCGGTCACGCCTGATCTCCTACTGCACATTGCTCAGATTATCTGCTTTTCCAGCATCACCTGCACATGGCCCGGGTGATATGCTTTTCTGTATATGATATGTGACATAGAGGCCTGGTGGCTTGCTGAACTTGCACAACCATGGAAACATTTTAGTTTCACAGGATATCCTGTTGACAAGGTTCTGCTGGCCAGTTCATTGCTATACTATGTTCCCATGCCCAGTCCCCGGTGACCTTCTCATCTTGCACATGATCTCTTGCTGCAGAGATTCCAATTCATTACTCATCTTGTACCTGATGTTCTGCTGCACAGGACCCTCAGCTTTAAATATATTTTGGAAATTCAGCTGTTTTTCTGCAATCATCTGCCTCTAAGTTCTGAAAATACACACATTTTTGTCTTGAATTCACAGTTTTGGTATACATACATTCCATTCAACCAAGCAAAAGGTTCTAATTTAGTAGGCCTGGATGCACACTGGAGAGCTACTTCCAGGTAGTTGGAGAGCTACTAGTAGCTCACAAGCTACTCGTTGGAGAAGCCTGCTGTAAGCATTACAAACACAGGATTGGCCATTTACTCATGTTTGTTAAGTTGTTCCAGTGCTTCTTACCTTATTATTATGCTCACATTATTCTGATGTTTTATGCAGATTATTATTCTTATACGTTTACCAAATTTTCTGTTAACAACTGGAATAAGGCTTTGATAGATGCTGGGGCTCCTCTTCTAAACTTGCCATTCTACCAAAATATTGTGCAAATAATATTGTGATAGAGGAATATTGGGTCAAAAATATTTTTAGCTCCACGTTTTGTGAGATAGAATATAGAAGGTAAGAATATCATTTTTGTTAGGTATATAATATTGATTTATAAACTAGTGTATGCAATATCATTTTATTTATTCAAGTTGTATGAAATATTGTTTTTTAATTCAGACAGTCAGTCAATCAATCTTTATTCGGCTTAAAAACCCATAAAAGAGCAAAGAACAAAACGAATTATACAATTATTGACTTATGATACAAATCATCAGAAACACACAATATAGGAAAGATTCAAAGCACCTGTGATAAAACGTTTTTCAAGTCATCAAAAAGATTCATAAAATCAAACAAATTCATTCCTCACAATGTTCCCTTTCTGTAAACAAAATCTAATGAAAATTAAAATGTAAAATAAGACATAACTATAGATCATCTAAAGATAATCACAACATCTTGGAGAACATGATTCATACCGTTTCTTTATTATAATGCCACTTTTTATAAAATGTAAAGTTGCATAGCAGGTGGCTAGCGACTCTAATTGCTGTAAAAATACCATTGCGAACTTATAAAATCTAATATTATCTGGCATAAGATAGGAACCAAATAAAAACTTCAGAGAGCAGAGTAAAATGTACAAAACAGCATAAAATGTCATGTGCTTTGGATGGTAACATTGTCACAAGGGCAGGGAGGCTATGTCCTAAAGAAAGTACCCTGCAGAGGAAAATCTACAATAAAGTGCACTGTGCTCACCGTGACTACCTGTATGCTCCGTGGTGGATCTGCAGATTCAGATGCCAATTAAAAAAACACATACACCCACTCACAGACCCACACACCTACTCACACACTCACTCACAGACCCACTTACACATCCACCCACTCACAGTCCCACAAAGCCACTCACACACTTACTCACAGACCCACACAGTCACTCACACACTCACTTACACCATTCATATAATAGAGGTACACAACCACTCACCCACCCAAACAGCCACACATGCACCTACTCTCACACCTACACAGCCACTCCCACACCCACTTACACACCCACACAGTCCTTCACACACCCATATATCCACTCACACACCCAGACATTCACTAACACAGCCAGCCACACACCGACAAACATGTAGTGATACACTTATAGAAATTGCAATTTCATATGTTTGTATTAAATGTGTTGTTGTTTCAGTATTGAATGTGTGCATTTGGTTGGGAACGGATCCGTGGATCCATGAAACGAATCAAAAGAAAGAAAGACTATGTGCATTGCATTTATAGACTACAAAAGTTACCATACCTTTTTTTTTTATTTTAACTTGAAAAATACATTATAAGAATGAATGTGTGAATAAAATATGCTTATAAACTTGTGAAAATGTTTATTAGTAAATTGAACTTATGGGTCAAATTATAGTGCAATTTATATTAAAAAAATGGTGAAATTCACAAAAAACAAAGGTTATAGGGACTTAATAGTAAGAAATAGCATAAAAAACGTAGAAATTCACTGAAAAAACAAATGTTACAGGGACGTTATACTTATGTGAAATTTCATTAACAACGTAATATTTTAAACTCTAAAAATGACTGAAATTCACCAGTTATAGTTATAGTTATCTCAAGTAACTATAATTCGCGCCCTAAGGTAACTATAACTCGTGCTCTCGCCAGGCACTGGTAATTGGCCCACATTTTACATCACTCATGACAGCGTCTATAATGACATCATTGATAATATCACTGCAATATTTGCAGTGAAATTATTGATGAGAAAACTGTGTGTGGCGGGGGCACTATATATTTTTCAAATATTCTAGTAGTTTAAATACAAAGTATTTAAACTAGATATTTTTGATGCAATTGTTGTGTATTGCTGTATGTTTGTCCCCGATATTCTGCCGTACAAACTTTGAAATCTACTGTCGATGAAGATCTTTTGTACACCACTGACTTAAAATCAGCTAAATTGGAGTGAAAACAACTGGAATGTATGTGATAGAAGCATTATGAGCCGGAGAATACATTTTCATTAAAGTAGGCACTGAAAGAGTACAAACAACTAGCCTTGAAATGCAAATCTAACCTGTCTGCCTCCTAAATGTTTTGTGCCCATAACAACATTAAGGAAGTCTGTCTTTAAGATTGACCAACCCCAAGTGTAAAGCTCCCTGCCAGAATCCTCCCTAGAGATGTGTGACAAGTTACCAAACTGTTTTAAAAACAAAATTAAGGCTATCTGTGATTTTTCCCCATCCCCAGAGGCCGAGCATGCTTCTTCTTTCTCTCCTGACTTTTCTGAGCCAGAGGATTGTAAGACCCTTTATAGATTTAATCAGATTTTCTGACAGGACATATTTGACCTAGGTTTATCAATTTTGTCAGACCCTGGCCTGCCCTCAGGGTCTTTCACAATGAACAACTAGTATTGCTGGAGGCCCTGCTTGTGCTGTATAATAAACCTATCAGCAGCACTTCAGTTCATCTGCTTTAGAAACAGGTCCTTGTCTTGCCTCTGCAAGAAGAAACTCAACGCTGACTCAACAATACTTTGCAATTATCGGTCAATCTTATAATCTCCCTCCTCCAATAGAAATTCTAGAGATGGCCTCTAACAAACAACTGTTGAGCTTTCTGAAGAATAATATGAACCTTGATGAAGGTCAGTCGGGGTTTCGACCAGCAAATAGTGGTCTTAAATTGCACTTGTCCCGGTGTTAGATTACTTTCTGACTTCTCCTAGACCAGAGCTGCTCATTGGACGTCCTCCTGCTCGATTTATCGGCAGCATTTGATATGATCTCCCATGACCATCTTCTGTTTCTTTAACATAAGGCCAGGGTTTTGGGTTCAGCTTTGGCCTGGATTCATTCTTATTTGACCAGCAGATTCAAAACTGTCCAGCTGGGCCCCTTCCAATTTTACTTTAAACCTGCATCTCTGGATGTCTTCCAGAGTGTGTCACTTAACCCAATAATGTGAAATATTACCTTGACCCTTTAGTCACTTATTCTTTCCTTTGGGTTGAAATTTATGAGTTCCACTGATGACACACAGATTTTTATTTCCTTGGATGAATATGCATTTAATGGTGTCTCTGTTTTCAATGACTTATGATGACAGACGTGGATTGCATACATTTTTTGAAAATAAATATTGACAAGACAGAAGTCTTGGGCCTTATTTAGATCTTGGTGGACGGGTTACTCCATCACAACGGTGACGGATATCCCATCAGGCCGAAATATAAATCTAATTAAATCCTATGGGATTAATATTTCGGTGGATGGGATATCTGTCACCGTTGTGATGGAGTAACCCATCCCCCGAGATCTAAATAAGGCCCTCAGGCTTTTCTGGACTAAGCTCAGTTCTCACTCAGTCCATGGGCTTCTGGCATTCCTATTTGGATAGTGCTCCTATACCGGCGTCATCTGTCTAGAACTCCGGCTTAAATAGGATACTCATCTCTCCATTCTGATCAGGCTACCAAGTTGTCTTTCATTTGTTTCTTTTTGATGAAGACATTACAGTAAATCTTATGTTATTTTCCTGAGCAAACCAGGCCACTGGGAATCTCCAAGCCACCATTTTAAGTAGGCTGATTATTGTAATTTCTTGGCTCTCCCAGTATTACTCTGAATCGCCTTCTTTGCTTTTAAAAACCAAGGAGCACGTTGTGCTTTATAGTTATCTTTTTGTTCCTGCGTGAGGTCATCCTTCGACACAGTACAGTTGTTTTCATAGCTTTCCATCGCTATGGCTCTATTTATTTGTAGGAAAAACCTGTCATTTATCTTTACCTTGGGAAGCTTAGATCATCCGAAGCATGTGTACTTACTATTCCCAAGAGCTCGTCGCACTCGCCATGGTGGCAGAGCTTACCGATTGTGGCAGCTAGGACTTGGACTTCTCTGTACCTGAATTGTTGTCTTATTTATTTCTTGCTGCTATTATGCAAATCTTTAAAACACCTGGCTTTTTTTTTTTACAAACTAGTGACGTGGCTTTATTCCTAGAGTTGTTATTACTTGGTGATAAGACACGATTTTGTTAACCAAGTGCTTTATAAGTTCATTTTACATTACATACATGTACTTTGTGGGCCCACTGACCCTCCCCTTCTACTTGGCCCATAAATGCATACACTGTGTAGGACCACTGCTGCCTATTTCCGCGGCCATTGATGCATGTTCTGTGTGGGGCCATCACAGTCTGATGCTAGGCCCAATCATGCATGCAATGTCTCCTTACTGGGTCCATTAATGCATACATTGTGTTGAGCCACTGATGCTTGAATTAATTATTGCTAATTGCATCACTCCTAGTCCTAATCCCTCGCTTTAATTCAGAACAAGTGAGGGTTCCTTGCCTCTCTTAGACACCAATCCCAAGCCAACCTGCTAAATAAAAGTCTCTCCCTTCCACCAGCTCCTCCTGTTCGTAAACAAGCTCAGTACAAAAACAACAAATGTGCTCCATACCTGGAGGGTCTCTGAATTAAAGCGAGGGAGTAGGACCATGAATAGTCATTTAAGCATTACTCCATGCCCCACCCTTGCATGAATTCAGAACAAGTGAGATGTAGCAAGGAAGAAAACAGAAACAGAAGAAGTGAGTTGCATGTTCAAAACAGCAGACCTTTATTTCCCCAAGAATAACCTCACCTCTATTACTCTATAGAGGCCAGAACTTTATAACAAAGAACATTGTCAATGAGTCCACCCTCCGTAATCATGTAAAGCCTCACTAAGGTTGAAGGAGTAGCCCACGTAACTGCCCTCCATATTTCGGCGATTGCAGCACACTGTAATGCTGCTATTGACGAAGACCTGCTATGGGTAGATCATCCTTGTATCCAGGGCGTTGAAACATCACCCAATACTTCATTAGCCATTGAAATCAAAGACCTTATCCATCTATTTAGGGTAGAATTGCTGACTTCTCCTTTTTCTGAGCAGGCCCAAAGTTAACAAACAAAGCCTCAGACTTTCTGAAGAATTATACATTTTCCAAATTAGATACTAGTAGACCTCCTTGCATCTAAGCAGTGCAGCCTGTCCTCATCTGCTGAAACAGTTCTGGTAGAATGATTTTCTGTTGCACATGGAATGCAGGATTTATCTTAGGTATGAAGGGAGGGACTGGAACTAATACAACCCTACCTTTGTAGATCTTACAAAAGGAACCTACATGACAAAACCCTGCACTCACCCAGCCTTCTGCTGATGGAATAGCTACCAGAAAGCACATCTTGAGAGTAAGAGTATTCAACTCCATCTGTGGCCTTATTATGGAAGTGCCCCCGGGGCGCGACAGGTGTTATCGTCCGTTTTGCACGCCCCCGGTGCACTTTGGTATTACAGAAGCGACTGCAGACGCTTGTGCGGCTCCTTCTGTAATGCAAATAGCGCTGGCGCACATATTGCGCCAACGCTATCACTAGAGGGTGTTCCCTCATTTGTATGGGGGCGTGGCAACCATGCAAATGAGGGAATCTCTTTGTTGCTTCTGCGCCCGCGCCGTATTTTAGATGCAGGAGCAGAGGCAAAGAAGCTGTCAGTACGCCCCCAGATGGCAGCTCTCTGAAGGGGGAAGGGTGTTCTATGGACCCCCAGACATCCCCTTGCAGGTGGGTGCAGTCACTCACTGCACCCGCCTGCAAGGAGATCTCTCACCCCTTTTAAAAGTGCAGGCAGGTTTCTACCTGCACAGTGAAACAGGGAGCCACTGCTTCAAAGCTTCTCCATTTCTCACTGAAATGTGCTGCCTCTAGGGCAGCACAAGTCTGTGGCTGCCCTGGGAGCAGCGCATTTAATGTAATAGAGAGCACTTTACCTGTTTTTGCCAGGCGCACCTGTTTTAACTTGCGCCATGGTGCAAACAGGGAAAGTGCGCCTATCCATAATACGGCACCTGGTCCAGAGGTTCAAAAGCATGCATTGTCAAAACATCTAATACTAAGATCTAGGACACAAAGTTGACAGAACCTTAAGAAATCTGGGTAAAAGACCATTCTTAACTGCCAAGTTCTTCCAAGACCTTCGAAACACCTGCATCGCTGTCCTTTTAACCCTATGGGTTACTACAGTCAAACCCAATCTCAGCGCCACCTGCAAAAACTCCATTTCCAAAATCAAACTAGCTAACGTGGTGTTTGTCTTTTTTTCACACCATTCTGAAAATGACTTCCAATGTCTACTGTATGAAAGCAGAGTAGAAGATCTCCTGGAACCCTGCACTGTAAGGGCAAGATCCTCGGCCATCCCTTGCTCTCTTAACCTTTCCCACTCAAGCTCCAGTCCATACGTTTGAGCTTAAGAGGAGTCACCAAAGACAGGACCATGGAGCTAAGAGGAAAGGGAGTTATAGGCAACTTCTGCTCCCAAGAAACCATCATGTAAGCAAACAGACCTAGCACAAGTCTTCCCCATTGAAGAGTGAGGCTATTGAAGAGTTCGGAATGAAGAGAAAAGTCCAAATATGTGGGAATATCTCTGCTGAGGACACCTACCTTCACATTAGACACCTCCTGGATGTAGAAAAATGTCCTTGGTGTTGTTGTTCAATGTGCGAGATCTTGTTCCCCCTGCTTGATGAGATAAGCTTTGGTGCCCATATTTTCCATATGAACGAGAACTGCCCTCTTCGCAATCTGATTCCTGAATGAATGTCCAAAGAGCTATTTGTACCTCCTTCAGCTCTCTCCAGTTGGATGAAATCACAGTCCCTCTCATAGACCAAAAGCCATGAATCTATTGATTCTCTAGCCGAGCACCCCACCTTGACAGGCTGGCATCTATAGTAATTACCAATGGGACTGGGGAGCCAACTGAATCCCTTTCAGGAGATGATCCCGATTCAATCACCACTTGATGTCCTAACTGTTCAGAATCCACCTCATGAACCTGTGCAAGTAAAACCTTGTCAAAGGCACAAGAAATATAGTTATTGGGGAATCGCCACAAACCTGACATAGTCCAAAATCTTTGGCTGTCCGTGTATCAGAAGCTGTAGGATAGGAGTCTGGAGGTTGACAAGTCTCTTTTCAGGAAGTGGTATGAACATTAGATCTAGTGAAGGAGCTAGAGAGGACTTTCCCAATTTGATAAGGAGCCTGTGCTCCTGAAGAACAACTAACACCCTTTTGATGAGAGACATCAGCTTGTCTTCTTGAAGATTGAAGGAGCCAATCATCAAGATAAGGATGAATACAATTCCCTCTGCATGAAGCTTTGCCACTAGAGGTACCAATACCTTTGCAAAAACCTTCAGCGAGGATTTTAACCCAAATGGGAAGGATGCAGAATTGAAAATGGCTCCACTGAATCCCTTTTACTGGACCCACTGATGCTTAAACTCTTTGGGATCACTGACGTCCTCTGCTTAACCCATTAATGCATGCACTCTATGTACCCACTAATACCCATTACCATTGTTGCATGGATTGTTTGTGTCCACTGTTGCTAGGCCCATTCATGCATGCACTCCAGAAGGTCACTGACACCTATTACTAGGCTGATGCATTGTGTTGGGAGATGGGGGGCGGGAGGGGACCCTCCTTCGTAGGCACTGTCTGGAGCCAGGGCCACTTGTTACTAAGTCAATGGGTACATGCACTCATGCATTTAGACTGGGTAATTGCTGCATCTGCCACTGCAGTGCTTGCAACAAACAGAACACACATAAAATAAACAAGAGCTATAGGCGTTGCCATTGCTACTTTAATTCTATTTTATATGCTCATACATGCTGGTAGGTATTGCTAGTCCTGCTATTGTATCTTATTACACCTGTTTTTTTAATAGCCTTGAAAAGAGTATATAAAGCTACTCAGTTCCTTTGAGGCATACACATACGTGCTGGAGGTGGCGGTGCAGGGGGTGCTGCAGTACCCCAAAGTAACCATGCTGGTGTTCAGAAAGTGAATGAGCAATAAAGATACCTATAAATGATGTTTTTATTTTTTCACATTTGCTGTGTGCTCAAAGACAAAGGTCAAATCTCAGGCTATGTCTTCTGACAAATTGCTGCTTGTTCTTTTAACCCAAAGACTGGTGTTTATTTCTCTTTCTCCGACTGCAAAGTTAAAGGATTTTGTGAACTACCTGAAAATCTTGCAAGGAAACTGAGAGTGAAAAGATAGGCTGTAGGATGTCAGGTTTTTTTCTAACACAATAAAATGTAAATGCCTGCAAATTGAATGTAAGACTATTTCAAAATATATCAGTGGTTAGGAATGCAAAAAATGAAGCACATTGTTCTGTAATTCTAAAGTGTGATGGAAAAAAAGATTTGATTAAAATCAAAACAAATCAAGACACTTGGTGATGTGGAATGACAAATATTTTTTGAAATCCTATCTGCACATTATCGTTTGAGCGCTATATAGGTTTATCAGCAAAACTGCAAGTCAGTGTGAATTTTCTCACCATTAAAATTGGAAACGTGCTGTCTATATATGACAGTGTACTACCACGTCATGCTTTAGTAAAATGTTTCAATAGTGTACTCCGAAATGCACCTCTGGCTACATACCACACCTTTACAACTCCCCTGCTGAATGGGTGCGGCTCATTTGGAACACTTGCTCCTTGTGTGACCTTGGCTTTTTCACAATCCCTATGACTTCAGCGATATCATGTCGATGGCAGCACCCCCTCTGAAAATGTTTTCAGCACCACTGGGTATTAAGCAGCCTGGTGAGAGAACAGAATGTGTCTGAGGCACAGAGAGCAGACGTATATATCTCACATATGTATATTTAATTTATTCATGATATTTTTAAAGTGCCTTCTGGCTGATAAGTATCACTGATGGAAATGCAAGATTATCAAACGGTGTAGGAAGAATGAAGCTTCATCCAATTGAATGTGATTTGAAAAATTTGTAGCTGGTATTCCTCTAACTTGTCCATGCTGGAGATAAGCAGACTGCCTGGCTAAAGAGTTTCACCTTCAGTCATTTTCTGAACTGGGGGGGGGGGGTTGGGCAGGCTTGGTTTTAGCGCTGGTGGCACCCAGTACAAACGTTTGGTGCCTCCCCCGCCCATCATCCCAATGATTTTCTTCTCCATGGATTCCCTCACAACCACCCTTCAAGAGTACCCCCGTCTCTCCTTAGCCCCCTCTCCTATACATATTTATTAATGCGCTAATCATAGTTCACTCAAACTCAGTTCTGTGATCTGCATGATAAGCGTTCTTTCCACATTAACCCTCTACTCTAGTTTATGATGAGTGAAAACTGTCACTAGACAAAAACTCGGAGGAACATTATTCACCAGAGTTAGCCTGACATTTGTTATTGTTGCCCGTAAAACTGCTGGACACACAAGGAATTCTACAGACCCCACCTCTGCCCCTAACTCACCCAAGCTTCTGCTGATGTACTAGCTACCAGAAAGCACGTCTTGAGGGTAAGAGTATTCACCTCCACCTGGGGCCCTATTATGGAAGTGCCCCCCGGGTGTCAGTAGACCATAGGCTCCTAGCAGTCCTTGTTGGCGGTGCACAGGATTTTAAATCTAATCCTGGATTCTACTGGGAGCCAATGGAGGACTTATAATGACTGTTTCTCATCGTTGTATTTTCAGAGGTTGAGGCAGAGTTTGGTTGCCTTTGCTGCCAGTCAGTACTGTTTTTTTGGAGCCCTCTGAACTTCCAGTAGCCTAGTTGACAAATTACTGTGACATTTGTCAGTTCCACTTGCTCCTTGCATAAGTGCAGGATCATTTTGAGCAAAAATAATGGGAGATTAAGGCAACTAAATTCAGCATTGTTTTAGGGGGTAATGAAAGACGTGCACCCAAAGTATCCCCATTTTATTTTCCCTTTCTGAGATGTGCACGGTGGAAGGCACACTCCTTCCAGCCACTCAGGAAGGAAGCTTGCCATTGAGCCACGTGGGGCCAGGATCTCTGCTGCAGCTCCGTTCAAGTAGAGGACATTTCCATGATGCTTGTCAGACTCTCAGTGTTGTCCAGTTAGACGCACACTTGGGCGTCACCCCCATGCATTTGGAAATCTATCTGATCATTTTTCTAGCATGTGTCGCAGTTGAAGCATTTAACCCCTTCTGTGCCACACCCTTTCCCCCTCCTGTGCCGGGCGTTTTATTAGTGGGTGGGGTTCATGACGAGATAGTCTCGTCATGGGCACAGCGCAACCGTGCTCCATGACGAGACTATCTCGTCATGGGCACTGAAGAGGTTAAATGTTGAAAGGTACTGTTCAGAGGGAAAAAATCTCTTGGGGACACCACAAGTTGTATAGAGGTTTCTTGTGTTCCGATTGACACCCATTGGTTTCTGATATGGACGAAGGAAAAAATCATTCTAAAATCAATGCAATAGAAGCCGACCCATCTCTGAGTCTCATCAGAAATGCATACTCCCTCGTGGTTTAATCTATAGGGTTGAATGATCCAAGATGAAAAGCAACTTGCGTGTTATCTGATATCAAATAGCACATGTCCTATTTCAAACAATTCCAAAGAGGAATTCCATTTTCTGAGCATTTACACATGCTCATGTTGTAATATCCATTTTGGCTGATACCAAGCCTGGTTTACTCTGGCCTTGCTCCATTCTGTAATGGGACAGGCATACTATCAAAAACGATGGAATGGAATGCTAACTGGGGAATGACGAATATTTTGGTATTAGCCAACTGCCTGCTTCATTAGTCTAAAAACATGTCAACAGACATCAAAAAGAAGTGAGGAAATATGAATTTTTATGGTCAATTGTGTCCCCTATCTAGACCCCAACGGCTCCATGTACATGCTACAAGTACATGTATGTTCCCTCCACTTCAAGCTATGAAGACGCAAATACAATTGTGTCCAACGTTAATATGTCCTCTTTCAGATCTGCCATGAATGGGTCAGATATTCCATTCCTAAGTATGCCTTGCCACCGTCTTTATATGGTATACTTTTCACGTTTTCCAGCTCTGACAAGGTAGGCCCTGAATTCTGCCATCGAGCTTTTTCTGCTTCTGCCTCTGAATGCTCCAGCCTGGACCGGCATCTGTATCCATGAACTTTGTCTTACTTCCTGCGCGGCTAACGGTGCTTAGCCCGGCCTGTTGCCTGCCAAAACTGTATTCAGCCTTCAAGTTATCTGCTCCGCTCTTCAAGAAATGCATTCCTGTCTAGTAGCTTAGGTAAACATCCCTCCAGCTGCAGAGCAAAGGGCCCGGCCTTACTGTCTCCATGCAAGTAATTCATGACTTTCGTTACCATGGTAGGCCCATGCCCCCTCGCATCTCATGTAGACACTTAGACGCTTGTACACGCACTAGCAGTCAGTATAGAATAGGATCTGTCCGAGAAGACCTTTCTTTCCAGATAATATAGTTCCTTAAACACAAGATATTAGATATGATTTAGGACTAGGTTGTCCTGACACCCCAGACTTCTGTCTCCTCACGTAGGGCTAAATGTCAAGTTCCCTTCACCCTCTAGTTACACGTCAATCACACGTCATGCGGCTGCGCGCGCATCTCTGCCATGTATTTCTGCTGACTTTGCAGGATTCTCTTATGGATCCACCCACATGTGTCATCATCCTAATGACGTTTCTAAGTATACGCCTCTATGCACGCCTATTGTAACGCCTTTTCTATTACGTATGTGTATTCTTATCAGCTGTTACGCCTCCTGCATCTGTCTCTACTGTAATGCATTACTATATATACTATAACCTGTCAATAATGTATTGCTGATCCCTTCCTGAACCTTCGTGGTGACGGAACTCGATTGCCTGGTTCGAACCATCATTCCTTTGTAAGGAATAAATTCCCTATTATACCCTCGAATACCACGGATTCTGCCTCTTATTTTTACTGAGTTATTCGTATTGTATTTTACCGCATAAATTAAGTCTAGGTAATTAAAATTTACCACATAATTGGCGCCCGAATAGGGACACCTCTCACACCCCACGCGCCGGAGGTGCGTTGCAGACCCGGTCTCCTGCCACAGCCGGACGGAAAATTACGCGTACCCGCAGGATTTCCTGTATCTCCCTCAGGCCAACGGGGGCGACTGAGGCTGCGATCAACACCCAGACGAGGCGGTGAGGAGTGCGGAGAATCCCGACCAGAGCCTAGCTGAGAGAGCAAGATCCGAGGTATACGGAGGCCCACCAGATTCCGAAGTTCCGAAGTATCTAAGTCACGAGTCGAGTCCAGTCCAGTTTGGTCTAGTCCAGTCCAGACTTCCGAGGCCTTCCGTTCCGTGCTTCCCGGTGAGTACCGTTGCTGGGGACGCATCTAGACGTGCACATTAGTTTGTGCCGGTCAAGACGGGTTTGGGTACACAAACCTGGTCTGCACTGTTTTAGCAGTGTATCTGTACTGTTTAGCAGTACATACAGTATATTTAGTATTATGCAGTTAACTAGTTTTATTCTAATTATTATTGTTCGTTCTGAAATGTTTTGATATGTTTTAAATGTCGTGGTATGAGTGATTGTTCGATCTTCATTATTGTGTTTATTGTAATTATTGTGTTCAAGACCGAGTAAGAATTAAGTAGCAAGGTTCAAGATGCCGTTATTTTCAAAATTAAGACAGATAAAAACTAGAAAAGGGATACTCGAGGAAGCTGTTCCCATCCCACCTAGGGACACTCCAGGGTACTTTATGTACCATAAACATGGCCTAGATGCCGTATTGTATCTTGATTTATGGGTGGACTACACCAAGGATTTAGCAGAGAGTCAGAGATGGCCCGCTGCCGGAACATGGGATGCAGATTGCATCATGAGAGTAGAAGAAGTATTATGGAAAAAGAAAGCCAGACAGTCACAGAAAGATGCCATTGAACTATGGCGTAAAGAATCGCATAGGCGCACAGAGAAAGCGCTCAGAAAAGAAGAGAAAAGCAGGGAAGATTCAGACAGAGCCCGAGAAAACATATTAATTGACGAAGGTATCCGAGCAAAAACAGAACAAGTAGACAGACAACGAAACACTCTTATGAATGGTATGTATCCTCTTCTGGCCGAGGGTTTGCCTAAAGCCACCATGGAGGTACCAAAGGATCTGCCACCTCCATTACTCCCGATTAAAGTACATCCCAAGACCGCAAAGGACATTTTCCTTTCTTCCTATTTAGATGATGTAGCCCCCGAATATGCTAATGGTGCGCAGCCACGCACACCATCCGTTAACGACGCTCAACCCCAAGAACAGCTGCACCCACCTCCGCAGCAACAAACTCCTACTCAAGTCCTTACCATTCCATCTGTTTCTACAGTCCTTCCTGCACCCACACTCTCTACCATACACCCAACAAATCCTTTTGGACTTGGCACCTCGGGAGGTGCGACAGGAGGTTTTTCCACGCCACCACCAACAGCTAGATTGACTTATAGGGATTTAGCATACCAACGCACACCCCAAAGAGCTAATGACCATATATTAAATGAGCCTCTTTCCGATTGTAGATATGATCCAGTGCCAGGAAAACACGACAGAATGTTGCTATCTTCAGTACGTTTGCGACGAGCTGCAAACTATTTAATGACGTTACCAGGAATGGTTGAACATCTAGACAAAATATATCGCTTTATCCAAACAGGGCAAGGTCCTGAAAGTATTGCCGAAGCCATGGAATACCAGAAAGTAGACATGCAAAAATTATTGTTACGCTTTTTTATAAACTGCTTGATCAGAAACAGAGATAGGCCTGAAGTAGATCCGGAGGAAATGCAAGTATTTACCAGATGGGGTCAGAATATAACAGACGGGAAACATGATAAACAGAAGTATATAGAAGTCATGTGCCGAAAGATCAGAAAAGAAGTAGAACGAATACATGAAAGAAGAGTAGAAGCAGATAAAACTGAATCAGAGGAAGAGGAGGAGGAACAGTCAGAAATAAGTACAGGACAATTAGAATTACCAGCTAGACAAACGATAGCTTATGTAGGAAAAGGAAGATCCTTTAATAAAACAATACGTCCGATACGTCCAGAATGTAACAGAATTTTTCAAACAGTTATCTCAAATCCAAGGACCCCTGAACACTTATTCCAGGCTACCGATAAATTACTTCGAGAACGAAGGGGGTACCATGTGCTCGATTCTATGGATGAACAAGAATTAGCTAGGTCAGCAGTACAATGGGCTGACAGCTCTGAAAAATACAGCGATGATGCGCTAGCACACACGTTTCTGAATCTCGCCCCAGACGAACAGCGTTTAGCTAGTATATACATGATACAATATCTCCTTATATTATATAAAGGCCAACACTCCGATCCTGGTCCCCTACCTGATATATTGATAGAACTACTCACGAATAAATGGAGAGGTCTAGGTACCGATCTAATTAAAGTAATTCTAGAATACCGACATAGATATAGTGCCTTTTTGTGTCCAGAACATGATCCAGCTCTTTCCATGGAGAGAAAAACGTATTACATAGACAGACAGAATCCTTTACGCGAAGTACACCCAGTTAGAAATGATGATAATACGTTTAGACGCGTATTCGTGTACACGCCCATAACTAAAATAGAACTATTGGAGATGAAAAAATTAGTGCCCAGCCATGACAAAGATCCAGCAGGTTTCCACCGTGAACTAAAGGACATGTTACTCATGGGTGATTATACCTATCCAGACATTATGAAAATATTGAAAGTATTATTGCCTGCCGGTATTTATGAGAAACTCAAAGAAAAAGAATGGGAAGTGGGAGACCAAAAGATTGATTGGACCGCATTAGAAACCGAAGAAAACAACAGAACTGCAGGCGTAGGGCTTGGGGACAAAACTAAAGCATTACCAGGATTATTAGTGCAAGTATTGCCACGTTTATTAACTACGAAAAAGGAAGATTGGGGAGCAATATCAGCTTGTAAACAGAAACCCGAGGAAGACACTAGTGATTTTTATTCCCGATTTGAAAAATGTTTTGGTATTAATAGCGGTCTGAAAGCAAGTAGTGATTCATATCCACATCTTTTTGTAACAAAACTAGTCGAGAATTCCTTGCCACAGGTTAAAAACAGAGTATTGAAAGTTGAGAGCACTTGGCAAGCTAACACTCCTTCACAAATGTTACAAATGTTACAGTATCACCAGAATAGAATTAGAGAAGAACAAGAACACGAACAAAGACGTATGAAAGACACGAAAATGAAAATGCTCGTCGCTCAGTCAGTTCCAGCTGACAGTCATAAGAAGGGTGCGACACAGTCCAGTAATTCAGCGGTTCCCGTTAAAGGGACATGCAACTATTGTAAACAGCCAGGTCATTATATAAACGATTGTGCAGTTCTGAAACATAATATCTCTACGGGTAAAACGAAGGAGAGACCTCGTCCGCCTAGACAGGATCAGATCCAACAACAAGTACCTCAGAATGTACAGCCTATGCAAGCTGCACAACAGACCATAACGGTACCACAGCCACAGCCTATTGCCGCAACACAAAACGCGACACAACAGATGTACCAGTACGCACAAAATGACTATCCAGAGTATCAGCGATACACATGAAATGGCCTAGAGAGGGAAGTTGGCTTACCCCTTATTGAGGTTCCTGTAGATCAAGAGGGTCCTTATGTACAGAGTCAAGTATTAGGGAAAGACAGAAAGTTTCTACTTGATACAGGGGCAAGCAGAACAACTATAAGTCACGACGAAGTCCCAGGGGCACCCCTCTCAGGCTCACAAAATATTTCCCTTGGTTTCTCAGGAAAACCTACTATTAACGAAGTATCGCAACCACTTGCATTCACAGTTGGTCCATTGACACGGACTACAGATCTATTGCTTACAAAATCATGCCCAGAAAACTTGTTAGGTATAAAAACGTTGAAAGCTCTAGGAGCTATAATATGTTGTTCCCCGGACGGAGTACGACTATTTTTACGTGACTTTAAAGGTCACTACGTGACAAGAGACATGGATCACCGGTTACGGAATCTACCTGCACATTTATGGGCACAAGGCCCCACTGATGTAGGTTGTATGCACATTACACCATATCGAGTTACACTCAAAACAGGAGTGGTATTACCACGAATGCGACAATACAAGTTACCGCCAGATGCTGTAGTGGCTTTACTGCAAATCATTGACGAGCTCATTGCACAAGGAGTGGTTGTAGAAACCAACTCCAATGTATGTAATTCTCCGATCATTCCGATTCTTAAACAAACTGATGCAAAAGCACCCCCAGTATATCGATTAGTTATTGATCTACGCGAATTAAATAAATGCATTGTACCACAATATCCCGTGGTCCCAGATATCTCTTCATTACTGACAGCTATTGATTCAGAGGCAACGTTCTTTACTGTAATTGACCTCAAGAACGCCTTCTTCAGCGTCCCAATCGATCCGGAAAGCCAATATTTGTTCGGATTCAGTTTAAATGGACGAAGTTTTAAATTCGCACGCGCACCTCAAGGATTTACAGAAAGTCCTAGCATCTACAGCCAAGCACTGAAAAGACAACTTGACAGTATCCACATGCCAGTCAACACTGCACTGCTTCAGTATGTCGATGATCTGCTGATCACCGCCCGAAGCGAACCCGAATGTGAAGAAGCATCACTGACGGTTTTACATTTTCTGGCCGACAAGGGGCACAAGGTGTCCCCTTCGAAGCTGCAATTTTGTGCCCAGCAAGTTGTGTACCTAGGGCACTTGCTGTCCAAATGGGGGAGACAGCTCACACCTGACCGCATCCAGTTAATTGTAAACATGCCACCACCCAAGACCCAAAAGGAGGTACGGGCCTTCATAGGCCTCACTTCTCACTGTATATGCATTTTTTGCAAAACCACTCATTCAGTTGACAACACAGGAGGCAGCGACATCGACAGACCTCCCTTGGACTCCAGAACATACACAAGCATTTGAAGACTTAAAGAAAGCTTTATACCAAGCACCTGTTTTAGCGACACCATGTTACAGTAAGCCTTTTACACTCTTTGTTACAGAACGTGAAGGTACTGCCCTGTCAGTACTCACTCAGGAACAAGCAGGATCACACAAGCCATGTGCTTACTTTTCTAGCACATTAGATCCCGTAGCTCAAGCTCTTCCTGCGTGTCTGAAATCAGTTGCAGCAACAGCTCTAGCGATCAGACCAAGCGATTCCACAGTATTAGGACATCAATTGACAGTACAAGTACCACACGCAGTAGAGGTTCTCTTGAATCGGACACAAACACAACACTTGACTATAGCACGACTGACAGGTTACGAACTCACATTGTTTCAGCCACACATAGAAATCAGACGTTGTAGTACATTAAATCCTGCCACACTTTTGCCATTAAGTGGAACAGACCCACTGGCGCATGATTGTATTGAAGTCATCACTATTACGACGAAACCCAGACAAGACTTGACAGACGTTCCATTACCAGACCCAGACCTGACACTTTATGTAGATGGTTCATGTATGAGAACAAGTACAGGAAAGTTAGTGGCCACTTATGCAGTCACGACAGACACCGAAGTCATTGAAACAAATTGTATTGACACATTATCAGCTCAAGCAGCAGAACTTACTGCTCTGACACAAGCCTGTATTCAAGCCAAGAATAGAAAAGTTAACATATACACAGATTCACGTTATGCATTCGGAGTTGTACACGACTTCGGAGTTCTTTGGCGAGAGAGAGGTTATTTGACTTCTCACGGTGCCAACATTCAACACGGTCCCCTCATTCAAGCTCTGTTAGATGCAATACATCTACCTATTTCAATATCTATCATGAAGTGTAAAGCTCATACAAAAGTCACCGATATTATTTCCCAGGGTAACGACCTAGCAGACCGAACAGCTAAGCAAACAGCACAGAATCGGACTCATGCAACTGACTTGACAAAGACAATAGTTCCGACGCCGACACACTGCATGACAGTTAAGGATCCCGCCCTTGATGTAATTGACATACAGACACATGCTACACCA
Organism: Triturus cristatus; assembly: GCF_964204655.1. Lineage (NCBI taxonomy): Eukaryota > Metazoa > Chordata > Amphibia > Caudata > Salamandridae > Triturus > Triturus cristatus. Next base: position 1,389,730,960 of record NC_140591.1, on the reverse strand, counting down.
GAGGAAATAAAGAAATGGACTGAATTAGGAGGGATCCAAACAGATCAGGGATGGATGACGAAGGGAAAATCTATATGGTTTCTCCCCGACTCAATGGTTCAAGTTATCATTAACACAATACATAGTCCAGCACATCTAGGAGAAAAAGCTATGATAGACAGTATTCAACACATTTGGTTCAACAAACACTTACGAGCTGCAGCCAAACAGAAAGTCCGAACTTGTATGATATGTTGTCAGTTCAATCCAGGTAAAGGCGTACCTGTAGAGCAGGGTGGATTTCAACCTCCCGATCACCCTTTTGAAGTCCTCCAGATGGATTATATCCAGATGGAACGATGTCGAGGATTCAAATACGTCCTCGTAGTTGTATGCACTCTTTCCCGTTGGACAGAGGCATATCCCGTCTCAGATTACACTGCCCCGACTACTGCCAAACAATTAGTTCGTGAATTCTTCCCACGGTATGGTTTGCCCCGTATCGTGTATTCAGATAATGGCCAGCCGTTCTCATCCGAGCTAATGAAACACATTTCACTCTTGTTAGGCTATCAATGGAAATTCCACTGTGTCCGACATCCCGAGGCAGCAGGTCTCGTGGAACGTCATAATCAGACCCTGAAAATACGACTTTCTAAAATATGTAGAGAAAAAGGCGTCGACTGGATAGTAGCCTTACCAGTTGCACTATTTTACATGAGAATGGTAGCACATTCTCGCACAGGGCTATCCCCGTACGAGGTGGTCTTCGGTAGGCCACCAAATATGTGGGGGACGCCTATACCTCGTAAAATAACTGATGTTGATTGTAATATGCTGACAGATTACCTTGCTTCCTTGATGTCTGCACTACAATCTTGCCGTTCACAGGTAGCTGCAGCCTTTCCCGACAACACCGAGGTAAAGCCCCATGAAGTGGTTCCTGGAGATCTAGTTCTCGTCAGAAACTTCGACAGGAGGAGCCCACTGGAGCCTCGTTGGCAACAACCAAAGCTGGTTCTTCTAACGATGAGGACAGCAGTGAAGGTCGAGGGTCGCAAGGGTTGGTTACACTCGAGTCATATTAAGAAATTTCATGGACTACCGTCTGATCTGAACTCTCAACCCTGCCCCCTTCCAGAGACTGATTCAAAACTCCCCCTGGTTGAAAGGACCGAAACACAGGAATACAAACTGAAACTAAGGTCTAGCAAGTCAGACAATTCGATTGTTTAAGTCCTCTCCAAGGTGAATCGGTTGAATTAAGTCTTTGACATGTATCCTCTAGACCGAATTAGAGAGAGAAATAGACAGAAACAGCTCAAGAAACATGCGTACTGTAAATCACTTCATAGTCACTGTATAGTGACATTGTTGATTATGTTTTTTCTATGTCTTTTTATTATTGCTGCAAGTATACTGTTACACATGTACTATCCTATTTTCAAGCGTGCTTACAATGTTACTGCCGAACATTCTTTTAGTGAACTACCTCCACATGAGTTGTCCTATAGATTTGCGCTGCGCAACAACACATTTATTAGTATGTTACATCATTCCCATCAGACCAGCAATGCTACCAATTGTTGGATATGTGGCCGACTCCCTCCCTATCAGAAATACAAAGGAGTTCTACCTCTCTTTCCGTACCCATTTACACACAATGGTTCCTGTGGAGCATGGTTTAGTTTGATTAACTCTTTAGATTCAAACACTGTAGTTTACCAGAGCAACTGGGTATGGGGAAACCTGAACTTAGTTTTGCTTAAAGCCTGTTATCCTAACAAGGAGGGACTTCCCAAAAGAACAGGAACTGATCTAGAAAATGAAGTATATGGATTAGGTAATTTTACACTTAACTTCATGATTCTGAATGTTGAATCTGAAGCTACACTAGTCTTGCCTGCTATGACCGTATTACCAGTCAAAGGTGAATTCTGTGTAAGAAAGAATGGTTCAGTACACCTGGGTCATAGTAAATGTACTACTGTGATCGAATTCAGTGATAAAGGCAAGTCTACATTTAGAGCTTCCCGTCATTCCTACTTCATATGTGGTCATACCGCATATATACGCCTACCTCCAGACTGGGATGGTACCTGCTACATTGCATTCCTTTTGCCACCTATTTTCCTAGCCCCTCCCGATTATCATAGAAATACCAATCTAGTACACCATAGACCCCAGAGAGATATCCCGATTGTTGACTACACCGAAACAGCATGGGAACAATATACAGACTTCAATAAAGGTCTCTTTCCTTACATAGGTGTTGTCTCAAATAGTAAACTGATACGTAGATTAACCAGAACCCTTGAAGCAGTAGTGAATGAAACTACCTCTGCCCTAGGCAACTTAACAGAGGAGCAGTCTGCGATGCGGATTGTTGTTCTCCAAAATCGTCTTGTCCTTGACCTCATCCTAGCCGATAGGGGCGGAGCCTGTAGGGTCATCGGATCAAGTTGCTGTGTTTTCATCCCATAAAACGCGCCATCCGTATATAAAGCCATAACTCGTCTTCATAAGATTGCAAGCCAGATACATCAGAATCCAGGCACCTGGACATGGTCCGGTTGGTTCTGGAGCATATTGTCAGCCTGGGGATGGAAAGTCCTATCCTTCCTAGGTATTGGCCTTCTCATAGTATTCAGTTGTTGCCTGTGTCTACAATGTGGACCAGCGATTTGCGGCCTGTGTGCCACATCGTGTATTCCACGTTCAAGTTTTCATTCAAGATCCCGGAAGAAGAAAGAAGAGCAAATGATGTTACATGAACAGATTGATGGATTCCTGAAGATCGATATTTCATGAGGGTCCGTAGGGGACAAGGAGGGAATGAGGAAATATGAATTTTTATGGTCAATTGTGTCCCCTATCTAGACCCCAACGGCTCCATGTACATGCTACAAGTACATGTATGTTCCCTCCACTTCAAGCTATGAAGACGCAAATACAATTGTGTCCAACGTTAATATGTCCTCTTTCAGATCTGCCATGAATGGGTCAGATATTCCATTCCTAAGTATGCCTTGCCACCGTCTTTATATGGTATACTTTTCACGTTTTCCAGCTCTGACAAGGTAGGCCCTGAATTCTGCCATCGAGCTTTTTCTGCTTCTGCCTCTGAATGCTCCAGCCTGGACCGGCATCTGTATCCATGAACTTTGTCTTACTTCCTGCGCGGCTAACGGTGCTTAGCCCGGCCTGTTGCCTGCCAAAACTGTATTCAGCCTTCAAGTTATCTGCTCCGCTCTTCAAGAAATGCATTCCTGTCTAGTGGCTTAGGTAAACATCCCTCCAGCTGCAGAGCAAAGGGCCCGGCCTTACTGTCTCCATGCAAGTAATTCATGACTTTCGTTACCATGGTAGGCCCATGCCCCCTCGCATCTCATGTAGACACTTAGACGCTTGTACACGCACTAGCAGTCAGTATAGAATAGGATCTGTCCGAGAAGACCTTTCTTTCCAGATAATATAGTTCCTTAAACACAAGATATTAGATATGATTTAGGACTAGGTTGTCCTGACACCCCAGACTTCTGTCTCCTCACGTAGGGCTAAATGTCAAGTTCCCTTCACCCTCTAGTTACACGTCAATCACACGTCATGCGGCTGCGCGCGCATCTCTGCCATGTATTTCTGCTGACTTTGCAGGATTCTCTTATGGATCCACCCACATGTGTCATCATCCTAATGACGTTTCTAAGTATACGCCTCTATGCACGCCTATTGTAATGCCTTTTCTATTACGTATGTGTATTCTTATCAGCTGTTACGCCTCCTGCATCTGTCTCTACTGTAATGCATTACTATATATACTATAACCTGTCAATAATGTATTGCTGATCCCTTCCTGAACCTTCGTGGTGACGGAACTCGATTGCCTGGTTCGAACCATCATTCCTTTGTAAGGAATAAATTCCCTATTATACCCTCGAATACCACGGATTCTGCCTCTTATTTTTACTGAGTTATTCGTATTGTATTTTACCGCATAAAGTAAGTCTAGGTAATTAAAATTTACCACAGAAGTGTCCCAAATGGCATTAAATATGACTATAGGTTTCTCGGCATCATTGCGGGCTGTCTGTATGACGGATTATGAATTGCACTGCCTTTAGAAAGTGAACATTTTGGGAAATTTTGCCTTGAACAATTGAAGGAAAAAGTAGGCGGTCTTCGGTGACCATTTACCTAGCCACTTGTAACTGGACTTCTTACTCGCGAGATCAGACTGGCCAGATCCACTCACCGAACACAATGTAACGGTTGATGAAGACCCTGCTATCATTTGCAAACAGGAAAACACCAGAACATTTGCATTAGCCATCAGCTGTTTTTTGCCCCCGATTAGCATATTGGTGTCAAAAACAGTAATGTACATAAATGTTGAAATTACATTCCATTTTTAACATCCATTTTAACCAAGTGCCCGAGCAAAAAGGAGCAAGCTCGATTTGCAATCAGCATCAAAAGGGAGCTTGCACAAATAGAGTTTGCCCACATTTAGGTTCAGGGCAGAAATCTAAATGACCCTGGAAGTGATAAGGAACCAGAGTTTCTCTGGAATTGCAATTGCTCCATAGAACGACTGGAAGGGGCATTGAGATGGAGACATTCCCTCGGATGAAGGGACCACTGCTTGGATGGAGGCTGCTAACTCTTCCAGGATGTGGCATTCAGCATTATCATGTCCTAATCTCAGTTCAGGGCATCGAACAGGAATACCCCCTTGTTCACCGTGTCTAGACTCCTCCTAACACCCTCCTTTGCACAGGGTGGGGAATTCTGGCAGGTGAAAGTCCTGGAAAATCCAGTCCGACTGTGCCCATATGGACAAGTCTCGTACAGACCCAGGGGTTGGATTGTCAGGACAACTAAGGAGTGGGCAATATTATGGAAAAGCTAAGTCCATGAACATCTTAAGGATTCTGCGGGCCCCGGGCCACACGTATTTTGGGGGCCCCTGTTCGGAACAACTTTGAAGTTATAATCCATTTTCAGCTTTTTCATGCCCTGTTTGGCCAAGTCACTGACAGTGCACAAGCACACACAACTACATTCGAAATATGTTTACATGTAATATTCAGGGATAGTGACAAGATTGTAAAACAGCAGCAGCTCACTAATATTACCGTAAATAATCTCTGTCGCCCATTTCTCATATGAGGTGTTTTGATCTTAAAGGACCTTTTTATAGGTGTTGTTTAAAACGCAAACACCACATCTCTCTGCAATGCAGTGTCTGTATTACACTCTCACACATCACCCAAAATACAATTAATTAAAGGAAAACGGTATTTAAATTATTCAAGGTCAGCAGGGCAAGACCCTCTACAGAACAGAGCTGGCTCTATCAGGGAGCCCCCTGAAAGGCTGGGGCCCTGGGCCAGAGCCTATTTTGCCTATGCCTTAAAATGTCTCTGGATACGTCACAACATTGGTGCAGCAGATGCAGTGTACAGGGGCCAAGGAACCCTGATAATTGTTGTATTTTATTTCCCCAACAGGATTCGAAGGGGCATTTTCTTGCTTGCACCAGGGCCCATGACATACTTGTTATGCTACTGCAGTACATGTGCCAGTGCTTAATTTGAGAAGGTGGTTGCTGGTAGGGGCCACTGGCACTTAGTTTTGGGCACTTATTTGTCCACAGCAGATAATTACCTAGAGCAAGAGAGGGGAAAACAATTGGAAAAGACAGAACAAGAGAAAGACGGAAAGTGCAAATGGAAGAACCTACATGAGTGAGATAAAGAGGCAGGGAGTGTCTGGCAGTGGATTAAAGAGGCATGAGATGGCTTGAAACTACCCGCTTCGGTATTCAACATGCTGGCGATGAATTGCCCCAGCCGCGGGCTTCTGAGCAGTGCTTCAGCCACCGGTGCTCTTTTTTTTTTAACCAATTAAGCACTAATGCCACATATACATCAGAGGACCTAAAATTCCATTCTTACATCCTGGAAAGGTGCTCTGGCGTTTCTATCAACTCTCACAGCAGGACGTTGATATGTGCCCAGTGGGAATACGCACAAGGAACTGGACTGCAGGAAAAATGCATGCCTCACACCCTGAAAAACAAGCATTGACACAGCCAATAGGGCTTGGCAATGCAAGAGCTATTGGTGTGGCTAATGCTTATGTATTTTTGTCATGCTAGCCTGGCTGATGAAGGGTGACTGGGGGTGAGTGCTTGAAAAGTTTCAGCGCTCCGTCCATAATCTCTTTGTGTTTGCTTTGTTTGCCATAAGTTGGCAGGGTATGCCCATACGAGGGTCCCTTGCTCACTTTGCCACTGGATTCCAGCTAGGCTGATTTATGAAGGGTGTTGCCCCGAAACCGGTCCCAGGATGCTTGTTTCTGGTTCAGGAAAGACCTGGCTTGGCAGTTTGGGCTGGACTGTTACCATGAGACACAGGGTGAAGGCTGATTTGCATATAGCTGGGTCTGAACTGAGGTGGCGAAGTGAGCTAAAGAAGGATGATGGATTCAACGCAGATCTGTGACTGGGGGTGAGTGTCTGAAAAGTTTCAGTGCTCCATCCATCCTCCTTGTGTTTGCTTTGTTCCCCCTAAGTTGTCAGAGTATGCCCAGAAATGGGTCCCTTGCTCACTTTGCCACTGGATTCAAGCTAGCCTGGCTGATGAAGGGTATTACCCAGAAACCAGTCCCAGGATGCTTGTTTCCGGTTCAGGGAAGACCTGGCTTGGCAGTTCGGGCTGGACTGTTCCCATGAGGTACAGGGTCAAGACTGATTTGCATATAGCTGGGTCTGAACTGAGGTGGCGAAGTGAGCTAAAGAACGATGATGTATTCAACACAGGTCTGTGACTGGGGGTGAGTGTCTGAAAAGTTTCAGCACTACGTCCATCATCTCCTTGTGTTTGCCATTTTCTCTATGTAGGCTGCATGCAGCCTACATAGAGAAAATGTAGAGTGCGCATGACTGCTTTGGTCGGCCCCAGGGCCGACCAAACAGTCAGGGTGCTCAGAGTGGTGCAAGCCACTCCTCCCCGACCCACCCACCCACAACCAGACATATCCTCCCGCCAACCCCCAATCAGGCATACCCCTGCCTTCTGCTTTCTTGCAGCGCGAGAAGCAGAAAATAAAATTTCTCCCCGCTTTCCAGTATGCTCAAATTGGTATAATCAGTGTTTATTTTTACAAGTAGAAGATCTAGGAGGAGATTTATAAAAAAGTCAATCAACGCAGCGCACACCCCCGCGAGAGCATGCGCTGCGTTGCCCGACAGGAAGGGTTCTTCAAAGATATCGCTATCTCCTCCCCTTTCCCGTGCGCTGGCACTGATTACAGCTACCATGCGCCATGCACACACCTTAGCGCCGCAGCCCTAGGGTGTATGCATGAGTCCAGCATAGGTTTTGCGCCTAGTTGAAAAGGGCGCAGTTTTCTCACGCTAAACCCAATCTACTGTTTTTAGTAAATTGGGTTTAGCGTGATAAACCTTGGGTGGTTGCATGGGAATGCCCATGCACCACCTTTGGAACGCCCCCATGGCACAAAGTAATACAAAGCAGCGCATTATTTTTACATGCTTTCCAGCGCTAAACAGGTTTAGCGCTGGAAAGTAAATTACAAAAAAAGATGTAGCGTCATTTTGCGTCACTTTTGTGACGCAAACACGGCGCAAAAGTTTTGTAAATCTCCCCCCTAGTTTTGTTCCTGCTTGATCTGTAGTGTGTTGAAAGCATGCAACATTTCACTGGTGTTCCAATTAGCGTTAAAGCTTCTATGTTGCAGCACCCAGGATAATGTGCTGCATGGCTAAATACTTATAAGGCCCTAAAGGTGAGACCGAGGGATTTGCAAATTCTTGTTTAATTGTGAAATCATTACAACAAATAAATAGATCATGCCTATTTCAAAAAGCATTCCAGAGTATTAAGCAAGTAATTTTATGTAGTTTTATGTACCGCAAACTCGACCTGAAGGTATCGTACATGAGCACAAATTGCATTCATGAATTTTTTAGGAATGGAGAAAGCAATTAGCCAAGATTGTCAGGATTTCGCACCAACACTGAGACTCAAACCCAATTCCCCAGCTTCAAAGTCAGCTGCTCAAGTAGTTACGCCGCATCCTCTCCCAGTGTTTATAGAAGGAAGCATAGGGGAGCAGTAAAGAGGAAAGCTTTTTACAAAGCAGGAGGCAAGCTTTTCCACTGCACCTATCAGGTGAAAATAAATGTGGGAGGTGGCAAGCAGCAAACATTGCAAGTATAAAACAAGCCAGCATTTGCCCAGAATCACAGGATGTTGAACCGATGCCGTTTCGAACCTGATTCCCCAGCTTCAAAGTCGACATCCTGCCTGTTGTAAAAAGAATTGCTGAGTATTCTGCAAGAAACCACCTTTTTTGTAATTTAATATAGCGCAAACTCGACCCGAAGGTATTAGAGCGCTGTACATGAGCACCAGTTCCATTCATTCACTTTTAGGAACACATAAAGTGATTAGCCCAGAATCACAGGATGTTAAACGAAGACTCGAACCCAGTTCCCCAGTGGCAATTCTAGTAGTTGTGCCACATCCTCTCCCAGTCTATTTAAAAGGAAGCATAGGGGAACAGTAAAGAGGAAAGCTTTTATCAATCTAGGAGGCAAGCTTTTCCACTGCACACACATAAACAAGTTTTACAGGCCTATTTAAAGAAACTGAGCTCTTGGAAGAATACTGAACGAAGCCAACAGCAAACGGAACGAGTGAAATAACGAACGCTTGTGTGAAGTGCTCAAAAGAAAGAACAAAGTAGGCCTTAAAATGGTCATAAAATGGGAGCAGTGGATGAATACTAGTACTTGGTCAATGCTGCCCGGGAGGGTTAAACACAAGTAGAGGCATGACGCATGCATGCCATGGACAAATAGTGAAAAGTAATATGAGAGCGATGATGGAGCCAGCGAATGGGAAGCCTAGGGTGGGCTGAAACCCACATATTGAATGCAACAGTCTCTTCGAGACAGCACATGCGCTGTCTAGCCAAGACCTTCAAGCAATGACAAAGCCAGTGGGTCTGAATTTAATGTGCTAATGCATTTAGTTGTAGCACATTTAAAGCACAGCACACTGGGTCGAGCAGGGTCAAAATGGAACAGTAAATAGGTCTACGCATCAAATTAAAAGTGGACCCTATTAGTGAATCAGATAGCTAAAAAAATTGGCCCATGTTTGCAAATCAGGGTAGTTTCAAACTGTACAAGTTTTTTGAAAGGTATGGGGGAATGCATGCATTCCTGCTTGCTGCCCCCTCCTACCGCTGTTGCACTGTGTGCTGCCTCACACAAATACAGGCACTCTTGCACCATGGTGCTAGGGTGCTTGCATTAAGGGCACGTATCTTTTTGTGCAGGAAGGGATAGCTTTCTGTACAAATTCATTCTTAAAAAGATTATTCCTCTTTCTATGTATGCTCCAAAATGTAGCGCACACATGGAAAGAGGAAATAACGAGGAGAAATACAGATAATTTTTTCGTTAGGCGAGGCCATTAGGGTGCAATACCAGGTTTGCTGCCATTAGTAAACCTGGCATTATGTCAAATTTTATGGGCAGATGAACAGGAACACCTATACTCCACTCCAGTAGCGGTCCGTGGAGGGAGTTCCGTGGGGCGGTGAGGCGGGGCGGGGGAGGGGCAGGGTGGGGGAATGTAAACACCGGAATATGGATGCTCAGAGGTAAGTACACATTCAAATAAATAAAACAAATTCCTTTGCGCGCGCTGCATTGCAAAATGCGATGCAGCGCGCGCAACGAAATTCGTTTTATTTATTTAAATGTGCACTTACCTCCGATCATCCATATTCCGGTGTTTACATTCCCCCACCCTGCCCCTCCCCCGCCTCGCCTCACCGCCCCACAGAACTCCCTCCACGGACCGCTACTGCTCCACTCATAGAATGCCTACCACAACAAAATGTAATGCAATGCAGCGCAAGCCGCTACGCTGCATGACATTTACAAATTCACACAAGGCAGTGCAAATGACCCCTTGCATGACTTTGTAAATACCATTTAAGGACTTGCGTTGCCTTGCAATGACTTGAGTCACCGAAGGACAATGCATGTTCTTAGTAAATATGTCTCTATGAATCTCCTTTTATACCGATAATCTTGGCTTTGTATAAGAAGATACTCTCAGCCTGTCGGTTAAAGAACCCACCAGCTGTGAGTATCTTCAAGGGAAGATGAACTTGCCTAAGGGGATGTAGAGCTTGCCATTAAAGTTAGCTCTAACCAACAAGTCAATGCAAGTTGTTCTTGAATTAATCTCAGTCACTGGTGAATAATCGGATCGCATTCCAGTCCATCATTTTAATCCACTAATTCAGTCTAGGCAGAGACCGGCCATAAGCAAACTAGTCTTCTTCCTGCACCAAGAGAAACTTTCCAGCCCAAACTACCACGCCGGGGGCACTCCAGAAGGTGCACAAGCAACGGCAGACTGGATTCTACCTACCTAGTTCTGGCCAGTGAAGAATAGCCTGAGTCATGTGGTAAAATGAGCATGGTGACATCGTCTGGGTAGACAGTAGACTTGTCAAATTTATGGCATCTACTGCAACCTAGGCCCAACTTTTCCCAGTGGAACAGGACCAAGACTGATTTGTAAGTGGTAGGTCTCTGTCTAGCGTGGCACAGAAAGCAAAAAATAATGGTCTGGAATGCAGCCCGAGCGACCGCCTGAGGCTGAGATAAATTCAAGCATTTACTCCACCACCTTGATGTATGTTGTGATAGACACCCTGAGATTTCAGGTGTAGACCTTACACCATTTCCAGGCAGAGAATGAGTTGCAAACACATTTCTGAATATCCACCAAGGCTTTCCCAAACATGCAAGACCGCTCTACGCCCTGGATCGCCCACTCCTCACTATTTATTTATGCAGATTAATACACCCTCAACGGGTAAAATGATGATTTCACATATGTAGTGCCCTTTGTGCATTTCCATCTTCCACTTGGTATTAAACAATTCATTGCTTTTGTCCAGCCTAGTTCTTCTAGAACATGTGGGATATTGATAGCAGACAGCATACTGTATTCTTGTTACCAAGGCAACATAATTAATGTTAAGCACAAATAAAACACTTAATTTCCTCTGTGGTGCTATTGCATTAGGCAGAGATGATCCACAGTATTATTTATAAATCCAATTTGCAAATTAGTTTAGTTTGTCATTCAGGCCCTTGTAGGCAATTGCATCAGCTTCATCGCATTAATCCAAGAGCATTTGCGAGCTAATGTGCCCGAGGATGTCAGTTTTTGTCGTGTCTGAATTATGTAAATCATATTCACTAGTATATTGGTTTTAGTAAGACTAACATTTGTTATAGATTCTGAGACCTTTCATAGCAACAGCAGCAACAACACAAATTATATAGGTCACTACTTAGCAGGGAAACAACCCACTGCCGCCCCTCCCCCACCCGAGGCAAATCTTTGACTTTTCTGGAATTCTCAAATAAATCTAGGAGTACACCTGGAAAATGATAGCAGTTTTAGTGTACTAGAAATATTCACATGCATACAATTTACAGATACTGCTTTTCCATAGGATATAAAATTCCACATACATGCAAATGTAATATAAAAGTGCTGGATTTTCCCCACAAAGCAATCTTTTCCCCTACACCCCCAATAAGCATGTTGGTATTCCCAGATCATTCCCATGGTGGAAACACACATATTCGTGTTCTTGACAGGAGTAAATCTGTTTGGGTTTCTAGGGTGGGAAACTAGCTCCAAATTGTTGGTAAATATTTACCAACCTACAATTTTGTGGGTGTTAGTCAACGTTTAGAGGCTGTTCCTCCTTGGAATACCCACATACCTGCCACTACAATGAGATATGTGAATTTCTAGCCTACACAATACTGGCATTCACACACGCACAGTCTGCAGATGAAACAGTTGGCCAATCCAGAGTCTGTGATTCAGATTTAAGTAATTTCTGTGTGCAAAATGAATATTTTGTGCACCTACGTTGAGCTTAGGAGTGCAACATCAATTGCAATTTGACTCATTTGGAGGTGCATGGCAGAGCTATTTTTGTTGGGGTTATTTTTACATCAAGTAGGTTAGGGCAACAGTTTGGTCTACTTGGTAAGGTGTATCCATTGTTCATTCATTTTCTCAAACTTCTTGAGAGCACTTTGATGAACACCTTTCCATCTGACATATTATCCATACTCTATACGACTGGGCAGTGCCAATGGATTTGTTGAGAGGCATGACAATACTGACCCGAACACACTAGGAAGTGATTGTGTTAGAGCACAGTTTGGCACCGTTTCTGCAGGATCAGAATCCAACGCTCTTTAGAGTTCTTTAATAAATTGTTGGCAATTAGAGTTGAGCCAAGGAACGTTTCTTTATTTCAATGATTTGAAGTGCTTTTGATTATGCAGTTGTGAAAAACCTCTTCCTTACCTCTCATATGCAGTATGACACTTCACCAGAAGAAAGTTTATTATTTTGAAAACTCAATTTTCTACTTCTCGTCATGTGAACATAAAACAAACCAAGAAGTCTTTATAGGCTACAAGGACAAAGAATGTGAACAAAAGGCGCCTATGCTTAGTACCCCACTGTGTTCTAATCTTTTCACTTTGAGATGAGGAATTTAATATGTCTTCCATACTTTCTGAACCAGGATCAAAGCCAAACCTGTCTGCACCGAGAATAGTCATCAAATGTACATCCCTTTCAAACAGATTATCCACACCCAAGGTCAATATTCGAAAGGGCCAAATAAATCATAGAAAAGTGGATTTGGCTGACAATGCCGCTTTAGCGAAAAAATTCACTGACTTGAAATAGGAGCTTCAAAAATGGTTTTCCAGCATTGTGTGGGAAGCAGGGTGAATAATTTGCACAACAAGTTCAGAATCCTGTTAAATGCCCCACACGCCCCAGTGATCTGTCCTTTCATAGAGAAGGTGTTGGTTACAATAATGGCCAAGTGTCTTTGAACATTTTTAGGAGCAGGGAGAGGACCGAGTTCTCCAGGCCAGTAGTTGTCACACCAAAAGGAATTTGCTTTGCCAAATGCAATGATCTGTGTCTTCACTCCATTCAGTTTGAAGCAGTTATCCTTCATCCACGGTATCCTTCAACCGGACGTCGATCTAGCACTCCATGAGCTTCAATGTAGTAGTTTCACATTAATTGCAATAATTGTGAAACGTCAGCATAAAAAATTATGTCGAAGCCACTAGCTCTCACAATGGCTGCAAAAGGCAATATAGATGTTGAAAAGTGTTGGAGTGAGGGATGAGCCGTGGAGGACCCCACAGGGAGCTGACACAGGATTGGGTTTGAGTGGTGGCAGATAGTTGGACTGTGATCTACTTGAGCGGAAAGACTAAAACCATCCGGAGGCCTTTGAAAATGGGCCTATCTTGTACAGTTTTTTGATAAAAGTTTAATGAAAGACCGTGTCAAAGGCTGGAAAAAGGTCATGAAGGATGAGGGTAGCCTATCAGCATATCTTCCAAATATAACATGATATGTCCTTTGGGGGTAACCCTCCCACCAGGGTTGCAGGAGTCAGGTTTCCAACCCCCTGGTGCAAAGACGTAGTCAATGTGCCAATCCAAATTAGAAATCCAGTTGGACGGAAACCCATACATAACCCACGGAGTAATACTGTGTAGGGAATATTTCCTGGCAACAGTTAGTGCCACAAGATGTGCTCCGGCACACAGTGGGAACTCCAAACCATCTTTCGGTAATGAATAACACACTCAAGGAATACACTAAGTAACAGGACATCAATTTTAAAATGCTTGTTTTAAAGTACTAAACTAGTGCATCAAATATGAATTGTATCCCCACAGAATATGAAAAAAAGGCAGTGAAGCATGTCATGGACAATGAAAACCGCAAGAAAAATGCTAACATGGTCATTCATTTCTATAATCCTAATGCCCTCATGCCATTTCTAGGCTATAGTTAAGGGCGTGAATCGCAACTCACTATGCATGTCTCTTACTCTTATGTTGCCATCTGAAGCTTACAAACAGTTGTGTAGATACATATATGTATAAATGTATGTCTTCACTGTTCATCACTCATACAGTGTATTTCCTGCCTACCTCTCAGTCCCACACCCTTTGGCTTATGTTATCCGCCATACATTATTTACTTACATATGGAAATAATCGTTTTGCACACCATTTCTGGCTGAAAGTTTACAGCTAATGACTCCCACACATTCTCCCAACATGCTCCATGAGTAATGAACAACATTCCAGGTACTCTGAGTGGGACTTCCCTTCACATCCTTGAAACATGATATGAAGGTTAACCAGCTATTCAAACATCTGCAAATCATGTAAATAAGATATTTCATCTAGCTATGGAAACAGTGCACTCTGGATCCTGCCTCCCTGAGCCCACATGTCCTAATATTATCCATCTATCTTGCTTTAACAAGGTATCCTCAACACATCACCCTGTTCTATTCATGAACAAATCCCTTACCTAGCACCTTATGTGCTCCAGTGATACCCAAATGATAAAGCGTGTCACATTTGTTGCGCCTTCCGAAGGTCCTTTCTATTAAACAAGTTTTGCCACTTACATTGGTTGCCAGAGCGCTTGCTTGTATGAAATATTGTAGATGTGTAGCTATCATATCAATCCCTGAATGGGAGCTATGTTTTAATTTAGCGTAAAGCACTCTGATTTCCTCCCAGGCCAGGTTTGCGGTGTTGAAAAACATGATTACACAGACTAACAAACAAATGCATAAATAAACAAATCTCTGCCCTGTGACTTTATAGGGTACTATCTTTACTTCTTACTTTTGACCCACTGAGAACGCCAACCTTTCATATAGCACACAGTTTGTAATAACAATGGCAATTTTGTTTCCTACCCGCTTAAAGTACTCTAAAACTTTGGAACTATTGCACATTTACATTCTGTGTTGTACATTGTACATTCAGGCTCACTATTCTAGTGAGTGTAGCTCCATTATGCTTCATTATGCAAGAACTGCACACACTGGTAAAGTTTAAATTATTCTGGGTATTCCAGAAGATGGCTTGGGATAGACTTGCAATGGCCTCCTGGCGCTAAGGACTTTGTCAATGTGCCAAAGTGAGAGAGAAATCCCATTGAATGCAACCACTCCACAACCCACTGAGCAATATTTCAGTTATATGAGTTTCAGTTAATGATTAATACTGAAAGATATCACAGAGATAATCAATGGAAACCAAACTTTCTTTAATCATGGAAAGGCACACTCAAAAACACTAGGAAACAAGGGATATATTTGACAGATTTATTTTTAAAATCAAAATCCTATCCTAGTGCATGCAATATATGCTGTAACATATCACAACATATCGGTGAATGCATAAAGCTTTCTTTATGTCAATATTTAAAGTCCCACCCTCACCTCTTAGGCTAGCTAAACCACTCTTACCATCAAAGAAAGGTCTTATTCAAGTTTCAAAGATGGATCACACAGGCATACACCCTCTGAACAATTAAGCCAATGCTCAGTGAAATAGCAACATCTGCTGTTCTCGTGTGTGTCAAAAGGAAGGCCCATGAGCCCACAGAGTGAAGGCTGAGTGCACCTCCCTGCAGCCTTCAGCAAAGGAAGATGATATGGTTCTGCATTGGGCTTCGTCCAGAGTCTCTGGCGTGAAATCTCCTCTGTCTTTTCACACCCTGTTCTTAGTTTCTATAAAATGTCTTGAATCTTTTAGAATAGACAATCACTAGAGAAAGACCGTGCCATTCTTTCACTTCTTTCCTTCTGTGAAATGTTTTGTTTTAATACCAATTAATGAAAAGAGAATTCAATCAAAGCTTGTCTATCACCCCAAATAATAACCGGAACAAGAGATTTGATTCATATAAACTAATATGAATATATTCGAGCAGACTTGGTATATCATGTGGCAAGGGTTAACAGCAAAAGTAAAAGGGTGCTTTATATACCATCTCTAACTAATATCCAGCATACATAATTCAAAAATTGGGAATACCTGAAAGGAAAAGCATAAAAGCCATAACACCCTAGCTTGTTGCAGCAAGTGTGAAGGCCTTCTCATACTCTTTCCACAAGGAGAGACCAACACCTGCTTATTAGAGCCTATTTGAAGTATTGTTTCATCACATGTTCTTTCACTAATGTGTTTACATGTAGAAAACGTGTATAAACACAGCAATACAATGTATGGATTTAGCATTGCATGCTTCAACTGACCAGGGAACAAAGCTCTGGTCCACAGGAATGGCATTTTGTCTTCAACCTGGCTATTGTGCATTAAACGTGCGTTGGACTTCTATGAGTTATCCTGAGTGTCTGCTTTCTTTGACACCATGACTCTTGTCTCTTCCTCTGGTCACTTCCTTCTGATCTCCATCAACCTCTTGATTTACCAGCCTCTATGCTCCCACATTCCATGAAGTCTGCACCACTATCATACAGGGTACCTTCTAATGTTGATGGCCTCACTGCTATTCTTTCTGGGACTCCATAGTGGGTGCACTCACTCTATTTCTTATTCCTCCTGTTCAACACTCCAATGTTATGATGTGCCCAGTCAACAGTGTAGAACCAAGAAAAGCCCACCTCAAGGAGGAGTGGGGGCTTGGCGGTGCAGGAATCACCCGAGTCTACTCTTACCCTCCTTATATAATAAAGTGGACTCGGAAACCTTTGTCGGCAGAGAGAACCACCTTTATTACAATAGCCCGGTCTATGGAACAGAGTCCCAAGCTAGTCAGAGACAAAACCCAGGAGGCTGCTGCTTTACTCCACAGCGAACAAGCCTTATATACATTTTTACTCCACTCTTTTGGCATTCAGTCCATTGTTCAATCAGGAAGGTGTTTGCAGTTGATAACCTGATCAAGGCGATGTTTGTAGTTGATGACCTGATCAAGGCGGTGTTTGTAGTTGATGACCTGATCAAGGCGGTGTTTGTAGTTGATGACCTGATCAAGGCTCGGCATTCAGACCATTGTTCAATCAGCTTGATCAAGGCTCAGCATTCAGACCATTGTTCAATCAGCTTGATCAAGGCTCGGCATTCAGATCATTGTTCAATCAGCTTGATCAAGGCTCGGTCAGTCAGACCATTGTCCAGATAACCTGATCAAGGTGTCAAGGATGTTTACCAAGCAGGAAGCAGAAGATGAAAAACAAGCTTGTTTACACAGGGCGTAGGTGTCTCATGGCTTTCTGTTGATGAATTGGCTAACTGCAAAGAACAGGGGGACTTGGGTATGCGATAGTTTTGAGCGTCATCTGAAATGGAGGCTGTAGGCAGGGTTTTGTCACGAGATGGCAAGGAATGGAGGAATGTAAGGAAATTAATAGAACCTAGTGAAAACTCTTTTTCTTCAACTGCATGCAAAAGTAAAAAAAAAAAAAAGAAAAGGAAGTTTGCATACTGCTGTCAAAGCCTTATGTTTCCTCAGTCCATGTGGTACTTTAATAAGTATGAAGTCATCTACTGACATCCAATGTGTTCCAATAAAGACCTGCTTGTGCGCTGTTTGTTACATTTTCATCTTTTCCTCGTAAAAACCTCACCTTAATTATCTCAAATTAGATAATATAGAAAAAAAGCAATTGTTTTGCATAATTGCGACATTGAATTCCTTTCATGGAAGTGAAGAGCGCCATGTTACAAATGCTATTTTGCTTTGAATCTTCAAGCATTGTTCAGTACGGTTTCTGACAGTAAAAGCAATGTATTTATTTTGTCTGTCTTAATACAATAGCAGTACTTATTTCTGCTTTTGTCAGACAGGCAAAGGCAGTCAGTGGACTTCTGTCAGAGTGGGGTAGATGTGATTGTATTTCTTCAGGCCTTAATGACACTTGCTGTTGTATGTATGATGCTTCTATAGGGGACCAATCTGGAGTCTGAGAGGCATTTGAGCAGGGCATTGCCACCATCAAGATGGGGGAGTGCAAAGGCTTGGGTTCCAATCTGTCCAGGTTTGTGCAGTTGGGAAAGGCAGACAGCATGAATTCTCTTTTGGTACTATTACACTTCAAGTAGGTAATGGACATCCAGGTCTGGATGAGGGGCAAGTATTCTTGAACTGTTGGATGCCGGAAGCAGTGGAGACGTTCAAATACAGATGTGTGTCATCAGCGTATTGGTGAATTTTGATGTTGATTATCCGTAAGTAGAGCCAAGAGCCTCCATGAAGGCGATGGTTGATGTTGATTTGACCTTGAAGTTGTGCATGGACTGCTTTTTCAGTGATCTTGCTGATGAAGGGTAGATGAGCACAACTCTATAAATCACGTTCTGATGCTATCACAGACTTTGCCTGAACAAAAAGAAAACAGTACTAGCAAACTCAGTGGGCTAAAGAGCCCATCCAGGGAACTCTAGCACCATCTGCAGACGTAAATCCCAAAAGGTAGCCTTGGCCTGACAAAGCAGCAAAACAAAAGGCTACCTTTTGGGTTAATCATAATTGTAAACGCCACATTGCGGACCTTGTCTTCTCAGCATCACCAATGATCCAGGACAAGCCTTCCATAACCGTAGACTGGAACGACAACCTCGATGGTAGACCGGACACCCTTGGGTTGTAGTCCCCCAAACCTTTTGCCTTCACCCTGCCTGTTTTGCTGAATTCATTTTTGTTGGCTTTAGGAATCTGCACACTTTACTGCTTTACTGCTAACCTGTGCTAAAGTGCTTGATTCTTATGAGCATGCTCCACACACTGAATGCTTCAGATCATGGGAAGAAGGACGTCTTGGATGTGCAAGCATTTTTGTGTGAACCGTGTTTCTGTGATTAAGAGTGCACCAAAATTGTGACAGATGATGAGGTCTGCAATGTCTGTAACATGGAGTGATGTAGAACGTGTATTGACGAGCATGGGATGGAGCTTATGTTTGATAGTTTGAGGTTGTTTAGTGATTAGTGGAATATGAATAAGATTGGGTCTATGTGTTGTCAGGATTCTACATGTGTATTTTTGTAGTCTAGATGTGGGTGTGATTGTTGCAATTGGCAATGTGGTGTGCTGGGTGAGGCACAGTCAAAACAGAATATGCACTCCGTATGTTTTAACCCCAAGATACACCATATTATGCTTGTTCCCTGCCACTTCCCTGTCAGGGATAACATTTAAAGTGTATGCATCACTGAGATGGGGATACTGGTCTAATTTGTCGTATCAAGCGATTACGATTATTTCTTGGTTTATCAACTTCAACCCTCGGATGTAATAAAAGGTACAGATTTGTATTACTCCTCCTATTAATATTCTTCGTAAGGCGTATTTTGTTTCTCAGGATCTCCCTTACTGTTATGTTCAATGTTTATCTATCAAAGAAAGAAGTCATATCCCACTTGTGAGTGAATCTATCCGCTCACTAAAACACATCAATTTTATTTTTTGCTTTTTTGACCTTTAGGGTTGGAACACTTCTGGGGTTTGCTAGACATGCTCAAGCATTTCTCTGTGAGGAACGTTAGTTTAGGAACTCCGACTGTGGCTATAAATGATACCATTGACTTCTGAAGGCACCATCCACCCTGTGTTAGGGAACTATATTTCTCTGCAGTATTCTGAGTTTGCAGTGACACTGCATGATTGTGGTGCACCCTCAGGATCAAATAACTATGCGAGACCTGTTTGGACCTGTTGGGGCTGGTGGTTTCCGGATGGACGATCACTCTACTCTTTTCAGGACCCACATTTTGCTGTACAAATCAGACCCTATTCACATTCCTACTTTCACAACCCAAAATGGCTCAATTTGTGCATAACATCTATCCACAAAAGCATACCCGTTGAACATAAAAGGTTTTACTACTGTATAATTCCACACCACAAGTGCGTATAATTAAGCAGTAGTAAACCCAGGGACGGGGTTGGGTCCGGGAGGATCAAAGCATGGTCTGCCTTGCAAGTCTGTTGACATTCAGAAACTTCCTTCAAACACCAAGTCACACTAGAAACTTCAGATTTATTCCAGAAAAGTATTGGAGTAGATCTCTTTCCTGGATGGGAAGGGGAACTGAGCACTCCCAAACCATTGTAGGTGGGGAGGGGAGTAGGGGAAGGAGATTCTTCACGGAGAAAAAATATTTACCCATGCAGAAAAAAAGAGAAAGAAAAGAATTACATTCACAAATGCCATTGCATTTCCCCTTTGTGGGGGTATAGCCTGCCCATAACTCCACACTTGTGACAATAGCCGATGTCACAAGACATTCCCAGAAGCATGCCTGGAAAACTGAGCTTGGTACAGCTTCCCAGGGGTACATGGAGCGTTTGTGAAATCACAAAAGTGATACATTGCCATCTGGCCCAGAAATGAGTTTATGGATGTGAATGTGTGGCTTTTCTTTGGGAGTCAGTCCACTCACTGCTTTTGGTGTAAGAGGAGTACACGCTGTGCTACGTTTCAAGGATGGGTTTTTATTAACACCTCTCAAGAGGACACCCTACACAGTTTGATTAACAGGATGAAGCATCATCTGGAGGGAGGGAAATGAAAGCTGGCATAAATGTCCTGAAACCCTCCTCTTCTGGGATTTCTTGGCTTAATGTTCAAAGGTAGATCTCAAGAATAGAAACTTCTAAAGCAAATGTGCCTTGAAGACTGTATCTTCAGCAGGGGATGTAGGGAACTACAAAGTTCGGTGATCCTTGCGGCTCACTCTGGAGATCCGAGGACCTCTAGGACTCCCGGACTGAAGGGGAGCTCGGCTTCCACATCCACTGCCACCTCTCCCTCTCCCATGCTCTTATCCCTGGGTGCAGCAGTGTAGGGTCTGGCTAGCAATGCAGGTTGTGTTTTGCATTTTATTACCCTATAATCTAAATTAACAAAATAGTGGCACTGGTCAGTCCCTCCTATGCTGCCTTAATGAAACTCCCCCCACCCCCTTCCCTTTCCCCACCTAGGAGCTTTTACAAAAATGGGAAGTCTGTGTCCAACAGAGAGGAAGTGTTGCAAGTTATGCATTGCAAGTTATGCATTGCAAGTTATGCATTGCTTCTTCTGTTTTGGACACAGCCTTTCCAGTGTTGCAGATGCTATATTCTGCAGTCACTACATGTGTCCTAAAGGAATAGGTTTTTAGCATCATATGGCTCCAGGGTGGCCAGGCTTTTGCAAGGAGGATGAAAGAGAAGGAGAGACAAGGAAAAGGGAGGAGAGAGAGCTAAGGAGAGGAGAAAAAGTGAGAGAAAGGAGGAGAGTGAAAGAGAAGGGAGAGAGAGAGCGGAAGAGTTAAAAGAGAGAGAATGAAAGATAAAGAGAAAAATAGTGAGATACCACATGCGGCCAAGTCAGAAGGAGAGTGGGATTAGAGACAGTGAAGATATATATATATATAAGTATATATATCCACAATCCTGTTTTGCCCGAGTTCCCCCAACAGACAGGTATGGACCACAACGTCTTTTTTTCTAGCTTCAGTGCGGTTTATTGCATAGATGTCAGCAGTTTCTTCGACAGCAAGTGCCCAGCATTACGCGTTTCGACAGTGAAACACTGTCTTGATCACATGATGTACCAAGGGCCAATCAGCAATAAATAGGAGTGCAAATAGTGAAAATAACTGGTGTTCTTCGCCCGCCTTTTCTAAAAGCATGAAGCAAGTAGAAATACTATAACAATTCAAGTTCATACAATATGAAAATTACATTGAATGTTATATTGGGCAATATTATGTGCAAAATACAAAGTGAACAATAACGTGCTAGTGCTTAAATAATAAAATCAAGTCCTCATTAATCACCAGTTATTTAAAAACCATAACTGTTAATACTTTTTAAGACAAGACCGTAAGATGCTAGACAAAAAAGTTCAATCTACCAAATGTCATAAAGTGCTAGTGCATTATTGCTATCCTTTTCAATCCAAATTAGTGCAGCATATCAGCATAGTAATAGGTAATCATGAAAATGGATTGACATTGTCACCGATTGCCTGACATAAATAGCTAGAGCAAAAAATGATGTAACTAAACTCATATAAGGCAATCACTATTTACAATATCACAATAAGGAGAAATGACTTGGCCAGATACCTAAAAACATATACAAAAAAACACTAAAAAATTGCCCCTAATTAAACCCCGGCATCAGCCATGTAAAAGACAAGTAAAACAAAAGGTTAAAACTGGAAAATCCAGATGAAACCAATAGTAAAAACTCGTCTAAAACTAGGCTAAAACCACGGAATAAACATGGAACGATAAAATGGGTTACATGCAGGTACAGTTAAGAATCCAGTGCATTATACATGATACAGTATAAAAAATGATGCACATCCTCTCCTGTGTTAAGACCATTCAGCATTTTTGTGTCGAGTATTAATATGTAGTGAGACTCTAGCTGTCTAAGCTTCTTCTCCCTGTTACCACCTCTGAGTGATCTAGGCACTGAATCGATTACAAAGTAACTAAATTCTTTAGTATCGTTGTTATGTACATGTTTGAAGTGCCTGGCCACCGGGTAACTAGGATCAGAGTTCACTATGGCCCTTAAATGCTGAAGTATGCAGTTAAAAACTTTGTAGTTTGGTACTGCCTACATACTTGAGTTTGCATGAACATTCTAATACATAGACTGCAAACTCAGTATAGCACGTTAACAGATTTGGGATTTTCATGGATTTAGGGTCAAATGCTGTTATCACTTCATTTGTATTTTTCCCAAACTTACACGCTCTACATGAACTGCATTTAAAAAATCCTGCTCTGATTGATAGCCAGTTGGATGTAGCAGCAACCTCAGGACTGGTTTTTACCAGTGCATCCCTCATAGAGGGTGCACGTCTAAAAGTAATCATGGGTAACTCTGGCACCAATTGTGACATCGTCAAATCTGTTTTAACAATGGGCCAGTTTTTATATATGATCTTCCTGAATTGCTTTTCTTGCTGACTGTAAGATTTGATAAGTCTCACTGTATCTCATTGCTTTAGTTGGTCTCTGTTGTCCCTGCCAGGAGTGTCTGTACTCATAGGCCTGTATATGTCTCCTTCATTAGTGAGGTTATTTGCTTTGCTCATGGCCAATTTTAGACCAATCTCCTTAAATCCACGACTCCTAAATCTCTGGAATGCCTCATTCTGACAGTTTTTGAGGTCTTCATCTGAGTTGCAGATGCGTTTTATCCGTAAAAATTCCCCATATGTAAGTATATATATATATATAAAAAACGGTTGCTTCAGCAAGTGCGAGCGCACCCAAAAGGTAAGTAATCATCCATTGGACTTGTGTGATGTCTCGTTTATTAATAGCGCCTGACGCGTTTCGGAACATTTTCTTCATCAAAGGCATCAATTTCAAAGTCTCGCGTTGCTGCTGCACTCTATTCAAACTGTCCGCCCTCCAATGGGCTACTCTTATGAGTCCCAGTGCCTCCTGGTAATTGTAGTGCAGCAGTCCACATTATGACCCAAATGGGGAGAAAAAATTTATAAAACACGGCCCCACAATGAGCCGCCGAGGCACAACACAGTCCATGATCCAAAGGCTTATCTTTCCACATATGGGGCGTCGGCAGATTCCTCGCCCCGTGGCCCCATGTCATCCGCTGGGTGGTGCGCTCACCGCGCCCGGAGCCGGCGCGCATAACATCAAAAAACGGTTGCTTCAGCAAGTGCGAGCGCACCCAAAAGGTAAGTAATCATCCATTGGACTTGTGTGATGTCTCGTTTATTAATAGCGCCTGACGCGTTTCGGAACATTTCCTTCATCAAAGGCATCAATTTAAAAGTCTCGCGTTGCTGCTGCACTCTATTCAAACTGTCCGCCCTCCAATGGGCTACTCTTATGAGTCCCAGTGCCTCCTGGTAATTGTAGTGCAGCAGTCCACATTATGACCCAAATGGGGAGAAAAAATTAATAAAACACGGCCCCACAATGAGCCGCCGAGGCACAACACAGTCCATGATCCAAAGGCTTATCTTTCCACATATGGGGCGTCGGCAGATTCCTCGCCCCGTGGCCCCATGTCATCCGCTGGGTGGTGCGCTCACCGCGCCCGGAGCCGGCGCGCATAACATCAAAAAACTGTTGCTTCAGCAAGTGCGAGCGCACCCAAAAGGTAAGTAATCATCCATTGGACTTGTGTGATGTCTCGTTTATTAATAGCGCCTGACGCGTTTCGGAACATTTCCTTCATCAAAGGCATCAATTTCAAAGTCTCGCGTTGCTGCTGCACATTATGACCCAAATGGGGAGAAACAATTAATAAAACACGGCCCCACACTTGTGTGATGTCTCGTTTATTAATAGCGCCTGACGCGTTTCGGAACATGGGCTACTCTTTGGGTCATAATGTGGACTGCTGCACTACAATTACCAGGAGGCACTGGGACTCATAAGAGTAGCCCATTGGAGGGCGGACAGTTTGAATAGAGTGCAGCAGCAACGCGAGACTTTGAAATTGATGCCTTTGATGAAGGAAATGTTCCGAAACGCGTCAGGCGCTATTAATAAACGAGACATCACACAAGTCCAATGGATGATTACTTACCTTTTGGGTGCGCTCGCACTTGCTGAAGCAACCGTTTTTTGATGTTATGCGCGCCGGCTCCGGGCGCGGTGAGCGCACCACCCAGCGGATGACATGGGGCCACGGGGCGAGGAATCTGCCGACGCCCCATATGTGGAAAGATAAGCCTTTGGATCATGGACTGTGTTGTGCCTCAGCGGCTCATTGTGGGGCCGTGTTTTATTAATTTTTTTTCCCCATTTGGGTCATAATGTGGACTGCTGCACTACAATTACCAGGAGGCACTGGGACTCATAAGAGTAGCCCATTGGAGGGCGGACAGTTTGAATAGAGTGCAGCAGCAACGCAAGACTTTGAAATTGATGCCTTTGATGAAGGAAATGTTCCGAAACGCGTCAGGCGCTATTAATAAACGAGACATCACACAAGTCCAATGGATGATTACTTACCTTTTGGGTGCGCTCGCACTTGCTGAAGCAACCGTTTTTTATGTTATGCGCGCCGGCTCCGGGCGCGGTGAGCGCACCACCCAGCGGATGACATGGGGCCACGGGCGAGGAATCTGCCGACGCCCCATATGTGGAAAGATAAGCCTTTGGATCATGGACTGTGCTGTGCCTCGGCGGCTCATTGTGGGGCCGTGTTTTATTAATTTTTTCTCCCCATTTGGGTCATAATGTGGACTGCTGCACTACAATTACCAGGAGGCACTGGGACTCATAAGAGTAGCCCATTGGAGGGCGGCAGTTTGAATAGAGTGCAGCAGCAACGCAAGACTTTGAAATTGATGCCTTTGATGAAGGAAATGTTCCGAAACGCGTCAGGCGCTATTAATAAACGAGACATCACACAAGTCCAATGGATGATTACTTACCTTTTGGGTGCGCTCGCACTTGCTGAAGCAACCGTTTTTTGATGTTATGCGCGCCGGCTCCGGGCGCGGTGAGCGCACCACCCAGCGGAGGACATGGGGCCACGGGGCGAGGAATCTGCCGACGCCCCATATGTGGAAAGATAAGCCTTTGGATCATGGACTGTGTTGTGCCTCGGCGGCTCATTGTTCGGCCGTGTTTTATTAATTTTTTCTCCCCATTTGGGTCATAATGTGGACTGCTGCACTACAATTACCAGGAGGCACTGGGACTCATAAGAGTAGCCCATTGGAGGGCGGACAGTTTGAATAGAGTGCAGCAGCAACGCGAGACTTTGAAATTGATGCCTTTGATGAAGGAAATGTTCCGAAACGCGTCAGGCGCTATTAATAAACGAGACATCACACAAGTCCAATGGATGATTACTTACCTTTTGGGTGCGCTCGCACTTGCTGAAGCAACCGTTTTTTTATATATATATATATATATATATATATAGAATAGCATCTGTGACCATGCATTCCAAAACTACGCATGGCTTAACAACGCAGTCAATAGAACGACTGTGTCGTTACCACAAGTTCCATCACAATGCAAGTCATTACAATGACTTGTTTTAGGGAAGTGCTGGACTTTGGAATAGTTTAAATTACTATTCAAACTCCAGTCGGTGTATTAGTAGGGAAGGTTTTGGACTTAAAATCCAACACCAGTCCAACATAGCATTCCCTAAAGCAAAGTAAAATACTGAAAAAATAAAGGTTACAGGGGCATTATAGTTAGGCTCAGATTTTACTCATGTGAAACCAGTGAAATGCATCAGTTATAGTTACCTGAGCTAACTATAACTTACATATTACATCACTCATGACAGTCAGTTACATCACTGATGATATTACTGATGGCATCTCAAATCACATCACTGATGACATCATCACGCGAGAGTAAGTGTTTTTAAGATTTATGGGTGCTAAACCTATATACTAAACTACGATAAAAGTTAGATTAGTATACTAGTTGTACTACTAATGAGTGATGCTATCTCCTACATGTGTGATCTGAGTGGGTGTGTAACTGTCTGAATATGTGTGTGAGTGGGTGTGTGAGTGGCTGTATGGGTGTGGAAGTGCATACATCAGTGACTATGGGTGAGTGAGTGGATTTCTGACTAGGTCTGTAGGTATGTGAGTGGTTGTGTCAGTGGTTGTATGGGTGTGTGAGTGGATATCTGAGTGGTTGTATGGGTGTGTGAGTGGTGTTGTGTGTTTGTGTAAGTAAAAATAAAGTGAAATCTTACTGTCAGGTTTTAATGTTGTTCAACCAAACAAATCCAAAGATGGCTAGAATTCCCCATTTCTTTCCAAATTAAGACAATCAAATCCGGCAGTGTTGACTTCCTGTTCACTCCTGTTTTCTCCATCAATGCTTTGCTCAAGGTCTACAGGTTGTGATCCACAGATTTAAATGAAAAATAGTCCATACTAGACATGATGTAAATAACAGGAAAAACTCCATAGGTCTCCTCCACAGCCACATGTGTAAAATATATAGCAACCCTAAAAACCTAGCCATCCATATGAAAGTTACACTCAGAGGGAAAAAAGACAACAGTGTTGTCACAGAACTACTATAGTACTCTGCAATGATGCACCCTCAGATTAAGCAATTCCAAAGAAATGACAACTACTGCCAGATATAAATATATGTGCACACACATGTGGGTGTGTAAGTAGTTCTATGGGTGTGTAAGTGGGTGTGTAAGTGGCTGTATGGGTGCATAAGTAGGTATGTGAGTAGCTGTGTAGTTGGTGAGTGGGTGTGTGAGTGACTATGTTGCTGAGTGAGTAGGTGTGCCAGTGGCTGTTTGGGTGAGTGAGTGGCTGTGTGAGTGACTGTATGGGTGAGCGAGTGGGTGTCTGAATAACTGTTTGAGTGACTGACTGGGTGGGTGTGTAAATGGCTGTATGGATGAGTGAGTGGCTGTTTCAGTTTGGTTAAGTGTGTTGGTGTGTGAATGGTTGCATTGAAGATAGCGTGTCTGTGTGAATGACTATATGGGTGAGTAAGCAGATATGAGAGTGCTTGTATGGATGCATGAATGGGTATGTAAGTGGTTGTGTGGATGTGTGAGTGAGGGTGTGAGTGCTTGTATGGGTGAGTGAGTGGCTGTGTTGAGAAGCTATATGGGTGAGTGGGTGGGTATGTGAGTGACTGTGTGGGTAAATAAGTGAGTGTGTGAGTAGCTGTATGAGTGAGTGTGTGGCTATGTGACTGGCTGTATGGGTGAGTGAATGGTTGTATGAGTGGCTGTTTGGGGGAGTAAATGGTTGTGTGAATGGCTGTACGAGTGAGTGAGTGGGTGTGTGAGTGGCTCTATGGAGGAGTGATTGGGTGTGTGAGTACTGGTATGGGTCTGTGAATGGGTATGTGAGTCGTTGTGTGGGTGTGTGAGTGGGTGCACAAGAGGTTTTATGGGGGTGTAAGTGGGTGTGTAGGTGGTTCTGTGAATCATGTCATCAGTGATGTAATTTGAGATATAATCAGTGATGGTACTGACCACGTCATGAGTGATGTAATATGTGAGGTCATAAGCAGTGCATTGCAGGGGCAAAACTTATTGTCAGCTGAGGTAACTATAACTGTTGAATTTCACTGGATTTGTACAAGTGAAATCTGAGCCTAACTATAACATCCCTGTAACATTTGTTTTCTTCAGTGAAATTCTATGTTTTTTTCGCAATCACTTTTGCTTTCAGAGCGATCGCGATGACTTTCACTTTTACGGCCGCGTGGCGTTACTTTTACTGCCGCGCGGCCAATGCTTGTTCTTTCCTTTTATTAGGTCTTCCACTGGGAGCAAACCAAGGCTGTTTGGGACCCCAGCAGTGTGCATCACTGGGAACATGAGAGAGCATTGTCCATGTATGTTCAAACCCTTGGGTATTCCTACCCCTCCACCCCAATCACGTTTTCTAATGGAGAGCCCTCAGTAATTGCTCTTGAAGGATGATGACTTACTCTAGCGCTAGGACTAAAGTAAGACCTACTCTAGCGCTGTGACTAGGTGAAAAAGTAGAATTAGCTGTGGATAAACGGACGAATGTGCGTTCCACCATGAAAGGTCTGGGTTATGCGTGCATTTTAAGAGACTTGCACCTGGCCTAATACAAGCCATATTTCGAGCCCACGTGACGTCGTGCCACAATTTGCTGAGGTGAAGCTGAATGGATGCCACGCACCCTGGGCGGCCCTGGAAGCAGTTGGTTGCCCTTCCGCGCATGCAGGTGCCCCTGCCACTTTGCAGAAATTAACGTGCGTCATCTTTCACCGGCCGTGACACACGTTGGAGCGCTCGGCTCAGTATGCACAGCTTCACAAACAAACGCGCCCCCGTCGACCCCCGCCCGCGGAGAACGGGTCAGCGCCAGCGGGCAGCAGATCGCCAGGGTGCGTGGGCAGGGCGAAGAGGGCTTCTGGTGTGACAATACATTCTGCTGTCAGCACCCAAGGGTTTCTACAACTACCACTTTCAAGCTCACGTGTATGTTTTTCTTTCGCGCGGGCTCTTCTCGAGTCATTGGGCTTGGTTTGGAGATGAGTACTAATCCTCCAATTTATTGGGGAAATGCTAAACAAGAGAATATTCCACTATTATAGGGTGGTGGAAGAAATTCTGTATGTTGGGTTATCGTATGTGCAAAAGGACGAGTGTTCTGAGCTTGACGCGCTCCTCCTCTCATCATAAATGGATACTGGCTTGAGTGCTGGACTGAAAAATCCTGGGCTTGCCCGTAGCTCCTAGTCTTATACACAGTTATTACTGAGGGTGACTCCACACTCCAAGTAACAGACTAAAGCAAGTAAGTTGTGAAGTTGGTGTGCTTCCTTTGTTTTAACCAAGACATATTTCCTTCCAGAGCGAAACGTGTCAGATTCAGCATTACCACACAGCAAGCTCTTAAAAAACTTGTATCTGGACCTGGAAAATACCTTATTCAACATGATAATGAAGAGATCTGTTTCTAGAGACGATGTTAAAAACAAGCCAACGAGTAGAAAGTACAATAATACAAAAACGAATGTTGATATGTGCCACAATAATTTCAACCAAGTAACATAATGAAGACTTTAGTAAAGCAGCAACACTACCAAATATAGTTATGTGTCAGAAAAGCAGTAGAAATTATAGTCTGGCATATATATGTTATCGTGTGCACTCAAACTGAAGCAAAACGTTCTGTAAAATATTTTAATATTGGAATTTCTTTCATTATGTGCTTGCGTACATGTTCACACTCCTCCTCCCTCCCACCATTGAGTTTCTATAAATTCTTTTATAATGCATCTTTAATATGGCCACATTTTTCCTTGTAGAAACACGCACATTAAAAATGCAACATTATCAGCTATGCGTATACAAATAGGTGAAAGAAATCAAATCACACAAAGCCCAGTGTTTTAGTGTGATTTCCATTCAAGACACTGTCTTGGGGAAACAAAAAAAACTTTAATTCTGTCTCAATATATGCATCACAATAAACACCTTTAAATACGGTATTCATACAAAATTGTGAACAGTGCAATAACTGTTTCATAACACAAATACTTTGTAGCAGGTATAACAATGTTTTGCAACTTGACATAATTGAACCAATAAATGAATCCTATACATACTGTTCCCACTTGACATTCGTTCTCCAGAACACCACTCTCACATACAGATGTTATGTAGGATGATAAATGCTAGATCAGCATTTGTTGAACTGAAGAAATTCATGATACAGTGTTTGATACACAAATTCAGAACTTATGTTCCTGAAAGATAGTTACCTAGCACAATCTGATACCCCCAAGAGGCAGGGTAAATCTTATGCACATGTTACAATTAAAAGAGGTGGGAGTTAGCAATTTTCTCAGAGAACTAGTTCATAAAAGTTACCACTTCTATGAGTTAGGAAGGGACTAAGTCTGACTTGATGTATCCAACTTGGGAGGTTTCTAAAACGTCATCTGTTACATGCAGGCAGGCATATTGGCCACCAAAGTATGAAGCCTATTGTTTTAGTTCTTTTTTGTTTAATGCATGTATTTTTTTTGTAACTGTTTAGGTGGGAAATCTTACAAGTGAATCTTAACACTTCATTGATCAGGCTCATCAGTCATCATGGGTTGCTGAAAGAAATTAGAGCCCTAACTATTCTGTAGATACTCCTCACATGACTCCAGTAATATTATAACTCCCTTCAAAAGGAAAATGGCAACTCTATTCTAATAAAAATTGTCTCCTAACATCATCTGATCATTAAAGTATTCTCTTTCAGTATTCTTTGCTTATGCCCCCAAATCACAAGAGAGCATCTACTTGTACTGCATTTAAATAAATCAGGCGGTCTGTTAGGTGAAGCTCTAAGGAATAAATACTCTGGAATTTGATGGAAGAATGTGCAATTAACTTCACAGATTTGCTTGCCTTGGATGAGCTTACTGTAGGTGGTCAAGAAAAATTCAGTCTCAAACAAATTGTTGGTCTATGCCAGCATTAAAACATAAGGGAGGAATCCGTACAAGAAATAGGAAAAAACGTTTTGTGAAAAGATAACATTTTTAAAAAAAAACCAGACTTGATTACAAGGTAATTGGAAAACAGAAGCATTCTTGCAACAAAAATTGTAGAAACCAAATGCAAGGGCCTTATTGTGTATAGTACACTTGCTGCTATCAATGGAACCCTTAGAATCATGCATTCCTTTCCCTCAAATGATATGTGAATAAATAGCACAAAACTTTCATGACAAAATTATTACTAGCAGGAAGAATTTGAAGGTGATTGCAAAGCAACATGCCTTTTGAAACATGCCTGAAACACCTTTAATAAATAAATTGCTGATCACCCTACAATCCACTGACCATTTGTAGACCTTCATATTCAGAATGGTATTGGAGAATGAGGTGGAGAGGCGATTCTCAAAACCTAAAGAATTGGAACAAGGATAGGATTCCAGCTTGTATTTGCTCCTATGTTCCTCGCTAAGACTTTTGCTAAATATATTATCAAATTAGTGAATGCCTCATATGTTGGGAGGAGTTTACTTTTGCCTCTCAAGCATATTGTAATCATGTTTCTTCCTTAAAAGAAAATAATTAAACTCTAGGTGACCTGGTGAATCACTGACTTCACACAGACCTTTCCAACTGTGCACCGCTTTCTTGACCAAAACCAATTGGTTTTAGGCCACATCAAGTCAAGGATGTGTTCCTGCTGTCTTGCATACATATATATACATATATATATATATATATATATATTATCTACTGGCGGTCGCCAGTAGATAGTTATAGTTAGGACCGTGTTACCATAGGAAATCTGAAAATTCTATTTTGAATAACTTTGGCGCCGGTTGATGAATCCTCGCGAAATTTTCAAAACTAATGGGGCGCTCCGCTCAGCTCCTACCCTGACAGTCTCGGGGTGATTCGTCAAGCGGGGGCCGAGAACAAAGGGGGGTCCCAAAACGCATTTTCCCCATGTTATTTTCCATAGGACCTTTAGTCGAAGGTACAGCCCGAACGGCTGAACAGAATTACTTGAAATTTGGCAGAGAGGTAGTCCTCAGGTCAGGCATGTGCCTTTTGCATATATGGAGTCAATCTGTACAGTAGTTCCTGACAAAATTGCAGTTAAAAGTACATAAATATCTATATGCGCGCACCGTGCGCGCACCGTACGCGCACGGTGCCGTGCGCGAGCGTAATTCTGATTGGTGGTTACATGTCAGTCAACATTCGAATATGTCGAAATCAGGAAGTGTTGTCCGCCATTTTGTTTGTTTTGGGTGCGACACTGAAAAAGAGAGGTGGCGAACGTGAAAAGGGGGCAGGGTAGAGAGTTCCTGACCCCCTAGCCTTTGTCAGGGGGTCCCTGAAGGACCCCGAAGGGTGAAAAAAACATTTTTTTTTTTTTTGTAAATCGCGGGGTGTGCGCACGGTGAAAAACCTTTAAAAAAAATCTATAATAATACATACCTAACTTAGCATTTAAAAAACCGTACAAATTCACTTAAAAAACCATAGGTTTCACACACGTTATAGTTAGGAATTAGCATTTAAAAAACCTTGCAAATTCACTTAAAAAACCATAGGTTTCACACATGTTATAGTTAGGTGGACATTTCACTTGTAAAAAACCAATGAAATTCCCCCGTTATAGTTAGTTCAGATAACTATAACTCGCGCGGCCGCCATTCTATCACAAGGATGATGTCATCAGTGATGTCATGAGTGATGCCACTGACCATGTCATGAGTGATGTAATATGTGACGTCATGAGCAGTGGATTGCGGGCGCGCGAGTTATAGTTATCTGAACTAACTATAACGGGGGAATTTCATTGTTTTTTTACGAGTGAAATGTCCACCTAACTATAACATCTGTAATGGTTTTTTAAGTGAATATATATATATATATATATGCAACCAGTACCGTCATCGGCAAAATGACAGGCATAGACTCCATGAGTAATGAAGCAGGAAAGGGTTTATTTACAAGGGAATAGCCCCGACGCGTTTCGACGGCAAGCCACCTTTGTCACAACCTATATACGTATATATATATATATCCAACAAAACTCCTTCCCAGGAAAAGAGCAGAAGCCACACAGGGGAAAGTCGAGGAAGCCCTTTATTTTAAGGTAATGGCGAATGCATTTCGGCAAATTGTTGCCTTCTTCAGCGCCCAAGAGTTTCAGGAGGCTTTCCTTCGCATTGTAAGAGTCCTGCCGCCCTTTGATTTGTTCAGGCATGCTCCGCCCCCACAAATGTCAGCTCACATGTTTCCAGTCCTCGGTTCTCCTGTGGACTGTACAGCCCAGAATGCACTGTAATGCTTTCAGGTAGGTGGTGCTTGGGGGTAATTCTGCCAAATGGTTGCGCAGGATGCAAGATGTTATGCAAAGTTTAAAACCATTTTCCTGCTTGTGTTCAATAATGAAAAGAGCCTCCTCGGGTCCCCAACCGCCTCAGCCTCTGGGTTCAGGAGTCCAATCAACAGGGGCAAAATGACAATGCATGCCGCCCTGCATGAGGTGGAATACCTCACAACCGCATTTTACTCTTCCCAAACGTTTGAGGCGTGCCCAGACCATCCGATACCTCGGAAAACCAAAAACTGCCAAGACAGAGCCAGTGAAGTCCGGGCCACTTGTGAAGCAGGGGCCTCTGTACCACGTCGCTGGCTGACGTGGAACTATATCTGCAACCAGTACCGTCATCGGCAAAATGACAGGCATAGACTCCATGAGTAATGAAGCAGGAAAGGGTTTATTTACAAGGGAATAGCCCCAACGCGTTTCGACGGCAAGCCACCTGTGTCACAACCTATATATGTATATATATATATATATATATATATATATATATATATTACCTACTGGCGGTCGCCAGTAGGTAGTTATAGTTAGGACCCCTTTTCCATAGGAAAACCGCAACATTCTATTTGGAATAACTTTGGCGCCGGTCGACGAATCCTCGCGAATTTCTCAAAATAGGTGGGGCGCTACGCTCCGCTCCTACCCTGAAAGTCTCGGGGGGATTCGTCAAGCGGGGGCTGAGATAAAAGGGGGGTCCCAAAACGCGTTTTTCCCATGCATTTTTCCATAGGACCTTTAGACAGGGCTACAGCCCGAACGGCTGAACAGAATTACTAGAAATTTGGCAGAGAGGTAGTCCTCAGGTCAAGGAAGTGCCTTTTGTAGGTTTGGTGTAAATCTGTTCAGTAGATTTTGAGAAAATAGCCTTTAAATCAATATATATATCTGAGCCAGCTTACGGTACGCTTAGCGTAAGCTTACCGTACGCGTACGGTGGCGTGCGCGAGCGAGATTCTGATTGGCTCTTAGATCTTAGTAAACATTCGAATCGGCCGAAACCAGGAAGCGGCGGCCGCCATTTTCTCTCTCGCACTGAGAGTTAGGTTGTTAAATAAAACCAATAAACATGTAATGGGGCTGTTTAGACAGCTCCCACACACATAGCCATGATGAGGGAGTCCCCAAAGACCCCCCAAGGCCAAAAATTGAATTTTTATTTTTTCGCTAATTTCGCCGATTACGCTTACCGTACGCGTACGGTAAAAAATGTAATAAAAAAAACACTATCCACACTCTCCCCTCCCCCTGTGCCTTTGGTGGCCGCAGGCCACCAAATGTACTGGGCTTATTAGAGCTGCGAAAAACCACAATATTTTAAACAAAAATAATAAAAGAAAAAATTATCCACACTCTCTCCACCCCGTGTGCAAATGGTGCCCGAAGGGCACCATTTGTGCATGGCTTATAAAAATTACGAAAAATTAAAATATTACCTTTCAAAACGAAGTGCATCATATGTCCTCCATGTGCGCACGGTGCGCGAAGCGCATCGTGCGTACATGGCCCATCTAGCGTAACGTGGGCACGCGGTGCGCATAGCGCACCGCGTGCCCACCGTGCGTGCACGGCACTAACTGCGTAAAGTGGGCGCGCGGTGCGCGAAGCGCACCGCGTGCTTACTGTGCGCACACGGTGCGCAAAGCGCACCGTGCGCGCACGGAACGAACTGCGTTAAGTGGGCGCGCACGCCACGAATGGCGTAAAGTAACTTAGCATTTAAAAAACCGTACAAATTCACTGAAAAAACCATAGGTTTCACACACGTTATAGTTAGGAATTAGCATTTAAAAAACCTTGCAAATTCACTGAAAAAACCATAGGTTTCACACATGTTATAGTTAGCGGAAATTTTACTGATAAAAAACCAGTGAAATTCCCCCGTTATAGTTAGTGCAGGCAACTATAACTCACGCGACCGCAATCTTCTGCTGATGACATATGTGTCTTTATGAAAAAAAAATATTTGTAATATATGTATAGCTAAAAATGTATGGAAGAAGACATGGGCAAATAAGTGTCTAAATACAGTATTAGCATCAGCAGAGGATTGCGGTCGCGTGAGTTATAGTTGCCTGCACTAACTATAACGGGGGAATTTCACTGGTTTTTTATCAGTAAAATTTCCGCTAACTATAACATGTGTGAAACCTATGGTTTTTTCAGTGAATATATATATATATATATATATATATATATATACAGCAGATGGTTACTCTGGATGTGCACCTCAACTCACTCCCACATCACAAAGAAAACACTTCAAATGATCAAAGCCACTGGCTAAACATCACAATGGCAATAACCAAAACTCAATACATCTCCTGGTGCAAACACTGCATCTGCATCTTAACCCACTTCTGACTGGGGGAGTTCACAGCCGGGGTTCAGAGCTCAGCAACCAGGGTCCACACTCCGAGATAGATGCGTCCGCCCTAGCTCGGATTCCAAACTCCCAGTTTCTGAGTCCACAACCCTCAACTTTAAACACATTAGAAAGTTCCCGAAAGACCCTTTCCCCGCGCCAGAGGAATCTTACCAGAACTGGCCAAGTTCCAAGCAAGCATTCCCACGGCAGGAAGGAGCTCTCACGTCCCTTCCTCCATTCTCACATCTTCCAGCCTCTATCTTGACGAAGCTCTCACAAGGCCTTCCAGAGTACATTAAACAAAAGCAATCGCTCAGAAAAACAGAAAGACCTTCAATGTGAATAACCCAAACTCCTCGCAAGCACTGCTGTGCACGCAGACAAACTGCAGCAAGGCAAAGCCAGGGGAAAAGGATGACTTGAAGCCATGTCAAAGCCAATAGTAAGCACTAGATAATAAACAACTTGCAAGCACTGCTGTGCACGCAGAAAAACTGCAGCAAGGCAAAGCCAGGGGAAAAGGATGACTTGAGGCCATGTCAAAGCCAATAGTAAGCACTCCATAATTAACAACTTGCAAGCACTGCTGTGCACGCAGAAAAGCTTGAAGCAAGGCAAGGTCAGAAAACAAGATGACATGAGGCCATGTCAAAGCCAATAGTAAGAACTCATAATTCTCATAACTGTGCAACACTATACACATTTCTGCACAACTGCTTATAGCATCACATACTTTCTTTCTCAATGTCCTATAGCATCACATACTTTATCTCTCAATGTACAACACCGAGCAAATGTGTGCACCACCGCTCACAACACTGCACTTTGACATTCCACACGTCTCTCTCCCTCTCACGCCTTCAAATGCACCTCCCACACCTTCTGTTCTTTGCCAGACTGTTCTACTCCATGACAGCTCCCACTGAAAGACAGGAAGATTACAAGAAAGAAGAGAAGCAGGCATATGCAGGACCGTCCTACATTAAGGCTAGGGTAAAATAACACACTGAAGTCAGTTAAAATGATGGTAGTTGAAGGTCATCATAAGGTGCAAAACCACAAGAGCGCCTCTTTCACTACATTCCACCCCATGACCTTTGACTTTCATCATTTACATGTATCAACAAGCATTGGCATAGCCAATATGTCTCGCCTTTGGGAGCTTATAAGTGTTTAGCTATGCAACAGTTGATGTTGTTGCAGTAAGGATATTGTGCTGCATAACTAAATACGTATAAGGTCCCAAAGGCGAGACCTATTGGCTATGCCAGTGCTTGTTTAACTTGTAGTCGATTTTGCAGAGTCGGGGAGAATGGGCGAGGGGCCTCGGGCCAGCTCTCATGAATCCTGCAGTGTGGGAATCACTGGAGGTAACAGGAGGGCTTATTAGCCCCAAAGTACCTTCAGCATCCAAGAGGACTTCATCACCCAACCAGTAGTGCACCAAGAGGCGCATTTGCAGAGTGGGGGAGAAAGGGGG
Organism: Triturus cristatus; assembly: GCF_964204655.1. Taxonomy (NCBI): domain Eukaryota; kingdom Metazoa; phylum Chordata; class Amphibia; order Caudata; family Salamandridae; genus Triturus; species Triturus cristatus. The sequence goes on along the minus strand of NC_140591.1, from coordinate 1,389,693,828 downwards.
TGGGGTCTACGACCAGCTCTCAGCAACCCCGTTGTGTGGGACTTACTGAAGGTAACGTGAGGGGTTCTCGGCCCCCAAGGACCCTCAGCAGTCTCAACCAGTAGTGTTCTAGAGGGCACGTTTGCAGAGTGCTGGAGAAAGAGGGCATGGCCTCCAAAGACCACTCAGCAATCCTGCTGTGTGGGACTTACTGAGAGTAATAGGAGGGTTTGTTGGCCCCCAAGAACCCTTAACAGCCAAGGGGACTTCACCCCCAACTAGCAGTGCGCCAGAAGGCGCATTTGCAGAGTGGTGTTGAAAGAGGGCGGGCGTCTGCAACTTGCCAGTCATAAAAAAAATGTTTTGTGTTATTAGGGGAGGGGTCACATGGCCCTCCTTTCCTGGGCAGAATTCAGCCCTGGGGAGCCCATCCCCCTGAGCCAGCCCTTTCTTAAATTTTTATTTTTTACTAGCAGAGGGGCGCCATGCAGCCCCCTCCCCAGGCAGATTTTGGCTCTGGGGACCCCATTCCCGGGCCCCAGCCACTTAGACATGGAGGTGGGGGACTGCATGGCCCCCTCCCTGGGCCAAATTCAGCCCTGGAGACCCTTTCCACCAGGGCCTGGCTTTCTTAAAGTGGGTACCTCGAGGGCACCCACTCTCCATTGGGACCGTGGGAGGAGCCTGAAGGCCCCCACAGTCCCTGCGAGCTCCCCACCTACTGAGGCAGCCAACATTACTTTTAGACATAGAGAGCTGCTAAACATGCAGCTCCCTCTGTCTAAAAGTAATTCTGTTCCGCTCCCAGCAAGCGTGCTCTCGCTTGCTGTGGCTTGGCAGGACGATAAAGCTCCCACCAAGCCATGGTGGTCCTCAGGGCCATCTATGGCTCCAGGAGGGGGAAAGCATGCAGCCCCACTCCTTTCTTGTGTGTGGGGCCTGCCCAGGGGATGTGGCGCTACCTGGGGCAGAAAACAGCTGGGGAGAGGGGCCACACGGCCCCCCTGCCAATTATTTAAAAAGATGATGGCTCCGGAGAGGTGGTGGTCCCCAGGCCCTGGGGGGTCCCTGAGGTCCCCAATACAAATTCATTATGGCCCTGGGGAGGTGGAGGTCCCTAGGGCATCGGGGGGTCTAAGAGGGCCCCCGATAATAATATAGTAGCTCCCGGGAGGTTGTGGTCCCCAGGGCACAGGGTGGTCCAAGAGGACCCCGGATTTCTTTTTGGCATGTGGCCCCAGGGAGGTGGTGGTCCCCAGGGCCTGAGATGCCCAAGAGGCCCCCCGTTTTAAAATGAATAAGCCCCAGGGAGTTATTAGTCGCCAGGGCATTAAAAAGCCCCAGGAGGAGGGGACCCATGCGCCCCTTCCTTTATTAGTAACATGCCCCCGGGACCTGGCCAACACAGGGGCCAATTACTAACTACGCGCTGGAGCCCGCACGTAATTTCTTTTTTTTGGGGGGGGCGGGAGCCGCGGATCCAGCTTGACTCCCGCTGAATGTTTTATAAAAAAATGCTTTTTTGGCCCTGGCTTGGGGTCAGTGTATTTCTACCCAGTCCCCCTTGTTTTTTAAACATTTTTTTCTAGGACTAGTCCCAAGATAGCTGCCAAGACTTCATGGTTAGAAGTGTTGGCAGACAATCAGATTTGAGCACGGGGACTATCAAATCCTCAGAGGATCTGCGTCCTATATGCACAAATTGGGATTTTCCTTAATATTTCCAAAACTATTGAATGAATTTATGCCAATTTACAAAAAGGGGGTTTTCTAGACCAACAACTACCTTTCTGAAAAATTGGGCTTAATTCCGTTCAGCGGTTCGGCTGTAGCTGTGTCTAAAGTTTCCTATGGGAATTATGATGGGACATACACGTTTTTTGACCTCCCCTTTTTCTCTGCCCCCACTTGACAGATCACCCCGAAACTTTCCATGCGCAACAAAAATCACCAGCACACTTTTTTGGGGGAATATCATGAAGATTCATGAAACAGCGCCAAAGATTGCAATTCAAAAAATGCTTTTGCTATGGAAACATGGTCCTGACTGTAACTACCTACTGGTGCCTCGTACACTGTTGCGGCTGCTGTTTTCTTCATCCGCTGGGGTGGGAGGCTACATTCCCCAGCTCCCCCGGCTGCCGCATCAGTTTCCTGGCACTCGAGCACCATAAATCCAGTAGAGACATCCTACAGCGCGAGTCAATCATTATCTTCTAAAGAACTGTGTGGCCTGGGCGAAGACTGGGCCAAGAGCAGAAGCATCTGCATCCGTCCGCAGCCGATCAAGGTTGGGCTGAGCCTACCCTCTTGTTCCTGGTTTCTGGATCCAGTGGTCTTTGTGGAATTGCATAGTACAGTGACTCTGATTTGGACTTTCTCTTGGTTGGTCATTATATGAGAAGCAAGTGGGCTACATGGTTTAGCGTCCTCCCCTATTTTTATGTCGCTTGATGCTGTTTATCACATCTGATTCGCCCTTTGAATACTATATGGGAAAGCAATAGTGGATGGTTCGATCATACTTGTACTCAGGCCTCTTGGTTATTGAAGCAGGCTTTATGCTGTTCCTCCTGGGACATCTTGACCATTAAGTCCCTCCGTCAACAATACAAACAGGCCCTGTTTACAAGGAAGAAAACACTCCAGGCAGAAGCATGGAATAAGTTGGCTTTGGGAACAGAATTTAAGGACACTAAGGGGTCTATTAGGATGTCGTGCGGATCGCCAATGCCGGGCAGGGTGGCGGTCACATCCTAATTGGCCTAGCGGGACCGCCGCACCACTGGCGGTCGGTCCCGTTTTCTGTTACGGTGGCGGGCAGGCATTGTAATGGGGCCCTAAGTTATTTTGGGATACCGTCAATGCACCATTCTAAAAAAAAAGACACCATCTCGGAGTTCTGTTCCTTTGTCACTTCGGTGGCACATTTTTCGAAATTTTTAGGCAGAGTAGTAGTAGGGATGGTGATGCTGAAAGCGGAGTTTGTGAGGCGATGCATGAATGGGGATTTCTTCTACTGAACATCAACAATGATGAGTTACTTTTAGCTTTACAGGTCAGTGCCAGGGGATGGGCCCTGGGCCAGACGGGGTACCGGTAGATGTATTTAAATCTGCCACTGAACTTTGGGGGCCTATACTTATGAGAGTTTTCAATGCAGCTGCCATACATATAATTCCACCTGGGGTATCTCGATATTTGTACCCATTTACAAAAAGTGTGATAAAGTAGACGACAAAAATTATCCCCCTATTTCACTCCTGGATTCCTTAGTGAAAGTAATGAGTAGAGTTCTATTACTGAGACTGGAGGAATGGGTACAAGAAAAATCTATTTTATCTCCTGTGCAGTAAGGCTTTAGAAAGCAATTAGGGACCATTGAACAATGCATTACCCGGAGATATTAATGGGGAAATACGCTAGAGCCAAAAGAGGTGCTCTTCATCTATGGTTCGCAGCATTAAGTAGCGCCTTTGATTTGGTTGACCATAACATTCTTTGGTCATCATTGATTTCTCTTGGTGCACCCAGGTCAATCATAGTTTTTTTTTCGCGCCTTCTATCTATCTAGTAAAGTTTGTTTTGTGTCCCAGGGTGAATGCTCGACTTCTTTTAAAGTAGGGCAGGACATTCGACAAGGCTGTGTGTTAGCCCCCTTATTGTTTTCACTTTTTATTAATTGGGTGGCTAATCTCCTGTAGTCTTTGCAAGCTGACGCTCCCTGTGCCACCGGGTGCCCTATACCAGTATTGTTATATGCTGAAGATGCTGTTTTGCTATCGAGGACCCCGGTTGGCTTGCAGAAATTGATTAACGCTTTTGGGGAGTTTATGTCCTCCAAGAAAAATGGTGATTAATAAATCTAAAACTTTTACTATAGTTTGCAGACTGAGGCATAAACAATATAGAACCTTTTATATTGACAATACCCCTGCTGGTAAAGTAAACTCATTCTGTTATTTAGGTGTTTTATTTATGGGCAATGGTTCATTGGTACAACAGATTTTAAATACTATGAGCAGAGTTTCACAAGGCATTTTCAGATCCTCCTCTAAACTAGGTGGCTGACTCATTAGGGAAATAGTCGATATTTATAAGGCTAGAGGGTTGACCACTGCTACACATGGGGCCGGCCTTTGGGGTTACGCCTCAAGCACTGCCTTGCAAGTTGAGGAAAACAGTTTTTAAAAATGGTTATAATGTTTACCTGTTTCTTTTTCAACTGCGATTGTTCACCAGGAGGTCGGTCTGCAGTATTCAGAAGACATACTTTTGGTGAGACCTTTGTAATTTTGTTTTTCACTATGGGCAAAAGAGGAAACCAGCTTTACCAGATCAATTATTCTAGATTGTCTAATCCTAGATAACGTCTCAAACATCTCTTTGTTAGCATTTTTAGTATGCTGTTTAAATTGCCCATATGGTCAGATCCCGCACAGGTGTTATCATTAACCAAGATTACCATTAAAGAAAGTTTTTTGCACTATAGATTTTATTGGTGAATGGCTGTAGACAGAACAAAATCGTCAGTTGCCCTATACATGTAATTTGAGGAGGGTTGGAAATAGTTATTTTGTCCGGTGTGACAAATACGCAGCATTGTTTTGTCTTGGTAAAATGGAGATGTGGTATTGTGCACCATTTAGGGGCCTTTCCAAACATGATGTCTTGTCATTCAGATATGACCCCCTGTCCTTGTGATGGTTGAAGCAGGCAGAGCACGTTGCACTTTCTGCTGTGCTGTCATTTTTATCAGAACCTCAGATGCCAGTAGGTAATATCTACATATATATAATCAATGGATGTGTGTGGGTGCATATGTAAAAGGCATATATGTATTTATTCACTTTAACATTATTTATGTATATAAATATGTGTAGGTAGACAGACAGACAGACAGACAGACAGACAGACAGACAGACAGACAGACAGACAGACAGACAGACAGACAGATAGACAGATAGATAGATAGATAGATAGATAGATAGATAGATAGATAGATAGATAGATAGATAGATAGATAGATAGATAGATGGATAGATGGATAGATGGATAGATGGATGGATGGATGGATGGATGGATGGATGGATGGATGGATGGATGGATGGATGGATGGATGGATGGATGGATGGATGGATGGATGGATGGATGGATGGATGGATGGATGGATGGATGGATGGATGGATGGATGGATGGATGGATGGATGGATAGATAGATAGATAGATAGATAGATAGATAGATAGATAGATAGATAGATGTTTTTACACACAAACATATGCATTCTTTTCTTAAAAAGTAATACAGCAAAAATGCGTGGTAACGACCCAGGATGTAGTACGACGCGTTGTAAAGATAGACATGTATTACAAGCATGGTAAATGCACATATGGTCACGTCGTAATCCCATAGTGAATGAAATGGGGTGGGTTTATATTTAAACCTTTCCATTAAATTCACACACCAGAAAATAAAAAGCACGCAGAAATGTTTCTTGATGCAACTCCCCATCTGGGAGTTGGTGGTGTCAGGCTGGGCAGCAGCATTGGATGTATGCTTCTGGAGGGGGAGTTATTAACTGTGCGAGCCGATTGTGCATCTCCCCAGGGTGTGCTAAGAAGGAACTTAGATTTACTGTAATAACACACATGATGGTGTTTTCGGCAACTTTCCAGACTAAAATGTACCACTAGGGGGAAATATCCGTCAAAGTGAGTACAATAAATACGCAGGAGCCCTAAGAGGCACGATAATAAAACGTCCTGTGTGAAAACACAGGGTTGCGGCTTTTACAGAAAGACTCGATCAGTGTTTCCACGGGTCGGTGGAATGAATCGGGGAGTGAACCCGCACGAGCGCCCCTCGAAATACCTCGATCAGGTCTGGATTCCATCCTGGACAGGGTGGAGCCGCTCTCCCCTCATAGATAACGCTTCTGTCTGAGATTTATAGGGCTCTCCAGAGCCAGGTTATCGTGTTGTTTTTTATTAGGGCATCTTTATAGAGCTGAGCTCCCCTGAGGGAGAGACAGCAGCGAGCCGTGGCAGAGAGGAGGGCGGGGCCTCCTGTACACCAGCGGATGCAAGTCTCATGCGTGGTTCATCCGATGGACCGGGATTGCAAGCCTGGAACATAAAAGAGAAATAACAAGCCTTTGCAATGCAATCGGTCTCGCCTTTAGGACCTTATATGTATTTAGCTATGCAGCACATTAGCCTGGGTGCTGAAACATCTACTGTTCTTTAACATGGAGGGAAAGTAAGCACCAAACTGCAGAACACACCATGTATGGGAACACATGGAGAGAAATATTGCCTATCAGCGGGAAATGGTATAGTCCAAAGTTCTGTTTTTAATACAAAATTGGGGCCTTCGATAGTCATATCACTGAAAATACAAAGATTTGAAAAAAATAATATTGTCTACGGGTGCTTGTGGAAGACAAGTTTCTATGAGCTGGAATCTACGGAATTAAAGTGATTCTGGTATTTTACTGACCCCTTCTGGTCGTTTTCTATCAAGAAATTGAAGTAGAGGCAGAAGCCAGAATTTTTTTTTAAAAAAGTCCCTAAGCAGGAAGCAATTCTGGTATTTTACTGACCTCTACTGGTTGTTTTCTATCAAGACAGTTAAATAGAGGCAGTTGAATAGAAAAAATAATCCCTAAGCAAAAGTGGAAGCAGACAAGTCCTGGGGATGATCTCCAGAGCCCACAAAGTCCTTACAACAGATCTTCCAGACAGCGCAAGCGCTGTCTAGGCTCGACCTAAAAAGGTAAAAGGAAGCAAAACTGAATGGATGAGTAGAGCAGAGCGAGCAGAGGACAAACGAAAGAGGCGAAAGGAAAGCAACACGGAAAGGACCGGGTGGGGGAGTTTAACTGAGGAAGCAGCACACTAGAGATAAAGCATGAAAGCACCTGTACTTGCATGAAATGATCAAAGTAAAATAAATAATGTAATTCCCTGAATGTAAGCAGTGGAACAATACAAGTAAGCCAATCAAAGAGATTGCAAAGAATGTATGATCCGGGGATGGACAAACATAAAAAGAAGAAAAGTAAACATTGAATATGAGACAAGCAAGTGAGATTGACAAGAAAGCAACCCAATGTTAAGCAGTTAGCTGACCCAAAGCATGCCCGCTGTATGTATTGGTATTGTTTACAATTGATTGTCAGTAAGCAATTAAAATAGTCTGTAGAAAAAACCTAAAAACTAATGGTGCACAATCAGGCACAAAATGAATTCTTATTTAAAATATACTCTCTGATCAAACACTATGTCCTTGTAAAACAAGCTTCCCATTTTCTGCTCTATTTACCTTATTATACTGCCCTCCATGAATGTGGAAACGACCCATTCAAACACACTCAAAATAGATGAAAGCAAATTAGGAGTGTGCAAAATTCGTGTAATTGGCTTTTCCATAAATAAACGAAATTCAACAGAATTGTGCAAAATTATGCAAGATGCACATCCATGATGTTGTGCTATATTTTAGCATGAAATACTTCCTCGTGTCAATTTTTGACGTGACAACGGATTTCACCACAAAAAAGTGCAAAATATTGAAAGCACAGTGCTGTCGTTTCCGTGAACATTCGTGGTCCGTTGTGGTACTTTTTTATTGTGAATTGTGCGTACAAACAGGAAGCGGCGTACTGGAGTAATTTGGGATTTTTCAAAAAAAGTGAAACGTGAAGTTCTCAAAATTACGTGAATTACACTGCCTAAATTTAAATTTTGCTCAGTCCTAGAATAACTTCGGAAGCAGGACTGCTGAAAAAAACAGTGTGAAATTGTTTGTGGGAGCACTATTTCTGTTGTTTATTCTGAAAATTAGGTATTTATTGCAGAAAGTGTAATGACATTACTGTATCCCCTTCTTTCATAAAGGTAGCCTTTTACATCATGGGGAAATTATGGACGACTTTTGCTACCGTACAATTGCATTGATTTTAAGAATGTGGCAGTATGTTTATGGTCTTTATTGGAGGTGTACTGTACGAAGAGGGTAAATGAATTATAGACATATGTGCAATACTTGTATTCACACTATTAACTCTATGTTTTTTTTCCAACCTGATAATAAATACAAAATGTAAAAAAAGACCTTACTGGGTGAATCCTTTCTGACATATTTAATGACAAGTCCATCATCTGGACCCTAAAGTGAGGTTACAATACCGTATTTGTAAATCAGTAATACCGCTTAATAGCTTTGGAAATCTGTGCCTATTTGCACCTCCCAAGCAGGTTGGGAGGGGCGAGCGACGACAGCCTCCAGGCAGAAAAGTGCAGTTGAAGTTACATTTGAAGCTATACCATGAGTATCAAGAGCATTAGCGCAGTTACGGATCCAAGGTATTACTGCAAGTTTCCAGCCAAAAGCGACAGACCAAATGAAAATCGAATTCAAATTCTACAATAACATAACAGAAATTGACAATTGCATTGAGTAAGCACGCTTTAAAAAGGTACATAATACTGAGCGTGCTGATACAATTACCATCAGTGTTATGAGAGTACTCATGAATATTCCATGGCCGTGTTCAACCTCTAAAGAGGAACTCCCATGCCCGTTCCAACAACGCACATGTCTCCCATGTGAGACCTCTCCCCTGCGCCTCTCAAGATTCGGCTCTTGATAAGTCTTCCTCATTGTCTGAAAATTCCTCCTTGAGCCGATTCCAGCTCCGTGTGTACTTTGAAGCATCTGCTTTGGCCCTGATCTGGACGTTCTGTTGGCGCGCGGCCCATCAGAAAAGTGTACGTCGAGCCCTGCAAGTGTCTTGTGTGCCCCAGATCATGCACTCGGCGAGAGATGACGGGAAGCATTAGGGTCTTTTTCATGGCAGGCACTTGGCCGGGAAATTAATTGTGCAGACAATTATGACAGAAATTCGCCCCGTTGCAAAGGCCGTGGCACCTGATTGGCTGGTCTGACTGGACAGTGTACTTGGCTAGGAACCCAGAGAGATGGACATCCTATATGCCCAGTGTCATGTGGGAACTGGATGCAATCAAAGTTGCACTTGGAGCTCCGTGGTATTCCTGAGTGTCCCTGAGCACTGGTTCTTTGTCAATCACTTGCTTCATCTCTGGTTGCATTTTGGCTTCCAATAATGATCTAATGCATGCGAGAAATGGATACTGTAATGAGTTTGTCGACACGTGACGGCAACCTGGGACCTCTGCTCGTCATACTCACTTGATTGCTATTACGTCATTCAAACGTGCATGGGAAGGGAAAGGTAGTACAAAAATCGCCCATGCGTGCCATTATGGGACCGTGTCGCCCAAACTAGTTGCAGAGGGACCCGCAAAATACTGAAAGCTAAGGTGCTGCTGGCGGGACCCTGTGAGGTATGTACCCTACCCAGGCTTTAAATGGGATAAAAAACTGGGGGACTCTTAAAGTGGCGTGGCCGAAGTAATTCCAGGCATGAGTTAAAAACACCCAAGCTAAACAAGCCCTGGAGTGGTGCGCATGCGCGCTCTAAAAGGAAATTAAACAAGCATTGGCCGCGAGACGCGATATGTGGTGGGGGAGGGGGAGAAGCGGGAGTTGTGTGCGTGCGCTAAAAGAAAAAAAGGACTCGAGTGGTGCGCGTGCGATGGTGCCTCCGCCCGTGCATGTGCGCGTAACCGCACGCTCCATGCCAGCAAAAAGCATGTGGTTGGACTTTTCAAAGCACACTACTAAATGTCTCGCAGACAGCGCAAGCGCTGGCTCAGGCGAGACCTAAAAACTGTCAGGGAACAGTATGGAGCGCTAGGGCAGCATGGCGCTGTAACACACTGATATGTCCTATGCTTATGATCCAAAGGCACGAGAGATGTCCTGTTCGTGGAGGCCTGGGGGCTGGAAATAAAGAATTCAAAATATACTGGAGAGAAACAACTGGTGACCAGTCTAGGAATAAAAACCAGAGTACCATCAAAATCCAATCTACCGTCCATGTCCTCTGATACAGCTGGCGACAATTAGTGGACACCCTCACGAAGCAAATATGAAAGGGTGGGTACATCACCAGGGTAATTTATAGGCAGAGCATCTGAATCACAGAGTACCCCAGCCAGAGTACCCAACTATACTTTCAAAGGTGACGACAAGTGATTGTCAAAAGCCGACTTGTAAACCACCCAATAGGACATGAGACACACTTCCTCCAACACAAACAGGAAAAGACCTGTGCACACATGAAAACCAAAGACACAATCAGCATGGCACAAAGAAATGAGGCCTTTAATTTCCTTGCACACTTAAATGTTGCATGTATGAAGATTGCCTCTGCACAAATGGTAGATTTTTCCCGCTGTTCTCCATGAAAGACTTTTTCCAGCATGATCACAATACTGTATCTTTCTTAAGGACCTTCTGTTAGTTCACTGTGCTCTATTTATTCATAATAGTTTGCTATTGTTCATGTAACTAGTTTGTCATGCTTTCTCCTCATGACATTAGTGGCCAGAATCAATATTCATGTAGGGGGATAGTGCTTAAGCACTAAGTCATTGTGATGTTAATACTGTGCTCTAATTTGCTAAGATGATGGTTTTGCTCACACCATGATGACTCAGCTCAATTCTGACTTTGAGCCAGCATGTAATGCTCTATTTACTGATAGCCTTTATGGCTGACTCCCTCGTATTGTTTGAATTTCTGTAATACATCTTTTAAACTCATTCTGCTGATCTAGAACTTAATTATTGATGGGGCCTTTACTGGATCTATTGTATTTTTGATTCGTGTGGAGGTGCCTTTACCTCGGAACATATTGCCTCATGAAATTGAAGTTTAACACTGTTTCTGAATCATCACTTCTGTAGCCAAGTTATTGAGGAAAACTTTGGGGGGTTCACATTTGGGAGTTTCCCATGCCCACACCTTGAAGAAGGTATTTATGTAGGATTGCTGGCAGATGAGAGTTTGAGACTCAGGTGGTTGAGAAGTGTAAATGAGACGAGGCATTATACTTGGAGAGGGTACCTGATGGGGAATGAAAGTCTCGCTAAAGGAGTTGAAAGTATCTGTGGTGGGAGTGGATGATACGGGACAGGGATTCAAGTTGTCTGCATGGGGTGCAAAATATCTGACAGGTGTGGCAGAGAACTTGTAAATGGAGCATACCCTTTGGTGATAGACAAGAGAGAGTCGGGCAGAAAGCACCTAAGAGAATGGGATGATTAATACTATGGGAAAGGGAGGAGAGTATTAGGAGATGGACCTGATAAAGAATATAAGAGTAAGGATAGAGGAGACGATACCTTTGATCTCCTCAGAGATCTATGTGCCCTGATACTCTTCTGTAAATTCTTGTGTCCTGCCTCTGTGCCCCCTGATTAACCTACCCATCTGCCCACGGGTGCCCCTTTCTCAGTTCTTGTACTTTGTTCCTGAACTACCTGCAGTCCCTGACTCTGTACCCTCCAGTGGTCTTGGTTCTATAACCCTGCACTGTCCGCTGAACACTGTCCATGCGTTCTCTTGTACCCTTTGGTACCCTCTAACATCTCTCCTCTGAACCCTCACTGCACTGCATCTCTGCCCTCTTACATCTCTGCTTATGCACCCTCAGTGCACTGCATCTCTACCCTCTGACATCTCTGCCTCTGCACCCTCAATACACTGCATCTCTACCCTATAACATCTCTGCCTTCTCTCCCTCAGTGCATTGCATGTCTACCATCTGCAACCTCAGTGCACTTCCTCTCTACCTTTTGACATCTCTTCACCCTCAGAGCACTGCATCTCTACCCTCTGACGTCTCTGCACCCTCAGTGCACTGCATCTCTATCCTCTGACATCTCTTCCTCTGCACCCTCAGTGCACTGCATCTCTACCGTCTGCTATCTCTGCACCTTCCGTGCACTTCATCTCTACCCTTTGACATCGCTTCACCCTCAGTGCACTGCATCTCTACCGTCTGCTATCTCTTCACCCTCAGTGCACTTCATCTCTACCCTCTGACATCTCTGCCTCTGCACCCTCAGTGCACTGCATCTCTCCCGTCTGCTATCTCTGCACCCTCAGTGCACTTCATCTCTACCCTTTGACATCTCTTCACCCTCAGTGCACTGCATCTCTACCGTCTCCTATCTCTTCATCCTCAGTGCACTTCATCTCTACCCTCTGACATATCTGCCTCTTCACCCTCAGTGCACTACATCTCTCCCCTCTGCTATCTCTGCACCCTCAGTGCACTTCATCTCTACCCTCTGACATCTCTGCCTCTGCACCCTCAGTGCACTGCATCTCTCCCGTCTGCTATCTCTGCACCCTCAGTGCACTTCATCTCTACCCTTTGACATCTCTTCACCCGCAGTGCACTGCATCTCTTCCGTCTGCTATCTCTGTACCCTCAGTGCACTTCATCTCTACCCTTTGACATCTCTTCACCCTCAGTGCACTGCATCTCTCCCGTCTGCTATCTCTGCACCCTCAGTGCACTTCATCTCTACCCTTTGACATCTCTTCACCCTCAGTGCACTGCATCTCTACCGTCTGCTATCTCTTCACCCTCAGTGCACTTCATCTCTACCCTCTGACATATCTGCCTCTTCACCCTCAGTGCACTACATCTCTCCCCTCTGCTATCTCTGCACCCTCAGTGCACTTCATCTCTACCCTTTGACATCTTTTCACCCTTAGTGCACTGCATCTCTATGTTATGTTATGTTAGCTGTACTTATATTGCGCATAGCTACCCCAGCATCGGGCGTCCCAGCGCTTGCAAACGGGAGACCAGGAAAATTGAGACTAGCTGGATGAAAGACAGCCTGGTAAGGTCAGATACTGAAGACTAGGGAACACAGGCGCAGCAAACATACATATCGTGCACTAGATGGATGAGAACAGCCAGGTTTTGATGTATTTTCTAAATGCCAGATGATCGAGTGTGCTGCGTGCCAAAAGAGGAATAGAGTTCCAAAGGGCTGGGGCCAGAGACCTGAAAGAGCGCCCTCCAGCTCTACTCCTACGAACCCTAGGAGTGCAAGCCAGATGCAGGTCTGCTGATCGCAATGCTCAAGTGGGAACATATCGTGAGCAGAGCTCCAGAAGTATCTGGGGGCCAAACCGTGAAAGATCTTGTGGGTGGTGCAGAGAGTTTTGAACTGGATTCTCTGTTCGATAGGCAATCAATGCAGAAGGTGCAGAAGATGGGATGTATGGCAGTGCTTAGGGAGGGCAAATATAATGCGGGCAGCCGCATTCTGTGCCCTTTGAAGCCTCTTCGTGACCATTTTATTTACACCGAGTAACAGTCCATTGCAATAATAGAGACGTGACAGCTCCACCGATTGAATGATCACCTGACGAGTGGGAGCATCGAAAAACCCCAAGATGGGTTTCAAACCCCGTAAGTGGCCAAAGCATGTACCAGACACTTTTTTTGCGTGGCGTTCAAAGGAGAGGGAGTTGTCCATCAGGACCCCTAGATTCTTAACGGCACTTTTTCGGTTGGGGAGGGGTGCCCAGTGCAGCAGCCACCACTGGTAGTCCCATTTATAGGTGTCCTGGCCTACCAGGAGCACCTCCATTTTTGAGGAGTTAAGTTGAAGATAATTATCTGCCATCCAGTTGGAGATGGCCAGGACATCTTCACGGAATTTCAGTTGGTCTTGGGCTGGGTTGCTGGTGAAAGTAAATATTAATTGCGTATCATCCGCATAAGATATCATATTTATTTGCTGGGCTTTGGCTAGAAAGGCTAAGGAACAGACATACACATTAAATAACGTGGGGCTCAGCGCAGAGCCCTCCGGGACACCGCAGCTAAGGGGATAAGTATTGGACAGATAGGGAGGGGCGTGTATCTGGAAGGAGCGATCGGATAGGAAGGACGCAAACCAGGCCCAAACCTTACCGCTGACCCTGATCTCCCCAAGTCGTTGGCGCAGACGCTCATGGGAGACCGTGTCAAAGGCCGCACTCAGGTCCAGTAAGATCAGTGCTGAGGTGTTGCCCATGTCCAGAGACGCCCTTAGCTGCTCTGTAACTGCCAGCAGGGCGGATTCCGTACTATGCTTAGGCCGGAATCCATTTTGTGACCTGTCCAAGATCTGATTATCTTCCAAGTACTTGGTCAGGATGCCATTAACATGGGATTCCATGATTTTGACCACGTAAGGAAGCAGAGAGATTAGCCGGAAATTTTCCGGCAGGGATGCATCCAGCGCTGGCTTTTTTAGTAAAGGTACCACCTTGGCGTGTTTCCAGGATCTAGGAATTGCTGACGTCTGGAGCGATCTATTGATCAATTCCCAGCCCTCCATCATGATACAATCCTGGAATTTCCTGAAGGTGTCTGGTTTTATTGGATCGTCAGGCGTACCTTATTTCAGCTTTGCTGCCAGAATCTTCAGGTCGTTGAAAAACATAGATGGTAAGTCTTGTAGAGAGTAGGGGAGATCAGGAGAGGAATTGGCAGGGCACAATAAAGCGGCGACCCTTCTGGTGTTGAGTGTGTTGTAAATACCCTCAACTTTACAGATGAAGTAGTGTGCCAAGGATTCACATTGCAAATTGGAGGATATGATGTTGTTAGTTCCTGCTGTGGGTTTTGTAATGTCGTTTATAAGGGAAAAGATGGTTTTAGAGGGGTTGGGACTTGATGTAATCAAGTTAGTGTAGAATGCAGCTTTAGATTTTTGTACGAGTTTGTGGTATGCTTTAATGGCCTGCCTGTAGATCTTTTTGGCATTGAGGTCGTAAGTTCCACTCCATGTGCGTTCCAGAATTTTGCAGCGTTTTTTTTCCATCGCCAGGGACTCATTGTACCAGGCGTGCGAGTGCGAACGCATGGCGCAGGTCAGTTTCTTGGGGATGCAGTGGTCAAGAGAGTTGTTGATCCATCCCCTAAAAGATGTCTGCTTCCTCCAAGTCAGTGGGCCAGTTGGGGCAGGATGACTTTAGGCTGGACACAAAACTGGAGGCGTCTAGTTTGTGCCACGGACGTTTCATGGACGGTAGAGGGGAAGGCTGCTGCAGGGCACCAGCTGAACTGAGGTCCATGTGGATAAGAAAATGGTCCGTCCAAATTAACGGAAGGGGGACGTGGACTTTGAGAGAGCAAATATTAGAGAATACTGGGTCCAATAAATGACCCGCGCGGTGTGATGGAACTTCCACAAATTTATTTAATTGGCATGCTTCCATGTCTCCTAGAAAGTTGGTGATCTCCTGGGAGTCTGGGCGTTCCTAATGTAGATTAAGATCAACTAAGATATTAAAGTTAGCTGTCTCCAGGGCAAGAGTGGATGTAATGTGCGTAAGGGCTTCCTGAAAGGCCCTGGCTGGCCCTGGAGGGCGGTACATGAGAAGCCCAGTGAGAGTAAAATTGTGGGATATGATGATTTTAAACAGGGCACATTCGCAATCAGGGATGGCCTGGGGGAAAGAGTGCAGGTAAGACCAGATTTGACTATCACTGCTAACCCACCTCCCCTGCCACTCGGTCTGATCTGTGTGAGCACTGAATAGCCTATAGGGAGGGCCAGGGCAGGGATGGGTACAGAATCGTTTGTTAGCCAGGTTTCTGTAAGGAAAAGTATATCAGGTGTAAAGTCCTGAAGAAGGTCAAATATTTCTGCGTGGTGTTTCACAAGAGACCTACAATTCAGGCTATAGATATTAATGTTGTTGGAGCAGGGTGCCTCGCGGGGGACCACAAAGTCCCCCTTGGCTCTGAACCCACACTCTACCCTGTAACATCGCTGCCTCCTCACCCTCAGGGCATTGGATCTCTAACATCGGGTATCTCTGCACCCTCAGTGCACTGCAACTCTACCCTCTGACATCTCTGCCTCTGCACCATCAGTGCACTGCATCTCTACCCTGTAGCATTGCTGCCTCCTCATCCTCAGGGCAGTGAATCTCTACCGTCTGGTATCTCTGCACCCTCAGTGCACTGCATCTCTGCCCTCTGACCTCTCTGCTTCTGCCCCCTCAGTGCACTTAATCTCTACCCTCTGACACCTCTGCTTCTGCGTCCTCAGTGCACTGCACCTCTACCCTCTGACATCTCTGCTCTAAGCCCTCAGTGCACTGCATCTCTACCCTCTGATATCTCTGCTTCTACACCCTCAGTGCATTGCATCTCTACCCTCTGACATCTCTGCTCTGAGCCCTCAGTGCACTGCATCTCTACCCTCTGACATGTCTGCTTCTGCGCCCTCACTGCATCTCTACCCTCTGATATCTCTGCTTCTACACCCTCAGTGCATTGCATCTCTACCCTCTGATATCTCTGTTTCTACAGCCTCAGTTCATTGCACCTCTACCCTCTGACATTTCTGCTCTGCGCCCTCAGTGCACTACACCTCCTTCAGTGCACTGCATCTCTACCCTGTAGCATTGCTGCCTCCTCATCCTCAGGGCAGTGAATCTCTACCGTCTGGTGTCTCTGCACCCTCAGTGCACTGCATCTCTGCCCTCTGACATCTCTGCTTCTGCCCCCTCAGTGCACTGCACCTCTACCCTCTGACATCTCTGCTCTGCGCCCTCCGTGCACTGCATCTCTGCCCTCTGACATGTCTGCTCCTGCGCCCTCAGTGCACTGCATCTCTACCCTCTGATATCTCTGCTTCTGCACCCTCAGTGCACTGCATCTCTGCCCTCTGACACCTCGGCTTCTGCGCCCTCAGTGCATTGCACCTCTGCCCTCTGACATGTCTGCTCCTGCGCCCTCACTGCACTGCATCTCTACCCTCTGATATCTCTGCTTCTGCACCCTCAGTGCACTGCATCTCTGCCCTCAGATATCTCTGCTTCTGCACCCTCAGTGCACTGCATCTCTGCCCTCTGACATCTCTGCTTCTGCCCCCTCAGTGCACTTAATCTCTGCCCTCTGACAACTCGGCTTCTGCGTCCTCAGTGCATTGCACCTCTGCCCTCTGACATCTCTGCTCTGAGCCCTCACTGCACTGCACCTCTGCCCTCTGACATCTCTGCTCTGAGCTCTCACTGCACTGCACCTCTGCCCTCTGACATCTCTGCTCTGAGCCCTCACTGCACTGCACCTCTGCCCTCTCTGCTCTGAGCCCTCACTGCACTGCACCTCTGCCCTCTGCCCTCTCTGCTCTGAGCCCTCACTGCACTGCACCTCTAACCTCTGACATCTCTGCTTTTGCGCCCTCAGTGCATCTCTACCCTCTGGTAAATCCACCTACGTACCCTCAGTGTACTGCATCTCTACCACCTGGTACCTCTGCACCCTCTGGTGCCTCTGCCAGTCTACCCTCTGTACCTTCACTGAAAAACTCAAAACAGAGCAGCGACACCACCTTCGTGGTTCTAGGGAGATGTAACATTCATGGAGGGCAAAGAGTTGCAAGAGATGTGTTATGGGTGTTGGAGGCGGAACGAACTTGGAGCACCCAATCTAATATCCTTCCCCCACGAGATCCCTTCACCCGTAATGATAGCGCGGCATCAGTGGGACAGTGGGGAGGGGAGATCGCTGGACAAGCCAGCCCTGGTCGTGCCTAGGGGATAACCAGGAGTTTGATCCGCCTGCAGTTCACTTCCCTCCATCCTCCCGGGTTTAAACTCCAAACCTTCCAAGGAACCGTGATTATTAACCTGACCGCGGAGACCGAGCAATATGACTGATGCCCGGTGGAGCTGCCTAGACAGCTATAGAGGAGATCGGCTTTGGTTCACCCCCTCGGCCGTCACCTACCCACCCGGACATTGGACATTGCTTTCCTCGTCTCTCCGCTGTCTCCTTTCCTCCCCCCTCCTACCATGTAACATTGTTTTTTATATGTCATTGTATTTTGTAACCCTGTAACTGATGTTATTTGTAACTATTAACTCCTTTGTCCTCATGTAAAGCGCTCTGATACCTCCGGGTCTAGCCAGCGCTATATAAAACTCAAGTAAATAAATAAATAAATAAATTATTCCAGTTCACATGTGAGACACTTTGCAAACTGAGGCCAGAAGGCTGCTTGCAGTACACATGCGGTGTACATGTAGGATGTACTTCAAAGCCCAGGAACGCAACTGGTCAATTGCTTCTATAATGTATTTATCAACTGTAGGAGCTTTAGCGACAAAGAACTAGTGCGTCTACTGTTGGCCTTGGTTGAGCTCTTGTACGTTAAAATACAATTCGGTACAACATCAATAAAAATTAAATAGAGGTGCCAGGGTGGGTGCTGTGCAGTGCAGTACTTTTTTGCAGTTAACTAATTCGAACTCGACCCAAAGTTATTGGAGCGCTTTACATGGGCACCAGTTACACTACACACATTACATTGCACAGGGAGATTACGTGATTTGTCGAAAATCACAGGATGCTGAGTCAACACCGAGACTGGAACCTGGTGCCCAGCTCCAAAGTCGGTAGCTCTGGCCATTACTCCACATCCTTTCCCCTTCAGTGGAGCTTGGGGCGGGTGCGGCTCGCATGGCACTCACCTTGGTTGGAGTTGCAGAAGGCTCCTTGCTGGGTCCTCATCTGACTGGTGCGGGTGGCAAACCTGCTTCTTACGGTGCACTTCTCTACCTCCTCGTCTGTGGAGTTTTACGGCTCTTTCTTTTCCATCCTGCTGCGCTGGCAAAGGAGAAAGGGGACGCCAGAATAAATTGGCCTTTGTAGCAGGCTTCCCTTCCTTCCCACCGCACAGGTACCTGGCAGGTGACGTCACACGTTGCTTTGCCGTGGCTCGTCACTACCGCTGTGAATTTACCATCATTTGAGCATGCGCCACAGTTTAGAAATGTGATGCATGCTCACATGACGACCAGTTGGGACCTGAAACGCCGACTCATTACGGTGAGTACCAGCCCATTTAAAACATTGGTTGTCCCTCATCCCCTTAGGTGTGCAGAGAGCTCAATTGGTATTTTCTGTAACTAAATCAGAACATAGGTTCATCTAAAGAATGACGACAAACATACCAGTTGATGAACACTATCCATGTTCAGAACACCGCGTACATGACATGAGACTGACCGTCCTGAAAGGAAACTTCAATGTACACAGCAGTAAAATTGTGCAGCCTAATATGAACCAAGTAAAACAAAAAAGTGATGGGTGGAATTCTTGAATTAAACCCAGTCTCTGGTAGTTACTAGGGCTACATACCAGTTCATCGTGTTTTCGACTCCCATTCCACCTGAGACAAAAACCAGCCATATGTAAATTAGCCCTGATCCCGCACCAATATGAACAGTCCAGCCTGAACTGCCAGCCCAGATCCACTCTGAACGACAATAAGTCTCTATGTCAAGACATGGGTCCCATTCTCATTGTGCCACAGGACTCAAGTGATGCCTCACTTACAAGCCCTTAGTAGGCCAAAACTAGTCTGGGGTTTCTCATAGTCCCGTCGAGAGGCGGCCTGATCTGGCGGCTCAGGCTGGATAGTTCGATTGGAGCAGGTCCAAGACTGATTTGCATATGGCGGGTCTAGATTGGCCCAGTGAATGACCTTCACCTTGACCTGTTCTCAGGCCAGGACGCTCCCCCCACCGCCCCAGCGTCCCCTGCTGGTGCTGTGTCCTCTGGCTGCTGCCCCTCGCTGCTGCTGGGAGTTCGAGGCCCTCCTCCACCCGCAGGCTCCCGCCTGCGCCTCATCCCTGGTGGCCCAGTGGTGGGCGGTAAGTATTCGCTCTGATCTGCTGCCTGTCTCCCGTATCTGCATTACATCTGTTGCCTGTTTTCTCTGTGCGCTGCCTTAGTGTCTGTCTATCGTATCTCTATCGTATCTCTTTTGCATCTGTTGCCTGTTTTCTCTGTGCGCTGCCCTAGTGTCTGTCTATCGTATCTCTATCGTATCTCTTTTGCATCTGTTGCTTGTTTTCTCTGTGCGCTGCCCTAGTGTCTGTCTATCGTATCTCTATCGTATCTCTTTTGCATCTGCTGCCTGTTTTCTCTGTGCGCTGCCCTAGTGTCTGTCTATTGTATCTCTATTGCATCTGTGGCCTGTTTTTCTCTGAGCGCTGCTCTACTGACTGTTCTTCGTATTTTCGCCATAATTATTGCCTGTTCTCGCTGTGCGCTGCCTTAGTGACTGCTTTCTTATCTTTACTACACTTATTGCCTGCTTTCTCTTCGCGCTGCTTTGCTGTCTATTTTTCGTATTCCCATCGTAATTGTTGCCTGTTGCCGGTTCCCGCCGCTGTGTCCCCTGCGGCCCCGCCCCCCTCCTCTCCCATTCGCTCCCCGCCACCCGCCTCCCAGCTGCTCCTCCCTCCCTCCACCCCTTCTTAATGCAGGACGCTGCGCGGCGAGGGTGCGAACCTTGACCTGTTCTCAGGCCAGGACGCCGGAGGCACGCCAGAGGCAAGCCTGTCTGTGCCTGTCCGCGCCAGGGCCGTGCCCCACGCCAGAACCCCTGGACCCCGCGCACCCCATCGCACCATACCCAGCCTCAGCTACGACGCCGACTCCCTCCACGCTCTCAACACCGGCCGAGACCAACGCTGCAACCAGGCCGCCCCGAAACACACCCACGGACCTTTCTCCTGCCGCAGCTGCAGCTTCACCTGCGACAGAACCAGCAAACCATCAAGGACCAGACCCAACCACCTCCGCTGCATACTCCTCAACACCCGCTCCGCACGCAGACACGCCATCGAGCTCTGGGACCTGCTCGACGCCACTGCCCCGGACGTAGCCTTCCTGACCGAGCCGTGGTGGAACGACTCCTCTGCTCCAGACATCGCCATTGCCATCCCAGACGGCTACAAGATCTCCCGCAAGGACCACGCCAACGGCATCGGAGGAGGTATTGCCATCGTCCACAAGTCCACCCTCAAGGTCACCAACCACGCAGACGACACCCTCCACACCGCCGAACACCTGCACTTCCGGATCCACACCGACCCCAACACCACCCTCAGAGGAACGCTCGTCTACAGACCCCCCGGACCCCGGGCCCAGTTCAGCGACTCCATCACTGACCTCACCAGCACCCACGCACTCGCCTCCACGGACTACATCTTCCACGGGGACCTGAATTTCCACCTCGAGAAAAACAACGACGCAAAGTCCACCACGCTGATCGGCAACCTCGCCAACCTCGGCCTCAGACAACTCGTCACTGCACCCACCCATGCCACCGGCCAGACGCTGGATGCCGTCTTCTCCACAAGCACCCACGTCACCTTCCACCACACCACCGAACCCCACTGGACCAACCACCGCTGCATTCACTCCACCTTCAAAAAACCTACCACGTACCACCGCACCCAACAGCTGCCTCGCCGCGGCTGGAGCAAAGTCACCGAAGACCAGCTGATCACCACCCTCTCCCAGAACCCTCCCACCGACCCCTCCAACCCAGATGCCGCAGCCCGCAACCTCAGACAGTAGATCGACGACTGTGCCAACACCCTTGCCCCACTGAAGAAACCCCCCAACAGCAACGCCAGCAAGAGAGCCACCTGGTTCACCGACGAGCTCCTGGCCTCCAAACGGGCATGCCGGAAACTGGAGAAAAAATGGCTCCACGAACGCACACCGGACAACCACGCAGCCCACAAGGACGCCACCCGCAGACACCACCACCTCATCAGATCAGCCAAGAGGTCCTCCTTCAAAGACCGCCTGGATAACAACGCACACGACAGCAAAGAGCTCTTCCGCATCGTTAAAGAACTATCCAACCCCAGCGCCAACACCAACGACACCCCACCCTCACAGGAACTGTGCGACTCACTGGCCTTCTTCTTCCACCGCAAGATCGCTGACATCCACAACAGTTTCAACACCACGACTGACCCGACCACGCCAGACTCCACCCCTCCTCCGAACACCAACAACGCCAACCGCCTTACCTCCTGGTCCAACGTCAGCGACGACGAGTCACGCAAGGTCATGAACTCCATCCACTCAGGATCTCCGACAGACCCTTGCTCACACCACATATTCAACAAGGCAGACGCAGCCTTCGCCCCCCAACTACGGAAGGTCATCAACATCTCCTGCGAAACAGCGACATTCCCTGAAAGCTGGAAGCATGCCGAAATCAACGCCCTCCTCAAGAAGCCCAAGGCGGACCCCAAGGACCTCAAGAACTTCCGGCCCATCTCCCTACTCCCGTTCCCGGCGAAGGTCATCGAGAAAATCATCAACATGCAACTGATTCACCACCTCGAAGACAACAACATACTGGACCCGTCCCAATCCGGATTCAGACGAAACCACAGCACCGAGACTGCCCTCATCACCGCCACAGACGACATCAGGCGCCAATTAGACAACGGCGAAACATCAGCCCTCATCCTCCTAGACCTCTCGGCCGCCTTCAACACGGTCTGCCATCGCACTCTAAAAACATGCCTCCAAGAAGATGGTATCCAAGAGAAGGCCCTCGACTGGACCTCATCCTTCCTCTCCGGCAGATCCCAGAGCGTCCGCCTCCCACCCTTCAGATCCAAAGCCACCGACATCATCTGCGGCGTCCCCCAGGCCTCCTCCCTCAGCCCTACGCTGTTCAACATCTACATGGCCCCCCTCGCACCAGTGGCCCGCCACCACAACCTCAACATCGTCTCCTACGCCGACGACACTCAGCTCATCCTCTCCCTCACCAAGGACCCGCGCACCGCCAAAACCAACATCCACGACGGAATGAAGGCCATCGCCGACTGGATGAGGAGCAGCCGGCTGAAACTGAACTCGGACAAGACAGAGGTCCTCATCCTCGGACCCAACCCCTCGGCCTGGGACGACTCCTGGTGGCCGACCACTCCCGGGACAGCAACGACACCCACCGACCACGCACGCAATCTAGGATTCATCCTCGACTCCTCCCTCTCCATGTCCAAACAGGTCAACGCCGTCTCCTCCTCCTGCTTCAACACCCTCCGCATGCTTCGCAGGATCTACAAGTGGATCCCGAAAGAAACAAGAAGAACGGTGACACAGGCCCTCGTCAGCAGCAGGCTGGACTACGGCAACGCACTCTACGCCGGAATCCCAGCCAAACACCTACGACGACTACAGCGCATCCAAAATGCCTCCGCCTGACTGATCGCCAACGTCCCCCGCCGCAGCCACATCACCCCCCACCTGACAAACCTACACTGGCTCCCCGTCGACTAGAGGATCACCTTCAAACTCCTCACCCACGCACACAAAGCACTCCACAACACCGGACCCGCCTACCTGAACAGCAGACTCAGCTTCCACACCCCCACCCGCCAGCTCCGCTCCGCCAGCCTCGCACTCGCCGCCGTCCCCCGCATCCAACGAACAGCTTCCGGCAGCAGATCCTTCTCCTACCTCGCCGCCAAGACCTGGAACACCCTACCTACCCAGCTACGGCAGACCGAAGACTTACTCGCCTTCAGAAGACTCCTCAAGACCTGGCTCTTCGAGAAGTAGCGCAACCCCCTCCCCCCCCCCTCTCAGCGCCTTGAGACCCTCACGGATAAGTAGCGCGCTCTACAAATATCTTGATTGATTGATTGAATAATAAACAAAAATGCATCCCTGAGAGATCACTAGTGGCTGAGACTAATTCAGGCATTCCTTCCATCAATGTGTTGATTGTTGCAGTAGATTCAGATGGACCAACTGCAACTTCTCGTTGCCAATTTTACTGCAGGTCTGTTTATCATCACACATTCAAATGCTGAACATAGCACTGTCACTTTCATGGCTTTATATACCACAGAAGGCATATCATTTCAATAGTGATAGAAGTGTTCCAAAAGACGGGATATACCCTAAACTCACTGTTTCCTACAGATAATTGCTCTAAAAGGAAGCTTACAATAGCACTCAAGAAGGAACACTTCTGCACTTTACTTGTACTTAACATTGCTTTTTGAGGCAATGTGTAAAGTATTAATGCAGGACTTAAACAGTAATAAAGTGAAGATACAACACAAGAAAAAAATCCCCCACACTAGTTTAGAAAAATAGAGTGAAATGCAATCAATTATTTGAAACCAAAATACAAAAATCAGTAGAAAAGGAGTTATGATATTTTAAAGATTTTAGTAACAACTTGTGCCTAAAAAGATTAAAGCGCCAACTATGGACACATACTATAAAAACCCAGGCAAAGTCGAAATTTATGGACAACCGCGACGGAGCACTGTTTGAATACATGAGGCGCTTTGGGCTCAGTCTCTGCTTACCTTTGGACTTAAAATTTTTTTAAGAAAAAGGTCTCAGACGGTAAAGTTCAGCTGAGCAAGGCAGCCAGAGGTGTCCGAGGAGGAGTCGTCGTCTGGAGCCCCTGGAGAAAGTTGCTGGGAAGATTTCTACATTCAGACGCAGGGCCTGATTTACATTCCAGTGGACGGGTTACTCCATCACAATGGTGACAGATATCCCGTCCGCCGAAACATAAATCCCATAGGATATTATGGGATTTATATTTCGGCGGACTGGATATCCGTCACCATTGCGACGTAGTAACCCATTTGCCGAAATCTAAATCAGGCCCTCAGTCTCCTTTCTGGAAGTCGAAAATCTCCAGCGGGACGAAGCTGCAGGCTGTAGTCGATAAGCATTCTAAGAGTTCGAATGCCCCTTCAGCGAGGGGTTTAAATATAATGCACACTGTCCTGTGGGCTGTTTGGGGCCTACCTTAGGTGTGACTTATATGTATTATGAATGGAGTTTTAGGCCTGGCAAAGGGGTTAATTTGCCAGGTCGAATTGGAAGTTTAAGACTGCACACAAGCAGCAATGGCAGGACTGAAACATGTTCTTAAAAGGTACGTAAGTGGTTGGTATAATAAATGCTGCAGGCCCACTAGTAGCATTTCATTTACAGGCCCTGGGTACATGCTGTACCACTTTACTAGGGACTTATAAGTAAATTAAATGTACTAATCAGATATAGGCCACAATACCATGTTTTAAGGAGTGAGAAGTGGTTAAAAGTGGTGGTAAAGTTCACTGAGTCCTAAATCCAACAAAAATGAATTTCAGCAAACAGGAAGGGAGTAGGCAAAACGTTTGGGGAAGACCAGCATAAAGCTGGCAGGTCTAACAGTGACTTGGTGTTTTGTTTTTTTATTGCTTAAAAGATAACAACACAATGGCTAAAGGTACTTATTCGAAATGATAATGAAGATGTGATTAGTATGTATGTGTTGTGCACAGCAGACAGGTAATAATGGAAGATAATATTGTGAAAACACCCGATATACTGTTGATGCTACATTTTCAATGTTTTTCTGGCAACTTTAAATTAATATTTACTTTAAAAGGACTGGTTCCGTCAACACACACAGTGGGGTCAAAGGTCTCACTACCAGCTGATAACCTAGAACAGGGTTGCCCAAAGTAGATCCAGGAGGGCTGAGTCCCAGTCAGACTATATAAATACCCATTTCAGTAGGAAACTTGTAAAATAGCACTTGCCACTCAATCTATGCTCAGACAATTCAAAACAAATTTGCGTACAAATGCAAAAGGTCCATGAATATGTGGCCATACATAACAATGTAACATAATATAATATTTTCAGGTAGCAGAACAGAAGCAAGGTGCAGGAATGCAGTGATCAGTGTTCAATAGTGAACTGGTGTGAAAAGAGTGAAGCGCCTGAAGTAAATAAGCGAATATTGAACATGAGGACTAACAGTTGTATATGACAATACACAGTTCTTCGTTTAACAATCAATAGCTAAAGTTTCAAAAGCATTTGTACTCGAAGAGTGGAAATAGGGGGTGTCTCCTTTAGTGATAGAACGGTGTTGCTGCGATGGAAAGTCCAGCTGTCGGATGATTTAGCAAAGCATGAAGGAAGGATCACACAGGTACATTGGAAACATTGATAAATAGACTTGGAGAAAGGAATCAGTGAAAGGTGCGGGGAAATACAGTTAAAGAGTCAGATAAAGTCACTCCGAAAATCACTGAAGACGCCGAGCGCAGCGGGACTCTCCTGGACCTATGCTTAACACCCCTGACTTAGAAAGTACTTGCGATACATTGGTCCCTCAATGGAGACCTACACCACCCTGGCCAAATTACGGTCTCAAATCTTGAGGTCTAGCAGATGCCTTAGGTGCCTCAGATAAACATTTTATACAGTATTAACTCTGTAAAAGAGGTTGAGACAAGTCAAATACAGATGGACAAAAGACATTTTCTGAGGGTGAATCATAATGACTACATTTTAGCTAAAATGTAAATTTTATAGCACAAAATGTTTTCATACAAAGCATTCATACTTTTGATATAAATGTTTGAAAATGGTCTACATTGATCCTGAATAATAATCCCATTTGCCGCTGTAAACGTATGTTTATGGCCGAAAATGGCTGGATTTAAACCCATCAGGTATCCAAGTAGGATACTGAGTAGGCCTATTCCTCTGTAATAGTAGGCAGCAACTGCATGCAAGGACACAGGAATAAACCCACGCAAGCTGTAGGGTAAGCAGGTCTTTAACTGGCCCGGGTCCCTCAGCGTCTCAGCTCTAGCAGCAATTGAAAATGGACATTGAAACGGGACCCAATCAGGCCCTCTTTTCATTTCTTTGGGGGAGGAGCGTCGCCCACCTTCCAACAGCGTAAAACAAATATATATAATAATCCCACATTTATTATCGTTTTATTTTGTTTCCCGGAGACTTGGGGGCGGGGCCAGGTGGATGACAGGCACAGACGGGGAGTGGTATGCACTGTAATCAGTGCGCATGGTGGTTTGGCAGTCGGTCTCAGGCCGGCCAAACCGTCATGCGCACTGAAGCTGTCTCCAGCCCGAGCTGCGTTGCCGGGTTGGAGAGAGCAAGTACAGGCTCCCAGTCTCTCTGGAAGCGCAAATCATCGGCGCTCAGGCCAGTCCTGAAGCTGCTCTCATGTATGAGAGCAGCTTCAGGATTCGCTGCAACGAGAGGAGCAGAAGACCGGTGATGCAACAGGCTGCAGGTCGCAGGTAAGTTCATTTTTTCCCCCACTTTTTTTCGTGGTTGTCACTCACCCACCCGCCCCCACCCCGCCACTCTCCTCTCACACCGGCCGCTACTGGTCTTTAGTCATAATGGTAAAAACACTGATCGAGTACTGAACAATTCAGGTAAAAACACTTCATCTTGCATTCGCTAAAAGTCTTAGCTTGCTCCACGATGCTGCGTTTGTGTATGTTGTTTTGGGCGGCATTGTAACTCTTGTATAGTGTATACTTTCAACTGAGTTTCCTCGAGGTGTTTATAAATGATAACACAATTGAGCACTCTGGAGTAGAGGCTGAAGGCAGTGCGAATTTCTTCTCATTGTGCCCGTCCGTGGGTCAAAAAGGTTTTCAGAATTCATGGTCATCCAATACTTGGCCTCTCTGCAGAGGGCACAGAGCAATGGTCACGTATTCCAGTTGCAATTGTGATTGTGTGCAAATATGTGTGAAGGAGGTACCGAGCTGTCAATATATTGACAAGGCTAAAGTAAAAGAAAATGCAGTGCTTACAGGTAAGTGGGTGCGTTGTATATGCTTGGGGTGGTGAAGTGAAGAAGATGCAGGAAGTGCATTCAGGAAGCAGTGATCAGAGGGTACTGAAGAGGAAAGAGAAGAGGTGTTAGATATGCAGATGGACGAGATTTGGAGAGAAAAAGGGGCTACATGTCTAGCGTAGAGTGAACATAAAGGGAGAGATTGAGAACTTCTGAAGACCACTAGCCCTTCCGCAGGCCTGTAATGTTTAATTCACAGTCTCACAATTTCCGAATTTAAACATTGTGAATATTAATTATTTGTATCAAAATAATTTGTGTTTACTTATTTATCTTAAACAGCTAACAACCATTGACAAAGTCAATAAACATGGCTGTTTTGTGTGTGTGTGTCAGTTGTTGTGTTATATATTTGGGTACAATAACAGAAAGCTCAGGAAGGAACCAATATACCTTTTGGGTGGCGCACTGTGGGAATCAGAGAAATTTAGGGCCTCATTTACAAAGAATTGGCGTAGGGCAGCGCCACAAGCCATTTTGCTGCACTTCCCTATGCCAATTTGAAAGGGCAGGAATGCATCGTATTTACAAGATATGGTGCATTACTGTCCCTTCAGCCCGCGCCGTGCACAATTTGCAGACGAGCACCAACGCAGGCAACCTTGCACTACGGTGCAAGAGTGTCTGTTATGTTGGCATGAGTATGTTTGTGCAGGAAGGGACACCTTCCTGCACATAAACAATCACAAGTGGTGTTTTCCTCGTTCTATGTGTGCTGCAGAATGTAGCACATGTGGAAAGAGGAAAAAGAGGAGAAATGTAATCATTTCTCCTCGATACGCAAACTTTTTGGCACTATCCCAGGTTTATGTGATGTTGTAAATCTGGAAAAGTGTCAAAATTCACAGCAACGCCCATGGAACGCCTCCTTGACGTAAAGGCAATGCAACACAAAGCTTGCTTTACTCCATAGCTATGAGGCCACTCGAAGCCACGCAGGGTGGCTTTGCATCGCCTAATAGATCTGATTGAGAGGCCTGCGCCACCCGATTGTCTGAAAAAGTGATGCTCCGGTGGTGCAGGCTTCTTGTAAACGAGGGCCTTAGTTTATGGGTACAAACCACGTCCCTAATTATGTAGGCCACACCTCTTTTAGAGACCCCCCTATTTTTTTCATCCCACTTAAAGCCCTGAGGCAGATCAAGGCGTATTTTGCCATCCGATACCCTTCCGAGGCGTGAATCACCCCCCATTTCATCAGATCCACCAGGACCTGGATGCCACCTCGAGTTTTGTGCAGAGGTCAAGGTGTTACTCGATTACCTGTAATTACGAGTAACACACCGACCATTGGATCTCACGCTGGAGTGACGAGCCACTCCAACTACTGGTTCTGTATATTCACCACTTATTTGTAGGTGGGGAGAACTTACTCCACCTTGCTCTTTTTCATGTCGGTCCTGAAGAAAGCCGCTACACCTCTACGGAGGGTATAAGGCTGAAACATGTCAACTCCACTGTCATATGACAGGTTGAATAATCCCCTGTCAAAGCTCTATGTTTTAATCCTAACCTCTTGACGGCCCATTAAAGTTCGTCTTGGCGCTCCTCAGCATCAGTTTTAGCTCACATATACCTTTTCTTCCTTCTGTTCCTTTACAACACCCTGCTCTTCTATAGGTTTTAGGATACCTCTTTTCTCACAAAGGAAAACATCCCTGAGCTCTTCTCTCTCCGAGAGGGGGTTGTATCCACATTACGACCAGGTTCGTGATGCGAGGAGGTTGCCCTATGACGAAGCATGCCTCCTTCGGTGGATGAGGGAAACCATCTGCAAAAGGGACACCCCAGCATTCTTTCTTTTACCTGTGTTTTTGAGTTGTGATAGAGGGGAGTCGTCCTCTACATGTCTTTAAACCTCCTCAGGCCCCTTTTTTGTGTGTTTAATTGTATTGTGGGACATCCTTATGCACATCTAAGAGGTGCTCCGAACAGTGAGAATCTGCACTTAAAAATCATTTCTTTCAAGCACCAATTGGGGATTTTCCGTCTTTTCGACAGAACAAGTAAATCTTTTTCAGGACTGGAATGTGGAAGAAAAATGTAATGGGATTTAGAGAAGAGGGTTCTCTACAGCAAAAAAATATTTTCCTTCACGGAGAAAAAAAAAATGCTCTGCTAGTGAGCAATAACACATTTACAATTATGCTTATGTAACTGCTTATCATTTTAAGTACTCCTGGAAAACTGCAACTGTCAAAGGCTCCAAGGAGTGCTCCTGCAACTCTATGAATATTACAAAATGCATAAATCTTCATCCAAACACTGGAGTAAACCTATGGGGACAGATATATGGTTATGTATTTGTGAGTCGGGCCCACAAGGATGAATTCGATGGCTGATTTATGCAATCTTATTCTCAACACTAAACTGCTTCCCATGATGTAATACAGCAATGTTGTTACAGAACAGGAGCAGTAAACCCTTACCCCTGCCTGTGTTCTTTCTGCACTAAAGATAACATCTCCATAAGCCTCCATCTCGCTGCAATTCCTATAGGCCCCTCTCTCTAGTAAATCAAGACTAAGATTCTAGCTAAGGTTCTCGCGACTCGTATTTCCTTATTAGTTGATATAATTATATCGCTATATCAAACTGGATTTGTCCCAAACCGTGCCACATTGTTTAATCTTCGCACGATCTTCGCAATAATTGATCAGACCAATCCTGAGCTTCCAGCAGCAGCGATATTATTGGATGCAGAAAAAGCGTTTGACTCCTTGGAGTGGCCTTTTCTCTATACCAAAAATAACAAGATGATGGACGGAATGTTGCACATTGGCAAAACATTCACCCCCAGTCACAGATCTGGGTTTAATCCATCGTTATTTTGCTCACCACGCCACCCCAGTTTAGACATGGCCATATGCAAATCATTCTTGACCCTGTGCCTCATGCGAACAGTCCAGCCCGAACTACCAAACCATGTCTTCCCTGGACCGGAAACAGGCATCCTGGGACCAGTTTTTGGCTAATCAGCCATCATCAGCCAGGCTAGCTTGAATCCAGTTGCACCTTGCAGAAACTTGGTATGACCCCAAACTTTTCTGACCTTGTACTCCTCTTGTATACGAATCCTGTAGCCCGGCAACTTCTCAGATGTCACCACTATTGTTCATTATCGCAATGGATCCGCTGGTCCGCCACCTGCGGTAATGTCACCTGCAGCATGGGCTCCGCTTTCACCGAGATTCCCTGCTGGCTTCACTATATGCTGATGACGTTTTCCTATTTGTTCAGGATCCAGAAACTAATCCCCCCCTCCCCCCCTTCTCCGAGAGGTTGTGCGATTCGGGGTCTTTTCCGGACTTGTCATAAATTGGACTAAATATGAAATATTTCCAGTAACGGATGCCACAGCCCCATTTACTCTTGAAGTCCCTCTACTATGGTGCAGTGAGCCCCCCCAAATATCTCAGAGTTTACTTGCACCGCAATGGAGCAGAAGTGATTCGACTTAATTATAGACCTGCTATTGACCGATTGTCGACACAAATCAATAGATAAATTGCCCTCCCTCTGTCTATGGCTGGAAGAATTGTTATTGTCAAGATGGTGGTTCTCCCTCGCTTTCTTTATTTGTTATTAAACATTCCCATTCCACTCACATCCAAATTATTTGATACATTGCGAGGCATGCTTACCAGACTGATATGGGCGGGCGGACAGCCACGCATCAGCTGGTAGACATTAACAAAGCCATATCAATGTCGTGGGTTCGGGGTCCTAGACTCTTATGTGTATTATTTATTAGGGCAGGCACATTTTGCGTACTACTGGTACCATCCTTACGCTCGAATGCAGTATTTGAAGCCGGAGTGGACTCAGGCCCGGCCCCCACTTACTCTCAACTATAATACCTCACGGTATACCTAGATCACCCTTTGAAATACAGACCCTCCAAATGACATTCTGGGCCTGGATACGACTCGCACATACCGCTATTAGACAACCCATGGTTATCCCCGACTATGGAGACCCCGACTAAAAGAACCTTACTCTGTGTGAGTTGCACACCCTCGGACAGGTTTTCCATAACGCTCAAATGCATACCATTTCAGAGCTCATCAGGGGGCGGGATGTGTCCCACATGGACAGGTTTCTGCCGCATAGGACACGCATTTCGTTGACAGGTGCTCTGCGAGCCTCTACTGCAGAGCCGGCAGATTTCCTCCCACTTTTACACGTTATCACTTCCACTTCAGGAGCCCATCTGGTCTCTCGACTATCATTTACCTCTTACACTTAGACCACAGGTGGGTGTGGGGCACGGCTGGCTTGGGAAACTGACTTGGGATACCCATTATCTGATAAAACCTGGACCTACTGTTGCGAACAAACCCGGTTAATCTCCTGTAATCACTGCCATAAGATATTGCATCTCAAATACATACAAAGAGCGTAAATTACACCTAGGCTATTGGCAAAAGTGGACCCCACCAAATCCTACACCTGCCCTAGATGTACGATGGAGCCACCAGACTTCTCCCACCTGGCGTGGAACTGCGTGCCAATACTGACATATTGGGGTGAAGTCTTTCGCTACCTCGCCATGATGATAAACTCTGAATTGACTCCCTCCCCATTAAAGGCTCTTTTGGGCTATGTGAAGCCGCTTAAACCTGGTGTGCACCGCTTCTCAGCTATTGCCCTACTTCTTGCCCAAAGGCAAGTTTCCATACACTAAATTGCCCCACAGCCCCAGCAGTTAAGGCCTGGATGAAGGATCTCACATATTGCGATACCACAAGTGAAACTTATGCTTTCATGCAACCACTTGCCTCTAGGCCTAAAAGCATTTGGCAACCACTCCAATCTTATCTGCTTTTACATCCTGAAGAGACGGAATGAGAGTAATTTGAGGTAACATAGAGCTGCCCAGAATAGCATGTGTGATGAGGACATTGCCTCCCCAGGAATATAATTGAATGGCGCTTGTATTAATAACTATCTAAACTGTACATTATAGTATTCTTCTTAATGCTGCTGCTTCAAACCGACCTTTTGGATAGCACCTCACTGTGACACTGCAAATGAATTTTTAAGGGTCATGCAAACTGCTCCAGCACCTGTCACCCTTTGTACCACTGAGTACAGATTGTAATATAAGTCAAACATGAGGAGGTGCACCAAAGAAAATACATCCAGTCCATAGTAATTTCTTCAAATCTTTTCTTTATTCCAGAATTCATAATCATAAAAACAGCCAACGCGTTTCGTTCCCAAATTGAAACTTGAGGAACTTTATCAGGGCTTAATTGAGTTGTCAGTTTTTGCGCAGTGAGGCTACATCCCAATATGCAGTTTTACCTTATGGTAAAGGTAAGCTCCAAAAGCTTGACACCTTATTAAGCGTCAACACTTTCCTTCCGTAGCGCTACGGAAGGAAAGTGTTGACTCATGTTTGACTTAATGCTGCTACTTGTTCATGAACGGTATACCCCTGTATGTTTATGTTTTCTTTGATTTATCCCTTTGTATATTTTCTTTTGTATTATGGAAAATGGAAAAACAAAAGTTTTTTTTTAAAAGTCTGCTGATTGTCAGCACATACAGCAGAAATGGGTCCAACAATAAGCTCTTCTTTCAGCCTACTTGTTATACCTTGTAGTGTGGGCCATAATGCAATCCTTAGGTTCTAAATGCTGGTATTGCGCTGAAACCCTACTATTTAAAGAGGGACGTTCTACTGTATTAGACGGCACTGGAGCTGGATGAGATTAAACACCTGTTCTTGAAAAGAAAAAACAAAAGATAACACCTGACATTCTCAACAGTGTGAGTGAGAAGTTCGAAGTGAAGCAGCCTTCCAGGCATATCACCCGCAGTGTTTCTGAAATGCGAAGGGAACAATTCTGCACCAGCTCACAGGAGTACTAACAGAAGTACATATTTACTACTTTTTAGTTTATGCTTCCCACTGCAATTAAGACAACAGTGAACAGAACTACGTTTAAATGGCGAAATACTAACAAAACCCTTCTTGTGTACTCAGGTATGCATTGTGCATAAGGCACAAAGTTTGAGCCCGTGGAGAATTGTATTGTGGGAGATCCTTATGCACAGCTAAGAGGAGCTCTGAACAGTGAGAATCTGCACTTTCATCATTTCTTTCAAGCACTAATTAAGAATTTACTCCTGCCAACGGAAAACAGTAAATCTTTTTTGGGACTGGAACGTGTAACAAAGCTCACTAAAAATGTAATTGGATTTAGAGAGGAGGGTTTTCCACAGCAAAAAATATTTTTTCACAAGGAGAAACAAATAAATGCTCTGCTAGTGTGCAATTACACATTTACAATGATGCTTATGTAACTGCTTATGATTTTTAGTACTCCTGGAAAACTGCAATCAATCAATCAATACATTTATAGAGCGCGCTACTCACCCGTGAGGGTCTCAAGGCGCTGAGGGGAGGGGGGGGGTGCTGCTACTGGTCGAAAAGCCAGGTCTTGAGGTGTTTCCTGAAGGTGAGATGGTCCTGGGTCAGTCGTAGGTGGGTGGGTAGGGAGTTCCACGTCTTGGCAGCCGGGTAAGAGGTAAGCCGGGTTGGAGTGTGGAACGTGAGGCGGCTGTTGAGGTATTCGGGGCCCGTGTTGTGGAGCGCTTTGTGTGCGTGGGAGAGGAGCCTGAAGGTGATCCTTTTGCTGACGGGGAGCCAGTGCAGTTCTCTCAGGTGGGCAGATATGTGGCTGTGGCGATTGATGTCGAGGACGAGTCGTGCGGATGCGTTCTGTATGCGCTGGAGCCTTTTCTGAAGTTTGGCTGTGGTTCCTGCGTAGAGGGCGTTCCCGTAGTCCAGTCGGCTGGTGACGAGGGCCTGGTTTCGGTAGGGATCCACCGGAAGATCTTTCGGAGCATGCGCAGGGTGTTGAAGCATGAGGATGAGATGCCGTTGACTTGTTTGGTCATCATGAGGGGGGAGTCCAGGATGAATCCCAGGTTGCGTGCGTGGTTCGTGGGTGTCGGCGCGGTGCCCAGTGCTGTGGGCCACCAGGAGTCATCCCAGGCGGATGGGGATGGTCCGAGGATGAGGACCTCCGTCTTGTCTGAGTTCAGTTTGAGACGGCTGAGTTTCATCCACTCCGCGACGTTTTTCATTCCTTCCTGGAGGTTGGATTTGGCGGTGGCTGGGTCTTTGGTGAGGGAAAGTATCAGCTGGGTGTCGTCGGCGTATGAGATGATGTTGAGGTTATGTTTGCGTGCGATGGCGGCGAGAGGGCTCATGTAGATTTTGAAGAGGGTTGGGCTGAGCGAAGAGCCTTGGGGTACGCCGCAGATGATCTCGGTGGCCGCTGAGCGGAAGGGAGGAAGGTGGACTCTCTGGGTTCTGTCAGAGAGGAACAAGGTGATGTAGTCCAGGGCATTACCTTGGATCCCGGCGTTGTGGAGGCGGGTTATTAGGGTGCGATGGCAGACTGTATCAAAGGCAGCTGATAGGTCTAGGAGGATGAGAGTGGTTGTTTCCCCGTTGTCAAGTACGGGCCTGATGTTATCGGTGGCTGCGATGAAGGCGGTCTCTGTGCTGTGGTTGGCTCGAAATCCGGACTGGGATGGGGCGAGGGAGCCATTTGCCTCGAGGAACGCTGTCAGCTGTTTATTGACGGTCTTCTCGATGACTTTAGCAGGCACGGGAAGAAGAGAGATGGGGCGGAAGTTCTTGAGGTCTTTAGGGTCCGCCGTGGGTTTCTTCAGTATGGCATTGATCTCAGCGTTCTTCCAGTTTTCTGGGAAGGTGGAGGATGTGAGAGAGTTGTTTATGACGTTCCGGAGGTGGGGTGCGATGATGGAGTCGCCATTGTTGAAGATGTGGTGAGGGCATGGGTCGGAAGGAGAGCCGGAGTGGATGGTGTTCATAACGTGGGTGGTGTCTTCAGTGCTGATGGGAGTCCAGTTGCTGAGGGTGGTTGTCGGGGGTGTTAGTTCTGTGGTTGGGGGCGGAGTGTGAGTCTGAGCGCCAAAGCTGTTGTGTATGTCGGCGATCTTGCGGTGAAAGTGATGCAGATTGGGGTGAACAAAATCTCCCTGCTTCCACGGATAGAGTAATTTCACAGTTACACGCACATACACTCACCATACACTAGGGCCCATTTCACTAACATACACTCAAATACTCCACCAGCACTGAACCTGTGGAAAGAAAACTCCTAAACACCCCACATCTACACTGAGGTCGATAAGACCTAGTTATTGTAATTGTCATAATCTAAACAATCTATACAACAATAATCAAATAGAGTACTCAATAATTGACAAGAAATAATCACCAACACCGTATTTAAAATTATGATTCTTTATCTAAAATTAGTCAAAAGAAATTAATCAGAATAAATCATTTTCTCATAATTACCTATTCTAGCTAAATGTCAGAATGGGTCATCAGGACAAGTCTCTCAGTAGAAATCTCCCGAGTCACCGTCTTCACAGCATCGATCCTCACCAACGCAGGTTTGGGAAGAAAATGGCAAAGTGGCCTCAGAATCAAAATGCAATGACACGGGCCCTCTCTAAGCTAACAATATTTATAATGAAACTTGCAATATTAAAGAAACATTAAATGTTCTACACGTCCGCCGAACCGCTGAGCAGAGCGAGCAGGAAAGGATGTAGCATCGCTACATTTGGAAAATCTCCGCTCAGGAAATCACAAAAATAAAAAGACAGAACAGGAACCAAAAATAAAAAGTAACTTTTAACATCCACATTTCCTCGGCGATGACACAATGAGCTCAGAGTTCTTTCTTTATAGCTCCTTTGTCCTCCAAGGCTGTTCCGATACATCTGGAAACTCGCCCAGAACTGCTGCTGTCCTCACGGAAAGTTTTAACCAGGCAAGGACTGTGGTCAGATGTCTCGTGACCATATTCAGCAAGGCCCTCTCATCACAAATCTTTCACTTGAGGCCAGGCTGCAAACGGCAGCCATTTTTCATTAGGCCAAAATGGACCATCTTAATTAAAAGAGACAAAAACAACGTTACCACAGCATAATGATTAAACAGTGTTAACCCCACTAATACCCTTATGTGTATGTAATTATCTAGCTTTTGCAACACAGAAAAGCATTAGTTCCAAAGCGTTTTGTGCTTTAAAATAAACAGCACTCAGCAACGTTTATTTAATAAAACATGCACATTGTCAATAGGCAACACATACGCGTTCCCTCGTGTAATTCTCTCTTGTTAATTCGTACATGTTGATAAGTAAAAACACTTACACAAAACAAATAATTAATAATTAATGATTATTAATGTTAATTATGACAAATAGACAAACCAGAGCTTAAAAACCCAATAGATTTTCATCAGAAAATCCTGCTCCAGCAATCCCCCCTTTGGTGATTTTATCACCAAATAACCCAAAACAAAAATTTTGTGAAATTTAGTCCCATTTTAGGAGAAATTGGAAATATCTTTTTCCTCCTTACACAACACTACACACCAGACACTCTTTCATCATCCCTCTTTGTTTCTAAGTAGACACTCTCTCTTAATTCTTCTAATTCAATTTCTTGTGGTTCTCTTTTCAACCTTTTATTTCTCTTTTCATTATTTCTTTGAATTAATTTCTTTTTCCCTCCCCTGTTTTTACAACACAAACACACCAATCTCAATATCAATAAAGCAACAATTATACAAGTTAAAGGAAACAATATCTTACCTATAATAGTACTACCTATTTTTGCAATAAAACTCTTAACAGCTATCCCCTTATTAGCTAATTTAGTCCAGATACTTTCAGCTTCAAGTGGTACTAATTCTTCATGCAAATCAGTAATATTTTTGATATAGACCTTCAGGTCTTTGCTTTCATCTGGAATGTAAGTGCAACAATGTTGAACTTTCAGCATTCCACAAACTCCACCCTCCTTAGCCAATAGAATATCAAGAGCAAGTCTATTTTGCATAGACATGGCACGTACGGCAATTAGTTCCGTATTCACCAAAAGACACCCTCCAGCGGTATTTGTCGATAAGCGATCCACCACTGTTGACAGTTTCCGAATCCCATAAGCATTTAAAGAAATTCCCACTGCTGGAATTAAAGCTCCAAAAATGTCACCCACTATTTCAGACCAAGTTTCCCTCTTGAAGCGCATTAGTAAATTAATATGTTCTACATCTTCTATTCTATCTATATGAAAGATCTTTGGAAAAACCAGGCCCACATAACACGTGCCATACCAATGGTCAGGCAACTTGTAATAAGCCTTGTTCCCACAAACATAATACACTCCTGGAAAAATTGTATCTTCTCCACCTCTGAAACCCCATCCTGTTGCAATGAAGTATGTATCATGACATTCACTAGTCCCAACAAAATATGTATCATATTGGGATTTCCCTCTTGTAATGCACAGCTTACCCTTCTGTGGTGCATCTAAAGCTAAAGTTGGACTAGCTCCATTTCTCAATTCTTTTCCCATCTCAATGTCCCAAATTGTCTCACTCACTTTATATTTCCCTGCCTTTTCATGCATACTCAATCTCCTTTCCTCCACCATGTTCAGGAAAGCTTTCTCCTCTTCTTCCAAACTACAAGTTAAATTATTCTTAAAAATGTAATCTAATGTTAATTCTTCTTTCTCAATAAAAATCTCACCAAAAATGTTAGCTTCTTTAGCTGGATTCAGCTCTTTGTTCATTGGCAAGTGCCCAAAAATACTATCTTTGTTAGACATCTTATAATCTATTTTCCCTAACAGATAAAAAACACTACTTAATACACTACAAGAAATTCCATACGTAGCTGGTAAATGGTGATAAGTAACACCCTCTGAAACGGATGCAGGTAATTGCATACAAACGTAGCAATCCCTTACTTCCATTGTTTTCACATATTCGTATAACAACTTTGAAAAAACATTACTAGAAAAATCATTAATTGACCTATCTTTATGCATGTAAGTATTACTAATTCTAGTTGGAACTACTTTTTGCAAATTCTTTTCTACATTTGTCTCATTCTCAGTATGTATTTCAAATGTACCTATTGAAACTCTAAATGTAACTAATAAAGCTAAAATACCCCATAGTAGCATTAATAATCCAGTACAGCAGCAGCACATTCTACACCATCTTCTTAAGAAGGCACATCTACTTTGATTATTCTCTATGTTAGCCATTTTACTACTTTGACCTTGTCTTTTGACTTAGCCTCTACTACTCCACTACTGTAATTTCTCAAACTTTGGATTACTTCAGACAGCTGAATTTCAGACTTTCTCCTTTTCACTTTCTCCAAGTGATTTCTTCAGTTCACTCAATTTGGATATTCATCACTTTTCACTCCTCCTTCTTCAGCAACATCAAATTGTATCAGATCATCAACAACATCCTGTGCATCTGACTCTTCTCCAATGTCAGTCAGAATAACTTTTAAGATTCCAACAGATTCTTCCTTTTCCTCAACCACTTTTCTCAAGATCCCCTCCGGATTGTCTCGATTCACTGTTTCTTCTTCTCCTTCTTCAGACAGTGCCACATAAGACCATTCCGGTGATCTGTACTTTTGGTTGGGTCTTCTAATTCTTTTTATTTCCTCAGGTTCTCTTGACTCCTTTTGCTCCTTCCTTTTTACTTCGTTTTGACTCGACACTTCATTCACTTGTTCAGCTTTCGATGTATTCCCTCTTATCAGTCTGTATCTCAGCCTCTTTACTCTGTTGTTAGGCCAAAAATCTCCTCTTACGACCTTTTTCGGTCTTGTTTCTGTATTATTTCTTTCTCCAATCCAAGTTCTCTTTCTCAGAACTCGACCCTCTGATTTTCCATTCTCACTTTCATCCGATTCTGTTTCAAATGCCTCTTGTTCTTCAGCAGTTTTCTTTCGCTCCACAGTCTTTTTCACCACTATTTGAGACTTCCCTACTTCTTTCCCTCCTCAGGTCTCCGACACGCAATCTTCTTGCTGTCTACTTGTCCCTTCACCTAGCTTATTAGAAGTGTTCCCTACACCTCCTCGGGGGTCTTCCACAATCTGTCCCTCTCTATCTTCTTCTGACCCTACTTCTTCAGATATAATCTAAAGTGGTTCTTCAATCTCCTCCTCTTCTGATTCAGGAGTAATTTCTGTGGAACTGCTCTTTTCTTTTCTTTTTCCTCCACTGCTTTTTGGAACTTCAGGCTCTCTTTCAGAATCTGATCTCCTTTCTGAGATTCTCAATGGTTCTCTTGAAGCCTTTTCTGCTTCTTTTCCTGAACCT
Source organism: Triturus cristatus (assembly GCF_964204655.1). Lineage (NCBI taxonomy): Eukaryota > Metazoa > Chordata > Amphibia > Caudata > Salamandridae > Triturus > Triturus cristatus. Next base: position 1,389,654,204 of record NC_140591.1, on the reverse strand, counting down.
TGATTTTTTCTCACTGGTTCTGGGTCTTCATCATCACTGGAATCTGACTCTTCAAAATACTCTCTACCAGTCCCATCCTTTGGGTTTGTGAACTCTCAGAGTATGACTCGCATGCACCCAGTTTTTCACACCAGCACACTTCACTGCAGTCGTCGTAGTTAGAATGACTTGTCTTGGTCTTCCCCACCTCGGAACCAAGCAATTTCTTCTTCTGTGAACTTTAATCCTCACCCAGTCTCCTGGACTCAGATCATGAGCTTGCTTCTTCTCAAGTGTAGTAGCTTCTTCTCCAATCTGGTGAAACACAGAATGAACTGCGTCAGCCAGGCCTTTACAGTAATCCAAAATCATGTCATCAGTTATTGTCATCAACTTATTGACAGGTACATATGCATCTCGCATTGCACGTCCCATTATGATTTCGTGCGGACTTAAACCAGTAGTTCTATCTGGAGTAGACCTAATAGTCATTAGCACTAGAGGCAAAACATCTGGCCATTTCATACCAGTGGCTAAACACATCTTACCAATCCTGTTCTTGATTGTGCCATTTATCTGCTCAACAACACCAGAAGCCTCTGGTCTGTATGCACAATGTAGCTTCTGCTGTATGCTTAATGCTTCACAAATCAAACTCATGAGTTCATTATAGAAGTGTCCACCTCTATCAGACTCAATCGTTACCGGAAATCCGTACCTAGGAATCAACTCTCTTAACAGTAACTTTGCCACTGTTACTCCATCATTTCTCCTAGTCGGATAGACCTCAACCCATCTTGAAAACAAACAGACTACCACTAGTACATATCTCAGTCTGTTCACTTGGGGCATTTCAATGAAATCAATCTGCATTCTTGTAAAAGGACCTCCTTCTCTGCCTATTGTTCCCAGACTCACCACTGTCTTTTTCCCAGTGTTAAATTGCTGGCAAATCAAACATCTTTGACAGATACTTTCTGCAATTGTCCTGAACTTTGCATTGTACCAGGTTTGCTTAAAAGACCTAATCATCGAATCCCTTCCCAAATGTCCCTGGCCATGATACATCCTTGCCATTGCTGACAGCATGGAGTTCGGCATTACTGGTCTGCCATCTCTATAGACCCAAACATGGTCTGTCTCTCTTGGGGCACAACCTGCCTTAATCCAATCTTTCTTTTCTTCCTCCTCTGCCTCATCCTGCAACTGTTTCACTTCATCCCACGTCTCTAAGACATTAGTAAACATCACAGAACAAAAAGACATTTCACCTTCTCGTTCCTGATTAATGGACTGGTTATTCTTGGCGCAATATTGAGCAATGTCATTTGCATAACGGTTGCCCACTGTCACAAAATCATCTCCTTGTCCATGAGCAGCACATTTTACAACTGCTAATTCTTTAGGCAGCTGTATCGCCTCAAGTAATTTCCCAATCACTTCAGCATTCTTTATTGGAGTCCCACTCGACGTCAAGAAACCTCTTTGTAGCCAAAGTTGGCCAAAGTCATGCACAACTCCAAATCCATACTGACTATCAGTCATCACAGTCGTTCTCAAATCTTTCCCAATTTCACAAGCTTTTGTCAATGCCACTAATTCAGCAACTTGCGCAGATTTCACTCCTTTCAATGATGACGCTTCCATTACTTCTGAAACCTTACACACTGCATATGCTGCACATAGCACACCCTCATCATTCCTCAAGCATGATCCATCCACAAACAACACATGATCACTCTCATGCAAAGGAAGATCCCTTATGTCTGGTCTCGGTTTTGTACAGTAATCAAGCACATCCAAACAATTGTGATCATCTTCTGTTTTCACACCCATATTTTCAATATCCGGCAACAATGTCGCTGGATTCACATTCACACATCTCTCAAGAGTCACATTTGATGCTCCCAGAATGACTTTCTCATATTTAGTCAACCGACTATGTGACATGTACTGAGTTCTGCTTCTTGTCAAAAGAATTGCCACATTATGAGGTACGAATACCCTTACAAGATATCCCATTATGATTCCCTCACTCTGTTCTAGGCTTCTGCATGTTGCAGCCACAGATTTCAGACAACCTGGTAAACCCACAGCTACAGGGTCAAGTGTCGATGAGAAGTACGCAATAGGCCTTCTCAGTAATCCATGCTTCTGAATTAACACTGAAAGTGCACATCCATTTCTCTCACTGCAGTACAATTCAAATTCTTTTTCATAATCTGGCATACCCAAAGCAGGGGCTTCACACATTCTGCTTTTTAACTCTTCAAATGCTGCCATTTGTTCTCCATCTAGTTCCAATGGGTCTGTCATCTCACTTTTTGTCAGCTTAATCAGTGGCTTTGCTATCAGCGAAAAATTAATTATCCACTGACGACAATAACCCACCATTCCCAGGAACATTCTCACTTCCTTCTGGGTCTTTGGGGCCTTCATTTCCCTGATAATTTTGATCCTGTCATCAGTCACTTTTCTCAGACCTTTCTCAATATTGTGTCCAAGATAATGCACCTCTTTCTTGCAGAATTGCAATTTAGCTGGAGATACTTTTAACCCTCCATCTGCCAGATGATTCAGTAAAGCTATAGTATCTACTTCACAAGCTTCACGTGTCTTTGATGCCACAAGTAGGTCATCAATATACTGCACTAATACTGAGTTTTCAGGCATGATCAAACTCTCCAATGACTTTTTCAATAACTGATTGAATATTGAAGGACTCTCTGTATACCCCTGTGGGATATGACACCATGCTAAAATACGCTGGCCAAATCTAAATGCAAAAATCGGCTGGCTGTCATGATGCAATGGAATTGAAAAGAAAGCATGACACAAATCAATCACTGTATACCACTCAGCATCATGTGGAATCTGATACAAAATCACTGATGGATTTGGCACAATAGGACAACATGCCACCACAATTTGATTAACTTTTCTCAAATCCTGTACAATCCTGAACTTCCCATTAGGCTTCTTTAGCCCCATTATCGGTGAATTACACGGACTACTCAGTAGTTCTCTCAGAACTCCCTGCTGAATCATTTTCTCAATTATAGGAGTTATTCCCTCAATTATTTCTGGTGTCATTTTGTACTGAGGAATGTTAGGATAAGTAATTCCCTCAAATTTTCACAGGATCTACATTATTCATCAATCCCACATCCTCTCCAGTAAAATCCCAAACTGTCCTTTTCACTGTGTCTCTCAGCTCTTGAGGCAAATCCTCCGGATCAAACACAGCATATGCACCAATTAACTCACTCTCTCTATTTTCTAGAGTCATTCGGTACAAAACATCCTCATCTGGTGTTTCAAAAGCTATTCCATCTGGTGTACAAAAAATTGTACAATTCATTTTACAAAGTAGATCCCTACCTAACAGGTTCACTGGACTTGTGTCACAGACGATAAATCTGTGCATGTCTGAAAATTTCCCTATTTGTACTCTTACTGGTTCAGTAAGACGTGTTCTGATTTGTGTATTAGCTACACCAACTACTTGGATTGCTTCATCCGAGAGAGGAAGATTTCTAATATCTGTTGACCTGACAGTTGATCTTGTCGCACCTGTGTCTACTAAAAAAGTAACACTTTCTTCATTTATTTTTCCATCCACAAATGGTCCTGCCTGGTCTATTTCTAGAGTTGCACCAAGTATGCACTCTTCCTCCTCTCTTCGGCACCCTCAATAATCATCCTCAGACTCACTCCCTTCATTCTTTAACAAGTACTGTTGTACCTGGTTAGAACGCCTTGGTTTGTTTACCTGCTCATCATTGTAGAATCCCGAATCCGGATTATACTTTTGTGATCCTCTATTCTGCGGCAAGGGCGGTTTTAGCTCTTGACTCTGCTGTCTCACAACTTTCTGCTGTTGCTGCTGTTGATTATTCCCCTCGTTCTGCACCTGTTGATTTAAGGATTTTCCCTCATTATTCACTAATGGTGGATTGGTACACTCAGATCTCCAATGTCCCAGTTGGCCACAGTTGTGACATGGGAACTTTTTTTTAGCTTCTTCAAGATTCCCCTTTCCTTTCCCTGCATACCTAGGTCTATTCCCTGCATTATTTCCTGCATTATTCGCCTGTTCCACCAACTGTGCTTCCTGTCTTTCCGCAACTTTCACTTGTGCCCACATTGCTTTTTCTTTCAGCTTTCTCTGTTTTGCTTCAATCTCATCACTGAAGTATTTTGCATGTCTCAGAATCTCATCTATTTTCTTACTCTGCCAATCCACAGTATGCTCACGAATTCTTTCACTAATCTCAGGTCTCAGGCCATATACAAATCTGTATACAAAATGACTCAAATCCTTGTCACCCAGGTGTTCATCTCCACTGAATTGTTTAAATGCCAGTATCAGCCTCTCGTAAAAAGCATGAACTGATTCTTTTGCTTCCTGATGTGTTCGATCTATTTTAACCCAGTCTGTTTCTTTTGGAGGTACTTTATTTTTCAGGTATACAATCACCTGCTCATATTTTCTCATTACTTCTGGATCTGGTGCTCCTGTTCTCTGATCTCTTGGATATTCCTCAGTAGGTCAACTCACAACTATTTTACACTCAGCCCACAAGTCTGCTGGAACAATTATATCAAACAGACTATTCAGGTCAATCCACAGCACTTTTGACAATTTCACAAACCTGTCTACCTGCCTTTACCACTCGAAGGGCTTTTCTCTCAATCGAGGAAAATCATTCGTAAATGATAAAATATCCTGTCTGGTCCATGGAACATGTACATATCCTCCTCCAGGTATTTCTCTCATAGGATAAGTATCCACTGGTTTTTCCTTTTCTCTCACAGGAAATGCTGAATAAGTCCTATCCCCTGATTCTTCTCTCTTTTTATACCATCTATCCTTCCACTTCTCAACATCACCCCATTTTCGCAATAAAGCGATCATCTCTTTAATCTGTCCTGTTCTACCAGTACCATTCAAATTTTCTATATCTTTATCTGTGAAATCCATCCTGTAAGACTTCTGCAAAACTTTCACTTTATCAATGTCAATTCCATATTCATTTGCTATTGCTCTTAATCTGTCATGTGTATTTCTCGCTCTCCAGGTGATATTTTTACACATAAACAATAATTCACCATCATGATGATTTTTTAGAATTTCTGTTGGAACTGTCCCTGCAACAAGCTCTTCTAATTATACACGTAACCTAGCAACAACAATTGCTTGTGAATCTTTATCCCTCTTTTGAAGAACTTTCATCCATTCATTCAAATCTTCAGCTGTTATTTCAGTAGATTTTCTCACTGGAACCACTTTCTTCTGCGGTTCTAAAATTGGCATCCCTGAACAACTAGCTTCACCAGCATCCAGTCCTGAATTAGACTGTACCTCTAATCCTTCACTACATGTGTCATGTCTAAATTTTCCTGCCCTTTTCCCTGAATCTCCTGAAGGACCAGCCAAACTTGTCAATTTATTCCCAACATATGGAATAACCAAACCATTCTCACCCGTCCTCTGCTTATCAAAAACAGGCATAACCGGACCTATGGTTACGGGTACCGTAACAGCGTCTAGATTCTTTGTCAGTTCTTTGATCTTTTCAGTCAACTCCGATGTAGTTCTGGCTAATTCTCTCGTATTTTCGCCACTGCTTCTATTCTCTCTTTCCCTGAAAGGATTACCACTTCTTAACTCAGGTGTCACATTTTCTGTCTCAATGATACGCACTGTATCTCTTATCGGAGAAACAACTGGTGTACTCTCTTCTGGTTCCGGTCTATATGGAGGTGGTCTTTTGTAAATCATGTCATTCAAAACCTCATCCTCATATTCATTAACTCCATATCTTCTCACTTCTGCCTCAGGAACCCTTTCTGTTCCCTCTTCAACTGTTCTCATAGGATATAATCCCTCTGACATACTAGCATCTCGCCATCTCGTCATTCGATCATGATGAGTTTCACGACCATGTCTCCTCCCGAACATATACCTATAGTTGCCTCCAGACCTCTGTTTCTCTCGCTCATGTACTTCCTCTTCCCATTCCACTAAAGCCTCGAACTGTGTCGGCCTTGGTCTTGGGTCAAGACATAACATCTTTTCCCGTAAATTTTTCAACACGGCCAGATTAAATGAACCATGTTCTGGAAATGCTAAAACTCCATCTTCCTTGGTATACCTAACCCAATTCTCCAACCATATACAGGTATGATACCCATATCTCGCAGCCATGAAGGATGCAGGCGTTTTCGATGGAGGTAACAATTCACCCTCTCTCGTTTTAACATCTGTATCCTTGTCGAACCAATTTTTAATCTTTCTGAACAAAGATTTTTTCTTTTTCTCTTCTTGGTAATACATTTTAACGCTTACCAAAACTTTCTAATCCCTTCCGTAATACAACTGCACAATATGATTTTTTTAACCAATAACAGCGCGACTCACACTAACGCACCAATCCTGGAACGTTACGTCACTAGAATAGCTCTTCCAATCCTTGCGCGGCTCACACCAACGCACCAATCTCAGCGCGAGCACTATTCTGATCTAATATCCAATCAGAGCGCGGTCTGTTTGACGTCAGCAGTCGCTGCAGTCGCTTCTGTCTCCTGTCTCTTGTCACTCATCTACCCCTCCTTTACAAAATTTCTCAGTAGACTCCGTGTCAAATTTCTACAAAATCTATTAGTTACAACATATAAACATCTCCATTGTCTGCTTCGCTAACCACAGAATAGTAAAGAAAATCTATTTCACAAGAATCAACGGGATTCTTTCATACATTCCTTAATTGTTTCCTCTAGGACTTGTCCAAAGAGTCTTACAATCAACTAAATATATGAACATTCACGCACATTCATACAAGAAAATATAGTACATACACACAGAATCCTGCTTTTCCCGAGAACAGCGAACAATCTGCTCTACTACAGAATTATAACACACATTAACCAAGCAGCTTACTTCTACCCAGTTTCTCAAACAAGCTCAGAGAATACCTATTACTTCTCCCGCGATAAGCTTTAACGGCGAACCTTACGGATCCCTGGGACTTAAAACCAGAGTTTCACAGATAACCTTCACTACCATACGCACTCCTTATATTCCAGAAATATCTCTAATAGTAACATACAACAATGTCACTGATTCCGAATCCAGACAATGTGACGCGCAACTTCGATTGTCACACGTTTTCTTTTTCCTGCATACATACAGGACCAACAATCCCGTCTTTCCCGAGAGCAGCATATACTTCCCTCTGCCCTACTACGGAACTGCTACTAGCTCCCAAGTTCCAGAAGCACTACATATAACTCAACATGACGACTCCAACATATAATATTAGTACATATACCAACATCAATCAATAATCAATAATCAATAAGCTAATGTACAAGCAATCTAATCAGATCAAGACAATCATCAATAACCATCCTCACTCTGCTACCAGGAACTTGATGCAGATTGGGGTGAACAAAATCTCCCTGCTTCCACGGATAGAGTAATTTCACAGTTACACGCACATACACTCACCATACACTAGGGCCCATTTCACTAACATACACTCAAATACTCCACCAGCACTGAACCTGTGGAAAGAAAACTCCTAAACACCCCACATCTACACTGAGGTCGATAAGACCTAGTTATTGTAATTGTCATAATCTAAACAATCTATACAACAATAATCAAATAGAGTACTCAATAATTGACAAGAAATAATCACCAACACCGTATTTAAATTATGATTCTTTATCTAAAATTAGTCAAAAGAAATTAATCAGAATAAATCATTTTCTCATAATTACCTATTCTAGCTAAATGTCAGAATGGGTCATCAGGACAAGTCTCTCAGTAGAAATCTCCCGAGTCACCGTCTTCACAGCATCGATCCTCACCAACGCAGGTTTGGGAAGAAAATGGCAAAGTGGCCTCAGAATCAAAATGCAATGACACGGGCCCTCTCTAAGCTAACAATATTTATAATGAAACTTGCAATATTAAAGAAACATTAAATGTTCTACACGTCCGCCGAACCGCTGAGCAGAGCGAGCAGGAAAGGATGTAGCATCGCTACATTTGGAAAATCTCCGCTCAGGAAATCACAAAAATAAAAAGACAGAACAGGAACCAAAAATAAAAAGTAACTTTTAACATCCACATTTCCTCGGCGATGACACAATGAGCTCAGAGTTCTTTCTTTATAGCTCCTTTGTGCTCCAAGGCTGTTCCGATACATCTGGAAACTCGCCCAGAACTGCTGCTGTCCTCACGGAAAGTTTTAACCAGGCAAGGACTGTGGTCAGATGTCTCGTGACCATATTCAGCAAGGCCCTCTCATCACAAATCTTTCACTTGAGGCCAGGCTGCAAACGGCAGCCATTTTTCATTAGGCCAAAATGGACCATCTTAATTAAAAGAGACAAAAACAACGTTACCACAGCATAATGATTAAACAGTGTTAACCCCACTAATACCCTTATGTGTATGTAATTATCTAGCTTTTGCAACACAGAAAAGCATTAGTTCCAAAGCGTTTTGTGCTTTAAAATAAACAGCACTCAGCAACGTTTATTTAATAAAACATGCACATTGTCAATAGGCAACACATACGCGTTCCCACGTGTAATTCTCTCTTGTTAATTCGTACATGTTGATAAGTAAAAACACTTACACAAAACAAATAATTAATAATTAATGATTATTAATGTTAATTATGACAAATAGACAAACCAGAGCTTAAAAACCCAATAGATTTTCATCAGAAAATCCTGCTCCAGCAAAAGAACGTGGCAAGGGAGTTGCAGAGGTCTTGTGACGGTGTGATGTCGTTGCTGTTGGCGCTGGGGTTGGAGAGCTCTTTAATGATGCTGAAGAGTTCCTTGCTGTTGTGTATGTTGTTGTCCAGCCGCTCCTTGAACGATGTCTTTTTGGTGGTGCGGATCAGCTGGTGGTGTTTGCGAGTGGTGTTTTTGAGGTCTGTCAGGGTTTCTGTCGTCTGTTCGTGGCGCCAGGTTTTCTCCAGGGTTCGTCATGATTTCTTCGATTCTTTGAGGTCGTTGGTGAACCATGTGGCTTTCCTGTTGCCGGGCTTGCCTGGAGGGTTCTTCAGTGGTGCCAGGGTGTCGGCGCAGTTGATGATCCACTGTGTGAGGTTTCGGGCTGCGTCGTTGGTGTCCGTGATGTTGATTGGTGGGTTCTGGCTCAGTGATGTGGTTAGCTGGTCTGTGGTGACTTTGCTCCAGCATCTGCGGGGGATCTGTTGCGGGTGGTGGTGGGATGTGGTCTTCTTGTAGGTGAAATGGATGCAGCTGTGGTCGGTCCAGTGTAGTCCGGTGGAGTGGCTGAAGGTAACGTGGTCGCTGGCAGAGAAGATGGGGTCGAGTGTGTGGCCGGCGTAGTGGGTGGGGGTGTTCACCAGTTGCTTGAGTCCGAGGTTGGCGAGGTCGTCTAGCAGGGTGGTGGTGTTGTTGTCGTTGTTGTTCTCCAGGTGGAAGTTCAGGTCCCCTCGGAGGATGTAGTCTGATGAGGCGAGGGCATGTGGGCTGATGAGGTCGGCGATGGCTTCGCTGAATTGAGTGCGTGGGCTCGGGGGTCTGTAGATGAGGGTTCCTCTGAGGGTGGTCTTGGCGTCGGTGTGGATCTGGAAGTGTAGGTGTTCGGCGGTGGTGAGGGTGTCTTCGGAGTTGGTCGAGACGCTGATGGTGCTCCTGTGGATGATGGCGATTCCTCCTCCGGTTTGGTTGACGCGGTCCTTTTGGATGATCTTGTAGCCGTCCAGGATGGTTACGGCGATGTCGGGGGCTGAGGAGGCGTTCATCCAGGTTTCCGTGAGGAAGGCGACGTCTGGCGATGTTGTGTCGAGGAGTTCCCATAGTTCAACCGCGTGCTTGTGGACGGAGCGGGTGTTGAGCAGGATGCACTTGAGGTGGTTGTTGTTGCCTGGTCCGGATGGTGGCGTGAAGTTTCGGACGCAGGTGAATTTGCAGTCTAGGCAGGAGAAGGGTCCGTGGGTGCGCTTCGGGGTGGCTCGGTTGCAGGCAGGTGGTCGTCCGGTGTTGAGTGCATTGAGTGCGGCGGTGTTGTATCTCAGTTGGGTTTCCTGGCTTCGGCGGGGGCCAGGGGTTCTGGCGCTGGGCGCGGTCCAGGCGCGGATGGGCGCAGACGGGCTTGCCTTTGGCGCGCCAGCGGCGTGCCCGCTGCACGGCATTCATATGAGGGGCTGTGGGAGGGAGGAGCAGCTGGGAGGCGGGAGTGGGGCAGCCAATGGGATACCAGGGGGCGGGGCCACAAGGGACGCAGCGGCGGGAAGCGCGAGGGAGCGGGTGGGTGGCACAGAAGGCAAAAGGGGGCAGGGGGGAAAGGGCACAAAGGGCACAAAGTGAGAAGCGACAACAACAGTAAAACAAAGTATTAACAAAAGTGGCAACAAGTAAAAGGCGGAATCAGAGTCACGGAGACACAAGAAATAAACAAGCACAGGCAATGCAAGGCCGACCTCAGTGGGGAGAGGCGGTCAGATCACAGCGGGTAGCGGCAGCGGGACAGCGGCACAGGAGGACCGTGTGGCGGCTGGGGGGGCGACCTACCTGGTGACAGGGTCAAGGGTCGCTCCCTTCACCACCGCGCGGCCTCCATATGAGGGGCTGTGGGAGGGAGGAGCAGCTGGGAGGCGGGAGTGGGGCGGCCAATGGGATACCAGGGGGCGGGGCCGCAAGGGACGCAGCGGCTAGCGGAAGGGAGCGGGTGGGTGGCACAGAAGGCAAAAGGGGGCAGGAGGGGAAAGGGCACAAAGTGAGAAACGACAACAACAGTAAAACAAATTAAAAACAAAAGTGGCAACGAGTAAAAGGCGGAATCAGAGTCACGGAGGCACAAGAAATAAACAAGCACAGGCAATGCAAGGCCGTCCTCGATGGGGAGAGGCGGTCAGATCACAGCGGGTAGCGGCAGCGGGACAGCGGCACAGGAGGACCGTGTGGCGGCTGGGGGGGCAACCTACCTGGTGACAGGGTCAAGGGTCGCTGTCGAAGGCTTCAGGGGTGCTCTTGTGATTCTATGAGAATTCCAAAAAATGCATAAATTAGCATCCAAACATTGCTGTAAACCTATAGGGGCAGATATATGAATATGTATTTGTGAGTGGACCTCAGGAGGATGAATTCGATGGCTGATTTATGTCATCTTATTCTGAGTACTAAACTGCTCACCATGCTGTGATGCTGCAACGTTGTTACAGAACAGGAGCAGTACACACTTACCCCTGCCTGTGTTCTTTCTGCACTAAAGATAACATTTTAATTACAACCTCGTAATATCACCGCGGGTAAATGCATTACCGCACCTTGCGATATTGCCCCGGAGCAATATTACTAGCTGATTCCAAGTTCCAAGGGTTTGAATGTGGGATAACCTGCAGCATTGGAATTTGCACTCCTCCTAATCACTGTAGATTTTCCCTATTTCCAATTTCCTTTCCGACATGGCAGTTTTGCCAGGTATTCTGATGAAACTTGCATCGTTATGTTCAGGGCTTTAAATGTGATGAAAAAACTAGGCGGCCTCTCAAAAGGGTGTGGCCGATATAATTAGGGTGTGGATTAAAAACACTTTAGCTAAAAATCTGTGCTTAGCAGAGTGTGCTGCCCGACTGGCATTTTACTGCTTCTGTCATTTCATCCAGATATATAATACAAGTAACATCACACTTACAACAAGCCAGGACTATTGGCGTTGCCAATGGTTGGTAGTTGCATAAGCTAAATAAGCAATAACTATGGCTTTCTTGTATATATTATTGAAAAAGCTTCAGTTGTGAAATGATGAGACTATGATAAAACTATAAGGTTTCTCTTTGCTGCATAGTTAAGATGTTTCTCAGACTGATGGTGAGGGCAAAAACGGAGAGACGGATAGGGACCCGTCTCAGAACCTGCTTTTTAGGTCTCGGCTAGCGAAGGCTGCGCTTGCGCAGTCTCGCTCGCGAGATTTAATTACTTTGAGAAGTGGGGCTTTAACCCGCCCCTCTTCTCCCTCTTCTCCATTGGCTGGCCTCTTAAATGCTGGTCAGCCAATTGGAGAAGAGCTTTGTCTCTCCAAACAAGCCCCGTCCTTTTCGGATTCGGGGGCGTGTTTTTTACTTTCTTTCTCTCCTCTGGAATGTAAACAATCCAGCCAATGGCAAGAGGAGAAAAAGAAAAACACGCCCCCGAATCCGAAAACGCCGCTGCGTTTCTCCGAGGCATTTCTGCTTGACCTTGGAGAAAGGCGGTGGTGTTCAGGGCGATTCCCTCAACTACGATTCCCTCAAGCACGTAAGACTTGTTTTTCATTCTCGATGTACGCTCATCTCAAATGTGAAAGCTGCCCATGTCCATGATATGCTTACGATGAAGTTTTTAATGCACAAGATAGCACCATGGTTGGTTCTGAGAGGAGTGTGGGTCCCCTTAATTAAACGTCAGCGTCAAACTGAACCCCAAACCACTACTGTCCAGAGCATTTTCGTGGGTTCTCTTCACACCGCGCTCCTTCCTTCAAACTTATAACTGGAAGCCAAGAACAGCGAGCTAAATCAGCTGAACTTGTGTAACTACCCACTTAATGAAGAGGCGTGGTTAAACTGCAAGGTTGGCGCATGCGCACTCTCCTCCAGGTACGTGCTACCCACGTGATCGATGTGCCGTCGCTATGCCGTTTCCTGTGATGGAAGCATCGGCTGCTGCAGAGTGCGGGGGAGGGGCGGGGATTCCATCATGGCGTCAATGCAGGTGAGGGGTGTGCGGCTTATCCTAATCTTTCCTCTAGGAGATCTCTACTGGTGGCCTTCAAAGGCCGAGGTCAGAAGTCATAGCTGTGGCAGCTCCCCAGACTCTGAACTATCAGCAGTCGCGTAAAGAGGTTCTTGTGGTGGTGACTGTATCGTCCCAGTAGACTTTTAGGGACATTGCAGAGGGACGGCTTAGGGCTGCTCCCTGCCAAAGAGCAGTGTCATGTTTAAAGGAGGTGAGGACGAGTTCAGTGTCCTATCTGTTGTTGGTGTTTAATTGTGCTGTTAAATATGGATCTGAATGGTTTTTCAGTTGACATTTGACAGCAGGCAGGTGTAAGGGCAGAGGCAAGTGCTGTATGTAGAAGGGCAGGTATGGTGTCAAGTGGCAGGTTGCGTTTGAGACGGAAATGTTAGCCATTTGTTGGTAGGTATTTGTAAACAGTTGTTGGGTAGATGGTGTGTCTTTGTAGGGAGGTCTTTTGTGTATCTACAACGACAGGTGTTGTATTTTCTGCTATTGTCTTTTGTTTACTTCAAGTGATCTTCGCTCCTTCAGTGGCACTTGCAGAATCTGAGGTCTGTGACTGCCCTTGTCAGACGCATCCATCCTCACTTTGAATATAAATATACGTTTGAGTCGACCTAGCAAGAGCACCTGTGCTTCTGACCGGCTCAGCAGCTGCTTCCTCTGACTCCTCCTTTGCCCCGACTTACTGAAAACAAACATCGTTCTGACCTCGGGCCCCTGTAGCCTTCCGTCCATAGGCGGCGGTTTCTTCTGGTTCAGGAGCCCCTGTTTCATGTGCTTCTTAGGTACACAAAACACAGTGAATTGCGTTTACTAAACAGGGAGAGCAATCATTCCAGCAACCATTCACAATTGCCAAAACATACTTTATTTTGCGATGGGGTTGTAGCCATTGTAGTGGGGGGTTGTTAAAATGCCTAGGTAAACATTAACGCAATGCTGCCCTCTACCCTTTTTTGCCCGTGCCTCTTCTCTTCGTATTACAGCCGCACGCTTTCCTCTCTTTGAGCCCTGGACTGCTGCCTTTGGGCCATGCGCCAATCATAGGCTGAGTTCCGCTCTTCTCCCTTTCCCCTAATATCTCCCTGCCTTTCAGTCCTTCGCCCCCCTACTCTCATCTCTTGTCCCAAGTTCTCGCCTCTTGTCCCAAGTTCTCGCCTTGGCTTCCAGCCCTTCCCTATTCTTTGGCCCTACATGCCCGCTCCAGCCTGACTTTGCTCCGCTCCTCACATCTGTCTTGGCCCTTGAAGTCACCCCTCCTTTTTAGGTCTGTGTGTGTGGCTCTGTGTGTGTGTGTGGCTCTGTGTGTGTGTGTGGCTCTGTGTGTGTGGCTCTGCCTGGGTAACTCTGTGTGTGTGTGTAGGTGGCTCTGTGGGTGGCTCTATTTGTGTGTGGGTTGCTCTGTGTGAGTGGCTCTGTGTGGGTGGCTCTGTGTGTGTGTAGCTCTGTGTGTGGGTGCAAATGCAATAGGTCTCGCATTTGAGAGTGATTAAGCTATTGACATTGTAAATAACAATGCCGTTTCTTTAAATTTTTAAAAAACAAAAAACATAAACAAAAATAATGTCATGAGCAATGCCAATAGCTTTAACTTTAACAATGCCGAGACCATTGCATTGTAAATGCTTGTTACAACTGCTGGTGCTGAGCACCTGCACGACCCGGCTCACTTAAAGCCCTGGTTATGTTGCTATGTGGTAACGTCGCACATCTTGGAATGCCCAGACAGGCTCACGCACAGCTTGCACACAATCCTGGTCCTTCTTGAAACTTGTGCTCAGGATTACGAATCTTTTGGACCAGGTGCGTTAACACACAAGAGATTGTGATCTTTGCACTGAAAAACGTGAACTTAAAGTGAAGTGATGTTACCTCCCTTTCATACCTATAAAAATAATAACTTTGTTCATACATACAGCGCTGCAAACTACACTTTCTAAGCACTACTGGAATCAGCTCATAATCGAAATGTGAAGACTACTGCAATGCCAGCAAGATATTCTGGCTGCACATTCAGCTCTCTGCTCCTCCATTTTGGTCTCGAATTCTACACATTCGACGCATATGCTTAAAGCTTATGCTTAAAGGTAGCTTTCATGCATGCATTTTGACGACGGAGAATGCATTATAAGAGTTTGTAATGGAAATTTAGAATACGAGAGACTTCCAGGCGTACTCTTAGCCCCTCGTGGGTACTCGGAGGGGTTTGTTTCATGGCAGAAAACACCCGTGGGCGGGCAGTTCTTTGTAAAAGCAGCAGCTAAATAAAAGAGACAGAACTACCTACAATATACTATAGCGACACATCAGATGGAGAAAGTGTAAGAGTTACATAACATCTCTCGCTGGTTCTGATAGGTCATCTTCTCATGGGTGTAATAACTCCAAGAAGGGTATGCAATAAGGCATGTATCTCACTCCCTACAGTACAACACCTGGCCTTGTGGTGTCAGCGCTGGCAGGGCGTGCATTGCAACCTTTCACCACACGCCCTGGTGTGTACAGATGCTTATATAAGGAGAACCGAAGGGGTGAGATGAACATTATTATGACTATAAATATCTGAGCGCCCTGTATATTTTTAACTCCTGGTGTGCCCGGGAAGCATGTGCCTGCTTGACATGAGCCAGATTGTGCAGACCCGGGGCGGAGCACGTGTGACAAGGTGTTTAATTCCGCCCGTCAATGCAGCTTATCCCAGCAGACAAGGGGTGCTTGAGAACAAGGGCGCCTTACACTGCTGACCAAAGACAATGCTCTTAAGGGGGGTGGGGGGGAGGTGGCTGGCTTCAAGTTCACATGATAGCTATATTTTTATGTATTTATTTATCAGCAGTTATATGACAAGACCCAAGTGAGACAGACAGGGCGCTTTACATAGAAGCAGCTTCACAAGATCAAAAATATATATAAAACAGTTACATTTCAGAAGGTGAGATGCTAATGTTATACAGAATAATTGTTTAAGTTAAATTGCAGAACATGATATGCTAATGTTATATAGAATAATTGTTTAGCAACTCGTAATTGAGAAGTGAGTGCTTATAACATCGAAAAGAAATTTACAAAAAGACTACCAAAAAAATAATAGATTTACAGAGGGGGAATATTGTAATGTGCTGTTTCATATCATAAGAACTAAGGAGCTCATTATGATGGCGGGCGGACATCAGTCCGCCCTCCACCATAACGGTGATAGAACCGGCCTGCGGCGGTCCCACCGGCCCAATTAGGATGCGCCCGCCATACTGGCGGGCGCATCCTGGTCTTTTACCATTGTGGACGGTGCTGCTGGCTGCAGCACAGTCGGCAATGGTAGAAGGGCATGCACAGCATTTCCCTGCACCACGTGGCAGGCACCACGTGGTGCCTGCCACTTGGTGCAGGGAACTGCAGGGGGGACCCCCCAAGTGCACCCCCTCACCCCCCCACCCCCTTGGGGGTCCACAACGGGCCCCAAAGCCAATCCCCACCAGCCTTTCCATGGCGGCATCACCACCATGGAAAGGCCTGTATAGCACCCACATCATAATATGGCTGGCGGTGCCTGCCAGGCACCACCACCATATTACTGGCCCTGTCCGCCCGGCCGGCAATTGTAACGATTGTCGACCGACGGAAAAGCGGTGGACGGACTTTGCGTCCTCCGCGATAGCCACCACCATCATAATATGGCGGGGGGTATTCCTCGTTACGATGGCGTGACAATCACCACTGCCGGCTCGGCGGTGGCGATCATTACACCATCGTAATGAGCCCCTAAGTTCAGAGTGGCCACATCTATAGGGATAGTAGTAGAGGTTATCACTAAGAGTAGTAGGGTTACTGGCAATCCCCAATTCGAAACCTCAAAACGCGGATCCTTTATATATGGCAACTCTCTTGAAAGTGTTGCATAGAATGCTCTTGGTATATATCTAGAGAAATGGGGTCCACACTCTACATACACTTATGGAATGGTGTGCTTCCATTTTTTATTTTACTCAAAAGCTTGAGTTTCGAGAAGACGGGTGTCGGTGCTGTGGAGTTGGCATTGACCTCCTGAGATGTACCACTAATGCCTGGAGCACACAAACATTTGAAATAAGATACAGCCTGGTAGGGCCCTAAGCCTAGTAGGTCACTCATCAGCCTTTATTGAATGTATTATTTTTGCCTGCCTGCTTTCCAATGGAGTCCCCATGTGCACTGAACTGATGGGATACTCACCAGCAATTATTTAATGTATTGTTTTTTGCCTGCCTCCCATCGAGTCCCCATATGCTCTAGGCCCTGGTGGGTCACACTTCTGCAATTTTTTAATGTAATTTTTGCGGTGGTTGCCTGCCTCCCGTTCCTCTCATGGAGTCCCCATGGTCCCTGATAGGCACCAGCTCTAATTTGATTTATTTCTTGATTAATGTTTTGCCAGCGTGTATGCTTTTCAGTGCCATAAACTGCCATGTTCTTTGTTCTCCATGCCCTTTCTTTGCTAGATAGAAAAGAAAAAGAATTGTTTTGGCATCCTGCCTTCGCTCTTTGAAGTGCACCCCAAATATTATGTGTAAACCCAGTAGACCTATCAAGCAGGCTGTTACACAGTAATGTCAAGAGAAGCCTACTGTGACAGGGGCCTGACTGGCTGGGGGGACAAAGGAAGGGTGCAAACCAGGGTTTAGCTACATATGCTTTTGACAGGGTTGGCCTCTTTGAAGTTCACCAAGTACTGGGCACAGCGCCCAGGCCATTCTGTCAAAGGGAGGGAAACATCTCCCCAACTCTAAGGCCCATTTTCCCTGTCCTGGCACCAGTTCACACCTCCCAGTGGAAGTGCCATGACAGCCAGATGACAGCTGGAAGTCACAGAAATGCCTTAGAGACTTTAGGCAGGGAACAGGTTACTTTTCGAAAGTATGTACACAAATAAACTCCCAGAGAATTTTGCAATTTATAGAGATATGTGATGTATCCCCCCCCCCCAACGCTACACAGTACAAGTGTTGGGCATACATAAAAATGTAACGGATTGTCCTCACACTCCACCAGGTGTCATGCTTCATCATAGGACAATCCTCACTCTCCAAAACCTCCATTTGATGGAGGGCGGGCCAACACCTCGGGTCAGGGAGGCACTTCTGAATAAGAATGGATCCGTGATATAAATGTGTTAAAAATCAATGTGGCATCCTAAAACAGTTTATTCACTAGACGTGACTCTAGGTGATTAAAATCAATTGTGGAGATAAGGGGAATTAGTACCCCATCACCACTGTTACCGTCAGCATGTTTCTGCCTGTGGCTCAATTGAGTTCATGGCTTTCATCAGGACGGGCTTAAGGAATCATAATGAGGCAATGTGCTTTGCTTCCAAACCAGAGTGACCTGTGCCTACCTCTTAACTAATCTCGCTTTCCAATACCCCAATGATGGGTTTTTCTACGCCCCATAAAAGAAGGGCACAGGGAAACCTGTAGTCACACTTTCGTAAAGGTGCGTCATTTATGGCAAGCCTAGATGCATCTGCTCCTTCCTCCCGATGTGTCAGGTGAAGTATCCGATGCATCTCGGGGCCTTTATTTAGTGACCCTAATGGATTAAATTTAAAAAAAAATCAATAATTGTCCCTAATTGTGGTAAAAAACAATGTTATTAAATATTTGAGGTTGACACTGCATTAGATGCACAAGGAGTGGTTATCGTGTTTCAGTGCCTAGTCAAGGAAGAAGCTGTCTGTAATCCCATGTCCATGTTGAGTCTGCGCCCCCTCCATTAGAGGGCTAGCTTGCATTCAATCTCACACGTTCGCCTCGCTTCCTTCCTCTGGTGTCACTGCACTGTTTTTTATCAAGTGTCCAAGGCCATAGCTTGAAAGGCATGCTATAAATAGAGGAGGTCCCTTGAGGCGAAACCTTCTTCGCTGCTGTACCACAGCAGAATCCAGTTTTAATTTTTGCATTTTAGCATGGCACCAACCTTGCTCAAGAACATAAGAGGGCTTCAGATCAGACACAGACTACGTTAGAAGTTGTTTTTTTAGCTTGAGCTTTCAGGGGCTTTTCCTGGCCACAGAGATATGCCTCACAGATAACAGACATGCCCGCAGACCTGCCTGCCTCGTGCGCTCTCTGAAACAAATGCTGCAGCAGAGAGGAGGAGCCCGAGAAGTCTGGCTCTCTGCTGCCTTCAACGAATAACTTACACATGACTCTATGGCGCAGTGCAAGAGTAATTTATCCCATGCACAAGAGGGATGGAGCCTCTAGTTAACCATCAATCCTGGCTGTATCACAGTGCCTCAAAGTCAAAGTCAGAGGGGGGGGGGACGCAGTTCCGAAAAACAAAAACTGGTGAAAGGTAGATAAGGTGAGCAGGCTCGGGACCGCTGTGGCGACAATAGAGGCAATCCGCCGTTCAAGGCACCCTCACCCCCATACTTGGAAAAGGATTCACCGGTAGCAAAGGTGACTGGGGTGTCAGTGTAGGCGAGGGAGACAAACTTGGTGATCAGGGCAGCCGTGTTGCGGCAATATGGAAGCAGGCTCCTATGGGTGAAATAAGACCCACACGTCTCCGGCAAAGCCCCGGGAAGGTGCCAGTAGGACTACAGGCAGCAACAGCCCAGTGACCAACATGCTGGCGAAGGCAGGATCTCCTTGCCGCAGTCTCGTTGTTCTTCATTACTGAGCTGCGGGATGGCAGGCAACCTCGCCTCGGGTCCAGAGAGGAAGGCAGGCTGGTACGCGTACCAGATAGGCGCCGCCGGCAGATAGGAAGAAGCAGCGAAGAACAGTAGAGTAAGCGCCGATTGTCGGGGCCACCAGCAAAGCCAGGCATAAGCAGCAACGCGGCGGGCAGGCATCCGGCAGACCCACAGGAGCTCACCAGAAGGCGAGGGAACAAGAGAAGAAACCAGCGGGTTGAAGACAAGCACTTCAGCCCGTAGAACAAGGACAAGACCCCAGGTATGTAGAGAGGATCAGTGGAGGGAGGGTTTCAGGGGATTTACGCCAAAAAGGCGATCCCTGGCCGGGAGCTCCCGGCAGGAGCTCCTCATCCATCGGCCATTTTAGAATGTCCAACGTTACCCCTATAGAACCAAAATCCACAAACAAAATAAATATAAACATTTACCAAAAATATTTATGAAGTAATAAATAAATCTTAATGATCAAGTAATGATTAATTAATTAAAACTAAATTAGTTTCCACCCTGTACCCCAATAAACACCACAACATACACCTAAAAATAATAACACAATTTCATAGCTAATTTTACATTAATAAATTATTATCAATTAACCACAAATCATTAATTAATGGAAAAAAATTTCTTCCTACCGTTTACCACTATAAGCTCTACAACTCACACATCAAATTAACTACGCAATTGCCATATTTAAATTTTAATTAATTAGCATTAATTAACAAATAATTAATTATTTATAAATACATTACCTCCCGCCCTATTCCCCTATGAACCCCACCACCCATTTCTAAAAACATGACCGAATTAACATTATTAATTAACTATTAATTAATTAATTAATAATAATTAACAAATAAATTATACATAATTATTAAATTAATTCCCACAATTAACACTATAAAAAATTAAAGAAATATTATATAAAATATATTAATAAATATATGAAAATTAAATTACTTCCCACCCTACTCCCCTATCAACCCACAAACCGGTCCTAAACAAATTACACAATTAACATAATAACCAATTAATTAATAATAATTAACAACCAATTAAATAATTAATAATAAATTAATTCCCACAATTAACAGCATAACATATCAAATAAATATTAATTAATAAAAATAATAATAATTTAATTATAATTAAATTACTTCCCACCCTATTCCCTTATAACCCCACAACCCACTCCTAAACAAATTACACAATTAACATATTTACAAATATCATTTAATTAAAATTAACAGCCAATTATTAATTAATTAATAATAAAGTAATTCCCACAGTTAACAATATAAAATCTACATTAAATAAATACAAATAAATAAAAAATAATATTTAATTTATTATAATTACATTACTTCCCACCCTATTCCCCTATAAACCCACAACCCGCTACGGAACTAAAATGCAAAATTTAATTAAAATAAAATTAATAACTACCAAAACATAAACACATATATTAAAAAACAAAAGCAATACTTAGACAAAAAAACAGATCACATACATTTAAAATACATACTAAAATACATAACACTAACTAAAAAAATTATATTTTTAACAACAATATTTTTGCAAGCAATATTAATGACTTCAATATTTAGAAAATCGATATTTCTTACCTTAAACTCGATTTTCTAGACCACAATATTCTTGCTTTCAATATTTCTGTTTCTCGATATTTCAAAGTCGATATTAGTGCAAGTCGACATTTCAAAACTCAATATTCTGACTCTATACCAATCTCGACAGCGTACTCGCTTTAAGGGATTGAAGAACTTTGAATTAGTTTGAAGTGCTATTGGACCTTATATATGAAGGAATGGATTAGGAAGTAGTGGATGCGAAGTTACATACAACGCGATCCGTTGTATGGTGAAAGCACTGATAAAATTACCAGGACAGAATTACAACCGGTTGTGAGGTTTCATTGTCATTTGTTAAGAAGGAAGGCAGCCCTGAAGAAGTCGTGGGGAACTCCCTATACGACGAAACATGTGTTGACTGGGCAAAAGAAGTGAAGAAAATAAAGACTACAAAAAGAATTTCAGTGAATTAATTGTTGACATTGAATTATGTTTTGATCTAGCGTGTGCTCGGGGTTTATGTTTATACTTCCTAGAAAGTGCACATCCTTGCTCACAGCAGCAGCCCTACCTGACTCATGATTCCCTCTCTTCTCTCCAGGGTAGGCTGTCACATCTTTATTGTATGCCTATAGAAAAGGGAGCAAATGCCATAATTTCATAATAAAATATTTCAAGGGCCAGGGCAGATACAATTTACATGTATAAACATGAATGAAAATACATGAGCGAGTGGGGGAAAGTTGCTTACCATAATGCCAGAATTGCAAAGACTTGAGCAAAACTTATCCTCAGGGCCACCAAAAGTATACAATTCTGTGGCATTTTCTACATACTTATGCATTTGCCACATTTGCCACACAATCCATCATTTGCTGCACAATCTGCAGATTTTTACAAAAAATTATTTGTTTTGAGCTCTAACGGATGAAAAGTTACTAAAAACTTGGTGGCTCATGTTCCTGGGCAGTGGAGAGCCATTCGCAGAGGTTAAGTGGTCATCTTTCAATTGCTTATTGCTGTAGTTGGGTGTTAAACTGGTACTAATAATGTGAAATCTTTGCCCAGAAAGTGTTACCATAACAAAATAATGAAGCACCATTATCACAGAATGTGCAGTATTACACCATATCATTTGCCTTTTCTTGCCGCATAATTTATTCAACCCACTGCATAATTCCAGTGGCCCTGCTTATACTGCTCAGATAGGAACAGATTAAGTGACTAAACTACATGTCACCAGTGTCACGATCAATGCAGAAACTTGGCAAAAAAGAAGCTGGGTATTATAAAAATGCACACCAGACACAGTGAATGCAAGACATCTTAAACTGACAGATCACATATGTTTATGAAAAGTATAATCATGAATAACAGGACATCAGTGTCTCATCCACATGCAAAAGAAATGAAAGCAACGAAAAAAGGATGATTCATATCAGATACACAGCTGATACACATATGGAAATCCTCTCTAGGAGGCCATGTGTCACACCTGCCACCGACAGCCACACCTTGCTTTTTAGCCAACAGAATTTCTCAAACTGCTGTATGTCTGTCTTTTCATAACTTTATTCGGAAGTATAAAAACATCCATAAAAGCATCACACAGAACAAGCATCATTTATACAGTTCATATCATAAGACAAAAATTGTCCATAACATTAAATGCAGTTTAAAAAACATGCTAAAATTGTTGACCCATACATTTATTCAACAGAAAGATTCTTATCATTTGGAAATTGTATTAGATGGGATGGGTCCTGTGTTGACAAGAAAACTTTACTTACAGTGGAGGTATGGCTCCCTACCTTTGAGGGCTTTCACTAGTTCCTGGTCCTGTACTTCTACAACAGACCAGTGCCCTGCCTGTATACATTCCCGGGAGAGTGATTTGCACGTGGTCCTTTTTTGCAAAGCCTATCGAAGAGCAAGGAGGTATTGGCTCTTGCCCATTCTTAAGAATATGGGCTTTAGGAATTACCGCCCTGCATTCAGAATCCTTAAAACTGACCTGTCACCCCCGACTGTTTTCGCTGTGGCAAAATATCTAACGGCCATGTGGCATGTTCGGTCCCGCATTTTGAAAGTGGGGGCTATTGTATGATCCTTAAGATACTGGTTTATTAATTTTTGTCTTCTTTATGCTTCACTCATGGGCTTTTTCTGTTCAAAATTCAATTGTAAATGAATTTGTCTAGTGTATTTTATTTTTAAACAATTGTTATACATTTGTATCTTTGATGATCAAGATGATCGAGAATAAATATTATTGATTGATTGTTAGATCATATGACTGCCATATTTCAAAAAGCATAGGTTTAAGTGCGTGTCCTACCCAAATATCTCAGAAGGCCCACTATATAAAAGACTTTCCTGTTGATGACTTACGAAGAAAGTATTAAAACCAGTCTACATCAATCAATATTAGAGCAAAATAAAATCTGTTACAGTTTTCACCAAGTATATTTTGATTCAGAAATGAATATGTAACTGTTGATAAAGAAATAAAATAATAAGATAAAGTGCATTCAAATTGCATCTTGCATTCAAGATAAGGAAACAAAGAAGCACAAATTCCCATAGCGCTGCAGGCCTATACTTGGGCAGAACCAGTGCAAGAAAAGGGGGACAAAAAAATTGTTTCATGTCTGCCTTGCCCTCCATCTTATCTGGTCCCCGGATACATAAATCTAGTTTGATAATAAGGTGCGAAAATGCGATGTATTATAAATTCAGTTCCAATTTCCCTTGGTCACATTAATCATAATACCTAAATCCATAAAGAATTTGCACCCTGTGCCCCTTTCTAAACAAGTGCTAGTGAGATATTCTTCCTGACATAAAAGACTGCCATAGAAAGGATGACATTCTACAGCAGATCTGTAAGGTAGGCAGTGATTGCAAAAATAAATATGCATTACGGCATTGTGTAAAACTGAGTGGCCTGATTGTTGGTAGTATATAACATTTTCTATGTTGACTTTTAAATTTTACAAAAAAGAACCACATGCATAGTGTTTTGGGGCATTGTATTGCCACAGGGGCAATTGGCAAGGTGTGTAGACCAGTCATTCATTTTTGGGAAGCTAATTAAGCGATTAAATATGTCCAGTCTTAGGCGGGTCAAAACAAACCTATGCCTTCCATTTAATTCATTTTTAAGGTAAGGTTGCATGTTAAAAGTGGTTAAAATCAATTGATTTTTTAAAACACTAGGTTTAGCAACTTCAGTTAATAATCTAAGGTTTTCCAAGTGTATCAGTCCTTCCTTTTTCAGAATGTTTCTACTAATAATATCTAATGTTTCTGGCTTCTCAAAATATTCGGGATGGCCCATATTGCAGAAAAAATGTTGAACATAAGCCAGCCACGAAACACATGAATATGAACTTGATTTGAGACAGTCCTCGATTATAGCTCGGTTAAGGCCAGTATGTTCTGAAGTCCAGTTTTTATGCCAAAGTAGAATTGGCTGCAACTTTATTAAATCTGTAATGAAGTGAGTGCCCAGTTCAGCGTGACATACATACACTGATGCACTTTTAGGGGTTGCAAGATGATATCTAAAAAATTCATTTTCTACCACTTGGACGTCTGTACATTTTTTGTGTCCCCACAAGCCTGCCCCATAAAGTGCTATACTAAGGCACTTGGATTTGTAAATCGTCATCATCACCTTGGGTGGGTTAGAGCCCAATCACCCCGCAAACCTTCTAAGAGCCAAGCAAGCTTTTCTAAATTGTAGCTTCCTATTGGCAATGGCCTTATTCCATGAACCATCCTTATCGAATAGAATCCCCAAGTAAGAAAAGGTGTTAGTAAAACCAATGTTTGTGCCATTTATTTTTATATCTCTACATACCTTACTGTTCCTCCCACATTTCATAATGAAGGTTTTGCTTGATTAACTAGGAGGCCGAGTTCCTTCATATATTCAACAAAATTTGAGAGCAAGGACTGAAGGGCCAAAGGGGTGCGGGCCATGAGGACAGCATCATCGGCGTAGAGGAGGGCCGGGACAGGGCAGGTACCTATTTGTGGGAGATCTTTAGTAGATGCCGCAAGTACCTCACCTACACTGTTTATGTATAATGAAAACAGGAGAGGAGCCAAAACGCATCCCTGTCTCACTCCTCTCTCCACGCCGAAAGCTGCGGTACATTCCCCTCTGGTCCCCTATCTAACCCTGGCTTTACATCCCGAATATAAGTCCCCCAGGAAGCTGATAATCGTTGTCTCCACTCCCATATTTTTAGCCATAATTTAGTATGCATAACGCAATCAAAGGACGATGTAAATCAAAAAATTGACTACAGAAAAAGCATGCTACCAAAATAACATGGGCAAAAATAAAAAAAACTGAGGGCCACAAATATTGACAAGGTAAGTGCACATACGTAAATGTAGATTTACTATTCTTAACTCCACATCAATATACCATGAAGATATCTATATATTATCCAGGTGCATGTATGTGGAGTTAGGCAAAGTAAACCTGTACTTACCTATATATATCTACCTTGGTGATATTTTGCTGTTCCTTATTTTTCCGTAATATTGAGGTTGCCTGATATTCTGGAGTTTATATTAAGGTGGAATGCCAGTGACTCTCCAAGCCCATAATGCAATGTTACACATGACCTGGGGGTAATAGGCAACCCTGAAGCCCCAATCTTCTCAGGCTTTGTAGTTGCTACATAATGGCAACTATTTCCAGGTTATCGGGATGGCCTTCAGCCTGTCTAGAATGTACTGTCAATAGAATTAAGCATGGTGGAATATTTAGTAACACTTTCCTCACTGCAAGTATGCGAATCTGCTAACTAGCTTCTTAGTTTATGCTCTTCTTAGAGGCAAAAGACTGGTTGAAAATCACATTTTAGACCCTCGTCTCCCTCTCCCATCATCTGCATGCCTTTTCTATCTCTGAGCACAACCTCCTCTAAATCACTTGCATATTTGCCTTAATCTCTATTAATGTATTTCGGCAAAATGGGCACAACCTGAGGCAAGGTGGATGCTGGGGGGTCAAGCTGAACTCAGACACATCCATGCTGCAGGACATGGCGTCTGTTCCTGTGGGGCCCGGGGCTCTTCAGGTGAGCGCAGGGGACAGCACCTCCCGAACCAGGTAGCGAATCGGTCACATAAACATGCACTGAATTTACTAATGATGACTGCTGCAATGTGTTTATCAACTGCCTTGTTATATTTTAAGTTGGTGGGTGTTTACATAACATATTTGTATGTTATGCATGTAGTTTATGTATGGTGCAAATAAACTAGCAATAGTTTATAGTACTGAATATACTGCTGTAGAAGGTATACAGTATGGATTTGAAAGTATTGCTTTCATTGTATACAGTGGGACGCTGGTGGTGTTGTCAAATTGTAATTACGGGTACTGGGATGTGCTTAAATGTTGCACTGCTCGACAGCCACTTTGTAAAGGGGTTTCAACACGCACACGGCTTCCTTTTTGCAGTGCGGTATCTGTGCCACCTCTTAAGTGTATCTAGAAAGATTATAAAAACCACATTCCTTTAGAGCATGAGTTAAAACTGTTTCTTTAAACAGGTTTACTCCCACAGGTTGCATGCAAAAAATCTCCGCCCGCTATGTTCATTAAAAGGAATCCTGCATGAAAAACTGATGGACCTTCAATGTAACTTTTACTTACTTTTTCTATCCCTTATGTTATTTAAATGTACCTCTGCTTTCCTTCTACATGCCTCTTATGTGTACTAAGTAAATCTCATACTTGTCTGTTTTAGGTTCCTTTTTTATTCCAGCAGGCATTTGCTTCACAGAGTCCTCTCTAATGATCACACCTATGTCACTAATCACCACAAAGAAACTGGAACTGGAGTAAATGAATGGAATGGTTTCCTTAGCATGCAAGAATAACCCCATCAACCAATGGACTGACCACTAACTTTGGGCCCCACAGTAGTGTGCTACTTGCTGTAAAGTGCTTCAACACTTCATCATTGGTAGTAAGCACTGTATAAATGCAATTTCAATTCAAATAATTTCAAAGATCCCAATTTTCTTTGTTGAAATCCAGACCCCTGCAACCTACCAATTCCTTACCTCCTCTAATTTATCTACAAATCCCACCAAACATCTGCCTGAACTCACACACCAGCCCCACTGACGATAACGCTTACCGCCTATTAATTTATCTACCACAAAGAAACTGGAGTGAATGCATAGAATGGTTTGGTTGAGCGCACACAACTTATCTCAATAACACAGTACTAATCATAAACCTTGGGCTCTAGAGCAAAGTGCAGCCTATTTCAACTACTCATTAAGGAGTAAGTGCCATATAAATGCATTTACAAGAATAGTTGGCAGCCATTTCACTTATGTCACCTTAAACCCCTTTTCTTCCAGGGTCCTCCACCTGAGAGGCCAAGGGAGGATAATTAGAGTCCTGGGACCCGGCTCCCCTTCAATGTATCATCCACAAACTGGAATCTTCAGTGGGATTCACCAGGCATCACCTTTGGCTTGAGCAAGCAGCAGAAGGTTCTACAGCCACCCCTGTGCATGGAGGTCAGATACCTGGCACGAGGATGTAGGATGCACGTGCTGGCGTACACAGCAGCAGATGTGGAGAGCGTTCGTGATTAGCGTATGTTTACCTGAGGCATTATGAGGTAGCGGGCAACGGACGCAGAGCCTGAACCGGGCAGTGCCGCTGTGCTAAAATAAGGTGTTGAGGTCCCTAAAATGTCAATTACACTACTTCCTGGGCCCTCATAGAAATATACAGGATACTGTCTGGGGCCCTTGAGGGGCGAAGACCTACTTTACCACAGGGGCCAGATTAACCAGCTGGAGCTGGGAGAGATTTCAAAAGGGGCACTGCACGGAGGACTTCTTTTTATCCTGATATCAGCGTAGGAGAACAGAGCATCCGTCGGCTAAATGCCCGGCCCGGGCAGACCAGGAGGTGAGTGTCTCGGAATATTCTACACCCTCTTACATAAGGTGTCTGTCAACTGGACAAACAGCAGGGAAAGGCTGGTAATACCAACACTACTATTACCACATCATGATCACCGATCAGGGATAAAAGTAGAAGGAACTGTGATCCGGGTTGGGGCGGGGTCCGTAACTGCGGAGGCAGGGCCAGCGACGTGGCTAAAAAGAACAGAATATTCTGCAACTATTTTGCTGACCTCTCACTTCCAGGTAAATGCTTACAAAATGTAACCCACACACCTCAAAAGAAAAATAAATGCAAGTTAAGTAGTGAGTGGGAAATGCACTTTTGAAAGTTATGAAAGCTCAGATGATTAATGCGGTGACGCAGATGTCTGTGTGTATAACCAGACAGACACAGAACTGAATTTGGTCAGCTACGTGGGGAATCGTCACATCTGTATTTATAGTGCTATGCGCTCCCAGCTTGCGACTGATTGCTTTGTGAATAAGTCATTATAGCTCAAAAGAATAAATCTTTGTCACCATGAAGCCTCAAATGACCTCATCAATTAAAGTCATATACGGGCTCCAAAGCAGCATTTAGATTGCTTTTACCCAATTGCACACTTAGACATTTTGTCAGGCAGTAGGTTACCTGGCGAGAAGGTTTTTTCTTCTTTAGCTGCCTGTCCCTTCTTCCCATTCCCTTCCAGCATGAGGCACCACAAGGTTGTTACTGACTTTTAACAAAACGTTGGGGAAATGTTTTTGTTAAATTAAATGTACTAGGAAACGTCATTTCCTCCCACTTCAACCACTGCCACTAATACTGAAGCACAATTACTACCAACTACCACCACCATCATTACCACCACCACTATTGCAACCACTACCAACTATCTTTACCACCACGGTTATCACTGCCATTACAACCACCACAATGATCACCACACCACAATTACCACAATCATTGTCACTACCACCACCTCTTTCAACATCCCCATCATTTCCACCACCACTGCCAGTACCATGAATACCATCATATTTATCACCATTACCACCAGTACTACACCATTACTGCCTCATCCATGTCCACTACCACCACCATACCAACATTGCAATTACAGCCATGAGCACTATCACTGCTATCATTACCACTGCCGCTAACCCATAACCGCTATCACCACCACTGCTACTGTGGTTCAAGCATCATCACCAATATCACCACATCCCCACCACTGTTGTCACCATCTTCACTATCACCAACATCACCACCAAGATCATGATTACCAATTTAACTACCACCATTATCACCACCACTGTCACCAACATTGTGATTGTCACCAACATCACCACTACTGTGTCGCATATATGCGAAGAAAGCAAAACCAAAGGGGATGATGGACGGAGTGTTGAACATTGCAAGCACTCACCCCCAGTCAACTGATCTGGGTTTAATCCATCATCATTCTTTAGCTCACTCCGCCACCCCAGTTCAGACATGGCCATATGCAAATCAGTCTGACACTGTGCCTCATGGGAACAGTCCAGCCCGAACTGCCAGGCCATGTCTTCCCTGGACCGGAAACAAGCATCCTGGGACCGGTTACTGGCTAATCAGCCGTCATCAGCCAGGCTAGCTTGAATCCAGTGGCAAAGTGAGCAAGGGGCCCACGTGTGGGCATACCCTGTCAACTTAGGGCGAACAAAGCAAAACCAAAGGGGATGATGGACGGAGTGTTGAACATTGCAAGCACTCACCCCAAGTCAACTGATCTGGGTTTAATCCATCATCATTCTTTGGCTCACTCCGCCACCCTAGTTCAGACATGGCCATATGCAAATCAGTCTGACCCTATGCCTCATGGGAACAGTCCAGCCCGAACTGCCAATCAGGGATAGATTGGTGCCTCGCTATTTACTTCAAGAATGGTGGCGTAAGGTGGTATTATATTCATCAAGGGGATATTGAATAAATCGAATGGTATGGTACACTTAGTCAAGCATAATATTACCTAATGAGCAAGAAATAAACAAAGAACCATGCACATTTCAATATGTCATTCTTTAGGAGGTGATTCAAATGTAAACACAAAAGGTGTTTACACAGAATATCGGAAACATAAATATTGTGGGACAAATTATCGTGTCAATAATATCGAGGACAAAAATATCATGACGGTAATTTTCTATAGGTAAGCAAAGTTTTACTCTTTAGAGCTCTACATACATGAACACTGACAATATATATAAATATATATCATAAAGGTACATAGATGTGGAGTTAAGAATAGTAAATATATACTTACCCATTTGCACTTACTTTCTCGATACTTTGGTACTCTATATTTTTGACACGATATTCTGTCCACCTCATATTTTTGTTTCCCATATTATGTCAGTGATCCATACCGAACAGAACAGTATCACAAAATCATAAAGAAAGTGCTATGGGGAAATAGGTAATCACTATGGGAGGGCTTAACTCACATAATTGCTGCAGTATAATTATGCAAAATTACGCAAGATTCTGTGGACTTACGCGAGGAGCGTTACCCAGCATTTAGCGCTATTTTCTTAGTGCAAACTGCACCCAAACATTCAAATAATTAGTGATATGAAGTCCTCACATGCGGGGTGACCAGATAATTTGCCATCA
Organism: Triturus cristatus; assembly: GCF_964204655.1. Taxonomy (NCBI): domain Eukaryota; kingdom Metazoa; phylum Chordata; class Amphibia; order Caudata; family Salamandridae; genus Triturus; species Triturus cristatus. The sequence goes on along the minus strand of NC_140591.1, from coordinate 1,389,623,576 downwards.
GTGGTGTATACGGGTGATCCCATATGGTGGGCTGGTATTCTTAGTCCTTTTGTAAATGGGTCTAATTTTCAGGGTTATTCCATGAATCGTGGAGGTGGACAATCTTACAGTCAATTCATAAGAAGGGCTCACATTCTGATTGTGCAAATTATAGACTAATATCCTTCCCAGACATATCCTCTAAGATCTATGCCCAAACCCTGTTAAAACAATTTGAGGCATGGGCATTTGGAGCAGGAATTATCCCAATAGAGCAAGGGAGTTTCCAACAAAATCATTCTACAATACAGCATAGCTTTGCACTATGTTTAGTGGCCATGAGGTCAATGGAAACAGCTGGTAAACATTGTTGTTGTTTCATCGACTTCTGGGTAGCTTTTGACCTTGTGGGCTAAGGTATCTTTTGGGAGAAACATCGGAATCCTGACTGCATACAATTGGGTACAGGTAGCCATAAATGGATCCAGTGCATTATCTGAAAAAATCCCTGTAAAATGGTCTACAGCAGTGGTGTGTGTTAGACCCAACCCTACTTCTTTTTAACCTGTTCTTTTCTGATCTACCAAGTGCCCTGAAAAATATAAATTCTTTCTCTCTAAAAATAGGCGCATTACACGTTAGCTGTCTCATGTACGGTGACGATCTAGTTGTAATGCATTGTACGCCGGTAGAACTTCAAAGGCTTTGCATTCTTATTGCACAGTAAACAATTGTACTGTAAACATCGAACAAAGTAATACTTAGGTTTTATCCAAACACCCGATTAAATTTATGTAGTATTTGAGTAAAACTCCCCGGGAGCAGGTCAGTGAGTATAAATATTTTGGACTCATATTTGGAAATAATTTAAAATGGGATAAGCATGAAGTAAATGGAGGGTTCTAGTGCTATCAACTCTAAATGCCAGTGGCAGCAGGTAATTTTAGGGGGAGGGGGGCTTAGGGGACACACACACGCATACACACTCACAGCAATACATTCACACAGGCGCACACGCGCACACCCACACACACACCCACATCCATTCACAACACTCATTACCAAATATTCAACTATGCACGCACACAAACACCAAACATTGATTTAAAAAAAATCACACTTACCTGCAGCTCTGCCTTAGAAGTCTTAGGAGTCCCAACTTCACCACAGAGTGGGTAAGACTGCTGATCCCACCCCACTCTGTGATGAAGTGTCACTGATTGATACTCGTCCCTGGGCGCTTTAGGGCTTAAAATTGAAGCGCCCAGGGGTGCTTCAGGGATTAAAACTGAAGCACCCAGGGGTGAAGCAATAAGTGACGCTTCCCCTCATCACGAGAGGGAGGGCCTCAAGGTCCTTTGCTGATCTGAGGAGGTCGTGCCCACAGGAGCTGTGACTTCTTCAGTCCAGTAAAGTTCAGCTCTGGCAGCCAGGAGCCTGCTCATTTAGTGCAGGCTGCCTGATCTGGAAATGAACAGTGTTTGGCAGGCCGACCTTTGCTCAGCCTGACAGACAGTGTTCTTGAGGGTCTAAAGGTGAGGGGGAATGGGCCCTTAGCCCCAATGGACCAGCTGTAGCTGGCTAATGCACTGAAACCATTTGACTGGCGATTTGGGGGTTATACATTTGAATTTGTTAGGAGGGCTACATCGGGCAAACTTATCCGCCAAGAAATTTATGGCGCCAAAATATTAGCCCTTGATCAGGGCATGGGTTGTGAATTTGTATAGAATGCAACTTGAAAACGCTTTTGGATCTATCTAATAAAACACGATGATTCAGGCAATTAGACAGGGATTTAGTTTTGACTCCTGGTCTCTGCAGTCATTCTCAGGAGCACTGTGGGTTCTTTTCTGTAGTATCCTCTTAAGCAGTGAAAAAAAACTTTTCACTAAATTTACTGCAAATTCAGAGCTAGGTGCAGACATTTTAACGATCAATAGCAGTTTGCTGCTTAAAAAGTTAAAAAAGCTCTGAAAGATGGAGTAAGAGAGGATCATTTCATTCTAGATAACAGGCAATCAGTTGTGCTTATGGCAACTAGTCTTAGAGATGCTGGAACCTTTTCCTTATATGTATAAGATAACTGATCAAAATGTAAGAAGCATCATTTTGCGTTTCTGAATAGGTGTTGATCCTAGCTGGAGAATTCCTGGCTTCAGAAAAAAGTTGACAAAAGCTTTGGGTATTGCCTAAGCAAATTTAAACTAAAATACTCATTGGTGCATCTCCTCCTAGAATGTCCCCTCTTAATGGCCTAGAGAAAAAAAGGTCCTCCAACCAGTTTTAAGGAATTATGGGATTAGAGAACACAATGATGCACAAGTCACTTAATGGTCTTTGAAGCACTTTGACATCACAATAGCTATTGGAAACTATATTAGGTTATTTCAAGCAAGATCATTTTGCTAAGGTGTCCTCCTCCAAATTCAAGGATTGCTTCAGATATTTTGTATTTTTCTTAACAGTTGTTAAATATTGTATGTTCTAGTAGGAATCTCTAATTGGCTGACAAACATTGTGTAAATAGAATATAAAGGGTTTTAACTTTTGCATATTGTTACCATTTTAGCATGTGGATGCTGTTCTTGTATCTGTATTATTGTATTTCTGTAAGAATTAATTCTTGGAAATAAAGAAATTAAATTCACCCAAGGCTACATTTTGCACTAAGAAAATAGCACTACATTTTTCCCCCATCAAACGGCTAAAAATACAAGTGAATTTGGCCATTACACAAAAAACGAAAGTGACGATTGGGAACCTTTTTGTTTGATTACCTTATTCATCATTATTCATCTGAGAGGTCTGATGCTGGAATACCCCTGTCGAAAAGGGAGGTGCTCACTCCTCTATCTTTTACCCTTGTGACAGGGGTGTGTTTCATATGAAAAACAAGTAACCCTCACTTTATGAATGGGTCTGATATATATGGTATTGAGGGTCTCTTCTAATAAAGATATGGTCATTTTAGATCACCGTGAAGTATTCAAAAGGAAAAATCAGTTTCCTTGAACTCTGGAACTCTTGGAACTCTTAGACGGCATAGAAGTTACTCAGGAGTTGTCATCTAAAAAATCTATAAACAGATAACGAATCGTAGCTGGGAGATATCTACTTTCCTGAAAAAGGTGGTTCTCATACGCTAGTAGCCACCGAAACGCGTGGATGTTTTTTTATGTCTAGACTCTAAAATTTTGGGATATTTGTAAGTCATGGAAAAGCACAGTATGAAATATTCAGACTGTAACAAATAATCAATTACAGACTGGTGTCTTTATGTAATGACATGAGCTTTCTTTCTATTGTGTTCTCCCTCTCTGTTGTTTATATAATTGCGAAATTAATGTATGTTTTTTATGTGACCTTCTTTCGATCGATGTAATATAGGCTGTTTTTATGCCCTTTTTAATGTGTATACAACAATTGGTTGTGTTGGAAAAATGAAATACTTTGTCTGATGTTTTTAAATATCTTTTAATGCTTATAATAAACAGTTTATACAATAGTGGAACCTTTTTTTATTTATACAATTATCCATTGTCCCAATTGTGAATTTATGTTTTGGTGATATAGTATGATCATTTGTGTGGATGAGAGTGAAGTGTTTGATTCCACCAAAGAGGAAGTTCGTTTTCTGACTTGGGTCTATTTGGTGCTCTACCTCTTTGGTTGTAAAGAGCCCCTCCCTGCTGTAAGGGATACTTGAGATTCAGGCACATTTGCTGCCTGAGGAAATGCCTACAGCTCATACATTAGTTCCGGAAATGTCCTGCCTAAAGTCCTCTAGACAATATAGTGAGTTATCTACAGTGATGACTGGACCACTGCTATGTGGGAGTTGAACGATCTCCACGGAAGTGGCATTGAACTTTTTTTTAAATGCCAAATGTGGTATTCCTAATGTGCTGGGAAAAAACAGCACCCTCCTACACATCATGGGTTAATTTCCAGTGCTCAAAGTTGGTGATGCATGTGTGGCAGCAGTTACAGAACAAATGTACATTCTGTTCTATATAGGTTAACACGTGACAATACAGCTTCAAACAAAATGCTCACAGCAATATTTGAAACAGTTAAATCTACCTTACTTTCAGTGGCGTAACAAAACTTGAGGGGGCCCCCCTGCAAAGCACAATGAGGCCCCCCCCCCCCAGCGGTCCGGCCCACCACCTACCACTTTGCCCCACCGACAAAAATAAGCAGTCGAACAGCAAATATAAATAGAATGCACTTTAATTGTCTTTTAGGGCTGCCTGAATGATGAGATCCATGACTGATAATTAAAGGGAACAAAGACAGAAAAGTCACATTACAAATGAATACATACTTTTTTATTTATAACCCTATTTAGTGCCAAAATGAGGTCTTTCCAGGCTCTTTAAACACATGGCTGGCATTTTTTTTTGGGCAACCCTACTTTATATTCCTTTTCATGAAATGCATTCTCACACTACAGCAGTAAATGTAAATTTCAAATGCAAGGAATAGGCAGAGTGGGGGCCCAGGGGGAACTGGAACCAGAAAAATATTAAGCCTATGAAACCAGTTTACAAAGGTATGTAAATATGCAAATGGTCTCTGGCATCGAGGCAGTATCCTTCAATAACCCTTGTTTCTGGGAATGGAAGTTCGGGTCACCTGCACTCTCAGCATGAGGCACGCACAATTTAATTTATGAAGTAGGACTGTTTTGAGGCAACTCACTGGTGCAACCAACGCCGGCGAGAGAGTGTAGTGCTGCCTGTGTGCGCTACAGCGCTGATGGGGCCCGTGGAGGCTGGAAAACGGGGGCTGCTAGGGTCATAGCTGCCAAGGTTTCAGATTGCCATGTGTGACATTTTCATAATTTCTGTGTAATTATGAGTGACATTTCAACAACTATGAGTGACACTTTCTTGCGAGTAAAATTAAGCAATGAAGACGATCAACACATATAAATATCAGAAATAACACCACAAAGACCGTTCCAGTAGAAACATGTCAATCTTTTGAATACACTTTTGAATAAACTACTACGGCAACTATATCTCAGAATGTGAGCTTTCCTCTGTGTGTGACCATGACGCAGGGCTGTTTGCATTTTTATAGTGGGAAATGCTCCCACTGCTGTGCACCAACCCTGATAGGTGGATGCGATCGGAAGACTGTAGTCCTTTCAAATATACATATTTCTTTCATGTATCCATCAATCATTATATCCAGGGATCAATCTACACATTATTTAAACTAGTCATCCTTCACTCTTCCCAATCTACCTATTCTTCACCCTTCAATTCATTCACCCTTTAAACTATTGATCTTTCACTCTTCCATCCATCATTTCAACATTCCCTCTATCAATTCTTCAACTACTCTATTCATTAATTCTTTCATCATTCCTTTCACCCTTCCATCCTGCCTTTTCTCCTTTATTTATTTTCATGTTTCTTTCCTTCCAATATTTCTTTCTGTCTTTCTTTATATACCCATCTGCTATTTCACATCCTTAATTTTTCTTTCGCTCATAATCACTTTTTCTATTTGTCCCTTTATCAAGGTGTTTCCCCTAATTTCTCTTTCTCTATTTCCTTGCTCCATGTCAGCCTGCCACCTACACCCCTCTCTCATGATATTTCCTAACAGTATTATTCATGAACACCTTGTATGCAGGGCTGAGAGAAGAGGCCCAGAAACACAGGAGTAGATTGTTAGTCAGAGGGGATCTAGGGCGGGGCAGGAATGCTGGCAGAAAGGTATTTTAGGGTTTGTGAATGTATAACATTTTCAGAATGACAGCCATAGTGAAATTGCTTACTGGACCCCTAGTTTATAAGATTAACTAAAATGTACAAGTCACTTTTATTTGCCAGTTGAATATAGGCTGGAAAACAAATTGCTAGAAGCAAAGTTGTGCTAAGTTACAGCAATGGCAGAATAGTTATCTGGTGACATACCAGTGTGTGAGTTATACACACAGGCATTTTTATGCATTACTTAAAGTATTTTACGCTGTTACAAGTACGATTCCCAAACCCATAAAATATTCGAGGTTGTTGCAATCTTTTGTCATTAACAAATTTGATTTAAGGGGATTGACTGGCTAAAAACACAACATCCCGAAATCGTCCATTCATCTGAATTTTGCCACTTTTTTTTCAAACTTTAACTGCTAAAAGCTCATCTTTGACATCTGTCCTGTTGCTCCCTCCTTGCCGTACGCCATATGTTTATTCATGTGGAGTAAGTGAGAGCCCATGGTGTTTTCAGTTATGACCCTCCCTCCCCCCATTGATTGTTTTTGTGCAGTGAAGGAGTCTCTAGTGTGTTATGTTCATTGTGTAAAGCCCTATTGTCTCTTGAAGGTGGTGTTTAGGGATAGCTGGCCTCTGTATGTACCATGAGCGTATGAAGGAATAGACCTTCGCATTCGAACAGATATACTGCTAAAGGAAAATATCAATTCTACGCTACCTATAGCGCTATAAGCAAAGGTCTACATTTTGGCATGCACGTTACTGGTGGACAGAGCATTTAGTATCTATTTAGGGGCAGCTTTTCGTATATACAGTGTTTGCAGAGATGTTCTTTGTGTTGTCCTATATAGGTTTAATATTCTAGTATTCATGGGCATAAGCATCCTTAGTAAATAGATTCTCTAAGTGCTTGTGTTGCATTGTTAGATGGGTTTTCGTGCTTGTATATGCATTGTTGGCACAGTGTCCATGCATTGTTGGTATAGAGCCTACGTGCTAGAGTGTATGCATGGTTCGTGATCATTCATTTGGGGTATGTGCATTGTTATCAAAGAGAGGGATCGACCTCGAAACTGGGGAACCGGGTTCGAGTCTCTGCAGGGACGCTCAACAGCCTGATCTGGGTAAATCACTTAATTTCCCTGTGCCTAACAAAAAATGAATGTGTCCGGCTGTGACGCAACCGGTGCTTATGTAAAGTGCTCTGATACCTTCGGGTCGAGTTTGCGCTATATAAAGCCTTTTAGTGCCTTTTGGGTTATTGCAGACATGCTTCTCTATTGTGCATCTGCTTTGTTGGTGTTCATCGCGCTTACTGCCTGTGTGTATACGTGTTATTTGCGAAGCACCTCTTGATAGTGTATATACAATGTTAGTTCATTTGAGTTGCCTCAACAAACAGACTTAAAAGATCGAAAGCTTCTGGTGCATTTATGATTCTGTGACTAGTAGAAGCAATTAGTTTGAACAGCATATCGTTCAAATCAAAAGGTTTGATTGTAAATAGTTGGGAAATGTCCTTGTGTGTTGATTTGAGCAGTAGTTTGAATCATTTGGTTCAGATTTTCTTTTTCTGCTTTTCCAACCCTGCCTGAACCTTGACCCTAATTCTATCTCTGACTCTAATATGCAAACTGACTCTGATCATAATCGAATCCTCACCTTCACACTAACTTGTATTTGACTACAGACCCAATTCTCACCTTCATGCTAATCTGTAGCCCCCGCCCTGAAGACCGCGGAGTCATCTGCGTGCCGCGCATCATTTAATTAATGAAGAGGCCTGGCTCTGCTGAGTGAGGGGCTCCCTGTAGCGCGCCCCTCCCCAGCAACACGGGGGCCTGTGTTACACCCTGGGCCTACTATATAATATTAGGTTCTACTTTTATTCCCACTCACACTGCAAATAACTTGAACTGTTAGTATGAAGCGTAGGACACAGCCTGCATGCCCCCTCCCCCTTCGATTCTGGAGATTTTCTGTTCCCCAGGAAAGTACAACAAAGGATTCTATACCTGGGCAGGCAAGAGTCGATTCTTTACACCAAGTTCATTTTCAAGGACGAGCGACTTAGCCACAGGGGGCTGCATGCCAGCGCCTAGAAGTCAAAAATCTTATTTAACTACCAGAGCAGGCTTCAACGCGCATGCAAGGTTGGACAAGGCTGGGCGATGCACGACCCCGCGCAGGTGCAGAAGATCACTGGTGCAGCATCTTTGCACTCACCACCACTGGGTCAGCTGCTGTGACCCGGCGGGGGTATCAGCACAGTGCCAGGCCTGGGAGTCCCAGTCACTGCTGCATAGCTGCCAAGGTTTCAGATTGTGATGTGTGACATTATCATAATTTCAGTGTAATTATGAGTGACATTTCAACAACTATGAGCGACACTTTCTCCCGACCAAAAACAATGCAGACAAGGGAAACATATAAATCTCAATAATTGCACCCATTTGAGCAAAGAGAAACTCTAAGAAGATCTTAAAACATCTGCAAAGCATCAGAAATGAAAGGGCACTACCCTAGTGCCTTGTAATGGGGAGGATGGGGGGGTGTAAAGTGTTTTCTACTTACTCACTGTGTCTCGGCTTGGTCTGTTTTTTTTCTTTCCTTTTTTGCATTTTGGTACTAATAATGACAAACATCACAATGCAAAGAAAATTCAAAGCCAGGGTGAAACACTCACACCCGACAATGAATATATAGCGGTCTCTTGTGCACCGTTTCTCCCACAACAGACATTCGATGAAGTAAGTATATTTTATTGGAGAGCTACACATAATTTCTGGGTACCACTGTTAGCTTTATAAACTGATGTTTTAATTAAAACAGGCATGTCAAACCTCCATTGCAAACTAAAAAGACCCCCAGGCCTGCAAATGTGCACGTATCCCTACATATGTAGCACCAACAGACCCTCATTAAGGCGCCGATCACGATCCTGTAAAAACCGGGTACGAACCGTCGGACGGAGCATATTCTCCGTCCGACGCGTACCCGGTCGTCAATTCATACAAACAAGGAATTACGATTCGCACGGGTACACCATCACCGCACGATTCGTAAAAAAGCCCGACCGAACAAAAAAACCCTACCAATGCCATCCGGGAAAGCGCCGACCTGACGTCGGGACGCTCGCAGCCAGCCATTCACGACCCAGGAATTACGATTCGCACCGACGTCATCCCGCTCGGTGAATATTTTCTGGCACCCAAAAACTGCCGGGAAATCAGGACGACGCGAACAAGGACCACCAGTACGCGACGGACAGACAGGACGACGCGAACAAGGAGGACCAGTACGCGACGGACACACAGGACGACGCGACCAAGGAGGACCCGTACGCGACAGGACGACGCGATCAAGGAGGACCCGTACGCGACAGGACGACGCGATCAAGGAGTACCAGTACGCGACGGACAGACATGGACCCGAACCTACGAGTCATCCCTGCCCTCATAGCAGTCCACCTCCTCTACAGGTTACGACGCAGACGCCGCAGAAGGTCAGAATAACTAAGGGAGGGGGGAAAGTGGGGTGGGGTGGGGGTGGCAGGACCAGGGCAGGCCACAAAACAACCACATAAGTCACACACCACACATGGCCTGGACATACCTGACTCCCATGCCCTGGTCACCACGAGGGGGTGGGGGCGTGTCCTGATAAGCCAGCGACCGCCACAACGGAAGTCCGTCACCACGCGAACCGGCAACACAACCAGACAGGTACGTCCCGTACCCACGCCTGAAGAGCGTGGGTACGAGTCGTACCACGCCCACACACGTCACCCCAACAATGGCGGGACGGATCGCACCCACGTGGCAAAGGCCTGGGTACGGGCCGCACAAGCATCACATAGCGTGGGGACGTATATGTACGGACCCTACCCCCACCCCGTATGCAAGGAGCGTACCCCCCACCCCAACAGTGAAAGTACGACCCGTACCCCCACCCGCGTATGCATGGAGCGTACCCCCACCCCAACAGTGTAAGTACGACCCGTACCCTCACCCGCGTATGCAAGGAGCGTACCCCCCATGCCAACAGTGTAAGTACGACTCGAACCCTCACCCGCGGACGTACGGACCGTACCCCCACCCCCACCAGTGTAAGTACGACTCCTACCCCCACCCGCGGACTCACAGACCGTACCCCCACCCCAACAGTGTAAGTACGACCCGTACCCTCACCCGCGTATGCAAGGAGCATACCCCCCACCCCAACAGTGTAAGTACGACCCGTACCCCCACCCGCGTATGCATGGAGCGTACCCCCCATGCCAACAGTGTAAGTACGACTCGTGTGTACAGTGTGTACATGGGCCATTTGGTAGTACGGTGCTGTCCTTGTGTGTGGGTTGGTACGACTCGTACATGCGGTGGTGATGTTGGGGCCTGGGGTGCGCTCCGTACTTAGGAGGTTGTGTTGGGGGTAGGACCGGAACGTACTGGGGTGGGGGTAGGACTGGAACGTACTGGGGTGTACATAGACGGTGGGACGACACGTACTGGGGTGGGGGTACACGGGGGTACGACACGTACTGGGGTGGGGGTACGACTGGAACGTACTGGGGTGTACATAGACGGTGGGACGACAGATACTGGGGTGTGGGTACACGGGGGTATGACACGTACAGGTGTGGGGGTAGGACTCGGACGTACTGGGGTGTACCTAGACGGGTGGGGGTGTACATACACGGGGGGTACGTGTCAGACGTACGGGGGCTGGGGGGAGTGTTGGGCGCGTATGCGGGCACATGTCTCCATGGTTGCTGTAGGAGTTCGGTGCGGACGGTGTTTTTTCCATACGGTTGTGAGTTCGGACGCACGGGATGGATCGTGATTCCTCGGTCGGACTTGACTTTTCACGTTTGTACGGTAAATCGTCCGAGGACGTATCGGACACATTTTCCGACCCGAGGACGTGTGGGGAAATATTCCCAATGCGGTTCGTATGGACTTTTTGCCATGCGAATCGTGATTGCCAGTTCGTACGGCACTTGTACAATTCGTAGGGTAAAAAGACCGGATACGAGTCGCACGGGGGAATTTTTTACCGGATCGTGATCGGCACCTAAGTCTTTAGCCAAACAACCCTACCTCATATAGCTTTTTACAAGTTCCATACCTTACGAAATTCCGTTTTTCTTTACCCATCACTTTTTACATTTCTACATTTCGAAACTCACTGCCGCCAGCATCTGGTGTGCCATCACTATGCACTAACCCTGCCTGCACTCACACCAGCATGGATTGCCATCCTGCCTGCATGCATGGCCTAGACCTCCATACCTCGCCTGTCACACTTCCAAATCCCGGACTGGATCTCCTTCCTCCTGTACTATCCCAGTCTGGATGACCTTCATGTGCCCTCCCTGGTATGGGGATACCTCCTCCTCTTGGGCAATGCCCTGTCTGCCTCTCCTCTGCCGCCACCCTCCTTCCAGTCTGTGTAGGTGCCACCAATGGTAGGAAGCCCCACTGCTGATCGACTAATTGTAGCTGCCATCACTTCATTGTGTTCACCCCCTCTCACTCTCTATGCACCCTCCCTGGCACCCCGCGAGCCCCTCCTTCATATTTGGCCCTCCTTCACCTTGGACAGGTTTTCCGAGTCAGTGAAGAACTGTGTGCAGTGCCCTATCTTTCTAGAGGCCGCTCAGTGCAGGTTCGGTTCTGTGGGGAGTAGCGGTGTACATAGGATGCACCTTCTGTAGTAGAGGTGCCCTGGCTGTAGAGAGGCGCTGTGCACAGATGGTGGGACATCTGTGAATAAGTGCTGTGTACGCAGCATGCTCAACTGCAGATGACTGCAATGTCGAAGGTTCCCATCTGGAAATACGATTTGTACTATGAATAACAAAAGGTCCCCGGAAGCTCGTTAGCAAGAGGATGCTCCCCACTTTCCCTTTGCAGAGGGTGCTGCGGACAGTGTCCATCAACAGAGGGGCGTTCTCTATACACAAGGTGTCAATCTGAAAAAAACATCTATACAGAGCTCAGCTGCTCACCTCCAAAGGAGTGATGTGTACACACGGGCCACCTATGCATACATAATGCCCACCTTCAGATAAGAGCTTCACAAGATGCATGCAGCTCACCCCTACCTGGAACTAAGGCTGTATACACCATCTTCAGAGAACCTCTGTAGGTGTCGGCTTACAATCAAAAGCCACCCAGTCTGGTACGGGTAATCGCCAGAACCACTATAATGGTCACGTAATGCTCAGGTGCGACACAGACAGTGACATAATCTCAACAGTAAACATCGATGTGGGTGAAAGTGCGTGAAACCCCGATGCAGCACAGTCACATACCTCTGGTTCTACCAGACACAGCCCTCGCTATTGGTGAAGATGACATTCTGCAACTGTTGCTACAAATACAGCAACAGCATTTCACCGCGTGTGGCACTGATGTGCCCTTACTGGAAAATGCACCACTTTCCCGTTACCTGATCACTTACGTATCGTCTCTCCTCCCAGAATCCCTTGAAGCCACAACCACAATCCTCTCGGTTTGTTCTGTTCTTCTTCTGCCCCAGGCTTACTGAGCTGGCGTGACTCTTCACCGGTGAGGACCGGCCCTCTCACGGGACCGCCGTCTCCTGACTGCATGATGCATTGCAGCAGGGCCCTCTCCCTCACCCAGTGCCCTCGAGTCGGCCGGCCCGGGCTGCTCCAAAATAAAATAGCTGGCGGGCCAAGCAGGCGAGCCAGTTAGCAGTAGAAGCCTGTCTCTAGCTGGGTCCTGGGATGGGATACCTCACAAGTCACGCGTGGTCACAGGTCACCAGCCCCACCCTAAACCTCACCCTGAAGACCGCGCAGACGTGGCCGGAAACAATTGTGCGTGCGCTGCCGTGCACCATTTAATTATGAAGAGCCTCAGAGGCCCGGCCGGGCGCACTAAACATTAAAAAATTAAGAGGCCGGCGGGCGTGTGCACGGCATCATTTAATTAATGAAGAGGTCGCCTGGCCGTGGCGTTTGCGGCTGCGCGCACCATTTAATTTATGGGGAGGGCGGCCAGGCATTTATGAAGGCTCCGCTGAGTGAGGGGCCCCTGGAGTGCGGGGGCCCCACCGCACCGCGTGGGGCCTGTGTTACGCCCCTGAGTCACATGATGCTGAGCTGCCGCCGGGAGTCAAACCGTGTCCTCCTTCTTTACAGCCAAAATTAACTCCCTAGGAAACTAACTTAATTCTGCCTCAAACTTCCCACCTCCTCCTGCCGGGATCCATCCCTCTTCTCATCCCCTGGCAGATCTGTTCCTGTTAGTGCTAACAAATAGCTTTTGCCAAGTTGGCACTGTTAAATGTGGAAATCCATAGAAGAATACAGTTTCTGCATGTTATTCTCCACACCGTTTCAAAGTAAGTAAAGTAAAGTAAAGTAAAGCGCGATTGTCAAAGTGCGCTAGCGGAAACCTCAGACACCAGCCAAAGTAATACTAAATAATTTAGAATAGGCAACAAAAAGCCATGCCTTTAGCGATCTCCTAAAGGGAGTATGACTGGATTGGGATCTTAAAGATAGGGGCTGAGAATTCCAAAGTTTACTGGCTGAATAAGAAAAAGGGAAATGTGGACTAATAATACGATTACCTCTGTTTTAATGATAGTACTTGAATCGCTTAATCATGAAGCAGTGACCCTACCTTCTTTAAAAAACAGGCTTGTGAGTGAAAAACAGAGGTTCTGAATCAGAGATAGGTGGAAGAAAAAATCCTGATTTCTGGAGGAGTGCTAGATCTGGAGGGGATGGAATCTCCTTCACCGTGATACCCAAGCAGTAAGGGATTATCTGCCAAGTTTTTTTAAACTCTAGATTTAGTTCCTCCACAAATCTAAGGATGTTTCAATAGTGTTCAACAACCACAGACATGTTTCGTCCCACTTGCTGTTACTTAGCCTGCATGAGTTGAGCTGCGTCGAGAGTAGCAATGGATAACGTTAAAAAAATTAAACACTAATAATGGAACACTAGGATTGATAAAAACACACTGCATCGCATGTTAGACTTTACCTTCTCCGTAAACGCCATTTGGAATCGTTTTTATTTACCCACCTCCAAGCTTCATGTTGAGAAAGGTGGTGCAGCTTCGCGTTATTGGCACAGTGTGTGGTTGTTATTTATTTTGTTATATTTTTTAATTTACCTTCACAACCTTGCCAATAGACATTAAGTTCAGGCGCAAGCAGACCCTGAATATATTCTCACTGGTGTATAGGACTCGTACCCCCCAGGATGGCCCCCGGCCCTGCCCCCAACCAAAACCCACAAAGCGATGCTTGACGACCAGAGCTGTGGGTTAAAAAGGCCATGTTTATTACAAATCATCACACAAACATGACAATATATAATTCATACAATTTAATACGATATGGATTTATCAAATTCAATCGTTAATTAATACTTATATTTAAGTTGCCCCTATCTTCATGCTCCATCCGCAAGTCGGGCAGAACTCAATTTATTTACACTAAGAACGTTGTCTATTGCTCCAGCACTAAGGGGCCTTCTGGCTCGCGTCCCCCAACCAACTGAGAACCACGCAAGGCGCAACCCACCTGCGTCCTTGAGGGGTGAGCCCCTGCCATCCGGTCCTTGTCCGCCACCTGAGGGGCCCACCCCTCCACCACCAGGCTGCCCATCGGGGCTCGTAGGGAATAACCAGGGGCGGAAGCCCCATGCCCTATTTTAAACTGGCGCCCTTGCCCCCAGCCGGTGTCCTGTTCTCTCTGGGGTGAGCTTACCGTCTCTCCACCTCAGTGCTGGCCTAAGGAGTATGCAGGAGGACTCCCCTTAACAATGTAAAGGCAATTTATGTGGCCTCTTTACCGCCGCTTAGAATATTCCACATGCAACACCTCCCCAAGCTCTAACTTTAGGGACGGGTGGGTGGGAGATTACAGGAGACCCCTGCATACCGGGGCCGGCGCAGTCAGAAAGAGGGCGAGGACAAGGGCAAGTTGCCCTAAATAGGCCCACGCCCTCTCACCCCTCGAGGCGCCGGCTCCGGACGGAAGTGACGTCACGTCGCCGCTGACCCGGAAGTACTTCTTGCTGCAATCCGGCTTTCTCCAAGGATGAGAACCACCAAAGGGGAGGGACGCGACCGGGTGCCCGGGGGGCCGAGTCCTAAGTGCGCGCTTCATTATATTTCGCGCTTGGCATAGGACTCGTACCCCCCAGGATGGCCCCCGGCCCTGCCCCCAACCAAAACCCACAAAGCGATGCTTGACGACCAGAGCTGTGGGTTAAAAAGGCCATGTTTATTACAAATTATCACACAAACATGACAATATATAATTCATACAATTTAATACGATATGGATTTATCAAATTCAATCGTTAATTAATACTTATATTTAAGTTGCCCCTATCTTCATGCTCCATCCGCAAGTCGGGCAGAACTCAATTTATTTACACTAAGAACGTTGTCTATTGCTCCAGCACTAAGGGGCCTTCTGGCTCGCGTCCCCCAACCAACTGAGAACCACGCAAGGCGCAACCCACCTGCGTCCTTGAGGGGTGAGCCCCTGCCATCCGGTCCTTGTCCGCCACCTGAGGGGCCCACCCCTCCACCACCAGGCTGCCCATCGGGGCTCGTAGGGAATAACCAGGGTCGGAAGCCCCATGCCCTATTTTAAAGTGGCGCCCTTGCCCCCAGCCGGTGTCCTGTTCTCTCTGGGGTGAGCTTACCGTCTCTCCACCTCAGTGCTGGCCTAAGGAGTATGCAGGAGGACTCCCCTTAACAATGTAAAGGCAATTTATGTGGCCTCTTTACCGCCACAAGGGGGACCAGGGCAGACCGCCCTTCGCCCTCCCCACCACGAGGCAACCCCTGGATCCTTCATTTCCTACCAATCCTCCGGCTCGGAGCCATGTCGGATTCAAATGCCTGGATTCCTTCTCCTGGATCCCAGGTATACCTGTGCCCACCTTTGCAGTGAACCCAACGCTCCCCATTTTTCGGCTGCATCAACAAGCAGGCCCCCTACCCAGGGCAACGCTAGGCCATACCAGCCTTCCCAGCTCTTGGCCGAAATTAACAGGGCATCTAACCGTAATTGTGGCTCTTAATTTCTCCCTGGCGTCCTGAAACCACGCTATCTTGGCAAAAGACCTACCGAAGTATGGGTAAGATCAGGCCGATCTCCCTCGAGGCCCATTGGCCTAAGTAACGCAAGATAAACCAACTCAGGGGACAGTAGTCCCACACGGCGTCATTTGCTAGCTGCCCATGTGTGGGTTCGGAGTCACCCCCCGACTGCAACTCGCGCAGCTGCTTGCAAAGAGCCATGCTGACCCAATGCGTGGGCAAGTGGCCCCATATCTACCTTGCTTTAGGCAAACATACCCACTCCCTCTTGACTGCTAATGAGACACAGTAAGAGATCTAGACTTGCTTGATCTGAAGGGGAAGGGAAAGCTTTTCACCAATCCTGAGTGTACACAGACACCGCATCAAAAGACCGTGTTAAGCAACTGTTTCACTCACTGTGAGGAAGCGCGCATAAAGAGGGCACAAGGCATGCAGTACTATCTGGCTTGTTGCGCATAACGTGGCACCACTCCTGCTTAGGATAACCAACTACCCCGATCGCCCAGCTGCAGGAAATAATCCAGCACGCCATATGCACTCGCTAAGCACAAGTCCGCACCTGTTAAACGAGGGCCTGCGCGCCCCCCAGGGCATCCACCAGCCACTATAGTTCCGTACCTAGTAAGCTCAGGTCATAACCTCTCCCAGGGAGTAAGCTTGTACCTCACAAACCCAGTGAGCAGGAAGTGACGTCACGTCGCCGCTGACCCGGAAGTACTTCTTGCTGCAATCCGGCTTTCTCCAAGGACGAGAACCACCAAAGGGGAGGGACGCGACCGGGTGCCCGGGGGACCGAGTCCTAAGTGCGCGCTTCATTATATTTCGCGCTTGGCAAACTGACGGTCGTATCATAACCGCCGCTGCTCGGCGCTACTGACGCCGGAACGTTACGTCACCACGCTGGGTCTGTGAGAGCCATTAACCCCTTTTGACACAAGACTGTAAGTGAACGGGCCCCCTCCGGAATGTACCAGGAGCTCTCCAGCAGAAGTGCTGTGTGGAGGTGGCCCCCTGGAGCTTGGGGCCCCCCCCGCACCGCGGGGGGCTGCGGGGGCCTGTGTTACGCCCCTGCTTACTTTCAAAGCGAGTTATTTGGTTTAAATAGGTGGCAGCATGCAGGTTAATTCATGCCATCTGTTTGAAATACCAGCTGTGCTTTGAATAAAGAGGGAATAAATACTTCTCATCAGCTAATGACCACAAATTACCAGAGCAAGTTAGTTCAGATAAACAGATTCTGAAAAGCTAATCAGCCATTTAATTAAGCCTTGAACAGACAGTTGTTGCTAGGAGCTTGTTTTCACACTGCTCTTTGTTGTCGCAGGCATAGTGAAGTCAGAAATGAACTGTAATATTTTACTACATAGTAGTGATATTTTTTTTACAGGTGAGTACAGATTATCCAAGACCTAGCTAGAAAGAGCTGATGCTTCTTGTTTCCGTTATGGGAGTAAGTCGCATTTAGGAAATGCCAAATTTTGTTTTGCCCTAAACCAAACTTGTTTCAAATGTGGTAAGAAGGGGCACTTTGCACGGGTATGCAAAGCTCCCAGTTTGCGCAGAGATGTCACGCAAACTGTTAAAGCCATTGAGGAGGACTTCTTAGGTTCCAGTGAAGAAAATGATGATAATATCTTGTTAATGTAATCTTCTTCACCTTCCCAGTCAGAGAGGGTTGTGGAATTAGCATCCATGGTTGGGTCACGCAAAAGAAAATCTCCTGCTTGTAAAATCTGTGTGAATGGCAAGGAATGTCTGACAGAATATCGACGGACAGAAAATCGACCTACAAAAATATCGACACAAAAATATCGATGACAAGAATATCGAGATCCTATCTACAACATGGTAAGTACAAAAATATCGAAAATAAAATATAGAATGTCAAAAATATCGTTATTAAAAATATAAAGTATTTTTTAGTTAAAAAAATATATGTAAAATAAACCAAATAATACTTATAAATAAAATAAACATAATTAAATATATTTTATAATGTTTAAAATTAATAATTAATATAGAGAGTGCAACAGTAGGGAAAGTGTTGGATAGCGTAGGGGTAAAAATTACTATTCCAACTCCACAGAGTGCAACAGTAGGGAAAGTGTTGGATAGCGTAGGGGTAAAAATTACTATTCCCACTCCAGAGAGTGCAACAGTAGGGAAAGTGTTGGATAGCGTAGGGGTAAAAATTACTATTCCAACTCCAGAGAGTGCAACAGTAGGGAAAGTGTTGGATAGCGTAGGGGTAAAAATTACTATTCCCACTCCAGAGAGTGCAACAGTAGGGAAAGTGTTGGATAGCGTAGGGGTACAAATTACTATTCCAACTCCACAGAGTGCAACAGTAGGGAAAGTGTTGGATAGCGTAGGGGTAAAAATACTATTCCCACTCCAGAGAATGCAATAGTAGGGAAAGTGTTGGATAGCGTAGGGGTAAAAATTACTATTCCCACTCCAGAGAGTGCAACAGTAGGGAAAGTGTTGGATAGCGTAGGGGTAAAAATTACTATTCCAACTCCACAGAGTGCAACAGTAGGGAAAGTGTTGGATAGCGTAGGGGTAAAAATTACTATTCCCACTCCAGAGAGTGCAACAGTAGGGAAAGTGTTGGATAGTGTAGGGGTAAAAATTACTATTCCAACTCCAGAGAGTGCAACAGTAGGGAAAATGTTGGATAGCGAAGGGGAAAAAATTACTATTCCCACTCCAGAGAGTGCAACAGTAGGGAAAGTGTTGGATAGCGTAGGGGTAAAAATTACTATTCCAACTCCAGAGAGTGCAACAGTAGGGAAAGTGTTGGAAAGTATAGGGGTAAAAATTACTATTCCAACTCCACAGAGTGCAACAGTAGGGAAAGTGTTGGATAGCGAAGGGGTAAAAATTACTATTCCAACTCCAGAGAGTGCAACAGAAGGGAAAGTGTTGGATAGCGTAGGGGTAAAAATTACTATTCCCACTCCAGAGAGTGCAACAGTAGGGAAAGTGTTGGATAGCGTAGGGGTAAAAATTACTATTCCAACTCCAGAGAATGCAACAGTACGGAAAGTGTTGGATAGCGTAGGGATAAAATTTACTATTCCAACTCCAGAGGGTGCAACAGTAGGGAAAGTGTTGGATAGCGTCGAAGTTAAAAATAACATAGTTATAAATAAAATAATTATTTAAAATAATTAGTGATTTAATTATTAAATAACTAATTTTTACAAATACCAATAAATAATTATTACAAACATAACTACCAAAGAATAATTAATCAACACTACATTAATAATAAATAACAATAAATAATAATTAATAAATATTAATTACCAAATAATAAATATTAAACGATAAAATATTTTTTCATAACCAAAACATATGAATTATTAAAAAGTAAATACCAATTAAAATATATTTAACAATTTAAAAAAATATATACCGCAAAATATTAATTATGAAACATTAATTACCAATTAAAAAATATTGAATTATTAAATATTTTTCATACGCCAAAATAATAAATATTACACATTAATTACCAATTAATAATTACTTATTAATATATTAATTAGAAATATCAATGCATAATATTTAATTATATTTAATTCCCAATTAATGATTAATCAACAATTAATTATTTTTCATAACCAAAATATTATAATTTAAAATATTTACCAATTAATAATTATTGTCCAATTAATTAATTATCAATACCCAACAACTAATTTAATAATTACTTAATTAGATTTCAATTACTTCCAACACTATTCCCCTATAAACGCACGACACACTCCACTAATAAAATAATACACTTAACATAATTATCAATTAATCAACTAATTAAAACTAATTGCCAATTAATAAAAATTAATTACCAATTAACACTTAATTAACAATAATATAATTATCAATACCAATAAATGAAAATAAATTATTAATTAATTACAATTAAATTATTTCCCACCCTATTCCCCTATAAACCCACAACCCGCTACAGAACTTAAATGCAAAAATGTATTAAAATCAATTTATAATTCCTAAAAATGTATAATTAATTCCATATAATTAAATTACTTCCCACCCTATTCCCCTATAAACCCACAACCCGCTATGAACTTAAACGCAAAAATTAATTAAAATTAATTTATAATTCCTAAAAATGTATAATTAATTCCATATAATTAAATTACTTCCCACCCTATTCCCCTATAAACCCACAACCCGCTACGGTACTAAAACACAAAATTGACTTAAAAAACCATTGTTAACATATAAAAATTGTATACATATATGTTAAAACCAGTAGAACACTTAACTAAAAACATATAACACATACATATTAAATACATGAAATACATAACAATAATATAAATATCGATATTAGTAACATCAATATTAGTAAAATCGATATATTTGATGTCGATATTACTAACTTCGATATTACTAACATCGATATTAAAATACTTACCTTAGGATCGATATTCTGTCCATAGATATTATTGACATCGATATTCTGTCCCTTCGATATTTAAAACTCGATATTAGTGTAGGTAGATATTTTAGTTTCGATATTTTGGCTGCTCACCAATGGCAAGGAAGTGAGTTTTTTGGGTGATTCAGGTTCCCCGTTCACCCTCATTAAATGTCAAAGATTTTGATGGGATGGATGGCATTCAATTGCATCAGTCCAGTGTAAGGATTTTTGCTTATGGTGGAAAAAGTCTGGAAGTCCTTGGTAAGTTCGAAGCTAACTTGGAGTTCAGGGGAGACTCTGCTACGGGAACTGTGTACATGGTGAAGGATGGTGCAAGCCTTTTGGGATGGGACGGGCAAGGGGAATTTGGGATTATTTTGGATACCAACCATCATGACATGGTTCTGTCCAAACAGGAGGTGGGGCAATATTACCACACTCCCCCACCTGCGATCTCTCCTGATGTTGTAACTGTTGGACGTCTGGTGATGAATGGATCATGAGGTATCCTGAAGTTTTCAGTGGCAATTTAAGGAAACGGAAGGGTTTTCAGCACCGCATTGTTGTCAAGGTTGGTGTAAAAGCGGTTACGCATAGGATGCGCAAGGTACCCCTGAGTCTGCAAGATGAATTGAAACAGGAATTAGAACGTTTGTGCGTCATGGGTGTGATTGAACCCATTGAGGGGTCTGAGTGGTTGGCTCCCATTGTTTTGGCACGCAAGGCTGATAAGTCTCTTAGAATGTGTGTGGACTTACGCAACCTTAATTCTAACATTTGGGTGGATTGCCTGCCCCTACCCAATATCAATGAGATGCAGGCAACCTTGGATGGAGCAAAATACTTCTCCTCTCTTGACATCTCTTTAGCCTACCACCAGGTTAAATTGAGCAAAGATTCCAGACACCTTACCTCCTTTGTGACGCCTGAGGGGGAGTGCTGTTACATATGCATGCCATTTGGTCTAGCATCGGCTTCTGCGGTGTTCCAACGACTCATGGGAAATTTGTTTAAGAACACCGCAGGGTTGTGTTTTTCCAAGATGACATTCTCATCCATGGCAAAACTGAATCAGAACATGACAACAGGGTCAGGAAAGCATTCGAGATTGTGAAATCGATTGGGTTGACCCTGAGGAAGGATAAATGCAAGTTCTTTCAAGAGGGGGTAGATTACCTGGGTCACCACATCTCTGAGACTGGGGTGGAACCCAAGGTGAACATTTTGGAAGCTATTCAGGGTGTGCCTACACCGGTAACCAAGGACCAGCTTCGTTCCTTCTTAGGACTTGTGGAGTATAATGCCAAGTTAGTAAGTAACTTTTCTGACAAAACGGCTTGTCTGCGGGAACTCCTTAAGAAGAACGTCAGGTATGTGTGGAGTGTGAAAATCAATTCATGCTTATGAAAAACGAAATTGTGCAGGCCCATCCGCTCAAATTGTTCAACAACAATGACCAGTGCATCGTCTCCACCGATGCTAGCATTGTTAGTTTAGGAGCTGCTCTGCATGCAGAAGAGAGGTGACGGGCGTGAAGAAACCATAGCTTTTGCCTACAGAACACTTCGGGGGCAGAGAGCACGTATTCCACTATTGAGAAAGAGGCCCTAGCTCTATGGTGGGGTGTGCAGTATTTTTGGAATTTCTTGTGGGGGAGTGGTTTTGTTCTCAGAACAAATCGTAAACCCTTAGTTGATCTTTTTACCACCAAGGGGGGCAGTAGAGCTACTCCTAGAATAGCCAAGTGGCAGTACAGACTGCAAGAATTTAATTATCGCTTGGAGTATGTTGCAGGTGTGAAGAACCATGTAGCCGACTGTTGATCCAGATTACCTCTCACTGAGACACTACCCTGCAATTCCCCCACTGATGAGCTGGATATAGGTGCCAATTACGATCCTGTAAAAAAAATTCCCCGTACGACTCGTATCCGGTCTTTTTACTGTACGAATCGTACAAGTGCCGTACAAACTGCCAACTACGATTCGCATGGGAAAAAGACCATACGAATCGCATTGGGAATTATTCCCCACACGTCCTCGGGTCGGAAAATGTGTCCGACACATCCTCGGACGATTTACCGTACAAATGTGAAAAGTGAAGTCCGACCACGCTAGTACGATCCATCCCGTACGTCCGATGTTACAACCGGATGGAAAAAACACCGTCTGCACCGAACTCCCATAGCAACCATGGAGACATGTGCCCGCATACGCGCCCAACACTCCCCCCAGCCCTCCTATGTACGAGTCAAATCCCCACCCGTGTATGTACACCCGTGCATGTACGAGACGTACCCCCACCCGCGTATGTATGGAGCGTACCCCCACCCGAACCGTGTATGTACGACCCGTACCCCCACCCCAACCATGTATGTACGACCCGTACCCTCACCCGCGTATGTATGGAGTGTACTCCCACCCCAACCGTGTATGTACGACCCATACCCCCACCCCAACCGTGTATGTACGACCCGTACCCTCACCCGCGTATGTATGGAGCGTACCCCCACCCCAACCGTGTATGTACGACCCGTACCCCCACCCCAACCGTGTATGTACGACCCATACCCTCACCCGCGCATGTATGGAGCGTACACCCACCCCAACCGTGTATGTACGACCCGTACCCTCACCCGCGTATGTATGGAGCGTACCCCCACCCCAACCCTGTATGTACGGACCGTACCCCCACCCCAACCGTGTATGTACGACCCGTACCCTCACCCGCGCATGTATGGAGCGTACACCCACCCCAACTGTGTATGTACGACCCGTACCCTCACCCGCGCATGTATGGAGCGTACACCCACCCCAACCGTGTATGTACGACCCGTACCCTCACCCGCGTATGTATGGAGCGTACCTCCACCCCAACCCTGTATGTACGGACCGTACCCCCACCCCAACCGCGTATGTACGACCCGTACCCTCACCCGCGTATGTATGGAGCGTACCCCCACCCCAACCGTGTATGTACGACCCGTACCCCCACCCCAACCGTGTATGTACGACCCGTACCCTCACCCGCGTATGTATGGAGCGTACCCCCACCCCAACCGTGTATGTACGACCCGCACCCTCACCTGCGTATGTATGGAGCGTACCCCCACCCCAACCCCGTATGTACGGACCGTACCCCCACCCCAACCATGTAAGTACGACCCGTACCCTCACCCGCGTATGTATGGAGCGTACCCCCTCCCCAACCGTGTATGTACGACCCGTACCCTCACCCGCATATGTATGGAGCGTTCCCCCACCCCAACCGTGTATGTACGACCCGTACCCTCACCCGCGTATGTATGGAGCATACCCCCACACCAACCGTGTATGTATGACCCGTATCCCCACCCCAACCGTGTATGTACGACCCGTACCCTCACCCACGTATGTATGGAGCGTACCCCCACCCCAACCATGTATGTACGACCCGCACCCTCACCTGCGTATGTATGGAGCGTACCCCCACCCCAACCGTGTATGTACGACCCGTACCCTCACCCGCGTATGTATGGAGCGTACCCCCACCCCAACCCTGTATGTACGGACCGTACCCCCACCCCAACCGTGTATGTACGACCTGTACCCTCACCCGCGTATGTATGGAGCGTACCCCCACCCCAACCGTGTATGTACGACCCGTACCCCCACCCCAACGTGTATGTACGACCCGTACCCTCACCCGCGCATGTATGGAGCGTACACCCACCCCAACCGTGTATGTATGACCCGTACCCTCACCCGCGTATTTATGGAGCGTACCCCCACCCCAACCCTGTATGTACGGACCGTACCCCCTCCCCAACCGTGTATGTACGACCCATACCCTCACCCGCGCATGTATGGAGCGTACACCCACCCCAACCGTGTATGTACGACCCGTACCCTCACCCGCGCATGTATGGAGCATACACCCACCCCAACCGTGTATGTACGACCCGTACCCTCACCCGCGTATGTATGGAGCGTACCCCCACCCCAACATTCTAAGTACGGAGTGCACCCCAGGCCCCAACACCAGCACCTTCACCCAACATCGCGCATGTACGAGTCGTACCAAGCCAGACACAAGGACAGCACTGTACAACAAAATTGCCGAAGTACACACCGTACACACGCTAAAAACGCACGTACACAACCAGGACAAAGCACAACAACACAAGAATACACTATTCGAATGGCACAAAGCCACAAAACATGTCCAAAAAGCACAAATACAACACATTCACTGACCTGCAACTGCCAAAATCCCAAACAGAGGCCCAAAACACAACCACTCCTTATAACACACCCACCCAAAGTTCAAACACAGCCACACCCACCAATGGACCAATAAAAAGGGCCCACACACACAAACCATGAGCCTTTGCAACAGACTCACTGCTGCCAGACCCCACAGACAACCTACAGCTCCATACTTGAACCTTTACTACACCTTACACTTGCACACCTTCACACACACACATTCACAAACACCCCCTCATCACATTCACACACACCTGCACAACCACACCCACACACCCACAACCATCCACACCCACACCCCCCACAACCATCCACACCCACACCCCTCACCATGCCCACTAACAAGAAGCCAAAGTTCACTAGCCAAGAGTTGGAGGTCCTTGTCGACGAAATCCTCAGAGTCGAGCCACACCTCTTTGGAACATTGGTCAGACAGACCAGCATTTCCGAAAAAACAGCCATGTGGCAGAGTATTGTCGATGCTGTGAATGCTGTTGCGTCCACCAGAAGGACCAGGCATGAATGCCAAGCCAGGTGGTACGATCTGCGGAGGAGGGTCCGAGCCAAAATGACCGACGACCACAACCAGGCCAACATCACAGGAGGAGGGCCGCCCCGCAGACCCGTACAATACCATCCCTGGGAGGAGAGGGTGATGGCCATACTGCCGGTGGTGGCAGTGGATGGATTAGAAGGACTCCGAGACCCGGGTGAGTACACAAACAACTCACCTCACATGGAGGGAACGTCATCCACAACCAAACTCACAATCAGTCACGCAACCACCCCAAGCTATCGCATGACTCAACCACACTCCATGAACACGCACATGCCACTAGCGCCACCATGCCCCATGCACCCAGCTGGACAATGCCAAGTCACAGGCCACAGAAAACACCAACACAAGACACGGTAAGCCGGATGGCGGGAGTGTGGGCCCCAAAAATCACATAGTGCAACTCAGAAGCAGACAACAATGCCCTCTGCCCATATGGCCTAGGTCACAGCCAGACAAACAGTGTGTCCCCACACAGGAAAGACTTGCCAGCAAATGGCGGACGCCTTGCATTAAGACATGGGGGTGAAGGCCCCTTTTGCACACGACAGCAGCTAATGAACAGCCAACACTGTGAAAGAGTGGCAGCACACACCACCACAGCAGCAGCGCAGACACAGACACTACACCCAATGGGTGCCTGGAGTTCAGAAACAAACTCACATCAACAAGCCAAGGGCCATTCAAAGATCTGCTAAAAGTGTGTGCCTAGGAAGCTGGGCTGAGGTGACAGAGGGTGACACACAGAGGGAGGGAGAGGGGGAGAGAGAAGGAGGGAGACACAGGGAGACGGACAGAGGGAGGAGGCTGACACAGGGAGGGAGGGAGAGGGGGACAGAGAGGGAGTGAGAAAGGGACACACAGGGAGACCAATTCAGCCTTGTGGGGTGTGGGAATGTCTGCTCGTCAGCAGGTGGACTGCGTGCATGTAGACAAGGGTGGCCAGTGCCTCAATCCCCCTCTCTTCTCCATGGCAAAACACAGGGCCATGTCTCAACCTGTGCACGAGCACAACAACAGCAAACTGCATTATATAAGTGTGTGGAACAACTCCATGTGCCCACGTACAGTGCAACACGGAAGGCGCCAATGCATGGCTCGCCACACCTGCTCACTCCTCTGCTGACTGCAGTCACAATTGACAAAGCAAGTAAGACTGTGCCACACATAGGTAAAGTCTCAAAAGCTGTGGCCAAGGGACATACCCATGCACAAGTGCACTGTGAGTGGAATGCAAGACATATCCAAATTCCCAGAGGAAATGTGCCAACTTTGAAACGAATGAAACATGGATGTTGCATGGAACATAAATAACATTGTCTCTCTCACACACAGGTCAACGTCGTGGATCACCCCCCAACACTGGGGGGGAAGACTCACAGGACCCAGCTCTGCGGGATGCCGATCCCACCGGCAGCGACGACTCTCACCACTCTGTGGACGACCCCGACCAACCTGGCCCCTCTGGTGTCCAACCACCTGCAGCACCTGCGTCAGGTACAACTGGGCCAACCACCACCCCCACTCCTGCCACATCCCAGGAGACACCCAGGATCCCTGCCCCACCACCACAATGCAGCCAGGCTCACCAGGAGGGACACAGTGTACCGGGCACCCAGGAGGAGGCAGGCGACAACGCTAATGCCACCCCTCAGGGGTCCCGGAGACCCGATGTGCCCACAAGGGCAGGCCAGGCGCAAGTGGGCAGGGGTGGTGGGAGTGGAGGACGGCGTAGGCGCTAGCCTGACCAGTTGGCTGCGGAACCGGTATATGCCCATGTCAGAAACATCCTGGACGCATACCGGCAGGACACCACGGGCATGGCCCAGGTTGTGTCCATCCTCGAGGAGATCAAGACCCAGCAGGCCCAGCAACATGCGGAGCAACATGCCTGTCTACTGCGACACCAAGGGCGGATGGAGGACAGACAGGCTGAGCTCGTGACGGTGTTCAGGGGAATTCACAGTACACTCCGTCGGATAGCCGACAACATGGACAACCCTCCATGTGCCGCCAGGCGTAGAACATCACCACCCACAGGGAGGGATCAGGAGGAGGAGGAGACACCCGACGGAGCATCCCAAACATCGTCACGGCTTCCCGCAGGAGGGCGGGTCGTCCACGGAAAAGACCGTGAGGGTCGGCGCAACAGCATCATCTCCCAGGACACCTGGCCTGGCACCTGGCCCACTGGACCAACAGCAGCTCATCAGCAAAAGACATTCTCTGCCACATGGACTTGCTGGTCACTGTCTGACCAATGTTGACAAAGACTGTGGCATGGACTCTGAGGATTTCCAATGGCAAGGACACCAACTCCCCTAGTGAACTTTGGATTCCACACACCCGGAAAGCCCCTCATGTCATACCCCCCCACGTACCCCAACAAAAATAAAAGTTACACGATAAAGAGATGATGCCTACATTTTGCATTATTACCTTACATGTGTCTTGTTAAGTCTAACCATGCCAGAGTTCTCATATGACTCCAACCACCCACAGCCTGGGGCCTTAGTCTGGCACAGGACACACATGGGTCACAATGTATTAGGCAAGACACACATGGAGCACCATACACACCCGTGATGGGCCCAACCAGCTGAGGGGGTGGCCGCACAACCGTGCCGACAGACATATTGAGTACAGCGACAGCCATGCGCAGAGGTCAGGGATCATGTGGAGTGTCCTGGGGGCACCCAGGTACGTGTGGACAGGTGGCAGAACCATATCCTGCAAGCTTGAGTCAGGTGGATGCAGAGAATGGTGGCCTGGCCAACGTTGGATGCATGGGGATGGCACATGTCACAATACCCACACAGTCATGGACATCATGCACAATACACAGTCTAATCCCACACAAACAGCTTGCATCTTGCTACTCGACACATAGACACATAGCCACTATCACGGAAAACCATGCCAGACATGCTGTATGCACCGTGGCAACACACCAGCATTGACTGAGAATAGGCACCTTGGAGGCATAGGGACACCTTTATTATTCATGTATTCGGGAATGCAGAGGCAACTCGGAGTACCCATAAACAGGTCATGTGGAGTAACATGTGGGTCCAACACTGGAACCCCCCTTCTGCTGCACAAATGCGTGATAGCCATGGAACTAGCACACAAGTGTCGGCCAACAGCTAAACACCCCCTGCTGCTCACGGAGAGGCTGCCATACACCATTGATCCTCTGATGTGGAAGTCCCACACCATGTCAAGCCAATGCAAACCGTATGTGTCCGAGGGCAGTGTTACACACATTGATGCCATCATCACAATCCACTATCCCATTACAGATGACTGTCAACAAGTCTGACCATCTCTTCAGGTGTACCCAGCTACATGTCATGTGTCCCATGGTGAGGCGACATGTCTGCAGAGGAACCAAACTTCGACAGGGGCAGTGTGCACACATCAGAAACAACAGCCACACCCAATACACCCCTGATGCATCCCTTACCCTGAGGAGACTTCCAAACTTGTCCGTGCGTGTAACGCTGAGTCAGCACACGATGACGTGTCCATGAGGAATAGCAGTGCCACAACAATGCAACCAGCAGACGGCATGCGCAAGTACCTGGGGATGAGAGACACACAAGAAGTCAGCCACAAAAAGCACAGCCACTTGCATGTGCATGTACTCGACACATGTAAGGATGACAACATGCTAGGTCACAATTATGACTGGGGAAATACACTCATCACTGGCACCATCACTCCAGTGACACATCCACACACACCTCTGACTCACGTGGCATACATGCAGATGGACACACACATCGCAACACATGCCACACGGGGACCAATGCGTGCACACACAGACACTGGTACTCACCACTAAGCAAAGAAGTCGCGTATGAGCCGACTCCGGATGTCCTCTTGCGGAACCGCATCCTCCACATCACTAGCCCCATTGCCAAGCCCTTCGTCCTCCACGGGTGGATGGTCCTGATCATCTTGATCCAGGATGAGTGGCACAGCTTTCTCAACTGCCATGTTGTGCAGCATGCAGCAGACCATGAAGATTTTGCAGACCTTCGCCGGGGCATATGGGAGGGTGCCGCCGGTCTTGTGGAGGCATCTGAATCGGCTCTTCAGGAGGCCAAATGTCCTCTCAATCACTCGCCTTGTCCGGCCATGGGCGGTGTTGTAGCGGAGCTGGGACAGCGTGATGGGGTTGCGGAGAGGTGTGATCAGCCATGGCATGTTGGGATAGCCTGCGTCCCCTACATGGAAACCACATGGACATGAGTAGGACAGGAGAAGTGGTAGTGCTGTAAGTCTACGCAAAATACAGGACAGACAGAGTGTACCCACCAACAACACATGCTCGTTCATTGCGCAGCTGCGTCATCATTTCAGGCACCCTGCTACGCCTCATGATGTAGGCATCGTGTGCTGATCCTGGAAAACGAGCACAGACATGTGAAATCACCATGTTGGACAGACACACCACAAGGGCATTGATGGAGTGGTAGTGTTTGCGATTCCTGTACGCTACCTCCTGTGCCTGTGGTGGTACCAAAGCCACATGTGTCCCATCTATGGACCCAATGACATGGGGCATCCCTCCCAGGGCATAGAATCCACGCTTGACCCCAGTCAACAGTTCAGGAGTTGGGAAATGGATGAACTCATCCAGGTGAAGCAACATGGCCTCTAAGAAATCATGCAGCACACGGCTGAACATGCTCTGGGACATGCCACCAACATGAGCTATGGTATATTGAAAGGTACCCGTGGCAAGAAAATGTAGGGCTGCCATTACCTTCAGCTTGGGTGTCAGTGCCGTAGGATACCTGTGCAGCGGTTGCAGGTGTGGTGCCAGCCTTGCCGTCAACTCCTCAATCAACGGTTGGGGGAAGCGGTAGAACCGGATACAGTCATTCTCCCGCATGTCAGCCAAGTCCGGAATTGGTCGGGGAAGAGGCGGCGCTCTGCAGTAATTTGGAAGTGACAAGGAAGAGTGAGTGCACTACAACAACAATTTATTTGTACTGAGCACATGTTAATCTGTCAATACACATATGCTACATACGGAGTCAGGTATGTGCCACATGCCCTGGACACATATGTCTGCCAGGTGACACTCCTACCAAGACCCAGCTACACACGGAGATTGTGAACCTCCACATGCCATGGCATGGGATTAGCTGTGTCCCAGTGTAAGTGAACAGCCAGACGCAACACAGGAGTGACATACATCAACACATCAGCAGAAGTAGGATGTCGATTTCAGAGACAGGTAGCGGAACACTAGAGCCACAGGTCACTTGACATTACACTAGGACAGCCCACACACCTTGCCAATAAGGTGTACATGTAATGACTCACTACACATACATTGAGAGATGCAGACATGTCCTTGTCACGCTACTCCGTGTCCCATGCATACATACGCACCTCACATCCGATACCACATGTGGCCTGGTGTGCGTAACAGTGTGCCATGTCCATCTACACACAGACACATGTTGGTTGCTGCAACAGCTGATGCATTTGAGGGAGCACCAACATCAAGCTAATGGGAACACACCACACATACATGACATAGACACATCGTGCACCGTGGGTAGTAACATGTCTGGTGTGGTAACCCCTGTAGCGAGCATCAGGGGACACTTGTGTGTGTTGTTGACTGTGCCATGCCAGTGACGCTCATCCCAAGTGTGCAGTCCGACATGCACACATGTCAAAGGAGTTAAGGGCATGCCTGGCACACATTGCACCGTCACACATGACATCTGTACACATCTCATCATACATCTGTTGCCTCCTCGACTCAGGAGTAATGTGCCACATCACAGACTTTCACACCTGTGCCCCACACATGTAGTAATGCCCAGACAATGCCTTGATGTCCATCCATGGACAAGTATGTCAGCTCTATTCCTTCCTGTGTGCTGCCTGTCACCACTGTGATGTGTGAAAGGCACCGTACATTCGCTCAGAGGGCCTGTGCACGTTCCCTATCACTATGGGTGTGCTCGTGTATGCGTACCCATAGTGATAGTGAGCGTACAGGCATGTGTACGGTCCGTATCACTATGGGTATGCATACGCGAGCACACCCATAGTGATACGGACCGTACACACGCCTGTACGCTCACTAACACTGTGGGTACGCATACGCGAGCACACCCATAGTGATACGGACCGTACACACGCCTGTACGCTCACTACCACTATGGGTGTGCTCGCGTATGCGTACCCATAGTGATACAGCCCGTACACGCGCCTGTACGCTCACTATCACTATGGGTGTGCTCGCGTATGCGTACCCATAGTGATAGTGAGCGTACAGGCGTGTGTACGGTCCGTATCACTATGGGTGTGCTTGCGTATGCGTACCCATAGTGATAGTGAGCGTACAGGCGTGTGTACGGTCCGTATCACTATGGGTACGCATACACGAGCAAACCCATAGTGATACGGATCGTACACACGCCTGTACGCTCACTATCACTATGGGTACGCATACGCAAGCACACCCATAGTGATACAGACCGTACACACGCCTGTACGCTCACTATCACTATGGGTACGCATACGAGAGCACACCCATAGTGATACGGATCGTACACACACCTGTACGGGCCGTTGCTATGCTTTTAGGGTGCCCTAGGGCCCCGGTACGCACCGTACATGTGTGTGAAACTCCAAATTACATAGGGGACACATGAGGGACAAGTATAAAGGCCTACATGCATGCTGGTTGTCATGGAGACCAAGTTTAAATTTGATTTTTTTTCAGCAGGTGCACAGCAGAAGTCAGTTTGAATTAATCTACTTTGTTGCAATGTGGTTCTGGAGTTGACATCATGCTCAAGAAAAAAACACAATCAGAACCCACTGACTGTGCTAGGTTTGAAGGGATTGGAGGAAACATAGGATGCAAATGTGAGTGACCAATCACTCTGTACTCCTGTGCATGAAACAGGCCAGCAAAGCAGATATAAGGCAGCCAGGTCCCATGAGGGAGCACTTGCCTGCACATCTTTGGATTCTACGACCCAGCTGCTGCTACTGATTCCCTGGAACCATGTCAAGGTCTGTGGAGAGGTCACAGCCTTTCACCCTGGAGGAGAACCTGGCATTGCTGGATGTGATCCTCCCACAGAATCCCCTGCTGTATGGGCGACCAGGGTATCAGGTGAGTGCAGAGTCTACTAGCACAGACTGTGTCCCTTGTTTGTGACTGTGACTTCTGGCATTGTGTCCAGGTGTGACACACATGCTATGTACTGTAGGGGGGGTCCCAGGGGGGGGGAATGCCTGATGTCTCCCAGCCAGAGCATGCTGTGGTGCATGTCTGCCGTCCTCACTTGCATTGTGTTTACTCTGACAATCACTGCATGGTGCATGCCACATTCTGCCTGTCTTGTCCTCCTGGGAATGTAGCCTCTACAGTCCTCATGTGATTATGTCGTCAGCCCAGTGTGACAGGTGACTGTACCCACAGATGTGTGTTAGTTCTGTGTACCTGTGCTGAGAGTGTCCACATGATGTGTTCGTACCCTGGACATCGGTGTGTGTGTAAGTCCCCTGTCATGTGGGTGGGTGCATATGTGGAGTGTGGCACCCGGGCTGCATGAGGGATGGATATACCCTGCCCATGTGATGTGAGCAGGGAGCAGTGCTGTGTGTCTGACGTGCAGAGCCAGCCCCACACCTGTGAGCCCCCCGTCTAGTGGTATATGTGCAGAGTGAGTTTTGTCGCTGCATTTGGCAATGGCAGGTGAATGTCCTGTGCCTGTGTGTGTCTGTGTACTCTGCTGAGGTAGCGTCAGTGGCCTGTGGCAGGTGACTGCTTAGAGGTGCTGCACATTATCCTGGTGTAGCTTGTGATGCACAGTGTGAGCATGGATCATTGATTGTGTCATTGCCCTCATTCCACCTGTGTACTATCAATGGCACGTACTGCTTTTGCCCTTCCCCAGAGGATCATGTCCCTATGACAAAGGTGCAATGCGTTGGATGCATACTATGCCTTGTTGTAAACAGCAAATTTGTTCTAATATGTGTCTCTGTGACATGTGCCAGGTGTATTGATGTAGTGTCACTTGTTCATCCTCATAGGTAGGCGCCTCTGCCAAGAAGCAGATATGGATGAACGCCGTCAGTGCCGTGAGGAGGACGGAGGGTCGCAAGCGGCGCCTGGCCCAGGTGAGGAAACGCTGGCAGGATATCCGGTGCTGGATGCGGAGGATCGCACGGGTCCTGCTGGGGGACTCACCTGAGACCCATAAGAACCGTGGGCGCCGCCGTCTGACCCACATCCACAAGCGTGTGCTGGCGGTGGTATTTCCAGACTTGGACAGGCGCTTACAGGAGAAGCAGCAGCAGGAAGGGGGTAGGTACATGTGTGTTTGTTGTGTGTCACCAGCATTTGTAAGTGCACAGTTGCATGGATACACTGCCAGGGTTTAAAGGTGCTGTGCAGATCCTGTTACCCACAGTATAGCGGTGCTCTCCTGCCTCCCTTCCCCTCCTTGCAATGTGTTCCCTGGTCTGTGTGTAGTCACTCCTTCACAAGGTTATCTAGGCTGGCACTTTCTCCACGTGAACTATGCCTGTAGCATCATGTGTGGGGGTAGTGTGTAACAGGTTTTGGGACCTTGCCTGTGCCCTGTCCAGTTCAGTACTTGTGGGTTCCATGTCAGTTGGCACTGATGCTGAGTCCAGACATGGGAGTTAGTCTCTCAAGTGTCATGCCTTACAGCACGCATGTCCTATGTTGTGGCCTGTGACATGATGTGCATGAGTGTGCGATACGCATAGTGCAGGGATGGTGGCGTGTGTTGCAGTCCTTCCCATTCAGGACCATGGAGTTGTGTGGCCACTACTGTCCCCTGGGGCATATTTTCCTAGGTGTCATGTGTGTCATCACAAAATGTGGACACTCTCAGTGTCTACAGCATAGGTTGTGCTCTGTGCCATTGTCCCCTGGCACCATGTATATTGACGTAATATGTAGTACAAGTGTCCACTGTACAGCCTGACCTGATTTTCCTTGTTCATACTCACGGTGGCCAGTGCCTGTGTGTCTTGTTACAATCATCTGATGATGACCATTTGTACATGATTATTTGGACAGGCGCACCTTGGGTATTTGGTGTCCAATCTTGCATTTATGCAGCCCATGTGTATTTCACCCAGACTAAGAGATGTAAGTGCTTCCTGTGTCTCAACAAATTGTCTCATGTAGGGGGTGGTTGGTGCGGGCAAAGCCTACATGTCAAAACCTGATGTCTCCTTGCTAGGTCTGGCCAGTGTGTGATGTTTGTCTGGACATACACTCAAGGTGCAGTGAGCCAGTCATGGTGGGCATGTTTTCAGTATTACCTATGCAGCATGTGCCTCAAGTTCATGGATATGGTCCCTGCTCATCCCTATTTTCGGCAACGCTGTGTGGGGCAGATGCAGTGCTGGATTGTCCCCAGGGCCTGGCTCCTCTGTCAAACTCCATTTCATGTCATTTGCTATTGTGTCATGCTCTCCATGGTTTTTCAGTGGCATGGTGTGTCAACCAACTATGTGTTGCATGCCCTACAGCTGTACCTTGTTTTGTAGATGTTACTGATCTTTCTTTTCAGGCTATGCACTGTAACCTATGTAGATTGGACTCATGTGACATATGTATACAGGTGTATGATTAAGTGCTGTCTCTTCACCTTGCCCACAGCATCGTCCGGGGACACGGAGGGAGACATGAGTACAGATGGCGCGGAGGGACCGAGCACCAGTGCCAGCGTTGACATCGTGGCTGGCACATCGAGTGGAACTGAGGCGGAGGAGAGTGAGGCCGAAGACCTGTCCACTGGCACGACAGAATATGAAGCTGACGGGTCCGAGGATGATCTCTCCGAGTGGGCGGAGGCTGCACCAGCAGCTGACAGCGGCACAACATCTCTCCCCGCCCCCTCCATTGCCATCAGCCGCCTCCCACTTGCTCGTGTCCCTTCCCAGCGTACCCGGTCACCACATGTCTCCTTCCTGCCAGGCACCGCACCCCCTGCCCCTGTCTCCACTGCTGCCGCCAATGCCGAGTCTGTGGACATCCAGCGGCAGTTGCAGGTTGGTCAGGCTGCGATGCTTAATGTCCTCCATGGCCACAGCCAAGTGCTGAACAACATGGAGGCATACTTGGAGGGCATTTTCTCATCGCAGGCTGACCAACGCAACTTGCTGAGGTCCATTGACTCGACACTGACTGCAGCAGTGGGTCTCCTGCAGCGCTACGTCCAACCCCCTACCCCTGACCCATCCACACTTCCCACTCCCATGCCTGTCCCACGTACACCCAGACGTCAGCATGCACCCACCACAACACACACAGGTACCACACCAGCAGGGAAGGTCATACGCACACCTCCTGGCACGCACACACAGGGTGAAGTAGGCACACCCACTGGGTCGGGGGGCAAACGTAAGACACGCAGCCAGAGTGGGAGTCCGAATTCCACCAAATCCACTCCCTCCAAATCCCCTCCCCTCAGCTCTCCTGGCCACATATCCGGCAAAGACTCCTTCATGGCCGCTCTGTCCCTGAGCCCCACTGTGACACCACCCCGCAAGCGGTCAAGGGAGTCCCCGGTCAGGGTGGTTGAGTCCCCCCCTGTCCACACCCTCCCCCAGTGGCGCTGCGACCCATCCCTCCGCCCCCCCCCCCATGGGGCCTGTGGTTCCTTCGGGTGCAGGGGAGTCGCTGGAGGACCTTGCTAAGGTGTGCAGCGCCATCCTGACCTCCGCCTTTGGCCCTGCCCCACCCCCTGTGGTGGAGTCCTCCATCCCTGCACCCACGACGCCTACCCTTCGCCCTTATGTCCCTGCAGTGCCTGGTCCTTCCCCCCCACATGATGCCCTCCCCGCTCTGGAAGACGAAGGAGTCTGACTGTGCAGGCAAGCTAGGGGACACGCGTCCCACTGTGTCCCCCAACTGTATTTGAACTTTGGATTGCCCTATGGGCATTGTACATTTTTAACTTTCAAGGGACAAACAGATATTTGGATGCTGAATAAAGCAATTAAATTTTTCCTTAGTACACTCCTGTCTGTCTTGTATTGCTGTTGGTGGACCTGCCCCATTATTTTGGGTGGCGATTATGTGTTGGGTGTGTGGGAATTGTAGTCTTGTGCTGGTCATAGGGTGGATCCTGGTATCTGTGTGCCATCACAAGCTGTTGGCTACATAACTTTGTTCATGTAAGCAGTTACTGCATGGTGACATCGTCCCAAGGTGTGTTCCTTCCTCTGTGTAACCTGACATCTTCCCTGCAGGGTCTTTCCAATATGTGGTGCTGAGCTGTGTCTACATTGGCTGTGTGTGTGACGGACTCGTTAGACTTGGGCCATGCATGCTGAGCGATGTCTCCACCTGCATCATTCGTGGCGTCCTTGGTGGTCACTGTACTTGTGTATGTAGACTGTTGTCATGACTTCATGTGTACATGTTTTTTTTTTGGCGCTATGCATGTGTATACTCCCAGCCTCGCACACATGTGGTACATGTACTGCAGGATCTTTGTGCACCTGACTGACATTTGTGGGCATTGGATCTGTGGGTACTCCACCCTTTTCTTTGCAGGGGCACTGCTGTGAGTGTTAGGCACCCACCCCTCCTGTGTCTGGGCACTGCTGGGAGGACTCTGCACACACCCCTCTTATGACTGGGCACTGCTGGGAGTGTTAGGTACCCACCCCTCCTGTGTCTGGGCACTGCTGGGAGGACTCTGCACACACCCCTCCTGTGTCTGGGCACTGCTGGGAGGACTCTGCACACACCCCTCTTATGACTGGGCACTGCTGGGAGGACTCTGCACCCACCCCGCCTGTGTCTGGGCACTGCTGGGAGGACTCTGCACCCAACCCTCCTATTTCAGGATATGTACGCTTAGAACATACACGGGTGTGGGTTCGCTCCATGCATACGTGGTGGGGGTACGGTCCGTACGTACACTGTTGGCATGGGGGGTACGCTCCATGCATACGTGGGTGGGGGTACGGGTCGTACATACACGGTTGGGGTGGGGGTACGCTCCATACGTACGCGGGTGAGGGTACGGGTCGTACTTACACTGTTGGGGTGGGGGTACGCTCCATACGTACGCGGGTGAGGGTACAGGTCGTTCTTACACTGTTGGGGTGGGGGGTACGCTCCATACGTACGCGGGTGAGGGTACGGGTCGTACTTACACTGTTGGGGTGGGGGGTACGCTCCATACGTATGCGGGTGAGGGTACGGGTCGTACTTACACTGTTGGGGTGGGGGGTACGCTCCATACGTACGCGGATGAGGGTACTGGTCGTACTTACACTGTTGGGGTGGAGGGTACGCTCCATGCATACGGGGGTGGGGGTACGCTCCGTACATATCCGTACCCATGCTATGGAATGCTTGTGCGGCCCTTCCCCAGGCCTTTGCCACGTGGGTACAGCTGTCCCGCCATTGTTGGGGTGACATAGGTGTGGGCGTGGTACGACTCGTACCCACGCTCTTAAGGCGTGGGTACGGGACGTACCTGTATTGTTGTGTTGCCGGTTCGCGTCGTCAAGCACTTCCGTTGTGGCGGACGCTGGCTTTGCTGGACACGCCCCCACCCCCTCGTAGTGACCAGGGCCTGGGGGTCAGGTATGTCCAGGGCATGTGTGCTGTGGGACTTGGGTGGGGGTTTTGTGGCCTGCCCCTGCTCCTGCCCCCCCCTTTCCCCCCTCCCTTTGTTGTTCTGACCTTCTGCGGCGTCTGCGTCGTTACCTGTAGAGGAGGTCGACTGCTATGAGGGCCGGGATGACACGTAGGTTCGGGTCCATGTCTGTCCGTCGCGTGCAGGTACTCCTTGTTCGCGTCGTCCTGATTTCCCGGCAGTTTTTGGTTGCCGGAAAATATTGTCCATGCGGGATGACGTCGGAGCGAATCGTACTTCCTGGTTCGTGAATGGCAGGCTGTGTGCGTCCCGACGTCACGTCGGCGCTTTCCCGGATCACATTTGTATGTTTATTTTCATCGGTCGTGGTTTTGTACGATTCGTACGGAAATAGTATTTCCGTGCGAATCGTACTTCCATGTTTGTATATTGTTGCGACCGGGTACGCGTCGGACGGAGAATATGCTCCGTCCGACGGCTCGTACCCGGTTTTTCCAGGATTGTGATCGGCACCATAGTGTGTGCGGTTGGGGCAGTGTCAGATACTGTTAAGGGTGCGCTTTCTGTGCTAGAGTGATTGTGGGCTTTGTCTGAAGATGATGAAATCAAGGTTGTGGCAGATTTCGTGACTCGGGGTTGGCCCAAAAACAAGAAT
Source organism: Triturus cristatus (assembly GCF_964204655.1). Lineage (NCBI taxonomy): Eukaryota > Metazoa > Chordata > Amphibia > Caudata > Salamandridae > Triturus > Triturus cristatus. The sequence continues at coordinate 1,389,585,189 of NC_140591.1, read as the reverse complement.
TTAGCTCTTGAATTAATTCCTTTCAAGAGGGTTGGTGAGGCATTATCCTTGGTTGATGGGATCTTGCGCAGGGGTGGCTTATTGGTTGTTCCTGTATGAATGTGCAAGAACGTTTTGGATCTGGCTCACGAAGGTCATCTTGGAATTCGTGCAATGAAACGGAGGGTTAGGAAGGATTTCTGGTGGCCCGGGATGGACAGATCATTGAACAGTATTTTCAGGACTGCTGTGCTTGTGTCCGGAGTGATAAAACTCAAGTGATATCCCTCTCCTATCGATCCCATTGCTCTGAGGAACTTGCCTTGGTGCAAACTGGCTTTTGATGTGGCTGAAACTTTTGGAGTCACTGGGAATTCTCCTATGTATGCATTGGTTTTGGTGGACTACATGTCCAAATGGCCTGAGGTGAAGTTTGTGAACAATGCCAATTCTGCGACTATTATCAGTTTTTTCAAGGAAGTGTTTCTTCGCGAGGGGTTTCCCGAAGAAATGGCGACCGACAATGGTACTCAGGAGGTGTCCTTGAAGATGCAGAATTTTCTCAAGGAACATGGCATCAAGCACATTCTTACTTCCCTTTACCACCCCCGCAGCAATGGTCTAGTTGAGCGCATTAACCGTGTCATCAAGGACCATTTGCAGTTAGCCTGGGTTAGTGGGTTGCATTGGAGAGTAGCGATTGCTGACATGTTATGGGCTGTACGAACCACCCATCACATTAGCACTGGCATGTCTCCTTTCACCTTACTCGGGGGAAGAAATGCAAGGTCCAAGTTAAACAAAGACTGGGTGTTAAGGAAGGGTGTGGATCAGGGCAAATTGGGCAAGGTTGCTGATGTCAGAGCGGTAGTGCCATCTAAGTCCGGCACCGATTGCGTCAGAGCTTCCTCTGTTCGTGTTGGTGATTGGGTGTGAACCAAGAAACCTGGTTTCGTACGCAAAGGAGAAGCTCGGTTCTCGGCACCTATGAAAGTGATGCAGGTGGAAGATCATGTGGTGGTGTTGGAGAATGGGAAAACTTGGAATAAGTGTGCGATATCTGTGGTGCCGGGGTCCAAGGCTGCGCTTGTGAGAGGGAAGATGGGTCCCCACTTAAATGTTCACTTGCACCACACTCTCCATAGGGGTATTCCTTCTGCAAGGGCTGTTCACTCTGATCGCACTCCATGCAGGGAAATCTCTACCAGGAGTAGGGCCGCCCCGGCCAAGTTTCAGGACTTCATCATGCATTTGTTTAGTTATTTTTTTTCTTTCTGCAGTTCTATCTGTTTTGGTTCTGCACAGTTATATTTTGTTCAGCACTGTTATATTTTGTTGCTTTGTGAAGGATGGGGTGAGTGTTGGGATCTGGAGTGTTGTGTTCGTGGAGTTCTCTCTGTTGCTTGCGTGGAACATGGAACGTGGGTATCAGCAGTTGCTGCCGGGAGCTGATAGGGATCGGATGGATTAAAGCTGAGAAGCTACTTACCGTTGTTGTGGCTTCCTTTCAGTGTCACAACTAGAATATAAATGATTACTTATGTACAGTTTTTACAAAGTTTTTGCAGGCTTGAAAAAAAGTTATGTTCATGTTCTTCAGTGCAGTACACTTTAGTACTATTTCTCTGCATCAGCTGTTCATGAATGTGCAGCTTCCCCAGGGCTGCTTCTATTCCTAATGGACTGAGGATTTGACTCTCAGAAAAAAGACCCCCAGCATGTCATGGTACAAGAATATCGAGGAAAGATTATCGAGTGACAAAATTGCAAAAGGTAAGTGCATTTAGGGAAGTATAGATTTACTATTCCTAACGCCACATCTACATACCTTGAAGATATATATATATATATATATATATATATAAATGAAAACTCCTCAAGGTTGTGTCCTAAGAAGGAATACTCGCACTCCAAGGCTCGTCTTTTCAAAACAAAGGTTTATTGGCAACGCGTTTCGAGCAGACGCTCTTCTTCACTAGCCACCATTGTAAATCACTCGTCCACCATTTCTAGTGTATGAAAACATCAAAAGAGGACTGAATGTTGCTCGTAACCCGAGCATAACAATAGAAAAGAGACTTTACAAACCACTCACAGTGAGAAAGAGGGAAACATAATTCTCTTTCATAAAATGCAAGTGCACAGTTTACAATTTTATAAATAAGAGAGTTTTCACTTACCAATGTAAAAAAACATGAAAAAACAAAATAGAAATTATTATTGCCCAGTGGCTTTAAACTGATACCAGTTCATTATTTTCATGAAAAAACTCTCTCAAAAATCAAGTCAAGTGACCTGTTAAAGCTGTCCTATATTGAATAAATCAGAGTGAAAAAACAAGCATAACAAATTAAGTATTTACACGAAGTTATGAACACAGCTTGAGAGAAGGCAGGGGAAACCAAATAGCAGATACAAATATGCCATATTGACAATTAGTCACTTTTGATTACACAAAAATATTAATATTAATAATAATGTTCCAGCTACATTTATGAAACATCATATATGGACAAAAAGCTCCTCATCCTCATTGAGGCCAAAAGGGTTCTTGGACTCGAGCAAAATGATATATTGTGACTCCAGAATTCTCAATTGTCTCTCACGATCTCCCCCTCTGGGGTTTGCTGGCACCCTGTCAATTCCAAAGAATGAAAAACAATTAACATCCTTATTATGATGCTTCAGCCAGTGCCTAGCAGTTGAGTAATTCAAATCCACATTCTTAATCGCTCTAAGGTGTTCAAGAATTCGCTTTTTTACAGGAAAAATTGTACTCCCAACATACAATTTAGCACATGGGCATCTGATGGCGTACACGCAAAAATCAGAATTACAGTTCATAAATTTCTTGATCATACCAGTTTTCCCTGTTGGTAAGGGGTAAGATTTCACATTTTTGCTGGTGCTGCACGCCTTACATTTCCCACACTTAAAAAAACCATTCTGCTGTTGTATCCATGTCAACTTTTTATTTGTTCCTAAGTAACTTTTCACAAGCATGTCCCGTAAGGAACGTGCTTTGCGATAAGTTATCTGAGGATGTGCATTGATACTTGTACCCACAATTGGGTCACCTTTGACTAAATGCCAGTGTTTGTTCAGCGTGTCACTAACAGCCTTTGCTGCCACATTAAAGGTAGTGATCATCCTGATATTATTCACCCCTTTATCAGAAAAAGGTCTTTTAATTAATAGTGTAGCTCTACTCTGTTTGGATACTTTATCCTTAGCACTCAAGAGAACATCTTCCGGGTAGCCCCTCTCTCGAAACCTTTGTAACATAATCTCTTGTTCTTTCTCGAAACTACTAATGGAGCTGCAATTTCGTCTAGCCCTTAGTAGTTCCCCATAGGGGATACTCCACTTGAGTTTTGGGGGATGGTGGCTCCTAGCATGCAGGATGCTGTTCCCAGCTGAGGACTTCCTGTATAGGCTGGTAGTTATGGCCCCATCCTCAATCCTAACTCGTACATCCAGAAAATCCATCTCATCCTGCGCAACTTTGTGTGTAAAACGGAGATTGACATTATTGCTATTAAATATCTGAAATAACCTATCAAGATTTGATCTTGATCCCCCCCAGATTAAAAAGATGTCATCAATGAATCTGGTGTAGAAAACAATATCTTTTGTCAAATGTTCATTAGTATCCGTCCACACAAATTGCTCCTCCCACCACCCCATCATCATGCAGGCGTAGCTCGGCACAAAGCAACTTCCCATCGCCGTGCCAATCTCCTGCTTAAACCATTGATCTTCAAACAGGAAAAAGTTATTATTCAAACAGAATATCAGCATGTCCAAAAGCATATTCGTTTGATCATATAAAAAAATAGACCTGTCCCTGAAAAAATGTTTACACGCCTGTACTCCATCAGAATGCCTAATGCAGGTATACAACGATACCACATCCACAGTTACAAGCCAGAAATTCTCTTGCCACAATATACCCTCAATTTGATTAATGAAATCTGTACTGTCCCTACAGTATGAGGGGAGGGTTAGTACGTAGGGGGAAAGAAACGCATCAAGGAAAGTAGAAGTATTTTCGAGAAGACTACCTTTGGCCGAGACTATTGGTCTGCCTGGGGGGGTGGTTGGGTTCTTGTGGACCTTTGGTAACATATAGAAACAGGATGCTACCGGATGTTTTACATGGAGAAATTTGTATTCACTCTCCTCTAAAAGGCCTTTCTCTCTCCATTCCCCCAGTTTGTGATAGTAAACATTCATTGCCCGACTGTAGTCTTCCCTGCTTGATTTGATATAATTGCCGGAAAGAATCAATTGTGTATAAGCCTCTTGTTTGTACAAGTTGATGTCCCATAGGACCACATTCCCCCCTTTGTCCGAGGGCTTAATTATAAACCCCGGATCATTATTCAAAGTGCCCAGTGCCTGCCGTTGTTCAGGTGATAGGTTATGTGCGTGTCTGTTTTTGGTCGTATCCCAAATACGCATCAAATCCCTCACAACTACCTCATGAAAAGTGTCTAGGGAGTCATGCGGGGTATTGGGATTGAAGGTGGACTTAGGTTTGAATTTCGTGGAAACTTTCCCTGTTAACTCCAACCCCATCTGTTCCAACAAAAACCGTTCATCACCAATCGTTTCTCCACAAAGCTCCATTACAGATGCCATACCCTCTATATCTCCCAAGCACAGATTCTTAGAAATCAGGACACTCGTATCAGTTTCAACAGTATCACATTCAACAGTACGCCTGTTAATTTTTTGCATAAACATCTTGAGCAATTTCAACTTGCGAACAAAGAGAAACACATCAATCCGAGTTCTAGCATAATCAAAGTTTGCCATTGGACAGAAAGTCAGACCAAGTTCAAGCTGAAATCGTAACGTCTGAATCAGGATCAGATATGTATTCAGATTTGGATGAGGCACCTGTGACTGCAGTTGATGATGCAGCACCCACCTTCAGGCCCTTTGAAGAGTACCGTTTTTTACAAACAAACATGAAATTGAGATCTCGACCCCCAGAATCAGGCGCAACCATAAAAGGAAGAAAACAAGGAGAGGCGGAAGGAAGCGCCAAGGAAACAATGCCGCATGGGAGACAAACACGGCAATCCAAGCAGAAATAATGGGTGAGAGAAACCTGACAGTTTTGAACTTATCTTCCCATGTTTTAACCAAGGCAGAGGAGTATCTGCTTGAACTTGGTCTGACTTTCTGTCCAATGGCAAACTTTGATTATGCTAGAACTCGGATTGATGTGTTTCTCTTTGTTCGCAAGTTGAAATTGCTCAAGATGTTTATGCAAAAAATTAACAGGCGTACTGTTGAATGTGATACTGTTGAAACTGATACGAGTGTCCTGATTTCTAAGAATCTGTGCTTGGGAGATATAGAGGGTATGGCATCTGTAATGGAGCTTTGTGGAGAAACGATTGGTGATGAACGGTTTTTGTTGGAACAGATGGGGTTGGAGTTAACAGGGAAAGTTTCCACGAAATTCAAACCTAAGTCCACCTTCAATCCCAATACCCCGCATGACTCCCTAGACACTTTTCATGAGGTAGTTGTGAGGGATTTGATGCATATTTGGGATACGACCAAAAACAGACACGCACATAACCTATCACCTGAACAACGGCAGGCACTGGGCACTTTGAATAATGATCCGGGGTTTATAATTAAGCCCTCGGACAAAGGAGGGAATGTGGTCCTATGGGACATCAACTTGTGCAAACAAGAGGCTTATACACAATTGATTCTTTCCGGCAATTATATCAAATCAAGCAGGGAAGACTACACTCGGGCAATGAATGTTTACTATCACAAACTGGGGGAATGGAGAGAGAAAGGCCTTTTAGAGGAGAGTGAATACAAATTTCTCCATGTAAAACATCCGGTAGCATCCTGTTTCTATATGTTACCAAAGGTCCACAAGAACCCAACCACCCCCCCCAGGCAGACCAATAGTCTCGGCCAAACGTAGTCTTCTCGAAAATACTTCTACTTTCCTTGATGCGTTTCTTTCCCCCTACGTACTAACCCTCCCCTCATACTGTAGGGACAGTACAGATTTCATTAATCAAATTGAGGGTATATTGTGGCAAGAGAATTTCTGGCTTGTAACAGTGGATGTGGTATCGTTGTATACCTGCATTAGGCATTCTGATGGAGTACAGGCGTGTAAACATTTTTTCAGGGACAGGTCTATTTTTTTATATGATCAAACGAATATGCTTTTGGACATGCTGATATTCTGTTTGAATAATAACTTTTCCCTGTTTGAAGATCAATGGTTTAAGCAGGATTGGCACGGCGATGGGAAGTTGCTTTGCGCCGAGCTACGCCTGCATGATGATGTGGTGGTGGGAGGAGCAACTTGTGTGGACGGATACTAATGAACATTTGACAAAAGATATTGTTTTCTACACCAGATTCATTGATGACATCTTTTTAATCTGGGGGGGATCAAGATCAAATCTTGATAGGTTATTTCAGATATTTAATAGCAATAATGTCAATCTCCGTTTTACACACAAAGTTGCGCAGGATGAGATGGATTTTCTGGATGTACGAGTTAGGATTGAGGATGGGGCCATAACTACCAGCCTATACAGGAAGTCCTCAGCTGGGAACAGCATCCTGCATGCTAGGAGCCACCATCCCCCAAAACTCAAGTGGAGTATCCCCTATGGGGAACTACTAAGGGCTAGACGAAATTGCAGATCCATTAGTAGTTTCGAGAAAGAACAAGAGATTATGTTACAAAGGTTTCGAGAGAGGGGCTACCCGGAAGATGTTCTCTTGAGTGCTAAGGATAAAGTATCCAAACAGAGTAGAGCTACACTATTAATTAAAAGACCTTTTTCTGATAAAGGGGTGAATAATATCAGGATGATCACTACCTTTAATGTGGCACCAAAGGCTGTTAGTGACACGCTGAACAAACACTGGCATTTGGTCAAAGGTGACCCAATTGTGGGTACAAGTGTAAATGCACATCCTCAGATAACTTATTGCAAAGCACGTTCCTTACGGGACATGCTTGTGAAAAGTTACTTAGGAACAAATAAAAAGTTGACATGGATACAACAGCAGAATGTTTTTTTTAAGTGTGGGAAATGTAAGGCGTGCAGCACCAGCAAAAATGTGAAATCTTACCCCTTACCAACAGGGAAAACTGGTATGATCAAGAAATTTATGAACTGTAATTCTGATTTTTGCGTGTACGCCATCAGATGCCCATGTGCTAAATTGTATGTTGGGAGTACAATTTTTCCTGTAAAAAAGCGAATTCTTGAACACCTTAGAGCGATTAAGAATGTGGATTTGAATTACTCAACTGCTAGGCACTGGCTGAAGCATCATAATAAGGATGTTAATTGTTTTTCATTCTTTGGAATTGACAGGGTGCCAGCAAACCCCAGAGGGGGAGATCGTGAGAGACAATTGAGAATTCTGGAGTCACAATATATCATTTTGCTCGAGTCCAAGAACCCTTTTGACCTCAATGAGAATGAGGAGCTTTTTGTCCATATATGATGTTTCATAAATGTAGCTGGAACATTATTATTAATATTAATATTTTTGTGTAATCAAAAGTGACTAATTGTCAATATGGCATATTTGTATCTGCTATTTGGTTTCCCCTGCCTTCTCTCAAGCTGTGTTCATAACTTCGTGTAAATACTTAATTTGTTATGCTTGTTTTTTCACTCTGATTTATTCAATATAGGACAGCTTTAACAGGTCACTTGACTTGATTTTTGAGAGAGTTTTTTCATGAAAATAATGAACTGGTATCAGTTTAAAGCCACTGGGCAATAATAATTTCTATTTTGTTTTTTCATGTTTTTTTACATTGGTAAGTGAAAACTCTCTTATTTATAAAATTGTAAACTGTGCACTTGCATTTTATGAAAGAGAATTATGTTTCCCTCTTTCTCACTGTGAGTGGGTTGTAAAGTCTCTTTTCTATTGTTATGCTCGGGTTACGAGCAACATTCAGTCCTCTTTTGATGTTTTCATACACTAGAAATGGTGGACGAGTGATTTACAATGGTGGCTAGTGAAGAAGAGCGTCTGCTCGAAACGCGTTGCCAATAAACCTATGTTTTGAAAAGACGAGCCTTGGAGTGCGAGTATTCCTTCTTAGGACACAGCCTTGAGGAGTTTTCATTTATATGTTACCGGGACCCGAACCCGGGAACTCGCACCGGCCCCGACAGGAGTGGAGCTGACGCGTTCGGGAAACCTTTCTACCATATATATATATATATATATATATATTCACTGAAAAAACCATAGGTTTCAGGGACGTTATAGTTAGTTGGACATTTCACTCATACAAAACCATAGAAATTCCCTCGTTATAGTTAGGTCAGCTAACTATAACTCGCGCCCCCGCAATGCACTGCTGATGACGTCACATATTACATCATTCATGACATGGTCAGTGACATCACTGATGACATCACTGATGACATCTCAAATGATATCACTGATGACATCACTGATGACATCATCCAGTGACTGTGTGTTTCTCTAAAGTTTAAATATGTTTTATATATATGCCAAGGTGTATTGAAGAATGAGTGGTTGTATAAGTGTCTGGATGGAGGATTTAGTATGTGCGTGACTGACTGTATAAGTGAGTGATTAAATGTGTCTTACTGAATGCATGGGTTAGTGACTAAACTGTCTGAATTTGTGTATCAGTATGTCTGTTGTTGTGTACTCTGCTACATGTGTTGGTCAGTAGCTACATGAGTGTCTTTATGGGTTATTGATTGGTTGCCTGAGTATTTGTATGGCAGACTGAATGTCTGTGTGGGTGGGTGGGAGGTGTGTGACTTTGTGCATAGATGTGTGAGTGGTTGATTCACTGGGTGTATGGGTTCAAGAGTGCATGTGGAAACAGGTGTATGGGCGGGTGAGTGTGTGTATGGGTGTGTTGGTGAGAGATTGGATGTCTCAGTGGTACATGTCCAAGTAACTACATATGTAAAAGGCAGTGTATGTGAGACTTGGAGTATATAAATGACTATAAGTGAGTGTCAGTGACTGTGAGAGTGGCTGTATGGATGAGTGTGTACTTGTATCAGTGATTGTATAAGAGAGTAAGTATGTGTTAGTATATGTTTGAATAAGTGAGGTGGGGTGTGTATAACTGTATAGGTGAGGTAATGGGAGTGTGATTAATTCTTTGCATGACTGACTGGGTGTGTGAGTAACTTCATGGATGAGTGGCAGTGTGTGAGTGTCTGTATAGGTGTATGAGTGCATATGACAGTGTTGTATTGATAAGTGTATGTATGAGTGATTGTAGGGGTGAATGAGTAGATGTGTGTTTAGACCTAAGAATCAGTGAGTGGGTATGTAGTAACTGGTATTGGTGTGTCTATGGCTTCAAAAATGGTAGTCTGTATTTTAAATGGGTGTATCAAAGGTTACATTAGGGTGTGAGGAGGTGCATTGTATTATCACGTGGATGATGTCATCAGTGATGTCATTTGAGATGTCATCAGTGATGTCACTGACCATGTCATGAATGATGTAATATGTAACGTCATCAGCAGTGCATTGCAGGGGCGCGAGTTATAGTTAGCTGAACTAACTATAACGGGGGGATTTCTATGGTTTTGTATGAGTGAAATGTCCAACTAACTGTAACGTCCCTGAAACCTATGGTTTTTTCAGTGAATTTCTAAGGTTTTTTAAATGCTAATTTCTAACTATAACGTGCCAGAAACCTATGTTTTTTTCAGTGAATTTCAATGGTTTTTAAATGCTAATTTCTAACTATGCCTACAAAGTTAGGATATGTGAAGAAAGAGGAAGAAAAGCGCATCAAGAAGCAAGACAAATGCTGAAAGAGGCAACAGAAGTCCTGAAAGACGAGGAAAAGTGCAGGAAGAAGCAAGAGATGTGCAGAAAGAACCAACAGAGGAGCAGAAAGTCCTCCTGTGCCACCAACTTTTTAGTGACGGGTACTGACTCTGACTAACCAGGACCGGAGCAACTGCTATGCTAAAAGACACTTAGAATACAGTGAAAACACCTACATACATAAGGGAACGCTATGCGTTGGGGTACCCCTGTAATGAGCATGACCTCCTCTGTATTTGCCATGAGTTAGTGCCTGGGTTATTGCCTGAGTACATGGGTAGTGACTGGATGATTAGAGTGCTGCAAGGACAGTGCATGGTGATTTTTATAACTGCTTGGGTTTTGGCGGAGTGATTGGATAAGTACATGATGCTGGATGGGTGATTGGAGGAGTGCATGGGTAGTGACAGAGGGATTTCTGGAGTGCATGGGTACAACCTGGGTAATTGGAGGAGTGAATCAGTACTGTGTAGGTGGTTACAGGTCTGCATGGGTAGTGCACAGGGGATTGCAGCAGTGCATCTGTTAGTGCCTGGGTCACTCCATGAATACATGGGTACTAACTGGAAGATTAGGGTACTGCAAGGAGAGTGCATGGTGAATTTATAAGTGCCTGGGTTTTGGCGGAGTGATTGGATAAGTACATGGTGCTCGCTGGTTGACTGGAGGAGAGCATGGGTAGTGACAGGGCAATGGCTGGACTGCATGGGTACTGCTCAGGGTATTGTAGCAGTGCATGAGTTAGTGCATGGGTCATTGCATGGGTAGTGACTGGATGATTAGAGTGCTGCAAGGAGAGTGCATGGTGAATTTATAAGTGCTTGGGTTTTGGTGGAGTGATTTCATAAGTGCACACATGTCCCATCAGGCCCCGCCCCCTCCCTTCACCACTGTGCAAACGCGCCCCCTGGCGGGTTTTAATTTGTGGGATTAATTCCCCTTGAATCCTGAGGGTCCCTGGGGGCCAACTAGCCAACCATGTACTTCCAGTAAGCACCACAGAGCTGCGTTGCAGAGAGGTGGTCCAAGGCCACGCCCCTTTTTAAACCTCTCTGCAATGCAACTCTGTAGCACTTACTGGACGTACCTGGTGGGCTAGTTAGCCCCCAGGGACCCTCATGATTCAAGGGGACTTAATTCCCCAACTTAAAACGCACAACAGGGCGCGTTTGCACACTTTTCACATCAGGCCACGCCCACTCCCAGAACCACTGTGCAAACGCACCGCCTGGCGCGTTGTCAATTGGGGGATTAAGTCCCCTTGAGTCCTGAGGGTCCCTGGGGGCCAACTAGCCCACCAGGTACGTCCAGTAAGTGCCACAGAGTTGCATTGCAGAGAGGTGTAAAAAGGGGCGTGGCCTCGGACCACCTCTCTGCAACGCAGCTCTGTGGTGCTAACTGGAGTTACATGGTGGGCTAGTTGGCCCCCAGGGACCCTCAGGATTCAAGGGGAATTAATCCCCCAAATTAAAACCCGCCAGGGGGCGCGTTTGCACAGTGGTGAAGGGAGGGGGCGGGGCCTGAGGTGACAAGTGTGCAAATGCGCCCTGTGGCGCATTTCAAGTTAGGAGATTAAGTACCCTTGAATCCTGAGGGTCCCTGGAGGCCAACTAGCCCACCAGGTACCTCCAGTATGCACCAGGGAGCTGGGTTGCAGAGAGGTGTTCAGAGGCCACGCCCCTTTTTACACCTCTCTGCAACGCAGCTCTTTGGTGCTTACTGGAGGTACATGGTGGGCTAGTTGGCCCCCAGGGACCCTCAGGATTGGAGGGGACTTAATTACGCAATTTACAATGTGCCTCGGGGTGCATTTGCACACTTGGTATGTCAGGCCCCGCCCCCTCCTTGCACCACTGTGCAAATGCGCCCCCTGGCGCGTTGTAAATTGGGGGATTAATTCCCCTTGCGTCCTGATGGTCCCTGGGGGCAACCAGCCCACTAGGTACCTCCAGTATGCGCCACAGAGCTGCGTTGCAGAGAGGTGTAAAAAGGGGCATGGCCCCTGAACACCTCTCTGCAACGCAGCTCCCTGGTGCATACTGGAGGTACCTGGTGGGCTAGTTTGCCCCCAGGGACCCTCAGGATTGAAGGGGACTTAATCCCCCAATTTACAATGTGCCAGGGGATGCGTTTGCACACTTGCTATGCCTGGCCCCGGCCCCTCCCTGCACCACTGTGCTAACGCACCCCCTGGCGCGTTGTAAATTGGGGGATTAATTTCCCTTGAGTCCTGAGGGTCCCTGAGGGACAACTAGCCCACCAGGTACCTCCAGTAAGCGCCACAGAGCTGCTTTGCAGAGAGGTGTAAAAAGGGGAGTGGCCTCTGAACACCTCTCTGCAACGCAGCTCCCTGGCACATACTGGAGGTTCTTGGTGGGCTAGTTGGCCCCCAAGGACCCTCAGTTTTCAAAGGGAATTAATTCCACAACTTACAACTCGCCAGGGGGTGCGTTTGCTGAGCGCTGCAGGGAGGGGGCAGGGCCTAGCCGCGATGCCGGCTTTAAAAAAAATATATATATATTTTAAGAAGGGAGCTGAATGGCTCCCCTTCTCTTGCCCCCTGCCATGGCCTATTCCGGCCCCGGGGACCCCATTCCCCGGGGCATGGCCACATATATTTTTTTATAGGAAGGGGGGCTGCGTGGCTCCCCCTCCTGAGGCCTCAATTGGCCCTGGGAACCCCATCCCCTGGGGCCGGCCTTTATTTATTAATTATTTATTTGGCGAGGGGGCCACGTGGACCCTCTCCCGGGCCACTTCTGGCCCCGGGGACCGCATCCCCGGGGCCTGGCCATCCTTTTTTTGTTTTTTGGGAGGGGGCCGCGTGGCCCCCCGCCTCAGGCCAAATATGGCCACTGGGACCCCATCCCCCGGGGCCTGGCCTCTACGTTTTTTTATTTTATTTTTATACACAGGGGAGGGGGGCCGCGTGGCCCTCCTCCCGGGCCACTTCTTGCCCCGGGGACCCCATCCCCCAGCGCCTGGCCTCTTCGTTGGGGACCGTGGGGGGAGCCCCAATGCCCCCACGGTCCCTGCCGTCTCCCCGCATCATTGCTTTTCCACATGGGAAGCTGCTGACTTGCAGCTCCCCTTGTGGAAAATCAATGTGGCTTGAATTTTGTCTCCCGCTTACAAAATCCAAACCTCAGTTTGCTATGACAGCTCCCGTCCTACCGTAGCAAACAGCAGTGTCCCGGGGGTGGACACCCCGGGACACTGCAGGAGCCGGCCCTGGGGGTGGCGGTCCCCAGGCCCATGAAGGGCACCAGGAGGGGGGCTACACGACCCCCCTCCCAAAGTTTGCAAAGCCCCGGGGGTGGTGATCCCCGGGGCTCAGGGGTGCGTAACGGACCCCCACATTTGCATCTTAGTGCTCTGGGGAGGTGGTGGTCCACGGGGCGTGTGGGGGACTTGAGCCCCCCACACAGGTTTAATTATTTATTAAAAAAACTCGAGGGGTGGCGGTCCCCGGGGAACCGTTGGGGTCGTGTGCCCCTCTGCAAATAATTAATAAAAGCCCTGGGGGTGGCAGTCCCCGGTGCTTGGGGGTCTTGGAGACCCCCAAACATTTAAAAATTAGCCCCGGGGGTGGCGGTCCCCGGGGCTGCGGGGGGGCTGCGTGCCCCCCTACAACTCTTAAATCAAGCCGTGGCAAGGTGGCGGTCCCCGGGGCAGTGTGGGGGGATTGGGGCCCCCCATACATTTTTCAGTGCCCCCGGGACCTGGCCCACCCGGGGGCTTCAATACAACGAAGCACGGAACCCGCTCTTTGTGTTCTCGGCGCAAATTCGGCCGATTTTTTTTTTTTTTAATGCTTTTTTGGGCCCTGGGGGTCCTTGTGGGACCCCCTGAGCAAGCCTTGGGGGTCAGGTTGTTTCTACCCTGCCCCCTTTTCTTTTTTTGCGCATTTGTGTTTCTCTTTTCTTGTGATTCGGTTCTACCGAGTCACAAGATGGCAGCCAAGACTTCCTGGTTTGGAGTATTGACAGCCAATTAGAATAAAGCTTGTGGTCGGGAGGGTGCGCAGATCCACCGTGCCTCTAGATATCGATATTTTTATTTTTTGAACTTCTCAGCAACTACTGAATGAATTTACACCATTTAAAAAAAAGGTCGCTTTCTGATCCAAGCACTACCTTTTTGGCAAATTTGGTGTAATTCAGTTCAGCCATTTCGGCTGTAGCCTTGCCCAAATTTTCCTATGGGAAATTGATTCTTTTACTCTTATTTTTTGAATTTCTCAAAAACTACTGAACGGATTGACACCATTTAAAAAAAAAAAAAAGGTCGCTTTCTGAACCAAGCTCTACCTTTTTGCCAAATTTGGGGTAATTCCGTTCAGCAGTTCGGGCTGTAGCCATTCTCAAAATTTCCTATGGAAATTAACATGGGGAAAACGTGTTTTGGGACCCCCTTTTTTCTCAGCCCCAGCTTGACGAATCACCCCCAATCTTTCAGGATAGGAGCTGACCTGGATGAACTTTATTTTTTGGAGAATTTCGCGAAGATTCGTCAAACGACGCCAAAGTTATTAACTAATAAAAAAATTATTTTCCTATGGAAACTAGGTTCTAACTGTAACTACCTACTGGCAACCGCCAGTAGGTAATATATATATATATATATATATATATATATATATATATATATATATATATATATATATATATATTATTTTTATTTTTTTTCCCAAAAAACGTTTTGTAGCAACAAAGTGTGGCTCCCACTCGAGTGGTAGTATTCCAAATTACGCGTTTCGGCCATGACGGCCTTCGTCAATGGATATATATATATCGTCCCATCGATGTCCAGCATGCTCACCCACTGGAAGACTTTCCTGCTTTCCTTATAACTAGCCAGCCCTGACTGTGGTTTGCGAACATACAAGAACCTTTTTCAGATTCTATTCTTTTGGTTAATAAGAAGACAAAAGACGTATTTCAAGAATGAGACTACATACATAGTTTTGTCAGCACTATCAAATCAATCAGGGTTTTGTAGAGCGCACTACTCACCCGTTATGGTCTCAAGGCCCTGAGGGATAGGTGTGAGCAGCTCCATTGAAGTCATTTGAAGACCCCAGTCTTGATGTCTTTCCTGAAGTGTTGAAGTGTCGGGCTTCGTCGGAGTTGAAGAGGGAGATTGTTCCGGGTCTTGGCTTCAAGGTAGGAGACGGACCTTCCGCCAGCTCTAGTTCTGTTGAAGAGTGGGACGGCGGCTAGGAAGAGGTCAGCTGAGCGGAGGTTTGTATTGGGGACATTGAAGGAGAGGCAGTCGTTGAGGTATTGAGGTTCGATGTTGTGGAGGGCCTTGTAGGCGTTGGTGAGCAGATTGAAAGTTATTCTTCTTTCGACTGGGAGGCAGTGGTGGTCGTGGAGGTGTTGGGTGATGTGTTGTGCCATGGCACTAGAATTTGACTAACCATTCTTTAGGGAAGGTAAGCCCCAGTGTTATGCTACAAAAGTCCAACCATGAAAACAAACATTGGCGAAGCTAATTCGTCTAGCTTTAATGTGATGCTGTGTGCAAACATTGGAATACCCAAATTCTGTTTGCACGTGTTGCATGTACAAATGCTGTTTATCACATTAAAGCCAGACCTGTTACTTTTATCAGTACAGATAAAACATAAATAGTATACAGGATTCCATTCTGTATAAAATGCCTACAGACAAAAAACAATAGAATTTGAGAGTATGATATTGAGTGATATCAATTTTAACTGCTTTTTAAAAAATATATTTACAAATCGGGCTATGTATCAATATATTTATTTTTTAATGTTTCTTCAATAGTTTCATGGACAATATTTATATTGATACTTTTGTTTTCGTTATTGTTGTGCCGATATTGTTTTTTTAATGAAATTTTGATTGTAAATATTTTTGTATTCGATATTAGTGCAATTTACCTAGAGTGTTAAAAACCTTAATATTTTTGTAGTCAATACTTTTGCAATATTTGAATTGCTTGACACTTTTGTTGTTGATGTCTTGACTTGAAACTAGAACTTCACCTTGAATGGAATATGGTTACCTGCTGCTCTATAGTTACACCTCTCAGGTGTTTACATTTCTGTCATGGATGTCCAGCGTAGGCTCTGAAGAGCCAGATCCAGATCAGATTTTCATTTTATACATTGATGAGATAGATAATCTATATTAAAAGGAATTCCATGTACATATATCTGATGTGGATATCCTTACAAATCAAAACCAAAGGGGATGAAGGACGGAGTGTTGAACATTGCAAGCACTCACCCCCAGTCAACTGATCTGGGTTTAATCCATCATCATTCTTTAGCTCAATCCGCCACCCCAGTTCAGACATGGCCATATGCAAATCAGTCTGACCCAGTGCCTCACAAATCTACAAGGAATCTGGCTCTTAAATTTGCAGTGGATGTCCCTAGTTTATGTCATCTCTCTCACGCCTCTCATTTTTGCTAGATTTTACAGCTATATGGCAGTGCAGCTCTCTTGATAAGATTTCTAATGCAGCAGTCCACCCTCTTCGCATTTCTCTTGTGAGCTGTCATTAATCTGTCTTTATGCCTTTTGAGATCAGACTTTCAGGACTGAATACAAATTGCATGATGACACAACTTCTATTTTTGTGCTTGTTAGACCTCTTTAGATGAGCCCTCACATGCCTCTAAGTCTTAGTATGACCTTGTAACAGTCTTTGGAAACTTTAAGGTCAATGGGTAGAATACCCCTGAAGCCCCTCACCCGTGTCCTGGCTTTAGATATTCTCTTGCCCATCTAGTACCACTCCCCTGGACCTTTCTGCTGCAAATGTATCATATACTAGGATGAATTTGTGGACTGCTAAATCTCACTGGCTTCATTTTGTGGTTTCCAAAGTCCCTCATCGTTTTCTTATGCATGACATCCCCTGTGTGGTGGATCTTTGCATCATCAATGAAGAGGGATCGCTATCATTCCTTCACTAGAGTTGATGATAGACATAAAGAAGTATGGATTCCAGTTGTGATCTCACCCCTCTACTCACAGTAAACAGAAGCATACTCCTTTTATTTATCCAGTTACTGGCACAACTCACCCCATAAATCCACATCAGTTCTAACTGGCCAGCCATGTCAAGGGATGCGCTGAAATCCAAATTGCTCATATGGTTCAAACTTTGTTGATCGATACCACTTATCTAAAGACTTGGGCCTGATTCACAAACTGCACTTTGTAGTACATTTTGTAGCACTACAAAAAGTAGTACGATTTGGAATTCACAAACTACGTGCAAAGTTTTACACCCTAGTATTACCTGTACTTATGTGCGTGGTGTTGTCCCTCCAGACTGCACCCACCTTCTGGACAAAGTCAAAGATTTTGCACAATCTTATTTACAGGACTATGCTTCCTCCGCTAGGAAGAGGGATTATGTCTACTCTAGCATCAGATCTAAAAGCAGCAAACCAAAAGGTACTGTTCATGCCATCCTTACAGTCATTCCACCTGATAATGTAGTAACAGACAGGCGTTTGGAATGAAGTACTTGAGAATATACAAATTCAAGGCCAGGTTGCCCATTGTGCTGATTCAGCACTTATATCAGGTTAACCAGCATATTTGCCCCTTGATTTCTATTTGTCTGTGGATGAATCATTTCCTTCACAATATCCTGTCGGTTTATAATGAAATCGTAGCAGGCTTATAGCCTTGAATTTACTGCAGCTGGTTAGAATAATCAAGCAAACAAGGAAGATGTGATCCGTGTACAAGAATAGGATCTGTTACCTAGTGACAGAGCCTGCAGGGCTGAGTGTCTGAGCATCCTTCTGTCTTTAAAGAGAAACTTCCTATTTAACAGAGCTGCTGGCTTGAGATGGAAAATGGGAGAAATCTGATCAAAATGTGTATTTCACAACATTAAATACCTGTCATTTACAGAGAAAGTAGGAGGAATTGTACTAGATACACAAAGAAAATTATTTCAAAAATGAGCTTTTCAATCCATCGAAGATTTGATGTTTTTGTATATGTCTTTCTCCACTCTGTGCTTTTCCTTGTCTCTCGTTCTGTGGTTTGCATTAGAGCGAGCTGAGATTCGCACGAGTCTGGGGTAGGAGAAGCAAGAAGATAACCTGACCGACTGCAAGATGTGCTCCAAGCCAAGTTGTTGTTTTAACAGTGACAATTTGCTATAGGTTTGGATTTTCTATAATGCATTCATTTATAGGTTTGGATTTTGTATAGCGCGTGCATTTATAGGTTTGGATTTTCTATAATGTATGCATTTATAGGTTTGGATTTTCTATAATGCATGCATTTATAGGTTTGAATTTTGTATAGCGCATGCATTTATAGGTTTGGATTTTCTATAATGCATGCATTTATAGGTTTGGATTTTCTATAATGCATGCATTTATAGGTTTGGATTTTGTATAGCGCATGCATTTAGAATTGCACAACATATGGACAAACGTGCGCGTAAACAGCATGCACACAGATCAATGCACATTTCGAGGTATTATTCTTTAAAAATTTTTTACAAAACCCATAGACACACAGACATCAATGCACACAGACTAACAGTTATGCAAACCCCTGTGGAGCAGGAGGGAAGCAGTGCTATGCATCAGTGGAACATAGAATGAGGCGCCGCAGAGGGCACAAGATGACTTACTCGAGTGGCCACTGCTTATTGTCCATGTGGCGGTCCTTGGGTGATACCTGTGAGGTGAGCATTGGGTGGCACTGGGAGGTGTAGGTGAGGTGACAATTGGTTGCTGTGCATGAGGTGAGCACTCAGTGCATGTGTGATGTACAGTTCAGAGGCAAAGGACTCTGTGCATTATGCAAGCACGGGGTGATGTGCAGCAGGTGGCATGGGGCAGTGTGATTTTGAGGTACGTGGCAATGAACAAAAGGGTCAGGCCTCAATGTGCAGTAGGTGTACACCGGAGTCGGTCTGAAGGTAGCCCTGGTATCCAGGCATGAGCATCATAGCCAGTCAAGGTTCCTTACTTGGCACTGTGAAACTTCTAGTAGTACTAATTCTGAAAATGACAAAAGAAGGAGACAGCTTGTAGGGTTGCAGGTATACAGCCCCGTGAATCAAAGATAGCATGTACTGCCTAAGGGAGTGGTGTAAACTAGGTGTGAATGGAGCTCTTTCGCTGGTTCTAAAACTAAAGGGCATATTTATCATCATATCACGCAGCGCAGCAAGTCACCTTGCTGCGCTGCATGATAGGGAAAGGACAGGAATGTGTCAAACGTAACATTGTACAGCGCATTCCTGCCATTTCCCAGTGCTGGCAGACAATTTGCTGGCTAGCGCCAATGCAGGCACTCTCGTACCGTGGTGCAAGGGTGGCTGCGTTGTTAGCAGGATTGTTTTTGTGCAGGAAGGGGCATCTTCCTGCACAAAAATAAGCCCCTGAGGCATTTTCCTCTTCCTATGTGTACTGCAGAATGAAGCACACATAGAAAGAGGAAAAACCGAGGAGAAATAAACATATTTCTCCTTGTTACACCGCACCTGGGAAGGTGTAGTAGATTTAGCACATTCCCAGGTCTACCACTTATGCGTCAAAATCCACGGGTTTTGCGTGGGCATGCACTACCCTCTGAACACCTCCCTGGGGCAGAGTAACACAGCACAATGATTTGCACTGCGTTGCATTGCACAAGAAGTGCTCCAGTCTCCTTAAAGTTGTCGTCTTCCTCCTTGCTCCTTCCTGCACAGATTCTCGGGACCCCCACGTCTCCCTGAGTCAATACTTTGAGATCTTCTTCGACCTTCAGACAAGTTGGAGAACTAGGCTAAGTACTAAGTTACTTGATATCAGGTTAGTGAGCACTAAACCTCCTACAGTAGTAAACAGGATTGAGTATCACCGTCTTCAAAGACTGTAGACTTTTCCTCCATTTCCCTATGCTGAGCTGCTGACAAAATTTGTAAATTTGTGTCACTAAAGTCAATGCATGTTCATTATATGTAAAGATTTGTTAGTGTATTGATGGTAACTGACTCCTCTTGTTATTTCCAGTGTATTGCATAATTGCAAAGCTTCTTGTCCAGTGCACATCTACCTCACAAACGTAGACGGTCTCAGAAGTGACAAATCCTGTTACAGTTTCGCACAGCCGTTGAGCAGATCCAGTACCACAACTCTCTTATTTCTTATTTTGTCCCAACTCACCTCCCCCCGAGGGGACATTGTGGACTCTCAGGTTTCGGTTCCTGGATCTGCATTGCCCTCAGGTGGGATAGGAGGTCCAGCATCGGCTCCAATGTCGTCCCCGCGGGTGGGATCAGGTGAGTGCATGGCACATATGACCTTTGACGAAGGTTCTTCCTGGGAAGTAATGTTACATGATCATAATAATTGATATTGCTGATGTTTCATAATAACTGCATGATTAATATGTCACAGTTGTCCTCCCTTGTGACAAGAATTACATCCAAGGTGTCAACACCAGCCATCATTTTGCTAAGGGTACCCCTTATGCCAAGAATTCTCTCCAGTATGCCAGCCACACCACTTCTCTAGGGGTGTCCCATACAAAGAATAAACTCTAGCGTGCATGAGGTAGCATTTTGTCATTTTTGTCCCAATATGCCAAGTATTTCATCCAGTAAACCCGTGCCACTATTTGACCATAAGTGCCTTCTAAGAGCTGGCTCCACTATGCCAGCACCAACATTTTTCCATGGGCGCATTAGTAAGCCAAGGATTGTATGGCAGGACCAACCGCAGACTTTCATAATACCACATAGTTACTCACGCTCACATTCCTCACCCACACTCGTCTGCTATCATTCATTCTGACCCACTTACTCTTGCATTCATGTTTAGTTTCACTTTTTCTTCACATATACTCAGTCTTACACTCACTCATTCTAATTTATTCTCACTTTGACTCATTCATTTGCAATCACACTCATATTCCCTCCTACTGTCACTCATATATTATTTTCTTACTCCCTTGCATTCACTCTTACTCTCTTATTGTCACTTACTCTCACTCATCTCATTTACTGGCATTCATAATCTACCTGTCACTCACTTGCTTTCACCCACAGACACATAAACTCACAAATGCCCAGGCTCACATATACACAGCTCTCTGTGGCACGAACACTCTCACTGGCACACATGCACACACCATGCATTTCAAAGCATTTTATTTTACTCAGGTTCCAGCTCCTGATGCTGCATTTTTATGACACTTAATCGTGAACAACACTAATATTCACAACTAGTATAATAAAAAATAAGCAGAAATTAAGGAGGTTGGAGTTACGGCGCCCAAAGAGGGGAGCTGTCCCCTTGTTCTTGCAGGCCTCTACAAATCTTTAAAATGTTGCTGGACCAGGCATCCAGCGACTTGAACAATCTCCTGAACAAAACTGTCATGCACTTGGCCCATGAACTGGTCTCAGACTTTCAATTAACTATTAGCAGCTACACCATTCCAAAGGTGGTTGGATATATATATATATATATATATATATATATATAAAACGCAACTGCAGGTCCGTTCGTGACTTTGACCCAGCCCATCTGGATGGCCACCAATGGCAGGTCGACTGGGTGTGTTTTAAAGGATCTGGCGGGAGAATTTTGTTGGTAGCAGGCATTTGAGAAAGGAAATGTCCGAAACGCGTCATGCCGATGCTTCTTTAAAGTGAAAATAAATCCTCTCCTGATTTCCCCGCTGTGTCCCTCCCGTTCTTTGTGATTTTGGAACGTTTTTGAGTCATATATATATATATCTAAACGTACCTTTCCTGCTGGCCGCTGCGATCTTCTGCTCTCGCGCCACACTGCTCCTCTGCTCCCATCCCGGCACTACAATTCCCATGGATATAGGCTCGAAGACCCCACGCAAGCGCTTCTCCCACCATGAGCGTTGCGTGGAGGGGGGCGGTGTGGCGCTCCAACAGGGTCTGGGAGCCTGAGCCCCTGAGCATTAGGATATATCCAAAGAACAGCCGGGAGATATCCAAGTGCACATGTTGGTTTGGCCGGCCCTGGACGGACAGCCAAACTGACGTGCACTTTTAGTGCCTACCACCACTACCCCACCCCGCTGTGTGACACTGTGCAGCCTGACCCCGCCCCGCCCTCGACTCGGCCAACTGGAAGTAAAAATAAAATTACAATAAAATAGTTTTATTGCCATTGTATTTTTCTTCTGGCTGCTGCATTGTAGCAGTGGGGCGATGCTCCTGCAATGGGTCCTACAGGGCAATGTATTAATGTCTTTGAAAGGACAAACAAAATGACTGATTTCTCAACATTGAGGTTCCTGCTTACATCTCACATACTTCTTCTTGAATTTCCCAAGAGAATCCTCTTTTTAAATTTGTTTCTGTAGTTTTGCTTTGTTGAGGCATGATTTTTACACAACACTGAGTAGCCTCGAGTTGTCTGTGTGTGGTCAGGTGTTCATGATGGGGCATGAGTGAGAACTATTGAGTTGAGGCTGGAGGATATGCAAGTTTTCTCACAGTGCCCTGTGGGTGTGAAATGTGTTCAGACTACGCACTCATCCAATCACTGGCCTCTCTGCAGCGCACACAGAGCGACGATCACATGTGTGTCAATCGCAATAGAGATTTTCTCAGAAAGTGTGTGAAGGAGCTACAGAATTGTAAATATATTGGCAGTACCAAAGGGAAAGAAAATGTAGTGCTTACAGGTGTAGGGAGTGGTGAAGTAGAAGGGATGGAAGTATGTATGCGCAGAAGACTACACTGAAGACATGTTGTGTGTGATGTGCAGAGGCAGGATTCCCGAAAGATGTGGAGTGAATTGACCAAAAAAGTGACAGACAGCAAAGTGGGATGAAGGGGAGTGAGTGAATTAGACACTCTGAAGACAGGCCAAACACCTTAATAATATTTAATTCACAAGCACATATTTTCAGAATCGAACTATTTTCAATTTTAATTATCAACAAGAAAATGTATTGTTCTTACTAATTTATCTGATACTACTAACAAGCATTGGCAAATCATATAGGCGTGGTTTGTTTTAGATATCTGTTATTTTTTGTGTGAGATGACTGGATGTAACGCTGATTAAACAGTGCTCCGTTGATCTGCACCTAGGTTGTTGTAATTAAGAAATCAAGCCAATTTCCCACATTTTTGTGCTAATTAGCATACTGCCTTGAAATATTTCAGTCCCTGTGGCAAATGATTGCAGTCTACTAAAAAACAAATGTGTTTCAAGTCTAAAAAGAGGCTCACAAGTGAGATTTTTTTTTAGTGGACAGTGGACCAGTGAGTCAAACATTGCATGAATCAGTGGACGGTGGACCAGTGAGTCAAATGATGCATGGGTCACTGGATGGTGGACCAGTGAGTCAAATGTTGCATAGGTCAGTGGACTGTGGACCAGCGAGTCAAATAATGCATGGGTCAGCTGACAGTTGACCAGCGAGTCAGATTATGCATGTGTCAGTGGACAGTGGACCAGCGAGTCAAATAATGCATGGATCAGTGGACGGTGGACTAGTGAGTCAAATGATGCATGGGTCAGTGGACGGTGGACCAGCGAGTCAAATGATGCATTGGTCAGTGGATGGTGGACCAGTGAGTCAAATGTTGCATAGGTCAGTGGACTGTGGACCAGCGAGTCAAATAATGCATGGGTCAGTGGACGGTGGACCAGCGAGTCAGATTATGCATGTGACAGTGGACCAGCGTGTCAAATAATGCATGGATCAGTGGACGGTGGATTAGTGAGTCAAATGATGCATGGGTCAGTGGATGGTGGACCAGTGAGTCAAATGTTGCATAGGTCAGTGGACGGTGGATTAGTGAGTCAAATGATGCATTGGTCAGTGGACGGTGGAGCAGTGAGTCAAATGATGCATGGGTCAGTGGATGGTGGACCAGTGAGTCAAATGTTGCATAGGTCAGTGGACGGTGGAGCAGTGAGTCAAATGATGCATGGGTCAGTGGACGGTGGACCAGTGAGTCAAATGTTGCATAGGTCAGTGGACTGTGGACCAGCGAGTCAAATAATGCATGGGTCAGTGGACGGTCGACCAGCGAGTCAGATTATGCATGTGTCAGCGCACATTGGACCAGCGAGTCAAATAATGCATGGATCAGTGAACGGTGGACCAGTGAGTCAAATGATGCATGGGTCAGTGGACGGTGGACCAGCGAGTCAAATGATGCATGGGTCAGTGGACGGTGGACTAGCAAGTCAAATGATGCATGGATCAGTGGATGGTGGACCAGCAAGTCAAATGATGCATGGATTAGTGGACGGTGGACCAGCGAGTCAAATGATGCATGGGTCAGTGGACGGTGGACCAGCGAGTCAAATGATGCATGGATCAGTGGACGGTGGACCAGCTAGTCAAATGATGCATGGATCAGTGTACGGTGGATCAGCAAGTCAAATGATGCATGGATCAGTGGACGGTGGACGAGCGAGTCAAATGATGAATAGGTCAGTGGACAGTGGACCAGCGTGTCAAATAATGCATGGATCAGTGGACGGTGGACTAGTGATTCAAATGTTGCATAGGTCAGTGGACGGTGGACCAGTGAGTCAAATGATGCATGGATCAGTGGACGGTCGACCAGCTAGTCAAATGATGCATGGATCAGTGTACGCTGGACCAGCAAGTCAAATGATGCATGGATCAGTGGACGGTGGACCAGCGAGTCAAATGATGAATGTGTCAGTGGACAGTGGACCAGCGTGTCAAATAATGCATGGATCAGTGGACGGTGGACTAGTGATTTAAATGTTGCATAGGTCAGTGGACGGTGGACCAGTGAGTCAAATGATGCATTGGTCAGTGGACGGCAGAGCAGTGAGTCAAATGATGCATGGGTCAGTGGACGGAGGCACAGTGAGTCAAATAATGCATGGGTCAGTGGACGGTGGATCAGCGAGTCAAATGATGCATGGATCAGTGGACGGTGGACCAGCAAGTCAAATGATGCATGGATCAGTGGACGGTGGACCAGCAAGTCAAATGATGCATGGATCAGTGTACGGTGGACCAGCAAGTCAAATGATGCATGGATCAGTGGGCGGTGGACCAGCGAGTCAAATGATGCATGGGTCAGTGGACGGTGGGCCAGCGAGTCAAATGATGCATGGATCAGTGGACGGTGGACCAGCGAGTCAAATGATGCATGGATCAGTGGACGGTGGACCAGCGAGTCAAATGATGCATGGGTCAGTGGACAGTGGACCGGTGAGTCAGATTATGCATTGGTCAGTGGACGGTGGTCCAGCGAGTCAAATGATGCATGGATCAGTGGACGGTGGACCAGTTAGTCAAATGATGCATGGATCGGTGGACGGTGAACCACCGAAAGTGTTGAGACTGATTACAGAGCTAACTTTGCTGAACTCCATAGCTGTGTGCTTCAAGAGCTGCAGCTTATAGTACCCTGCCATAAATCCCTCTCCTATGAGTAGATCATAACCGAGTGTTCGCTTCTATGATCTTTGAAAGTTTCTGTGCTCTATGAGGCTTCCTTTCCTTTCAGTAGCACAGAGTCTATACAGACAGTGCTGCACCATCATGTGCTGAGCTGTGAAACACAGTCTGATTCTGGAATATTAAGTGCAAGGGTGGGACAGAGAGTACATCCCCGTTTGATGCACAGGTTGTGTGCTCAGCAAACGGGTTTGTAAACAATTCGACTAGGAGGCTGAGCAGTGCTGACATGAGAATCCTTGACATGTTGTGTGCCTGGTGTGCATGGGCGGCCGCAGTCCTGTCAGATGCAGAAGTCAGGGATGCCATAAACAATACCCACCATAGACGAGGAAAAGTTCCACAACCTGAAAACAAGGGTTACTTAAGGCTGTTAACTTCACGTGTGTTTGATTAACTTACAGGGCCATAGCGCTGATATAGGCAGCAGAGAATTTAGGCGCAAAGGTGTGGAAGGCCAGGCTGTGGGAGACCCCCCAAGTTCGAGTCTGGACACTTGTTCAGGTCGGAGATAACAACTGTCCAGGATAACCTTGGGTATGCAAGATAGGTCTAAAAGGAGCAGAACCAATTCATAGGTATTTACATTAAATTATAGGGGTCCTTGTGCTCTTCCGGCCAATGTGAGGAGTTACCTGTCGCAGCCACTACCAGCTACTACCAGCGCAGCCTACCCGCTGTCCTGCAGTCCCCCGCCGCCGCCATCCACACCAGCGACCGCAGAGCGGGGACAGGGCAGGAACTACATCCCCCAGCAGTCTAAGCGCCACCGGACCCACAGACGCCCTGTTCGCGCCACGAGGCGCTCAAAAGAACGTCGCTGCCTCGACGGAGCGGGTCCTTGTGCTCTTCCGGCCGATGTGAGGAGTTACCTGTCGCTGCCACTACCAGCTACTACCAGCGCAGCCTACCCACTGTCCTGCAGTCCCCCGCCGCCGCCATCCACACCAGCGACCGCAGAGCGGGGACAGGGCAGGAACTACATCCCCCAGCAGTCTAAGCGCCACCGGACCCACAGACGCCCTGTTCGCGCCACGAGGCGCTCAAAAGAACGTCGCTGCCTCGACGGAGCGGGTCCTTGTGCTCTTCCGGCCGATGTGAGGAGTTACCTGTCGCTGCCACTACCAGCTACTACCAGCGCAGCCTACCCGCTGTCCTGCAGTCCCCCGCCGCCGCCATCCACACCAGCGACCGCAGAGCGGGGACAGGGCAGGAACTACATCCCCCAGCAGTCTAAGCGCCACCGGACCCACAGACGCCCTGTTCGCGCCACGAGGCGCTCAAAAGAACGTCGCTGCCTCCGCGTCGTGGGACGCGCGCGGGCGACGCCGGGCTGAGCCCGGGCAGAGGGCGGGCCGTCTGTGGTCGTCAGGGGTCGGATGAGGCCGGGCTGGGCCCCCTCCCTAACATTGCCCCTCTCGTACGTGCTCCGATACAGGTACTCTGGTCGGTGTGAACTGTTATCACTGCAGTGCTTTGATCTTGAATCGTGGAGGGGCCTATTTGTTGTAATCCAGGTTACTTGTACCATCACAATTGGTCTGCACTAGGGCTTAGCCCTTTGTTGCCACACTCGCATATTGTCTTGAGCGCTAACCATTTTTATATCTTGTGAGTACTTGGTTTTATGCATTTAAACTTTTAGCAATTTTCGTTTTATTAGATATTATATTTTATTTTGCATCATACCAGCTTGTAATATATTTGCGCGGGTTGATTATGGGGAAGAGGAAAGTCATGGAGGGAGGCGGTGTCGTTGGCTTAAAAAAAGGGAAAAAAGCTAAAAAGAATTTGCATGCTGGTCTCAATTGTGTCCTGGAGAGAATTGAGGGAATTGTTAACGACTGCGAGGAGGCCCTTGGTGATGACATTCAAAAAGATATAGGAAATGTGGAACAGAGGGATGGTAAAACGTGCAATAAACCACGCAGGAAAACCATCCCCACAATGTTTATTAATCAGCTTAGCAGCAACAAGTCCACGCTAGTTCCCTCATCGGTTACACACGACCACCCTGTGGATGCCGTTTTGCCCAGCCCTTTATCCCCTCCATCAGAACTAGGGTTGGTGCAGCAACAAGCCCAGGTATCTCCCACTTCCATTCCCATCCTATGCTCAAACAGATTCTCTCCACTTGACCCACACACCAGCACTACCACTGTATCGGCCCCAGAGGAATGTATGGCATCAATTCCAAGTGAAAGGCCAGCCATCGGCCCAGAGGCTGGACATTCTGAGTTGGTTCTGTTGGTTAGGATAAAGAAGTTGGAGGATATGGTTGCACTATTGACCGTGAGGCTGGACAGCCTAGCCCAGGGTCAAGTTTTCCCAACCATGACCTCCCTTGCACTTCCATCACGGGAGGCCTCTGCACCCACTGGGAGGGATACACAGGGGCTCACAAACCACACCCTAAATACTTGTTCAACCCCATCCCAATATCAAAGAACGAGGGGGCTTGCTAAGAAGAAGGCCACTAATGATAAGGCTGGATCTTATGCAGACATCACGAGAGGTGAGGCTCGGAATGTGGTACCTGATATTAGACCTTCGCCAATGGATCATCACATCCACACCATATCCTCTCTGCCCCGAGCATCCATCGTACCACCCCCCTATAGAACCACCTTTGGCCCTCGTCCGCACCATCGATCTATTAGGACCAAGGTGTACATGACCAACGTTCCTAAACTAACCAGCCAAGGGGGTTACGAATGTAGGGATTCACTACTCAATAAAGCCATTCATTGGTTGCGTTATGTAAGGGGGTGCAGATCCATCATTCGAGACGATCTGTTTAGAGTAAATAGGATTACCAGGGCAGATGCTCAGGCGGACTGCCTTGAGATCGAACTCAGCGATCCCTTCCTAGCAGAAAATCTTCTTTTACTGGAACTCAGGACATCCCCGCCGGAGTTTTCCTCGATTCAGATCCGTTCCTCCCCTCCTTGGTCATACCTGCATGAGTCCGGTGATTCAGGTCTCAGACAGGTCGATTGACTGATCTATAACCACCCAGATAACCCTTCTCCTGTCTCGGAATGCCTCTATCAAGTGGATAACACTGTTTTAGATCACTCTCTCCTCATGGACCCGGGTGGGGCTAGTAGTGTTAGTTTGGCTCCCCCTCAACCATTAAGAGAAGCCAATCCCTCATGCGAGGTGGTGGATGTAAATAAAGACATTCCCCTCAATTGTTCGAGATCACTCCACCTTTTATCCTGGAACATTGCGGGTCTGTATAAAAATCTCGCTGACCCCCTTTGGAATGACTCTATTAATAAATTTGACATCCTTTTATTTCAGGAGACATGGAGCCTAGTCCCCCTTCACAGGACAGGCTATACTACCTTTCATGTCCCTGCCAGCAGTTCACCCAGAGGCAGGCCCTCAGGGGGACTCCTTGCTTGGGTCAACATTCACTTGAATTGGTCTGTTAGAAATCTTGCAACTTCTTCCCAGGATATTCTCCATATTTCCATTGCTGGGCCAGACTGCAAAGTTGGCCTGGAGATTTTTAACGTATATGCCAGAGGAACCCCGGGCGGACAAGCAAGCCCCATTATATCAACCTTGGATACTGAGCTTACGGCCATCACCTCTGCAGTAGGCATAATTGTCGCAGGAGACCTAAATTGTACCTTTGAGCCACTCTGCAATGAGGACATCCAGGGCACCAGGGATCTGGATGCCAAGTGGGAAATCCCCTGCCTAGGCCTCCCACCAATAAAGAAATGGTCTCCTAGAGCCATACAAATTAATGCTCTGACTCTAGAGCATAATCTGAGGGCGACCAATGGCAGATCTAAATCTGATTTAATGGGAGCCCCTACCTTCACCAGAACCAAGGTGCCCTCGCGCATTGATTACATATTGCTGGATGTCGGTTCCTGGGGCGACCTTATAGACATGGAAGTGGTCCAAAGATGCGAAAGCGACAACAACCCCCTGTCCATGCACTTTCTGTGTAATTCTGCCCTTATTTCTACCGAGCTTGTTAGCACCAAGACCACTCGGATGAGGGAAATTGTCCCCTCCAACTGCAATTGGCGCCTTAAATGGCACAAGGTTGCCGAAAGCGAATTGTCATTGGAGGGCATTAGGAAGATCATTAATGATAACATCTTATTACTCAATGACGTTCCCGATACTCCCCCCTCTCCTACGCATTCTTCAGAGCTCAATGAAATATATCTTTCAACTGTGGACAATGTAAGTGAGTTCTTCCAGGCCAAAATGTCTCGGGGCTGTAAGCGCCCACTTCCTAAGGGCGAAAACCCGTGGTACTCCAACGAGTGTAGAACACGGAGGCAGGACCTCTCGAAAGCCCTAAAAACCAAGGTTCAGAGCAATATCTTGTCTGCAAGAAAAATATACTACAGGTCTATTGCTTTAGCCAAACAAGCATGGGAAGAAGCTCATTGGCAAGAACTTAAATCTGCTGCCCAGCTGAAGGACGCAACATTATTTTGGGATCTTATTAATGTTGGCACAAGGAGGGGGGCTGATCCATTACCAAACCATATCTCGGGGCGAGACTGGTTCGAGCATTTTCAGAAATTATACATGGGTGATGTAGGGTTTATTCCGCACGAGCAAGGGCATGAATTAGAGCCCCCTGTGGCCCCATCTGAGAACGAGCATTTTGGACTCAATGAGGTTCTTACAGCTATTGCCTCAATTGCGCCCGGTAAAGCAGCCGGTCCCGACGGCCTCCCGGGTGACCTCATGATCCACGAGAGAAATCTTTGGGCACAATTTATCTGTAGATCCCTAAACCTTATAGCAATTGGCCACCCTGTACCCGAATCATGGAAAGGGGCTGAGGTGGTGACCATCTACAAGAAGGGGGATAGAGAGGATCCTGCCAATTACAGACAGATTAGTTTGATCGATGTCATTCAAAAAGTAGTTGGCAGGGTCCTCTTAACACGGATGAAGGGATGGATTGATGAGGAGGGTGTTTTGTCCCACTTCCAGGCTGGATTTAGATGCGGTGTTGGCACAATGGATCAGGTATTTAGACTCTGCCTGATCCACTGGAAAACCGTAATCATCGAGAAGGGTAGCCTGTATTTGGCTTTTATAGACTTAAAAACAGCCTTCGATCTGGTCCCCCGTTCCAAGCTCTAGCAAGTCTTGCTCGATCTAGGAATCCCTCCCTTGATCTTGTCTCTTGTTAAGCGTCTGCATGAAGACAACTTCGCCAGAGTAAGGTGGGGGGGCCAGGGCCAGCTCACTGAGAAAATAGTTGTCCAGAGAGGAGTACGCCAGGGTTGTGTTTTGGCGCCGACCTTGTTCTCTCTCTACATAAATGGGGTGGCGGACCATTTGAGTGAGGACTCGGCCGATGCCCCAACCCTGTGCGGGGAAAAAATACCAACTCTATTATTTGCGGACGACACCCTCCTGGTCTCCAAGAGCCCTATGGGCCTGCAAAAACTCCTCGATCGCTTCACCTCGTTCTGCGTAGCCAGAGGCTTGGTTATTAACATAGCTAAAACCAAGCTAATGGCTTTGGCACCATCTAAAAGTTTTAGGAATAAATTCAACTTGGATGGTAGCCTGCTGGAGCTAGTAGAGGCCTTTGATTATCTCGGGGTAAGGATGAATAATAAATTAAAATGGTCACCCCATCTGACCAAAATGGTCCTGAACCACAAACGGATTTCTGGGGCCATAGCGAGGCACCAGAGACTCTCCTACAGTCGACCTGTAGTCCCAGCTATTAAAGTATATGAGGGCAAGGCTCTGCCTGGGTGCTTATATGGGGCGGAACTTTGGGGGTTTGATAATCTCTCTGAATTAGTAAAATCAGAAAATAAATTATTTCGTGACTTAGTTTCGCTCCCCCCATCCACCCCTCTAATCCCTCTCCGCTACGACCTCGGGAGACACCCAATTAATGAAGTGGCGAGGCTGCGCCCTCTGTTATACTGGACCCGGCTTATGAGGTCCTCTGACCTAAGCCACTATGCATCCGGTCTAAAAGAACTGATAAGATTGGGTGCAGGTCATAAGGTAGGCTGGGTGTCCAACCTGAAGAAACTAGTGGTCGAAATTGGTCTGGACCAGGCTTGGGAGAGTCAGATGCCCCCGCCCAAACCTCTAGTGAAAAGGCTTTACTGGGACTGGATTTCTGCTATGACCAACAAAAATCATAATGGCATTCTGTCGGAGAGGTTTTTGGATGTCAAGCCTACCCCAAGATTGGAATCCTTCCTTGACCTCATTGAGTCCCCGGGGGACAGAGTGCTCTACCTGAAATTCAGGTATGGCACACTCCCTCTCCGAGATTTCCAGAATGGTTGGAGCGGCCAATCGGGAAATAACGGGGGCTGCCCGGGCTGTGTTTGCCCCACGGAATCTATAGCACATTTTATCTTTGCTTGCAGGGCATACAGCCAAGTGAGGTCTAGGTGGCTAAAACCAGTTTGTATTAATTTGGGCTGTTCATCCCATCGGGTGGCCTTACGCATTTTAACTTATGAGACGCTAATCCCAAGTGTTACCTGTGGTACAGCAAAGTTTTTAGGACACGCTTGGAGGATAAGGCAAAGGCTTGTCAAGGGAAAATTAGCTTAATAAACTGTTGTGAGCTTTGTTTACTGAGCTCTCTTGCTCTGGATGGGTTTTAATTATACTGCCATGTGGTTTTTATGTATGTATTATCTTGGCTTGATTTATCTTTAGCCCTGTTTTTAGTTTTGTTGCATTTTTATATCCATCTATGAGAACAAGAAAACTGACCATTTGCTGATATGAATTTTCTGGTCTCTTTGAATATTAACTTGTGATGTATTTTTGTACTTTTATGATTGATATTTTATTAATCGAATAAAGTGATTTGAATTGAATTAAATTATAATTAATGGAATTCAAGTGATTAATCCAGATTAACATAAAGTTCGGGCATTGTTCTGGCCGCCATGGACCTACGTTGGACACCTGTCACCAATCGCCTGCTTGATTCTGGAGAACGTTTAATATAGTATTGCTTGGGACAGCTTGAAAAATATAAGATAACTCTTGTTTATTTTTATTTTTTAAATAATTTTGATTGCGGCATTCAGTGCATAAAAAGAGAGTCCATGATACCTGGGGTTCCATACGCTATGTGTATTTACGTGCTCTTTGTGCACGATCCCTTTTTTGGGTGTGTACATTTTCTGTGGATGTTTTCACGTTACTCCAATATTGCTTCACACTCTAGAGATTATAAGCAAACAATGTCTTCCCTGAGATGTTTACGTATCCGCCTAGACATTTCTAAGTATTCGTGCCTAAACCCAGTAAATGGCTCTGCCTCCCCAGGCTTCTTGCAGCTTCCCTCTCTCTGACTCAGCTGCAGGTTACTCTTTCTCAGACGACAAAACAACACCAAGCCTTAGGTGATACAATGAAAATAGATACAACACCTGCAAGCTCACGATCCATCAGGAGGACTTGGAGAAAAAGTTGTAAACATACAATAATAGCCACAATGAAAACAAAATGAGAAGCTTTCATGGTAACCGAAGCAGAAGGCCCATGTTGTCTCTGCTCCTTATATTCTTCCTGAACCTGGCACGGGGGGCACCGAGAGGCGGGGGGGGGGGGGGTTGTGGGCATTGCTGTTTCAGGCACAGAAGGGGGGGGGGCAGTTTAGCAGGGAAAGTTCCCATGCCCCCCAGTCATCCTGGGGAAATTAATTTGCAAACAATACTTTGATGGCTCAGCAGCGCACACGTTATTGGCTTTCTAGCATCATTAAAGTTCTAGTACCAGCTTTTAGTTTACCTGGGGCCTGCTGCTGTCACTGTTGTGCCTGGAACTTCATATTACCCATAAGAGCCGCAGAGCGACTTTGCCACGACCATTAGTATGGTCAGCTACGTTCGAGTCCCCCTCCTCCCTTAACTCCAGACCCTTGGGGTGGGGGCCTTTCCCGCCTCCAGCTTAGCTCGCCACCACCCCTCTTCCCCCAAGGCAAACATTTAAACCACACACTTGTTTGGATTAAGGGTCGTAAACCCCGGCCGTATTTATTACATAAGATTAATCAAAACATGAATCAAACATTAATAATTACTATTATTTACATTATGTACAGAAATACGCAAAAAGTCTGTTACATCACATTGATAGGTACAGATGTTGGTTGGCTAACCTTCACATGCCTCTAATGCATCGCCATTCCTGTAGTAAGCTAAGCGATGATCAACATTGCTAACTTTCTGCGTATCCCTGTTTGAGCCTACGGCAAGGTCAATGACTGGCCCCAGATCCAGATCAAGGTAGGTTCCAAACTCCTACCGGAGTGACCTTGCGCAAGGGGCCCAGTTCACTGGACGGATACCTCTCCTGGTCACCCCCTACGCCCTCAACATTATCTCCATAAGGGCCCATGCAGTTATGCTTACTTGCGCCCTTAAGCTCATGCGCATGTGGTGGGGTTTGGCCAACCAGGCGGTCTTGCTGGGGCGTTGTCTGTCTTCTTCATAGTACAACTTAACACCAGTTATTTATTTTTCAGGTAAGTAATTAGTATGGTTGGTATAGGTGTCGGGCAGACTGAGGAATGATGTCTCTTCTTTTTCCTTCTCCCTCTAGGTACTACAGCTGGACTGGTGTCTGTCGGTACACTTGAATTAAAAGGAAGAAAGGGAAGGTAAGTATCTTGTTCCATCTGTTGTCTCAGACCTCTCAGTTACCCTGTACTAACTCACCAGGTTGTTATGAGGGTGGGGAAAGTGCTCTACTCATTATCCCAGTGCAGGGCCTCTGATCCTGTTGGATAGATGTCCCAAGAGAGTTGCCATTGGTGCAAAGAACACCTGACTAGTAATATCATGCAAGTCGGCCGAAGACTGCTCAGTCGCCCGTGCACAGCAAGTATAACAGTGAAAAGCAAAATATTAATGAGGAAAAACAAAAGTTGCAGAATTGTGACTGCCACCTGCTTTATTTTTCTGACAGTTCAGCATGGAGCTTGCTTACACCTTCACAAGCCTGCACCCGGGCATGCACCTGTGATAGCCACACTCCCCTGGGAGCAAGGCTGTCAATAATGCCCCAGCGATGGGTGTCTTCTCCTCCGGGCTGGCGGTTCAGAACGGCTTCCTTCTCCACAACTGTAGCGGGCTGGTGTAGCATCTCCTGCCTTGGCTCCAGGCAGCTCGGGAATCCCTCAGCTGGTGTGGGCCTTTGACGCGTCCCACCACATCTGCCGTCTTCTTCTGGGATTTCCTCCTCTGCCAGCGTGACATAACTGGAGCTCCATTTTCCGGTTTCTGGCCATGGCCGTCTCTCACTGCATGCTCCTGCTTAAAGGGACAGAGTTCATCAACATGGCTCTCCCTATTTGATAGTCCGCATAATGTGAAAAGTACAGTTCTTGGCTCAGTAGTGTTTGTGGCAGGCCATGGCAACACCCCAGGTATGTCCTCCTCCATGTGACAATATGGAAGCAGATGACAATCCATGATAGTTTGTTTATTTACAGTAATAAGATTAATAAACAATGTTAAGTGTCCAGATTCTTTTCAGACCTTGTCCATCCCCCTGGCTTATCAAAAATTCCTTGCTGTTTTTCAGAAGCCTGCCTCTGTGTCACATAATCCGTACAGAGATTTGGACTATGCCCTTTCGACCATACTTGGACACATAATTCCTAATGGAAAGATATATTCTTTTTCACAGCATGAGAAGCAGGTTCTGAAGGGATA
Source organism: Triturus cristatus (assembly GCF_964204655.1). Classification (NCBI taxonomy): domain Eukaryota; kingdom Metazoa; phylum Chordata; class Amphibia; order Caudata; family Salamandridae; genus Triturus; species Triturus cristatus. The sequence continues at coordinate 1,389,550,187 of NC_140591.1, read as the reverse complement.
TTTGGATTCAATTCTTAATATTGACCTTATTGTCTGAGCTGCATCCCCAATGGGGCTCCTCTCTTCTTCATCCCAAAATAGTGCAAGGAGTTAAAACCATGAAAGAAGTATCATGGGTTGAATAAGGTGACCATGGAGGACCATTACCCACTTCCAATCATCAAAGATATTATTGAGTCTGTTCAGATGCTAAATTCTTTAGTGGGTTAGATCTACATGAAGATTACCATCTGCTGTGGATAAAGAAGAGGGGTGAGTCGAAGATTACCTATCGAATATCCTTTCGATATTATGAGTACAGGGTCATGCTCTTTAACTTAACCAAAGCTCCAGTGGACTCTCAGAGATTTATCAACAGTATATTCTCTGATGTCCTCAACCAGTTTCTTGTAGTGTATCTTGGCAACATCCTGATCTGATCTCCTCTACTTCCCTTCCTGAACATCGAGTTCATAATTGTTCTGTTCATAAACGTCTCAGGAAAACCCATCTGACCTGTAAAGTAGGAAAGTGTGTTTGAGATTTGGAACATAGCCTTTCTGAGAGTGGATTGTCAATGGACCCGCTAAAGATATCATGGACTGCCTTTCTCTTAAGACCATCAAGGTGGCCTAGAGGTTCTTGGGACTGGCCAAATTTTATAGACAGTTCACTAAGAACTTTAAGTAGGCATACATTTGCCACTTTATAAAAAGAGAATCTGACAAATGACTTTTTTATACTTCTAAAGCTAGGAGGATTTTATCAATCTCACAAAGGCTTTTATCTATGCTCCCATTCTCAGACACCCAGATCCATCCAGAAAATTCCTTGTTGTTACCAACGCTTCAGATTTTGCTGTATGAGCAGATCTACTTCAATTCCAGAACAGGGACAACTTGAAACATTTTTTTTAAATCTTTCCCATGTCCTGTGAGCAAAAGTATGTAGTTCTTGAATGTGAACTCTTTCCCCTCAAGTATGCCTGTTTGGAGTGGTGGCATCTTTTAATGGGAGGTTTCAAACCTTTTGATGCCCAGATGAACCATTGAAATCTCATATTTCTGTAGAGCATGTGGTGTAGAAACAGCAGACAAACTGGACCTACTTCTTTCCACAGTATGATCACTCACATCCCTGGCACACAGAACATTCTAGCTAATGCCTTGTCTAGACGAGACATTGTGGTTGAGGATTCCAAGACACCTGTCCTTTCGCTCCCTGATAAGGTTGTCTGTCTGGCAAGATCTGTTTCGCAGCGTGTGAAAGATACTCATGCTGAAATCTCTATGGAAGGCCTTGATACTCTGCAAAATTAAGTAAGTAAGAACCCTTAACATACCACTAGAACCTATATTTTTCCCAACAAGCTCTCTTGATCCTACTACGGTCCTTCAAACGAGGTTCTACGAAAGTGTCATGAACCTGCAGTGGCAGGTCATCCCGGAGTTAAATTAACTTTAAAGTATGGTCATTTTGGTGGCCTACACTTTGCCAGAATGTATGTTGTATGGAAAACCCTGTCCTGTCTGCGCACCATCCAAGACAGTCCACCATAAGCCTTTTGGTTTTCTCAAGCCTTTGCCTGTCCCTCCTCATCCTGTTGTGCTGTGTGCTGCGTCCTGCACTATGACATGTGGCGGGACGGTAAAAAGGGCCTTGGCAGCGCTGACGGGACGCTGTACTCTCTAAGTGGCCTTACCTTATGGCACCCGGCCCATCAGTGCAATCTCCTGCATTCTTCTCCACGGGGGCCTCATTAATCATGTTTCGGAAGCTTCCTTCTGCCAGAATGATGGCAAGGTGATTTCTGGATGGCATTTTCTGCCTTCATGGGACCCCTGATACCACAATTTTAGAGGGGCTCTCAAACCTTTTAAAGATGTTGGCCTTATATTTGTTATACCCAAGCAATCCATCAACCTCAGTCTTCACGTTAACATTCGCAATCAAGTGGACCGACTGGCAAGGTCAACCAGAGTCTTGAACATCATCTGAGATGTTTTTGTAATGCCACTCAAAATCACTGGACAGAATATTTACCTTTAATAGAATTCTGTTATAAAAAGTACCAAGTTTTTTTCATTGTACTGTACCCAAGGATACCATCTGCATTCCTTTCCGACTTCCCCTCTATTCATCCCTCTTGTACCTGCTGCCACTGACTTTCAAGAAAACGCTTGATTCTGAGATACAAGTAATTGACTGGAATTTACAAAATTTACAAGGTAGGAAATAAAGTTTGATTGTCTTCCATGTTCTTACCCACTGTAAATTTACCAGTCCTTTGCGATAACCAAACAGATCACTCCAGTTGCCTTTAGGTTATGACTTCTTAATTTTGGAGAATTCATTCATTACACTTTTCATGCCTTTCAGCTGAATCCTGTGCCCAATCATTTTCATCTGCTTCTCCTCCTGCTCTGGTGGACGGGAAACCAGAATATGAGAATAGTGAGATCTGTGATTCCCATATTTTCCAATGTCTATTACAATTTTTTGTTCACTGGAAAGGCTATCCAGCTACTGGATGATCTTGGGTTCCTGCCTCTTCAGCAAATGCCCCAAGGTTGTTTTGGCAGTTTTTTCTGGCCCTTCCTGACAAGCCTGGGTCCTCTGGACGGGGAATAATGTTGCATCCACAGCGTTTATGCCTCCTGGGTGTCCAAGACCAATGGTACCTTGCATGATTCCATGATTCCAGGTCACTGTAAAATGCCACAAGTGTTGCTCACTTGGGGAAGCCTTCTTGAAGGATCCTGGTCTCCTGTTTGCTGTTCCTCGCCTCTCCAAAATTGCAATCGCCCGTCTGAAAGTTTGCAGCTTCCTTTTAAAAGCTTCTCTGTAGCTAGTCCAGTTCATGTTTTTGCTTTCTCTTCTTTTGCTTTTCCATCAAGCCTATCTCTTCCTTTGTCTCCTTCGAATTTTACCAATCCATTAAAGTTCCTGTCATGTGATGTTTTATGACATTTCCTTTCCTTGTTTTTGTGATATATAAAGGCTTCTGTCTGGTTGGATGGTGTGCGACAACAACGCTGTGTTCCTCCATTTCTTTCCTTCACCACTTCACGTGCTGATCCTGATTCTTCCCTCCCAAAGAATTCCACTGTTTGGTTCCTGATTCCCAGTTTTCTTCAGTCCTTTGGAGTCTTTACCCAGCAAGGATGTTTCTTTTTGCCTTTGGTTTTTTCCTCCTGGGAAAGTTGCAACTTCTCCTGGGCACTTACCTACCACATTCTAATCTACTGTATGGCAACATTGTGGCTTCAGGAAACAGTCGTCCCTACCTCGGGCAGAAAAAACCCAGATCAGGATTGCGGGTAGGCGATCTGACCTGAGCAGGAATGTATCATGAATAGACGGTCTTGTCTTTGTGCCATATGGTTAATATGTAACAGTTGTGTTCCACTTAGGAATGGGACAGCTTGAAGAGGTGGGTTGCAGCCCAATGTGGACTTTGAAGAAGTCTCCTTCTAGTGTTAGATGTTCATGGAGGGCATTCCAGAGTGAGGGGCCCTGTATTTAAATATCCCAGACAGTGTGCATTGATGTCTAGACAGTGCCCATTTCAAAGTTTATAAGGGATGGACTGGCCTGAAGCATTATGAGAGTATCCATGTTTATTCACATAAATTTGTCCAAGACCATCAACAATATTGATCACATTAAGTTGCTGCGCTACTATAGATGTGTTTCCTTAGTTGATGATGTATTTATATTTCAAGGCTATATAACAGACATTTTTCAAGAATTCACATTTTTAGGTCAAGCCTATCAGAAACGGCACGCTGTGTGGTTGCAAAAAACCCATTGTCAGATTTCCAAGAACTTTCATGGAGTTTTAAACCCACCCATTGCTTATCATTGGTCGGCTTTATATTCACGCTCATGTGTTTACATATTATTTGATGGCTTGCTTTGTTCATCTTGAGTTTTGATGCTCCCCTGGAGTGTAGGCCCTTTATTTGTGTCCTTCCACTGCTCACCTTTATGGAACTACCTTTTTCTTTCTGCTTGAGCACTCCATGAGAGTGCATGTTTTTTCCATCTGTTTCCCTCATGTGCCTCACCCCCTCATGCTCTGAGTTGCTCTCTCTTACCTGTGTTCTTCTCCCCCCACAATCCATGTTGCTCTGTCTCATCTGTGTGCTTCCCCCATGCTCCTCATTATTCTCGCAAGTATGCTTCTCCCTTTGCCCCTGTGGTGTTGTCTCCCTTTTGTGCATCTACCCCACCCTCCTTGTTGCTGTCCCACCCACTACCTTGACTCACTCCTCTGTTAACCCACTGTATCACCCTCACACAGTGGTCCTATTTTTTTTTTGTTAATTCTAGTAATTTTTTTTGGGGGGGGAGAGCCAGGCAGCAAATTGGCACTGGCCATTCTGCTTAATAAATGAAAACTCTTCTGAGCGACTTCATTTTCAATTTTTTTTATTTACTGCTCCATCTTGAAATGGTAAATTAAAAAAATGGTGTCTGCATCAGGCGCATGTGTTGTTGGATGTGCATGCTCATATAAAATGGATGTGTCATCGTGCCTTCATTTCTTCTTTTGTTCATGCTATTGGCCATGAGGAAGGGTTATCACATATCCAATGATCTCACTTATTGAGTACAATTGGGCTCATTCGCGAAAGAATTTATGAATACCGCAAGCAGTACTACAGGAGGACTTTGTATGTACTCTTTTGTGGTTAACTCCATATAGGTAAAAGTGCTAACAGGTGTCCTTTTTATTTGTACTAACTGTAAATGAATATTAATTGAATATTCCCATGTTAGACAACCTGGACACAATTCACAAAGTTGTGTAAGTGTACGTAAAAGAGTACCACAAAAGTATACTTTGCGTACACTACAATACGTTTATACATAGGCCCAATATCTTTGGACAAAATTCATTATATGTGGCAGATATTATTGCCTGTGGTTATAATGAAATTGCTAAAATAGTACATTTGCTAAAGTTGTTTATTTTAGGCATTTGTTATACAAATAAAAAAAAAACTATAAAGAGGGTAAAATAAAACAGGGGCGTGGCCAAGCCGGCCAAGATGGCGGACGCATCTCCCTAGTGCGCCTCTCGGTGGCCCGCGCAATCGACAATAATCTATGCCCTAACACCCTAAAATCCACAGAAAATCGCACCTGAGCCGCTGCCACAAAGAGAGACGTCTGGCGAGCCCGGGAGCATGACTGAAGCGGCAATTCTGACGCCATGAGTGGCTCTTACGAGTACCCCACAGCAAGATCAAAATGGCGGCGCCACTCGGATCCTGAGAGCACACTGCGGCTGTGAGCAGATTGGAGGATCGGGCGAATGACCCCCCGTCTCTGGACGACACGGCAGATAGGAGATGGTTGCGGCACCCTCTGAGCCGTGTGGGTGGCTCCGAACGGGGAAGGTGACAGCGATGCTCACAGCCGGCTAGATCCTGGGTGGCTGGCGCGATCGCTTGCAGGCCCTACACGGAGTGACCCCCTCGCACGAAGGACTAGGCTGAGTGGGTCCTGCGCCAATTCTGCACTGAAATGCACCTGGGCGAGGCGACCTCCCCTGCACAGCGCCGGGACTCGAGGCGCACGGTGGGAGGTAAAAACATGACGGGGACCTCCTAGACAGGCCAACACCCACGGGCCCACCATTGAGCACTGTGCACAAGCGGCGGGAGCCCCCCCGGGGAGGAAGCTGAGATCGCATATGGGCCCCGCATGAACTGACCCCCGCATAGTGAACCTGACCGGGTGAGTATTGAGCCTGCTCCCAGCGTGGAGAACTCTGTACAACTTGGTGTTGAACCCGGGCACGGCGACTACTCCCCGCACGGCGCCAGGACTCGAGGCGTGCGGCAGGAGGTGGGGAGGTGACGGTGTAACAGACCCCGAAGGCTCACTACAACATTCGCGAGGGCCTGGCCCGCTGCGGACGTTACACAGTAGCCGACTGAGACGTGGGCCCGGGTGGTTCTGTCCTGTGGCACCTCCGGACACCACCTGTAGCTCCTTTTGGCCTCCTGGAGTGCTGGTACATCATCAAGGGCAGGGGCCGTTTTGAGTGACAGCGGGACTGACGCCTGCTGCGTTCCAACCGAAAACGGCACTGTACCTGGGCTCCAGCTTCCCACGGAGGCCCGACCAATCTCCCCTGCTGAAATGGTCCGGGGGTCCTGACGGAATTTGGCTGCCGTGTCCTCCCCGCTCCGAGGGCCCCTGAACCCTATTGACAGGAAGCTGGGCCGCGGGGCGTGTGCCGGAGAGGTCGGATCGGGGGACTGCGGTGCACCTCAGCCTTGCCAGATTGGGACCTGGGGACCACTCTTTTCTCCCCTCCAGGCGGCGCCGCGACTCGAGGCGCAGGGCGGAAGGTCGGGAGGCATGTGGCATACATCAGTAGTGTCTGGCTACTCTTGGAATCCGGAGCATAATAATTGGAGTCGACCATAACAGGGGTGATCGGAGCCACACATACGCGAGTTGTAGGCAGAGCGAGACTCCCTGAGAGGCGGTTGGTCCTCTGAGCCGGACCCCGTCTGCAAGAAACCAAGGCCCCCCCTTTTTTTATGTGCAGCTGAGGGAGCCTAAGGAGTATAACGACGAAGACGATGCCCAGGTCCCCGCCGAGTGCTGAAGCCTGGGGGCGGCGGTCGACGGGGGAGGGATAGGAAGACTCACCCAACAGCCCCTTTCCCCCTCCAAATACAGGACACACAGAAGGGCTTGGATTCCCCTCGTCGTCTCTTGGAGGCATTTACAGATAATGTAGTCACGACTGGTCGGGTCTGTGGGAAGACCGGATCCGGCTCACGCTGGGAGAATCCAGCGAGATGAGGAGGGACGACAACAAACCGGAAAATGCAAGACACGGCAGTCCGCCATCCCCGGGGTGAGTAGCAATGGAGAACTCAACAAGACCCTATCTGCAAACGGCAGTGAGGAGTACGACCGACATGGGGCGTCAGCACGTAACAGGAACATCGCAGGCCCCTGGGCCCCCGAAGATGACCTCCCCAGATCCTAAAGTCACCCAATCGGAAGGGGAACCCTCTCGCTCAGAGTCCATGTCTGACTAGCTGGAAAAAGTCCTCGCGGCCATAGAACACTCCAGAGTAACCATGGAAAGTAAATTCGGTGAACTAGCCACAGATCTTAACCTGCTTTGGGATGACCAGAGGAACCTGGCGGACAAAGTCAAACAAGGGGAGAAAACACTTCACACCATAGAACTGCAAGTACAGCAACAACAAGACACCTTTAAAAGACCTGCAATCACGGATGAAGATCCTGGAAAATAAAACAGATGATTTAGAAGGGCGCTCCCGCAGGAGCAATATCCGCATCATGAATCTGCCAGAAGGAGTGGAGGGGTCTAACCCGATCCACATTGCAATGTGGATCGCAGCATTTACACAAGCAAAAGACCTGACCCTCTTCTTCTCTATAGAGAGAGCACATCGGGTTCCAGCTCACAGACCACGGCCGGGACTGCCTCCCGACCATTCCTCTTGAAACTGCTCCATTACCAGGACAGAGACACTATTCTCCGTGCAGCTAGTCAGCAGGGGACACTTCGAGTGGAAGATAAACAGGTCATGCTATTCCTGGATTACTCCCGAGCCGTTCAGCAACAGAGAGCTACCTTCTTAGCGGTTAAACGCACCCTGCGCCAAAAGAATGTACTTTATGCTCTGCTATTTTCTGCCAGTCTCAAAGTTATTCATGACGGAACCACACACTTTTTCACAGATCCCGCAGAGGCTAGTGCCTGGGTGGAGCAACACTTGACAAGCCTGGACAGCCCCAAGAGTATGCAAAATTATCGACCACCTGGCCGCCCAAGGCGACAACACAAAAGTGTCACCCTCACACAATTAAGCCCACGGTCTAGCTCAGCTATTAACAACTCCCCCGATCTAGAACAAATCATAGCGGAGCGCAGGAAGGCACTACAGGCAGCCGTGGAGGTGAGACTAACAGGGGAAAGCTCGCATGGAGAGAGAGGACCACACTTGTTCACCTCAGAAGAAGATGGCAGCGACACGCACACTTCCTGAGATGGCTCAGTGACACCCCTGATAGTGACCGCTCAAACGGCGGACACACTGATATAACAGTCACGATGCTCCAAGCAGCACAAAAGGGAAAGATATTCTCTGAGACCTTGACACCCAGAGAGAGGACAGTGCTCCGACCAGGCACGGCACCACCGCAGGAAGTCCTGACCACGGCAAGGCCGAAGACTGAATACTGAACTGGACTGCAGCGGTGGCAGGGAAGGGAAAAGACACCCTTGGGCAGTTCTAACACACCGTCTACAAGCGGGTGGCTGTGGTGGTGGCAGCTGGCGGAGATGTACAGCCACTTCCCTCAAGCAACGAACTAAAGTTAGCATATGAAGTACAGTGTGGACGTATCACCTCAAGTGATAGATCCCCCATGTTGAGAATGTTTCCAGTTGTTTAATCTTACTCCTTCCCTATCTCCAGTTCCCTGAGTATACTTAGTGGAGCAACTTTACGGAAACTGAAAATATAGAATATATACGGGTGGCTGGCACTCTGGTGGGAGATGAGTACGTAGGGTGGATGGGACATCACACAAGGAGAAGCTCCGATTAGACACCGGACAATATGGCGACCAAGATCCCTAACACAGATTTAAAAATCATTACATTAAACTTCAGGGGTATGCACACGGCAAACAAACGATATGCCATCTATGCATACATAAAGAGACAACAAGCGCAGATAGCTCTCCTACAGGAGACACACCTGACAGCGACAGAGGTAGACCGCCTGCGTAAAAAATGGCGAGGTATTATTTGTGCCACAACATACTCTGCATTTGCTAGGGGTGCCCTAATTTGGATTAGATCTGGGATATCCTTCAGGGAGCAGACACGAATAGTGGACAAAGAAGGGCGATACTCTCTGATAACGGGACTACTAGAGGATCAGTCAATACTGTTGGGAAGCATATATGCTCCCAATGTAGAGCAGGACCAATATTGGAGCTGCCTTACAGGAGTACTGGCCCAACACACATCGATCCCATGGCTTCTGGGGGGGGATTACAACTGCACACTTGACATCAGTCGATAGATCTCATACCCCGTCGACGCAATCACCCGCGACCAAACAGACGGAACACTCTCGAAACTGGGTGGATCACTGGGCATTAGTAGATGCCTGGCGAGAGCAGAACCCAAACACTAAAATATACTCCTTTCACTCCGTCCCGCATAATTTACGGGTGAGGCTAGATAGATTTATCTGCTCCATAACACTCCTCCCCAAAATACAACACTCAGACTAACTGGGTAGAGTCTTGTCAGACCATGACGCACACACAGTGATCCTCAGATAGAAACCACCTCACCCCCCGTGCCTACCTGGAAGCTGCCGCGGGAGTGCCTTACTGATCAGGTGTTTTGTCATGCACATGGGGATCACATCCAAGAACACTTCACACTTAATGCCAGTACAGCGACATCCAGATTGATAGAATGGGACGCGTTTAAGGTTGAAGCCAGGGGACACTGCATCCAACAAATAGTAGGGGTACGAAGAACACCTGAAAGTGCACTGCAAAAGGCGGAGGCAGCAAAGGCGGGCTTATAAAAAAACAAGGATAAAGGGGAAGCCACTCCAGAGCAAGTAGCTGAGGCTAAAACATCTCACGCAGAAACCATGAGGGACCTCTGCAAATATAACTTTAGGGAATACGCGGACAGAGTACATCGGGAGGGTAATGGAGCAGGGATGCTCCTAGCCTGGCTTGCCAAACAAGACACAGACACAAAGCCAATCACGGAGCTCATAGATAAGACTGCAACCCCTAAACACTCACAGGTAGACATACTACACATTTTTCACAACTATTATTCGGGAATCTCTCGGGCCCCGACGCAGACAACACGCCCTGTGCTGACACAGTTTCTCCATCCATTGCATATACCCCGCAGACCAAAAGGCGTTGGAGACGAGGATTAAGCCCCCGGACGTAGCTCACACAATCAGAGCACTGGCGCGCAACAAAGCGCCGGGAATGGACGGTTTTCCGCTTGAGTATTATAGCACCTTCGCAACCCGGTTGATCCCCTGGGTTGTGTCCATGTACGAGGATGCGCTAAATAGACTTGAGCTCCCGGGCTTGCTCCGGGAATTTATCCTGGTGACATTCCCAATGCCGCATAGAGACCCAATGCTCCCTGCCTCATATAGACCGATAACATTACTAAACGCGGACTGCAAAATACTAGGGAAAATATTAGCAGACCGTTACAGCCAAATTCTCCCACCACTGATTCACCCAAACCAATGCGGATTTGTCCCAAGATGTAACACCTCGCAGAATATACACAGACTGTTCCACATCCAAGATAGAGCAAAAGAACAGTTCCCAGGCGCGGCGTGCCTGATCCTAGACCTTGAAAAGGCCTTCGATACACTGCTATACCCATATTTATTTGCCGTCCTCTGTAAAATAAATGTCTGTCCGACCCTAATGGCGTATACACAACTCCTCTATAAGGGCCTCACTTTCAGGGTAAGAATAGGCAAATACATCTCCTCTCCATTTTCTGTGGAACGAGAACCAGACAGGGGTGCTCCCTGTCCCCCCTCCTGTTCGCTGTGGCAGTAGAACCCCTGGCAATACGCTTACGACAGGAGGGCGGGGCATTGGATATTCCAATAGCAGTCACAGTACACTGTGTGTCGCTGTACGCAGATGACCTCCTGATCTACATCCGAGATGTCACAAGTGACCTCACACCGATATGGGCAACACAATGGGACTTTGCATAGACCTTCGGCCTCAAAGTCAATTGGGACAAATCTACGATTTTTCCACTTAGCCCTCATCTAGCCCCTCTGGACATATCAGTGGGACCCCAGAAAATCGCCTGGAGTGCTGTGGCACCACGATATCTGTGGGTAAGATTATATCACTCTCCCGAAGACCTCTATGAAGGGAATCACCGTAAGGCATTAGCGGGGTTGCGTACGGCAGTAAACTTCTGGAAAACATTGCCCTTGGCCCCCATTGGACGCGTAGCCATAACAAAGATGATTATGTTTCCCAGACTGCTCTATCACTTCACCAATTTCCCTGTAATACCGCCACGCTCCTTCTTTCGGGAGTTAGATACGTTACTCACAATGTTTATATGGGGGGGTCGACATAGGACAGCCTTAAGCACACTGTACGTAGCTACGACTCAGGGAGGGCTGTGTGCTCCATCCTTTGAGGCATGCTTTCTAGCGGCCCAACTCCAGTGGTTATCATTGGACGGCAGAACGTATATGGGGAAACAATCACCGATGAAGGTCGTGTACCCCTTCTAGCCATCCGGAGAATGCTAATGCCGGGTACCAAACCACTATGCGCATACCCCCTACAGGTATCTCTAGCCCGCATGTGCAGGTCAAGGGGAAAACCTCTGTACTCCCCACTACTCCCACTAGTAGGATTTCCCCGAAGGGATAAATACTATACCACGGGAGCCCTTCAGGAATGGATCGATCATGCAGTGACTGAGGTGGAGTCCCTGTTTGAGGACGGACAGTTAAGGACATATGCCCAAATGGTTGAATGCTATGATCTCCCGCCAGGACAGTTCCTGATGCACAGGCAACTCTTAGATAGCAGCCAACACTGTTGGGATCATAGTGAAGGGGAACCCCCGACACACCCGGTACTACACACAATCCTGCATATGGGGGCGGGCAGACACTTAGTCACCTGGCATTACAAAGCGATCCGGGAACTGATCATTACTCCTCTAGACGCGTTATGACAGAAATGGGAAGATGAGGTAGGACGGGTATTTCATTATAAGGAATGGGAAAAGGCACTAGAGTATCCGAAAAAGGTCTCTAGGAATGCGCGCTGTAAATACATTCAGTTCAATATCCTCTACCGAGCATACCTGACACCACACCGACTTCACCGTTTCTATCCTGATACACTTTTTGCGTGCCCCCGCTGCCAGTAAAGTATCCACTTGTAAAATGTAATGTAAAATCCCAATAAAAAAATGTAAACAAAAAAAAGAGGGTAAAATAAAACAGTGCATTTGCAAGGTAGATGAAGGTTGGTACAGAAAAAAGGGGGAGTAGCAGCATTCAATTGTTGGGTGGAACACTCATCTGGTCTTCTTCTGGAGATAAAAGCAAAATATAAAAATAAATACAATAATGTTTAATTCTGCAATTTTTGAATGCATAGAAATGGTTTACATCAGTATTAAGGACTGCATATAAGGGGAAACACACAATTAATTTTCTAGTGTCTAGAGAAGATTGGTGATATCCATCAATGGATCCAGCAAATCAAGGCCCTTCAGAGATAGTGGCTTTATAAAAATTTGGCAACAAGGTGATATAGAAGTTAATTACATATTTCTTGATTTCCAAAGATATATGAGGGCCGGAATCCGGATAACATGCAGAGCCAATATCATCTTAAATTATAATAAGGGATGATACCCAAGGCATACACAAAGAAATCTTAATCTTGCCCCTCTGGGAGAAATGGAGAACGAAAAATGGAGAAACAGAAAAGGAGCAAGGGAATGTTTGTGTGTGTGCATGTCATTTGTTTAGTGAACAGAATAATTTTAGATTATCAAATCTCTCAATAAAATGTGTCTTACTGGTGAGCACTCAATATACTTGGGAGGAAAACAACACAACCTTGATCCCTCTTTAATTTAAAGACAAATGAGAGTCACGTAATGCAAGGGGTGTCCAGTGTAAACACAGGAAGGTGCAATACACATATCATTTTTAAGGCTAATCATTGTGCATAAGTACAGTTTTGATACTTAGGGCCTGATTTACAAAACTTTTTGCAAAGTAAAATTTAGCATAATGCACAAATGGCCCTTTTATGAGTCAAAGGACTTTGGATTTCTCAAAATCTGGTTTTGCAGCAATAAAAATATTTACTCTCACATGGAGTGGGGAATGGGTACTCAGTAGGAGTTTCTGGTCATGAATAAACTGAAAGTTTGGGCACTGTCACTCTTATGGGTATAAACACCTCCCTGTTGGTTTCCCACCCTCAAAAAAGACAGAGATGTATCCCTGAGACGGGAAGGAGTAAATGAAGGTTTAAGGCGGGAATGGCAAGAGCACACCTACCAAATTGATTGGGGTGAACTGTAAGGGGCTGCACCATAGGGAAAAACATCTCCCTGTGGAGAGAAAAAGGTAACAATGCATTACTCGCTTGGGAAGTCATTACTCTAGGTGCAAATGTATCGTATTCAAAATTCCTCTTGCAGAAATGGCTCCACATATGAATAGATTCGAATTCACAAAGGTTTCTCAGAACTATGCCAGGAAACCTGCGACCATCGCTGGTGCCCAAGTGTAAAGTCGTAAACCTTTATACATTTCCAAAATTCCGAAATGTTGTTTTTTCTGTCTGAACATCAACATCAAATTGATTTATGTATCTTTCGGAAACTTTAATGGTAAAAGACGAATGTATGTTATGGATAATATATATTTCCTGAACTAGTTATATATCCTGAACTAGTTATATATAGTCTATAAGGTTCTTGTGCTCCTGTGTCCAAGTATCTAAGGCTTTGTTGTATTTCGCTTTAGGTGTCCGTAAATAGGTTTTCCTGATACATGTCCTTATATAGGCACAATTCGCATTGCCCTTATATAGGCATAAGATCCCAGTCCTTATTTAGGCATCAGCCATGCTATCCAAATACAGGCATGGTCACCTACATCCGTCCACCCCAACGTCACAACGAGATCTTAGAAACCAGACTCTTAAGCTCTTGGGAGTTCCCCTAGCACAGAACTATTGATTTCTTCAAGAACTCATTTATTATGCATGAACCGCTATTCGTTAAGGGTTCATTCCTGATGTTTTCCTCTGCCCGACTTTACGTCAATGCTAACGTTCCAAGGCACCTACCAGATATAAATATACCTTCCCTTGCCCAAGCAAGTAGGAGGAGACCTCGACTTTAGAGGAGCCCGTGTCCCAGCCTGACGCACTGACAAGAGACGCTGTCATCCCTGCTCGCAGAGAATCCAACTTCAAGTGTTCTGACTCCCTTCGCGGGGTGTTAGAGTTCAAGACCCGGAAAGAGATTCCCACCTCTCTCATTCTCAAGGTATGGAGCTGACTGGGACCTAGAGGGACTCTTGGCATACCAAACTTGGCATACCAGACTATAGCATACCATACAATAGAATACATCTCCTACTTCTTACCTTGTACTACACTTAGGTTAGGTACACTGGGGTAGAACTAGTTAGAGAAGCATCTTATGAGTACTCACATTTTTAGGTTATGTTTTTTTTGTATAAGAGTATATGTGTAATAGCTAAAAGATAATGCTAGGGCAGTATTATTTCTTCCTACTGCTTACGCTGTACATAATATATCTCGCATACTGTCTGACAATTGTAACAGCACATATCTCTTACACGAGAAACAAGACTGTTTAATAAATCCTTTAATTGAAACGCCCGTCTATACTTTTTGTGTAACTCTGAAGAAACTAAGCATGCACGATTAGCTGTTCCGATTTTAAAGGGAAACAAAGTTGTCATGTTTATGCGGTTGCCAGAAACTACTCCCTTCTTGTTTACAAGGAGTTTCTAGAGGCCTCTGAGTTAGCTGATACAAAGTAATTAAGTTTAATATACTCGATAGGGGTATACTGACCTCAGTCCTATGCCAAATCTATAGGGTATATTATTCCAATGCGCAGAGCCTATTAGGGAAATAGGAACTACACTACAGCTTTAAATATGTAACCTTGAAACATGAAAGGGGTGAATGCACCTTTCAACAGAAGGGAAGCAGTGTTTTTGTCGTAGTAAAATATAAAATTACATAGGATTTCTCCAGGAAACTCATTTGCTTAACAAGGAAAAGAAGCATTTTCTAAGGAAAACAAGGTTCCCAGGTGCTATCACTCTAAATCAAGAGGCTTATCCATTACACTGCACAAAGATTTAAGATTTAGCATGGATTCTTGGATGATCTAAGAAAATTTGGTATGTTTAATATTAATATAGACATGAAAATGAGCAGTTCCAATTAGCTTATTTTACCATACGTTTTGGCTCATTCTTAGCCTAGAAGGGAATAACACCTGAACATTTTTAGCCCTGATTCACAAAATATTTTCGGTGAGTAGTTGAGTCTCAGTAAAAACACTTTGCGAGTCTATCAGTGCTCTATAATTTACTACTGATGAGTAAGTCACATCTATGTTTAGATTTTGACACAACTAATCATTGAAATAGGTTTGTGAATCAGGATTTATGTGGTTTCTTGGGCGTCTGCCACAAATAGACACCTCATCATAAGCTGTAGAGAAATGTAAGATGTCAATGTCGAACTAATATGCTATATGTCCTGTTTTCTGCATGATATGTTACTTTATGACAAAATCAATAAATAAAACTTTTTAACAAAAGGTTATACGGGATCAGGGGTAAAAGAATGCATGAGATCACCCAGACCAAGAGACAAGCACCGCAGGGAAAGAATAGGGAGACGCAAGATTGGAGGATTTGAATTGCTGGTCAGTGGCGCCTGGGGCACAAAGGTGTCCGGCATACTGTCCAGGTCAAGCTCACTACAGACCAATGAGAAGGAAGTCCGAAGGTGGGAGCTTTCAGTGGAATTTAAGAACCATCAGAAATAGTCTAGTGATTTTCACACTTTAGCGAGGTATTGTATAGATTATACGCAAAAGCTCAAAAATTTATTTTTCAAGTCAAACAGCTTTCTTTTCTTGGATAAATCATTTCAGACAAAAACATTCACATGGACTCCAGTAAGACGTAAGCTGTACTAGATCGATTGGTACCTAACTCTGTGAATCAAATTCAAAGGTTTCTGGGCTTTGCCTGCTTTTACAGGTGATTTATTGAAAACGTTTCCCAGATTACTGTATTAATAAATGTCAAAAACATGGAGTATAAAAATCCAAACCACAATATCAACACCCAAAATAGCCACAGCCCCATACTTATTATTAAAATGACCAAAATATCGAAATCCACAATATAAGTATACTAAAAAATCTAAAGTATACCAATATCAAAACCCAAAATATGATTACAATAATATAGACAATTTACAGTAACATTAAAAGTAACCAAAATATAGCGACTCATAATGTTGACTTAAAAAAAATTCTTAAAATATTAAATACATTTAATGAAAATCAATTTTAAACTTTAGAATTTTGTTAACATTATTAAAGTGTATTAACTTAAAATGTAGAAATAAAAATGTCATAAATAAATAAAATGTGTGCTCATTAAAAATGTATATACAAAAATATATTGCATACAATATGTAAAAATTAAATATATCTATATAGATATTAAAAAATATAGCTACACATGTCCTTAAATATTACAATAAAATATAATTTTAATTAATTTAAATATACAATTCTATTTTTTTTATATATTTGTCACAAAATTAACATATATGTAGTGGGGAAAACATCATTGTCTGTGGGGGAATAATCAATGAAATACTATAAATATAGATATGCCGGGGGTGCCTTCTACTCAGGCTCTTCTCCCTCATGAGAAACTTGAGGTGTCTTTCAGCAAGCACGCGGGGTCAGTCCCGCCTCGTCGCCAATGTGGTGTCGGGCCTCAGGCCCACATAATGGCAATGACTGACACAGACACCAGGTGGTAGGGTACAGTAACTGGCCGCGAGCACTTGCCCCCGGGCCCTTTTATTGGCGGGCTCACGTCACTCGTGACACCCGTGATGGATGGGTGGAGGTGCAAGAGTGTCCAGCCCTCAAGGGAGTGGCTAGGAATATCTACGCCTGCCAAACACTAGAACGTGTCTTGCAGGACACTACAGGATCGGGCAGCCCTTAATTTTCTTTGCAATGTCCTCCCGATATGAAAACAGCTCATATACTCAAGGAATGTGCAAAGGCGTTTTATTGCAATGAAGCTCCAACCTGACATGTTTCGGCTGTAGCTTTTCTCATGCGTTGAACAGATGTGCATAGAAAGTCCCATTGTAAATAGTGATACAAACACAAATAAAGGACAAACACCGATAACCAGGAATTATTAGCGCTCTAAAGTGGCAGCCATATTATAGCAAACAGTATATTGGAAGAATACACATACTATGACAAAATAGTAACTTGTCAAGACCAATAATTGCAACATAAACGATATAAAATTCATGTTTCAAATGATATCCACATGTTTTGAAATAATCATGTCCAAGTGGGTAAATGTAAAAAAAGGTGTTCTGACTACATGATTATGTAAATATCACCTTTGTGTAAACATTGATAAAGGACAAACATAATTCTGCAAAAGAATATACTGCTAAAAAATGGCTAATATGCAATGGATCTTGAATATATAGAATTCAGACACTGTGTCTAGTACTAATATATCAAAACTCCTACAATGTACCATATACAAAACAAATGCATAATTCATGGCCTAAAATCCTGTGAATCAAGCCCCCCGCAGTCCCAGGGACAGCCACCTTTCCGAGGCTATACTGAAATGAGGAGCGTGGAGGGGTTTCGACCCCCGAGCTGTCCTGGGGACCACCATTTCCCCCGGGCTTTTTTAAAAATGGGAGAGGGCCGCGCGGCCCCCCACCTAGAGGCGTAAATAGCCCTGGGGATGCTCTTGCTTCCATGAAGCAGAACAGAATTGCTTTTGGGCAGAGGGAGCTGCATGTGTGCAGCTCCCTCTGTCCAAAAGCAATGCTGACTCCCGTAGGAGGCGAGGAGCCAGCAGGGACCGCAGGGGCCTTGAGGATCCTCCCACAGTCCCCAATAACCTGGCCATGCCTGAGGGCGGGATGGGGTCCCCGGGGCAATATCGGCCTACTTTTTTTTATTTTTCAACTTTGAGGACTGGCCTCGGGGGATGGGGTCCCCGGGAACAAAATTGGCCTCAGGAGAGGGGCCGCGCGGTCCCCCTCCACAATAAAAAAAATATTATATTAATACAGGGCAGGTCCCTTAAAAAAGAAAATGGCTGGGTCCCGGGGGATGGGGTCCCCGGGGAAGAAATCGGCCTGGGGGGGCCATGTGGCCCCCCTCTCTGTTTATTGTAAAAAAAATTTAAATGGGTCAGGGGAAGGGGGGCCACACAGCCCCGTTCCTAAAATGAAAAAAAAGTTAAAACGAAGCCAGCACCTCGCCGGAAGTCCCGCCAACTTTCTCCACTACTCTGCAAATGCGCCTCCTGGCACACTCTTGGTTGGGGAATGAAGTCACCTACGCTCCAGAGGGTCCTTAGAGGCCAACTAGCCCACTTGTTACCTCCAGTGAGCCCCACACAGTGGGATTGCTGAGAGGTGGTCAGAGGCCACAGCCCTTTTTCCACCACTCTACAAACCAGCCTCTCGGTGCACTGCTGTTGGGGCGATGAGGTCCTTTTGTATATTCAGTTAATTGGGGACAAGAAACTCCAAGATGGCTACTGCATGTGTAAACTAGGAACACAGTAGCCCTTCTTCTATGTTTGTTCAAGCATTGGAGTCTTTTCTCTCTGCCGTTAACATCCGTGTATTTAAGACAATAATTTTAAATGGGACTCTGACATTGAAAAAGGTTGTGAAGACCGAAACCGGTTTGTCAGTATGGTGGAATAAAGCTCTTCAAAAAATTACTGGCTCGGAGTGCATTGCCTGCTTTAGAAGGCTAAGGCGTTTTGGTTTGAGTATTTTCACGGATCGTCACCGTGTGGTATTTGCACCCGGAAACAAGTGAGCGGCGGCGTGTGGCGAAAACTGGCAGAAAAAAAAAAAAAATATATATATATATATATATATATATATATATATATATATATAAATTCACTGAAAAAACCATAGGTTTCACACATGTTATAGTTAGCGGAAATTTTACTGATAAAAAACCAATGAAATTCCCCCGTTATAGTTAGTGCAGGCAACTATAACTCACGCGACCGCAATCCTCTGCTGATGCTAATACTGTATTTAGACACTTATTTGCCCATGTCTTCTTCCATACATTTTTAGCTATACATATATTACAAATATTTTTTTTTCATAAAGACACATATGTCATCAGCAGAAGATTGCGGTCGCGTGAGTTATAGTTGCCTGCACTAACTATAACGGGGGAATTTCATTGGTTTTTTATCAGTAAAATTTCCGCTAACTATAACATGTGTGAAACCTATGGTTTTTTCAGTGAATTTGCAAGGTTTTTTAAATGCTAATTCCTAACTATAACGTGTGTGAAACCTATGGTTTTTTCAGTGAATTTGTACGGTTTTTTAAATGCTAAGTTACTTTACGCCATTCGTGGCGTGCGCGCCCACTTAACGCAGTTCGTTCCGTGCGCGCACGGTGTGCTTCGCGCACCGTGCGCGCACAGTGAGCACGCGGTGCGCTTCGCGCACCGCGCGCCCACTTTACGCAGTTAGTGCCGTGCACGCACGGTGGGCACGCGGTGCGCTACGCACACCGCGTGCCCACGTTACGCTAGATGGGCCATGTACGCACGATGCGCTTCGCGCACCGTGCGCACATGGAGGACATATGATGCACTTCGTTTTGAAAGGTAATATTTTAATTTTTCGTATATGTTATAAGCCATGCACAAATGGTGCCCTTCGGGCACCATTTGCACACGGGGTGGAGAGAGTGTGGATAATTTTTTTTTTTATTATTTTTTTTTTTAATATTTTAGTTTAACTCATCTTTAATAAGCCATGAACAAATGGTGGCCTTCGGGCACCAATTGCACACGGGGTGGGGAGAGTGTGGATAATTTTTTTGTATTTATAAATGTTTTACCATACGCGTACGGTAAGCGTAATCGGCGAAATTAGCGAAAAAATAAAAATTCCGTTTTTGGCCTTGGGGGATCTTTGGGGACTCCCTCAACATTGCTATGTGTGTGGGAGCTGTCTAAACAGCCCCTTTACATGTTTTTGTGCTTTAGATTTTAAACATCACTCTCAGTGCGAGAGAGAAAATGGCGGCCGCCGCTTCCTGGTTTCGGCCGATTCGAATGTTTACTAAGATCTGAGAGCCAATCAGAATCGCGCTCGCGCACGCCACCGTACGCGTACGGTAAGCGTACCGTAAGCGCACCGTAAGCTGGCTCAGATATATATATTGTTTTAAAGGCTATTTTCTCAGAATCTACTGAACAGATTTACACCAAACCTACAAAAGGCACTTCCTTGACCTGAGGACTACCTCTCTGCCAAATTTCTAGTAATTCTGTTCAGCCGTTCGGGCTGTAGCCCTGTCTAAAGGTCCTATGGAAAAATGCAAGGGAAAAACGCGTTTTGGGACCCCCCTTTTATCTCAGCCCCCGCTTGACGAATCCCCCCGAGACTTTCAGGGAAGGAGCGGAGCGTAGCGCCCCACCTATTTTGAAAAATTCGCGAGGATTCGTCGACCGGCGCCAAAGTTATTCAAAATAGAATGTTGCGGATTTCCTATGGAAACGTGGTCCTAACTATAACTACCTACTGGCGACCGCCAGTAGGTAATATATATATATGTGTATATATACATATCAAAAACCATCACTGAGAGATACACACATAAGACATCAATAAAAATCAAATCTTCTTAGTTCATTTTTTTTTGTTGTTATTTATTTTTCTAAAGCAGTCAAAACATAGCCGCAGTCTGTACAAAGCCAACACGTGTTTCGCGCTCCACTGCGCTTCTTCAGGGCTTTTATAGTCTCTTGATTTTGCTATTCTTTTTTCATCTTCTAAAGTTAGCACTTGTACTTCCACAAAAAGAATTCTTATAACGATTTTAATCTCCAAGTTCTAAGTTCATCATTATCAGTATTTCTTAATTTATTAAGTTCCCCTTGATAAGGTCTCCATTCAGGCTGGAAGCCTTCCCGTCCTTCTCCTTCTGAATCCTATATATATAGAGAGCAAATCCTGGATCATCACCAACTTCCTACGGCGCACAAACACAGGTACGGACCACTTCAAGGGACGTTTTGGAACTGCAGTGCTTCATTTAAATTGCATATACATAGCAACCAGTCAGCCAGTGCCTCAGCATGACGCGTTTCGACCGAAACAAATCGGTCTTGTTCACATAACGTGGTACTAAAAGACATGCATTTAAATAGTGAAAGTAATTAAGGAAAACACACCTATTGACAATTAGACTCAAGTTACGTGGCAAATAGACATGAAAGACAGACTCTTAAAAGAACAATGAGTAAAAGCATAAGATAATGTGGAATAAATATCTAAAATATCTCAAGGAGATATATAAAAACATTCTCAATTAATTGAATTAAAATGATATAAATTCAACAACCATATTAAAACAAGGGAAAATGGTGCCTTTACAAATAAATACAGGGTGCAATATAATGTTCATCACATATAACGATGATAGGCATGAATAAACTTCCCTCAAGGCAATGATGTGCAAAAATACAACTGTAAACTTCCACTCATGTGCAAATTAGAGTCAAAATTAGATTGTCTAGAGTCACAAACTCTCTCAAGTTTATGCATTGGTGGGTGAGAAAGTGCAAATAGTGCAAGTGCATAAAAATCTAAAAAACAATACTATTACAGTTAAGAAATGCCCCCGGAGCCCTGGGGAAGCCCATAAATATAGCAAAATCAATGGCACACAGCTTCGATGTTGGGCAAGTGCCCTATGTGACAAATACATAAATTGTAAACAGTGTGGCACAAAAAACATGTGTGTCTGAAATAGTTCATTCAAAAAGCAAGATATCAATTGATTTAAAAAGATATGGAATACATTCTTACAAAAATATGGAATAAAAATATATATAAATCCAAAATTGTATATCTAGGGAGGCGAAGGTTCCACAAACCCTTCCAATGTCATGCTGAAATCTGATTGGCTTCCAGCACTTCAACCAGGAAGTGTTGGCAGCGGTCTTGGGACTCAGCTTCAACCGAGTCCCTGAAAAAACATTAAAACCTAAAGAAGAGGGGCAGTGTAGGAGAACCCTAACCCCTTAGTTCTAGTGCTGGGGTCCCAGAGAGACCCTGCCAGGGTAAAAAAGCATTTTTCAACATTTTTTTGCCAAAATCTCGACGGACCAGTGAATCCAGGGAAAACAGTTTTTTAAACAAGCATGGGCTACTGCGCTTGTTTACATCATATCCCCTGGGTGGGCCAGGACTCGGCAACATGCAGGCATTAAATAAATAAAAGGAGGGGCTCATTGGACCCCACCTCCTAGGGCTGATGGAAGCCCGGGGGACCTCCACCTCCCCGGAGCCTGTATTTAACAACAGAGGGGGGGGGGGCTCACGGACTCTTTGAGTCCCAGAAGCACCACCTCCTCAGGGCCTTTTTTATTATAATGGAGGGGGCTGCTCGTAGTCCCCTCCTGGGCTTTTAGAAGCACAGGATGCCTAGGTGGCCATCACATCCCCAATGCCCATACAATGAATAATACTGGGAGGGTGGCCACACAGCCCCTCTGCCGGGCCATATAGGGCCCGGGGACCACCACCTACCCGGGTCCAGCCCATCAACACAGAAGGAGGATGGCCATGCAGACCCCCACCTGGACTCATTAAAGACCCAGGAAACATGGCCGGACCCATTGAATTGTGGATGGCCCTGGGGGCCCAGGAACAAGGGCCACGAGGTCCCCCTCCCCCATTAAATTTCAGCAGGGCCAATAGGGATGGGGTTCTCGGGGCCAAAATCGGCACAGGAAGGGAGGCCAGAAGCCTCCCTACCACATTAAGCTGTGGCTAGGCCCTGAGAGATGGGTTCATCAGTACCGTTCTGGCACTGATGCTCATTTCACAGAAATGAAACCTCAACAGGAAGCACTTACCAATATAAACATAGCAGGTGCCCTCGTGGTAGCTCTCCTTCTGGAAAGGACATATGATTCTAACTCCTGGGCTTGGCAAAGGCAAAGCAAGTGTGTTTCTCTGCAATTCCATATTGAAAAATGACCCAAAATTCTTCATGGAGGTGACTGAATCGTTGATCTACTGGAGCACAATCTTATGTGACTGTGACAAGTGGGTTCTTTCTTGTCCTCTCCTGGTGCGAGCAAAGCCCATGGTTTTCCCTTTAAATGTTAGGAGTATGCAAATGTGGAAGTAATTTGGAAGCTTCGCCCGTTTGGCCCCGCCCACCTTAGAAGTATTCAACGGTCTTCCTGCCTTTGGTCAGGATGATGGATAGCTTTGCAAGTGACCTCCCCAGCGCGTTATCCGCTGATTTTGGTGAGGAGTTCTTGTTGCAGAGGAATATAAGGGCATCTCCAATAAACAAAGCACTTACTTAATATAGTTAAGAGGAAGGACTCTTGTTTGGTGGAGATTTTTGTCTTTGAAGTCTTGTTGTCTTCTCTATAGGAGGATTTCTGTTATCACATATTTCTGGATAAAGACGCACCATGAACAATCACATTGCCAAAACGCACACAAGGTCACTGGTGACATTTCCTTTGCTCCATTACATAGCTGTAGTGCAG
This sequence comes from Triturus cristatus, assembly GCF_964204655.1. NCBI lineage: Eukaryota > Metazoa > Chordata > Amphibia > Caudata > Salamandridae > Triturus > Triturus cristatus. Next base: position 1,389,526,699 of record NC_140591.1, on the reverse strand, counting down.
AATAAATTCTAGACATTTACCCAAGGAGGTAGCACTTAGTAATTAACCATTAGAAAGAACTCCAGTTGGGTAGATTATTTTAGCAAAACTGTGGACTCTTGTTGGATAAAAGGGCAGGTGCAATTCCTTTGTGGCCGAGTCATTCACACAGCTACTGACAAACCCATCCAGACACTCAAATACCCACTCACAGGTGCACTCAGATACTCACGCAGACACCCACTTGCAGTCTCAAACAGCCACCCACAGACCCATTCAGACACTCATGCAACCACTTACAGACCAACTCAGATATGCACTTCAACTTACTGTTTCATGGTCTTATGCTGATGAAGCGCGATATTGCCAGGGCATGGAAGGATACCTCCCCGCCATAGGTCGAGGTCTTGAAGAGGGGACTTGGTTTCTCTATGGAATTGGAGATACCTGTTTTCAAGGCGAGGGCGTGCCCTCAGAAACATCCCAAAATATGGAAGAGGTGGGCGTACTACCGGGGATTTTATCTGGAGCCCATCCCTCCTACATCAATTATTGGGGAATTGTCGTGCGGACAGGATCGAGAGAGGGATAATACTATAACTATGCATATCTTCAACTTGGGTGGCTGGGAACTACATGTTTTAGACTTTACATTGGGGTTATGGCAAAGCTGTTCGTTGTTTGGTTTTTGCCCAGATATACTTAATTTTTAAACAGTATTATTTTCATTCTGAAAATGTTGGCAATAATACAACTACTATGTCTTCTGCAATATTAGTAACCCTGGATGTACCAGAGCCGATTTGGCTGTCAATAATAAAATTGTGTTGTGAAAAAAAGACATGTACATCCACTCATAAACCCACTCAGACACTCATGCACCCACTCACAGACCCATAGAAATTCACTGAAAAAAACAAAAGTTACAGGGACGTTATAGTTTGGCTCACATTTCACTCATACAAAGCCAGTGAAATTCAGCAGTTATAGTTAGCAGAGTTAACTACAACCTGCACCCCCGCAATGCACTGCTTATGACCTTACATATTACATCACTCATGACATGGCTGGACAGAAGCGTAATGGTACCAAAGTATGGCTGCAGAGCAACGTCTCTTCCAAGGAAAACGTAGGCATACTTGTTCTTGGTAATCTATTGGACCTATCTACAAGGAGGTGAATAGTCGTAATTTTCTGTATGAGGGCACTTACTAAGATATATGCAGATTCAAGAAAAAGTGTGCATGCTTTTAATGACAGAGCAGTAGTCATTGAATACAGAAATACCTGTATTTATATACGCTCAATATCAAAATATATAGGCCATTGCTACCTAAATAGGCACAATATTATATAATATATCTGTCTCTTCTTAATTCTGCTTTATTTAGGGTAAAACTTTACATCAGAGCTCCATTATAAATGTCATTGATCATATGGCCCTCCTACTGCGCAATCTGCTGAGACATTGCACAGTGCTAATAATAGGTACCAACCACTTCTGCAGCACTTGTTAAAGGTTGTGTGATCAGGTCTTAAAAAAGCAAAACAGTGATGCATGCTGTGCCGCTACAGCTTTCAGCAAAGTAACATTATACAGAAATACTGTTTTCTGGCTTTATTTTGTCGTTAGATAATGGACTCTTTTATCAACATAGGTAATGAATATGGGAATAAATTAAAACCTATAGAAGCTCTTTATTGTTTGCTTCGAGCGTAGCCATAACATGAATAACTTTAACATTAATAGCAATAACAATAGAAATCTATGATAATAAAACAATAAAACAAAAGCATCTATCCAGTAACTAAAATGGCTTCATTTATCCTTCTCCAAAGTTAGCCACACAGTCCATATGAAGAATGCAACCGATAAAAAGATCAAGACCTTATCTTATATATCATATAATGCTAAGGCGTTGGGGTAAAATCTTTTGCCATATTTCTTAAATAATGGGAGGTGCTACTTCCACCTTATCCCCAGGGTTTTGGTGCAAGAAAAGTCATAAAGTGCAATGTGGTGTATTTGGCTCAAAGGCTGCAATTGCAGAAATGTCACAAATTACAAGTTATTTATCCCACTTTGCTTGATAAGCTCCAGGGGCGAGGGACCAAGTGTCTAATTGAGCTTGTGATTGTCGTGATGCAGTGGAGTTTACCAGCTCTAGTTACACACATACACACAACTCTCATTTGGGTCCATATACATTCATACATTCAATGAGCTAGCAAATATCCGATGGTCATCAATTTTGTTTTACCTTAGAGAACCCATTACACCAGCACTCTTACATTACACCAGTACTCTTACCATCCTGTCTCCTTAGTAAAATGTACTTTTGTCAATAGATCTAGTTGTAGATTAGAATAGGGAGGAAATAATAATACATTTAGCCTTTAATTTAAAGAACCACAGACTCTGTAGGAGTTTTAAAGATGTATCTGAATTAATAATTTTGTGAGTCAAATCAGAATAAACGTAGATACATCAAAGTTCTCTATCAGGAAACAATCGTACAGTTAGCTTATGATCAATTCACATTAAATACATTCTCGCAATGACAGTACCTGAGGAGAGCGAATACGGAGCATAACCCCACAGATCTATATTTACCTAGAATGGTGTGAGGACCTAGACATCAGAGTCTCAAGGATTCAGGACAGGTTCAGGACCGGAAAAGTGACCTTGATGAATACAGGCCCCAGCTAGGCCCGCAGGACACAAGGGTTCGCTCTCCTGTAAAGGAATCTATAAGGAAGTTGGCACGGAAACTGCAAAGTACAAAGACAGAGTATATTAACCCTTAAGGGTGGTCCTACAATCCATACAATACCCTTCAGTATTGCATAGAGTAGCACAAAGAACTTGCGTACACGGTCCCCTTTTATACACAACAGAGGGGCTCATAAGTGGGAGGATACAACATGAGGCGAAGAATGTTACCTTTTATGGACATTTTCAATACAAGATCAATATGTGGGCGGAGCTGACATACTCCTTAAGCCCGCGAAAACATGGTCAAGCAAAGACTAACTGATAACAGATGTGGTCAAGTCTGGGCATGCGCCAGACAGACAAAGGAACTATTTATAGACTGTTACTAGGCAGATTGCAAGAGCAACTAACACAAAGATAGGACTCTCCTCGTGTTGCACACGTGGAGACATGACAATACAAAATGGAGTCCAAACTTTAGTCAACATAACGAAAGAGACATGTGTAAGGCAGGAGAATTCATGTCTTTAGTAAATGCTTAATCACATCGTAGTTGCAATTTACAACAGACGACCCTTTCAGCATTTACTGAAGACATCCGGTTTGTTAGGATAATCATCGTATATATCAATTATCATCATCTCTTCTACTTCCTTAGCTAAACGTTTCTGATAAGTGACATTGGCAATAGCTTTCTTATCTGGGATACAGAATGATACACATAAGGAACAGAGCAAGGGACCACATTGAACACAGATGCAACAAGAAAACAGAACTGCTATAATTATACAGAGACCAGTTAAAACCTTCCAACCCCAAGCAGTGATCAATGCCCAGAACCATCCAGAAAAGGACCAAGTGCCGTTTTCTGTATGGATTTCAGCTGCAATTTTATGCAACCTGTTAATTGCATTATAGACTGACGGTGTGTGGTCAGGAATAAACACACAGCAACTACTTCCGATAATTTTACAAGCTCCACCTCGATCAGCTAACATAACATCTAACACCATACGATTCTGTAATGCAACAATTCTGGTAATCTGTAATTCTTCCGTAAGATTCCCAAGAGCAGCAGCGGTTTGGTTTGTCACAGCCTCTACCACTCTTGTTAATCTTCGAACTTTCCTACTATTTAGGGCAGCTCCAACGAAGAAAAACAATCCTAAATTGAAGTCAATATACTGCTGCAAACTGGTGTCAGTCTGGTCCACGTCATCAATTGATAGAGTACGTTTATACCTATTTACAGTCACATTATTTAACAACTTTAAATCCTTATGATAGGATGCAGGTGCCAGAAATACAGGAGGCAACAAAAATGATACATAACATACTCCGGACCAACCGGCTGGCAAACGGTAATAACCTTTATTTCCGCATACAAAGTACGTATTATGGGATGCTAAGAAGGTACTGTTATTCAACCCATCGATGTTTAATATGGTAATACAATCGCTAACACCAACAGGAATATAACCCACACTTTGGACACACAGGTCCGCTTGAGCTTGTGCCACTTGAATCACAAATTTGTCTTTTCCCACAGTGTCTCTGGTGTTCGTGAAAACATATGGAATCGATTCATTGTCTGGTCGATACTCTTCCCATTCCCAGATTGTCCCATTCGCTTGCGGATATCCGTCTTTATCCTGATGACATTCTTTATTGAGTCTGAAGAGTAATCGTCCCACTGTGGGTTTCCGAGTGGCAAAAAGCAAAGTGTACCATGCTCTACAAGAGCCATTATGAGAGAAAGGAAGAGGTATAAATGGCGTTCCTCCTTTCTTCTGATGAGCTGGCATCATCCCACATATCCAACAGTTCGTAGCATTTGTGGCAACGTGGGTATGATGCAACATCTGGATGAAAGTGTTATTCAAATAAGACTGACGATGCTTCAATTCTTGATACGGAAGGGTATAGAAGTAGTGTTCCGCAGGCACTGGAGTGGTCAACACAAGCAACTCTCGAGCAGGAGTCACATCCTCCACAAACCATGTGGTTATCCCAACAATAGCTACTGTGAGCATAAAACCTGTTGCACAAAGGATCTTCCTTTTCTCCATGTCAAAATAGAGAATCAATATCTTCCTGAAACTAAAAGGTTTGTCAGAACTCTTCCCCTTGGGCAGCGGTCGATTTCTTCACCAACGGGCCAAGACGGGTGTCGCTACACTAATGCAGGGCTGATCCCCCCCCTTGCCTCATTGGCTCTCCGTTTCACTAACCCAAGGGCCGTTCTGACAACATGTCCCGATACTGAAGGATTCACTTTCTTGGCCTCAGATGATATCGCCTTCCTCCAGGAGCCGCGTGGTCCGGAAAGAGCTCCTCAGCGTCGTTCGATTCCACAGCACGGCCTTTCTCTGTGGTCAGAATCTCTCGTTGATCGGTCAATACAGCAGGCTCCACCAATCCGGGCGGTACTTTGCGGCAGTGCAGGGAATGGATCCAATTCTTCCTGTTGGAAACTCGCACAGCCGTCCTTGTTGCCAGTAAGACTTGCTCAGGGCCAACCCATCTCGGCTCCAGGCTGTTCGTCCTGTCAAAAATTTTCAGCATGACATAGTCTCCAGGCCGGAGACTATATCCTTCGCCGGTGGACCGATCGGGGAGCGCCTCCCGGACCTGTTGATGAATGGAAACCAAGTTATCCGTTAGCTGTGCCAGATAATCATTCATCATTACACAAGGTACATCATACACAGTCTTAGGTTTTGGTGGACCCCAAATATTCATTGGACGTCCAAAGACAATCTCGTACGGTGTAAGACCGATTCGAGAGTGCGGTACCGACCTAATTGACAACAACGCCAGCGGTAAAGCATCTGGCCAAGTCAAAGACGTCGAAGCTTGAATTTTAGCGATCTTGAGCTTCAGTGTAGCATTATACTTCTCGACTAGTCCTGCAGATTGAGGGTGGAATACCGCGTGGAACTTCTGGGTGATGCCTAGACCCTTCAAAACATACTTTATAACATCCGCTATAAAGTGGGGTCCGTTATCACTCCACAGAAGTCTACAAACGCCATATCGAGGGAAGAACTCCTTCAACAGCATCTTAGCGGTAGTCATTGCAGTATTGTCCTTCGTAGGGTATGCCTCAACCCATTTGCTAAAGGCACACACCACTACTAGAACATACTTCAAATTGTTACAACGCTCGAGCTGGATGTAATCCATCTGCAAAACCTCAAAGGGTGCAGTAGGTGTTACAAACCCTCCTGCTGGGGTCCGAGTACCCTTTCCTGGGTTGTACCGCAGGCAAATCATACAGGTCTGCACCACCCTCTTTGCCGTGCTAGCAATCTCTGGATGCTCCCAGACTTGGGTAAGCAATTTTACAATTGCGGAAGCTCCAACATGTGCTAGCCCATGTGCCATCTGAACCATAGGTTGTACAAAAGCCGTGGGTAATTTCCATCTATCCATCTGCTTATTTCTCCAGCAACCCTCATCATCCAGTTCTCCCTCACTGGACCATTGCTCCCGTTCTTTGTCAGAAGCGGTCCTCTGTATTTCTCGCACTTCTTCCTTCGCATCATGCCATCTTTCTACTTGTGACTTCACTACATACATGGCAGTAGCACCGGGCTGCATCGCAGTCTCCCGTGCCACCCGGTCTGCTAACGCATTCCCTTCTCCAATTTTATCGACTACCTTCCTATGGGCGCTACATTTAACAATGGCAATTTTCTTCGGATATGTCAATGCAGTTAAAAGATTATGAAATAACTCCCCATGCATTATTTGTACTCCATGTGACGTTAAGAACCCTCTTTCCTTCCAGAGCAGGCCGAAATCGTGCGCTACTCCGAAGGCATAGCGGCTATCTGTATAAACATTCACACACAATCCTGTACTGAGCTCACATGCTCGTGTTAATGCTATCAGTTCCGCTGCTTGAGCTGATTTCTGTGGTATGCGTGCTGTCTCCACTATTGTTTGCAATGTGGTAATCGCATACGCTGCTGAAGTCGTACCATCTGGTAGCTTCAGGCATGACCCGTCCACCCACAGTTCTCCATCTACATCTGAAAAGGGCGTATCCTGGAGATCAATTCGACCCTTTGTTTGTTCCTCGGTCACAAGGATACAATCATGTGCTTCTCGTGCCTCAGACCGAGTCTCGGGGTATGGCAACAATGTTGCAGGATTTAACGTCACGCACCTCTTTAACGTAATATGAGGAGCCAAAAGCGTCAGCTCATATCCCGTTAAACGGGCACTGGTCAAATGCTGCGTCTTTGTCTGATTAAGCAGGGCATCAAAAGCATGGGGGACTAATACCAACAGCTTATGAGATAACACAATTCCCTCGCTCTGGCGTATTGACACAGCTGTTGCCGCAACCGAGCGAAAACAACCAGGCAATGCTCGGGCAACAGGATCAAGTACAGCCGAAAAATATGCACAAGGGCGCTGCTTGTCGCCGTGCATCTGCACTAAAACCGATAATGCACATCCATCTTTCTCATGCACATACAGCGAAAAAGGCTTGGTATAATCAGGAGTCCCTAACACTGGTGCCGAACAGAGGGCCTGTCGCAGTTTCTGAAAGGCAGTGTCACACTCATTCGTCCAAGGAAGCGGGATAGGTGTGTCTTTTGTCAAAAGGGCTAACAATGGCTTGGCTATGTGCGAAAACCCTAATATCCACTGCCTACAAAAAGAAACAAGCCCCAAAAAAGCGCGCACGTCCTTCTGTGTGGACGGCGTCGGCGTATCCAGAATCACTTGGACACGATCTGGTGTGAGTGCACGTCCCTCCTTAGACAAAAGGTGACCCAGATAAGTCACCTTTGGTCTACAGAATTGCAACTTTTTCCGAGAGACTTTGTGATTGTGGGATGCCAGAAAGGAAAGCAAAGACAACGTACTCGTTTCACACAACTCCGGGGTGTCGGCCGCCAGCAAGATGTCATCGACATATTGAATGAGGGCGACACCCTCGGGCAGAACAAAGGAGTCCAATTGTCTTTTCAAAGCTTGACTGTAAATGCTAGGGCTTTCCGTGTAGCCCTGAGGGATTCTACAAAATCGGTAAGACCTATTATTTAGAGTGAAACCAAAAAGGTATCGACTATCGGGATGAATGGGAATTGAAAAGAAGGCATTTTTCAAATCAATAACTGAAAACGTGGTCGCCGTAGGCGGGACCAAAGTAAGCAACGTCGTGATATCTGAAACCACTGGGTACTGGGGTATCACGATCTTGTTTACTTCTCTCAAATCAATGATAAACCGATAGACTTTGGCATCCGTATCCTTTTTCAGAATGGGTAGAATCGGGCTATTACAAACATTATAGGGAACTTCTTCCACTACTCCCACCTTAATCAAATCCTGCACAATCTGTATAAGAGCCTCTTCCCCCTCCTGCGAAATACGATACTGTGGAAGGCGTGGTAACACCGCCCCCTCCTGGACACTAATGTGAACAGGCGGAATCACCATCTGTCCCACATCAGTATCCGAGGTGGCCCATAGAGCACAAGGGAGGGTAGCTAACACAGCATCTTCTGTAACCACACACATCCGTTCAGACAGGGGGTAATTGTCATTCAATATCACCCGCACTCCAGCAGGAGAACAGCGGATCGTAGCTCTGAAGTGCTTCAGCATATCAAGGCCCATAATATTATCCGGCGTGTTCGGGGCTAGCAAAAACGGACAGGGTGCAGAAAAGGAATTGACCTGAAATGTGAGGGGCTGCGAAAGAGGGCTTCGGGAGAGTGTACCATCAAACCCTACCGATGTAACCATTAAGCCAGATGGGGGAGCCCTCGGAACCAATTGTTTAGACAGCGCACTACGAGTCGCTCCTGTATCCACTAGGAACTGATCAGTAGAGCCCAAAACCTCAGCTGATACGTAAGGACCCTTCTGATCAACCGGCACCTCAACTGATTCTAACCCCCATCCAACGCATTCCTATGCATGCTGAGAATCATGGTACCCAGAACGGTCAATCCCCGACACTTGATACTGGTTTTGTCGATCGAAAACATTAGACCTGTCTCGTTGCTGCCCGGCAGGGTCAAACCGAGCGTGATCATTAGAATTCCCTCTAAAATTCGAGAAGCCCCCTCTACCTCTCGGGCCACCCTGATTGTGTCCCTGACTGTGTCCCTGACGCGAAACATGCAACGCTGGGCAATCTCTGGCCCAGTGTCCCGATTGCTTACAATACGCACATTGATTCCTATTTAGATCAGATCGGCCCGAGGGAGGACCATAAAATCCTCCCCTACCTCTATTTACACCCCGTCGGGGCGGACCATATACTTGTGCTAACATCACCTTTGTTTTTAAATCCTTCGATTTCTTCTCCTCCTGCCCCTTCGCTTCTTGCTCCTGGCGCTCATAGTACTGAGCTATAGTCAGGAGGGCTGTCGGGGTCGCAGTGGACCAAGAACTTTCACTCGCTTTTAGGCGAGCTGCAATCGCCGGTAATAAATTCGCCACATATTTATCAGCAAAAAGGTGCCGACCCGTATCATCCGTAAGGGACTGACCACTAAAATCATGAAACGTCTCCTCAAAGCGCGTAAAGAAATCTGCAACTGATTCATCGGCTTTCTGCTTGCACGAGGCTAGCATATTCCAGTCAATCTTTTTAGGGGGAATGATTGTCTTCAACTTAGTCAGAATAGCAGCAGGGAGATCTAAGATAATCTGAGGTGGTTTCTGCGCGGGCTTTCTCTCCCTATCCTCATCCTCAAGCTCAGACCATCGAGCCTTAAAAGTGGCAGCATCATCCACCTTCCGCACAGATCGCCACATATCTGGTGGTAGAATAAGCCCAAAGAACAAATCTATATCTGCTAAGGTCATAATACAAGAATTCAAGGCCCCCTCGACTTCTTCGTAAAAGGCCGCTGGATTCTTGCGGGGATCAGGCAACGCATTCTTTAAGGCCATGACGTCAGCCCTGTGCCAGGGAGTATAAACCCAATTATACACAAAATATCCCTTAGCATCGGCGGAGGTAATATCCGAGCTAGTCCCCGTTCCTTTAGGAGGAACATACAAAGGCGCCGCCTCGCGCATTGGTTTAGCATGCACTAGATCGCTCTTATCTGATTGAGAGGTGGATGAATGGCCGCCTCCAGTACGCGAATCCGACCGCTTTTCCTCCTCAAGGTGTTGGCGTGCTTTCCTCTTTAAGATCTTTCGCCGCATCCCGCAACGCAAACAGTCGCCGAACCGCCTCCGGCGCCTTAGAGGGAGAGAAAACACCATTACGCAATGCTTTAGCATCTAATACCACATCGTCAGGTTCAAAGACACTGGAATATTTCCGAAAGGCAGCAATCACTTCATCAGAAAAGTGTCCCAAGAAATACAACCTTTCTCTATCCTGCCACGACTCCCAAGAATCCAACAACTCAGCAAGGGATAACTTGCCCTTACATGCACGATAGGAAAACTGTCGAAGCTCACCCATTCGCTCAGCCGATAACATGGACCGCGTGTCTACCTTACTCGAACCCGATCCAGAATCTTGTGGCCTCGGGGCAGACGCGCCAACATAAGGAGGCGGAGAACGATCTAATAAATAAAAATCATCGTCATGATTATTAAGGACAGGATAGAGTGGCTGACGAACAGCATATTGACCCGAGACTTGTAACCTGCTCTCTTTTTCTTGCTTCTCCGTCTGTTCTCTTTCCTCCCGACGCTTTGCTTCCTGCGCTCTCACATGATCATTCTTTCGTTGCTCTTTATCAAACAGCGCTTTCTCACGTTTCTCTCGCTCACGCACTTCCTTCACCCATAATCATACACATTCAAACATGTCTTGACGAGCACGCCGTTTACACATACACTGTTCCACATACTCAATCTTACGTATATCAAACGACCCATACAACGGCCACCGCAACTCAGGATCCTTTTTGGTATATTTCCTCCATACTGTGCTGTACATTATGGAGGAAAGACCATGCTTCACATACATATCCCTATTAGGAGTCCCCTCTGGGGGAGCTGGAGCAGATTCCTCGAGGTTTAACCGGTTTCCAAAGCAGCAGCACCACTTACGGAGTGCGCTAAAAGCAGGCATGCTCAAAAATAATGCAGAATATGCAGTATTATCAAAAAAATGGCACTTAAACGTTGTGCTGTTCAAAGTTACACAGTTCCGGAGAAATATCTCCACATTACCTGCCTATATGTGTTGCAACGCATATATTCTCACAATAATCAATACAAGATATGACCGGTCATCACAAATCAAACTCAAATAGCCAACCCAGGCTTCAAAAACTCGGAGCAAGTACCGTACGACGGTTCTTACCAATCAAGAGTCCAGATTCCAACTGCCAAGCTCCAAAATTCGCCCAAACGGCTGTCACGGCAGGACCGACAGAAGAGGTCTCAGTCGAGGACCGGCGCCACCCAGATGGTCAGGTTGGAAGGGAAGGAAGAAAAACCTCGGGATGCCAGGACTAAAATGCCTCTGGCAGTGATCACATCCCCGGCCAAATTCCTCACCTTCGTCGCGACCAATCCTTCGAGCATCCGAGTCGCCGATGAGCCCCACGTGACGGGCGCCAATTGATAAATACAGGCCCCAGCTAGGCCCGCAGGACACAAGGGTTCGCTCTCCTGTAAAGGAATCTATAAGGAAGTTGGCACGGAAACTGCAAAGTACAAAGACAGAGTTTATTAACCCTTAAGGGTGGTCCTACAATCCATACAATACCCTTCAGTATTGCATAGAGTAGCACAAAGAACTTGCGTACACGGTCCCCTTTTATACACAACAGAGGGGCTCATAAGTGGGAGGATACAACATGAGGCGAAGAATGTTACCTTTTATGGACATTTTCAATACAAGATCAATATGTGGGCGGAGCTGACATACTCCTTAAGCCCGCGAAAACATGGTCAAGCAAAGACTAACTGATAACAGATGTGGTCAAGTCTGGGCATGCGCCAGACAGACAAAGGAACTATTTATAGACTGTTACTAGGCAGATTGCAAGAGCAACTAACACAAAGATAGGACTCTCCTCGTGTTGCACACGTGGAGACATGACAATACAAAATGGAGTCCAAACTTTAGTCAACATAACGAAAGAGACATGTGTAAGGCAGGAGAATTCATGTCTTTAGTAAATGCTTAATCACATCGTAGTTGCAATTTACAACAACCTCTTCTAGTGTAACGCCAGCGTTACACCCCTCTCTGGTGCTACTCTCCCTGGCTCGGGCTCGTCCGGACCCCTTCCTAGATGTGCCTCCTCGGTTGTTCCGCGATTCTTCCCTAGTGTTGGATTCTTCAGTCACATTGCAGCAAAATCGAGCAGCATTTCAGCACAGCATCAGCATCTCGGCATCAAGTGTGACTAACTAACTAAACTTACCTCTGTTATACCAATTTGAGTGTATGATCCATCCCCAAATGTTTCAATTCCATGTACACCCCTCAATTTGATTGGGCCAAGCAGTGGGTGAGGGCATCACACCATACTAAGTGTAATAACTTTCTTTAGTTCTATTTTCTAATTCCCCGCCCCTTAATTTTAATACCCACAAGCTTTATTCCCACAAGCATTTAATGTGTGGATCGATAAATCTATAGTACAATGTTTCAGCTTCTTCCTTTCGTAGGTTCAAAAGTTGAACTTCGCATGTCCTTGCTGGGCACATGTTTTGGCAGCCATTCAATGACCTCATTTGTCTCAGAACAAGGATGTAGCACACATGCGTGTTTGTCGCAAAGGATAGGGACATTGGTCACCCTCCAAGGCCCAAATACGAGCTATAAATAAAGTCAGAGAGAAACATGTTAGGATACAAAATTAAATGAATTCACTGTATTCCACTTACTTCTACTCTATCCCATGTACTTAATATATCCTTTGCATTAATAGCTTAGTAAAACTTGCACAGGTTAGTTTCAGCACGGCATGTGCGTTAATTCGAGGGTTTTGAGAAGCCATGTTAAATGCTATTGCGCAGCTGCAAAGATTTCCCACCAAGCGACAGGAAACGTCATACTACGTAAATGTAGTAGACGCATGCGCAGAAAGGTTCGCGCGTTTTTGGTGGCCATTTTAAGGACACTCGAGGTACTGGTTAGTAAAAACATAGAAAAGCTTCCCTAGATACAATATGTAAAATGTGGTGCAACGTTAGTACTCACAAACATGTTGGTTATAATGTCACAGGTTATTCGAGAGAATTGCATACGAGCAAGTCTCTTTTTATACGAAACCTTGCTCCATCAGTCGGTGGGGTCCACTAGCACTTATTTTAGGGGACCAGCACTTATTTTTCCTGATAAGACATTTCTCAAGAGCAACAGTGAGACAAAACACATAAAGGCGAAAGAAGGAGGATTCATAAAAACTGTCACAAAGGGAGAAGCAGGAACTTGTACAAGTGAGATAAAGGGGAAGGGGTGGTAGGAAGAGCCATGTGCTTGATTCAAAGTTACACAGCCTTGGTAATTGGCACGCTGACCTATAGTAATGCCAGACTCTGGGTTCTGAGCAGAGCTTTGGGCACCGGCACTCATTCATTTACAAATTAAGTGCTGGAGGAAAGCAAGCCTACGTTTTATATATAATGTGTGTTGTGCCTCTAGCTGCAACTAGTCTCACTGAGAAAACATTTTGATAGCCATGTAGTTAGAGGTTAGAGAGCCAGTCTTGGTAGTGTTGACTATGCTGCTGAGCTTGTATGACTAGTATACCCTCTTGCTCATTCTGACAGTATAAGAGCCCACTGAAGTAGGATTACTCCGTACATATCAGTCCCTTCTGGGGAGACTCTTTCTAACAGCCATTTTAAATATGAGCTAGCAAGATGGTTCCTGTGGTCATATTCAGCACAGTATACTAAACAAAATGCAATTGTATCTGGAAGCATTTTAATATCCCACTCCAAGTATAGGGGAACCTGGGACATATTAGGACCCTGCTTTGGCAAAGAGCTTATAAAAGTGTTCTCTATTATATGTAATTCTTTTCCCACTGACCAGGTGCGCCCCCAGCACTGGGGCGGAATCTAGGCCCACCATAGTAGATGCAACGGGATCACATAAGCAACGGCGCCCCCGGTCCACCCCCAGCCCCCCATCCCTGCTGCGTGTTCTAACACGGTCTGTCACGGCGCACATCCCCTAGCACACACTTCGATGATAGTGGTTTCCCTTCCCTAGTTCTTTCTCAGTTATATAATTGTTTTAAAAGGAAAAAATAAAAAAAACGAGACCCAAGTCACCTTGTGTTGTCACCGCTGCCCCCCTGACGCGGCCGGCCCCTCATGGGGTTGTAGGCGGCTTGCTGTGTATTTTGCCTCCCCCCACATACCACCTAGCACTGGTACTTTGGCCCTGCCGGCCCGAAGGGATGTAGGCCGTGGATGAGCTGTATGGACTACAATAACAATAAAGATCTTGTTTGTTAAAAAAAAAAATGTAATTCTTGTCCAATAATCTATCTCCAAATCTCTGTACCTTGCTTTGCTGCTGCAACCGTTTTGTGCCCATATACCAACAATGGGCATGATTTACAAAGGTAAACTTAGGAAAAAAAAGTCTAACTTTAGACCAAAAGTCTAAATTTATGACTTTTAGGTATTCACAAAGGGACTTACAAGTAATATCTTTACGACTGCAGAGTTTCTGTGCTCGAGGTGGAATCTATGCTATCAGGGCAGAACATTAACAATTGGGTGGAAACTCCACACTCAGCGCGGAGTTAGTGTAATTTCATTCTGACACACCTGTGTCAGTGCCTACCGTCCCCCACCGAGCTCCAACGCAAAGTCGCTAGACCAACAGCCAATACCAATCTGGTTGCATACATAAACTCAGAGCTGCCACACACAAACCCATTTAGACCTTTCAACATGTCGCTAAATGTGTTTGTCCGTTTGTCCCTTGTCATGCGACAGAATGATTTAAGGAGGAGAGCGGAGATCAGTGGCGGTAGGTGGTATTTAAAAACAGTGAGGCGCTACATATATTTACATTACATACATTACAAAACTACATCAAACTACATTACAATATCGAATCAAAAGAGAGAAAAATAAAGTTTCAACTATCTTATTCTGCAGCATGTCCTTGATGCAGTTCAGTACCGGACTCCAGACTCCCCCGAGCACGAGGCGACGTCACAAAGTCTACTACCTTATCCAATCCAGATGCTGCTCTCATGCAGCATGAGTGAAGCATCTGGATTGGCTGGAGCAGGCTGAATTTGTGCTCTGAAAGGCACTGGAGCCCTGTGCCTGCTCTCCAACAGCTGGGTTGGAGAGTATGAATTGTGCATGTCTGGCCGTAGGAAGGTAGCAGGACAAACCAAAATGCACACAAATATTTCTTATTTTCCTCCTCAGATAATACAGCATATGAGCTCTCCCCTCATCTTCTTACACCCTACATATGTGCAAACAATGTCTAATAGTGTAGGTACAATAGGCCACACATACATGCACGAGCCATCAAGGAGCACACTTTTGGTTTACTAAAGTCGAGATTCAGATGTCTTGACCGTAGAGGGGGAGTTCTGCTGCATCGACTGAAGTTGTGTGCAAGATAATAGTAGCCTGTTGTGTCTTGCACAACATAGCAGTAAATCATGGCTTACACATACCTCTGGACCCTCACCTAGATCGGAACCCAGGGAACGGGCCATTGTACGAAACAGAGGTCAGGGCATGGCATGCAGGTGCATGACCAGGTGGTTGACACTTTTTTCTCGTGAGCAACTGGTTGTGTTACAGCCTTAATGTGGCTTCACATTCTGTTGTCAATGATGATTGGTGGACATTTAACCCTCTGTCCGTAAATTCAATCCTGAGACTACTCCGTAAGCCATACATAATGTATGTAAACAACAGCTGTTGTCAAGAGTCAAAAGATTGTCTATGCAACACCTTTTGTGCACATGTCAGTGATTAGTGTGGACAACGTCTCGAAGGACTCCATTGCCTTAGTGTCGTGCTGCGCTGCCCGCAGCAGCACTTCCAACTCCACCTGCAGCCTCCTGTGCGAGACCCGCCTGTCGACCTCCGTTAGCTGGCGAAGGTGGCCCTTGAGGTCATTTTAAAGGAGAGATCCACAAGGCAAACGCGCTTCGCATTCCATCACGGACCCCGCCAGGCCTACCTTGATTTTCCCCGCTTGTCCTTACCTGCATTCTTGATCCACGCCGGAGAATAGAGACGTTTTTGCCATTTTTCTCCTGGCGTTCTCAGAGCTCTGTTTCTTCCGGGTTGCTGTTTCTTCTTCCGGGGCATAGTTCAGCCTTGGAGTTGCCCTTGTCGGACAGCCACATTGTTTCTCTCGGGGAAGCAGCATTTTCTTACGCTGTGAATTCCGGTACCTGCCTATTTGAAAACAAAGGAGGTATTTAAAGAATCATAGTTCTTGGCTAAGGTAGGATACATGTTATTTAAGTATCCAGTGGCAATCTTTTACTTATCTGATTCTATGCTCCTTCACTTGTTGTGGAGTGTGCTTTCAGCTCTGAACTTGTCTCATCCCGCGATTGCTTCACATCTCTCACTGCAATACAAAAAGAGATTGTTTTTTAACCACTTCTACCTCAATGTAATTACGCATTTCGACCCTGCACCTTTTTTGTGCCGTACGTTTTTTTCCCTTTCTTTAGTCTCCTGACTAGGAAAATACGTTTTATGGTTTTACCCTAGTTTTCAGGTGATATATATAATTTTTCACGGGTCTGTTGAGTTCCAATGGTGTTTTTCGTTAAGGTTGGTATGTTTCACACTTATGATTGTTTACAACTTTAAATTCTGCAGTCCTTATGAATAATAAGTGTATGTTAATTTTCTAGAGATATTGTGTGAGTCTCACGCTCTAGTTGTTTGATATCTCCTACATGCAACTGATAGAACATTCAACAGGTAGAACACTAGAATAGCCAGATATCTATACAGCAGACTCCTAGTTCTAAAAGATTATACTTACCTTTGTGTCTTTTCCATTAGGAAACTTGGTAACACCGCACCGGACAGACCAGTGGACTCTACTCCTGCTCCCTTTCCTTGTTTTGTTACCCCTTTTTCCCCACCTTCCCTCTTTGGCTTTGACTTTGTTGGGCAGAGGAGGTGGGTGAGGGAAGTTGGGACCTAGCATCTGTTCCATCCAGTTCGCCCCTGCGGAAAACCCAAGTGAGCCCCACACTTAGGGGATTAACTACCACTCAATGTGTGAGACCTCCGTGGACAGTATTACAATAGGAATTTAATGTTGGTCTCAAATGAAATGAAATTAATTAAATGAAATGAAATGTCTGTGAAACAGCAGTTGTGGTGCTGACATAGTGAGGCTAGAAATGTTCAACACTTTGTTGCCCATGCTCTACTGTTTACCAATGTTGTATCATGATGGCTAGCAACAAAGTAACCTTACAACACACTCCTTCAATTTCCGTGTTGCATATGTGTTGTCCACGCGTGATATGCCACTACAAGCCAGCTTTTTTTTCTTTACATTTGTAGTCCTGTTTTACTTTGGATTAAACAAGATTACAAGTAACAGAACTCAAAGAAAAAACCTGGACGGACTGGAGCAGCAAATAACACATGGATCTGGGAAACTTGGCACGGCTGTATGCTCAGAAACAGACTCCTTCATGTATCTAACAAATAACTATGGGTCAGATTTAAAAAACTAGGGATTTTGTATTGTGTGTAATGCTGAATGTATCACACATGCAGGTCTAAAGTCCGCCTATTATCATTTATCAATGCCTCATGAAAACTTTCAGGTACCATGTGAGATATTTGTCAAGGAGTGGCTGGCACAGTCTGAGCTGTTATTGTTGTACTAACACATGCTCCCAGCGCTTACAGCACTTCTTGGGCCGCTGCAGGTAAACACACACTGCACTGCAGCACGCAGCAAGGTCTCTCCAAATTTGGTTGCAAGCTGCATTGCTCAGCTGTTCCTCGGGTCCCCCATAAAGCTGAGGGTACTTATCAAGAACCCCCTCAGTAGGTATGTTCAATTCAGTTTCACTGAAAGGGTGTGCCTTGTCCTCATGTCCCTGAACCATGTTGGGGGCAGGTGAGGTAAACAGAGCAGCAATATGGCAGAGGATCTTGCCTTGAGGTGAGGATGGCTCAAAATGACCATAAAATGACTGCCTGCAACTTCCTGTATTGAACTTCCTGCTTTTTTCTGTTCCTATTTGTAATTTTCTGTAAAAGATTGCTTGGATCCAGCTGGAACATCTAGGTAGCTGTACTAACTATGCCCATGTGATCACCAGTGTACAGCACAAAAAAAGCAGTCTTGATTAGGGGTGGGCGGTAAACTCTGCTCCTCATGCAGAGTTCGCTGAGTTTTGCCCAGTTTTGGAAAAACTCAGCCAACCTCCGTGTGGCAGACGTTTTTCTTGCGTTCGGCTCCCCAACGTTGAGTTGGCGAGTGTGAGCGAGAAAATTTAGCACTACACAGCCGCCTAGTGAGATTTCTCAACGCTGCATCTCACGTTGAGGAAGCTGCCGCTCGAGTAGAATATCCACTCGAGTGGCCAAAAGAAGCAGCACCCTCTGGCACGCGGCTTGGTGGCGTTCACGCTGATTTTACTGTGCAGGACAAGTCATACCAAACTCCACCGCTGGCTGAACTCTGAAGAATTTCTCAGAGTTTTTAGATAACTCCACTGAATTCCACGGAGTGAAACTTCACGAGTTACCCCCACTCTAGTCTTGACATGCTAAATATGGAACTTGCCATGTAGAATATTCTGATGTTGTCAAGAGATATTCCAATATTTAGAATTCCATCTTTGCAAAGGTCATATCCTTGTTTGTACATGTAAACCCAATTTGGCATGTATGTTGTGTTTCACTATGCTACACAACAGGTGACATTTGAGAGTAAGTGTAAGACTGTTGAGATTGCACATTACAGGATAATCCTGGAACCAATTTTAGGTATAGATATATCTATCAAGACTGTGTCCCATCTCCATTTGTGAACTTACATTGGAAAATAACTATGCTTTAGTGTCAGGAAACTCACATTGCACTAATACTGAAAGTGAGAGTTCATAAATACTGAAGAGTATACTTACCTAAATTGAGAAAGATGATATTGGATTAGTAATTTGTGGACATTACCATGATAGTACACATACTTTTGGGTCCAAGAAAAATATAATTGGCTAGTAAAATCAAAGCAGTACAAAGTCAGCATTTGCTTTATGTAGACTTGTGCTTTGTCATGAATTGTACACCAACTACATAATTGTTTGTCTTCTATTTCAGTGGACCAGGCTGACCACGGACCAACAGGACAGGACCAGGGGCAAAGTAGCAGATCCTCGGCTTGTCAGTGGGCACATCCTCTGGATACCACCAGCAAGAAGGAAGAGGGGCATGAACCATCAAACAGAATTAGTGCACCCACCCGGATGGAGCCTTTAGCATCTACAGCAACAGTCCGGGTGGAGGCTGCAGAGACTGAAGTGGGCATACAAATTGGGATACCTCCAGCCGGGAGGAACAGGAATGTGGCCCCTGGCCCACAAGAACTGTATTTGGAAATGGTGTCCCCAGGGCAGGCCCCATCTGGGTCTGCCACAACCCCTCCCTAACTCTTAAAGGTCCCGTTCCATAGGGGCCTCCAATTGCACCCCCTGACACTGGTCCCCCTCCAAGTGCCTGCCCAGAAAAGCTAAGGGAGACATCTGCTCCCAATAACCCCCACACCCATCATGTTCTACCCAAACCTCTCCATTTATCATTACTCCTGTGGGTTCATTCCAGGAGGTGATGGTGACATCTGATGTTGAAAATAATGTATCCTCTCAGGCCTTACAGAAGAACTGAGATGAACTCCTTATGTTCCAAGAGGAACAATTCCAGACAAGTGGCCAACATCAATGCCTCCATCACTTCCTCAGTTGCAGCCATATTGTCTCCATTGGCCCAACGACCCACCCAGACTACTATAGTTGTGTCTCCCAGTATGTCTTTCCACGCTATTTTCACTGCTATCTCTCATACCTCTCGTGTTTGTCGCTACCATGGGGTGTCTGGTTCTGCACCGGACAGCCAGGAAGAGTCCACAGGAGCAGAGGATCTCTACATTGTGGAGAAGGAGGACACTGAAGATGGCCAGTCACTGGACTATGTTTGGACTGTGAACATTTTGTTTACCCCATGTACTGGTTCCCCCGATGCTTCCTGATGTTTTTTATTTCTTTTGCCCAACACACTCCAAGTTCCCTTGCCCATTTTTCCTTAAGATTTTATTTGATTTCCTTACTCCTGTTCCAGTGGACAGTGTTTTTATTTGGTTGTATGTTGTTCATTATATATGCTGGATTCAAAGTACGAAAGTCAACATCGATAGGTGTTTAGCCATGCTTTCAACATGATACCTTGTTACACAGATGGTCCTACATAGCTACATGTCTTACACACATTTATCGTCATATATAGGGCCTACAACAAGAGTATATTTAAACACAAAGAGAGAAAGGGTATAATGGAACCATTCCCGGTCCCCTTAAAGTATAAACCTAAATAATAAAAGAAGCAGTAATTCCAAGTTACTGCATTGAACGAAACAAAGGAGTAACACTTAGGGGCCGATTACGATGGCGAATGGACAGGAGTCTGTCCGCCATAGTGGTGGAGACAGGGACCGTCCGCAATACCTGTGGAGGTTCCGCACACCAAATCAGGATGCGACCGCCACCGTGGCAGTTGCATCCTGCACCTTTAACATTGCGGCAGGTGCTGCTGACAGCAGCTCTGCCGCGGTGTCAAAAAAGGCATGTTGTGCATTTCACTGCACTACATAGCCGGCACCACTCGGTGCAGTGAAATGTCAGGGGTAACATGGGTACCCCCCCCCCAGTGCATCAACACCTCCCCCCAACATTGGCGGCCCGCAACGGGCCCCTGAAACCAATCTCCACCACCCTTTCAGCAGCGGTTTACCCACCGCGGAAAGGCTGGTCCGAGGAGCACATCGTAATTTGGAGGACGGTGCCTGCTAGGCACCACCTCCATTTTACGGACGCAGACCACTCCGCCAGGCAATCAAAATGAATGCCTGTGGCGGTTCCCGGGTGGACGGTCTTTGCGTCCGCCACGATCGCGGTCTGGATCTCACCACCATCTTAATCTGGTGGTGGGAAATTTGCAGACCGCATTGGGAAGGACCGCCACCGCCACCGCCGGGCCAGCGGTGACGGTCCTTCTGCCATCGTAATCAGCCCCTTCGTTTTTAAAAGAAACCTCACTCACCAACCTAGTTGGTGACATGCTTCATCATAGGGTCGCAACCTGAGCCGGCCAATGCCTCTCGGGTGTGCTAGGACGTCTGATTACAGCGTAGCAGGTTTTGTAGTGCAGGGTGAGTGAACAGTGACAAAGTGATTTAAAATTACCTTTATTAGTCCCCAAAACTTTATGCTGAAATAATAAGGCAAGATTACAATGAAGGAGGTTGTCCTGTCTGGTTTAATTGGCCATTTACATCCATTAGTGTATTAAGTGACAAAGGCGGTCTACATGTTTCAGTCTCCGCGGGCAAAATTGCGAGGCTTTTTTCAGGACCAGTGGTGACACAAGGGTGTGCACTCGCTAAAGTGCACCGATCCCTGTGTCAAATCAACCGCACACTTACGGTTAAGCTCTCAGGTGTCTGTGTATGTAGGGGGAGCTGTGCAGGTTGTGGTACAGGTGGCTGGGTGAGGTGGGGCGCAGTTAGGTGTGTCGGGTCCCCTCCATGTGCTGACTGTGAAGAAAGATTTGCAAACAGTTTCAACGTGCCCTCCATCATCTTCATGGCTAGGGCACGGTGTCTTGCCCTCTCTTCCCTACAGATTCCTATGATGTCATTTTGCCTCCTTGCCATGTCTTGGCAAGATTTCTCAATCCTGTCCAAGACACGGATCTGTCTGTCAATCATCTGAGGGATTTCCTGTATTCGCTGTAGTGAGCCTGAAATGCAGACAGAGTAGCCCCTATGGCACGAAGGTCCTGCCTCACATCAGCCTGTTGTTGGAAAAATTAATCCTTCCACCGGCCACCAGGACCATTTGCCAGCCCCCTCCGCATGGGATGGCCTCTGATACGACTGTCGTGTCCACCAGCACAGGGAGGGGTGGCATGTGGGAGGCTGTAGGGAGGAGATTGGTGCCTAGGAGATACCTGCTACTCACCAGGGGTATTAGGTCCCTCAGATTCTTGAGAAAAAGCCTGGGATGTAGTATCATGGGAGGACAAGAAAGCAACACATATAACCTGGATGCGAGGGCTATGAGGAGTCGATGGTTGTGCTGGGGTAGGTAAATTTTGTGGCTTGTTGGCTGACTGATGGGAATTTACAGTCTTCAGAGGTGAAGTTGGAGGCACAAAGCTGGCCAGACCTGATGTAGGTTTCAGTGTTTTGCCTAGTGGGCCAACAATACACTCCTGATAATACAGGTCCTCCTCCACGATGGCACCTGCCTGCCAACATAGCTGCTTGAAGGAGGATCGGATTCTCTCCTTGGATTGCCCGCCACCCTCCACTGGTGGATTGTTTAGCTTTATCAAGTGACTCATTGTCCTCAGCACCTGAATGACAGAGGTTGCAACAGGATAAGTATTTGACATAGTATATCATGTGCTACAACACAAGGGTTGGATCAAATAAACTTTGCATCTATCTGATGTTCCTCATGTGACGTAGTTTGTGTAAACCTACATGTGATATCTCACACTGTAACACTGAGGTGTTCAATGCAGATGTGCACTGCAAATGCAAACTCACCAACTACAGCTCTCTGTGGAATTGAGGTCCCCCGTGAAGTCAGATGTGGAACCTGGCTCCTTGAGTGTGTGGTGGAAGATGTGGTCCTCGATCCAGCTGCTTCAGAAGGAAGTGACAGCATAATTATTGTTCATCGTGATTTATATGTGAACATGCATAATTAACACAGACATCACTGATTATGTTGGGGACATATTACACACCAACTTCAGATGCTACAAAAAAGTGTCAATATCTGCTAATATCCTTTCACAAGGATTTGGTTATTGTGCACTATTTGGAAATCAATAGTTCACAGCAATATATGGAACAAATGCCTGACAGACGGATAATAACGGGTCTGACTGCTGCAGCCAAAATGTCTCCCAAATCCCTAGACGATGTTCTTTGGATCACTGAGGAAGTCCTGACAGCTGCTGTGATGTGCCATACATAACCATATTTCAATGCAAAGGATGATGGGAATCAGTTTACATGTATATGTCATAGCTACAGTTGTGGCAACTCCTCTTTAGATGAGACAATATAAGCAATTTGGTACATACTGTAATAATCTAACATAAATGTAGAGTCATCCTTTCATAAGCCAACATGTTATGGAGTAGTATGCTCTTATGAGCCATATCTGAGCATATGAAGATAAGTGACAACAGGGATATTAGACACATACTGCCGGCATATCATCCAATATTATATATTACTATGAGCTTTTTAAAGAGTAATTATTAAGTGTACTTATCAGAGTCTACCATCCGCCCAGTGTGTGGCACCTGACCATATGTCACACCCATACATGGAACAGAGATCGCTGTAGTCTGTGTATTTCTGGCCAATGTTACAGGGAATAAAATGATATGAGTGTATTTAGTTTACATTCTAGTTAACAAATGTAATGAACAACATATCCTAGTTCAGTTCACATGTTTGAGACTACTGAAGAATTCTATGTAAAATATCTATGGGTCTGATCACAATGTAGTAAATGGAACCCTCTTCTGGACATATTTAAGGACCAGTTTGTGCTGGTGGTGTGGGTTGATGTGCCCCATGACGCTGCCTCCCTACACATGCAGGAACCTCTGCTGCAGTGAGTAAATCTACTCTGGCTGTATGTGGCAATAAAAACAAGAGGTCAACAGACAATACCAACAAATGATGATATGTACAACTTTTCACATATTTACTCAACTGCATTTAAAAGACAAATGTGATGGCTGCTAAGTCAGGCATATTGTCTAGTGCCATATATCAGTATAAAATTAAATCACCAGTAGTGATGGGCCACTGTTTGTGAATGTGAAATTGGAAGTTACCATTTCCATCGCAAAAGATTCTGGGACTTGTAGTGCAATAGACAAAATGAGACACATGAGAGTCTAACTCACCCTGAATATTAGCACAAAATGAAGTGGCTTCCTTAGTCACATTTGCAGTGTATCATACACATGAATCATTGTAATTAATTGTTTAAATCATCACATATTACCTGGCACCACATTAAGATCATTATTCAAAGGCAGCCCATGCAGCAGGTGGGAGTACATGGTAGAAAAGATGTCCTTCTCAAGGGGGGTGAGACGGAAACTGGTTCCAGTTTGTCTAATAGGTAGAGCTCTGTCCGGGTGAACTTCTCCTTCACCTGCCTCTTCTCATCCTGCCACTTCTTGTTGATGTCTGTGATGGTCCAGACATCCTTCGCCAGTGTACGGTTAGGCCTGGCCAGAGTTCACAGAGTTCCACATAGCGAAACTCCGCGAAGTGACTAAAAAACTGTACCGCGCTACATTTAAAGGGAAGAAAATTGGAATGAAAACTTACCTTAATAAATAAGTTAATTTGTCATTTTAATTTTCTCTCATTTCAAAATGTTGCATTTGCAAACAGCAGGCCTCTTGCTTCGAATGGCCAGTAGACACTGTGCCATATGTAGAACTTTAAAATACAGTCCTTTTTAAATGGGACAAAACTTAAAGTGCAGAAATTTTTTCCATATTTTGAACATTTCAGCAGAACATTTTTTACTTTACATTTCTGCCATTTAAAAAAAGGGTCTTTGTTTGTGTTATGCATGTAACTGTGCCACATATGGCAAACGGTATGTGTTGTGCCACAAGTACATACGACACAGGCTCTCAGTCACTCATACACATATGTCCCATTCATTGACATACATCCCCAAAGACCACACTCGCACTGACACACATGGCAGCCCCGTCATAGTTCCCCATGTCAAAGTATTTTTTCTCAAACCATAGTATTCTGGCTCTATGGACATTAGCCTTAAAGTCAATGAAGCTGTGCGTGGAGTTCTCCGGTAACAATGTGCGAGTGGCTTGGCCTTCAGTAGCTCAGAATGATTTTCACTGATCAGAAGTAGCTCTCACTACAGACAAGGATGGGGAATCCTGGAATGGCTACTTAATGTAGGTTAAAACATATATCTTTATTGATGACAGCATCTTGCCAACACACTTTTAACGGGGTTTAAAACGCAGTCAACGCAACTGTATTAGCAGCAGCAGCGCGACAGAAGGGCTTAAAGCTATTTTTAATAGGAATCCACAGATGAGTTAATAGTAATCACACCTCCGAGGCAATGTGTTAAATGTAATTTATAGTCACAGCGGGATTGAAGACTAGGGGAAAAGCACGCAAACAGCTGTAATGTTCTCAGCAGCATAGAATGTGGCGAGACTTTGGACGTGACCATACCTGCGATTATGGCAGTCTATCGATTTTTAATTCAGTTTTAAGTGTCATTTTATTTTATTTTAACAAACAGTTACACCCATTTTAACCAATTCTGCTTCTAATCACTGGATAACCTAATGGTAATCTTCCTTCCCAGAGGACCTGGTTTATATGTCACTGAATTTGACCACAACAGACCAGTCCTGCAGTCCTAATCGTACCAGCCAATTCTGGAAAATGGAATTAAAATCATCCTGAGGCGCAGCTTTAGTATCCAGCAGGACCTTCCCTGTATTCGCTAATAATGACTTACATTTGGCTAGATAGGTATCATTATTAAGGGTGGGCGGAACAGGCGTAGTGCCTGTACGCGAAGTTCCAAGGAGTTGGAAAACAACTCTGTGGAATTTCGCTCCGCTCGGCTATGTGCCCTCCCCTACCCCTCCCAAAGTAAATATAAAGTAATAAAAAAGGCACTTACCTGCTGTGGCTGCCTCCTCCTCACCATGGCCTCTCTCCTTCTTCGTCCTCGCTGTCCTTCTTCTTAGATAACCTATACGCTGTACGTCTTCCGCGTGCACATGCCCACACGCAAGACGTACAAGTAGGAGTTATCAGAGAAGAAGGACGGGGAGGAGGAGGAAGGAGAGCAGCCATGTTATGTTATGTTATGTTATCATGATTTCTAAAGCGCACTGTTACCCTGGGGTGTCCTGGCGCTGTGCGCTACCTATCTAAGAAAGCAGAGGGCCGAGAATTCACGAGAAGAGCCAGTTTTTCAGGCCCTTTCTGAATGGGAGTAATCCAGGGGAGTTCCTGAGATAGGTGGGAAGGCTATTCCAGGCCTTAACGGCACAGTGGCAGAAACTTCTGCCACCCCATCTGAGTTTGTAATAGCGGGGAAGAATAGCGCGTTTGGATGTCAGAGATCCCAGTGTTCTCCCTGGCACATACCACTGGATGGAATGTTTAAGGAATTCAGGGCCAATGCCGTTGAGGGCTTTGAAGACTAGACATAGGGCTTTGAATTGAATTCGAGCTGCAACCGGTAACCAGTGTAGGGATCTAAGCCCTGCCCTTACTGATGTGAACCTGGGTATACCGGTGAGTAGTCTGGCTGCGGCGTTTTGCACGGTCTGAAGTCTCGATAACTGTTTTGTTTGAATATTGATGTAGAGGCTGTTGCAATAATCCAACCGTGATAGGATTAGTGCCGTTACTGCGATTTTTAGGCAATCTTCTGGAAGGAGGGATCTGATTTTGCGTAGGAGCTTAAGAGTAAAGGCGCAGGAAGATGCAACCCTGCTGATCTGATCTTCGTACGAGAGTTTGGCATCAATGAGCACCCCTAGATTTTTTGCCTTTGATACTGGGATAGGAGGTCTGCCCATAGATGTCGGCCACCAGTCTGTCGTCCAAAGGTTGGTAGTGTTACCAAAAAGAATGACCTCGGTCTTTCCAGCGTTTAACTTAAGGCAGTTTGCTGCCATCCAGGTAGCTATCGCCTTCATGCAGTCGTGACACTTAGAGGCTGTTTCTGCCTCTGCCCCCTTTTTGATCGACAGCACAATTTGAGTGTCGTCGGCGTACGAAGACAGTTGAAAGCCGAAAGATCTGACCAGAGTGGACAGTGGGGTGACATAGACATTAAACAATGTGGGGCTGAGCGACGACCCCTGTGGAACCCCACATGGCAGGACAAAGGGCTTAGAACTGTTCTTACCAAGGTCCACCGTTTGTGATCTATTACTCAAAAAGGATTTCAGGAGATCCCAGGCCTTATCTCCGACCCCGACCGCTGTAAGACGGTCCATCAAGACGTCATGATGGACCGTATCAAATGCGGCCGAGAGGTCCAAAAGGATAAGGATGGCAGCGCCTCCCTGATCCAAGGCCTCCCTAATCTCTTCAGTGGATTTTAAAAGTGCCAGCTCAGTACTGTGCTCTGCACGGAACCCGAATTGCGTGGAATCGAGAGATGCATTCGTTTGCAGGAATTGGCTGAGTTGGGTATTCATAGCTCTCTCAATCATCTTGGCTGGGAGGGGAAGACGCGAGATTGGCCTATAATTGTTCGGGTCGCTGGCATCCAAATTGGGTTTTTTTAAAAGAGGGAGAATTGAGGCGATTTTCCAGAGGACAGGAAGGCAACCGGCTTCAAAAATGGAGCAGAATAGTGGGGTAAGAACTTTCCCAATGATTTCTGGGACCATCTTCAAAACAGAAGCTGGGCAGGGGTCCAGTGGGGAGCCGGAGCGAATTTCAGAGAGGAGTTTCATGACTCCCGGCTGTTCCAAAGGAATAAAATGGTTGAGAGTTGGACGGCATCTGTCATACTCTTTATTACCTATTAGCGCCGGTTGTAGGGAGGGTGACGGCGCGAAGGTGAATGAGGAAAAGATAGTATCAACCTTTTGCAGGAAAAATGCAGCTAGTGATTCGCAAAGTTCCGGGGTGCTTACAATTTTTGGGCAGGAGAGAGAGGTTAATTGGGAGATAGTTCTGAACAGCTCTTTGGAGGAAGAACTGGCACCTCTGATCTGTTCTCCGTAATAAAGCTTTTTTGTTTCCTGCACTAATTTTTTGTATTTTGCCAAGGCTAACTTGTACGCTTCCTTACTGATGTCACAGTACTCTCTTCTCCAAGCACGTTCAAGTTTTTTACATTCTAGTTTTTGATTCTTTAGATTTTCAGTATACCAGGGGGCGGAAGGATGTACCCGCTTGGTAATACAGGTTTTATCTGGGACTAGTTTACTGCAGGCCAGATCAACCCAGTCTGAATAGGTGGTAGCTGCCTCATCTATGTCGGTCACAGGTACAGGAAGTAAATTATGTAATAGATCAATTAGAGTGTGGCTGCTGATATTTTTCCAGCACCTAGATTTTAACATGGTTCTGTCCAGAGGTTTAGGGTTTTTAGGTGAAATGCGTTTAAGTTTAAATAGAATGGCTGTGTGGTCAGTCCAAGTAAGGGGCAGTGATTTTAAGTAAACAAGGTTAGGGTAGTTGGAGAATATTCCATCCAACGTATGGCCTGCAGAGTGGGTGGAGTCATCTACTAGTTGTTTAAGATCACCTCCGTTAAATATTTGATGCCGTTTTTGACTATCAAGATCATTCGCATCATCCAGGTGAAAGTTAAAATCGCCCAAAACGGTAAAGTTGGTATTACTTAGTCCCTCTTCTAGAAAGGAGCCAATGGAATCTAGAAAAGCCCCTCTAGGCCCAGGGGGGCGATACAGAAGGACACAGTTAAAGGTCTCGTAGTGTGAGATTTGGATGTTAATTAATAAGGCTTCACAAGTTGAATTGGAGGCGTTGGTAAATTTCGGTTGAAAAGAGTCATGATAAAGGACTGCCAATCCACCACCTCTTCTAGAGGGTCTGTCTTGGGTAAAGCAGTGAAAACCTAAGGGGGTAGCTTTGAGTAAGTCAGGGCCAGAGGTTTCATGGGACCAGGATTCTGTTATCAGGGCCAGCTTAATATCATTTTCCTCCATAAATAATGCACATTCCACGCTATGTTTAATAAGAGACCTAGCGTTAAGCAGAAGGCATTTAATGGGTGGCAGAGCTAATGGGGTCAGTAAAGTGTGAGCATAGAGGGGACTACTCTTCCTCGAGATGCTAGGCAGGATAAAGGAGCACCCTGGACAATGTAACTCCTGTGCCTCCTCCATCAGGTGAGGATCCCATCTGGGGCATCTAATTTTTGCGGGTGCATGAGCCATTTCCAGAAGATGGTCACGAGAATACCTAATAGGATGGGTGGCAAACGGACCAGGGGGACATACCCTGAGCCCGGGCCGAGCGCGGACGGGCGCAGACGGGCTTGCCTTTGGCGCGCCTTTGGCGCGCCGGCGGCGCGCCCGCTGCGCGCGTCCGCTGCGCGGTCGCGTCAGCGTGTGGCTATGAAGGGAAGCGAGAAAAAGACTGAAACGCTAACCGCAAATATGGCGGTGCCCAAGTTCCCAATACTTTGCCGGGTGAGCGAGGATAGGTGTAAGTGCAAGGTGCCTGTGCTTGTGTAAAGATGCAAATTAAAAATGAGCAGCCAAATACAAAAGTTAAAAACGAATCAAGTCTAAACGTTTTTCAGGTTAAAAGCAGCAGTCACATTTAAAAACAATCAGCAGTTTTAAACATAGAGAGAAAGAGCAGTTTTCAAGTCAAATGCAGGGAATAGGCAACAGATCACCACCTGGCGAGCGTTGAACGCAGCTTCGCCTAGGAGGTAGCGCAGGTGAGGAGGAGGCAGCCACGGCAGGTAAGTGCCTTATTTATTACTTTATAATTACTTTGGGAGGGGGTAAAGGCTGGCTAACTACTCTCCGCCACGGAGTCGTAGTTTTGCCTAAACTCCACGTTCGCAATGGAACGCGGAGTACGCAAAACTACGTAAACTTTACTAGCGGTGTGTAGTTACCCGCCCGGGCTTAATCATTAGCCCCCCACCAACCTCAGGAGGCTTTGAATTGATGTAGCTTCGTAGGAGGTAATACCCAATATCAAATAGGTTGCAAAAATAGGGTTTTCTGTCATGCATGCTCTGCAGTGGGATACCACAGTGGTGGCTCAGTGACACAGAGCTCCATTTTCAGCATTTCCCTATGGGGTCCGATCCGATCAGCTCCCACAGGGGAGAAAGAACATCAGAATATCATATATTGCCCCACGGGGCCCCCAAATCCTGGAGATGTGACCCTCCAAAAATCAAGGGCAGCTAAGTTTTTTTCTTTACCCGGGGTGCCAATCGAAGCCACGCATGGAAAATATCAAAATAATACATATGTGCCCATGTCTGTGGGCCGACCCACCCCAAAAAAAAAACCTCTCTGACATTTAGTGTGATCCTGTTTAAGCATCACGGTGCTTCTGCGATCCACGCTCTGGGATCGGTTTGAAAGAGACATCGCCAGAAAGGGGAGACTGAGTCCTCTCTCCAGCAATGCCTAATTCAAATGGGGAGGAGACAGCTGGATGGAGAAATCCCACTGCAGATGCGCGGAGCTCTACTCACCTGGACCTAATGGTGCTGTCTGGTGGGATATATAACAGCAGCACACTCTGCAGTGCACTGACGTCACTGATAGGGTGGTAGGAGGGAGGGGGCAGTCACACAACTGATTCCATGTCAGCCCTCACAGGTTCCCACATGGGGAGAAGCCTCTGGTGGAAGCACCAGAGCTTTCCCTGATCAAGCCCCACCCCCAGGAGGACGACCAGTTGACGTCCTCCACACTGCAGACGTATCGGGATGACGTTGACAGGTCCGTTCTCCACATTTCAAAGGTTATTTAGCGCCAGGACGCCTAGTTTCTGGGTAGCAGTCACACTTTATAAATGAATAAATCTAATCAAATTATGAAGATGAATTTGTGGAGGCAATTTGACCAAATTGACCAAAATATCAGGGAAAAAGCTGCATATACTTTGCTGAGTCTTCTAGACCAGTGTCATTGTTGGTTGAGGATGCAATAAGTACCAGCAGTGTGCAAGACTCACTTGATCCTGGATATGTAGAGGAAATGGAAGGCAACAGACCACAGGTGTAACAATACACATTGGGTTAACTGCAGGAGACACGGCCGAAGAGGAACCAAAGCTTCCCCTGCTCTATAGAGTATTCAGTAGCAGCTCCATTTGCAGTATTCACCGTGGAGAGATGTATGGGGCCTTTGCTTCACCCGATAATGGCAGTAATATTGCATGTCTGCTGCAAGGTCTTGCTCGGTGCAGTCCTCATTATAAATGAACACAAGGCAGACAAACCACTAATCACTTGTGACAAGATGTGTACACATTTTAACCTTTAAGGAGACTGAAATAAGGTGATGGCCTACCCCTGCATGGCTTTATACTGGAGGTTTAAACGTTTTAGTGTTCCTCTCAGTGTTTAAAATGTAAATGAACAGTGCAAGGAAGGTCCAAAGCGTTTCTTATGAGCCCACAGCTAGCACTGCTGGATGCTGCTAAATACGTAGGTTTACTAATATAGCCATAGAGTCCAACGTAGCAGGCTCTACCGGCTATTAAAGGCCCGCTCCATCATTTAACAATGGAACAGGCCTTTAATGACCGGTAGAGCCAGCTACGGCAGGCTCTAAGGCTATTAGACAGCCATGGCCCATGCAGGTAAGAGCGGTGGGGCCGGGTAGGTGGGATTTCGACTTACAACAACAAGAGAAAATTAAATATATAATTAATTTTCCCTCGCCGTCATATGTCAAAATTCCCCCCACCTGGCCCCACCGCCCCCACCACTTTTGCCTGCACTGACCACGGCTGCTATAGGAACATTCCACCCATGAATGGTATAATATCCTAATTTGTAAAACAAAGGCCTCACAGAGCCCGAGGGTGTTGAAATCCCTTTGGGCTCTGTGATGCCTTTATTCACAGCAACAGCTGTGAACAAACATTGGAATGTTGCTGCCCTGGGTTTCTACCGGCCATGTCAAGACTGGAGCACTCCATTGTCTTCAATGGAGCACTCAACATTCCAATGTTCTAATCTTTGTTAGACTCTATGCCTTTTGTCTTTCACCACCCTACAATTCCTTTGTTTCACACCCTCACGGGTTCTTTTACGGCCCTGCTTTCTCTTTGTCGCTGTGTTCCTATCTTTCACCCCCTTATCTTCTTTTCTTACTTTCTTCTGCTCTGAGTCAAAGTATGTTGATGAAAAGAGAATGCCCCCAGAAATGAATGTCAGTGCTCACTACAAGCAACTGACCTATACAAATTATGTACTGACTCCATTATATATTTGCTGCAACCCCTGTTTGTACAGAAAGCATCATTTGAATACATTAATTCAAATGATGCTTTCTGTACAAACAGGGGTTGCAGCAAATATATAATGGAGTCAGTACATAATTTGTATAGGTTAGTTGCTTGTAGTGAGCACTGACATTCATTTCTGGGGGCATTCTCTTTTCATCAACAGACTTTGACTAATTATAACGTCCCCGAAACCTATGTTTTTTTCAGTGACTATGTGTATTATATATATATATATATATAATGTAGCGCACAGGTGCGGTCATTTCATTGTCGGCTCTCACCCGTCATCAATGGGCTTCATGAAGCAGTGGTATAACGAAGCTTGGGGGGGCCCCCTGCAAAATACATTGAAGAGCTCCCCTCCAGACTCACTCAGGAGCTCTCAGGCCAGGCTACTGTGATGAGGGGGCCCCTGGAGCTCAGTGCCCCCCGCACTGCGGCGGTTGCAAGGGTCTTTGTTACGCCACTGCCATGAAGCTAGCCATCCAGATGGTCACTTCCATTGCATATGGTACCGATGGACCTGGCAGTGAGACCTCCCCATGGGCACTATGAAAACACTTTATTCTCAAAGTCCATCTACAGGCAAATACACAAATCCTTTTTGTAATTCCAAAGTGTGCTTAAAGGACCTTTGGAAAATATGGTAAGGGTCGCATTGTGGAATACCACATAGTGCTACTTTCTGGACTATTACTTGACCTAACCACTAATCCGAAATATGTCAGTGGCAGACATTTGCAAGCTGTTTTGGAGCTCGCTATTTGTAAAAGAGCACCAGGACTTGTTACATAGTTTACCCCATTACCAATGTATATTTAAAAAATCAGTCCTTTTAGAGAACCTCTAGACCCTGGGGTGAAATCCGGCATGCAATGCCCACTGAGCTGAAAGGTCTTCAACATCCACCCCACCACCACCATCACCCTCCCCCCCAAACCCTCCCCCGCCCCCGTCATGTGCCGTAGCCTGGGCTGCAGCTCTGTGGGTTCCTGTCCCAGGGCAAGCCTGGGCTAAGTACAGCTCAGGAGTGCCAGAACAAACATGTTCTTTTCTCTGAGAGACTCATTCAGCTTCTCCTGCTGCTGCAGTGTGCTTACAGGAGGAGATACTGGTCACAGGTGGTCCACAACATCCCAGGACAAAAACCCCATAGTGTAAGCTCCATTTGTGCAAATCAATGTGTTTCACCATTCACTGTTGTTTTTAAGGAGAGACAGTGTTTGCAGATTAGCACTGGTATGAGACAGCATCTGCACTTGAAAGGCGCTGGGTGCTTCCGAGAGAAACAAAGGCAGAAATCACAAATTGTCTGGATTTGTAATTGCATTTACATAGTGCTTACTACCCATGCAAGGGTTAAATGGTGTTGTAGTGATTCAGTGGCCATCCAACAGACCAAACTTTTCTGCCAACAGCATCTTGCGTTTGGGAGGCTGTGGTTGTGGTTCTACAACATTACAAGTACTAACTAAACAAACACTGGCAAAGCAAATAGGTCTCACCTATGTGAACTAGTGCCTGTGTCAATGTTTTTAGCCACTTTGAACAATAGGTCGTGTAGGTGACTCCTACTGGCTTTGCCAGTGCTTTTTATTCTGACTGGAAGGGTAAGTAGGAGGTAGAAGCAACAACACGGCATGGGGAAGTGTGGGGATGGAAGCAGCAATGCACGACGGGACTCATTAGACAACAACAACAAAAGCAAGCAACAATGTGGGATGGAATGGGGCAAACAACAAGGGGAGCAAGCAACAATATGGGGTGGGAGGCAGTAACACTGGACCGGAGGGTGGGAGGTGGCAAGTAACAATGCAGGATGGGAGTGTGGAAGTGCGAAGCATCTATGCGGGCAGGCAGCAATGCGGGTGTTTGTGATCAGGCAGCAACAAGCACAAGCAATATGAGATAGGAAGGAACACATGGGGCAAGCAACGACGCGTGGGAGGAGGGTCAGAGGAGGCAAGCAAAAACAATCCGGGATGGGAGGGGGAAGCAACAATGTGGAACCGGAGGGTATAGGTAGATAACTTTTGAACCCTCCTGAGGCACAGCCGGGAGTAGCAAGGAAAACTGAGCATAACTTTGTTTTAAAACTGTAAAATTTCACTTTGCTTTTAAAATCACTCACCTTCCCTGTCACATCACTGCAGTGTGCAGGCACCCTTTCCTGCTGAAAAACGAGCACTGGTAAGGGCAAAATCACCGTTTTCCCGCCAACTTCATTCTCCTCTCCCTGACTGGGACACGCCCACCTTGAGGCCACGCCCCCCTCTTCAAAGTTATAAAAGACGCGCTGACTACTAGCGCTTTAGATAACTTTTGAACCCTCCTGAGGCACAGCCGGGAGTAGCAAGGAAAACTGAGCATAACTTTGTTTTAAAACTGTAAAATTTCACTTTGCTTTTAAAATCACTCACCTTCCCTGTCACATCACTGCAGTGTGCAGGCACCCTTTCCTGCTGAAAAACGAGCACTGGTAAGGGCAAAATCGCCGTTTTCCCGCCAACTTCATATCTCTCTCCCTGACTGGGACACGCCCACCTTGAGGCCACGCCCCCCCTCTTCAAAGTTATAAAAGACGCGCTGACTACTAGCGCTTTAGATAACTTTTGAACCCTCCTGAGGCACAGCCGGGAGTAGCAAGGAAAACTGAGCATAACTTTGTTTTAAAACTGTAAAATTTCACTTTGCTTTTAAAATCACTCACCTTCCCTGTCACATCACTGCAGTGTGCAGGCACCCTTTCCTGCTGAAAAACGAGCACTGGTAAGGGCAAAATCGCAGTTTTCCCGCCAACTTCATTCTCCTCTCCTTGACTGGGACACGCCCACCTTGAGTCCACGCCCCCCTCTTCAAAGTTATAAAAGACACGCTGACTACTGGCGCTTTAGATAACTTTTGAACCCTCCTGAGGCACAGCCGGGAGTAGCAAGGAAAACTGAGCATAACTTTGGTTTAAAACTGTAAAATTTCACTTTGCTTTTAAAATCACTCACCTTCCCTGTCACATCACTGCAGTGTGCAGGCACCCTTTCCTGCTGAAAAACGAGCACTGGTAAGGGCAAAATCGCCGTTTTCCCGCCAACTTCATTCCCCTCTCCCTGACTGGGACACGCCCACCTTGAGGCCACGTCTCTCCCATTGCTCCTTCCCTACAAATATGTGCATGTTCCGGAAGAGCAGCGGACGAGCGCAGCGGGCGCGACGAATGCGCGCCGAAGGCGCGCATAAGGCAAGCTCGTCTGTGCTCGTCCGTGCCGAGACCGGGCCAGGGGCCAGAACCTCTGATCAATCCCCGCGACAGGCTCCCCACATCTACCCCAAATCCACATTGATGGCACTGCGCACGCCTAACACCGACTGCGCTCAATATAATCCACACCTATGTCAGATACCACGAAATTTACATGTCCCCACTGTAACGTGAGGCTACAGATAATGAATGAAAAAATCAAAACGCATGCTGTCACTGCATCTATGTCTTCCGACATCACCGCTGCACTAATCAATGCACGATCTCTTGTCAAGCACCGGCAAGAAATACACGATCTTATTATCAACAACAACCTTGATTGTCTCTTTCTCACGGAGACATGGACGGATGGAGCATCCGATCCTGACATGGCAGTTGCGACCCCCCCAGCCTATAACCCCTATCGCCTAGATAGAGTGGGGCAGCGCGGAGGAGGACTAGCCATCATCGCCCGCGACCACATAATGGTCAGAATACCTCACATTCACTCCACCTCCTGCGAAGCCCTTCTTTTCGATCTTAAACTCACTCCATCGTTTCATTTTAAAGGCATCCTACTATATCGACCACCAGGCTCTCGCACCAACTTTCTAGCAAATCTGGGTGCAATACTAGAAGCTCCAGCGCTGGAAGACTCATTTACATTATTGGCCGACTTGAACTTCCATCTTGAGAATGCATCTGACAAAGATACCCAGTCCTTGATATCAGATATGCACACCATGAGTCTTCGGCAACTGGCTACCACCCCCACCCATATAGCCGGTCACACGTTAGACGGCATTTTTACTAATATGCAAGGCGTTAATATAATAGATACCTTACCAATGCCATGGACCGACCACTTCACCATTTTTATAAAAATATCAGTCACATTAAAAAGACTCAGACCCCACTCTGAACCGAAACCACAAACCATCAAAGTTTGGAAGGACATTGATCACGCTGAGCTAACGAGCCTACTTGAAAAATCTCGTCCTGACTCAACATTTGATCCAAACTTGGCCACACGACAATATCAGGAGTGGATAGGTACCGCCACCCACTCCTTAGCCCCAACTAAAAAACTCTCTAGAAACAGAGCAACGCCATCAGCCCCATGGTTTACAGAGGAGCTCCGTATTAAGAGGCAATTCTGTAGAAACAGGGAGAGACATTGGCACAGATCCTACAGCGCTGAAAGCAAGACCAGCTATAAGGAATCACTCGGACAATACAAAGCTCTTATTGTCGAGACAAAAAAATCCTATTTCAATGAACAAATCAATTCTGCCAAAAACTCAAGTAAAAAACTTTTTGAGATAACTAAGGTCTTAGCGGGAAACGCACCGGACCTGAATCCTCCACAATCCCAAGTCTTTTGTGATTCTCTGGCTGATTTCTTTTTCACAAAGGTAAATGATATATATCAAGCATTCTCCACAAAAACAGTAATCAGCCCCCCCATATCTAACAACGGGACCAACAATATCGAACTTTCTCAGTTCTTAGACCTTGGAGAAACACTAATCAAGGAAATAACGTCCACAATCAAATCAGGCTCAGCATTAGATCCTTGTCCTCTAAAAGTCATTCGTCCGATCATGGACTATCTCTCCCCTGACATTGTATCAATCTGCAACACAATGTTCAGAACTGGGATATACCCAGACTCCCTTAAAAATACCTTGGTCAAACCCTTACTTAAGAAAGTTAATCTGGACAAGGACCAACCAAAAAACTACCGCCCCATAGCCAGTCTCCCCTTTTTAGCAAAGGTAGTGGAAAAGGCTATGAACTCACAACTCTCAGAGTTCATAGAAAAACATCAACTACTGGACAACACCCAATTTGGTTTCCGCAAGTTCCACGGAACCGAAACTGCCTTAATAAAAGCTACAGAGGACATAAGAGTGATCCGGGACCAGGGAGGTACAGCAATACTCATACTGCTAGATCTGTCGGCAGCCTTCGACACGGTCGACCACAAGATCCTGGTCGACCGTGCCGAAATCCTGGGCATCCGCCACATGGCTAGAAATCTGCTCTCCTCCTTCTTGGCCGGTAGATCACAGGTGGTCACACTGGGGCCCTTCCAATCGCACAAGCTGTCACTACCGTGTGGGGTTCCCCAAGGCTCATCCCTTAGTCCGACACTATTCAATATCTACGTGTCGGACCTGGCCTCTGTCATCAAGGCCTATGGGATGAGTCTTACTTCGTACGCGGATGACACCCAGCTTGTGTTGGCCATTAACGGGAATGGAGACAAGGTAGCTGAAAACTTCCAAGAGGGCATGCGGGCGATCGGTGAGTGGATGGCCTCTAACTGTCTAAAGTTAAATGCCGAAAAAACGGAGGTCGGCATATTTGGACATCTCTCCCCAGGATGGTCAAACACCTGGTGGCCCCCCACGCACGGAACACCACCTACACCAGCCATCACCGTCAGAAATCTGGGGGTGATTTTTGACGATAAATTAAATTTTATGGCCCACTCAAATAAAATAGCAGCAACAGCCCATCACAAACTTAGGATGATCAAGAAAATCATGCCGTTTTTACCAACCTCAGCAGGTAAGACGCTGGTAAGCGCCCTCGTGCTGTCATCTCTTGACTATTGTAATGGCTTATTCATCAACGCCCAAGCAAGAGTGACCAACAAAATGCAGACCATCCAGAATGCTGCAGCCCGCCTCCTGTCTGGAATCCCTAAGTTCTCACCAATCTCTGAGACTATAAGGGACTTGCATTGGCTCAAGATTCGAAACAGGATCAAGTTTAAAGCGCTGTGCATACTCTATAAAGCATTGCACAACTGTGGTCCACATTTCCTGAAATCCCATCTCTGATACCAGTCCTCCATAAGATCGCTCCGATCTAACAACCTTAAAATCCTTCAAATACCACGAACAAAAACAGTTAACTGGGGCGATAGACGCTTCCTTGTGGCAGCTCCCAGGTTATGGAACTCCCTGCCAGCATCCATCAAAGACAGCCCATCCCTGATGCATTTCCGTAGAAAGATAAAGACCTGGCTGTTTGATCAAGAATAGTTACCGGTTTAACCTCGGGAATACATTCAAAGGTTCTAGCGCCGAGACGCCTACGGGCATTTGTACGCGCTGTATAAATCTCAAAAATAAAATAAATAAATAAATAAATAAATAAAATCAGAAACGCATGAAGAGAATGAATGGAAAGCAACAATGCAGGCAAGCAACCATGTGGGATAGGAGAGGGCAAGCAACAAGGGGGATAAGCAATAATATGGGGAGGAGGGGGTAGACAAGAAGGGGGGCAAGCAACAACGCCGGATGGGAGAGTGGGAGGTGGCAAGCAACAGCGTGGGATGGGAGTGTAGGAGTGAGAAGCAACTATGCTGGCAAGCAACAATGTAGGCTTGGAGTGGGCAAGCAACAATGGAGTCAGGCAACAACGGGGACAAGCGACAACAGGACACAGGAGGGTGGGAGGGGTTATGCAACAACATGGGATGAGAGGTGAAGGGTCCAAGCAAAAATGAGGAGTAGGACTGAAGAGGGGGGAGACGGCCTGCAAACACATGCACTCTTATGCTGCAACTTAAATAATAAAGTAGCTCTGAAAGCGCGAGCAGTGGAAGGGCACTAACATGCGAGCAGTACTTGGGCTATGCTCCATGTGAGGGACAAACATACAAAGAGGAAATGAAGCTAGCACACGCTGACCAAAGTGAAACAAGGAGATGAGAGTAACAATAAAGTCAACCAATGGAAAGCAGTAGGTGGGTTTTAAGCCCCAGTTAGAAAACAATGTCTCTTAAAAGATGATGCAACAGGTAGCACTCCCAATCCTCTGTGTAAATTGTTCTTGGCTGCCTGTCCTTTTCCCACAGGAAGAAGCATTGATGTTGCCTGTGAGGAAGTATTGGCATTAGGGTGGTGACTTCACAATAATATCATGTCATGCAGTTACTCTAACAGTCCATACACAAGCATCTGTGCAGTGCAGCACCTCACTGTGCGCATTTGTCTCCTGCTTCCTCTTTCCCTCAACTTGGGTAAGGCTGAACATGTTTACCACTGCAGCTACACACAGGTGGTGCAACTTTCTCCTAAGCATAGCTGAGGGCTGTTGGCTGCTGACCTCTCACAGTCCACCTCACAGTAGGCCCTTGTGTGCTCTCCCCCTTGGCGTATGGAAGCCGGACATGTAATAGACTGAAGAGGGAGATCAGAATGACACTGTGCAGGGGCTGCACCTGGCACCATGCCCACCTAAGCTTTCTGCCACAGCAGCATGGTGTCCCCCAGACCACTCTGCCCTCATGTGATCAACCTCTTGATCATACTTATCAACTTTGTGAGTGGAACGCATTTGGTTGTCGGAAAACCTTGAGTCCAAAGGAAAAGGGTGCCTGCTCCAGACACATATACATATACAAAGCTCAAGTTAAATATACATTGTCTGTGAAGTTGTTGGACCTGGTCTCTCAAGCGTACCCGTTTTTATTGGAATCCACCCTACCTTCTAGCACAAAATACCTCTTTCCTGACCTATATTGCTTTTTGTGTGACCTGAACAGGTTCTGCTATGCCAATAATCCCACCAATATAATGCAACACCTCCAAGGTTAAGACAAACAATGTTTTGTTCTCTATTTTATTGTATTATTAACATGTTTTCTTTGTACATTAAAAATCTTTTTTCAGTTTACATTACATTATTTTTGACTTTTTGTATACATTTTTTATAGGAAAATACAAAAATAAATACATATATACAATACAATGATAATCTCTTCAAACAGTTGCATTAAAGTTCATGGCTTACTCAAGCCTAATTACTTTAGGTATCAAAATTCTTAAACCACCCTACCTTCTACAAGCTCAAACCAACTCCAAATCAGTAAGTGTAGTCCCATGGTTTAGCGTACCTGATTCTGCGACATGGTCTAGGTTACTCCTCTCATTTCAGTGCCTGGCAATAGAGTGAATTCTAAAGCTCAAGCTAAGTTTGGAGACAATAATTCAGATTGTATATGTGTTTTCTTTGCCTCTGCTTTTCTGCTCCACCCTGTTCATTTCTTCCTATGTGCCTGTAGTCACTCTCTCCAAATGCCACTGCATCCTCTCCTGATCACTGCCATCCTCCATTTTCATTTTTCTTCACATACCACGCCCCACCCCTTACATTTCACATTTGTCTTCTTTTATAACTAATATTATTTCCTTGTCTCTGCTTGATCTTCCCTACTCTTTTAAATTTCCTCACTACAAATGTAGACCAAAAGGACATCTCAAATTACATAAAAGCAATGAGCGTCAAGTAGATATTCATAACAAACTATTGAAAGAGGATAAGAAGACAAGGTAAATAGAGATCAGAAGTGCAACTGCAAAGCAAAGCCCAACATAGCCAAACTATTGCATCCCATAGTACCAATCAAAGGGTGAGGTACTTCTTTTATTAAGGAGAGGGAGCCAAAACTTTAAATGGTTGTTCTTCTGATTGTAAAGTGAACTCCTAGAAGACGTAAATGAGTTCTTGTACAGATGTAAATTAGCTCCCGCATGCACAGAAACAGTGGCACAAACAGATCCCATCATCTTGTAGAGCTAAGCTCATTTGCAGATAGAGCTGTGCTCCAGCACAGATGTAGCCAAGTCCCTGCATTGGGAGATTAAGGGGGGAGGGGGGCAAGCCGACACCAGACCACTGTATTGTGTGTGAAAAAGGCCGCTTTATTGAAACAGGTGGATATCACAATTTTAACTCCTTGGCCACTGCCTTACAAAACTAACACCTCGCTATACAATCATTTCCTAACCCCTTGTTCCTTCCCCCACCCCTACGATCCCCACATCAGTTCCCCCATCCCCCAAAATACAACATAACATTCCATAACCAACATATAACCCAATCCTACACAATGTAGCCTCTCCAACTTCCAAACTCCCCTGACCGTAACCCCTACCTGCCTTCTGTGCAACTGTAACTATCCAACCTCTAATCTAAATTTATCCAACCTGGTTACCCTTTCCCTGTTCCTGGACCCAAACTACCAAACCTATAACAACAAACTCTAGCCAATCCCGGCCAACTGTCAACCACCCCGCTTGCACCTGTTCCAAGCGACGATACATCAAACTGCCCCTATGTACCTGTTCCAACAAATGCTGCCCACCAGAATCCCCAAAACGCAATCCCACACCCATCAAGACTAACGCCCCCTAAACCCCCAAAAATTAGGGTGGGCGGGAGGGAATTTTTTTTTTCCTACTGCTAGCGCTCCCAGCCACCAGGTCACCAAACCTAAAATGGTGGCTGGGGAGGCGCGTAAACGGCTTATATATCCCTTGGGCTACTTTTATGAAATTTGGCTACATATGGGCTATCCCCAAATGTAGCCCAAAACTTACAAAATGGCCGCTCCGGCCACAAACCCCCCCTCCCCCCTCCCAATCTGCCCGGGGGGCAGACCTCGCTGTGCTCGGCTGCCCCCCAAGCTCCCATTGGGAGATTAAGGGGGGAGGGGGGCAAGCCGACACCAGACCACTTTATTGTGTGTGAAAAAGGCCGCTTTATTGAAACAGGTGCATATCACAATTTTAACTCCTTGGCCACTGCCTTACAAAACTAACACCTCGCTATACAATCATTTCCTAAGCCTTTGTTCCTTCCCCCACCCCTACAATCCCCACATCAGTTCCCCCATCCCCCAAAATACAACATAACATTCCATAACCAACATATAACCCAATCCTACACAATGTAACCTTTCCAACTCCCAAACTCCCCTGACCGTAACCCCTACCTGCCTTCTGTGCAACTGTAACTATGCAACCTCTAATCTAAACTTATCCAACCTGGTTACCCTTTCCCTGTTCCTGGACCCAAACTACCAAACCTATAACAACAAACTCTAGCCAATCCCGGCCAACTGTCAACCACCCCGCCACCCAGAAGAAAGGGGGAAGTGTAGGCGGATACGCCTCTTCCTCCCTTTCTTCTGCCCCCCCCCCCAATCCCCGCGGGACCGCGTGTGAAACTTAACGCCTGTAAACCCCTAGCAGCCATGCTAGGACCTCCCGCAACTCCAAAAGATACAGGTCCATCCCCATCCGCGACAAATGCACCCCGTCATCCCTGAACAGCTCCTGCGCATCGTAACGGAGGTCCCTATGAGCCACCCTTCCTATCCCCAACTGGCGACAAAACCGCACCATCTCCGTATTTAGCTTCCTCCTCGCTTTATCCACTGCCCCAGGG
The DNA here is from genome assembly GCF_964204655.1 of Triturus cristatus. Taxonomy (NCBI): domain Eukaryota; kingdom Metazoa; phylum Chordata; class Amphibia; order Caudata; family Salamandridae; genus Triturus; species Triturus cristatus. Next base: position 1,389,484,261 of record NC_140591.1, on the reverse strand, counting down.
TTTACAGCCCCCTCCAACTCCGCCGGGGGACAAATTCTGTCCAGACAATGGAACACCCAGTCCCATTTCTCCTTTATCAACACCAGGTCCTTTTTCATAGCCCGCATCAGCGCCAAGCCTGTCTCCCTGACCATGTCATTTTCCTCCAAATGTAGAACCAACACATCCGGGCACCTACCCGCCCTTAAAATCCCGTTCAACAATGGCACCAATTCCTTCCAGCGCATGCCGCCCTTACCCCTCCATGCCACAGAGAATAGATCTTTATTGAACCCCAAGCTGTCCCCAAAGTAGCTCTCCCGGGCCTGGACCTGCGCCCGTCTCACAAAAGAATGCCCCACAATCCAAATGGACATCTCCCTGGCGAGGGGTCCCATAACCGAACCTGAAAAGAAAAACAAGAATGAAAACCAGGAAAACACCAACTAAAACTTTTTTTTTTTATAGCACCCCACCCCCTGTCTCGCTGCGCACATACCGCTGATAGCAATTCGATGACCACCGACCCAACTTCATGATGTCCCCTCGCTCCCAACCCCTCGCATGTGCCTCTGACGCCGCCCCAATTCGGAAGGAATGCGTGCCAAAACCCTTCTCCTCGATACCCAGTCTCCTCAGCGCTTTACGCAGCACTGCCAGCAGTTGCGAAGCTTTAACGCCCCGCCCCTGCCGATGTGAAAAAACCAAGTCCCCCAACTCCCCCGAGCATGCTTTCCAACCCAACCCCTACCGAAAAGGACAGACCTGCGGCGAGCGCCCCCTCTTCAAAGCAACCCATTTCCCCCGAACCTTTTGGTCCGTTTTCGCCTTCCTGAGCCAAATACTAATCACCTCCGCCCGAAAGAGACCTCACCCCAGGCCAGGCCCCGATCCCCTTTAGACCCCAACAATTCCGACACCCGAAAGGCCCCGAAAAACATCCAGGTCATTAGTGTAGAAAAAAGTATGGCCTCTCCTTCATCCAAACACACACCGGGCAGCACCCCAATCACCCCTTCCAACAGCTCCCAAGACAGTGGTTTCCTCACCCGGGCGATGCTTCCACATTCCCGCGCCCAACCTTCCAAAATCCGTGACCCAGTTCCCCCGCGGAGGGGGCGTAGCCCCACAACAATTTCCCAACGAAAGCAATCCCCGCCAGTTTGCCCACAATCGTCACCTTCGTAAGACCTTTCTCCACCAGGTCCAATATGAATTGCACGACATCCTCCTGAAGTGCCACCCAGGAAAACCGCCACCGCGCCCCCGAAGGGACAAAGTCCTCCCAAGCCGCCCGGTATGCCAACCTCGTAGACTGTGCTAAGGAGCCTAGAACCAATTGTAGCATCCGGTGTTGCCTACTTCCCATAGCTGTGTTGGCATTCTGGTCGGGGTCACGTCCGCATCCTCGGTGAGCCCACGGAATCTCCCCCACTGTGAACGAGACAAGGCATCCGCAATGTCATTGTCCACACCTGGCACATGCACCGCGCGAAACGCCATATCATGCCTCAGACACCCCAGCACAAAAACCCTCAACAACTCGTCCCGTGCCGACTGCCGATTGACCACCTGCACCACTGCCATGTTGTCAATCCTGAACGTGACCTTCTTGTGGGCTAACAGAGCCCCCCACAGCGTGACAGCCACCACTAAGGGAAATAATTCCAAGAAGGCAATACTCCTGCCCCCCTCCAACCATTCCGCGGGCCAGGGCTCTGCGCACCACCTCCCTTGCCAGTACAGCCCAAACCCCTTGCTCCCCGCTGCATCCGAGAAAATTTGCACATCCCACACCATGTCCACTTCCCTCATCAAAGGCACCCCGTTGAACTGACGCAGGAAAAACTGCCACATCCTCATGTCTTCCCTCACCCCGGATGACAGCCGAACATGATGGTGTGGTGGCCTCTGCCCCTCCAAAGCTCTCCCCAGTCGCCTACTAAACGTCCTCCCTACTCTGACCACCCTACAGGCAAAATTGAGATGTCCCAGCAACACTTGTACGTCCCTGACCGTCACCTTCTGTCGTGTCAACACACTTGTCAGCAGCTCCAACATGTTTTGCTTTTTATCCGCCGGGAGGCCTGCCTCCATCAGACCTGAATCCAACTCAATGCCTAAAAAGGCCAGTGCCGTACTTGGCCCTTGTGTTTTCTCCGGGGCCAGTGGCACGCCCATTTCCCTCATGATCTCATTGAAACTGTCCAGAGCCCTCTGGCATTCCGTGGAGTCTGAGGTGCCAACAAAGAAGAAGTCATCCAAGTAGTGCGTCACTCCTTGGTGACCCGTCCGTTCCGTAAACAACCATTGTAGGAACGTGCTGAAACATTCTAAAAGTGTGCAAGACATGGAGCAGCCCATCGGCAATGCTTTGTCCACGTACCAGTGACCGCCGAATTGTATGCCCAACAGATCCCAGTCAACTGGATGAACTGGCAGCAGCTGGAAAGCAGACTTTATGTCGCACTTTGCCATCTGTGCTGTTGCGCCCGCGGTCACCACCAGTGACATAGCCACGTTAACAGAGGAGTAGGATACAGTGGCCGCACTTTCGTCAAAAAAGTCATTGACCGACCCACCTTCCGGCCATGACAAATGCTGTATAAGGCGACACTGTCCCTGCTCTTTTTTGGGCACCACTCCAATGGGTGACACAATCAAATTAGGCAACGGCCAATCCTGAAAGGGTCCCGCCATGCGGCCCTCCTGTACCTCCTTATCCAGTTTCGCCTGCACCACCTGTGGGTGCTCCCGTGCCGATCTCAAATTGTCTGCCCATCTCCGTACCCGTGGACCCTCATACCCCAGCCTGAACCCGTCCAGAAACCCCCGCCGTAGTCGCTCTGCCCCCTCCCTGTCCGGATACCCCTGCAGAGCCCCCAACAAAATCTCCACCTTAACCGGAGTATGAGACCTTTGGCCCAGGTCCCTTAGACCCCCTCCCAACTGCTGTGACTGCTGCTGTCCCCCTGCCTTAAAGACTCCGGACTGCCGCTGCTGACCTCCTTGTGACGGACCCTGGGCCCCCCAACACTTGACCAAAGCATGGCGCTTCCCGCAACCGGAGCATTCATGCCGAAAACGGCAATACTCCCGCGTGCACGATCCCTTATTATAGTCCCAGCACGCACCTTTCTCGCCTGCCGTACCCCTGCCTGCTCCCCCCACCCCCCCTCGGGTGGGGCTCCCTCGAAAGGGCTGATACACGAGCGGTAGCCCGCTGGCCGTAAAAATGGTCTTTCCCGACCCCGCGAAATTCATCGTATGCTGCCACAAGTCCGTGTCCAGCTCTCCCCACTTTGCCTCCGTATCCCAAGCCATGCGCGCCCGGAACTCCTCGTCGTACTGGGCCCAGGCATATCCACCCCCTGTAAGTTGCGCCTTTCGTATGACATCCATGTATTTAAACATGGCCACTGACCTCTCCGGGAATTTCTCACAGTACACACTAGCATAAATGAGAAAACCCGCCGTCCAATTTTCTATCGTCAACGGCACCTTAGGCCGCTTAGCTAACTCAACTTCCTCCTCCTTAGATCCCTCCTTTGCCCTCACCTCCCTGTGCAGGAGCTTGAGCATCTCCACATATTCCCCTTTCCAGAACCTCTCTTTCGTTGTCAACATCAAATGCGCCCCCAAGGGCTTAGTTACCCCCACATACGGTAACCGTTTGATCTTCAGCTCCTTACTTTCCAACTTAGTCTCCCCGTCGCCTGCCTTTGCGTCAACTGTCCCTTTCGTTTCCTTCAAACTCTCGTCGCCCTTGCTTTCCTCCCCCTTACCTGTGCTTTCCGTGCCCACGGCCACATCCACCACATACGCTCCCTTGCACAACCTCCCCCCGACCCCCCCCTCACCAACAGACCCCCCACCCCTCTGGATGCCATCACTGGGCGCCCGAGCAAATTTTTATTACCTGGCGCCAGTGTCTCCGTCCGACGCTCCTCACGGCGTCCTGTCCTGGGGGCCGAGCTGGTCTCCCACCTCGATGTCCGACCCGTGGGCCTCGCCTGGCGTCGTGACACCTGCAAAAAACTAGCCACAACATTACTCGGCCCTCCTCCCTTTCGTCCACCACATCACGCAACTCCCCTTCTTCCATGCTATCCTCCTCATAATCCAATTCCTCCTGCCCTACACCCCCAGCACCCCCCACTGGTGGCGCCAACTGCCTGCGCGGTAAACAAACATCCTCCGCTGCGTCGTTCCATTGCCATTGCCCCCCGGGGCGCTGCGACCCCGTGGGTGTTGGGGCTGGCGAGCCCGTACCGGGCATACTTATGCCAGCCGCGCCGGGATCCCTCGCCGGCACAGGATATGCCGCCCGAGGCTCCTCCCTCCCTTCTCCTTGGTGCCTTCGAGCCGCTCCCAGCCCTACCAAGTCCGGAACCCCGCGACGGTCAAACTGTCGGTCCACCGCCTGAAAAGAAAAGGAATGGTCTGGTGTGCTGGGCCTACCTCCTTTCCGACTCCCATCCCATCCCCGCTTGCCCGCCCCCAACGTACTCGCGACCCCCGCCCGCCCCACCGCGCTCAGATCCACGACCTCTCCCTCCTCTCCGTCCCCCCCTCCCCATCGCTCGGCCCCGCCCCCTCATCCTCCACCGCCCAACCCCCGGGCCTCCGCCCCACCGCCGCAACCCCGCTCCCCACCCCGCACCCCCCCGTCCCCACGCCCCCAGGCCCTTCACCTCCACCCCCTGCCCCGGTCGCCCCCCTCAACCCCTCCGCCCAGGACTCAAAGATGTCCAGGCCGCCCCAGTCCCGCTCGCTTCCCTCCGAGTCAAACAGCACCGGGGAGTCCCCCCCTGCTGTATTCCCCTCATCCCCCCTGTCCGCCGGACCCCCGCCCCCTCCACCTACGAGGGCCGATAACCCCTTGCCCGCAAACTCCTGGTCCAACCCCACCGTGCCGAGGGCCCCCCACCCACCCCCCCCACGAGGGCCGGGAACCCCTTGCCCGCAAACTCCTGGTCAAACCCCACCGCGCTGAGGGCATCCCCCACCCACCCTCCCCTCCCCCGCGCGATCCTCCTGTCCGTGCTGACTCACATCCTCCCTGTGGCCTATGCCACTGCCATACGCGAGGCCCCTGGCTGCAGCATGCCCCACCTGTGGGCCCTGCAGCGTGCCCCTCCCCGCTGTCCCCTCCGCTGGGGCCTGTGCCGGCTTGACTCTGCCCTCCGCACCTTCCCCCTGGTTTCCAGACAGCGGGGCAGCGCTCCTCCGCCCCGCGCTGCCCCGTGATACTCCCGCCGGAGGATATCCCTGTTCCGCCTCGCCCCCATCGTCCCCACCCCTCCCCGACCGCTCCAGCCTACACGGCGCATCCAGGGCCGCTCCCCTGGCAGAAGAGCGGCCCTGCCACGAGTGTCCCCGCGCTCCTCCCGCCACCCTACGGCCGCTCCCACAGCTTTGGAGCAGCCCTCCACAGATTTAGCCCGCGACGGGGGGGCACCCGACGCTCTCCCCCGCCGAGGCGCTCGTCCCCGCCCCCGCTCCACCAAAGCCCCACCCGCGCCGACACCTGCTGCCTCCCCACTCCCCGGGGCTGCGCTCCTCGCATACGCGCAGCCCCTGCCACTCACCGTGTCGCCAAATGCTCTCCTGGGGGGCGAACATGCCGCGATGGCGGCCGCCACCCCCGCAGACGCGCGCCTCACTGGGCGCACCGCTAACGGCGCCTCCGGTATGAGGAGATCCATCCTCCCTGCCTCGCTCAACAGGCGAATCGCCTCCAGCACTCTATAATCCCCGCGTGCCATGACAATTCCTCCGACACGATCGCCAACCGCAATACAAAAAAAATTTCCTACTGCTAGCGCTCCCAGCCACCAGGTCACCAAACCTAAAATGGTGGCTGGGGAGGCGCGTAAACGGCTTATACATCCCTTGGGCTACTTTTATGAAATTGGTCTACATTTGGGCTATCCCCAAATGTAGCCCAAAACTTACCAAATGGCCGCTCCGGTCACACCCCCCTCCCCCTCCCAATCTGCCCGCGGGGCAGACCTCGCTGTGCTCGGCTGCCCCCCAAGCTCCCATTGGCTACATGCATTGATAGAAAAGAGGCTGTGCACACATTTCTTTCGCTGAACCAGAGCTGAGTTATTGCATACATAGCTCTGTGGGCCTGGGCATACAGAGCTGAGCTCTTGCAAGTATGCAGCTGAGCTACATTTCAGACGGAGCTGAGTCCATGAACTGACATAGATGGATTTGAGCAAGTTTCTAGACAGAGTTGAGCTCAGTCAGCATCCATTTCTGGATATAAAAGTTGAACTTCTATGAGGACTGAGAAACTGAGGAAAAGCAAATTTTATGCGGGAGTGCTACATGCCTCTCACCCAAGTTAGTCTTGCGCATGGCCTGGTTCTGAAAGGGAGTGAGAATTGGAAGGTGGGAGGGAAAATTACAGTCAGAGAGAAGGGATTTGGAGACAAGATTGAAGAAAGGGAGAGAGACAAGGTAGGTAGTAGTGCAAGAAAAGTTGGGGAGAAAGGTGAGAGAGGACAAAGTAATAAGAGGACAGTGTGACTTAGATGGGAAAGACCAGAAAATAATAGTGAAACAGGAGATGACATTGTAAGAGGGGAGTGAGTAAGCAGCAAAACAGTGATACTAAGTCACATGTTAGTGTTACAGCAAATTATAACTATTCTTTTTGCTCCTTTCTTCAGCATAAGTCAGGTCTGGTGGCTTAGTGAACTAGAGCATCCAGTGTAGGGGCCAGTGTTTGACATGATGATCACAGGTTCAAATCTTGGCGGATCCACTCAGCCTCAAATCCTGGCGGGTCCACTCAGCCTTTCAACCTTCTGAGGTCGCCAAAATGAGTACTGTTGGGTAACAATATACAACTGTGGTTCAGCGCCAACATACCCTTGGTTGAATGTGTGCTTTACAAATGCATGTGTTATGTTATAAATCCGTCAGGCAGTGCATATTGCAGGTACCAATCTCCTAAGAAACATTTTGTTCACCAGTATGTATGCTATCTTTTAACAAATTAAGCACTGGGTAGGAGTGAAGGTATTGCACATCTGACAGAGTCATCTGGCATCTATGTTTTGGAATTGTACAAGGTGGTTGGTCTAGTGACTAGTCCATTTTAAAATTGTGTTTTACATGGAACATCAAACATAAACCCCTGACTTATTGAAGGAGTTTGCTGTTTTATATATTCACCTCCCTGAGCTTGGAAGCAATCAAGTCCCAACGTGAGTGATCGAGGACTGAAGCAGATTGCTGTGAGAGATCAAATTCAAGGTTATATTTGGAGGTTTTCCTGGAGGAGCATCAGTCAGTGCATGTGCAATAATTGTGTATGACTTTGTGGCACCACAAACCATAGTTCCCACATTGGATAAAGGCTCTGTGCACTTCCCATGTTGCTAACTATACCCTCCATCGGGATGTGAGGGAGACAAGGCATCTGTTCAGATGAAGAACATCGGTTCCACACTGGATTGTGTTTTTACATTGTGTACAGATATCTTGCTTTTTCTGCTCTGTGAATATCCTTTAATTTTGAGCTGTTGGTGAGCCCCCCTCTTTTTGTGACAGCCAGATAGAAGCTCCTCATGATTTGATTATCCCAGGTTAGTTTATCCTTCACACCTTAATGGGTTCATATCTACTTCTCAACGTTTGTGAGAGCAGTTTCTTGAGCTCATTGTGAGATTTTCTCCACACACATCTTCTTGTTCCCTGGACCATTTGCTCATTATGCAGCTTGTGCTACTTTTAGTAAGAAAAGACACATTGCCAATAACCCTTCTGTGTTTTCTTTTCTGTGTGTCAGACATGCACAAGACTGTCTTGGTATCAACCATCTTGCAGACATTTGATGCTCGCAGGTTTGACGGACACTCTGAGCTGTAGCAGTGCTCAGTGTCTCAGGGGAATGCATTGGCAAACACAGTGGCAATGGCAAACCCAGTGGATGTGGGGTATATGCTGTTTACACACATTAGCATATTAAATCCAGACCTATAGGCTTTCCCAATATGTATTCTCCTACTGGCTTCAAGGATGTCTTGGCCCCCACTGTGTGAAATGTTAGACCCCACCACCACTGCCTGAAGTAATAGCCCCCCACCCCCGAAGCAGGGTCTAGTTTTACCATATCGTGCCCCAGGCCCATTCTGTCCACATCTGAAGCATGAGTGTCTCAAATGTCCCTGCCAGCCCATAGACAGGTTTGTGCTAAAATTGTCCACACTGCTCTGAGCGTCTACAGAGGCAGTGGACCTCATGCCCTCCTGTAACCACAGATGTATCTCTCCTATGAATGTCAATAATCTCTGGTCACTGTCTTTCTGATGAACAAGTCTCTAAGCCCCTGTCCTCAGTGTGTACATCTTTATGAACATCAAGAAGATGTAGCAATAAGAGGATGCATCTGTCATCTAGAAGAACAAGATGGGCTAAGAGTAGCAGTGGGGGGCAACTGGGACTTTCCGCAGCTTTTCACCTGATGTTTTGCTAGCTTTGGGTACTAAGATGGCGACATGGCTTAAAATAAATAATGGCCTTATAAGGAGCTTCCGCCTTAAAGCTTCAGAGAAGTGACGCAAATTGTTTTTAAAAAAATGTTGAGCTTTTGTTATGTTCTGCAGACAAACACTTGCTAAAGTTGGATTTTGCGGTCAACGGTTCCTCACTAGAGGTGTATAAAAGGGCTACTGACTAACTTACCTGTTGACCACCTCTCAGTGTATTTTTTCACGACTGAGGTGCTACCAGTTAATTGATTTATTAAGCATTTTCAATAATGGTTATAATGCTTCATTGTACTTTGATATTCAATTTCTCTCCCTCTCTGTCTTTGAATTGGTGCGATTTTAGACTTATTAGCTTGCATGTTTTTGTTCTTGATCAATGGTGTGTCTTTGGTACTTGTTACTTGCTGAATTGCATGGTGTTATTTTTGATTAATGATGTGTCTTAGACATTTATTGTTTAGTTGTTTGACTAAATAGTGTCACTCCTGACTCAATTCCTGCATTTTCAGACGTGTGTCTTGTTATTTCAGATAACACATTCAGTGTTAGTTTCTGTGTTGTGAAAACCACCCTCCAACACCCCTGAAGCTCAGGCCCAGTTGCACCCCTGTGTAGTATTATATTTAAATCCCACAGTATTTCAGACAACATTATCAGATTAGTGAGCTGGGAAGTTCGTAACTTACAAATACTTTTCCCGCATATCATTTGTAAAGTGGTCTGAAAATATTTGAAAATAGTACAATGTGTTTGAGCATGGGTATACATTGTTTGTAAAGGGATCTTTAAATTTTACCTAACTGTGGCAATGTTTTTTGCCTAAGTGTTTAAAATGTGGGAGGAACCCAAACCTCCATGTATAGTGGTCTTGTGTTCCATAACATGTGTATTTGTAAAGCGCATGTTCACCCAGAAGGGTCTCTTGGCGCTGAATAACAGATGTTTATTGTTATCCAACTCAATGGTACTCATTTTATCAACCTCAGAAGGTTGAAAGGCTGAGCAGACCCGCCAGGATTTGAACCTGTGACCATGAGGTCAAACACTGGCCCCTGAAGTGGAAGCATTAGTCCACGAGCCACCAGACCCAGCTATTTGGACCAATATTAAGGGCCTAAAGTGCATACACATGCCATACATATTTGCCACGAAATTCCCCGAACATCTTTTGGATAAACCACTAAACACCCTGCAAAGTATTATTTTAATTTTATCTGAGTTGGACACATTGTACTGGCCCAAAGTGCTTAAAATTAAATTCAGTATTTACTACATGATTATTGCATAATCAGTGAGGGATTACCCCCCCCCCCCCCCCTCCAATTTCCCTGTACAGGCATATTTAAACCCTACAAAACCCCAAGCAACTGCTCTAAGAGTTACAGAAACTGAATGGCTCAACCCCATCCAACTAAACTACCCAAACCCCACCAATGACACAAACAATTTCAGTAACTGGGTCACCACCTGCGCTAATTTCCTGGCACCCCTGAGAAACACCACTCCCAAACGATCCGACAAACAAGCTAGCTGGTACAACACTAGCCCAAGAGAATCCAAGAGAGCAAACAACTCAAAAGGAAATGTAGAACCACCCGAGGAACCATTGCAAGAACCACCTACAAGGCCACACTTAGATACTATCACCATCATATGAAAGGGACCAAGATAAAAGGCCCTGAGAATCAAATCTAGCTCCAATAACTGCAAATAACATTTCGCCATTGTCAAGGAATTCACCGACACAACAGCTGCAACCAACCTCTCTAACTTCTTCCACTAAAGAAATTGCCAATAGCTACAGAAGCTTTGAACTGCAGCCACCCTCCATAGACCTTCTAAGCCTGCTAACCTCATCAACCAAAAACTACTAACTGACAGCATGGAACCCTCTATCCATCGAGGGAACTGCAGCAATAATGAATACAGTCCACTCAGGAGCTCCCAAGGACACCTATTCCCACCATATCTACAGCCTGGGAAGAGCCACAATCAGTGCTGCACTCACTACCATCATCAACACCTCCCTCCCAGATAACTGGAAACATGCCAAAATTCCTGTCCTTCTCAAAAAACCCTCAGCAGTCCTTGAATAACTCAGCAACTATGGACCCATCTCGCTGCTCTCCTTCCCAGCCAAAGTCATCCAGAAGACTGTAGTACATGCTTAATGTTCTCTATGCTCATGGAATGTTTATTCTCCTATGTTCTTCCGTGCCTTGTGAGTTCTAGGTTCTCTTCCAAGACAGTTGCTGTTGGCTTCTGTCGTGGAGAGTCCGTTCTTGTGTTTGCTCTGACTCATTAAACTGCTCTACAAGAAGATATCCATCTATGCCTGCTTATTTACTACAATTTGGCGACGACTGGCTTTCAACCCATACGCTGCATTTTCAAGGCACACAGCAGTTCTTGCACAAGAGCGGAAGATCTTCACCCTTCACACCCACTCTTACCTTTTGGTGTCCACTTCCTGATCTAAGTCTTCATCGGACCAAGGCTTAATTTTACGATGTTTCGTCGGCGTTGAGGTTGTGAGTCTGATGGTCCTGACTTCATGGCTCGTTAAACAGCTTGGAAGTGCTTCGAGTCGCGCTGAGTGCGACTTGGTGGTGTGTGAGGCTGAGCCAAGTCGTTGTGGTCTCCAGCTTCAAGTTCCTGCGCATCGTTGTCTTCAGCCTCTTCTCTGTGCCGGGTGGCATTGAAGTTGACGGTTGGTGCAGCGGGAGCTTCGTTCCTCTTCGTGGCTGCAGTCTGAATGATGACGTCGTGGAATCCGCTGTAGTGCAATCCTCGGCTCTTGGTATCCGGCGTTCTGTGTGAGGTCCTCGGGTGTTCTAACACTCTGACGCTCTGACGCTCTGACGTCCTGTACGTGGCGGCCATCTTTGTTTACATCGTTGTCATCACTACGGACACGGACGTGTATCGGCTCCGCCTCACAGTCTGTCTCTGATCCAGTGCAGTGTAACAGCGGCGATACACACGCCTTGTGTATTGTGAAGAGACGGTCCGATCCAGTGCAGTGTCCTGGTAACAGCGGCGATACACATGCCTTGTGTATTGTGAGAAGACACACAGGTACTGTTGTTCTTTCTGTGTGTGTGTACACTACGCCCACAATTCTCCGTCTTCGTGCTTTGCACTAGTACAGTGGCGATACTCACGCAGGTTCTGTTGTTCTTCCTGTGTGTGTATTCTGCTCCTTATTCTTCGATTTATTCCTGTGTGTGCGCACGGATTGTCTTTAAATTGAAATGTCCAACGAAAATCCCTCGATAGTTCTTCCTCCAAGTTTTTTGGCTAGTCCTGGTCAACCCAGCATCTCGTGGGATGATTGGTTCCCAATGTTTGATAATTATCTAGATGCTTTGGATGCACAAGAGTATTCCGCAAAAAGGAAGAAGGCCCTGCTATTGAGTTCTTTGGGCAAGGAAGGTCAACGCATCTTTCGCTATTTACCACAAGCCCTACAGGCAAACGGCCAACCTGTCCCAGATGAGTATAAGGAAGCAATTTGTCGCTTAGAAGTTCGATATGCCAAAGAAGAGAATTTGGTCATGAATAGGTATAGATTTTATACCAAGGGTCAAAAGATGGGTGAAACTATCGATAACTTTGTGGAAAGACTTAGAGAAATGTCTGTCAAGTGTAAGTTTGGCAATATGACTGACGAGCTCATTAGAGACCAACTTAGTGTACAATGTAACAATAAGAAAGTTCAGGAGCGTCTTTGGGCGGCTAAAAATCCTAACTTACAAACCGCTATTGAATTAGCTAAAATTGTAGAAGATTCACAAGGATATATGAAAGAATTGGAGAAGAAGCCGTCTAGTGATGTTAATGAAATCTCGACCCAAGAGTACTCAAAACAAACTTTTGTTTCTGGTGAACTGTCTGATGTTGCTGCAGTTAAGAACAAAAATGTCTTTAAAAAGAACTTTACTTCCAAACCACTAAATACACAAAAGTTGTCTTCACCTCGCATGTGTAACAGATGTGGTAGCTCTGTCCATTCCTCTGACTCAAAATTTTGTTTTGCAGCTAAACAAGAGTGTCTTAAGTGTGGTAAAATGCGCCATTATGCCAGAGTTTGTCGCGGCAAACCTCGCTCTTCTGTCACCACTGTTGAAGATTCTATTCTATTTGATGAGGAGGGTCATAAAATTTTGGTCATTGATGAGGACTCTGCAGGGAAAGTTGATGATAGGCGTAAGGTTAGGCCTAAAGCTCTCTTCACCATTGATAGTAAAGAAGTGTACTTAATGGTAGATACAGGTTCTAGGTACACTATCATTCCTTATGAACTTTTCAGGGACAAATGGGGTTCTAGGTGTCTTTTACCCAAGGACATCTCCCCAGGTGGTTATCAAGGTGAGACCATTGACATTGTGGGGTATTTCACAGCGGACATTACTTTTTCATACAGGAAAATACATGGCAAGGTTTATGTGTCGAAGATTGGTCCAGCTATACTTGGGTGGATTCATCAGTATGACTTAGGGATAATTGTCAATCCCCGTGCTTCTCCACAAGTAATGGTTGTTGAAGACAGTGGCTTACTGGATATTCTAGAGAAGGCCAACTTGGTATTCAGAGAGGGTTTGGGTCAGCTCAAGGGGTATTCCCATCGTATTGTCTTAAAAGAGAATTCTGTTCCAGTGCAACACAAAGCCAGGCGCATTCCTATAGTTGTTAGGCAAGAAGTTAAGAGTATGATTGATAACATGCTTGTTTCTGGGGTTATTGAACCCGTGGAGGCTTCACCTTGGGTTTCTCCCATTGTCGTTACAAAAAAATCGGATGGCAAACTCCGTTTCTGTGTTGATTTGAGGTCGTTGAATGACTGTGTGATTGCGGATACTTTTCCACTTCCTAACATTTCAGAACTGGTCACTACTCTGCATGGTGCTAGGGTGTTTTCTAAGTTGGATCTTAGAAGTGCTTATCACCAAATTAATCTTCACAAGGACTCTAAACACTTGACAGCCTTCATCACACCGTTTGGCACGTTTCAATTTACACGCTTGCCCTTTGGTCTCATTTCGGCTGCCAGTGTGTTTCAGAGGATGGTAACTGATCTTTTTGAAGGTGTGGGCAATACTGTGTTTTTCCAAGACGACATTTTGATTTATGGCGATTCTGAAGAGCAACACAATGTCATTCTCAGGTTGGTTTTGGATAGACTTTTGTCAGCCGGGCTGACGTTGCGTAGGGACAAGTGCAAGTTTTTGACTGAACAGATAGATTATCTAGGATACACTATTAGTGCGAGTGGTGTACGTCCAAAACAGGACTTATGTCGTGCTATTCACTCTGCTCCTAGGCCTAAGGACAAAGATCAGTTGCGTTCCTTTATGGGACTAATTGAATATTACTCAAAGTTTGTGAAAATTTTTTCGGATAAGACTGTGTCTATGAGGTCACTCCTCAAGAGAGGTGTTAGTTTTGTTTGGTCTTCCCAGTTGCAAGAGTCTTTTGAGGCCATCAAAAGAGAGATCTGCGATGCAAAAGTGCTTACTCCTTTTGACATTAAAAAGACTTCTGTGGTGACCGTGGATGCCAGTGCTACTGGTTTAGGGGCTATGCTATCTCAAGTTTATGATCAATCTGAGTGTACGGTGGCTTTTGCCTCTAGAACCTTAACTGATGCGGAGAAAAATTATTCGGTAATTGAGAGGGAGGCTCTAGCTGCTGCTTGGGCAGTGGAACACTTTAGAACGTATTTGTGGGGTTTGAAGTTTGTGCTGAAAACGGATCATAAACCTCTCATAAAAGTTCTCTCTCCCGGGGGCACGGGCAAAGGCTCTGCTAGACTGGCTAGGCTTGCTTCTAAGCTCCAAGAATTTCAATACTCTGTTCAACATATCCAGGGCTGGAAGAACACTCAAGCCGATTGCCTTTCAAGGTTATCTTTAGATTGGAGGTCAGTTCTTGATTCTTCCACTTCTAGCACCTCTAATGATATTGCGGTAGCTTCAGTGGAAGATGCTGTGTTTGTTGGTGAAGGGGCTTTCCAAGCTTGTGATTGGGAGAGAGAGATGGCTGTGGATGCAACGTTGCAGGAGGTTATCAAACTTATTTCGCTTGGCTCCAGAAGGGAGAGTGCGGTGTCGGTTTCTGTGCGTCCTTTTCTCAAGGTTTTGGATGACCTTTCCCTTGTTGGGGACAATCTTATCGCAAAAGGGGAAAGGTTCATACCTCCTTGTGGTCTAAGGAGCAAACTTTTGGCCTTGGCACATGAGGGGCATTTGGGTCAAACTCTCACTCAACGTCGTCTCAAAGACAATTTCTGGTGGCCTGGTATGGATTCTCAAGTTGTGGATTGGGTGGAGAATTGTCCGACATGCAGAGAGGGGGAAAAGAGACTCAAGGTTTGTCCTGGTACTTCGCAGGGGCATCTACCTAATCCAGGTTCACCGTGGCACACCATTTGTTTAGATTTTATTGGTCCCATGGGTGAGTTACATGAGAGAGACAGATTTGCCATAGTGGTGGTGGACGTTTTTTCAAAATGGTTAGTTGTGGAATTTACCAACAATATCACTACTGACACCACTGTCAGATTTTTAGGAAATTTGTTCAAGGATGAGGGTCTTCCTTCTATAATCATTACTGATAATGGTACTCAACTAATCTCTTCTGATATGCAATCTTTTCTCATGGGATGTGGGATATCTCACCATCGCACATCTTTATACAACCCACAAGGCAATGGGATTTGTGAAAGGGCCAATAGGGTGGTAAAGGGCATCATACAGATGGCTTTTTCTGATGGTTCTATTGTACGGAAAATGGTCAATGAAATGTTGTGGGCATATCGCACTACACCTCTAATTGATGGTCAGTTGTCTCCTTTTCAAATAATGAGGGGGCGGGTTCCTGGTTCTAAATTGATTCCTGCTTGGATGAAGAAGGTGGTTGCTGGGGAAAAGGATCTTGCTGCACTGCTGCCTACTTCTTCTGTGCGTCCTTTTTGTGTGGGGGATTTGGTCAAGGTGAAAAGGGGCAGGATAATCAAAGGATTGTCAAAATTTCAGGGTCCTTTTACGGTTAAGAAGGTTTTGGATCATTGTGTCATTCTTAACAATGGGGAATGTTGGAATTTCAGGCGGGTAGCTTTGTATCGAAGAGGTGCTTCTTTGGAAGGTCTTGGAGAATCTCCTGGAGAATCTCCTTCTTCTGAAGAAGGAAGCAGTGGGTATCTTTTGGCTTCTCTGCCTTCGGAGTCTCACTCTGCTGGTGCTGCATCTCTGGTGGTTGGGGGTGCTGGGGATTCGTCAACATCTAATCCTATTCCCCTACCCGTGCCTTTGGTCTCTAATCGCACCCCACGTTTTAGAAGGGCTCCAACCTACTTGCAAGATTTTGTATGTTGATGTGTTTTTTTTTTTTTTTTTTTTTTGTTTTATTTGTTTTCTTTAGAAGGGAAGAAGATGTGTAGTACATGCTTAATGTTCTCTATGCTCATGGAATGTTTATTCTCCTATGTTCTTCCGTGCCTTGTGAGTTCTAGGTTCTCTTCCAAGACAGTTGCTGTTGGCTTCTGTCGTGGAGAGTCCGTTCTTGTGTTTGCTCTGACTCATTAAACTGCTCTACAAGAAGATATCCATCTATGCCTGCTTATTTACTACAAAGACCATCAACAGACACGTAGAATGCCACAAAATTCTGGACGACTCACAAGAAGGATTCCAAAACAACCACAGCATTGAAACAGCCCTCATTGCTTCCACAGACAACACATGCACAATCATCAACCATGGACAGATGGCTGCCCTCATCCTCCTTGACCTCTCCGCTGCCTTCGACACCGTCAGTCACAACACACACATCAGCAGACTACACACAGCAGGAACACAAGGACCAGCATACAAATGGATAGCCTCCTTTCTCTCCAGAAGAACTTAACTACTTAGGCTGATGCCTCTCACATCTGAACCCAAGGACCTCAATGATCATCACTTAGAACCACCCTTTTCAACATGTACATGACTCTTCTTGCTAAAATCACCGGATACCATGGAATCAACATTATCTCCTGTGCTGATGACACCCAGCTGATTTTTCCCCTCTCAGGTGACACCGTCACCACCAGGACAAACTTCAAACAATGCCTGACGAGGGTGGCCAATTGAATACAAGAAAACTGCCTCAAGCTCAGTGCCGACAAAACTGAAGTGCTGATTTTGGGGAATAAGAGCTCACCTTGTGGCCTGCTGAACTTGGACCCACACCCTCCCCAACCGGCCAAGCTAGGAACCTAGGCCTCATCCTGGACACCAACCTCAGCATGAAGTCCCTGGTCAATGCCGTCACCTCCTCATGTCACATCCTCCGCATGTTATGTAATATCCTCAAGTGGCTCCCACTGGACACCAGACGTACCATCACGTAGGCCCTAATCACAAGCTGATTGGACTACAGCAATGCACTCTATGCGGGCATCCCAACCCATCTTCTTTACAGACTTCAAACCATCCAAAACACTGCCGCCAGACTCATCCTCAACTTCCCACACTGAACCAACACCACATCACTTCTCAGAGAGCTCCACTTGCTCCCCATAGAGAAGCACTGACAATTTAAACTTCTCACACACACATTCAAGACACTACACAAAAACAGGACCTGCATACCTCAATCACTGGCTTCACTTCCACCAATCCACCAAACAGCTTTGCTCAGCATAACTGTCAGTTGCACACACACCCCAAATACACAAAAGCAGAACAGGAGGTCAATCATTCTTCTACCAAGCCACCAAATGCTGAAATAACCTCCCCCAACACATCAGGGCGTTCTCAGCACTTCGTTGAATTCCACAAGAAGCTGAAGACCTAGCCTTTCAAATAGTTTTCTTGCGAAACATTGAAGACTGCCTGTACTCAGGCTCGCCTCACCACATGCCTCCACTCACCTACTCAACACCTGGATACCCTCACGGGTGACAAGCAGCGCTCTACAAATCCACTTCACATTACATTATATTTCATTAGACAATGTTGCCTAATGTTACCAGCCTAATGTGAATAGAATGCACCTTCTGTGACTACATAAATGCTCCCTTCTGGGGAACTTATGAGTCACCCTATAAACTGATCTTCAACTTCTAGAAAGTGTTTACAAATGATGTTGGCCTAAAATGTTCAAAGATTATATATTTGTAAAATAAGTTCATTACAGTTATAATTCATGGTGTAATGATTTTGCCAAATCAGTAATACCTGTATGACAATGTGTTCCATCAAGATTTGGATGCCCCTCACTGATTTGTTAGACACAGATGTTGCTTATTGTCTACACAAGGATGGGGACCTTTGGTCTAGACTGCTCTGTTTGAGTAAAGCTAACTATATGTGTAGTTGGACAAGTCAGGTGTAGTAAGTTGGCCGATAGGTGCTGTTAGGTGTCTGATGTTAGGTGACTACATCATATAGTCATTTTGTTGGATGCATGTTGAGCTGACAGTCTGTTGTATATTGAATGGGTTATTCTGTTGTGTGACTGTGATTTGCTTTACATCAAGGGAAATCTGTTGTTCATGTGAGTTTAGTGATGTTGACAGGTGGGTTGCACTAGTGGTCTGTAATGTAAGGTAGTCGCGGGGCAGACACACATACACTTATCCACATACCATACAAATACATTATTTCAACCACAAAGATCATCAAAGCACAAAAAAATAGAAACAAGATGCAAAATAAATAAAGCAAACCAACTGTTGTCAGAAAGAGAAATACAAATGTTAAAATATAACAATAAATAAATAAAAACACAAATATTAAACATAAAAAACAACACTTCCTACAAGCTACAAACAGCAATCTACACATTAATGACTTACTAAAGCAATCTTGACATGACATATTAAAAACAATAAATCCAAGTTGGGTTTGGGGTTACAGATCCAAACCAATATCCCCGTCAATAGATACCATACGTCGAATGGAGTCATAATGATGCCACATCCACATCATTTCATTGGCACTCGGTACACCTAATCCAGAAGGCCATAAGAAATGTTGCCGCGCCAAATACATGGAGTCTACTTAATCGGAAGGGTGCCATATCTGAACTGCAGTTATAGTTTACGAGCTAGAAGTGGTAAAATTTTATCAATAGGTGCCTCATAACGCATACAAGGTTTAAAATCAATAAAAGACATGGTGAGGCTTCCTTTGCTCTTGGCCACAGTATCCATGGCTACAGCCTCTCAGTACATGCGTTTTATCTTATCTCTGTAAAGCGTACACAACAACTCAGGAGAGGACCAATAAATGTCTAGACCCAACTTCTGCAAAAGCGATTCAATAGTGCAAAACCATTGTATCTTCTCTACACCCGGTAGGGCCATAAGATCTCTTGCACCATCGCAATAAGATTCCAATTCAGCAGTGGTCCACAACCGGTACCAAAATATTAACAATCTGCATTATATTTTCTGTGAAATCTTCCACTGAGCAAGATCCAGATATACGGGTGTGAGGGGAGTACGAATGAGAAGTGATAATAAGTCTTGCAGAAACCTGTGTTTCACCATAACAAGACTATTTGAGTTAGAGAAGCCCCACAATTTGGCCCAATACAAGAAAGACCCAATAGCCTTGACATTGTAGATCTTAAGGTCAGGGGCAACCCTTCGGGAGATGGTCTTACGATGGACCTTTACTATATTTGCAGTCTGTCGGGTGAGCACTAAATGAGCTTTTTCCATCTGGGGGGGCCAGCACAGGTTGGGTGTCATTGTGATACCTAGTCAAAAGCAGACACCCGATCAATATATGTATTACCCACCAGCATCTGCCTGTTACAACGGATCGCCCTATTTTTGCAGAAAAACATACATTTGGTTTTAGCACTATTAAACTCTAGGCCCCAAACAACATCAAAAAGAAGAAAAAAGATCTAAAAGCAATTGCAGACCCTGGGGAGACTTAGAAATCAATAGGGTGTTGTTGGCAAAGAGGAGGACCAGAACCCTTCTCCCCCCAGATTGGGTGCATCATACCCCTCTTTACTGAGGCTATCAATCCCCCCATTGATGCACAGGGAGAACAGGGTGGGTGCTAAAACAAAAACCTGTCTAACTTCCTAGACTACCCTAATAGGTTTGGTCAGCTCTTGATCTGCTCCCCATCTGACCTGAGCCAAATTTCCAACATGGAGCTTCATCCATACTCTCCTCAATTTCCCTTGTGGGACCAGATAAAACGCTGTGCACAAGTCAACGAAGGCTACATATAGCTTTTCCCCATTGAATAGCTCCTGACTCCAGTATATACAAGCTAGCGTAAAGATCTGATCTAGTGTATTAACGTTTGTTCTAAAACCCGCCTGCAAGTCAGATAAAATATTCTCCTCTATAATCACCCCTGCAGATGAATCAACAGTTGCTTACAAACATTTGTTTGAATAGAGTCAATTAGACTAATGGGGCGATAGTTCACCGGGATGGCCCGGTCCCCCTTCTTATAAATTGGCAGGATCTCTGCTAACTTCAACGAGGAGGGGTTCTCAAGCCTGACAAAATAGCATTGGATAAGATGTTAATACATGGGCCCCACACCTCCGGATTCACTTTATACAAATCATTTAGGATCCTGTCTGGTCCTGAGGCACGAGCCGGAATGCAAGAATTAATAGCTGCCAAGGTCTCATTAAGAGTGAAAGCAAGGATGTTTACATCCTCTTGGGCAGCCACATGTTGGATCACTTTATCATCCTCCTCTATAGCACCCCCATTCATGTACAATTTACTGAAATGGGTCACTCAATCATCTGATCGTACACAAAATCCATCACAGTTTAGAGACCATTTAGGCAGGCTGATGAAATACGCCAAAAGGTATGGCTGTCTTTAGAGCTCAGGGCTTCGTTGACCACAAGGAATTATCCCACTCCCGGGCCCTACAATTTATTATATTGGGTGGGAGTTGGATTTAACTGTCAATAGGAGCTCACCTTTCCTAACCTGCAATTACTGTTAAACCAAGGAGTAGTCTTAGGCCTCCTCAACCCCTCTTTAGATGTTTTAACTAACGGTGTTGAGGCCAGCCACGGCCCGTATAGGGCGTGCTATCAAGGCGGTGACATGGGGCGGGGGAGGGTGAGGGTGGGGGTTGTAAAATGCGGCATACGGACGATTTCAGGTGAGTTCCGAAGAAAAAAAATTCGTTTTTTTCATAACTTACCTGAAATCGGCCGTATGCCGCATTTTACAACCCCCACTCTGACCCTCCCCCGCCCCACATCACCGCCCCGGTAGCACGCCCTATACGGGCCGTGGCTGGTTGAGGCAAAATATTGAGTCCAAAACATTCTCTAGCAGAATTATCGAGTCAAAAATATTGTGACATGGAAATATTGTCAATATCGTTGTCAAGAATATCGATTTTAAGGTAAGTAATTAAAATTTTTAAATATAGAAGCCATTAATATTGATTACAAAAATATCGTTGTTTATAAGAAGCTGAGTGCCCATTTCCCCTGCCACATCAGGATGGCGGGGGGAATCGTACCGCAAGCGTGGTGGGCGCAAAGTCTGCCCGCCACGCTTCCGCCTGAGGCAATCGTAACAATTGCCTGACGGAGCGGATACGACCGGGGAAATGGTGGTGGTGCCTAGCAGGCACCACCCGCCCAATCACAATGCCGGCATTAGCCAGCCCTTCCATGGCGGTGGAACGGACATGGAAAGGCTGGCAGTGGCTGGATTTGGGAGGCCCGTTTCGGGACCCCTCTGTGTTGGGGGAGCCAGTTGTGCACCCCCTACATTTCCATGCACAAGGTGACAGGCACCGCGCGCTACCTGCCATGTTCTGCAGGGAAATGCACATCATGGCCATTTGACATTGCGGCGGGTGCTGCATCCAGCAGCACCCGCCGCAATGTTAAATTGCCAGATGTGGTAGCATTGTAATTACGGGTGCGGGACCGCCGCATTACCGGCGGGCGGGCCCGGTCCCGCTACGATGGCGGGCGGACTCAAGTCCACCCGCCATCGTAATAAGCCCCTAAATCATTTTTTCATTATTGTTATGTATTTTGGTATATATTTTAAATGTATATGATGTAATTGTTTTGTCTAATTAGTGTTTATGTTTTTTAATGTGCTTGTAAAAGTTTTAGTATTTATTAAATTTAATTTAAGTAATTTTTGTTTTTGCAGATACGCCCAAGTGGGCGGTACTTTCACTGGTATTTGAGTGACGGTATTCCGCTCTGCTGCATCAACCAGCACCTGTGAACAAGGGCGTAGGATGCCCGAAACGCGTCAGGATAATCTGGTAATGATGAATTTCTGTGCCTATGATGGGTGCGGCGATGCTGCCTGACAGGAAATAAGATATGGCACAAGGAGCGAGGCCTTCCAAGTCTGGTGTTTCTTTTCGTGTCGATATATATATAGATATATAATTCACTTAAAAAACCATAGGTTTCACACATGTTATACTTAGGTGGATATTTCACTCGTAATAAACCAATGAAATTCCCCCGTTATAGTTAGTTGAGATAACGATAACTCGCGCGCCCGCAATCCTCTGCTCATGACGTCACATATTACATCACTCATGACATGGTCAGTGGCATCACTCATGACATCACTGATGACATCATCCTTGTGATAGAGTGGCGGTCGCGCGAATTATAGTTATCTCAACTAACTATAACGGGGGAATTTAATTGTTTTTTTACGAGTGAAATGTCCAGCTAACTATAACATGTGTGAAACCTATGGTTTTTTAAGTGAATTTGCAAGGTTTATTAAATGCTAATTCCTAACTATAACGTGTGTGAAACCTATGGTTTTTTCAGTGAATTTGTACGGTTTTTTAAATGCTAAGTTATGTATGTATTATAATTTTTTTTATATATTTTTTTTTCAATAAACTACGTATTAAAATTGTTTTGTTTTTTTTAGTTTTTCACCGTGCGTGCACCGTGCGCGCACCTCCGCGATTAAAAAAAAAAAAAATGTAATGTTTTTTTCTGCCTTCGGGGTCCTTCAGGGACCCCCTGACCAAGGCTAGGGGGTCAGGAACTCTCTACCCTGCCCCCTTTTCACGTTCGCCACCTTCCTTTTCCACTCTCACACTGAAAACAAACAAAATGGCGGCCGACACTTCCTGATTTTGACCGATTCGAACGTTGACTGACATGTCACAACCAATCAGAATTACGCTCGCGCACGCTAGGGTGCGCGCACGGTGAGCGCACGGTGCGCGCACGGTGCGCGGCTATAGATATGTATGTGCTTTTAACTGCAATTTTCTCAGGAACTACTGAACAGATTGACTCCATATATGCAAAAGGCACATCCCTGACCTGAGGACTACCTCTCTGCCAAATTTCAAGTAATTCTGTTCAGCCGTTCGGGCTGTACCTTCGACTAAAGGTCCTATGGGAAAATGCATGGGGAAAACGCGTTTTGGGACCCCTCTTTTTTCTCGGCCCCCGCTTGACGAATCACCCCGAGACTTTCAGGGTAGGAGCTGAGCGGAGTGCCCCATTAGTTTTGAAAATTTCGCGAAGATTCGTCAACCGGCGCCAAAGTTATTCAAAATAGAATTTTGAGATTTCCTATGGAAACACAGTCCTAACTATAACTATCTACTGGCGACCGCCAGTAGATAATATATATATATATGTGTGTGTGTGTGTTTAACTATTCAAAAGTAAGTTCATTTGTTATATTTTGTGACAATATACATTAAATATATTTAATTTTTATTACATTAATGTTAGTATTTAATATATTTTATTTTTAATATTTTAACATATATATATATTTGAAAATGGATATTTAATACAACGATATTATTGCAAATGATATTTTTTCTCAATATTTTTGTACTTACCTTTTTAAGTATGGAAAGTCGATATTTTTGAAGCAGACATTTTTTCTCAATAAGGTCGATATTTTGGACCTCAATATTTTGTCAGTGAACCTCAGATATAGTTAAGGTTAGTGCATGATGACCACTGACCACTTCCATATCTAACACAGCCAGCCATAACTCGCGTCTACCAAAAAATAGTCAATCCTACTCTGGTACCCAGGTCTATTATATGTCATTCTTAACGGGCGATCGGATGACATCCTACCCTTTGAGGCTCTAGGATCAAAATTAACATTTAGGGCCAATACCTGTCCTGCTTTGGGGCATCATCTCACACATGGCATAACAAGCTGGGGAATACCCCATTGATTAACCCCGGCTGCTGTCAATTTGGAGGGATTTTCAATTAAGGGTTCAAAAGTGGTATTAACATCATCTGCCACCAAAAGGTAACCCTTTCCTATGTGTTCGTAAAGCACCACCTTGAGTATTTAAAATCACTGACTCTGCAAATCCGGTTTCCAATCTATTATAAACATTTAAAAAAAATTAAAACCATACCCAAAGGCAATACAAGCACAACTGCTATTACATCAGGCGAATCAATACAGATTTTCCAAATTTTGCATTGAAGGGAATGTTTGACCCAAATCCCTAGCCCCGGAGGGTCTGCCCCTTCCACTCTGGACTACATTTACTCTGAAGGAGGTAAAGCCACTTCTGTGGAATGGAGAGGCATCATTAGGATGGCGGGTGGACTTTGTCCGCTCGCCATCCTGACGTAAAAAGGGACCGTCCGCCATAAGTGCGGCGGTCCCGTGGGGGTGGCGGGCACATCCTGCATTTTTAACATTGCGGCGGGCGGTGCATTCAGCATCACCCGCCGCAATGCCAAAAATACATGTTGTGCATATGCATGCACAACGTGGCAGGCACCGCGCTGTGCCTGCCATGTTGTGCATGGACATGCAGGGGGTACCAAAGGTATCCTCCATGTGCCCCCCCACCCACCCCAACATCCTGGGGGCCCACAACAGGCCCCCAACTTCAGAATCCGCATGCCTTTCCGTGGCTGCCTCCCACCTGCATCTTGATATGGATGGCGGCAGACACCGCACCATATTAAACCCTTTTCCGCCCGGTCGACGGAAAAGCGTCGGACGGTCTTACGTCCGCCGCAGTACCCCCCGCCATACTAATATGGCGGGGGGAAATGGGTGGCGGGCGGGGAAGGATGTAAGGCAAATCGCCACCGCCATGTGGGAGGTGGCGATCCGCCCTACATCCTAATGGACCCCCAAGTCTCTTGAAAGAGGCAGACATCATGGGAAACTATAAACTTACCCCCTAACAACCTCAGAGAGCAGTTTTGTAATCCCTGCTATGTTCCATGACAGAATTTTTAATGAAGGTTTGTTGACTGAACTAAGGGTGGAAAGTCACCAACCACCAGCTCCACTAACGGGTGTGCGAGATCAATTACGACCTGCTCCCTGGAGATGAGGGAATGCCCACCATACCCAAGACCAATTGCGAGAGGACTAAGGGGTTCCCCCAGCTTTGTAAGGCAAACTAGTTAACATGTGGGAGTCAGAAGCTTGGTTAAAGCAACATTTGGCAATGGGGCTTACTAAATAAGCTCTGTTTTCCTGAGCAGCCAATGTTAGTCAAGGCCAAGGCCCATTGGACACGCGGCTGACATCCCCAGCAGCCTGAGCTGTATGGCCTGGAGCACTACTGACACCCGTTATCGGAACCCGATACTTTTTCACAATGTGGGTATCTTCTTGTGGGATGGTTCTAGCATTCACTACCTTAGGACCATCCACTATGTACCTGTGGGAAAATTGGACCTTCACCTTATTGTGATTTTCTCACATCAAGACAGCCTTGCAGCGCCCAATATGTCACGCCTTACAAAAGAATGGCAATGACGAACTTCCCGAAACCAATGCGTAGTTTTAATAATTAGGGATTCCTGATTTTCACTAAAACCCCCTGACAACCTCGCTCATTGTCTGGATATATAACACCCCTTCCTCACTTCCCCTCTGCAACGAGACATATGGGGGCTCTCTGACAAGGGCCCCACAGCCTCATGGCCCTCGGTCCCCACCCGGGCCTGCTCCCAACTCTCTCCTCGGGGGTTCCAACCTGGTTCTACCTAGCTGGAAACCCATGAGGCGCTGGCGGGGGCTAGGGGGAAAAGCGGGATGAAATGATGGGGGGAAGTTGGGCAATGGTTCCCCTTGGCAACTGCTCAGAGTGCAATATAGAGTGAGGATCCCTGTGGCTGGCAGTCACATTAGTTCCCACCCTTTTGTGATTCACCACTACAGTGCCAGGGGGGCTGTGCTTCTTTTTTTGCTTCCCGGCAGACGACTCTACCATCCTCATTAATTGGAGAGGATTCGGTATCAATTCCGCTTTGTAAAAGGGTTGGGTTTGCATTGTCCATGCATTTAGAAAAGAGATTGTCAATTCAGTCCAATACACAATGCCCAGCAGCCGACAGTGAGGACTTCATTTTGGCTTTCGAGGACAGCGGTGCTCCTTCCCCTGCTGTCAGCTCGATGATTCCTCGGGAGCGGAACGATGCCAAAAGGGGTCCACCTCTCGTCAGCCCCAACCCTGAATGCTATAAAAGCACAGGAGAGTGGGATGGGAACAGCAGGGAGGGAGATCTGAAAAGGAAAAGACACTCAACACTTTAGCCACCGATTTGGTCACGGTTTGTTTAATCTAAACCTGTGAGTGACCCATACCTGTAAAGAAACTAAGAACAGCTTTCCCCAGGTGTAACCGTCCTGGAACCAATATAAATATGAACACAGGTCTGTGCAATAGTTGAGGCTCTAATGATGGAAAGAAAGGCACCATGAAACACATACCATATCACGCTTTTGCTCAATGTGTCACCAACACCCTTCACACCTACAACCATACAGAGCAGTAGGCCGCCTCTTAAACCCACTGTTAAAACAAAAAGAGTGGAATCAAAATGAGTCTTTTGACTCCGGTTTACATAGCAAGGTATCCAATACACTCACACAAGGCTTTGTGGCACTGTAAGTAGTCCTGCACGCCTAAACACCTAATAGCCCACAATGGGTGAGCAATGCACAGTGTCTCAAGGTCCCAGAACTTAGCACCCAATTAACATATAAAGAATAACAAGTGCAGGATTCCCCACCGGAACGGCAGAAAATACTATCTGCCAAACATAAAGGAATTTCCACTTTCAGGATTGAAGAAACGGAACACCGCCGCAAGGTTCTCGAGTGGTGCAGGTGCACCCTTACCCTACACGGGTCGTAAGCAGGACAACGCTCCATGTCCAAGGCTACTTTGAAAAGGAATAACCAGCAGCGCTCGGAAGACTGGACGGCGTTTTTATGCCATCTTCCTCTTCCGGCTGGTCCTCACGTGACCGGGAAGGCTTGCGGAGGTACCGCAAAGCATCACGGGAGTTGTAGTTTGTTTGGCGCCGCCGCGCCCGTTTGCCTCCAGGCTCCTCGCCGCCGCAACCTCTCCGTCCCGACTCCACCACCCGACCAGCCACCACCAGAGTTCCTCGGCACCGACGTGCCCGGAATCGCCCCCACCACCTCGAGGTGAGACTGGAACGGTAAATATCTTGTTTGTCGCTCGAGGGGTGGGGAGATGTGTAACACCTGCCTTCCTTTTGTCCATTTTAAAATCACAGAAAATGTTTCAGGGGTTCCACCTGTAGCACCTCAATAGTAACCCAAACTTTATACAGTTCAGGCCCTAGTCTCCTTGTACCAGGACACAGATGATAAGTACCTTGTAATAAACCAACAAAGATGGCCCCAGGCAAAAGGTCAAGGGGGGTGGCCCTGCCCCACCTCTTCCTGGTGCTGATGGGCAAAGGACGGGACTGTCCTTGGCACGGACTTCTCCTGGGCGCGTCCCATGCCTCGAGGGAAACACTTGCGCTATATAGCGCCAAAACTGAAGCAGACCAGATGAGGGAGATCAGAGGGCCGCCTCCAGGAGCCCAGAGTCGCCTGGGTCTTGTAGTCTCCTCCTTCTGTGTTGGTGCGCATACACTCATCCACATACACATTCACAGCATCCATTCACAAGCACATACCTATACACCCACCATTCACAAGCACACACTCATTGACAGCACACACACATATACACATGCATTCATACATGCATGTATACACCAGATTTTCTTTTTAAGCTTTCCTGGTGACTGCAAGTCCAGCGAGGGGTAATGAGAATGCACCCGAAGGAGCTGGATGCTTCGGGAAGGGAACGGAAAACCAGACGATGCCCAACCTCCTCTCTTTGACTAACCTTGTCATGGGTCAGCCAATGAGAGGAGAACCTTCCATACCCTCTCACAGAGTGGGATGGGGTCAAGTGAGAGTTGCTGACCCCACTCTACTCTGTGACGACGTGTTATGATAGACACTCCGCACTGGGACTTCAATGCTTGATTGAAGTGGCCAGGTCTGAGGCTAGCAGTGATGTTCCTCTTCATCATGAGGGGAGGACCTTGCAGCACTTTGCTTGGCTGAGGGGTTGACGTCTACAGGCCTATGAAATCTTCAGTCCCGCAATGCTTTGGCCAGGCTGCTAGGCGCCTGCGCATTTAGCACATGTACATCGCCTTGCTGCATAACCCGCTCTTGAAGATTGTCTGTTATGCTGACCTTTGCTCAGCCTGACAGACAATCTTCATGTTTTGCAGAAGGGTAGAGGGTGAGACCCTTCCACCCTTTTTGACAGGCCACCGCTAGCACTGGATAGTCTGTTTAGGAAGAGTGAAGCAAGCAGTGCAACATAATAATGGAGGCTTTTGAATAATTGGAGAATAACATCGTAAAATACAGTAATTTAATCTGATAACACATTGGGTCAGTGAGATAGAATGATAAGTCATTTTATACACATATCCAACACACCGCTTCCACATATGTGGTCCCTCA
Organism: Triturus cristatus; assembly: GCF_964204655.1. Taxonomy (NCBI): domain Eukaryota; kingdom Metazoa; phylum Chordata; class Amphibia; order Caudata; family Salamandridae; genus Triturus; species Triturus cristatus. The sequence continues at coordinate 1,389,455,965 of NC_140591.1, read as the reverse complement.
TGCATAGGCATCATTTAAGCTCCCAGATTTCCATCGAATGGAGACCCAGGGGGACCTTGGCGCGAGCCGGTGTCCCCCTGGGGTTTTTCGCACGGTGGAACAATCCATGCAGCGCAATAGGTGTAGGTAGGTAAGGGGCGGGGATTGTAGGTAGGTTATTTATAGAGGGGCTTTTGGCGGGGGTTTTTTCGCTGAGGGGATTTTGAAAGCGAAGTTTGTTATTGAGTGCGTTTCGTTATCAACGTCAGCTGTTTCCTTTCAACGTGAGGCGTGTGTTTTTCTTTGTTGGGGTATGGCAGACAACGCTGCAGTGAACAACGCGCTCCGCATTCTATGCAAGGCGGACGGTGAAGACCTTTTGCGGCCTGGGGTGTCTGCGGCTCTGGCGGAGGGCGCGAAACACCCGAAGCGTGTGGCGGCGCTAGGAGTCACGGAAGCTGTGACTGCATGCCTGCCGTCGAGAGGCCGTTCACAGTCAGCTGCTACTGGCAAGTTACCTCTTCAACTGCAGAGCCACGGTCGTCTGCCTCGACGGAGTGTTGCTGGCAGGCTTTTTTCTTCACGCTGCTCCTCGATATCGGAATTGGAGGGAGGTCAGTTGGGGGCGGTTTCCGCCCCACGGGTGGGCCGTTCTCGGAGGAGTGTCATCAGCAGGGGCTGTGCTGCCTCTAGGGGCCTGTCTGCCTCATTCACTTGGGCGAGCATGGGGAGGGGGAGGAGCTCTGGCGAGTGGGAGGTTACTTCTTTTGCTTCAACAGCGTCTCCTTCTCCTGCAAAAAGGGCTAATTTAGGCGGCAAGGTGCACAGGAAGAGCGCACATTTAACTGAAGGAGTTGCATTAATTAATATAGCGCCTCCTGTGTTTTCGGATGTACGCTCTGCAGTGCTAGTAGATTATTCTAGTGACAGTGGGGATGAGGAGGCTGGTATTCAAGCATTGTCACCTGTTATGAGAAATACTAACGTGCCTATGAATGCACAGGTTGTTGGGTCGTCATTGGGTGGGTCCTTTGCAGATGTTATACTGTCTCCTGTTCCTAGAGGCCCCCATGTTGATAAATCTGTTTTTTTCATTCAAAAATCAGTTTCTGCAGAGTTAGCAGAATCAGCTCTGGGTGAAGATGTTCCTGAGATTTTCACTGATGTGGAGGTATGGCCCCACAGTGAACATGATTCTTTGCAGTGTGACCATTTTGGGATTTCGTCAGGCCTTGAGTCTATTTTTCCTGAATCACGCCCCCCCCGTCACTCTCAACTTGCTTTTGACTCTTCCTTCGGTCCACAATGTGGGCAGTGGGTGTGGGTTGAACATTCTGCTCCTTCATCATCCGCAGTTGGCAGCTCAGTGCAGGCTGCTGGAGTTGGTAAGTTGTCGGCGGCTTCTGGCAAGTGCAGATGGAAGTTTGCAGCCACTACAGTTTCTCAGCCAGCGTCTGGTGTTTCCAGGCTTTTGAATGCGATACAATGTATCAGGTACACAAGGCGGATTAGGAGTGGATTTTTGTGTTACGGCTGGGCTCTATGAGCGGCGGCCTGTGACCAATTGGAATTTGTACGACGGCGGGGTGGGGGATGGGTAAATGCCAGAAATGAGCAATGCTGAGTTTGAAATGTCTGATGTTCATTTTGATCAGGGGTTTGCGGTGGGAAATATGAATGAGGGTTTTTTTGCTGAAGGTTTTGATGTTAATGCAGGTACCTTGGGACATGAGCATTTGTTGCCAAAAGGGGGTTCGGGGGCAAACAATTCTTCTAGCTTGTTGGAGAAGTCAAGAGCGGACAGTGCGACGGATCAAGAACGGCGTCACGGTCATCGTCGTCGTGATGATCCACAGGAATTTCAAAAGCGTGCTGCTCAGTTAACGACAGGTAAGCCTCAGTGGTGGGCTTCTTGGTCACAACCTTTGGCGGGCAAGCATAGTACATGTTCAGTCGGGTTGGTTATTCACCTGTGAATGAGATTTTTGGGGTAGGGGAGGGCATGGTGAAAGGAACGGATCAGTCCTCATTAATTAGAAAAATCCAATTTGGGCAGGAATCGGTTATCGATGCGAACATTCATAAGAAACTCCCGTATATGGGTTTAGCTATACCATTGGGAACACATCTTGCAGAAAAAACGAAGAAAAGAATTTGGCAACATGAGTTCGTTGATGTTTTCAAACTCCTTCATAGGAACATTCAAGCTAAGGAGGGGTCCAAGTAGGAGCTTTCTAGACGTCCCAGAGTCCCTAAGAATATTGAGAATTAGACGGCTGCATTTTTAATTAATGCAAGTGTATATTGTGAGAGACATCAGGATAGGGCAGTGGCATTGTTTAAATACATGGATACTATTCGTAAAGCACAATTACACTTCGGTGGCTTTGCATGGTTCAGCTATGACGAAGAATTCAGGGCTAGAGTCAGTATTTTCAATGATAAACCTTGGGGGGAGGTAGATCAGGAGCTTTGGCTTCGGTGGATGTCCTCTACTCAACCGCCTGCAACAACCCATACTGCTAGTGGTCTGCCTATTACTTATCGGCCCTTTCTGCCTCTCCCCACCCAAGTTGGGGCGGGTGGGTTTGGTAGAGGACAGCTGCCGACCCCTGGCTCCTGTTGGAACTTCAACCGGGGAGTATGCACCAGACAATTTTGTAGGTTCAAGCATGAATGTTCCCAATGTGGAGGAAAGCATGCCATTACCCAATGTTTCTCTAAACAGAGGTTTGGGGATCAAGGGCGATTCTAAAGAGGTAGGGGTGCAGTTCCTCAATTTATGCCATAGGGCTCCTACACCAATTAAGCTGCCATTACTGATACCATGGTTGGGCGAGTATCCTGATTCAGAGAGTGCTTCTAAACTTTATTGGGGATTTAAGGATGGTTTCAAGATAGGCTACCAAGGGCCACGTTGTAATAGATGGGCTGATAATTTGAAATCTGCCAAAGAATTACCACATATTGTTCAGAAGAAACTGGTTGTTGAGTTAGAAACTGGCAGGATTGCGGGTCTTTTTAGTCAGTGTCCTTTGCAGAATCTGATGATATCCCCTTTGGGCTTAGTTGCCAAGAAATTGGCTGAAGAATTTAGATTAATTCATCATCTATCGTGGCCGGAGGGTCAATGTATTAATGATTACATTTCTCCTTCGGATTCTAATGTCTCCTATGCTTCTGTTGATGATGCTCTACGTTTGGTGCGGATGGTTGGGACTGGTGCTGAACTAGCTAAATGCGATATTCAGTCAGCTTTTCGTTTATTACCTTTACATCCATCAGATTTTGAGCTCCTGGGCATGTTTTTTAATGGAGCCTTTCATGTAGACAGAGTCCTCCCTATGGGATGTTCGGTGTCTTGTGCTTTGTTTGAAATGTTTAGCACTTTCTTACAATGGTTTTTTTCGAGGAGAAGTGGGCACAAACACGTTTGTCATTATCTAGATGACTTTATGTTCATTGTAAAGGCGCATTTAGATCAGTGTCGCAGAGTTTTATCCATTTTTCAGGACATGGCTGAGGAGTTCGGTGTTCCGCTGGCTCCGGAGAAAACTGAAGGTCCTTGTACCAAACTCACTTTTTAGGTCACGGCTCGAGGGCTGCGCTTGCGCAGTCTCGCTCCGAGATTTAATGACTTGGAGAAGAGGGGCTTGAACCCACCCCTCTTCTCCCCTCTTCTCCATTGGCTGGCCTCTTGAATGCTGGCCAGCCATTGGAGAAGAGGTTTGTCTCTCCGAACAGGCCCCGTCCTTTTCGGATTCGGGGGCGTGTTTTTTGCTACTTTTCTCATTATCTCCTCCAGCCAATGGCAAGAGGAGAGAAAAGCAAAACACGCCCCCGAATCCGTAAACGCCGCTGCCTTTCTCCGAGGCATTTCTGCTTCGCCTCGGAGAAAGGCGGTGGGGTCTATGGCGTTAAGAGGTTGAATGATGTACAAAGCTACACATTTCCTCTCAGTACTACACTCACACTCCGCCCTGCTTGCTCTCTGCCCCTACCAAACCCCTCGTGCGCATCCTGCATGCCACCGGGGGTCAGGTCTGCAAGCCCTTTGTGAACCCGTCCTGCATGAGCTACAGTCTCCCTCCCCCCCCAACCAAAGGCCAACTCAATGGCGACGAGCCACGCCTACCCTCCTCCTGCACTCCACCCTACCAAAACCCTCATCTCTCAGATGCCTGCACAATCCAACGACTGCCTATGACCCACGCGCCACCAACTCACACAATCACTGTGGGACTCAAAACAACACCGGAGGGGCACATACCGCAAGGATGCTCTTCCGACAGGCGAGCATGAATCCAGCACCAGGCATAGGGCTGTCAGCTGGGCCCAAGATCTACATCTCCAAACAGGTGTGTGCATAAAACACACTACACACCTAAATGAAGACCCGTGTGATACAACGCCATCTAACGCCAGGCGCAACCTCAGCCCCCTGTCTGCGACTCCTAGAACCATGTATCAATGTTCAATTACAAAGCGACTGCTGCGCGGCGCAGCATATTACAGACAGCCAACAGTAGCAAACCACTATACTAGCAGCTGGCGAGCACTATACAACTACCAAATATCTCTGCTCATCATCACGCACGACACAAAACCACGCCCTACATAGCCAAACATAACCTCATACTCTTCCTACATAGTATAGCGCTATCTGTCCTCCAAAGGAGCGTTAGCGCCTTCTGAGGCCATGAAGCGCTACAGTGGACGAATACAACTTCGATTCAAGCAGGGACGCAATATAACTTAACAAGACCGTGGAGCTGACATTGCACAAGCCCTTGAGCAAACACATCCTCTGTAGTCAAAGCACTCCTTTCCTGCAACGTGATTTTTCGCTCTGGGGGATCAGTTTCAGGTGTTGGCATAAGGAGGTGCTTTTACGGTACGTGTGACATTTATTGCTAGACAAACATTAGCAAAAGCAGGTTCTAAGGTTATGAAAACATTCCTTTTGCCTAATCTCAAAGTGAGAAATATTTTGGAAGACAAGTCACTCAAAAAGCTCTGCTGTCACCTTGTATCGTTTTCTTGAAAAATTACCGCTTAACATCTCGCAGCACAATTTATCCCCTCTTCACCTGACTTAAGTGGGTGGTATTAACCTGTTACCTTCCCAAAAGAACTTTGACACCATGTATCCGCATTTTAGCAACCTGCCTTCTCGGAAGATGAGGAGCCGCTGAAAACTACATTTCGCTGACATTCTGTGTACACCACTGGGTGTGATCTTGTGCAAACCGTGGTGAAACATCTTGCTACGTTTAAATGAGTGACACTTCTTAAAGTTTGGTAACTTGACTGATGGGAGGCCTGACTCAAACGTACCGCTGAACGCACGCTGTTCGGGAGGTCCTGTTTGCCTGTTTGCTGAAATCTGTCTTGAGTTACATGCATCTTTACATAGAATAAGATGCATTGCTCACAGCGCCTACTAGATATAGCTGGCTCCTGCGGCACTGCACGTACTCTCTGCGTCACCTGTCCTGCGAGAATTAACCTGGAACCACAGAACTGAGCACCGATCGCGACATTTATTATCTTCTGTTCACAGACTCCACGTGCTTGCCAATTGGCTTCTTGGTACTAATGCGCCTGAACGTCTACCCTGCTTTGTCTTCATGACGTCTGCTTCCGCTCCAGGCGTCACCGTTCTTTCCATGTACAGATGACCTCACTCCATCGGTGTCCAGTGTTTATCGAGACACTGCCCCCTGCGAGAGGCCGGGCACGGGTTACCACTCGGAGTGTTTCTATCGCTCCTTCCTTCCTTGCCTGCAAATGTAAATAGAGAAGTGCAGGTACTGACTAGCACCTGTTTGCCCCTGAGATCGGACTGGGCTATCGGGCAGGGCCTGAAGGTCTGGTCTGGAAGATCAGTGTGTGGGCCAGTTTTTAGGTCTCAGCTCGAAGGCTGCGCTTGCCTAGAATTGAATGTAAGCTCCAGCCCAATTTAAGCACACGATTGTAATATTTCATTAACATGGAAAAGCATAAAGAACGATTAGAACGTTGGTATTTTGAGATGTCCCCTGTAGACATAGCTGCTCAGGGCCCGTAATGGCTGGTAACATTCCAAAGTTTATCATTTTACTACGAGTGGGATCTTTGTTCTAATAGCCTTATAATGCCCTTTTCCTTTGACTTTAATGGTTGCTAGGGTTTAAATCTTTTTTAATGAATTTCCCGCTTTCTAGGTCTCGGCTCGAAGGCTGCGCTTGCGCAGTATCGTCCGAGATTTAATGTTTAGGAGTGGGGCTTTAACCCGCCCCTTTTTTTTTAACTCTTCTCCATTGGCTGGCCTCTGAAATACTGGTCAGCCATTGGAGAAGAGCATTGTCTCTCCAAACAAGCCCCGTCTTTTTCGGATTCGGGGGCGTGTTTTTTACTTTCTTTCTCTCCTCTGGAATGTAAACATTCCAGCCAATGGCAAGAGGAGAGAAAGAAAACACGCCCCCGAATCCGAAAACGCCTCTGCGTTTCTCCGAGGCATTTCTGCTTGACCTCGGAGAAAGGCGGTGGTGTTTATGGCGTTAAGAGGTTGAATGATGTACAAAGCTACACATTTCCTTAAGGTGAAACTCAAGAGATCAGAAAAAGCTGCTTTACATCTAGCCAAGCACCACAGACAGGAAAGTTTACCCAGATCACAAAGACCTTCTAGCTTTACCTCTTGAAATGGATAGTGTAGGAAATGGAAATGCATCTCAGATATGAAAATTTTTGGGAAGGCATACTATACTGGCTTTAGAATACTTCTACATTCGTCACGGTAATGAAGCATTGTTGTAACGTACTGTGTGTAGCGCGAGCCCTGCTCCTGCCCAGGCATTTGAGTTCAGTGTGGCCAGTGTCCACCAAGCGGCGCCCGACCAGCCTCGGCTTCTGTCCGCGCATGCGTTCTGGCTGGTTCCAGTCGGCTCTATTTCTGTTCCCAGGATTGTAAAGCGAGGCCGCCGTGGGTCTGTTTCCACCGTACAAGGAGCAGAGTCTCCTGGTGAGAGGAGGCCACAGTGGAGGCACGGCAGACTGAAGCAAGGATCCCAGGCATGGCCGTCCCTACGACGTTCCTACCGATGCTGCTGAGTGAGGTGACTGCCGGTGAGTTAAACCATACAGTGCCGATCGCACCCTACCCGCCTGCTCTGTGTTCATATGTCACCATCCCTGCTCTGTATGCCGTTCATATATCGATGTGCCTGTTCCTCGCTTGTCTTCTGTGTTATCTACGTTGAATCCTGCCGGCCCTCCTTGTCTCCTTTATTTTCCCGTATCTTACTTGCTAGAAGCCCTCCCTGCCTGTTCTGGGTCTGCTCCGTCTTACTCTTTTAAGTGTGCTTCTGGCCATATCACTCGGTTTGCTTATATCTTGTTCATTTTATGTAATTATGCCCTTTCCTGCTTGCTCCTCAGTCTAAACACGGTCCCTCCAGGGTCCCTTCAGATGCCCTTGTTTTAACCAACTTCCAAGACGCGTGAAAGGTAAAACGTCAGACAAAAATCCTAATGCGATGTGTTCTGTTGGTAGGGATTCTGACAGCTTTCGTGACAGTGCCTCGGCGATCAGTGTCTCTGCTTCTCTGCTCTTGCGCAAGGAGCGTTTCGTGGTTAGTTACCTCGTTTACCGGGCATGTGCAGTTGAACAGTCTGCTGCCCCTTTTAGGTTGTCTATTTACCAGTTCTGTTTACTGCGGAGGCTGAGTGTTTGTTGTAGGATCTGATGAACAGCAGTCATCTATTATTTAGTAGTATTTGTGTGTGTGGCTCTGTGTGTGGGTGCAAATGCAATAGGTCTAGCATTTGAGAGAGATTAAGCTATTGACATTGTAAATAACAATGGCGTTTCTTTAAATGTTTTTTTTAAAAAAACATAAACAAAAATAATGTCATGAGCAATGCCAATAGCTCTAACTTTAACAATGCCGAGACCATTGCATTGTAAATGCTTGTTTGGGTATAGAGATCGACAGTTATGATGGCTCGTTTGCCAGTTGCAAAGGTGGGAGAAATCAAGTCCTTTCTTTTGGAGATTATTGACAAGGATAAAATTGAGCTCAGACAGGTTCAGCGTTTGTTGGGCTATCTCAACTTTGCTTGTCGGGTGGTCAGGGCCGGCAGAACTTTTTGCAGACATTTGGGGATGGCAATGTCAGGAGCATACCTCCCTCATCACAGGATTAGAATTACTAAAGCCATCAGGGAAGATCTTTTGATTTGGCTCAAATTTTTGGAAGAGTTTAATGGAGTTTCTCTCTTTTTTGTGGAGGATAACACCATCTGGCAGTTTCAGATTTTTTCGGATGCTTCTGGGGCCCATGGTTTTTTTGTTTTGTTTTGGGAGGGTCGCTGGTGTGCAGAGAGGTGGCCTCATCATTGGCTCCAACAGGGACGCAGTATTGCCTTTTTGGAATTGTTTCCCCTCATTGTGGCTTTGCTAGTCTGGGGCGAGGAGTTCCGGTACAGGTGCGTGCTGCTTCATATTGATAATATGTCCGTGGTGCAGCTTATTAATAACCAAAAAGCAAGAGATCGCCGGGTGCTACGGCTTTTGCGGGTGTTCATGCTACAGATCCTCAAATTTAATATTGTTTTCAGGGCTAGGCACATTCCGGGCCTTAACTATTCAATTGCAAATGCGTTGTCTTGCTTTAATTGGCAGAAATTCCGCACTTTGGCGCCGGGGCGGACAACTTCAAAACTGCGATCCCGCAAGACACCTGGGTGCTGGGGGAATGAAGATCATCGATCTGGTCGCAAAATCTGTAGCTCCTTCCACCAGACGCAGTTATCAACAGGCCTGGACTGAATTTTTAAGTTATGCTAAATCTCACAGCTCTAATGGGGTTACAGTTGGTAACAAATGTTTCATATTATAGTTTGTGTTATATTTGATTAGCAAGGGTTTGTCACCCACAACCATTTCTGGGAAATTGGCTGGTATTTCTTTCTATGGCCAGTTGTTTTGGGGTCAAGATTTAGGAGGGGATGTTCTTTTACGTCGCATGTTGAAGGGTTTTAGGAGAGAACGTTCTTATCCTTTGCCTTTGCGTGAACCAATCACTTTTGTTCTTTTGCAGCAGCTGCTAGTAAAATTACCGGTTTGCTGTTATGACATGTGAGGGGTCTCTCGTTTCAGGCTTTGCATGCTATGGCTATTTGTTGGCGCTTTTAGGGTTTCAGAGTTGTTAAGGTTAAGGGATCAGTTGGGTATTCAGTTCAGTGAAGTGCATGTTCAAGGCGGGAAATTGAGGATTTTGTTGAGAACGTCAAAAACGGATCAATTAGGAAAAGGCACATGGATTCTTTTAAACAGCAGTGGTGTGCGGGAATGCTGTCCTTTGGGGGAGTGGGATTCATTCATAAGTCCGTGGAGTTTCAGCAGGGGATTATATTCTCTCATCGTAACGGGAATCAGATTACTAGTGCTCATTTATTAGCTGTGTTACGTAAAGCTTTGATCTTGATTGGGAAAAACCCCTTACTGTTTGGGACTCACTCTTTCCGTATAGGGGCAGCTTCTGAAGCGGACAGATTGGGTTGGGGTTGGGAGGACATTAAGAGGATTGGTAGGTGGAAATCTGCTTGTTGTACTCGCTATGTCACGAAATAATAGCTACTGTTTATCACATGGCTGCAGCCTAATTTTGTTTTTTCCGCCTAGGTTGTGTAAAAAGTTCCTTGTCAATGAAAATGTGTACATGGATTGTAGGCCACTCCTTCATTAAATGGTCAGCCATCTTTGCAGAGCAGCAAATTTACGGCAGAGCGCTTGGACTTCCCAGCAAAGGTCATGAAGTTTTATGGAAGGGGAAAGGTGGTATGAGGTGGGAAGCTTTGTTTCCCATGTTATCAGAGCTGTCGTCTGCAAGAGGATTCCCAGATTTATTAATCATTCACTTAGGCGAAAACGATCTAGTGCCATTGTCGAGTTGATCCCTTTTGAAAAGATTGAAATTAGACTTAGCAGTGCTAAAGAACACTTGGGTGGGTACGGCATCAGTATAGTCGGAATTTATCTACAGGCACCATTGGAGGGGGGCTCGCAATCATGTGGCGATGGAGAAGGCTCGCAGGAAGCTAAATCGTGCGATAATGTTTTTTTGCCATGCAATGGGTATTAAGGTTTTGACCCATGATAACATCACTAGTGTTGAGGATCACTTTTTCAGGGAGGATGGGGTTCATTTATCCGAAATGGGTCAAGCATATTATATAATGGAATTGAGGGATTTGTTGGCAGGTTTTTGGAATGAAAATCTTTGGTGCGCTAACAATTCAAAGTAATTTTCTGTTGGTACAAGCTCTGTGGGTGGGGCCAGGAAAACTCTTTGGTTTTCCTGGGTGGCGCTTTTTTGGGGGATTTGGATAGTCTGGAGCGGGCTTATCCTTCCCTCTGGGGTAGGGTAGGGGGGACGAAAAGCTTGTTGGGGAAAAATACGAGGAGGGGAAAGGAAATGATGGGATTGTGCAGCACATTGGGGTATTTCTGAAAGTCTTGTAGGGAATATTTTTGGTTACATTTATGATAAAACAAAAATAAAGCATAATGACAATGTGGATTTTTTTTATATATCTATGTTTGCTTTGAGGAAGTGTATTTCTGTTTACCTGTCTTAATAAAGTGACCTTTTCTGCTAAGTCAATAGCAGTGTGTGGATTGTTGTTATTGCGCGATGAAACAACGGCGCTCTGTGGACATCGTTTTCAGTTGTGTTTGGTGCTGTTTACTGTTTTGTGTATGGTTTTATCCCACCTTAAGAAGGTGAGTGTGTGTTGGGGGCCGGGGCAGGAAAGATTACAAAGAAGGGCCAGCAGAGAAAAAAGGAGGATACATTACAAAAGGAAAAAAGAATAGTTTTATGATGTGGTTGGTTACACCTATCTTTTGCTTCAGTATTTTCATTTATATGCTGGTTGCTGGTAAAGAAGATCGCCTTTGATATATAATGAAATGCAAAAGAGAATTACTTGGGTAACATTGTTCATATAGGTAGAATTCGGGGAGAAATTCTAACCTTTTTGAAGGTGCCACAAAATGATGCTTCTTGATTTAATACAAACTAAATATATGTCACTTCAAGCATCTTAATATCAAAGCTAAGCTTATTGTATTAAAAGGTAATAGCTTCCACCCAAAGCCTTGCCAATATATCATTTCACATTGCAGTCTCTGCCTCGGAGATGCCCTCTTGCCAACATGGCGGGATGCCCCCCTTGCCTCCCCAGTCGTTCAAAGGGCTATCTTTCTTTTCATTAATATTTCAGCAGCTTGAGCTGAATTTCAGTTTATAAAGATCAACAACGGCGTCTAGAAATATTGCAGGATCAAAAGCGGGCGAGAGAGCCGTGGTGGCTGCTGGTTGGTTAAAAATAGTCACATTACACGCCACAGATTGAGCGATGGTCTGCATATTAACAGACCTAGCGCACGCAGGCGCGCGACCTTGTTTGTTGCCTAGCAACTGCTCAATGGCTTCAGAATTGAGGAAACAAAATAGTGGCACGATGCTAATACAGCTCGTGACTCTCGGAGCTCACGGCGAGCGAGCACAAAACATGCAGGACGACAGTAAAAGAATATTAATCACATTTTGCAAACAGCTATTTTTTTCTATTCGCAGCCTTTGAGGAATAAAAAGGTCGCCCTCGATGGACTGAGCACTGAGGTAAAATATTGATACTGCGTCATGGGAGCCGCAGGCCCACAGCTCAGCCATCTTTAAAGGAAGCGATGTAGGTGAGGGTCGCAGGTCAGGGTAAAATTAGCCGCGTTTTCTTAGTTTTTCTAGGCTGGCTGTAAAACGCATGTTCTCGTGCATCGTTTGAAAAAAGTGCAAGACGTGGAATGGGCTTTTGATGTCTTTACAGAGATGGTGCTTCAACCTCCAGACCGTTGGCCGATTTGTGACTTCGTAATTTGTTTCAAAGCGCCGTAAAAGTCTTTTGTTTACTTGGGAGTTTAGAGCTGCATCACAAAAACATGTTTATGCTGGAAGTTTAGTGCTGCATCTCGAAAACATGTTTATGCGTTGGACTGTGACAATAAGTGTGTTCTACACCGTCAGGCGGCCGGACCTAATGCAGCTGAACGAACCAGCATTAGCCTGGCACGGTTAACAGTCAGTCTGCCAGTGGGGAGAGTGCAAATTCAAGAGCCATAAGCTATAAATCCAGGTCCAGTCAAACAAAACACAGTGTCCCAAAAGCTATCTGATGGCCATATACACTCTGCAATATCAGGGCCGCTTCTAGGATTTTTTGGGCCCTAGGCAAAAAGAGAATGTGCGAGGCCCCTCTAATTTGCATGGACGTGACACATTCAGGGCTGTTTGCATCTGAATAGATGCCCCTGCTCCTGAAGCTGCAGCCCCTCCCTCTCAGCCACCTACAATCACCTCTTAACAGCCCTTGGAAGCCTGAAGGTGTGAGGGTTGCTTATCTCCAGAGAGGGTTAATACTGCCAGGGAGCTAACCAGCAGGGCAATAGCCACCCCGCTGTGCCTCTGTGGGTGGGGGGTGGAGACCTAATTGCTGGACAAACCTGAGGAATATGTCTTCTTGCAACTGGGAATGGGGCCCTCCCTCCCCTCGGGTTCCCCTTGCTACACCTTAGCAGTGAGGCCAGGGCAGAGGTGCCTCCTAAAGGGTGCACTTGCAAGGTGGCACCTTTCATGCCATTGTCTGACTGTCGCATTAGTGCGGGCCCCAAGTTCGAGGGCTGACCACGGGGCCCTGGGTAGCTGCCCACACTGCCTAGAGCCAGTCCTGTGCAATGTAACTTAGCAATAGCATCATGCCAAGGCACGTCAGGATGTTGATGAGCTGCTGCAGTGCTTAATTTGAGCCGGTTGTTTCCGGTACTCAGCACTGGCACTTAATTGTTAACACCGGTACTTTGAATGTGTTCCACATGGTGGCACTTTTTGTCTAATTTAGAAATGAGCACAACAGCTGTTGTTTATCAATTCATTATATATTATAAACAACTATTACCTGCTGCCCACACCATTCTTATAGCTTTGGGGGCCTGCAATACTCTGAATTGTCATACTTATAGAAGTGGGAAGGTTAGTAGTTGTGCTGGTACTGTCATTGGCAGCACTGGCAGGGGCAATGTTTTGTGCAAGCTGCAGTGACCTGACGGCGGCCTTGGCACTTATTTGTTTACAAATTAAGCACTGAGGTAATGCCATGTGTGTCTGCCAAAAGTAATCCTTTCCTCGTCATTATTTGTGGGATGTTCAGCCAGTAGTCTCTTTTATAGCCAATGGCATTTGCATTCGGGTGATATATTTCTCCTTTCCTTATGCAGTCCATTACCTAAAATTTCAGCATTCCCTGGAAGAGTATCACTCTCTCCTCAGCCTCCATGAGGTAATGTTCTATTACTTATCGGTAATCTTCATTACTTCTGGTCCTGTTGTCTTCGTCCCATTCATCACAAATGAGATATATCCTATCTCACGTACAGAAAAAAAGACCAGAGCAATGGTAGTACTTACTGCTCCATCCCTCCTGCTGGAGGCTACAAAGGCAGCTCTTACCCAGCATTTCTCCTTAACTACCAAGCTGCCAATTATATGAAGGCCTTCAGCCCGGAAGGGAGGGGCGCGATGAATGGGACGAGGACAACAGGACCAAGAGTAATGAAGATTACAGGTAAGTAATAGGACATTACTCGCAGGTCCCCCTTGTCCTCGTCTACTTCATCACAAGTGAGAATACCCAAGTAATTCAACCGGCATTCATATGCAATCGAATAAAACACCAGTTACCATCTTAAGACTGCAACACCGCAAGTGATTTATTCCAGATGTGAAAAAGAAAAAAGCAAGGTAAGTCAAGATACAACAGAATGCAACACTCCCAACCCAAAGTTGGTATCATCACACAACACATTCTGCAACCTGTAATGCTTCACAAAAGTATTTGGGGAAGCCCATATGGCAGCACCACAGATCTCTGAAATGGATACCCCCTTCAATTCTACCAAGGTAGTGGCAATCGTCCTAGTAGACCTCCCCTGAACCCCAGCCAGAGGATGGGCCCCAGAAAAAGGGTAAGCCAGGGAAATCAACTGCTTGATCCAACCACTGATAGACAAGGAAGAAGCCTTATCCCCTCAAGAAAAGGAACCAAATGAGACAAACAACATGTTCGTCTTGCGAAAAGACTTTGTACTGTCCAAATAAACCAATAGGGCCTGTCATACATCCAGCAGCGACTCAGACTCAGCCACCAGGCCAGACGAATCCCTTCTTGGGACCTATGAAATTGGGAGGCCACCTTAGGGATAAAAGAGGGATCCAGTCAGAGAACCACTCCATTCATTGAAAAAGACAAATAAGGCTCTGAAGCCGTCAAGGCCACCAACTCTCCAATGCGACAAGCGAAGGTTATGGCCATCAACAACACCACCTTGAAGGAGACAAACTTAATGTTGACCAATTCTGCTGTCTTTGTGCTGGGTTTGGCGAATTCTTTGACCAAAGCGAAGAGTTCTTTGCTGCTGTGTTCGTTGGTGTTGATGCGTTCCTGTTTGGCTGCTTTCATTGTTGTTCTGATGAGGTAGTGGTGTGCTGTGATGGCGGTTTTGAAGGCTGCATGGTCTGCTATGATCTTGCTGGTCCTCCATCTTTCCCTGAGCCATCTGCACGTGAGCCTGTACTATCTTGGAGGGCGGGGGAGAACCGACTGGCTTTCTTGGAGGACTGCTTGCCTGAGGGTTTCCTGAGGGGAGCCAGTGTGTTGGCGCAATCAGAAATCCAATGGTGGAGGTTGCATGCTGAGGTGTTGGCGTCCGTGGATGTCGCTGGCGGGGTATTGCTGAGGGAGGTTGTGAGCTGGTCTTCGGTGACATTGTTCCTGTTTCTGCGAGGATAGCAGTGGGTGTGGTGGCGTACAGTTGGTCTAGTGAATGAGAAATGGTCTCGGGGGGATCAATCCAATGTGGCTCGGAAGTGTGGCTGGCAGAGATGTTGTTGCTTGCAGAGAAGATGGGGTCGAGCATGTGTCCTGCTGAGTGGGTTGGAGACGTGAACATTTGTTTGACCCCGATGGTGGCGAGGTTCTCCGGTAGGGATGAGGTGTTGTGGTTGTCCAGGTTGTACAGATGAAAATTGAGGTAGCTGAGGAGGATGTCCATTGAGGTGAGAGCGTGGTGTACACTGAAGTCGGCTATAGCTTCAATGAAGGGTGGACGGGGTCAGGGAGGTCTGTAGATGAGGGTGCAGCGGAGGATGGCATTTGGGTTGGTCTAGGTCTGGAAGTGGGGGTGCTCCATGTCGGGTGAGTGGTCGTCAGAGCTTGTTGTGAGGCAGAGGGTGTTTTTGTGTTCGATGGTGATGCATCCTCCTGGTCGGTTGACGCTGTACTTGTGGATGATTTTGTAGCCGTCAGGGATGGCGGTTGCGATGTATGGGGTTGAGGTGGGGTTCGTCCAGGTTTGCGTAAAGAAGGCAACGTTGGGGGATATAGAGTCAAGCAGGTCCCACATCTCCACTGCCATCTGAGATGGTCGGGTCCAGTTCTTGAAGGTCGTGCGGTCGGTGGGTCTGGTGTGCGGAGGATAAGGTACAGTTGCGGCAGCTGAACGGGCCTTGGGTGTTCTTCGGTGATACGAGGTGGCAGGCGGTGGACCATCCGGGGTTGAGTGCATAGAGGCTGCTGGAGTCGTAGCGGTGGATGGTCCAAGGACCAGGGTTCGTGGCGCTGGGCGTGGTCTGGGCGCAAACGGGCTTACCTTCGAGCCAGCAACGCAGCAGCACGACAGCCACCATTAAGTAGTGGTTGGGGAGGGCTGGACAGCTGGGAGGCAGGAAGGAGGAAAATGGCATTGGAGGGGGCAGGGCCGCAGAGGACGAGGAGGTTAGAGAAAGTGACAAAAAAACAGAAATAGATAAAAGGAAGGTGAAAAAAGAACAGAGGAGCAAAAAGGCTGAAAAAAGAGCAAAGAGCAGAGGAGCAAAAGGCAGAAAAATGAGCAGAAGAGCAAAAAAGGCAGAAAGCAGAAAAACAGAGGGCAGAGAGGTAGAGCAGAGATGCTTCCCACTGGACCACCAGGAATAAGGACCTCGAACTTAGGACCTGGAAGGGCCAGGGTGCAACAGCTACCAAGCAGAGCTGAGCAGCGAGGGAAGCAATTTACTGACAAGGTCAGTAAGATGCACATGTATATCTGCTTTAGATATGAATATGCATATGGTAAACATGTACTTTCATTCAGAGAGACTTTATAGCAAAGATTTGACACCAAATAGTCATATTAACTCAAAATTATGTGCATGATAAGATGATGACCTCACTTTTAGTGTCTTTGCTTCCTGTGATGTCACTCCGGCGTCATTATCCATCTTTTATGCTAATTTGACGCCCCCTCCTAAAATTTCTTTTTACGACTTGTCCCATGCAATTACCAGGCTTAATTGTGTCTTGTAGGAAAGAGAGAATGTTTAAGCAAAGTACTCAATGAATAGAAAGCAGCAATACCTTATTCAAGCTAATATATAAATGCAAAAAAATAACTTATAGACCTTGATTTCTTGGCCGAGCTAGGAGCAGGGAGAGATAGTGAAAAGAGATCAGAAGCCAGAGTAATTCTTTAGACAGAGTTCTTTTGAGAACCCATGAATATTTCAGCCCTACAAAATTGGAGAAAAAAATGTGGTACGTTCCTAGTGGATGCTGAAACACTTGCATTGGGCATCTCATTGCTGATTGGCTAGACCTTCAGTTACTCTAGAGCAGTGGTCTTCAAACATTTTTATGCCACGCTGCCACCTCCTTCCGCTCCCCAGTGGAAAAAAATCATTGCCCCCCCCCCCTCATAATCTTTCACAATTATTCTTATAAATTGTATCTATTAAAAGTATTCCAAGTGTATGGCTGGGGGTTTCGAATAATTTTTTGGGTCCCTTCCCTTTTGACACATAGTCCTAACTAGGATATTAATGATGACAAATTTTAGTGATCACCCATTACAGAGCATAATGCTTCTTTTGGCCAGAGTTTGGAGCCCCCTGGTTTCAACCGAGGCCCCAATAGCGGGACCGATCCCCAGTATGTAGACCCTTGCTCTAGAGCATGGGTACTCGCATACATTTTCCCGGGGGCCACAAAGTACTGTCCGTGGCATGCCTGAGGGCTGCACCTATGCCAGGAGGGCAATTGGGGGAGGGATGATGAAAGGTAGGCTCAGGTGGATGTGAAGCAGATGCATGGTGTGGGCAACAAACCGAGCCTTCACGTGACTTCTGTCTGCCAACAAGGCTCTATTCTCATGCACCAAGAATTAAAGTCAAAGCATTAACTTCTAATGTAAAACATGAGAAAGAAAGAGATACTCGTCTGGTGGCTGAATTGTAAAATGTGAAAGCAGAAAACCTGTTGACAGTCCTGACTTCCCCACTTGACCAAATTGTGTGATCCTTGGCAATTGATTAATTTCACTTTGCCTCTTATTTATTAATTACTACATATGAGATCCCCCTGAAATACAGACGTTCAGGAGGTGTGCTGTACAAAACCTTCTCTTGTGTTTTATTTAATAAGCTATAATGTTCCAAATATATAAGAACCAAGGCTACACACAAGGTGCACCTGACAAATGACTTGCCTCTTGGTTTACTAATGGCATTGTTTTCAGAATGGGGGCAGCATGAATCTTTCCAAGTACATGTTTGAAAACTATCGCTGCTAATAAAGGCCGCTCAATGCAGTGATATAATCTGATCTACTAAGGTAAAATGCTCATGCATGTTAAAAAAATACACTTTTCTGAAGTTTGCAGGGAGTTTATCATGTTTTTACATGTTTAGTGCAAGATGTTTTCAAAACTGAAGGCCTTCCGAAAGATAAGTTGTCTGGGACTCCTCCGATGCTTCTTTACCGTTATGCCCATTTCACAGCTTTCTGAATGTTGACATGGTGTGCAAAATGGCGATGGATTGGGATGCTGCCCGAGTAATTACAAGTGGTTGAGAGTAATTCAAGCATTCCATCCATCACTTTTTTGTATACTTTAAAAACTTTCATGGCATCAGTTGTTGGAGCAATGATGAAATTTGCAAATAGAACATATCTTCTTCTCCCCAAATGAGATATCATTAAGTTACAAATGCTCCACATTGCAGCGGCTGGGTTGTTTGTTAAAGCTCCCTCCAGAACATATACCACACCTCTCCTGAAACTGCTGCATTGGATACCCATTAAACAGCACATGCAATTTCAAAGTTGCAATCTATTCTTTAAAGCCTTACACAAACTGGTTTCAGAAATTATAACTAGCAAAATGTCAAGATAAGTCGCTGCGAGAGAACTACGCTCCTTTACAGAAAATCTCTTAGTAGTGCCCAGATTTCGAAAAACTAAATCTATGGGATGAAGGTTTTCAGTGTTGGCGCCTACTAAATAGAACTCCCTTCATTCGATATCCGGTCATTTACTGAGGTAACAAACTTTAGAAAAGCCTTAAAGTTCTCTTTTATGGTAACACTTAGGTGTACTGGAGTGCCAAAAAACCCTTGGGTGAATGAGCATTTGATAAAAATTTTTTGATAATCAACTTTATTGCATTTTTATAACAAAAACCAAAAATCATTGGCAGCAAATCAAACACATTATTGGGATAAAGGACATTCAAGTTAAGACAACAGTGACTCATAAGGCACCGGTGAAATGGGCACAACACTTGCTTGACGAAATATACGTATCCGACACACCCGGATCCCTCAAGCGGGCAAATAAGTTGAACCACTTGCCCCATATTTTACCAATAAGTTCGGGGCATCACCGGGCTTCGAAAAGGTACTCCTCCTGGGCTCCACAACAGTCTACTCCTCGCCTCCACCTCCTCACAGTAGGCGGTGTAGCCTGCGACCTGAGTGCTGCTATGTCCCGCTTCGCCACCGCTACCGCCATTCCCAGGAAGCGCTTGTCTGCCCGGGATCCATCAAGGCCATCAAACATCCCCAGGATCAGGCGCAGTGGGTCGTGGGGAACCTTCCAACCCAGGGCCCGTGTAAGCTCAAGTTCCACCCCCCCCAGAATGGCTCAAGACCGGGACACTGCCACACCATGTGGTAAAAATCTGCTGGAGCGTGCTGCGGCGAGCGCAGGCTGGGGAGGGCCGCATGTGGGCGCTGTACAGGCGTGCTGGGGTGAGGTATGCTGCATGGAGATAATAAAGTTGAATGAGACACAGTTTGGAGGAGGTTGTCAGGGTCTTGGGGGCCATAAGGGTGTCTCTCCAGTCCGCTTCTTCCAGGGGGCCCAACCACCCCTCCCAGCGGGCACGGAGCCAGTCTAGGGATGCGGGACCATTGTTCACCAGGGAACGGTAAATCCGTGACACCCCACCTCTGCCAAGGTTCCCCATCATTCCCTCGGCCTCCAAGGGGCTAAATTCCGGAAAGGCATGGGAGACGGAATGTGTGAGTGGAGGGCAAGTCTGAGCTGTAGGTACTTGTAAAATTGTGAGGGAAGGAGGGAATGGCGTTGTTGTAGGTCAGCAAAGGATCTGATATGGTCCCCCACCCAGACGTCCCCCAATAGCAAGATTCCGACAAGATCCCATCAACGGAAATCCCCCAACCATGCTCCGCTCCACAGGGGCGTCTGTTTGGTGAGTGTCCGGTCCCACTTTACGTGGCGTAAGGCGGTGCGTCAGGCCATAAGTACTGTCCTAGTGAAGGGGGGGAAGAGCCTGTGGCACTGGGCTCCCATACAGGTATGCTTGAACCTGCGTAAGGTTCATTGACCTGAGTTCCACCCGATACTCCGGGTCGGACCTGCCGCCCGCGAGCCAGTCGTGGATCACAATGAGCCTCGTGGCCAAGTAGTAGAGGTGTAGATTAGTGACCCCCATGCCCCCGTCGTAGGGAGGAATGCGGCAGTGTGCCTGGGACAGTTGCGGCCTCCCGCTTCCCCATAAAAACCGAGTGAAGATACTGTCCAGTTCCCAGAACCAACTGCCCGGGAGGTGGGTGGTGATATTTTGTAGGATGTACAGGAAACAGGGGAGGACCATCAATTTGAAAAGGGCACTCCTGCCCAGGGGGTTGAGGGGGAGGGACTGCCACTTCCTGAGGTCAGCTTTGGCTCTGAAAACCAAGGGCATGATGTTCAGGGCCCACTCAAGCTCTGGGAGGAGGGCGACCCATACCCCCAAGTACTTGAATGATTGCCTGCGTAAGGGGATATTCGTTTGCCAGTCAAAGCATGTCCGGGGTGGATGAAGGGGGACCAGCGTGGATATCGCCGGGTTGAGCCTGAGGCCGGAGACCCGTTCAAAGGCTGAGAGGGCATCCAAACAGCGTGAGCCAGAGTTCTCTGGGTCTGCCAAGAACAGGAGGATGTAATCGGCGTACAGAGCTATCTTGTCAGTGTGACTCGGATCCCAGGCCCAGCCGCAGATGAGGGAGTCTTGACGGATGAGGGAGGCCAGAGGCTCCATCGCCAAAGTGAATAGAAGCGGCGAGAGCGGGCAGCCCTGTCGATTGCCCCTCTGGATGAGGAATGTCTCAGATAACACGCCATTAATGAGGACCCGTGCCCCGGGTTGAGCATTTTATAATTACAGTTACCGTTACCATTAACGTGAACTTTTAGCATGCTTTTAGTGGGTTTCCTGACTCAGAATCTATAGCACTTTGTAAATACTAAAATATAAAAAATATATACCTTAAAATTAATTGCCTGTGTTGGGACCTATCCTGAATTAATGGCCAACAGCTCAGGAACACAATGGCAGGAAAACTAAGTTTGATTTGCATGAGGTTGTTGGAGTGAGCTTACTATAACCTCACTTAGCTGCCCTTCTGAAAGTCTCCAGACCCACAGATCAAATCGAGGCAAGGCATGCTGCAAGGCCTTGTTGAGGGAAATATGCACAATCTGACAGGGTCGAATTGGGATCACAATTTGGCCCGGGCACTGACGAAAAAAGTGGCCCACATTCGCGGGGCGTGGCCCACATTTGCAGGCTTGCCCTTTCATGAAACACACGAGGAATGTAAGTGGGATGATATTGTTCTTGGGAAGGACACAGGGCCAAGGTGACAATGTCCTACAAGCTGAGCAACTGAAAAACAGCGAGGGCCCTTTCTATTACAGAATTATTCCCCAGCCCTCCAGCGCAGGAGCACCTGAAAAACAACGAGGCCCCTTTCCTTGAAAAATTATTCCCCAGGCCTCCAGCGCAGGAGCACCTGAAAAACAGCGAGGCCCCTTTCTATTACAAAATTTCTCCCCAGCCCTCCAGCGCAGGAGCAACTGAAAAACAGCGAGGCCCCTTTCTATTACAAAATTATTCCCCAGGCCTCCAGCACAGGAGCACCTGAAAAACAGCGAGGCCCCTTTCCAATACAAAATTATTCCCCAGGCCTCCAGCGCAGGAGATCCTGAAAACAGCGAGGTCCCTTTCTATTACAAAATTATTCCCCAACCCTCCAGCGCAGGAGATCCTGAAAACAGCGAGGTCCCTTTCTATTACAAAATTATTCCCCAACCCTCCAGCGCAGGAGATCCTGAAAACAGCGAGGTCCCTTTCTATTACAAAATTATTCCCCGGCTCTCCAGGGCAGGGGCACCTGAAAAACAGCGAGGCCCCAGCTATTTGTAAATTACTCAGCCCTCCCCAGCCCTTCACTGCCTCAGGGTAATGGCCTGACAGGAGAGGGAATAAAACAAAAAACACAGCTGTTGGGCCATCCATGAGAGTGGGGGAGAGGCTAAGGTGAAGATGGTGCCAGTTCCCAACATCGCCTGGCCCCCACAGCGAGACCCATTCTTCCTCGCCCACAATGCCCTGAATGAGAAGGGCTGTGGGCGAGGTGTTGATGCAAACACGGTTTCTGGGCTGTGTGGGCCCCGGGGGGGGCCGAGGTGAAATGGCTACAAGGCCTGAGCAACACATGGCCCCCAGGGAGGCCGATTCTGGCACACAATCACCTCTCCCCAGCCCACCATCAGCATGGGTGCTTGGCAATGCAGGGGGTCAAGGAGAGCCCACAGCTGATAATCGCTGAACGGCCGCCCAGCGAAGCTGCTTCCCTCTCCCTGTCAGTGCTCTCTGTGGACTGGGAAAGGGAGGGTAAAAATGGCCCACAGAGTGCACTTAGACACCGGCCCTTTGGCCCACACCTGGGTGCCCGCAGTGCCAATCCGCCCGGGCACTCTGATAGGGTGAGCGGCAAATGGGGCCCACCACATGATGGTGCTGATCCTTTCCCTGGCCCCTAGGCAGTGTTGATGAAAGTTGATGCTTGTCTCTCTTGCACAGCAGAAAACAATCTTCAGGGTGCTGGGCATATTGCCGGCATGACTATTCCTGGTATATGGTGGCCACTTATAGATTCTGATGAGGATGTGATCTTAAAATGGGGGTCTTCAAATTGGTTGCTAAAAAAACATGTGATGGCTATCTGTGCGTTTGATTGTGATACATGGGATGGGCCTGTGGGGGCAAATTCTGATTAAATGGAGCAGCAGAACATGTAATATGTGATGAAAATGACAGGCTGGTATTATTTTTTTGGGGGTGTGGCGCGTAGAGGGGATTTTCATTGATTTCATACAAAAAGCTGATACCTGGGTAATCAAAAGTAATTAAAAAAAAAATGTGTCTTTTCTTTAGAGGAAAGTATTTAAAATAGTATGAAGGATATTGGGCACATAATCTGTGTGTCTATTCACAAACTTCAAGCTAATGTACAGGGACAGAATAATTGTGCTTAAGCGTTATTATAATAAAAGCAACAATTTGAATGATAATTCATGCTACATTGTGGGCAAACATTGTGCCTTAGTGCCACTCGCTGGTATGCCTGTTATTTCATGATTCAAGAGGAGACGTATTTTATCATCTATATTGATAAAGCTTTTTAAGACATCATAAGTACTGCTGTCTGAGGCCAGAGTGATCGATGTTACCTTATGCTTAAGTCTATTGCCTGCATGTGTACATCATGTGTACATCAGTGACCTCAACAGTATCTCTAGGTTATGAGATATGTGTTACTGTTTATTTTCAAACCTTGCCCCCCCCAAGAAAGATTGATAGCCAATGACTGACAATTTACTTGGAAGGGATAAGTGGGGTGGGTGGAACGCAGGGAGACTAGGAGACAGACGGTAGCATGCCATTTGTTATTAAACTGTCTGTACAATCTACAGATTCTTGCCAGTTTTTTGTGAAATTGGACTGAAAAATGCAGGCTGTGAGTTGGGAGTTTGGTCACGCACAGTACATAGTTCTGGCATATTTTTCTGCTTGTGATATGTATAGTGTCTTTATTAAACAGATATGTATGCTTGATCTCATACCAGGGATTCTAAAAAGCATGTTTCAATAGATGCCATACCGCATAGACCTTTACCAGCAGAAGTTTCCCATATGCAAAGCCCTTAGTCTTTGTTCTCCTCATTCTGTAAATTGCATATCCCCTGTCAAGCTCCTCTGTAGGAAAATTCTGATACCAAATATGACATATGCATAATTTACAATACTTGTAACTGTGACATTGGTAGGATGGTGATGTTCATCAGTTTGATCTCATGTCATCTCTGATTCTGAACAGAACGTATGGGCAGAGAAGTTGGCAGAGGTTTGGGAAGAGAAGGGTGAGACGCTAATGGGAATGTGAGCGGACAGCTCTCGGAAAACTGCGATCTGAAAATTCTGCAGCTTTTTATAATTTCCCATATGTTTAATGTTTGTTTTGAAGAATCTCTGTTGTAAATAGCAAACCATGTTTTTATGTATTCTCTGCTGTATTTAATCTGCCTTTCGGAATGGTCACACAATATTTTTCGCTGCACCCTATATTTGTGCTGGCTTTGGAACTCTGTGCACATTAACCCTGCTAAACAATGGTAAAATAACTGTGCTCCCCTTTTAAACATGGTCAAATTGACATATTCCTAATTGGTATATTTCACTTACATATAAGTCCCCAGTATGTGGTACTAAATGTACCCTGGGCCTGTAAGTTCAATGTCACTAGTGGACTATTGTTGCTTCAACTACAGTGACAGTATAATATGGCTTCAGGCATACCATTATAGCCTGACTGTGGCAGTTTAAAACACTGCACTTCAAAATGTCAAAATAAACCCTTCAACATGACAAAATAAATCCTTTTGACAGGTCAAAATCTTTCTTTTAAATATTAGTAAGTCACCCTTATGTAGGCCTTGTTGCCCGCAAGGCAGGGTGCATAGTATTTAAAAGTAAGACATGTAGAAATTTAGGGGCCTATTTAAATCCTGGCAGACAGCCCATTGTTCCACCAGGGTGACAGAGTAAATTACTCCAGCGCCTTGGTGGAGGGATCGCCAACCTGATTTATAAATGACCGCCAAGCTGGCGGTCATTTATAAAGCATTTCCAGGAACTGCCGTCACAGCGGTTCCTGTCAATGCATTTCGCTGTATGATGCAGGGCTCCGTCAACATGATGGAGCCTTGCACCAAACAGTTTTCTTTTTTTATTTTTAAATGGAAAATCCCAAAACCTAATTTTCTTTTTGAAAATACAAACAGATAATTCCCACCTTGCCATGGGAGTCATCTCCCATGGTAAGAGGGAAAATTATTTATTTTTTATTTTCCCTCACCACCAGGATTTGCCTGGAGGTGACAGACAGTAAAAAAATGGCTATATGCCCGCCCATCTTAATTGGGCGGACAGACATATAGCCAATTCTCTGACTGCCTTAACTCCGTTGGGCCATCTGAGAAGTTTGTCCATGACAGTAATGAAATGAAATAAATGAAATACCAGTATTTGTAAAGCGCACAGCTACCTCCGAAGTGGTGTCCCGGCGCTGGGGGCCCTCAGGAAGATTAAGCGAGCTATTGCCCAGTCACATGGTGCTGGGCTAACCTGCCGCCGGTGCCGGGGATCGAACCATGAACCCCGTTGTCCAGAGTCAGGCACCCTGGCCACTGCACCACACCTCTTCCACAGTAATCACTGCCGTGGCCAAACTTAAGCTCCACCCACATCAAAATTGGGCATGTGGATCACTGTTTTGGCAGGAAGGGTACTCCATTGCTTTTGCGATTGAGTTCTCTCTCCGCCAACATATAAATCAGTTAACATGTCCTTACAGTGACTAGCACCCAAAATCTATATGTCATTTTGTCAGGCCTAGCTGGTCTTTGTAGAAATCCAGATTACAGATTAAAACCCTAATACTGTACCCCGGGTTTGGGACTAGCTAGAAAATAATTAAGCAACTATGTTCAGTAGTTATTAACAATCCAATTCAGTAGTGACATTGGAGTTTTTAATAAGTATTAAGGAAAAATAACTTTTAGAAAGTTACATTTTCTCTGACTAAAGTTTCTGTAGGCTAAAGTTGCATTTGCTCTTCCACTCTATCAATCAATAATTAGTATTTGAATAGGTGTGAAAAAGTTATGAAGTGCCTTCCAGGAGCAAACAATTTACTGACCTAAATGGGTAAAGATGACTCTTCTAAACCTGACAGAATATGCATAGTGGGGCTGTGAGCATCTTTATTTTCAATCAGTATCATTAACTGCTTGAGTGTCAAATACTGCATGACAGGTCTGGTGGGTTTACATATAACATAGGGAATACATAAAAGGAAGGGAAACAGGATACTTGTAAGAAAATGCCTCTTTTTGCTTGATCACCCCAATGTTTTGAACTAGTGCTGCTGGTTTTTTAACTCTGTACATTGAGACCCTACTAACCATTAGGCCTTTCCCGACGCATGTGTGGCCAGTCTAGACTATGCCAGAACACGACCTACAAACAAAATTTTCAACTCCCGAAATATACACACAGGGCAAGATTATGAATTGAGCTGGGCGTCATGCAAAGCAGACACCTTGATATACTACATAAGGGAACTCAAAGCCCCGGACAACACCCTTAAAGCTCGCCTAAAAGAAATCTTCGCCAGTCCAGGGAATCCATGGAATCGACAAATTGTAAAGACCATAAGATCCCTAAAAATTGATGAATCAGCGCTAAAAGCAGACCCTATTCCATATACAGTCTGGAAAAGGGCCATAGACAAGCAGGCGATACAAATCTCCTACCAGATGGACTTTCGGACATTAAAATCGACTACTGTTTTCAGGGTTACCGCAACTATATCTTTCAGATAGCTTGAACGCGATGGCTCTCAGGAATATCATGTATATGTGCCTTCTAGGCCTGCGAACCATCGATTTTAACCGATGGGCCCCACATGAAGAGAAGGGGGCCTGTAGACTGTGCAAATACAGGTCTGAATCATGGCTCCATCTTTAGTGCTGCTGTCCTGCCTTAGATGCCCCCAAAAGAGTTCTCCTGAAGCCATTATACCAAAGAATCCTGTAAGACCTACTTTTTCCTCGTATCGTCCTCCCCAATCTGGACTCCGCTCCTCAAAAACTCATTACTGACTGTTTTATAGTATGCCCTAGAGTTTTATCACTACACTGAGTCACTGTATTCATTTTATCTCTGATTTTAATGCTTTTATTCATAGTAAGGCCACTATGTAAGATTGCCTTGTCTGAATAATGATTTTTAAATGTGATGGCCAGTTTGGCCACTGCTCCCAAGGATGTAAGGATGTTTTGGAGGCACCTCCAATGCAATGGTTTTAACTAACTTTGCAAAGAAGCTAATAAATAAATAAACCCTGCTAACCAGGACTGAGTGCATGCGCTTGGACCCCTAAAACCTTGTGGAATTGGTTAAAAGCCCGATTGGCACATTTAACTCACCTATATGCCCATAGTATTTGATACCCTATGTACCCAGGGTCTATAAATTAAATGTTACCAGGGGACTGCAGCACTTATTGTGCCACCATTAAAGTGACCATGTGACCCTAGGCCTGCGACAGCACCCCATATGTGCAGCTTTCAAATTGCCATTTCAAGGCAAAATAACCATTTATTTTTGAATACTTAAAAATATTGAAAATCTTCCTTTTTAATACTTATAAATCATCCCTAAAATAGGCACTACCTGTCTATAGGGTAGGTGGAATAGTAATGAAAAACTATAACATGTGAACTTACGTTTTACATGTTGTGTAAGTGAAAAATCTCCAATGTTATTTTTCACTGTGGCAAGGCTGGCTGTCCCATAGAAAAGCACTAGGTCACCTTATAACACCTCGTACTGCATAACTTCAGTTTGAGACTGGCTTGAAAATTGATTCAAGGAGTCATTTTAATAGTAATTTAAAATCTAACCTAATGGACAATTCAGGGTTTAAATTATTATTTTCAGAATGCAACTTTTAAAAAGTATTCAAAACGTCACAAATGCCAATACTGACTTCTATTCACCAATACTAGTTTAGTCTGTGATCACACAGCCAAATTGATGTGATTACAATTTATATTCAGACTTTTTTTTCTCAATTTTTTTAAATATCCAACATTTCTCATACTATTCATCCAATTCTCATAATCATAAAAATCAAACAGAGCATATACATAGCAAAAATTACACAGACCTCTCACATCAACATGTACCGATAACACCTGTCATAACACATGAAATATCATGAAGATCAAAACAATGTTGTTCACCGTACAAAATCATAACAAATCAAACTTTGTTAATAAAAAACAAAAAACAATTGAGCCCACATTCTGACTTTGCCAAGCCTATCAGGAGCCTCCTTATTATATCATATATTTAATGCTCCTCTCTTTGGGCTATGAAACCATACAGTGCTACAATAAAGACTCAGAAGGAAAGAAAAATTCTTCTTTGTTCAATCACAAACCTGGGCCTCACGGTCTCTGGTTTGAAATTATTACAAAAACAAAACCCTTCAGTATTTTAGGGTCCTCCTCAGGACTCAGAATGAATGATCACTTATCCAAAATCACTTATGGTACCTTCCAACTTCCTGAACACCAATCTATGATCAACTGTTATTATTTTCTAAATGATCCATAGTCAGTTTTTCTTACTTATAAACCACAGCCTGCCAGTGGAACCCGTCAAGGATGACCTCTTCCTTCCGTCTCTAAATGGCCCGCAGTCCGCTTGAATTTTTTAAAAGTCATCAAGCGGTGATGGGTCTATTTCAAACTGGCTTCTAACCTCTGATATCGTTTTATGGAATCTTCTTCACTCCAGTTTGTGGCTACCAAATTGCTTCATGTTGAACTCGTACTGCATAACTTCAGTTTGAGACTGGCTCGAAAATTGATTCAAGGAGTAATTGTATTAGTCATTTAAAATCAGACCTATTGGACAACTCAAGGTTTAAATTACTATTTTCAGAATGCCACTTTTAAAATGTTTTATATGAACTTGGTATCTAGTTGCATTAGTAATCTGAAATTATTAACAATAAATGAGCCAATGTCACTAATTCACAAGCCTGTGTGATGTATTTCATTTTTCTTCATCTCATTTAGAAGAGTGTTTGATGCATTTTAGTCATGTTATCATAAAGGGCAAAATATAATTGTGTGACTTATTTACAACATTGAACATATACAAATTACAAAAACGACAGGTATATCGAAAAGAAGAGTTGTAGATACAACAATCAACATAAGAAATACAAACCTTTTGACATGTAAACCTATAAGACATATGATACCAGTCCCTAACTGGAATCTAAAACACTAGGCGGAGGGTATAAATTTCTCAAGCTAAAAGTCTGTTATCTCCTGCCAGTGTTTAACGCTCTGGGAACTATAGTTTGGAGTGTTGTCAAGAGGAGATTATTATTACTGTGAAATCCCTCCTAGAACACACTACAGGTGACTTGTCCTTGAAGCTGGGGTCCTTTCTTTTTTATTTTTTTTTAGCCTGCTCCTGCTGTTGCACCTGTGGTGAGAGACCCAAGAGCCAGACCTGCTCCCACTTGTACCCAGAACAAAGAAGCCGACTCCAAGGGTCAGTTGGCTGACCTGCTGTTAAGCTACAGGGGCACAGAAACTGATAGAAGCCAACTTTTCTGAAGAGCCCATCTGACCAGTTCCAATCGGACCTGCCCTGAACCCTGCTGGTGGATTGCCGTATAGTAAGTCCTGACCCCCAAGTGGGGTCCATATGGTCCTGGAGGTAGTGGATAACTGTCAGAGTGCACTTCACTTGCCAACCCTAAAAGCTGGGACTCAGTCACGTTTTTAAAGATTTCTGCCCGGAGAACCGACAGAATTCCCTGACCTATCTGCA
Organism: Triturus cristatus; assembly: GCF_964204655.1. Taxonomy (NCBI): domain Eukaryota; kingdom Metazoa; phylum Chordata; class Amphibia; order Caudata; family Salamandridae; genus Triturus; species Triturus cristatus. The sequence continues at coordinate 1,389,426,798 of NC_140591.1, read as the reverse complement.
AGCCGAACCACTTAAGGTGCATTTCCAGCCAGCTTGACATCGCCTCTTTTCCTGCTATGTTCTTCTCCACAGCAGCAAATCTGATTCAGCAGGCACAACACCGAGCGACATCCCACAATTTTTTTTGTTGTCGCATATTTATATAGCGTGAACTCGACCCAAAGGTATTGGAGCGCTTTACATGAGCACCGTATTTACATTACACATTCAGGCACAGGGAGATTAAGTGATTTGCCCAGAATCACAGGATGTGGACGTGACCTCGAGGCTCGAACTCTGGTTTCCAGCACCAAAGTCGGCAGCGTAGCCGACGGACCACATCATCTCAATGTCGAATCCTCTCTGGCTACGGACTGCAGCTTTGTTCTGCTAAAGGAATCCAAATTCCAAAAAGAGACTAAGGGCCTGATTTAGATCTCGGTGGACTGGTTATTTCGCCACAACGATGACAGATATCCCAAGCACCGAAATACAAATCCTATTATATCCTATGTGATTTATGTTTCGGCGGACGGAATATCTGTCACCGGTGTGAAGGAGTGACCGTCCGAGATCTAAATCAGGCCCTAAGTCTGAAGGGAGAAATCTTTACCGGACCAGATGCCAATCACCATTGACAACAATGGCTTCATGGGCACGAAATCCAGACTCTTCCTGTTCGGAGCTTTACCCTCAGTTGTCGACAGCTTTATCGTGACTTTGTCCAACATTTCCCCATCGTTGACAGCCCCATATTCAGATCCAGCCTGCTGCCTTGCTCTGGTGGGTTCTCTACCTTTTCAGAAAAATTCTAAGTCTAAAGGTGACTTTTTGACTAGGACATTGCCTAAGCCTTGTGTTCGATGCTTGCTCCATTGTGGGCAGTCTTAAACTTTACCCTTGTCTCAGTCTTGCCGAGACACCATGGTAATATTGGTTCATATTTCAGTTCAGATATGAACTCCCTATTCTGCTGGAAAATTTGTAAACCACTAAATAATAATATGATTCCCCATTATTCAATTAAGCTTAGAATTACAGTCTAAAACTGTTTAAAATGGCAGATTGGATTAGCTCTAATAAGGTAAAATGTTAGAGGTCCAGTAGTTAACAATTTGAAGTCAAGAGTATACTACTACCAGTGGTGCACTGATTCCAATATGTTTTTTAAAGATCCAGCTTATTGTTTTGAAATATTTTACTCATGGGTAGGTTGAGGCTGCTACTGGACACTTTCCCACATGCAAGCCAGTACACATGCCACATTAAAGTTGAATGAGCTTGATAAGTTGACAAGAACATGTATTATGAGTTGATGGGGAATTACCACGTGGTGGAGCCAGGTAGAATGGGTCCAATAAACCTTCCAGGGTCCACATGGTCAGTATTAATGGAATGCACACCACACCCAGAATTTTAATACAGGTCAATTAAGGGAGTTATTGCTCAAACAACTGATTTTATATAGTCAACTGAGACAGCACAAGGAAGAGGCGACAGAGATTAATTTTGGAACTGCATTAGTCACACATGGACCTCCTAAACAAACAATACATCCACAGACTATAAATGCAGTGATGGACAAAGTACCCACAAAGCAAAATGAAACATCATTTTGGATTGCTCCAAAATGAATCAATTAGAGGTGGTTTATTTCCCTACTGTCCCCTCAAATCAAAGAGAATATTGACTATGGGCCTTCTCTTGGAAATTGTACCAACTATTGAATAATGTGGCACTAGGGGCTATAACATTGATTCAGCGCGAACCCAATAAATTGATCAGGAATAAATATTCAATAAATCACATACTTTGGCCCATACTCATTCACCCAAATCCCTGATGCACCGGGCTCAAGTTTGTTAACTTTGCCTCAATTTTACTCTTGCTATTCAGGTTAAAACATTAAACATACTGTATATTTTCATCATCTGAAAAATAATAATCTACTTTTCATCTACTTGGTCGATGGACCAACTAGTTGAAGAGTTGATGGCAATGGAATTTCTAAGGAAACATTTAATCAATAATATTGACTAAATAAACACAGACTCTCTGTGAGATTTAATAGATTTTATCTAGTAATAATAAATGCTCATATTGATTACTTCATAAATTCAAATACTGGAAACCTCATGAGAGAGAATAACAATCTAATCATATCAATAACTACACTATCATTTCAAATACACGTTGCAAAGAGTGGACAGATGAAGAGACATCAGATGCAAGTAAAATATTACTGTCAATACAGAGGGATTGGTGAAGAGACAAGAAATATGATAAAATACAAACCCAAAAAATCTGTTAAGAGGAAAAACTACCACCCAGGCCTAGGTAGCAATGGGGACCCCCGGGCCAAGAGTCAGGGATCAAAGACTCAGGAATCAGGACAGGGACAGGACAGGTACAGCTAGGCCTCTCTGCAACCCGACGAACAGCGGTGCACCCCTCACTCGGACACCTTCAGCCTAAGCGACCTGCAGCAGCTAAACCACACCCCTAAAGGACCTATTCTTATACCCTAAAATTACATGTCCATCCCACAATAGTTGCTAAATTCACAATTTCTAGCTAAGGGATTGGTTGAGTTCTGGGGGTGGGATGTCACCCCACCATGAAATAATTTTTCTCTTGATTACCCCATTGTTCTAAACAATTTTACACAGTCATCAATACCGCTTCTCTCTCACGAGTACATATGTAACAATTTAATGTACATTTAATAAATTCAGCAACTTTGGGTTCCGTTCTCATGATGACACTGGCGTTGGACGCTTGTCAAATATTCTGTTCTTCACCAGGTCATGCTTTTTCAGCCTTGCACAGTAGTTCAGTCATGTGGCCACATGGTTCCTGCACGCTCCCAACTTCTCCCGCCCTTTATGAGGCCAATTTAACAAAATGGAGGATTCGTCCATTACTACAACAACGGAAAACAAGCATTTATTAATTATGTGATAATGTATTTTCACTGTTTACCCCCCCCCCATCTTAACTCTATTTCATATTAATGGTTAACCTAGCAATGCATAAGCAGGAAAGCGGCATTATTTATTAAGATAAAGCAATACACGTCATGCTTTTTACTACATACAAATGCAGCCTTGTCATGCAAACCCTCTTGATTCATAATATACACAAGATTATTACATTTCCGGTTATTTACGCATTAAATTTGATTAGTTCATGCATTTTGAAAAGCATGTGTAGTGTATTTGTGCACATTAATCATTCTACCACTACTGACTGTTAGTACATGTTATAGGGGTGTTCAGTTGAGCAGGTTTCTTTAGCTAAATCCAGCTCCATCAATTCCCCCCTCTGATGGCTTTTAGGAGCCATCATAGATACTCACCATACCGAGTCCCACCTTTCAATTTATCTAGATCTTACTTTCTTTCTCTTCTTTTATGGCACTCTGATCTAGCTTTTTCATCATATCATAGTATTCTTCGTTTATTAATTCTAACGCTATCTCTTCTCTCTTTCTTTGTATGCCCTTTCTTTTATTCTTTTTGTCTGTTACATCTTTTCTTTCTTTTATGCATTTACAACACCTATATGCTGTTAAGATCACTAGAGCTACTATTGCTACTGAACGTATTGGGATTATTTTTTTCATAATAAACTACTTCTCAAGTTTGAAAACCACTTACTTACTGCAGAGAAACTCTTACTAAGTCTCTCCCAAACACGATCAGCCTCCAGTTGGGTTAAATCTTTATGTAATTGTGTAATATTTCTAATATATCATTCTATCCCTTTACTTTTATCCGGGATATAAGTACAGCAATGTTGAATTTTCAACATGCCACAAACTCCACCCTCTTTTGCCAATAGAATATCAAGGGCAAGTCTATTTTGTAAAACCATTGATCTGATTGCCACCATTCATCAAGAAACCACTAGCAGTATCTGTTGAACCTATAATAGGCTTTCTTGCCACACACATAATAAAGCCCAGGGAATACAGGGAATACAGGATCCGTTCCACCCTTTAATTCCCAACGTCCAGTAATTTGGAAAGTATGCTCACATTCACTAGTGCCAATGAAATAATTATTATAGTTACTCTTTGATCTAAATAAACATAGTTTCCCTTTCTGTGACCAGTCCAGGGACATCACAGCGTATGTCTCACTAAATGCGTACCTCATTTTTTAGGGGTGGGTAAAACCAGCATGATGGTGAGAAGCTTGTTTGGGCATCCTGTTAGAGGGAAAACATCAAGGACCGGGTTTTTTAAAGAAATGAGGTACGCTCAAAGTGAAGTTTTGATAATGTTTTGCATGTATTATGACCTGAACATACTATCTAAAGTCGATGTTTTTTCAATTTGTAGTGTACCCCTGAGGAAGGGCGGTATCATAGCCCGAAATGCATTGGGAATTACACTTATCATTGATGACCACCTGTATACAGTCTTGCTGCAGAAAAAGGCCTGGAGTGGCATATCTGTAGTATTAGATATAACCATACAGAGCATCTCCCATGTGACAGTATAAAAATTGAAGAAGTGGAATAAAATATTGTGGAACACTATGAATACATTTTTTTTAAAGAAGACAAATGTGTTAAAAATCCTGCATGATTTTTGCGCTGAGCTGTGTGTCCAGCACTGTAGTCTATCCCAGTCTCTGATCATGTTATATAATCACGTGGTAATAGACAACGCATAATGACGAAAATGGATAAAACTTTTGCTGAAAAAGAAAACTTGAAGACTGGTGTGCACTTGGACACCCCCTTTTTTGTGTAACAATTAAAAGGACCCATATAATTGTTTATAGAAAAACACTACATAAGCAGGTTTTAATACATCTACGTTTTAGACTAGATTTTGGTTGTTCAGTCACTTCTGTTTCTGCCATTTTGATATACTACAGAAATACAAAAATCTAACAATCTCTGAGTCTACAATCTATAAATCGGTAAAAATCTATATGAACTCTAGTCTAAAAAATAAAAATTCTAAAAATAGATTTTGTTTAATCCTACACTTAGGGCCATATGTAGGTAACATACTATTTACCGATTCATAAATACCGAATTTTACCGATTTGGTATTTAAGAATCGGTAAATAGTATGTAGGTAAAAAATCGGTAAATTTTACCGATTCGGAAAGATTCGGTATTACTGATTCGGTATTTACCGAATCGGTAATGAGGCATACCTTCCCATTGATTCCTATGGGCCTGGAGGCCCATAGGAATCAATGGGAAGCCATTCACCATTACCGATTCGGTAAATACCGAATCGGTAATAGGGGGAGCATATTCAAGGGTGGCAGGGTGTCACATTGACACCCTGTTGCACCCCTGAATCGTGCATGTGTGCACATGTGGCGCACATACATGCCCTAAGGGCATGTATGTCTGCCACATGGCACTGTCAAAACAGCAAAAAATAGATTTTTGAAAGGTATTCAATATTTATCACCAACCTGTATTTGGTGTTAAATACTGAATCCTGAATACAATAAAACACTCACTTGAGTGCTCCCTACATATGATTTAAGGATTCGTTAATTTACCGAATCTGTATTTTACCGATTCGGTATTTTACCGATCCATTACCGATTCGGTAAATTACCGAATCCTTAAATCATGCCTCCTACATCTCAAATGCCTAAATACCGGTCGGTAACGGGATATTTACCGAATTTCGGCCGTTACCGACCGGTATTTAGCTACCTACATATGGCCCTTAATGACTTTTTTCTTCACCCCTTTCTTTTATTTTCAGTCCTTTTGGTCTCTCTTGAGTCTTTGATTCGAATTATTCTGACAAATTTTCACCGTAATCTCTTTACAGTTCCTTTTAAGGTGGTCTCAGTTTGTTCTCATCCTCCTTTTCAATGTCACTGCTGTCGTGTTCTTCGCTTAACCCTAAACTTTCAAATTCTTCTAATATGATGTAGGTCCATTCTGGAGCTTTTTACTTCCTACATGGAATTCTTGCTCTTTTTGATTTTCGAGTTTTTCTTCTTGAGTTTTCTTGTTCTGTTTGACTTGAGACTTCGTTACTTTGCTCTGGTCTTTTCCTCAATCTTCTTGCTCCACATGGCCTATTGCCTCCTTTTCTAGGTCTCTTTTTCAGTACTACACTTTCACCTTCTGTGTTTTGTTCACCATTTTTTTTATTTAATCTCCTTTCTATCTGTTTTTCTCTATTTACTTGTATTTCTGTTTCTGTAGGTTATATACTCTTTTCTGATTCATCAGTGAGTTCACCTTCTTCTAGCTCCTTTGTGACTTCACCTTCTTCTGGTCCTGCTTGTGTTTCATCAGCTGTTTCTTTTTCTTCTGTCTTGACAGCTGTTTCACTTTCCTCTGGCTCAACTGCATCATCACATTTTTCTGACTCAACAGCAGTCTTTTCAGTCCCAGTATCTGGTGCCAATTCTACACGACTAGTGCTTGGTTGTTCATTGTCAAAATGCTCATCAGAATCTGTCACTTCAGACACTTCCGCCTCGCACACTTCAACTGCTGGTTCTTGATTTTGATTTACCAGTTGCTGTTCTTCAGGTCTTTCAACTGGACTTGGGACTAGGTGGGTATGGCTTGCATGTATCCAGTTTGGTAAGCCAAAACACTTCACTGCTGCGGTCGTCACCAATATGATTTGGTAAGGGCCGCTCCAACGGGGTTCTGGCCACGTTTTCCTCACGTGCTTCTTGACTAGAACTCACCCACCAGGGTTCAAATCATGTGCTTGGTTCCTCTTAGTCGGTGTGGTATCTCCTCCAACTTGGCGAGATACAGAATGCACCAGATCAGCCAGTCCTTTGCAATAATCTAGCACACAATCATCAGACATATTCATCAGTTTGTTCGCAGGTATGTCTGCTTGTCTCATTGCTCTTCCCATTAACACTTCATGGGGGCTTAATCCAGTCCTTGTGTCAGGAATGCTTCTAAGACTCATCAGTACAAGGGGTAAAGCGTCAGGCCACTTCAGTGTTGTGGATGCAGTGTTGATTTTATTGTGCCATTTATCTGCTCAATGATACCAGATGCTTCTGGTCGATAGGCACAATGCAGCTTCTGTTCAATTTGTAATGCTGCACAAATCATCCGAATTATTTCATTATTAAAATGCAATCCTCTATCTGATTCCAAAGTGACTGGAAAATCATGCACTCATAACCAGCAGACTGGACTACGGCAACGCCCTCTACACCGGAGTCAACAGAACTCTTCTACACAAACTCCAAACCATCCAAAACGCCGCAGCCAGACTCGTCCTCTGGACTCGGCGTCACAAGCACATGACCCAACACCTACGAGGCCTCCACTGGCTACCCGTCGAAAAGAGGATCACCTTCAAACTCCTCACCCATGCCTACAAATCCCTCAACAACATCGAACCCAAATACCTCAACGACAGAGTATCATTCCACGTACCCAAGAGGAACCTCTGCTCCACCGACCTAGCCCTGGCAGAGGTCCCCCGCATTCGCAGACACAGAACCGGCGGGAGAGCTTTCTCCTACATCGCAGCCAAGACCTGGACCGAGCTCCCTGTGAACATCAGATGCTCCCCGGCCCTGCACGGATTCAGGAAGGACCTCAAGACCTGGCTATTTGACTGATTCAAAGCCGCTCTCCCCCACCCCGGACCTTGAGACCCTCACAGGTGAGTGGCGCGCTCTACAAACCCTGATTGAGGGATCAGTTCTCTCAACAACAGTTTAGCCACAGTGAGACTGTCATTCCTTCTCGTTGGATAGGCCTCTACCCAGCGAGAAAACAAACAGACAATGACAAGGACGTACTTCAGCCTGTTACATGGTGGCAACTCTATAAAGTCAATCTGAAGTCTAGTGAAAGGACCTCCTGCTTTCCCAATTACACCCCAACATACAACTGTCTTTCGTCCGGGGTTTTGTTTTTGGCATATGGCACACCTTTGGCATGAACTTTCTGCGATGACCCTGAACTTTAGATTGTACCATGTCTGCTTGAACAGTCTTAAAATGGCGTCTCTTCCAACATGTGTCAGCCCATGGTACATCCTGGCCATGTGAGAAAGTAAAGAATCTGGTAATTCTGATCTTCCATCGTAATAAACCCATACCTCATCTTCTGCATATTTCCTACAACCTTGTCTACTCCACTCTTCCTTCTCCTTATCACTGGCCTCTTCCTGCATTTGCCTTATTTCATCCCAAGTCTCAAATGTGGTTGTGAGCATAAGGCGGCTTTCAGTATTTCCCTTTTCAGTTGATCTGTATATGGCCATTGTATTTTGTGTACAGAAACGCGCTAATTGATCCGCGCATCTATTGCCTTTTGTCACATTATCATCTCCTGATTGATGTGCAGCACATTTTACAACTGCAATTCTTTTTGGTAACTGTAAAGCATCCAATAATTCCTTTACAGTTTTCCCATTCCGAATTGGGGAACCTGAGGAAGTAAAAAAAACTCTTTGCGTCCATAACTGACCGAAGTCATATACAACGCCAAATCCGTAGTGACTGTCGGTGTAAATTGTTACTTTTAGACCTTTTGCCAATTTACATGCTCTTATCAGAGCAATCAACTCTGCGACCTGAGCGGAGTTGACCCCCTTCAAACAAGATGCTTCTAGCGCTCCTGCTAAAGTGCAGACTGCATAACCAGCACAAAATTCACCCTTTTCATTTCTCAAACAGGATCCATCCACAAACAGCTCACAATCTGATTCTTCCAAGGGTTCATCCTCTATATCAGGACGGGGCTTAGTACAGAGCTCTGTCACTTCCAGACAATCATGTTCTGCTTCTTCTTTCACCTCCTCACATCTTGAATTTGGTAACAATGTAGAAGGGTTTACAGTAGTGCACCTCACCACTGTCACATTTTCAGCACCTAGAATTACTCTTTCATATTTAGTCAGCCGACTAGAGGTCATATGTTGAATCCGAGTGGGAGTTAAAAGGATCTCAACAGAATGTGGTACATACACTCTCACTGGTTAACCCATCACAATAGCTTCACTCAGTTCCAGACTTACCCAAGTGGCGGCTAGTGCTTTAAAACAACCTGGTAATGCTGAAGCCACTGAATCTAGAGTAGCAGAAAAATATGTCACCGGACGTCGTGCCATTCCGTGTTTTTGAGTTAAAACTGCAAGTGTGCATCCATCTCTCTCACAACAGTACAATGCAAATTCCTTAGAATAATCTGGAATTCCCAAAGCGGGTGCTTTACAAAGACGGTTTCGCAATTCCATACTCTCTTCGTCCAACACAATTGAATCTTTCACACCCTTTCGTGTCAACCTCTGTAGAGGTTTTGCAATCAATGAGAAACCACAGATCCATTGTCTGTAGTATCCAACCATTCCCCAAAACATTCGCACTTCTTTTTGATTTCTGGGTGGATTCATTTTCTTGATCACACTGATTCTCTCTGGCGTCACCTTTCTGACCCCTTTTTCAATCTTGTGACCTAAATACTGAACTTCCTGTCTACAGTATTGCATTTTGGAGGGTGACACTTTATGTCCTCCTTCTGCCAAATGGTTCAGTAAAGCAATTGTTTCTGATACACATGCTTTTCGAGTTTTTGATGCCACCAGTAGGTCATCAATATACTGAACCAGAACAGAATTTCCAGGCATAACCAAAGTCTCCAAACAATTTTTCAAAAGCTGATTAAAGATCGAAGGAATCTCAGTGTACCCTTGAGGAACTCGGCACCATGCCAAGACACGGTTTCCGAACTGGAAGGCAAATAAATATTGACTTTCCGGGTGCAAAGGAATGGAGAAAAATGCCTGACGCAAATCAATGACAGTGTACCACTCAGCATCACAGGGAATTTGGGAAAGAATTACTGCCGGATTTGGCACTACTGGACAACATTGCACTACAATTTTATTCACCTTTCTCAGTTCTTGAACTATTCTATATTTTCCATTAGGCTTTTTGATTCCAATAATGGGTGAGTTACTTGCTCATTATTTGTTTAAGAATACCCTATTAAATCATTTGGTCAATCACAGATGTGACTCCAGCAATTACTTCTGGACTCATTTTATATTGTGGGGTATTTGGATATACAGCACCATCTTTTAGTGTAATCTGAATTGGATCTACATTCTTCAGTATGCCAATCTCTTTTCCTGAAAAATCCCACACATCTTATCTCACTGTACTTTTTAACTCTTCAGGCAAATCTTCCTCAGTGAGCAGTGAATATAGCTCCCTCACATCTGACTCTTGTTTGGCCATCATGACTTTGTATTTAACATCCTCATCAGGTGTCATAAACGCGACTCCATACGGTGTGCTATAAATAGTGCAATTCATTTTGCACAACAAATCTCTGCCCAGGAGATTAACGGGACTGGTATCATATCCCACAAACCGGTGCATGTCTTTGAAATTTCCAATGAGGACTTCTATTGGGGCTGTAACAGGAGTTCTGATATTTTTATTTGCAATGCCTACAACTTAGATAGTTTCTCCTGAGAGGGGTAGGTTTGGAATTTTTGCTGCTCTCACAGTAGAACGGGTAGCACCAGTGTCCAACAAGAAGGTGATGTCTTTACCTTCTACCTTTCCATCAACGAATGGACCTGACTGATCTACCGCTAAAGATGCGCCAAGTACGCACTCTTCCTCCCCCCTCAGGCACCGTCATTGGGATGAATCGGAATCACTCTCATTGCAACGCACCAAATACTGTGAAACTAATGGATTCTACCCCTTTGCCCATATCTACACTCGTTCTTCCAATGTCCAAACTTTCTGCACACATGACAAGGAAATTTCTTTTAAGATTCTTCCTTACTCATTTTAAATGTTCCCTTACCTCCACTGTTTATCTGTCTAGGATGATTCTGACTCTGTTGTACATTACTATTCTCCTGTTGCTGTTCTGCCATTTTCACTTGTGCCCACATCATTTTCTCCTTTAACTTTTTAAGCCTTGACTCAATGTCATCACTACAGTATTTTGCATACCTCAAAATTTCGTCTAGTGACTTACGCTGTCAGCAGAGCATTTGCGGTTGTATCATTGCACTAATTTCTGGTTTCAACCCATTTACGAATCAATGCACAAAATTTCCCATATCTTTATTTCCAATATTCTCAAACCCACTGTACTGCTTGAACACCTGTAGCAATCTCTTGTAATATGCATGCACTGACTCTTTAGGCTTTTGGGTCATCCTGTCAATCATAACCCAATCCGTTTCTTTAGGGATGATCTTTCCTTTCAAGAAAGTAATGATCTGATGGGATATTCATCTTTCAGTAATTTTACATTCTGTCCATAAATCAGCCAGACCCACTATTTCAAAAAGACCATCCAAATTTTTCAATAACACCTTTGAAACCTATACAAATCTGTCCACTTGTTTATACCATTCAACAGGCTTCTCTTGTAATCTGGGAAAATCATTTGTGAATGACAATATATCCTGTCTAGTCCAAGGTATATGAACATATCCACCACCTGGAACTTCCCTCATGGCACATGCCCTTTCAACTTGCTCGGTTTCCTTTAACGGATACATGGAAGTTTGTTTACCAGTAGTCTCTTCTTTCTTTTTTATCCATTTACTCCTCCATCATTCTATTGTTCCCCATTTCTTCAAAATATTAATTAATTCCTTTATCTGCTATCTTCTCCCTGACGTATTCAAACTCTCTAAATCCTTGTCAGTGAAAGCCATTCTGTACGATTTTTGCAACAATTTTGACTTTTCTATATCTACACCAAACTCACTGATGGTCTTTCATGAAAATTCTTCGCTCTTCAAGTAATACTTTTACACAAAAACAGTAACTTCATCACTATATGTCCCTAGTATATCTGGGCTTACCGTACCAATAATCATCTCCTCTAAATCTACCATCAATTGGCTCGCATTTAAACTCTGTGGTTGAGCTTTTGGCCTGGTCATTTCCTTTATCCAATTAGTTAAATCTTCTGGGGAGGGAGCTGCTGAACAACCTGCTATTGGAATAAAATTCTGCCCTATTTTCCTTGGGTCTAATTGAATGCCTCTTCTCAGGGTTTCTGTTAATAAGTCACCAACCGGTAGATCTAACAGTGCGTTATTTTGATCATCTTGTCTATTTTCATTTGTTACTGACACTACTTCACTCCTTACACTACTTCTAGGAACTGACAATGTGTGCACTTTTGGCAAATTCGATTTTTCTCCAAATAATGGGACCACAGGACCAATTGTCACTGGCACTGTCAAAGCTTCTGCATTTAGATTTAGCTGATTTAATTTCTAGACCTGTTCCATTCTAGCTTAATAACAAACTCACTTCATTTTCTCGCTCTATTCTAGCTATTTCGGTAAATTGATGAGTTACCATTTGTGGGGCACTTGGAATCACCTCCCCTGAATTTTCTTCATATGGCGGCGGTATTTTAGTCATCATATCTTCCAACAATTCATCATCAGATTCATCCAAGCCATCTCCCGCTGTTTCTGTATTTTTCTTCTTCTCCTTACACTTTGCACCTGTCTGACTCCCTACTGTCAAAACTGGATATAGACCCTCGGTCACTACAGCTCTTCTCCATCTTTTCATTTGATCTTCTTGCTTCTCAAATGGTATCTAGGCATAAAGCCTCTGAATCTTCCACCACTTCGATCTTTCTCCCGCTCATAAGCTTCTACTTCCCATTCTTCCAACGCTTCACACTGAGTAAGCCTTGGAGTTGGCTCTAGCTAGTTCATCCTAGCTCTCAAATTCTGTAAAATTTCTAAGGAAACATCTAATCAATAATATTGACTAAATAACCACAGACTCTCGGTGAGATGTAATAAATTTTATCTAGTAATAACAAATGCTCATATCGATTACTTCATAAATTCAAATACTGGAAACCTCATGAGAGAGAATAACAATCTAATCATATCAATAACAACACTATCATTTCAAATATACGTTGCAAAGAGTGGACAGATGAAGAGACATCGGATGCAAGTAAAATATAACTGTCATTACGGATAGATAGGTGAAGAGGCAGAAGGTACAGAGACAAGAAATATGATAAAATATAACCCAAAGAATCTGTTAAGGGGAAAAACTACCACCCAGGCCTAGGTAGTAGTGGGGACCCCCGGACCAAGAGTCAGGGATCAAAGACTCAGGAATCAGGACAGGGGCAGGACAGGTACAGCTAGGCCTCTTTGCAACCAGACGAACAGCGGCGCACCCCTCACTCGGACACCTTCAGCCTAAGCGACCTGCAGCAGCTAAACCACACCCCTAAAGGACCTATTCTTATACCCTAAAATGACATGTCCGTCCTACAATAGTTGCTAAATTCATAATTTCTAGCTAAGGGATTGGTTGAGTTCTGGGGGTGGGATATCACCCCACCATGAAATCATTTTTCTCTCGACTACCCCATTGTTCTAAATAATTTTTACACAGTCATCAATACCTCTTTTCTCTTATGGGTACATATGTAACATTTGTATTGTACATTTAATTAATTCAACAACTTTGGGTTTCGTTCTCATGATGACACTGGCGTTGGCCGCTTGTCAAATGTTCTGTCCTTCACCAGGTCATGCTTTTTCAGCCTTGCACAGCAGTTCAGTCATGTGGTCACATGGTTCCCGCACGCTCCCAACTTCTCCCGCCCTTTATGAGGCCAATTTAACAAAATGGAGGATTCATCCATTAGTAAAAGAACGGAAAACAAACATTTATTAATAATGTGATAATGTATTTTCACGGTTTACCACCCATCTTTACTCTATTTCATGTTAATGGTCAACCTAGCAATGCCTAAGCAGGAAAGCTGCATTATTTATTAAGATAAAGCAACACACGTCATGCTTTTTACGACATACATGTGCGGCCTTGCCATTTAAACCCTCTTGTTTCAATCTATACACAAGATTATTACACTTCTGCTTATTTACGCATTAAATTTGATTAGTTCGTGCATTTTGAAAAGGAAGCTTCCCACGTGTAGTGTATTTGTGCACATTAGTCATTCTACCACTACTGACTGTTAGTACATGTTATAGGGGTGTTCAATTGAGCAGGTTTCTTTTGCGAAATCCTGCTCCATCACCATTATATACCAATATTTATGGTACACGCTATATAGTGGTATAAGTAGTTGTTCTAAAGCAAATAAGAAGTGAACATGGGGCCACTCTGACAGTTGCTTTGGGCATAAAATTGATGGGTATCTTTGATGCAGCCTCCTCAGTGTTTTTCAGAAATGATCTGCTGTGGCGTTACTGATCATACATCAACTTCTTCCTGCTGTGTTGCTAAATAAGAGGGAATGGGAATTGCCTAAAATTATTTTGGATATATATTGCTCCATTGTTTGAGATATTTAAAGCACCCATCCTTCAAAACCACACCTCAAGCAAAAGGCTGAGATAGAGAGAAGACAGAAAGAGAAAACTCCTGACATTAAAGCGAAACATAAAGCTAAACAGAAAACATAGTCTGAATCTCTACAAAAGAAGGAGTCTAGTGGGAGCAGTTATAATTTGACGGACTGTGATAAAATAGAAAAACGTGATCGGTAATGGTACACTGAGAGCTGTTCTTGGCGTGCTTCTCATGACTTTAGCACCGAGAGATACAATACAGAAAAAAGAGTAGCCAAACAGGGTATCGCAGAAGAGATGAGAAGGTTGAGAAGGACATCCTCTGGATACTGAGCACAGCGTGAAAAAGTAAGTAAAAGTTTTGTAAATCGTGCGGAAGCCAAGGCGTCTTGGCGCTAGTGGTCCATGAGTAAGCTAAACTGTCTACTTGGTATGAATGATGAAACGCCAGGTTTTTAACAGTTTTCTAAAAGATGCTCTGTTTGATTGGGATCTAAGAGTAAGGGGCATAGTATTCCGGAGGTTATATGCTAGGAAGAAGAAACTTCTCCCTCCCATCTGGTTTTGTTTATTTTTCGAACTGTCACCAATTTAGCAGAGCCAGATCTCAAATTACGATTAGGCGCTTACCAAGTAAAAGTCCTCTGAAATTGGGCGGGACCCTCCCATGCAAAGCCTTATGGACCATACAGAGGGTTTTAAATTGAATTCTCTCACTGGCATGCAGCCAGTGAAGGTCACAAATGCTCTTTGAAATGGAGCTGGATTTTGGTATCTTTAAGAGCAGACGAACCACCGCATTTTGGAGTGATTGGCGCTTCAATTGCAAGCATTTCTGGTTTTCCAAATATAACGTATTGCAATAGCCTCTTCTAGATAGAACTAGTGCCACAATGATAATTTTCTGCATTTCCTGGGGAATAAATGGAAATACTTTCCTCAGCACCCTGAGAAGATGGAAACAAGAAAATGTAACATGGTTATTTGGCCGGCAAAGCAAAGCTGTCCATCAAAAATGACCCCAGATTTTTTCACTTTCTGTACAGGGCAAGGAAGGGGGCCTAGATTTGCATTCCGCCCGGATGTATTCCAGAAAGAGGTGTTAATGCCAGTTTTCCTGCATCCAGGTGAAGATATTTCCCAGGCAGTTTCTATACACACTGGCAACCTTATCAACATCTTAAGATATAGACACCACTATTTGTGTATCATCGGCATTGGAAACTCCCGCAAAGCCATGTGAGCAAATAATTTTCGCCAAGTGGGTGACATAAATGTTGAAAAGATTAGGAGATAATGACTAGCCTTGAGGCACCCCACAGGGTAAAGAAAAGGGATGCGAGGAATAATCCTCAAAGGCAACACTTTGTTCTCTATCATAGAGAAAGGATCTAAGGGTGGTAAGGGCTGCCCCTCTGATCCCGATACTCTCTAGAGTAGAGATTAATTCACTGAATCAAATTTGGCAGAGATCGAGAAGGATCAGCGCAGCCCTGCCTCCCACATCCACCTGCATTCAAATCTCTTCAGTAGCTACTACTAAAGCAGATTCCATACAATGTTGAGTTCTAAAACCATATTGTGAGGAATCTAGGATGTCATAAATATAAAGAAAGGAAAAAGGAATAGAAACATTCAGAATTAAAGAGAAGAAGGTGGCAGACTTGACCACTTAAAAGAATAAGACATGCCTCAGAAAATAAGAGTCCTTCTGCAGAACGGGACATGGGCACTAGGTGCTTCTGGACTGCGTGGAGGAAAAAAAAGCAGTTAATCAGACTCTCATGTAGCATCCAGTCATGACCCCTACTGATGAATACAACCACATACACACACCAGACAGGCACATAGGTTCTCTCGATAGAGTTTACAGTGTAGAAATTTAAATTGAGGGGATATATAATGTACTATAAGTTAATTTCTGGTCCCTATTTTTGAAGCCCAGAATACCAACCTCGCTGAGTGTGTCTGGCTTCCATTGTTTGTAAAGGACATAATTTGTGGGGAGTACACAACCCTTTAAGCATTCTCTTCCTTAGTGGACTTTGAAATAAAGTTCATCGTTGTATAAAAATCAATTGTGATACCTCTTTGGTGTGAGCCACAGGTGCAAACACAATATCCAATGAAGCCGGAAGTCAAGCATGATATAGAAATTCCCCTAAGACAATTACAGTATCAAGGAGTGATAGTGCCTGGCTGTGACTCAATGATGATCGCTCCTCTCTTTTCAGAGGTTAAACCAGACTGTACCTACCGTATAGAACCAGACTACATACATTTGAATTCTCACACAGAAATGTGCAATGCAGAACACTCACAGCACTGGACTGATGATGAATTTAGTGCAGAATAAATACAAATGTTTACACTGCTATACCTGATGGCATTCAAATTTGTTTGCATCCAATACGTGCAGACAAGATTGCTACTAGGCTATGAAACCTGTGTGAGGCTGTTCGCAGCAAGAATAATGGAAATCCTACAGTATGATCCTGATGTGTTGTCACACATTAATGACACATTTCACTGACAATTACTTAGATGAGCATTTAGAAAGAGCTTACTGACTTGTGACTAATTTAGCTTGACAAGAATATAAATCAAACTTCTGTAAATCAAAGGTTCCCTTCTTTAGTGTGATCTTATTGGGATACGAGTTATCCTGTGAAGCAAAAGATTGGCACCGGATTTCTAACACAAATGTGCTACTTTGCAACCCCCAAACACATTTAAAAATTACAAGCCCTACTGTGATGTTTAAACTTTGGAAAGCTTGAATGGCCCAGTTAGCTGAGCAGGCAAAGCATTTATATGATTCGATGTCGCACACCTTTTCTGTAAAGAGTTGGACAGATGTTTATGCAGCAATCTTATATGGGCTACAAGCAGATATGATAGATAATAATATTTTTTAAAACACAGGACAATCAGAATAACCTAGTCTTTAGGATTGTTCCAAGCACCTCAGGCTACACATGTCTTATTTGATGAGTGACAAATGACCTCCCAGAGCCTACACATCATTTATATTCAGCTGCTGAGGAACGATTCACTCCAACTGAGAAAACTTTCATGGCTATGCAGACAGCCATTTACAAAGTGCATCCTCTTTTGTTGGAAAAACAAATTATAGTAGTTGCTCCTCTGCTTACAGTAGACTCTAACATACCAAATGTGCTTGCATTACACTTCAATCACTCAGTACAAAGGAATTCTTACAATATCAATAGAATTAACAGACTCCTTACATGTTACCCATACATGATCATAAGAATGTGTTCGATACGGACTGCTCTGTGTAGCCTGCAGTTGGCAGTAAGCAGAAATACCCCAGAGCTTGTGCTATGGAGTAGGAGGTTTTCCATGATAGTGAATTCATGCTGCTACAGACTCACCATAAAACTGGGCATGATTCTACTGCACAGATAACTGAGATTCAGTCCCTGCTATAAGCCCTTCAGAAGACAGATCTGTTATTTCTCACATTTTGGAGCCGATTCCGATCTCGCTCGGAAGGGCTCCGAACGCGATCCGGCCAGAAAAAGTATGAGCCGTACCCGTGTTTTCTGACCGACTCATACAGCTGTACGAGCGAACAAGTACGATGCGAGAAACGTGAAATCGCTGACCGAACCGTTCCGTACGTCTCGTCCGTAAGCAAACCGTGCCGTGCAATGTAGGCGGTTTCCGACCGAGCCAGTACGATGCACGATTCGGGCAGCCGGATCAAGTCGGAGCCTCCGACACGTAAACGCTCCGTGAAGCGGACTTCGGAGATCACAGGGGGGGGCCCAAGGGTCCCTCCTACACATGCATGTACAGTGGGGGTGGCACAGACGCATCCCCACTACAGGGGGCGCCCTTGTGCGCAACGTACCTTTTTTGTCAATGGGAGCCTATGTACGTGACGTACAACAGGCTCCCATTGACTTCAATGGGGCTCTGAGCGACCCGTGTCCGTCAGCGCTTGTTCGCATCGTACTCGGGCGCTTGGAGCCCTGGAGCACGAGTCGTCAGAAAGTCCTCCGGATCCGAGTCGGATGGAGCCTTCTCCCAGCGAGATCGGAATCGGCTCCTTTGTGTTGTATTCTGCTTTCTGTGTACAAGGTTACAATGCAGCATACACCATTGGTACAGCTTTGTGGGAGGCAACCATCCAGAATGATAAGCTACCACTGGTCCACATACACCATTTGATGAACCTAAAAATGAAGAGATTGATGTTAAAGGGAACCGTACAGCTGCTTTGGCTGCAAAGGAAGCTGTGCAAATCCATACGTTTCTGTTGTAACACAATCTCAAATTAAAGTCAATGCAAATATCATGGTAGTGATGCATGCAACATGTTAAATATTCAGTCTAACTAAGGACAAAGTCCCTATGGTGTTTATACCAGGGGTGGGGATAGACACCTCCCCAATGAATCAGTTAAGTTCAATCTCATAAAGGCAGTTCATGAGGGCATTGCATCTAGCAATGCAAGCATTAATGCTACAGTGTCAACGCTACACCAACCTTACTGGTGAACGTATATGTCCAAAGCTATAAAAAATATGTTCAACAATTTACTATTTGCCAACAAATGAAATACTCTAATGCTATGTGGACAACTCCTAAGCCTCTGAAGATAAGATAGAAAGTTTTGAAGCCATGTACCTTGATCATATTGGCCCTTTGCCCATTGTCAACAATTATAAGTGCATGTTGGTTATGGTTGATTCATGCTGTAGATTCCTGGGCCTATAGCCACAAAAGGCTGCAACTGTCAAAAGACATGCAACGCCTCGTAGCAATGTGTACCTTTCATTCAGTTAACAGCATCTGCAAATACTATGTCTGCTCTGGGAGTACATCTGCTATTCTCATATCCAAACAGAATCATTGAGCCTTAATTTAAGGGGTATTGGACATAGAATTGTTGTGGTCCCCAAACAATATCAAGTTCAGCCGAAGGGTGACTCCCAAACCTGGACGTAACAGTCCAGGATAGGAATCCTGAAAGAATATCTTTTGTAGTGTCATACCAACCACCTGTTCCATTTCTTGGGGTAAAAGGAACCTGCACCATAGCGTTTCCACCATCGGCTGGTGGTAAGAAAAACTGCAAGGTGTCATTTGAGCACATCAAGAAGCATCATGTTGCTGATTCTGTTCAGCAGCCCCCTACCACTGCCAAGGTGCTCTACATTAGTCCAACACATACTATCCCTATTTTGAGGTTTTCCCCAAGAAGAGATCATTCGAGCTGATGTGGTCTCTCTGACGAGTTTGCCTAAGAGAGGCAAGGGTGCCAGAACCCAGAATGTGTGGAGAAAGAAGTCCTCAGATCTAGCCACACCACCTGTTCATTGGCCATCTGCATGTTGACTGGAGGTTTGTTGAATTTAAGGGAATCTTTAGGTGTGAGTGCACAGTAGCTTCCTGTCCTCCCTCCATGAGATCTGTTAAAAAATATATAATCAAAGGGAACCCTAACCCATTTTTCGTTTCCTTCCCTAACTCCCTCCACATGATAAGCTGCAGACAAAAGGACTGCAGACTCCTTGCCTTGTTATCCAGGTTTGTGTTAAGGAGCAGACATGAGGACCGAGAAATCTAAACATAGCGAGCCCCCACCAAAAGGAACTCTTGGGTGAAGGGTACGTAGGTGGGACTCACAAACGAGGACAGGAAGAAGTCCTTTCCGGAGCATGGTACCTTTGATATAAAAAGGGTAGCTAACTAATGGAAGAAACTGAATGGGCCCAATTCACAAAGGTAAATTATACTTTGTGTATGTTTACTCTTTTTCGGTATTGCCAAACTACGAATTAATCGTAACTTTATGACTGCGGAGACTCTGCACTCGGGCGGAGAACTCCACACATAAAAAGATAGGACAGGCCTATGTGCGGAGTTCTCCGGATCCCTCTGTGGGTTTGACCTACTATCTTTGCCACTGCTCTGACCATCTGGTTGGTGGTGGGATACATCCTTGCTACAGAATAGGGAGTTATTTGGTGATGGAACTGTACTGAACCTTTCCTTGCGTAAAGTGGAACCACTGCTCTGCACATAGGAGTAAGTCCTTCATGTTGATGTTGAAAAAGTGCACAACCCACATCAACGAGCATGTGCTGGATTTGCATGCACATGCTCTTTGATGTGGGTGGCATTCCTTTAACCGGAGTACCCATCAGTTACTTGTTTTCATCTTTTCTGTTATGGGTACCGACTGCCAGAGTGCGCTGGCACCTCTCCCACTTCCAAGCAAGGCCTTGGAAAGTGTAACAATCCTTTGAGCTGAAACATGGCAGATGTGACTCATCTTCCTTTGACTGAGCAAGGATTTATTTACCAGCACCAAGAACCAAACGTCTTCTGATTTTCAATTTCTGACAAATGACCAACATAGTGAATTAACTTTTTTTAGCAGGTATCAAGCATTTCACTTTATGGGCAAACTTTATTCCTCCTCTTCTTTTTCCTTCACCTCCTGGAATTAACTGTTTCAGTTCTCCCTTTTAAAATGATCCCTTATGTCTAATCAATCCCCCTGACCTTTTCTTTTCACCGCCCCCTTTTTTAGGTCGAGCATTCAAGACCTCTTGTATATATTTTAGTATATACTTATATGTGTTTGTACTTTGTGGGCTAGGACTTGTCTGCTTCCGCTTAGGGACTTTTTTTCGGTTCAACTGCCTCTATTTAACTGTATTGATAGAAAACGACCAGCAGAGGTCAGTAAAAAAACAGAATTGCTTTCTGCTTGTTCAACTGCCTCTATTTAACTGTCTTGATAGAAAAGGACCAGTAGAGGTCAGTAAAATACCAGAATTGCTTTCTGCTGAGGTACTTTCTTTATTTTATTTTTCTTGCAACTGCCTCTATTTAACTTTCTTGATAGAAAACGACCAGCAAAGGTCAGTAAAATACCAAAATCACTGTAGCATTCTCTAGATTCCAGTAAATAGAAATTGTCTTCCACGAGCACCCGTTGACAATAATATTTTTTTCAAATCTTGTATTTTCAGTGGTATGACCACCGAAGGCCCTGATTTTATATTAAAAACAGCTTTGTACTATACCATTTCCCGCTGAAAGGCAATATTTCTCTCCATGTGTTCCCATACCTGGCGTCACGCAGTTTGGTGCTTACTTTCCCTCCATGTTAAAGAACAGTAGATGTTTCCGCACCCAGGCTAATGTGCCGAATAGCTAAATACATATAAGGTCCCAAAGGCGAGACCAATTGCATTGCAAATGCTTATTGTTATATCTAAGCCTGGGCAAAGCACTACGCTACGCTCGCGTAGTTTGTGAAGTTTGCGCTACTTCGCACTACGTGAATTGCACGTAGCACAGTGCAAACACGCGTAGCGTAGCGTTGCATAGTGCAGCGATCATTTTTTGCTTGCTCACGGTCCTCAAGTCAAGTTGGCGACCGCGAGCAAGTAAAATGACATCCCGGCGAGACTTTTTCCTCGTTCGCGATCAGCAACATCAAGTTGGCGATCGCGAGCGTGGAAAAGAAACCTCCCGGCGAGATTCTCAATGCGGGGAGGTCAGGTTTCTCATTGCGAGTGGTCGCGTATGCTCGCGACCGCTCGCGATGAGAAACTACCAGTCCGCGTTGAGAAAGCTGCAGCTCGAGTAAAAATCTACTCGAGCGGCAGAAAACTACAGCTCGCACTGTGCAAGATGCCGTTTTCAATGATTGCACAGTGCCGGATGCTTGTCCGCACTGTTTAATCATTGAAAACGGCATCTTGCACAGTGCGAACAGGGTACTACGCAGTTCGCGAAGTGCTACGCGTAGCTCGGGTAGTGCGAAGTGCACTTTGCGTAGCTACGCGTAGCGCTATTTCGCGAACTACGCCCAGGGCTAGTTATATCTATGTTGTTTCACATCATTTGCAATTGAAGGGTATGCGCAAACCTGATTCAAAATGGCAGCCTGGAAGACTACACTTCCAGTTTTAAACAGACTTTTTTGCACCCCTCTATGAGGTTTAAATCTTGGCTGTCACTGGGGCTTCCATTGCTGCTGTGTCATCAAACCACACAACATTAGTTTGGACAGATCGGCCTGAATGACAAGACGACATTCTAACAGCCCGTATACTCTTCTTTTCCTGACGCGTCCCCGATTCATGTGACAACAGGTAAGTGTAGTGATTGGAAGGCCAAACATTCGTCCTCAAGCAGAATTTTTAATATTAGTGGATCTATATTTATTTTTTCCTACCGTTTTCTTTATACACCTCACCGACATTGAAATTATTTTTACAGGTGGAATTGTCCTCTCCACATAACAATCATATATATATGTGAAGCACACCAGAGCATAATTGTTTGATTCACATGGGACATTAATCATGTCTCTCCATATGCACATCACGCTAATATTCCATCCTACGTGTATTTTCTCAGGAACTACAATATACCCTTAAAGGTCATATTTTTGCTCCACATTAGAGCACGTTCTTTCAATCCACGAGACATTTGTTCTCTCTCTCCATATCGTTAACATTCAGTTCCTCATATTTCCCCTCAGTAATTCTAAAATACACTTAAAGGTCACTTCAGATATTTTTGGTGCACTGTCCTTAGCATTCACTAATTAATAGCACCAGATCATTAGCCTTTACTGAAGTGGTGTTTCCTTTTTTAGCCTCTCAAAAACAGCTCCTCTGTGACTGCCACTTAAATTCTGGGTTTCAGTGATTCACATGAATGATTATTTTAACATTTTGGAAATGTAATAGTTCATATAAACGACCTATTAGACTGCTTTCCACCTCCTTTGACATATTGTCAGCAGTTTGTAGTCAGCCTGTGCCTAAAATTTCTCTCTAGACGTGTACTGGTTCCCCATTTTAAATTTAGTTTGCCATACTCCTGTAGTGTGTTCCCTCACATACCTCTTCCCGCAATTTGCACGTATGCGGCACATATAGTGAAAAGATTAATCTCACATGAGTGCAGTGAACCATGGTGTGCATTCACACTACATTACATGCCTTAAATGTTATGCTATTTAACATTTTTCTTATTTTTGCCTTTGTAGGGCGAAACGTGTCGGCTAAACAACTAATCTCTGTAAACAGAAATTGAATAATCATTACTATTAAATGTTCTAATAAAATGTAATTTGAGCTGCACACAATCCTCTGTGTTTTTTTCATTCTAATGTGCACAAAATATAGATCGTGTGCACAAATGACAATTATAATCCTTTAATATTTCTGGTATGTGCATTCATTAAACTTCAATACTGTTTTCACTGGGTTAAAATGTTTTTACCTAGGTTAGATGCCAAAATCAAAACTTGCACAATCGTATTTCTACAGAAACAGGACAAGTAGATATACAGTCACCAGCCATTTTCTACTCCCATACATGGAAGTGCGCCTGCATTTGTGGGCTCACAGTTTTTGAACCTGTTTGCTGAATGTATAATGGTTCTATTTATCATAGGTGTGGTCATTTTGGTCATTATCCTAAGTATAAAGCTGTACTGTACCCATCTGACCATCATGTAATTATTGCTTCCTTCTTAGGAGTGGATCTAATCTTGAGCACTGGTCTCTGAACTTCCATACGCTTCTACCACCAGCAGCAAGATCTCTCCTTCAATGCTGCACTTTCCTTTATATGTTTCTTTTAAACATTCAATTAAACTGCACAGCTGCGCTTCCTGCGGATTGGTGGGTGATCCACCCGCCAGTCAATCATTGGTCACTCTGGGGGGCTTAGCAATTGCCCATCGTCACATCTGCTTCCTGTGGTGCACCATTGCTGCTGCCTCATGTGCCACCAATGTACTTTGACATCTCCTCCATACTCAATAAACTGTGTTTCCCCAAAAATCTCCTCTGTACTCAAGGGTCTCTGGCTGTCTAGCTCTTGGTGTTTCTGTTATAGCACCAATAACCAATACTGGTCCTGTGCTCATCTCAGCATAATTTTGGGCCACATGTATAAACACAATTTTGCATTTGCAAACGGTGCAAATCGGTAATTTCGGCCGTTTGGGAATGCAAAATAGCCTTTCATGATGTATGAAAGACTTTGTAGTCTCAATTTTAGGTAATTGCAAAAATAGCAATTTGCAATTCCCTTAGCACACGTACCCAGCATTTTCTAAATGCAAACTGTGCATTTAGGAAATTGTTATCATCATCGACTTCAAGTCAATGGTAACCATGTGCAAATTTTGAAAAATGCACATGAATGCATTTTTCAACGTGCCATGTAGCGCACACATGCACTTTACATGTGCAAATTTTTTTGTGGGTGCTTCGGAGGGCCTCAGGCCCCTGGGCACCCTTTGCTTTGCATTACCTAATATGCGATTACCAACTAGGTAATCACAAATTAGCTAATGCAAAACCATTAGCACCATTGGGCCTTTCGGCCCATATGAACGAATGGAGTAGTAATACCTAATAGCAAATACCTATTTAGCAAATCGCTATTTGTTAATATTAAGGAATCGCTAAATCTTTGGCTATTCCTAGATGCATAGCATTTTGCAATTACCAAAGATAGATGGTAAAAATCGCTATTTTGTAATCTCATAATGCTTTTTTGATACATGTGGCCCTTTATGTCTAATTCCCCTGCAGAACAGTCAACAATAATCTTCAGTCATCTTTTGCTAACTTCAACTACATCCAGGGCCGGCTCTAGGGCGGTGCGATCGGTGCCACTGCACCGGGCGCTGACTTGGGGGAGGGCGCCATGTTCATCGTTTTTAAAAGCGCCTGATGCCGCATACATTGTCCCAGCAATTTTCGGGCATCAATAAAAATGATAACTCTGGTGATTATTGTTCTTCCTGGAGACAGACTGGAGCTTTGTCTAGTGAAAGTTTTGACTCATCATAGCGCAGACGGTTAATACGCCTGCTGCAAAGAACGTGTCCCCATTCACCTCACAAAGTGCATATAATATAAATATGTCAATGGGGTACCGCTTTTGTCAGAGATCCTTTTGTTACTTGCAGTTTATAAGTTAAATTCCTAATATAGAGCAGTGAACTATTAACTTCCATCAAAGAGCTGCATGCAAACTGCACGGAAAATATTGGAGCTATATATTTTTTGCCCAGTCTTTCATTGTCCTAATATTGCCAATCGGGTTCATTTGGGTAGAAATCAATTCTTATTATTAAAGAAAACCCCTAACAATGGTGTTACATTTTAAATTCAGAATTTGTGCTTTTCCAGTCCAAGGACTCTTAAACTATACTGCCTACCAGTAAGGATGAAATGTGACTCCTACTTCTTGTAGGCCTCTGTCTTATGTAACATTTCCTATATACTGATTTACTCACCAATGATTGATTGTCTCTGTGTAATGTGTGTGTGATGTAAAGTGTTCAGACATCTTAAACTGGTACGAGTGGCGCGATAAAACTAAATGAATCTACGAGACAGTGGTTATGAAGACTTGAGGGGCACTGTCAGATGGTGGTAGTGAGGGACTCCGTGGCGGAGGTGGTCATTGGGGTGGCGCCAACGAACATTGTCGCACAGGGCGCCACCTGTGCTAAAGCAGGCCCTGACTACATCTGTAATTCCTTCAATGTCTACAACACCTTTATGACTTCTATGATTTGCTTCCCACCTTCACCTCCAATAATCAAATTAAAATTTGACCCTTCAGATTTGGAGGTTCCAGGCCTATCTATTACATATAAGTGAGGTTAAAAGGAGGCGAGTGTTCAAACACTTCTGCAGTTCCCTTTATAGCAATGCTTTCCTTCCAGATTTTATACATGCTTTTTTGGTGACTTTTTTGCATCCTTATGGATAGTTAAATTAGACATAAGACCAATGCCTTGCTTAATCATTTAACAATGCACATTTATATATAGTGATACATTGTAAGTTATAGTTTAATTACGTGCATTCATAAATTTTCTGGAATGCTTATTATGAATCCAGGGATGCTATACATTTTGCCGTCTATGTCTGTCAGGGTCTCCCTGTCACTGTCTTGTTCATTTGCTTATATGCTTGAGGACATATAAGCTATTGATTATTATGCACATTTATGTTTATTATCATGCAACATTGTGCTTTAGATTCATCATTCATTCTGAAAGTATGCTTTTAGTTCATATATACATTTATCTATTTAAATGGTTGATGCTCAGAAAAAAGACCTATTAGCAGTGCGCTGTATTAGAACATTGGAGTGTTGGGAGCTCCATTGAAAACAGTGGCGTGCGCCGGGCTTCTAATGGCCGTTAGAAGCCCGGAGTTGAAACATTCCAATGTTGTTCTTCACAGCTATTCCTGCGAACAAAGGCCTCACGGGGGAAACGGCCACTACAACGCGGCCGTTTCCACGCATAACAATAACCACGCTTGCATTACAACACATGCGCGGTTACAACGAATAACCTTTACCACGCATACCTTTACTACGAGATACGTAGTAAAGGCATGTGTGCTAAAGGTCAAAAAAAAAAGGCGGGGTTGGGGGGGTTGGGTGGGTCACCCCCCAAAAAAAATAAGAAAAAAAACGTGGGTTAAAAAAAGGGGCCTTGAGGGGTCTCCCCCCCAAAAAAAGTAACGCACCTGAATTCCGTCTTTTTAAGAAATTGAAGAAAAAAGATGAGGAGGCAATCGGCGTCGTAAGAGGAAACGGAAAGACACTTCCGCTTCCTCTTTTCGACGTGAAACGCAAATAGGAAGTGCTAGGAGTGAAGAGAACGTAGAGAGGTAAGGGGGAATGAGGGGGTGGTGTCGCACAGGGGTAAATTATAAGGGTTACATTTAAAGGTCAATAAGTAGTGATGGAAGATATCCTTTAAAATGAAAATGCTATTAACATGCATAGTTTAACAACAAAAATCGTTGTAAAAATGTGCGTGTTAAAGGCATTTTCGTGGTAAAGGATATGCGTGGAGAAAGCATTCGCGTTGTAACGCATGCATGGTAAAGGCATGCGTTGCAACGGAATGCGTAGTAACGTCATACAACCCCTCACGGAGCCTGAAGGGATTTCAATCCCTTCAGGCTCCGTGAGGCCTTTATTTTATTTTTTAGAACATTCTGTCCTCTAGTGGCGGAATGTTCTAATAGACATTGGGTGACAGGGCTGTCCCCATACTCACTTGTCCTATTTCCTATGTCCTATTTCCTTGGTGGACCTCAGTCAGTCCTTGGGCTACTTTCCACCTTGATATCCATCAGGTGGTCCTTTACTTTGCGAGTCATTAACTGGGCCTGGGATGCTTTCGATGTAAGTGAATTCTGTGAAACTTTCATAGGCTTGAGTAATACGGCTCTTTACTGGCTTCTTGGAGGGCCCTAGATGTAGTGGGACCATAGTTTTTGGTTCTTAATAACCTAATCCTCATAGCAAAACAATTACTACTCGTGGTCCAAGGACTGTGCTAAATAAACGTTAACTTTAGAGCCAATATAATTATTTCATAATTTTCAATATACTTGCAAAATACTTACAAGAACACTCCACAATTTATTTTCAGTGGATTTTATTTTTCTGCCCCCTCTAAAACTCTGACCCCCTACAGGATTCCACCAGCGTCAGACTGGGACAGAAAAAAAGCATGGACACCAAAATTAAAGTGGCCCCCATTCGTGAATTAGATAGCTAAAACCAAGTGGCCCATGTTTGTAAATTGAGGCAGTTTTGAACCTCTAAAGACACACTCCATGAGTGTTTTGCAGGGTACGGAAGTCTGCATGGGTTTGAGCTTGCTGCAGGAAAGGTTTTTATTAATATCAGGGAAATCAACAGAATAAGCTGACCCACCAGACCATAAAATAGACCCACAAACAACCGAAAAAAACGACCCAGACACTGACTTGTCAGATCAGCCCTTTGGGCCCTGCAATCAGGCAATCTTATAGGCCGGTGCGACCCTGGATCCCACCAACATAGAGCTCACACTAAAGGGCGAGTGCTGCACAGTCTGGAAGGAAAGACAGCTGCACAAAACAAAGAGATCATCTATCAAACCACATAAGGAAATGTGAGGAAAGCACAGACCTTAGATAAGCCTCCACATTAGACCTTAGGATAGTCGCCTATACCCTTACCTCTTGCTCCACAAAAAAGCAAAGATCTGGCTGTCCTTCGGTGAGGGTGTAATTATGTGTGCCTTTTGCACGAAATAGCAGGATTACTCAGATGTTTGCCTACTCACCCCTCTTTTGTATTTTATCTGTTCACGCGGCACCGCAGACAACTGCCTCTTCTCCTGCACCAGTAATCGGTGGGTGGCAAGTAGGAGAACCTAAAGAAAGTTTGCTCTGCTAACCAGGAAAGGTCCATTGGACGCATCAAATTGTACTGATGTTACTAATCCTCAGGTGATAGCCAGTCACCCTTGTCTGGATCTAGAGACCCGGAGACGGGGGGAAACAGCTCATTTTATGTGTAATAATGGGAAATTGAGATCTCAGCATTACCAGTGGTCTTCATTTTTCATTGTATCCAGCATTATGCCGTAAAATCAGTGTGTAACACATTGATAGTTTCTTGAGTGCCTGTATTTAAAAGAATGATGGGAACCATTGTTATATTTTTTGTAATTGTCCCTGATTCCTGGTGATCCCTGGGTGTTACCGTGTATACATTACATCATTGCAGCACTGTACCTCGGCAGCAGAAACGAGATTTGGTAGCAACAGAAAGCAAATGGCATTTGTCGCCATGCTATATTCTGCATAAATTAGCTAGCTGCGAAGTTTGATGGGCCTATAGCACAGAGTTGGTACAGCATACCATATCCGTATATTAGACGTGGATATGCTCTATATTCCACTTTATGGGGGTGGTCCATTTTAATAGCTGCTCCACTTGCCCTTTGCTTCCATGGTTTGTATGACGTAACAACGCATGGAAACACTCTGCATGCCTTTACCACAATTTTTTTTACCCACCATTCTTTTGGATCGCATATGCTTTTACAACGCATGTCTTTACCACACATTCTATATATATATATATATATATATATATATCCAGGAACTCCGATAGTGTCGCTTCTGACAAACGGATACGGACCACAGAATCGTGCAAAAGTTCAGTTTATTGCAAAATCACCATGCCGCCATGACGCGTTTCAGCCCGAACATGGGCCTTGATCACATGACCAATCATGTGAGCAAGGCCACACAGTTGGCCGAAACGCGTCTTCCCGTTTCATTTGCACTGAATCTATGATTTAAATAAATTCGTTACTGCGGCTGCAGTTTCCAACAAAGAAGAAGGTGTCCGTCTCTCTTTTCATGGTGCCGAGAAGCGCTTTGGAGTGGTATTTGGATATATATATATATATATATATATATATATATATATATATATATATATATATATTATCTACTGGCAGTCGCCAGTAGATAGATATAGTTACAACCTGGTTTCCATAGGAAATCTCAAAATTCTATTTTGAATAACTTTGGCGCCGGTTGACGAATCCTCGCGAAATTTTCAAAACTAATGGGGCGCTCCGTTCAGCTCCTACCCTGAAAGTCTCGGGGTGATTCGTCATGCGGGCACCGAGAAAAAGGGGGGGTCCCAAAACGTGTTTTCCCCATGCATTTTTCCATTGGACCTTTAGTCGCAGCTACAGCCTGAACGGCTGAACAGAATTACGTGGAATTTGGCAGAGAGGTAGCCATAAGGTCCTTTTAAAGATGATACATTGGTGTTTACACAACAACATGTTCATGTTTGATGGTCTGATTTATAGACAAAAACAAGGTGTGGCTATGGGGGCATGCTTCTCTCCCAGCTACGCATGTTTACATGTGGGCTGGTGGGAGGAGCATGTCCTCATGGGCGTACACAGGGATCTGTGTGATCAACATGTAATTACAATGTGGAGATATATAGATGACATATTCATCATTTGGGACGGTACATCACAACAAGCTGAAGATTTTGTAGGAGCTATTAACTGCAATAAGTTAAACCTTAACTTTACCTCTCATATAGACCCAGTGACAATCAGTTTTTTGGATGTTACTGTCTATATCCATAACAACTCTATTCAGACATGCCTATACAGGAAGCCAACAGCAGGCAACACCTTGCTTCACGCCACTAGCTTTCACCCGCAGCACACTATATCCAGTCTCCCCTACGGGGAATTCTTGAGAATACGTAGAGCCTGCAGCAATGAAGAACAACTACTTATAGCTCAGGAAGCAGCAAAAATCAGGTTTCTACAGAGAGGATATCAAGCCAGCAAACTAGAGAAAGCTTTAAGCAAGGCAAACAGTAAAGAGAGACAAACCCTACTACTTACCACACCTAGCCCTAGCACTAACATCTTGGGTCCACCCAGCATGAAATGTAACAACACCCATAATGTCAATCAAGACAAAACAATCTGTCGATTTGTTTCAACATACAGTAGACAGGCCAACACAATCCGTTCCATTATCAAAACTCAATGGCCCATTGTTTTAACTGACATGGTGCTTTCACAAACTTTGCCTACACAGCCAAATTTCACCTACCGCAGGGCACATTCCATGAGAAGTGACCTAGTTAAAACTAGTCCAGAACTAGACACTAAGAACATCTGGTTATCCCCTAAAAAGGGTTTTTTTAAATGCAGCACATGTAGGGCATGCAAATTTGGCATTAACACCAAATCCTACTGCACTCCATTTTCTAATGAATCTATCAATATCAGAGGGCATTTTACATGCCGGACAGATTATGCTGTGTACATTTTACAATGTGTTTGTGGACTACGCTACGTCGGCAGCACTAAGTTGCAGGTTTATGTGCGCATTTTGCAGCACTTACGAGCCATAGTTAATTCCGACCCTTCCTATCCTGTGGCCCGTCATATAAAAGCAGAACATGGCAACAATCTCAATTTTTTGCAATACTTTGTTATTGATAATGTCCCCCTGAACAAACGTGGGGGAAACCGTGAAAAGCAACTAAGGCAATTGGAAACAAAATATATAATGGAACTAGATTCTAAGGCTCCGAGAGGTTTGAATCTGTGTGAAGATCTGTTTCATTTTTTATAATTGTTCCGTTAAACATTTAGACTCACTGTTACAAATCACTGTATTCTGATTGAGTTTTTCTGTAGGCAACGTTCTGTAACCTTAGTCAGTCTAATGTTTTTGTGGTTTCTTTGGTCTCTTGGCTTCCCATATGTTATCCTTTTTTTTATATATAAACGACTTTATCTGTGTGACCAAACCTTTAGGGCTCTTTTGCTGTAGATTAGTCAACTTACTTTATCACACAATTTACCAACAAAAAAACTAAATAGCTGTTTACATAACTAGGTTAGGGGAATTTTATTGATACATGCCCTATCTATTATTTAGGGTTTCTTTAAACACTTTGCACTTTAAACGGTTAATACTTTTGTGGTTTCTCCATCTATCGCACAACACAAACTGGACAACAAAAATTACATAACAAGTCACGTTGTATTTGGCTCTGTGCGGGCTACTAATGAATTACATAGATTATTTTTATTCAGTGGTTTCGGATAACAAGTTGTTGCCTCCAAGTATTTGTACCTTGAATGTAATACTATTATCGTATTGAAAAAAATATGACTACACTATGTTAATTTGCAATGCTGTAGGTTCTGTTATGTATTCCCAGCGATAGCCTTCCAGCATTGTCTTAGGATGAATTTTTCCAGATTGAACCCTAAGGCCATACAGTTTTTTCAATCTTTAATTTCAATTTTGTTTTTCCGACCACAATAATAGCAACATATAAATTACTCTTGTATTTATAGATGTTATATATGTATTAGCACAGAAATTTGCATTGGAGTTATCATTGCCATTTATGTAATGAGTTAATTACCACTACTTGATACGTGAGGTATTTTCACTATGTCTATGATCATGCAGACAGACATTAACCAGTAGTAACGAAAGCTATGTTACCTCCCCTTTTTTTCTGGTTTGTATAAATACGTCACTTCCTTGCAACGCAATCATGTGAGCAAGGCCACACAGTTGGCCGAAACGCGTCTTCCCGTTTCATTTGCACTGAATCTATGATTTAAATAAATTCGTTACTGCGGCTGCAGTTTCCAACAAAGAAGAAGGTGTCCGTCTCTCTTTTCATGGTGCCGAGAAGCGCTTTGGAGTGGTATTTGGATATATATATATATATATATATATATATATATATATATATATTATCTACTGGCGGTCGCCAGTAGATAGATATAGTTACAGCCTGGTTTCCATAGGAAATCTCAAAATTCTATTTTGAATAACTTTGGCGCCGGTTGACGAATCCTCGCGAAATTTTCAAAACTAATGGGGCGCTCCGTTCAGCTCCTACCCTGAAAGTCTCGGGGTGATTCGTCATGCGGGCACCGAGAAAAAGGGGGGGTCCCATGTTTTCCCCATGCATTTTTCCATTGGACCTTTAGTCGCAGCTACAGCCCGAACGGCTGAACAGAATTACGTGGAATTTGGCAGAGAGGTAGCCATAAGGTCAAGGAAGTGCCTTTTGCAGGTGTAATCCATTCAGTATTTCCTGAGAAAATAGCATTTAAAAGCATATCAATATCTATACGCGTGCACCGTGCGCGCACCGTGCGCGCACCCTGCCGTGCGCGAGCGCAATTCTGATTGGTTGTTAGATGTCGGTAAACATTCGAATCGGTCGAAACCAGGAAGTGTCGGCCGCCATTTTGTCTCTCGCAGTCTGAGGGGGTGAAAAACAAAGGTGGAGAACGTGAAAAGGGGGCAGAGTGGACAGTTCCTGACCCCCTAGCCTTGGTAAGGGGGTCACAGAAGGACCCCCAAGGGTGAAAAAAACAATTTTTTTTTTTTTAAATCGCGAGGTGTGCGCACCCTGTGCGCACTGCGAACCGTGGGCGCTTGGTGCGCGAAGCGCACCGAGTGTCCACAGAGCGCGCACGGCGCGCGATGCGAACCGTGCACGCACGGTGCGCGAACGGTGTAAAAGCTGAAAAAAAAACATAACTTAGCATTTAAAAAACCGTACAAATTCACTGAAAAAACCATAGGTTTCACACACGTTATAGTTACGAATTAGCATTTAAAAAACCTTGCAAATTCACTTAAAAAACTATAGGTTTCATAAAGGTTATAGTTAGCTGGACATTTCACTCGTAAAAAAACAATGAAATTCCCCCGTTATAGTTACTGCAGGCAACTATAACTCACGCGACCGCAATCCTCTGCTGATGACGTCAGATATTACATCACTGATGACATATGTGCCTTTCTGAAAAATAAATATTTGTAATATATGTATAGCTAAAGATTAATGGAAGAAGACATGGGTAAATAAGTGTCTAAATACAGTGATGTAATATCTGACTACTATTACATATATTCAAGTTTTATCCTGCAGCTTTTATCTCATTGTTTAAAATGTATCTGTTTATTTATTGTTATTGACCTGAATGATAATGTCTCTTTGTTTTCTGTTCTGGATACAGTTACGTATAAAGGAGGGGAAACAACATATTACCCTTCCCGTCTTTGAGACTCCAAAGAGAAGTAAACACTCAGGCAAGAGAAAAGCAAGGGCAGGAATGAGCCGAACTCCCTCCTCCTGCTACTTCCTATCCATGCTGACAGAGCAACACCACAGAGCATCATAAAATTCAGTGTTTTACGCTGTGAATACATTGAGTCCTGACACTGTAGCCTTGTTTAAGATTCTTTGTGTGGTAGCGACTCAACGTGCTACGTTCTTTAAGAGGAATTACTAACATATTTAAATACGGAGATCATACCCATTAGGTACAAACAAACAAGCAGCGGCCCGTTTTTTTAGGACGGATGGGCCATGCTCCCCCCCCCAGCATTTGGCCAAGAGTTTGTGTCAGGCTGAGGAAAGGTCAGCCTGACAGACACTCTAATATTTTGAGGTCATGCAGCCAGGTGCCAGACGTGCTAAATGTGCAGACCCCTAGCTGCCTGAGCTGAACTTTGCCTGGCTGAAGATGTCGCAGCACTGCGGGCATGACCTCTTCAGCCTGACAAAGCACCTTGAGGCCCTCCACCTCATGAAGAGGGGGCGCATGACTGATAGTCTCCGATCTGCTTCCTTCAGTTTTAAGCCCTGAAATACCCAGGCCTGAATGTCTATAACTAACACCTAATCACAGAGTGAAGTGGGATCCGCAGCCTCACCGACCCCATCCCACTCTGAGACGAGGTTGGGACAGCCAAGGACTGACTGACTGACTGACTGAAAGTATTTATAGAGCGCACTACTGCCGAGGCGTCTTGGCGCTGAGTGAAAGTGCAGAGACAGTGATCAACATGTTCAGGATTGGGAGAAGAGACAGGTTTTAATTTCCTTTCTGAACACAGATCTGCTAGGTTGGAGTCTCAAATGTGTGGGCAGTGAGTTCCATAGTTTGGAAGCTAGGAAGGAAAAACATTTCCCTCCACACCTTGCTTTCTTTATCCTTGGAAGTTGTACCAAACCAAGGGAAGATGATCTTAGAGATCGTGATGGTACATATCTAGCAAACAAGGGTTGCACATCCTTCGCTCCACCACCAAACAGGGCTTTATGCACAACACAGAGTGTTTTAAAATCGATGCGTCGTCTCACTGGAAGCCAGTGAAGTTGTATTATACTGGTGGAGGTAGGATGATGTTTAGGTAGTTTAAGCAGGACTCTTGCTGCCGCGTTTTGAATTGACTGGAATTTGGAGAGTTGAGCTGCACCTGCTCCCAAATAAAGGGCATTGCAGTAGTCAATTCCAGCTAGGACCATGGCTCCTACCACTGGTTTCCTCATAGAAAAAGGGATATATGGAAGAATCTTCAGCAAGCTCTTTAACATGAAAAAGCAGGCTGATGAGACTTGGTTAATCTGAGGAGCCCAAGTAAGATCCTTATCAAACATAAGACCGAGGTTCCAAGCCTTATTGACCAGAGTCGGACAGATGCCAGGAGCAGTAGACCACCATAATTGGTTCCACACCGAAGTTTTCTGTCTAAACTCTATCACCTCAGTTTTATCTGCATTGAGTTTCGAAAAGTTGGAACTCATCCAGGCCATCAAGGCAGAGATGCAACTGCAAAATTGAACTGCCGTATCATCCACTGACTGTGTTACAGACACTATAAGCTGCGTGCCATCAGCGTATGACACCAGTGTAAAGCCGTAACTTTTTATTAATCTGGCCAAGGGGGCTACACATATATTGAAGAGCGTAGGGGACAAGGCCGAACCCTATGGCACTTCACCAGGGAGTGTGAATTTCTCAGATTGATAGCCATCCCAATGAGAGGAGGCAGCAGTCCCAACCCATCTGAAACCACCAAGGCTCCCTCCCTGAGATGCTGCAAAAGGTAAGTGTTATGTTTTTTAATGTTTGGTGTGTGCGCGCATATGTATGAATGTATGTGTATTTGTGAGTGCGTGCTGTGAATGGGTGTGTGTGTGCATGTAAATGGGGTGTATATGTGAACGCTTGTAAATGCATGAGCCTGGAGGTAAGTGTGCATGTAGATGGGTGAGAGTACGTGTGTGTGGACCACCCACCCCCACTGCTTAATTACCGACCACCACTGAAATACACACTTATCATAAAGTGCATCAGTATCTGTGTTCTGTCACCAATCAGTGGTCTCTAAAACAACGCACGGAGAGACACTATCCCACAAAGAATCTTAGATACCGCCCAGAAGGATTCTACCATGGAGCAAAGCTGATACGAGCAAGATTGTCTTCTGGTGCATATATAATAATCCATTGTGGACATTTTTAAAAAAAACACACACTGATACCCCAACCTAGCTGCCCCAGCTCAATGAATAGATGCACTTGTTACACCTGCAACACAGACCTCGGTAATAAAGACCTTGAACCTACCTAGGGTCGAAACGCATTGACACCACTACACAAGGGCATTATGCACAAAATTCTATGTGGAAACCAATATAAAGGATTATGATAATTAAGTACAGCTTTCATGAAAAAAACTACTGCCAAAACCCTTGCATACCTCCAAGGCAGTGTATGAACTGAATCAAATGAGGATTCTGACCGCACATCCATCAGTGAAGTGTTGGAACTGGAATAGTAAATTGTTTTTGTTTGTGTTGACTACCACTGAATGGTGTCGGAACACAGCTACTGAAGCACTTCATGAAAAGTGTTTGCTTGTAACTAATGTTTATGAGCTACTTATTTAAATATGTTTGTAATTCATTTCAATGAGATGTTTGTACCTAATAATATAAAGAAAACAATTGAATGATCAATTGACTACCCGGTTTGATCTCTCTCAAACTGAGCATTACACGTGACAGTCGTGGGAGGAATTGTTTTCTTGCTTTCTTCAGGTACATCTTAGTCAGCCTAACCGGTATGTTTCGTGCAAATAGTCCAATAGCATCGGTTTCAGATGGGCATTTCTGGAAACCCTTTTGGTACATTCTATTGATTTTATGCATTCAGCTCTTTGTGAAGATTTTCTTACCACTCCACTCTTACCTTTGAGTTATCTGAGTAAAAGATAGTAGGACATATTTATGAAAGGCTTGCATCACGTTTGCACCTCACAATGTGATACATGCGTGATGTAAAGCTCTACGTCAGATTTAACGAGCCACGCAAAGCCACTTTGAGTGGTTCTGTGTGGCTTCTTAAATTTGGAGTAACGCAGCGCAAATAGCTGTGTTGCGTTACTCTGCCCTGGAAAGGTGGTCCATGGGCATTGCGTGGGTGTTCCCACGCAGCTCATATGGACTTTGACACATTCCCAGATTTACAGAAGTGGTACAACTATTAATGCACCAAAATCTTATGCCTTCCCAGGGGAAGCATAATGAGGAGAAATGTCTCTATTTCTCCTCGTTTCTTCCTCTTTCTATGGATGCTGCATTCTGCAGCACACATACAAAGAGGACTATGCCTTCAGGATTGTTTTCATGCAGGAAGGTGCCCCTTCCTGTACAAAAACAATCTTGCATGCAACACAGGGACCCGTGCACCATGGTGCAAGGGTGCCTGTATTGGCGCTAGGCTGCCAAAAGGGCACTAGCACATTGGAAAGGACAGGAATGTGCTGTATTGCCTTAAATACAGCACATTCCTGCCCTGTCACGCAGTGCAGTGTAGTACAGTGCAGCAAGGACACTTGCTGCGCTGTGTGACTACTTCATAAATGAGCCCCTGGGAGTATCGCATTATGGAGCACTATGAATGTCTACCATTGCCACATGTTCACAGCGCCTGCAATGTGCATGCTTTCAAAGGTTCATCCACATCCATCTTCCAGCCTCACTTCTCTTCCTACGTCTTTGTGTATCATGAATTGCGCTGGAACTCCCAAATTACACATATCTCTAAGTTGGTTAAATGTGCTCATCACACGACTATCATAATGCTCCCCCAGCATGCGGATTCTTGCAACCATCCATGGGCGAACATGTCTTGTTCGTGCAATCCCTGAAAATCACATTCTTGGGATACTTAGAGAATACACCACCAGTTTACGAAGTCATTGTAAGTATTTTCACCAACTGTGCCTGACTGTGACAATTGTCTTATCTAATATAGACCCTGCAAGTCGA
Organism: Triturus cristatus; assembly: GCF_964204655.1. Lineage (NCBI taxonomy): Eukaryota > Metazoa > Chordata > Amphibia > Caudata > Salamandridae > Triturus > Triturus cristatus. Next base: position 1,389,388,929 of record NC_140591.1, on the reverse strand, counting down.
ATGTCGACGGCCAAAACCCAGGACTCACAGAAGGTGCCAGACCTAATATAGAGTCAACTGTAGCTGTGCAGGTGTGCAATGATACCTGTATGTGAGCAGTGCATGTTTGCATGTGTGCACCCTTGAGTTACACATGGTGACCAGGGGCATAGATACCATTGGTAAAGCAGGTGAAATTGCACCGGGTTCCTAGCCCTGAGGAGCCCATTGAACCCTGATAATTGCTATATTTTACTACCTCAACAGCAGTCAAATGGGCTATTTTCTTTGCTTGCACCAGGGTCCATAGTATCCTTGCTACTCTGCTGATGGTGACTCTGCAAAACAGGACATTTTAAATATTGCTTCTTCACACAAATAACTTGCACCCCCTCTAAGACTTCACTCAAATACATTTGAAAGAAAGTATGGCAATTACCTTGTGTTTTTCCCCAAAAATGTACAGGACTGAATGGAAGACTATAACAATGTTCAGTGAGTCTTATTTTTTTCGCATACCATTACATCCTACTCAAAAATTGTGCGAGGACTTGAACTCTTTCTTCATCGAGAAAATTCATATGATAAAAGATAGCATCCCCCTTGCCCTCTTACCAGTGCTATTTCCTTGGAAGATATAAACCCAATGAAACTAACAGCATTTCCGGCAATCGTCAAAGAAGATCTCTCGAAGCTCATGCCCAAGGTTGAATCTGGCTCCCCTAATGACATTTGCCCTCCTTGGATCCAAACAATTATCTTCTCAGATTTTCCTGAGTCAGCAATCTCTCTGCTCAAAATATCCTTAAGTCAGGGCACGGTCCCTTATACCATTAAGGAAGTGATATCTGGGGAAGATTTATCAGCCTTAGAGAACTATCACCGCATCTCCTTACTTCCTTATATAGATATTGGAGGCACACATCGCCCAACGTTTCTGCTCTTTTTTAGAAGACTGTTCCTTTCTGAACTCTCATCAGGTGAGTTTTCGACCCGCCCAGTCTACTTAATCTGTCATACTTTCTGTACCTGATGATATGAGAGAGGAAGCAGACAAAGGATGGGCCCAGCCATTATTCTTTTTGGACTTATCGGCAGCTTTTGACATTGTGGCTCATGACATCCTAATTGACTGTGTCAAGGCAGGGAGTAGCATTAGATTGGTTGATATCCTTCCTCTCAGACCGTTTTCAGTCGGTCCGCCTCTTTCCCTTCTATTCTTCCAAGGTCAGACTTGATTGTCGAGTACCTCAGGGCTCCTCTTTGTCCCCCCTTCTATTCAATCTCTACATCCACCTGTTGGTACATATTCTACAGAGGCGAAGGGTGAAAGTATATAACTACGCTGACGACATGCAGCTACTCTTCAATGTTGATGACTCACCAGAGTCTATAAAGCCCTATGTTCTACATCCATAACTGAACGAATTGTCATCAGCTGAAGCTGAACTCAGATAAAACTGAGACTGTGATGACAAAAAACAAACTGCATAGTTGGAATCCCTCTATTTGGCCATTGGAGATGGGTGCCCTCCCTATCCAAAAAAAGCAGCTAAAAGCCTCGGGATTCTAGTCGATGAAGATCTCTCACTGAAGCCCCAAATAGGCGCAGTGACTTTGTGTTTTTATTTTCAAATTCAAAAAATAAAAAATAAATAGGAAATACTTTTCCATCAAGGCCATCAAACATATCATATTTGCTCGTCATATCACAAATTGACCATGCTAACTCTCTGTACCTGGGCCTTCCCAAGGGTTTGAGTCAGAGGCTCAAGTTGGTCCAAAACCAAGCAGATAGATTAGTCTGGCATCAGCCTAGATTCTGCCACAGCAGACCTCTGCTGGTAAAATTACACTTGCTTACAGTCACTCAGAGAACTCTTTTCAAAACTGGGTGTATTTTTTTCAAATCTCGATTCAGCAAACGCCCACCTTTTGTGACCTCCAGGATCCAGGAGTACACTCCCAAGAGCAATCTGAGGACGTCGCTCCAAAATCTATTAGAGGTCCCTAGTTTAACAGGAAGAGATTGGGTGGAGCTAGGTTTCCATGCTTGTCCCAGGCGTCTGAAATTCCTTTAACTACTCGATGCCTGAGCACACACTAGTGAGTTTGAACATTCATTACGATTTATATCACAACACAATTCCAGAATAGAAGATCTTGATCCTTTATTGTCTCCTGTTGAATGTCCAGCCAACACGTGTTTCGTCATCCAGGGCAATAACCCACGACTTCCTCAGGGCTGTCTAAGTATTACAGACCACTTTGAACCTCTAAACCGGTTGTAAATCTGTCCCGGCACTGGGTATATCAATTGGTCCACTAACACCCAATCTTGTGTTCGTTGTCTAAAAATAATCTGGTCCACTAACATCCAATTCTTGCATCCGTTGTCCACAAACTATCTAAACGGACACCGATCTGCATCTCATCATCAGGTCAGTGGCTTAGCTGGGGGAAGGAGGGGTAGTGGGGGTGGACTGCCCAGGTGGCACAAGGTTTGTTGGCGGCGGCTGGCCCCCCTCCCTCAGCTCTTACCTGCGGCCGTGAGAATCAGCATCACCCCCCCTGCTCTTACCTGCGGCGGTCATTAGGCAGCCGTGGGCGGCAGATGCAGTGGCTGCCACTGGCAGCCTAAGGCCTAGCTACGCCACTCAATCAGGTGCAACTAAGAGAGGGCGCTGTGTATGGCCCAAGCGTAAAGACTCTAGGAACGCCTATCCGTGTCCCGCCCAAAAATCAGATCCACGTCTTCCTACGGGGGTTTTAGGTCTTTGTTAGAAACCTGGCTCTTTAGGCAGGTGTACGGTTAAGATTTGAGTCTCCCTTGCGTATGCATTATCAGCACCCTGAAACCTTTTTGGTGTTCATGCGCTTTATAAATATGCTGTAACATAACATAACCTAACATTGATTTACTCTATGGGCCTTTTGTGTCTGGGCTAAATGTAAACACTGGGTAGAAACATTTAATAGGAGAAAGGTAAATGAAAATGCATGAAAATTTGTGGAGCAGTGATAGCCTGTTTGCTGCCTCTATACCGTGCACTGCAGTGTGTAAACAATTTGTTATACGCAAACCACTTCTGGCCGTGGTTCGGCACTCAGACAGGGGCTTGGAGGCTGGTCATGTTCTCCACTAAGACCGTATAATACAGCCTGTGGAGAACATGCACAGTGTGCATGACGGTTTGGCCATCATGTGCACTTTAGGTGCAGCCACCACTCCTCCTCCGGTCTCGACATTAGGGGAGGCCAGCCCCGCCCTATCAGCAGGGATGCACTGCAGTGCAACTAAAATAGTAAAAATAAAATGATAATAACACTAATAACGGACAGCCGTTAAAATCATTTTATTTTTACTTTTCAGTGTTTCAAAGCAGTGGGGCGACGCTCCTCCGCCTTGGCGGAGGAGCCGCCCCTGGCTTCACATGAGCACCAGTTACATACATTTTTGTAGACTCACGGAGATTTCGCGATCTGCCCAGAATCCCAGAATGTAGAGCCGATGCCAGACTCGGATCTGATTCCTCTTTTCCAAATTCGGCAGGTCTGGCCTTTATGCCACATCCGACTTCACATGTTAGCGTACCTGCCAACTCACACAGTGACACATGATATCGACTCCCATCACACGGGCATCCGATGAGGAGCCAATATCACACGGTGGCAGCGAAAACGAGCTGAAAACCACTGTAAATAATGGTTTTCCATCTCGTTTTGCCAGGCTTTGATCTGCCAACGTCCATTAAGGGGTGTGAAAACACTTTGGGACATCGGCACCAGCCTCAGCAAGCATGTTGGCTTTTTTTGTGGGGGGATATGAGTTTTAGGTTGAAGTAGAGGTCAGAGACACTCCAGCGTCTTGCAATGAGTGTTAGTTTTTCTCCAATTTAACTGTCGTCAGAATGTTATCCACTCCGCCACAGCAGAAACAGCATCAAGACAATTCATGCACGGGTGATATTTGAAACCACAAATCTACTTTGTTGTGTCTGCTGTGGTCTGCCCCTCAATTCACTACTTTTTTGGGGATCTTTTTTGATAAGTTAAAGTAGTTTCGTTTGTTTTTTCACTTTTGTCCATCAACTGTTTGTTCATTCGTAGTTGTGCCGATGGTATTATTGAGTAAAAGTGACAGTATCCACGGTGTTCTGCTGCCATCTGCTGGTTATAAAGGATAATGTTAATGATCCAAGATTTTCGTAAACTTCCTGTTCTGGGTCACTTCATCTTTCTACACCGCTCACCAGGTACAACTCAACACTTCCTGGTTGAAGGTATACTAGTGTAATGTTTATATTACATAGCGGGATTTATAAATCATGTAAGGTGTGATGCAACACGATATTGACTGTTTTTGTTTTTACAGCAGTTGTGTGATACATTATGGCAGTTGTTTCATGTTGTGATGTTGAATGTGTGGTAATGAGATAGTGGATGTCTTGGTCTATGTAGTTTATGGTATAGTTATTTATGACAGTTGGGGTCTGCCACAACATTGTTGTGTATGTGTTTAATCAACGATTTCTATATGACTGTAGGGGGTTAATTTGGGAAGTTGATTTAAGTTTCTGTAATAGTGGTTACAGTATTTTTGCATAGTGTATTCACTGGAAATTGTGCGGATTCATATTTCTGCAAACTTGTCTTGGAATTCCCAGACCCTTGTACCCGTGTGGACATCCAGAAGGGTTTGTACACTCGGTGCCGAGTCCATGGCCCCAGTGGCAGGTCCAACAAGAGCCCAGAACCCTCATCTGAGGTTGGCAGGCCTCTCTTTAGGGTCCCCCTTCTGAAGGGGGTGGGGGGTCCCTTTGGAGCCTTCGAAACTGAGCCAGGTGTTCAGCGGATGCTACCCCTGCCCCAATGGCTGTAGTCTTTTAATTTTTGTTTTTAAAGACATGAAGGCCAAGTCCCAGAGTCCTGAAAGGAAGGGCTGCAACATTTGTCTCACTTTGTAGCCAGTCAGTCAGTTCATGGGCCTGGAACGGTTGACAGGAGAGAAAGCTCACCCATCCGATCAGATTTGAATATTTTATTAATTGAAGGTCTGGGAATCCGGGTTTGTAGATCTCTGAAGTCTAGACATCTGTATCTTTCTAACCCTTTGAGGCTTCTGGAGAAAAAAAATGTAAATGCTAACTTCTCAAAAACACCTGAACAAATTTACACCAAGCCAAACAAAAGGAATCCCTTGAGTAAAGTTCTACTTTCATACTAAGTTATTGTAATTCCATTCAGCCATTTCAAAGAATCCCATGGTAACTAACGAGGGAAAAATAACTTTTATGACCACTCTCAATTTTTTTACCCCTGCTTGACAGGTCTTGACAAAACGTAGCATGCTGAACCCAAACAGGATGAATTTCTTTTCTGAAATTTCATGCAAATTCATTGAACGTTAATTAAGAAAAACAAAAATACCTTTTTATTGGAAATTTTGGCCTTAACATAACTACACAGGTGCTTTTATCACCTGTGTTTTACTGATATATATATTACACAGTGACAGTAACCATTGTGTAGTAAAGTGTCAGATGAACACGTCAATAGTCATGAATGGGTTCAGCAAACCTAGGGCAAGATTCGCCAACCCATGCATCACCATTTAGGGATTTGCTGTCATAGATTTGGAATCACAAACTCCTGGAGAGTCATGGCTCTGAAAAGCTTTCCCTGGGTCCATGGTACTTAGGCATGATGCATGCCAATCAAAATTAGAAAAAATATTGCCTAGCCAAAGACTAGGCTCAATGGGCCAAACTCTATGCACAGAAGCGGTTGGCAAGTTTTTGTGAAGAGCCTGGCCACAGGCCATCCCTGCAGCCAGTGGGGTTGAATATTAAGTATGTAATTAAAAACCCATGAAACTCACTGAAAAACACAAAGTTAAAAACGGAGTTCTGGTTCTGGCATAAAAGGGCAATCCCCCTTAAATTCACCGGTTATGATCAGCAACTCAGATAACTCAAGCCATAACTCATGAGGTTCACCATGCTCAAAACACCAAGTTGCCAATAACACAAAAAAGTGCTATAAAGACAACAACACAGTGGGTGGCACGAATTATGGTGTGTCTTGCGTGCATTGCTAACCAGAACTGATGGATGTGTCCATTTGAATAAAAACCATAACTCAGTCATCAGTGATGTCATCAATTATATAATTTGAGATGTCATCAGTGATGTCATAGTTGATGTCATAGAACGTGTCATGAGTGATGTAATATGTGAGGTCATAAGCAGTGCATGGGGGGCCCAAGTTATAGTTAGCTCTGCTAACTATAACTGGTGAATTTCTGTGTTTCTTTTAGTTCAAAACGTTAATGTTGTCACTGACATATTTTCCTAACTAAAGCGTTACTTTAACCTTTGTGTTTTTTAAGTGAATATATATATATATATATCCTACTGGCAGTCGCCAGCAGGTAGTTTTAGTTGAGACGGAGTTACTATCAAAAAGGTAATTTTCAGTTACCTATAACTTTGATGCCGGTTGATGAATCTCCATGTAATTTGCCTACACAATTTGCCTAGTGCTTCAGATGGTGTCTGGAAAGTTTCAGGGTGTTTCATTTAGCAGGTGCCGAGAAAAAGGAGGGACCAAAACACATTTTTCCCATGTTAATTCCCATAGGACCTATAAACAACCCTACAAACCGCTGGACGTATTTACACCTAATCTGGCAGGAAACTAGAGCTTGATACACAGATCGTGCTTTTTGTGATTTGGTGTAAATCAGTTCAGTAGTTTGGGATATATTAACTGGAACACAAATTTGTATATCTAGGGACGCGGATCCTCCGCAGATCCAACAGTCCCGTGCTGTGATCTGATTGGCTGCCAGTACTTCAACCAGGAAGTGTTGACAGCCATCTTGGGACTCGGCTTAAGCTGAGTTCTACAAAACATTTAATAAATAAAGAAAGGGGGGCAGGGTAGGCTTATCCTGACCCCCTAGAAATGGTGGTGGGGTCCCACAGGTACTCCGCCGAGGGTTAAAAACATTTTTCTAATCAATTTTTCAGAAAAATTTCAGGTGGATATGCAAATTCACAGCAAAATTGAAAAAACAAGGGAGGTCTTCCACCCATGTTTGTAAGGAAGCCCCCAAGTGAGTCAAATCCCATTGGCATGCAGGCTTTATAAATATAAAGGAGGGGGTGCATAGGCCCCCCTCCAAGGATTTAGAAAAGCCCCGGGGACCGCCACCTTCCCAGAACACTTCTTTTTAATTATGTGGGGGTGCCCATACTGCATCATCGCGCCCCGGGGACCGCCACCTCCCTGGGGCTATTTATGATGTTAATGTGGGGGAGGCCCGTACGGACTCCCTCGCAGCCCCGGGGTCTGCCACCTCCCCAGGACTGATGCTAATTAAATTGGCTGGGCCTCGTAGCCCCCCCCCGGGCCCTGGGGACCACCACCTCCCCAGGGCCAAAATATATATTTTTTTGCATGGCCATCCTCTGCCCGGGGTCAACCACCTCCCCGGAGCAGGCCCTAGAAGAAGAACAGAGGGGGGCTGCCCCCCCACCTCCTGGAGTGAATAATGGCCCTGGGAACTGCCACCTGCCAGGGCCGGCTCCTACTATGTCCCGGGGTGCCCACCCAGAGACATAGCTTTTGCTGTGGCTTGGTGGGAGCTTCAGGGCTCCCACCAAGCCACAGCAAAAGCTCAGCGTAGCCCCCATCCTGGAGCCCTGGCTGGTGACTCTTGCAGGACTTCCCAAAGCCAGCTTGGCCCACTCAGAGCAACCTTGAATGCTTCAGCCAGACTTTTGAGGGGTTCTAGGAAATTTGATCTCATTTCACCCGACCTTTTGCAGCTAAACTGATTATCTATTGAAACTAGAATCCTACTCAAGATAGCTTGTCTGACTTATAAAGCCATACACCACAATACCCCATACTACCTAGCAAATAAACGAGCTATCGGGCTCAAGCCGGAACCTCAGAAGTACGTCCACCCTTCTCTTGAAACCTCCAAGATTAAAAAAAAAAAGATCGTACAACCGTGTGCGTTCTCTGATCTTGCTCAGAGAATCTGGAACTCCTTGCCATCCGAGATCAGATCAAATCCTTCCACTTCTTCCTTTAAAAAATTGGTCAAAAGACTACTAATGAACGAACGTTAACGCACTGATCATGCTCGTGTGTTTTGTTAATAACCAAAATCTTGAAGTATTGTCACTGATGTACTATATGACTTTTATCTTCTTTTGTTTCCAGGCCTCGATAGCTCCTTTAACTACATCAACTATTGACTTGGCTCGTTCCTTCTCAGTCAATATTCCTTGATGCACATCGCACATTTTGGTTCTTCCTATTGTATGATGTTTTACTCAGAGAGCTCTATGGTGCCTCGGATACACCCCTTTTCTTTATTCTTGAATGTTTTCCAACAGGTTGTAATTTCACTCACCTTCTTTATATGCTTATGTGTTTTATTAATAACCAAAATCTTGAAGTATTGTCAATGATAGTCTATATTATTTTACCATCTTCTTATTCCAGTCCTTGATAGCTCCTTTAACTGCATCAACTATTGATTTTTGGGCCCGTTCCCCTTTTTTTGTTAATATTCCTTGATACACATCGTGGTTCTTTCTATTGTATGATGTCTTACTCAGAGCACTCTATGACGCCTCTGATACACCCTACTCTTTATTCTTGAATGTTTTCTTACAGGTTGTAATTTCACTTACCTTCTTTATGTTTTGTATAATTGCTGACGACAACTCTGTACAGCGCTCTAATACCCATTTGGGTCTTGTTTCGCGCGCTATAAAACTATTCAAATAAGTAAATAAATAGTTAGAAATTAGCATTTAAAAAGCCTTAGAAATTCACTGAAAAAACCACAGGTTTCAGGGATGTTATAGTTAGAAATTAGCATTTAAAAATCCTTTGAAATGCACTGAAAAACCATAGGTTTCAGAGACATTATAGTTATAAATTAGCATTTAAAAAAACATAGAAATTCACTGAAAAAAACCATAGGTTTCAGGGACATTATAGTTAGTTGGACATTTCACTAGTACAAAACCTGAGAAATTCGTCCGTTAACTCACGCTCCCGCAATGCACTGCTGATGACGTCACATATTACATCATTCATGACATGGTCAGGGACATCACTGATGACATCACTGATGACATCTTAAATAACATCACTGATGACATCATCCATATGATAATCTGATGCACCTCCTCACACTCAAATATAACCTTTGATACACCTACTCTAAAACATAGACTACCATTTTCGAAACCATAAACACACCAATACCAGTTACTACATACCCAGTCACTGATTCCTAGGTCTACACACACATTCACTCATTCACCGATTCAGTCACTCACACATGCAGTCACTCATCAATACAGCACTATCATTTGCACTCATACACCTATGCAGACACTCACACACCACCACTCATCCATAGTTACTCACACACCTAGTCATTCATGCAAAGAATCAATCACACTCCCATTTACTCACCTATACAGTTATACACACACCACCTCACATATTCATACAGATAATAACACATACTCTCTTATAGAATCAATGATACAAGCACACACTTATCCATACAGCCACTCTCACAATCACTCACTCTCACATATAGTCATTTATATACTCCAACAGTCACATATACTGCATTTCACATATGCAGTTACTCACACATGTACCATTGAGACATCCATTCACTCACCAACACACCCATACACATACTCACCCACCCATACAGCCCTTCACAGATGCACTCTTGAACCCATACACCCAGTGAATCACCGACTTACACATCTATGCACAGAGAGACACTTATGTAGCTACTCACCAACCCATGCAGCCGCTTACACACCAACTGACAGACTGATACAGACATGTACACAGTTTAGTCACTAACCCATGCATTCAGTGAGACACGTTTAATCACTCACTTATGCAGTCAGTCACGCACCTACTAAATCATCCATTCAGACACTTATACACCCACTCATTCCTCAATACACCTTGATATATATATATATATATATATACATATATATATATATATATCAAACACCAAGTTGTCCCCAACTGACAAAGCCACAGCTCGGCGTGGTATTCCATATACACCGGTAAGTAGCAGCCCAGCGATGTGCACACTTCTGCCATATGCGTTTCGAGCTAGGTTCAGCTCTTGTTCACTGGCGGCAAGGAGACAGGAAACGGGATGCAAGAACATGTGGTTTATTCAAATAAAGAGTCCCTATATATATATGACCTACTGGCTAAGCCAGTAGGTAGTTATAGTTAGGACCTATTTTCCATAGGAAATCCGCAACATTTTATTCCCTATAAGTCCGGCGCCAGTTGAGGAATCTTCGCGAAATTTTCCAAACTTTTGGCCAGCTCCGGTCCGCTCCTATCCTGAAAATTTCACTGTGATTCGTCAAGCAGGGGCCGAGAAAAAAGGGGGGTCCCAAAACGCATTTTCCCCATGCATTTTCCCATAGGACCTGTTGACGCAGCTACAGCCCGAACTGCTGAACGGAATTACACAAAATTTGGCAAAGAGGTAGTCCTCAGTTCAGACTCCTGCCTTTTGCTTAAATGGTTTAAATCCGTTCAGTAGTTCCTGAGAAAATTAGAGTTAAAAGTACATATATATCTATGGCCTCGGAGGATCCGCGCACCCTCCCCGCACCCTTAGCGCACCCTCCCCGAACCAAGCGCGCACCTTCCCGATCACACTCTGAATGCTAATTGGCTGTTGAGTGTCTGTCTACATTCGAAACCAGGAACTGTTGGCAGCCATTTTGTGCCTCGGTAGAAGCGAGGCTGAAGAAGTAAGGGGAATAAGTGTTTAAAACATATAAAGGGGGCAGGGTAGAAATACTCTGACCCTCTAGTGTTGTTCAGGGGGTCCCAGAAGGACCCCCTGGGGCCCCCTTTTAAAAAAAAAAAATAGGCGAAATGCGTGCAGGGTGTGCGGATCCGGACGAAAACATAAAAAAACCCGAAGCCAAATCCCAGGGGCAAAATGGTTATATATTAAGAGGGGGAGTGGGGCTGCGTGGCCCCCCTCCTGGAGCCCTCGAGGGCCCAGGGGACCGCCACCCCCAGGACCGGCTCCTACAGTGTCCTTGAGTGCCCACCCCAGGACACTGTTGTTTGCTATGAGAGGGCGGGAGTCTCCCGCCTTCCCATAGCAAACTTTGTTTGAATTTTGAAAGAGAGAGCAGGGAAACCTGCTCTCTCTTTCAAAATCCAAACAATATTACTTTTCCACACGGGAAGCTGCATGTCAGCAGCTCCCCATGTGGAAAAGCAATGCCGGCTCCCGAAGGACGCGGGGAGCCGGCTGGGACCGTGGGGGTGCTGGGGCTCCCCCCACGGTCTCCAACGGATGGGGTCCCCGGGGATAATAAAAATTAGCGATAGGGGCTATTTTTATTTTTACGGTAAATTTAGGAGTCGCGCATCCTAACGTGTTAGGTGCACGGTTCCTCTCGCGTTGGGTGCGCGGTTCCTAACGCGTTTGGTGCGCGGATCCAAGGGGAAAAAACAGACATTTTTGGGAGATAAACATTTAGCTTAAGTGTTTTGTTCATGAGTGGCTCTAAAAAGAGCTGTTGGGTTCATTGTGAGTTTTTGGTACTTATAAATAAGTACCTATACAGAGTCTAAAGTTATTGAGGAAGACTCTGTTTCCTTCATCAGTAAAGTGTACTCCATCTCTCCTCTACATCTCTTGCATATGAAAGCGCAGATTGTTATTGTAAATGGACACCATTCTATAGTCTTGGAGAAAAGCAGAAACAGATTTATTCACATGTTTCCTAGCTTTCTCAATCTGTGGACAAAAATTATTGGACCAGTTCCACTTCTGCCTTTGGCATATGTTAAAATACACAAAGGCAGTTTTGGGAAAAAGTGAAAACAATTCTGCAAAGGTGTCCTTCATAAGCATTTCTAGACCTACCCCAGTCAAAGTGCCTCGGTCATTGCCACCACAGTGCACTATTATGAGGTCAGGGTGTTGGATATGCATAAAGGTTTTTACCAATGGCATCAATTGGTGCCACTTTAACCCTCTCTGTCCAATCCATTTAATGTCTACATTTGGCAAACCTAGGTTTTTGTGAATGCTTTTGTTTTCTGCATACCTTTGGCTCCAGAAAATATAGCTGTGTCCCACAATCCACACTCTAAGCATCTTGAAGGGAGGTCTGGATGCACTCAGATCGTCTCTGTAAATGAAATGGCAGTTTGAAAAGTAAGATTTTTCTAAAATGGTGGCTAAGATGCAGTTTTGAAAAAAGACAAGAAATCATTGGTTGTTTGACAACCTTCTACACTGAAAGGTAGGGTGCATGTTTCTGTTTTTTAAGCGCATGATTCTTATTGGTTAACAAAAAGTGCGTGAAAGGAACATTATATATGATAAGCTGATATGTTGAAAAGTCAAGCACACTTGCTGTTTTGATTAGCAACATTGTGTGCTGAACTTGTGACCTGTGTGCTCAGTTCAGTGTTCCATGACCTGTTGCTATGGTAACAGGCAGAAGGCAGAATGGGGGTAGCGTTGAAATTTATGTAATTTGGAAAGGGTTGAAATGTTTAACCAATAGAAATGTGTGTTTGCTTTTGAATTTATGTGGGAAGGAATGTGATTTGATGTTTACATGTATATGTATGGAAAATGAGAGGGAAACTTTGCCATTCTTTGGTTTTGCTGAGAGGTGCACAGTGCAGAGATTCTGTATAAGAAAATCTGGTGTGTGACTGATATCTGGTGTGTGACTGATATACTTCCTGATCTACAAAACAACTTGAAAGGTGAGTTATTTAATTGTGAGGGGATGTATGTAGACTATTTTGATTTGATTAATCAGACTAATGTATTTCTCCTGCTAAAGTGTAGGGAGTACTTTTTTTTGTCTACAATCTTATTGACAGTGTGTGTGCATGTAGAAACCATTCTGTGATAAGCATTTGTGTTTTTCATGTGTTTGCAGACAGATAACTGTGCTGTTTTTATATTTTGGTACAATTAGAAATCAGTCATTGTTTATGAACTTGCAAAATGAGTCATGTTTGAACACTAAAATGTAGTATTCGTAGATTAAGAAATGTGTTTTGGTAAACTCCTAGGGATAGTGTGTGTGCATTTGGGAACCACTGTGAGAGAAGCATTTGGTAACATTATGTATTTGCTGAGAGATAATTGTTTTAAAACCTGTCATGTTGTCAAGTTTTAGTAGTATTAGAAGCCAGTCTTTGCACATGCATTGATAAAATGAGTCAGGCTTTGACACTAAAGTGCAGTACTTAAATATGTAGATTGTGTGCAGTACCCGTATCTCTTCTAGACTAGTGAATGAGTTTTGGTAAACTCCTAGGATAGTGTTGCTTGTCTAAAATCACACTGTGAGTCTGTGTGCATTTGGGTAAGGATTGTGAGAGAAGCATTTTCTAACATTATGTATTTGCTGACAGATAAGTGTTTTAAAACCTGTCATGTTGTCAAGTTTTAGTAGCATTAGAAGCCAGTCATGGCTTATGCTTTGATTAAATGAGTCAGGCATTGACACTAAAGTGGAGTCCTGAAATAAGTAGATTGTTTGCAGTCCCCTTACCCTTTCCATAGTAGTGAATGAGTTTTTGTAAACTCCTAGGGATAGTGTTGGTTGTATAGAATCACACTGTGAGTCTGTGTGCATTTGGAAACCACTGTGAGAGAAGCATTTGGGAACATCATGTATTTGCGAACAGATAACTGTTTTAAAACCTGCCATGTTGTCAAGTTTTAGTAGCATTAGAAGCTAGTCTTTGCTTATGCTTTGATTAAATGAGTCAGGCATTGACACTAAAGTGGAGTCCTGAAATATGTAGATTGTGTGCAGTCCCCTTACCCTTTCCATAGTAGTGAATTCGTTTTTGTAAACTCCTAGGAATAGTGTCGCTTGTCTAGAATCACACTGTGAGTCTGTGTGCATTTGGGAACCACTGTGAGAAAAGCATTTGGGAACATCATGTATTTGCGAACAGATAACTGTTTTAAAACCTGCCATGTTGTCAAGTTTTAGTAGCATTAGAAGCTAGTCTTTGCTTATGCTTTGATAAAATGAGTTAGGCTTTGACACTAAAATGCAGTACTAAAATATGTAGATTGTGTGTAGTCCCCTTACCCCTTGCACAGTAGTGAATGAGTTTTGGTAAACTCTTAGGAATAGTGTTGCTTGTCTAGAATCACACTGTGAGTCTGTGTGCATTTGGGAACCACTGTGAGAGAAGCATTTGGTAACATAATGTATTTGCTGAGAGATAACTGTTTTAAAATCTGTCATGTTGTCAAGTTTTAGTAGCATTAGAAGCCAGTCATTGCTTATGCATTGCGAAAATGAGTCAGGCTTTGACACTAAAGTGCAGTACTTAAATATGTAGATTGTGTTCAGTCACCTTACTCCTTCCACAGTAGTGAATGAGTATTAGTAAACTCCTAGGGATAATGTTGCTTGCCTAAAATCACACTGTGAGTCTGTGTGCATTTGGGTAAGGATTGTGAGACAAGGATTTGGTAGCATCATGTATTGGCTGACAGATAACTGTTTTAAAACCTGTATTGTTGTCAAGTTTTAGTAGCATTAGAAGCCAGTCTTTGCTTATGCTTTGATTAAATGAGTCAGGCACTGACACTAAAGTGCAGTACTTAAATATGTAGATTGTGTGCAGTTCCCTTACCTCTTCCATAGTAGTGAATGAGTATTGGTAAACTCCTAGGGATAGTGTTGCTTGTATAGAATCACACTGTGAGTCTGTGTGTATTTGGGAACTACTGTGAGAGAAGCATTTGGGAACATCATGCATTTGCTGACAGATAACTGTTTTAAAACCTGCCATGTTGTCAAGTTTTAGTAGCATTAAAAGCCAGTCTTTGCTTATGCTTTGATAAAATGAGTTAGACTTTGACACTGAAGTGCAGTACTTAAATATGTAGATTATGTGCAGTCCCCTTACCCCTTGCACAGTAGTGAATGAGTTTTGGTAAACTCCTAGGGATAGTTTTGTTCGTCTAGAATCACACTGTGAGTCTGTGTGCATTTGGGAACCACTGTGAGAGAAGCATTTGGGAACATCATGTATTTGCTGACAGATAACTGTTTTAAAACCTGCCATGTTGTCAAGTTTTAGTAACATTAGAAGCCAGTCTTTGCTTATGGATTGATAAAATGAGTCAGGCTTTGACACTAAAGTGCAGTACTTAAATATGTAGATTGTGTACAGTATTCTTACCCCTTCTACACTAGTGAATGAGTTTTGGTAAACTCCTAGGTTAGTGTTGCTTGCCTAAAATCACACTGTGAGTCTGTGTGCATTTGGGTAAGAATTGTGAGAGAAGGATTTGGCAACATTGTGTATTTGCTGACAGATAACTGTTTTAAAACCTGTCATGTTGTCAAGTTTTAGTAGTATTAGAAGCCAGTCTTTGCTTATGCATTGATAAAATGAGTCAGGCTTTGACACTAAAGTGCAGTACTTAAATATGTAAATTGTGTGCCGGCCCCTTACCCCTTCCTGAGTAGAGAGTGAGTTTTCGTAAACTCCTAGGGATAGTGTTGCTCGTCTAGAATCACACTGTGAGTCTGTGTGCATTTGGGAACCACTGTGAGAGAAGCATTTGGGTACTTCATATGTTTGAATACGCATAACTGCTTAAAAGCTTTCCTGTTCTCAAGTTTTGTTAGAATTAGAAGGCAGTCATTGCTTATGTAATCACCTAGGAAGTGTCCTTGCAATACTGTAAACATTCAGTTAATATTCAAGTAGTAACTGAGTAAGGCAGGCCTTAGCACATGCATTGATTCAAATGCTTATCTACTATGCATGCAGTCCTCTAACCATCTACACAGTTCTCTTTCACACCTTTAATTCCACAGTCAGTATTCATACACTTCAAGTAAACACTCTGTCACTCCTCATGTACTCCTCTAGTGACCCATTTAGTAGCATATACTAAACCATTCACTTTGCCAAAACGCAAACACTTATAAATTCACTCAGGCACTCTCTTTGTAGTACTCTTATCATTCAGTCAGTATCCAAGTACTCATGCAGCGAGCCAGGCCTTACAACATGGACTGCTTGAAACCCCTAAGCAGTATGCATACAGGCCTCTAGTCACCTACACACTTGTCTTTCACTTCTTTAATTATCTAGTCAGTGTCTATATACTTCAATAAACATCCTGTCACTCATCTTGCACTCATGACTGATCCAGTACCATGTACTAATCATTTTACTGTGCCAAAACTGAAAAACTTAAAAGTTTTACCCAGGCACTCTCCTAGCAGTAGTCTAATGATTCAGTCAGTTTACAGGTACTCATGTAATGAATCATGCATTACCACATAGAGGGCTACACATGTCTATGCAGTATGCATGCAGACTTCTAACACACTATACACTTGTCTTTAATAGCTTCAATTCCCCAGTGAGTATCCATGTACTTTCAGCAAACATCCTGTCACTCCCCTTGCAGTGTTCCAGTGACTTATTCAGCACCATGTAGTAAAGCATTCACTGCGCCAAAACTGAAACACTTGTAAATTCATCCAGGAACGCTTCTTGCAATAGTCTAATCATTCAGTCAGTACCTAAGTACTAATGGAGTGAGGCAGGCCTTAGCACATGGATTGATTCAAACGTGTTTCCAGTATGCGTGGAGGCCTGTAACTACCAACACAATTGTGTTTCAGACCTTCAATTTCTCTGCCATTATCTATAAACTCCAATAAACACTCTGTCACTTTAATTGCACACCTCCACTGACTCATTTGGCAGTAAGTATTAACCTATTCACTGCAGTAGAATCCAAAATCTTAAAAAGATTCACTGAGTCACTCTTTTGTAGTACTCTAATGATTCAGTCAGTAGTCAGGTAGTTTTGCAGTGATCCAAGTGTTACTCTATGGACTGTTTCAAACGTCTATCCATTATGGATGTAGGTCTCTAGCGACCTATATACTTGTCTTTCACACCTTTAATATCCCAGATAGTATTCATACAGTTCCTGCAAATACTCTCTCACTCTCCTTATACTACTCCAGTGACCCATTCAGCACCATGTACTAGTCTATTCAGTGCGCTAAAACCCAAACACTTATAAATTCACCCAGGCACTCTCTTTGCAGTACTCTAATCATTCAGTCAGTATCCAAGTACTCATGCAGTGAGCCAGGCTTTAGTACATGAATTGCTTCAAATGCCTATCCACTCTGCATGCAGTCTTCTAACCATCTACACACTTGTGTTATACACCTTCAATTCCCTAGTCAGTATTCATACATTTCTAGCAAATACTCTCTGTCTTCTCTTGGAGTCTTCTAGTGACCCATTCAGCACCATGGAGTAATCCATTCACTGTGCTAAAACCTG
Source organism: Triturus cristatus (assembly GCF_964204655.1). Classification (NCBI taxonomy): domain Eukaryota; kingdom Metazoa; phylum Chordata; class Amphibia; order Caudata; family Salamandridae; genus Triturus; species Triturus cristatus. The sequence continues at coordinate 1,389,371,511 of NC_140591.1, read as the reverse complement.
AACACTTATAAACTCACCCAGGCATTCTTCTTGCAGTACTCTAATCATTTAATCAGGATCCAAATAGGATTGGAGTGAGACAGGCCTTAACGTATGAATGGATTGAAACATGTGTCCAGTATGCATGTAGGTCTCTAATCACCTTCACACTTGTTTTTCACACCATCAATAATCATGTCAGTATTCATACACTTCTAGGAAACACCCTGTCACACACCCAGTTTCTTTCCTAATAGTATTGTAATCATTTAGGGCCATATGTAGGAAGCCAAATACCGGTCGGTAACGGCCGATTTTCGGTAAATATCCCGTTACCGACCGGTATTTAGGCATTTGCTATGTAGGGGGCATATTTCAGGATTCGGTAATTTACCGAATCGGTAAAATTACCGATTCGGTAAATACCGAATCCTGAAATGAGATGTAGGTAACACTCAAATGAGTGATGGGTAGGAATTAGAATTCGGTATTTACCACCAAATATAGGTTGGTGATAAATACCGAATCCCTAGCAAAACGTGACATTTTGCTGATGTCAAAGTGCCATGTGGCAGACATACATGCCCTTAGGGCATGTATGTGCGCCACATGTGCACACATGGACGAATCAGGGGTGCAACAGGGTGTCAATGTGACACCCTGCCACCCATGATACTGCCTCCCCCATTACCGATTCGGTATTTACCGATTCGGTAATGGTAACTGGCTTCCCATTCATGCCTATGGGCCTCCTGGCCCATAGGAATCAATGGGAAGGTATGCATCATTACCGAATCGGTAAATACCGATTCTAAATTACCGACCCTTTCGGAATCGGTAAATTTTACCGATTGATTACCTACATCACATTTACCGATTCATAAATACCGAATCGGTAAAATTAGGTATTTATGAGTCGGTAAATGTGACCCTACCTACATATGGCCCTATGTGAGTTAGCATGTACTCTTTTAGTGAGGTAGACTTTAGGGCATAAACTGTTTCAAAGTAGTATGCACTATGCTTGTAGTGTTTTAACCATCGTCACACTTGTGCTTCATGGCTATAGTTTCTTAGTAAATTTTTATATAAAATGTGTTTTTACAGTAATAGAATAGTATGAATTTGAAAGTTATTAATACACTTTTATTTGTGATTTTTTTTTACAGATACTGTTTTTCGACGTTAAAATAGAGAAATCATGCCTGAAAAAAAAAGAAAAAGAAAAGAACAGAGACAGGACAATTACTTGAAGAAAAGTCAACCACAAGTATTGAATGTACAAGATAATGTGGCTAAAAAGAAAAAAATCTTCTGGTAAGATCACAAAGCAATTTATTAAAAATGTTTATAGGAGGAAACAGAATGTACAGAACGCTGAATCCACTATGAATGTTTCAACTAGAAAAAAAATTCAAAATAAGAGGAAAAGCAAAAAAACAAATATTCAGTCAAAGGAGACAAAGTGTGCTAAAAGAAGGCAAAATCAGTATAAGGAAATACGAAAAAAAATATTTTACAAGAGAGTAGTACATAATTTGCTGAAAGATGTGAAGAAATATAAAAAGAGAGCTCTGTTTTATAAAAAGAAGAAGCATATTGAAAACATTGTTGAAAAGGCTTTAGAAGTAAAAAGGAAACTATTCATTTTAGTATTAAACAGAATTCAATCACTAGATAAACCAATTAATTTAATGAAAGCCAAAAGTAGGAGCAAAAGAGTAATTAATAGCAAAAATGTTTGTGATATTTTTTTGGGAGAATGGAAACACAGTTCCAGTTCAGAGCCTTTCTTTAATGAAGAGAGTTATTTACAGAGCAAAAAATTGCTGTTTGCAGTTCACACCAGTGGTAGAGGTTACGAAGTTAGAGATGGGTGTCCAATTGAGAAAGAGAAAATGGTTGAAAGAAATGCAGAAGAAGTGATAGCTGATGAAGTTCTAGGGAGACGTCCTAAACACGCTGTGTATACATGGGATTGCAGTAGTATTTGCAGTGTACGACAGGAATCTATTGATAAAGTATGTCGTTTTTTACGGCATATACTAAAAAAAGTGTTAAACAAAAGATTAAGGTGTTGCAAGGACTAGACCCTTGCAGAGTGAGAAAAAATACTGGTTTGCAGGGTCATTCTCTGGCTCGTCTTTCTAGGAAAGTTTGTGAAAGTGTTTTTCACCATTTCAGGATGCTGGCAGTACATCATACTCAAATGCAGAAGTTAGTGAGAAGATTGTATTATGCGAAAAGTCCAGCACTAAAGTTAAATGAGTTGAACAGTGCTCTTTTACGTGGCTCAGTATCAGATGTGAAGAAGGTTTGTGAGGATATTGAGTTTTGTTACTTTGGTCCTCAGCAAGAGAGTGGAGAAACTGTGACATTAGTAGAAGAAAATGTTGAAGACAATGTAGAACCTGTGATTACAAAAATTTTTGAGGATGAAACCACAAAGTTTAAGGTAATTTCAGGTGAAAGACCGAATGTTTCTTGTATTTGTTGTCGGCGAACTCACTATGAAAATCAGACTAGGGGTGTCAATCTGTATTTAAAAAGTGAAACAGAAGATAATGATATTGGATAGAATTTGCAACTTATTTGCTGGTAGAGGATTGTTTTGATTTGGGATCTGAGCAGCGTATTTGCAAATATTGTTATAACAAACTAGATGACAATAAAATGCCTGCTAGAGCAGTTCATAATAATCTAGAGTTGGTTGCTATTCCTCCAGAGCTGATAGATTTAAATGCGTATGACTCTATTCTCATTCAATGTGTTCACCCATTTCAGGCTATTGTTCTTATGGACCACTAAGAAGGGGGACCCCTGAAATAGGATAGGGGCAGGTAAAACAGGGGAACTAAGAATTACCAAAAAGAGAGGAAAATACCTGCCACAAATTGATAAAAGAACAAGGCCCTATACAGGGTCCAAGCAATTAATACCCACGGCCAATAGGCAAACCAGGACAATGAACAACTAAGTAATGATGTAGATAGATTTATAGATCTTTTAATTGTTTTTTTATTATATCATTTTTTATATATGTATATACAGTGGTTTTTTGCGTGTATTGGTCAACATCAAAAACCAAAGGTGGATATCAAAACATTACAAAATTCATATACATAACGTTGCTAACAGTCCCACATAGCTCCTTCAAAACAACACAATCATACTAGCACTCATTCAACAGCGACATCATGCACCACATCACATCAGTACACAGAAATAAAAACATATACGTAATTGAATTCGTCACCAATAGGTTAAGGAGAGTGAGGGTTTCTCTCGTCAGGAGGAAAATCAGGAAACGACAGCCTCCCCATCAGTTGAGCGAAATAGGAGAATGTAGAGGAGAGTAATGAATGTGTCGGAGCCTATCTTCGCCGACAGGAACAACAAATAAACACGGAGCAAGGATCTCTCTGGTACGCGGCGGAAGTTCCTCACTCTCCTTAACCTATTGGTGACGAATCATTCACCGTCCCCGTTTGAACAAGGATTGATCCTCAGACGACTGACGGATATGTAAACTCTCCAGGCTTTCATCCTTTCCCAGAAGCCAGTCCTCCAGTTGAGAACTATCATATTTGCCGATTTGCGGAGAATCCCCTGACCGCTAGGTGTGCCTGTCCCTCTCCACCTGCTCTCCTTCGCCCTGATGAAGGTGTAGCCCCTGTTGGGGCCTGTACACCGAAACGCGCGTTGGCGTTTTTAAGCCTACTTGGCTGCTTAAATTGTGCTCATTGGCGCTTTTTAGCCCACTGGGCTGTTGAAACTTTATTCATCGAATTTGAACTGTGAAATTGCTATTCAATTACGTATATGTTTTTATTTCTGTGTACTGATGTGATGTGGTGCATGATGTCGCTGTTGAATGAGTGCTAGTATGATTGTGTTGTTTTGAAGGAGCTATGTGGGACTGTTAGCAACGTTATGTATATGAATTTTGTAATGTTTTGATATCCACCTTTGGTTTTTGATGTTGACCAATACACGCAAAAAAATCACTGTATATACATATATAAAAAATGATATAATAAAAAAACAATTAAAAGATCTATAAATCTATCTACATCATTACTTAGTTGTTCATTGTCCTGGTTTGCCTATTGGCCGTGGGTATTAATTGCTTGGACCCTGTATAGGGCCTTGTTCTTTTATCAATTTGTGGCAGGTATTTTCCTCTCTTTTTGGTATTGTTCTTATGGAGCCTAAAACAGGTAAATTATCTCCATCAGAGTTGCAAAGAGGATTGAAAGGAAGAGTTGTGTATTTACCGTTAGACTTAAGGAAAAATATTGAAACTATTGGAGTAGACCATGCAGAAAATGAGCCACTAGTCATTCTAGTTAATGGTGTTCCTACTAAGAATAAGAAAATCTGGCAAGAGTTAGTGGATGTTAGAAAAGTACAAAAGGCATAATTGTATCTGTTAAAAAATAATGAGTACTATAGTTTGTAGGAGAAGAAGAAATAGATTTAGCAGAAGATACTGAAACATTAAGTGGACAAATTGAAAAAGTGGACATGTCCAGATGTGAAGAAATCTATGAACCGCTTTGTTCGCCATAAGTTGGCAGGGTATGCTCAGACGTTGAGTCCCTTGCTCACTTTGCCACTGGATTCAAGCAAGCCTGGCTGAAGACGGCTGAAATGCCAGAAACCGGTCCTAGGAAGCTTGTTTCCGGTCCAGGGAAGGCATGGCTTGGCAGTTCGGGCTGGACTGTTCCCATGAGGCACAGGGTCAGACTGATTTGTATATGGCCATGTCTGAACTGGGGTGGCAGAGTGGGCTAAAGAACGGTGATGGATCAAACCCAGATCTCTTGACTGGGTGTGAGTGTTTGCTTGGTTCTGATGCTCCGTCCAACACCACCCCTTTTTGTATCGCATTACAGTGTACATCCACTTCATTCTAAAGAGGTGATGGGGAATACGATTGAGTTGTTCCAAATGAAAAAAGCAACAGGAAGTCCTGTGAGTGTATGGGAAGAGAGTTTGGAAGCTCGTTGTTTCCCGTTGTTGTTTCCAACAGGAAAAGGTGGACGATATGATGAACGTCCTGTGCAGATTCCTACATCTGAATATCGGACAACAAGATTATATGCAGAAGATCCAAGATTTCGACAATGTATCCCTTATATGTTTCATCTTCTGTTTAAAAGTGACTTGTCTGGACTTTCATATGCAGTAAATCACATTTTAAAAACTGGAATGCATCTGCAAAATGTAACTGCTAAGGATTTTATGGATAAAGTGCATCAGAGAGATGATCATTTAGAATCTCAGTTGATTAATCTGATGGCATGTCAGCGAGGGACTAATGAATATTGGTACCGTCGTCATGGAGAACTGAAATGTATGCTACGTAACTTGGGAACTCCTACATGGTTTGTTACACTAAGCTGTGCTGAGTATGCTTGGGATGATTTACTTGAATTTCTTCGAGAGGCAAATTGCAATATAAAAAATATTGAATACAAGACACCTGGAGAATTGTGCTCATTGGATCCTGTTAATGTATGCAGATATTTCAATCATAGATTTGAAGCTATGATGTCTTTCATCTGCAATAAAAAGAATCCTCCTCTTGAAGAAGTTGTGGATTTCTTTTGGAGAAAGGAGTATCAAGCAAGAGGTGCTCCTCATATACATATGTTGTTATGGATCAAGGACGCCCCCAAATTTGGAACAGATTCAGATGAAACTGTTTTGTCTTTCATTGAAGATTATGCCACATGTGCTGTACCCAATAGCAAAGAACATAAAAACTTAAAACAACAAGTCTTACGATTCCAAAGTCATCGATGTGGAAAATACTGTCGACGAAAGTACAAGTCAAAGGATAAGTTCTATACCAAATGTCGTTTTGGATTTCCACTTCCTGTATTATCCAACGGAAGAGTGAACAGTTTTATGTCAGCTGTGCGACATACTACCAGAAGAAAGTCTCCGAAAAATACCTACAACTTAAAAAGAAGTGAAGAATCAAAATACATAAATGACTACAATCCAGTTATTTTATCCATGTGGAATGCTAACATGGATATTCAGTATGTTGCGGACAATTCCATTGCTGTCGCTCGGTATGTAACGTCCTACATTACTAAATCAGAAAAGACGGATTTGAAAGAAATGTGGGAAGAGATTTCTCACGAGAAGACTCTAAGTAAGAAATTATACAGTTTCAGTTTGAAGATGTTATCACATCGTGCAATTGGAGCATATGAATGTTCAGATCGGTTATTATCTGCAAGTCTATATTAAAAAAGTAGAAGAATCATTTGGGTGAGTCTAGGTCTTGCAGGAATGCGAAACCGGGTACTGAAATCTGTTCAAGAAATTGAATATTTAGCAGAAAAAGAACCAGAAAGTACAGATATTTTGAAAACGAATATGTTGAACACATATTACCCGAACAGAAGTCATCATCTTGAGAGCATGTGTCTCTATGAAGTGATGCAAAACTACACTTTTAAACGGAATACTACAGAGAACATCAATGATGGAAAGTATGCAGTTATTGGTTCTGAAGGATGTCTGGTGAAACAGAGGAAAGGAAATTTAATTAATCACAGGAAACTGAGTTGCGACACTGCTGATAAAAGGGAATTTTACTATTTAGCTCTTTTGCAAATGTTCAAACCATGGCGTTCAGAACTGGAATTACTTGGAGATTTTCAGAGCTATGAAGATTCATTTAATGCTTGTAAAGATAGCATACAATGCAGTGCTTTTGCAAATTATGTGAAAATGTTGAATGATGAAATTGATCAAGAAGCTACAATTGCAGCTGAGATTGCTAGAGACAGTTCTCAAGACAGTCAAAGTTCTGCTGCACTGAGTCAAGATCCACTAGGACAACCAATTGTTGAAAATGAAGCAGCAACTGCCATGAATGAGGTGGAAACAGCAATGTATCAAGCTCAAGAAGATGTAGTACAGTTAGGAAACTTGGAAAAACAACTAAATGTTGAACAGAAACAAATATATCAACAAGTAAAAGAGCAGATTGACCATGGATTACTTCATGAAAAGAAAGGGTGCTCATGTACATCATTTCAACCTATCCGAATGTATGTGAGTGGTCAAGCTGGAACAGGAAAAAGTTTCTTAATTAAAGTAATTACAAGTTATCTGCAAAAAACAACTGAGTCGCATTTGTCTTGTGTTGTCACTGCTCCAACTGGGTTGGCAGCACATAACATTAAAGGAATTACTTTACATCGTTTACTAATGCTACCAGTAGAGCATGAGAACAAATTGGAATACCACAAGCTATCTGGAGAAGCTTGTTGTGAAGTTTCAAGAGTCTTGAAGAAAATGAAACTTCTCATTATTGATGAGGTGAGCTCGGTCTCTTGATGCTTGCCTTTGTGCATTTCAGAATGCAACAAATTCTTAAAACAGGCTATGACGTGTTATTTGGAGGAAAACACGTCATAGTTTTTGGAGATCTATTGCAACTTACTCCGGTAAAAGGACAACCGGTATTTAAAACACTTGCACGTGAAGATACCAGAAAGTCTCTTGGTAGTGTTGGTAATGTGAACATTTGGACTAATTTTGAATACAAAGAACTGACAACAAATATGCGACAGGCAAATGATGCTGAATATGGAACTATTCTTCAAGATATAAGAATTGGAATTCTTACAAAACATGGCAAACAAGCTTTGGAAAGTTGATTACTTTGCAATGTCTTTCCAAATGAAAATGTACTTCCTGCAAAAGTGTACATGAAAATTGCTGAAAATAATCAGCGATCTGTTTAATGCCAACACTGCGAGAGTGTTCCATATTCAACGAAGAACTATTGAATTTGGAAAATTAAGAAATTATAAAAATGGAAGCCATCGATAAAATAGAGCATGAAAGAATTACTATTATTTTGACAGGAAAGTTAAAAACAAAACTGGATTCTTTAGGAAAAAAAAATATCTAAAACAGCTGGTTTAGAAAAGACACTGTATGCGTGTGTAAACTGTGGGGTAATTTTAAGTCGAAATTTGGATGTAGAAAAAGGGTTAGTTAATGGCGCAATGGGTAAAGTGGTAGATTTTGTTAAATATCAGAAAAAAGAAGGAATTGAATTTTTAAAAATTAAATTTGATCAGATTGAAGATGTTAAAGAAATTGGTCGTTGTTCAGTTAGTTTTTTGCTTGTTAAAGATTTATATGTCCGTAGGAAACAATTTCCATTTTCTCTGGCATATGCAGTGACTATTCATAAATCTCAAGGATTAAGTGTAGACAGTGCATTGGTGAACATTGGCTGTACTGTATTTAAAGAGGGTATGGCATATGTTGCTTTGTCGCGAGTCAGAACATTATCTGGTTTGTTTTTGATTGATTTTGATGAGACAAAGGTTACTGCAGATGTAAACTTTGTAAAAGAGTATAATAGGTTAAGAAGGGTGTATGCTCCAAATTTAGGTCAATATCCTGTATTTGAAAAGCGTGTGGTTGGTCGAAAAAGAAGGTTTGACAGTATCTGTTCTGAAGGTGTTGACAAGGGAATAGCACAAGATAATGTTGTGATTGCAAGTAAAAAGAAATTGGACACTGCTGAAGAGGTTGTTGGATATCAGTTTGAAAATAGTTCAGGTGTCAACTGCTATGCTAATGTAGTGGTCAATGTTGTTTTTTATCTTGAAGGTTTGCAAGAACAAATTATGCAGAATCGGCAACAAAGATTTTGTTCTCTGTTGCATTCTGTTTTTGAAAATTTGACAACATACACAAGTAAAATACAATCTGTTTCAGATGTTTGTAATCTTTTGGATGTGTGTTCTGGTTCTACACAATTTTCACAAAATATCCAACAAGATGCTCAGGAATTTTTAATGTATATGCTTACCATTTTTGAAAATGAAGGTGTAGAAATAGAAAATATTTTTGGCCTTTCTTACAAATGGGAACATTATTGTGAAAATTGCATGTATACATGTAGCTCCAATGTAGACACTGAGAGATTTCTGTATTTAACATTACCAGACTGTAAATCAGTGTCTTTCAATAAATTAGTTAAAGGTGCAAATCAAAACATGGAGTGTAGCCAAAGTAAATCAGAAATGTTATCCACATTATTTTTAACAAAATATGACAAATACATAATTTTAATGATGCAACGTTGTACAGCTGACGGAAGAAAATTGGATACTTTAATAAAGCAATTTGTAGCAGCACAACTATCAATATCAGGAAGGACTTTTGTAGCAATTGCTATAATTTTTCATGATGGTCCTTCCACCACATCTGGACATTACACTGCCTATCTAAAATGTGACAAATGCTGGACACTTTGTAATGATGCCCAGTTGGTTTTCAAACAACGTTTGCCTAGTGAATTACCAAATTCCTACCTAATATTTTTAAAGCCAAAGTTTTAGAAAGATAACTCACTCTCTGAGAAATGTATTATTATAATTTAATAGGACTACCATTGGACATTTTACATAAAAAAGAAGTGCAAAAATACCATTTGGCCTCAAGGAAAGGTATATGTTTCAATTATGGACTTTTTGGTGGTCATTGATTCGGTGAATATTTTAAAGCAGCAACATTTACAGTTTTTATAAGTTAAAGTTATATAATTTTGTTAGCCGTAAGCATTTCATATATGTGTGATTTGTATTTTCTGGTATTTTACTGAGAATAGCATGGTTTTTTTTTATTACAATCTTTCTGATTGTTTTTTTTGCCCGCTGTTAAGTGATGAGTGCGATTGAAATCACTATTTCGAGAGAAATTCAATATATTCTGAGAACAAATTACTTTGTGGAAATTTTGCTGTGTTGTAAAAAAATATATTATTACATGTTATAACTATTTTTTTCTTTTCTTTCACAGATCCTAATTTTAAAATAAGCAATTTACATCAATTTAGATTGCAAAGAAAATCTGAAAAAAATGTATACCATTTTTTATTTCTATTACTGTGAAGGTAAGCTTAACTAGGTATCAATATGCAGACTGAAGAGATCTGCAAGAAGCTACAACGTTTAAACACGTTTTTAAAAACTCTCTGTTTATACCTATGTAGTTTTGAAATCTGACCGTAGTCGGATATCATGTGACCTGCAAAAAAAGAGATTTGAAGGGTTCATAATATTTCCAATTGTACCTATTGAAGGACCACAATCATTTCAATCATTCTTCTTTGAACATCTTTGCAGACAAAACTCTGTGCTTACCTTCTATCATTCGCAAGCAATTTTAAAAACAGAAATATGTCACTTTTTGTAACATAGTTATTGCTCTTTACAAAGAGAGGAAAAGGCACTCTGTGCACTTTTTCTACTCCATGTAAATACAACCTCATCATACACACCACTTTACGTTGAAAGGGTGTTCTATAAGTGTTGTTGTGCATGATTGCACTGAATGCTCATAGAACAAGACACATCTCTAGATTTATCAGAAATCATAAATCTCGATATGTGTGTGAATGCTGCACCATTCTAAAATTGGTGTAGGAAAGCACAACAAGGAGAATTGTTTTCATTTCTCCACATTTTTATATCTTCAATGCATGCTACAATGCTCAGCATACATTGAAGGAGAAAAATGCCTTTACTGATTGTTTTTGTGCAGGAAGGTGTGTCTTCCTGCACAAAAACAAACAGCACATGACACAGATATCCTTGCACTATGGTGCAAGGGTGCCTGTGTCACCACATGGCTGCAGTTTAAGCAGCTGTGCAGAGAGAAGCATAGATTTGCAACATATTTATGTACATATGTTGCATCCCTGTGCTTCGGAAGTACTACAGCACACTGCAGTTAAAGAGGTTACTGTGTGATGCTGCAGCACTTCCTCATAGTTCTGCACTTATACATTCACCATACGCTACTAATGCATTCATTCAGTCAATTACGTACTACACATAAATTCATCTAAACCTTCACACACAAACAAACAAATATAGCTCTTTTTTTAAACCAGGAAAGTTAGTTCTCACAAGAACTTTTTTTTTTCTTCTTTCTTCTTTTATATTTTTTTCGGGGGTTTCTGAACTATTTTTATTTTTGGGGGGTTTTTCTGCAAAAAAAAAAGGAAAAAACAGAACAGGAGGAAAAAAACAATGAACTTCAGAGGAAAAAAAATAAAAAATAGCAACGGTGACTTTCTTGCCGATGGCAGATCAGATCTATAGACTGCTCTCCATAGCATAATGTCGCGTTGCATTTAGTGCAGAGCACTTTCAAAAATTGAAATTGTGGACTGATGTCCAAATTTTGTGCTGATAGAGGCACTCTTGAAGTGCTCGGCTGTGATGAGTCGGACGGAGCAGGAGCAACTCTCATCCTCCGGCATTCCGCCCGAGCAAGATTTACCAAATGAAGGATCCTCAGGTGCTTCATCATACTAGCCGTCCCGCACGAGTATTTCTTGTTAGTATCCCCTCGAGACAGCACTCTTTTGCAAATCTTGCACGTTACCAAGGTGGCATTGGTTTTAGTTTGCCCCTCTGGATACGTAAAAAATTTCCACACCACAGATGAAAAACATGGTGTGGGTGGTGGCTCTTCCACAAAATCATCCTCAGATGTATGAGGAGATGCAGGAGATGCCTGCTGCCCTGAAGCCATTCTCTGTTCTGTAAAAAAGTTTGAGCTAAGTAAAAACTTAGTCAAAAAATATTCTTCTCTGCAAGGAGATGCTCTTCCAAAGAAGGTCAAAGAAGAATGATTGAAATGGGTGGGGTCTTTCAATAGTTTGAACAGGAAGTGTAATGAACCAATCAAATCTCTTTTTTTGCAGGTCACATGGGATCCGCGCACCCTGCGCTTACGCAGCACGCACCCAGCGCGCATCCGCGAAATTGAATTTAAAAGGAATATAGGTTAGATGTATAAATATATTACTTTTAAGACTAGTTTAGAGTTTCTCTTCAATTAATATATGAATATGAAATATATATATATATGTTTTTTAAATGTTCAATATTTCACGGGATCCGCACACCCACCGCGTCATACACGCATGTGACGCATCGCGGAAGCACGTAAGCGCCGTGTAGCGTAATCGTACGTGTCGCGTATAGGCTTGGAGTCGCGTACCGGTCGCATTGCAATCGCGCATCAAACACGTACCCAACGCATACCGTGCACGGATGCTTTCGCGTAGGGATCGAGAACGGTGCGCTTAGGGTGCGCGGATCCAAAAGAAATGGAAAAAAAAAAGGTTTGAAAATATAGTTTAAAAAATATTTTTAAATATATTTTTAACAACCCAATAAAAACAAATAATATTTATAAGTTTAAAAAATGGTGATAAAAAAGTATTTAAAAAAAATAATAATTAATGAAATTGACACACTGAAATTGAAAGATATGGAAAACCAATGAAAATCATTAAACGTGATATCTTTAGAGATATGTTATAGATAGGAATTATCATTTACAAAACCTTTGAAATTCACTGAAAAAAGGATAGGTTTCATGCACGTTATAGTTAGGAATTGGCATTTAAAAAACCTTTGAAATTCACTGAAAAAACCATAGGTTTCAGGGGCGTTATAGTTAGGAATTGGCATTTAAAAAACCTTAGAAATTCACTGAAAAAACCATAGGTTTCAGGGGCGTTATAGTTAGCTGGACATTTCCCTCGTACAAAACCCTAGAAATTCCCCCGTTATAGTTAGTTCAGCTAACTATAACTTGCGCCCCCGCAATGCACTGCTGATGACGTCACATATTACATCACTCATGACATGGTCGGTGACATCACTGATGACATCACTGATGACATCTCAAATGACATCACTGATGACATCACTGATGACGTCATCCATGTGATAAATTAGTGCATCTTCTCACACCCTAATATAACCTTTGATACACCGACTCAAAATTTCAGACGGCCATTTTGAAAACCATAGATACTTCAATACAAATAACTACATACCCACTCATTGACTCTTAGGTCTACATACATCTCCACTCACTCACCTGTACAGTCACTCATACTTACAGTCACTCTGTACAGGACTATCATATGCATTTATACACCTACATAGACACTCACACACCGCCAATCATCCATTGAGGTACTGACACACCTAGTCAGTCATGCAAATAATTAATCACAGTCCGATTTACTCACCTATACAGTTAAACACACTTAAGTTCACTTACTCATAAAAATACTAACAAATTCTGACGCTCTTATACAATTACTGATACAAGCACACACTCATCCATACAGCCACTCCTGCAATCACACACTCTCACATATAGATAGTTATATACTCTTACACACATATACACTGTGTTTCACATATGTAGTTACTGACACACGTACAATTGAGATATACATTCAATCACTAACACACCCATACATACACTCACCCAAGCATACAGTCTATCACAGTTGCACTCTTAAAACCATGCACCTATAGAATCACCCACTCACACATCTATGCACAGAGTCACACACACCCTACCCACACAAACACTCAGGCACCCATACAGATACTCAGACAACCAATCAATAACCCATATAGACACTCATATAGCTATTCACAAAACCATGCAACCACTTATACACCAACACACAGACACATACAGACATTCACACAGTTTAGTCACTAGTCTGCAGTAAGATACATTTAATGACTCACTTATAGAGTCAGTTACGCACCTAGAAAATCATCCATTCACACACTTGTACACCCACTCATTCTTCAACAGGCCTTTCCTTTTATATATTAAACATATTAAAACTTTACAGAAACACTGACTCACTGGATGACGTCATCAGTGATGTCATCAGTGATGTCATTTGAGATGTCATCAGTGATGTCATCAGTGATGTCACTGACCATGTCATGAGTGATGTAATATGTGACGTCATCAGCAGTGCATTACAGGGGCATGAATTATAGTTAGCTGAACTAACTATAACGGGGGAATTTCTAGTGTTTTGTACGAGGGAAATGTCCAGCTAACTATAACGCCCCTAAAACCTATGGTTATTTCAGTGAATTTCTAAGGTTTTTTAAATGCCAATTCCTAACTATAACGCCCCTAAAACCTATGTTTTTTTCAGTGAATATATATATATCTATACATATTACCTACTGGCGGTCGCCAGTAGGTAGTTATAGTTAGGACCTATTTTCCATAGGAAATCCGCAACATTCCATTCCCAATAAGTCTGCCGCCGGTTGACGAATCTTTGCAAAATGTTCCAAACTTTTGGCCAGCTCCGGTCCGCTCCTATCCTGAAAGTTTTGTGGTGATTCGTCAAGCGGGGGCTGAGAAAAAGGGGGGTCCCAAAACGCGTTTACCGCATGCAATTTCCCATAGGACCTGTTGACGCAGCTACAGCCCGAACTGCTGAACGGAATTACACCAAATTTGGCAGAAAGGTAGACCTTGGTTCAGAGTCGTGCCTTTTGCTTAAATGGTGTAAATCCGTTCAGTAGTTCCTGAGAAAATCAAAAGTAAAATCACATATATATCTGGGCGGAGCCTAACCACAAATCTCATCGTGAGATCTGATTGGCTGTCAGCACTTCATCCAAGAAGTGTTGGCAGCCATCTTGGGACCAATATACATGATAGCACCTCATTAAAAAGCATTGCAGTTAATAGAAGGTTTTAAGACTTTAGTTACATTATAAATCATTTGTTGATGGTACCATACTCATTTTAGGAATTGTGGTATGTTCTAAGGTGATTTTACCATGTGAAAAAGCCTTCTGCTGGGATATCATGATTCATGTTTGAGAGAAAACTATTTTCACATGCTTTTCCCACAGAGGTTTGGAAGGTGATCTATAAGCTAAACTGAGAGCATATTTTCTGTAAATTCACATTATCTTTCTTAGTCATGTGAGAATGAAGTCTGACATTCTCAGTAAAACATGTACATCCAACAAGGGCAGAGACTGTCAGTTGATTCCTTTGTGTTCTACTGCAGCTTCCCAGAGTGTTCCAAAGAGCAACTAGAGCGCTAACAGTCTTACTTATGGCAAAAGTATGGCACACCTGAAGCCATCTTGATTGGAATAAAGTGGTAACACTTAAAACATTTAATTTGAAAAGGAACAAAATGAGGGGGTTCATTTTGCCATAGAAATTATGATTAGTGCTGCAGAAAGAAAAATTAGGGCACATTTTGACTTCTCAAATCCTCTTCTATTTCATTAAAAAGTTCTGACATGCAGACTGAAACATGCACTTTGAATACCAGCAGCAGACTTCCCTGGTGAGCAGTAGCTTTACTACAGTGATCTAATGAGGAACTAGAGTGCTACCATTCAGAATTTATGGCAAATGTGTCACATCTGAATGCCTTCTTGATGGAACCAAAGTAAACAAGCATTGAAAATGCAATAGGTCTCGCCCTCGTTTAAGTTAAAGCAATTCTGTTTGTAAATAGGTGGCTTTTTAGCTTTGCTTTTATTAGTGTTTTTCAAAATTTCATGTACATAACATGCATATATGTATATATATGCATGCATTTATATTTGTATTTATATAGATATGCAGATTATATATTTGTTTATATATGTATGTATATATATATATATACACATACATATATATAAATGCATATATGTGCATATGTGTGCGTGTAGAGAGAGGTAGAGAGAGGTAGAGAGGTAGAGGTGTAGAGGTAGAGACGTAGAGGTAGAGAGGTAGAGGTAGAGAGGTAGAGAGTAGTAGAGAGAGAGGTAGACAGGTAGAGAGTAGAGGATGAGTAATAGAGAGTAGAGAGTAGAGAGTAGTAGAGAGTAGTAGAGAGAGTAGCAGAGAGTGAGTAGGAGAGAGTAGTAGAGTGAGAAGTAGAGAGTGAGTAGTAGAGAGTGAGAAGTAGAGAGTAGTAGAGAGTAGTAAAGAGTGAGTAGTAGAGTGAGTAGTAGAGAGTAGTAGAGAGTGAGTAGTAGAGAGTAGTAGAGAGTGAGTAGTAGAGAGTGAGTAGTAGAGAGTAGTAGAGGGTGAGTAGTGGAGACTGAGTAGCAGAGAGAAAGTAGAAGAGAATGAGTTGTAGAGAATGAGTAGTAGAGTGAGTAGTAGAGAGTAGTAGAGAGAGAGTAGTAGAGAGTGAGTAGTAGAGAGTAGTAGAGAGTGAGTAGTAGAGAGTAGTACAGAGTGAGTAGTAGAGAGTGATTAGTATAGAGTAGTGGAGTAGTAGAGAGTGAGTAGTAGAGAGTAGTAGAGAGTGAGTAGTAGAGTGAGTAGTAGGGAGTAGTAGAGAGTGAGTAGCAGAGTGAGTAGTAGAGAGCAAGTAGTAGAGAGTGTGTAGTAGAGAGAGAGTAGTAGAGAGTAGTAGATAGTGAGTAGTAGAGAGTGAGTAGTAGAGAGAGTAGTAGAGAGTAGTAGAGTAGTAGAGAGTGGGTAGTAGAGAGTAGTAGAGAGTAGTAGAGAGTGAGTAGTAGAGTGAGTAGTAGAGAGTAGTAGAGAGCGAGCAGTAAAGAGTGAGTAGTGGAGAGTGAGTAGTAGAGTAGTAGAGAGTGAGTAGTAGAGTGAGTAGTAGAGAGTAGTTGAGAGTGAGTAGTAGAGAGTGAGTAGTAGAGAGAGAGTAGTAGTGAGTAGTAGAGAGTGAGTAGTAGAGAGAGAGTAGTAGAGAGTGAGTAGTAGAGTAGTAGAGAGTGAGTGGTAGAGAGTAGTAGAGAGTAGTAGAGAGTGAGTAGTAGAGAGAGTAGTAGAGAGTGAGTAGTTGAGAGTGAGTAGTAGAGAGTGAGTAGTAGAGAGTAGTAGAGAGTAGTAGAGTAGTAGAGAACGAGTAGTAGAGAGTAGTAGAGTGAGTAGTAGAGAGGGAGCAGTAGAGAGAGAGTAGTAGAGAGTGGTAGAGAGTGAGTAGTAGAGTAGTAGAGAGTGAGTGGTAGAGAGTAGTAGAGAGCAGTAG
This sequence comes from Triturus cristatus, assembly GCF_964204655.1. Taxonomy (NCBI): domain Eukaryota; kingdom Metazoa; phylum Chordata; class Amphibia; order Caudata; family Salamandridae; genus Triturus; species Triturus cristatus. The sequence goes on along the minus strand of NC_140591.1, from coordinate 1,389,354,668 downwards.
AGTGAGTAGTAGAGAGTGAGTAGTAGAGAGTAGTAGTAGAGAGTAGTAGAGAGTAGTAGAGAGAGAGTAGTAGAGAGTGAGTAGTAGAAAGTAGTAGCGAGTGAGTAGTAGAGAGTGAGTAGTTTAATTTAAAAAGAACACAATGAGGAGGTTCATTGTGCCATAGAAATTATGATTAGTGCGGAAAAAAGAAAATTAGGGCACATTTTGAGTGACTTCTCAAATCCTCTTCTATTTCATTAAAAAATTCTGACATGCAGACTGAAACATGCACTTTCAATACCAGCAGCAGACTTCCCTGGTGAGCAGTAGCTTTACTACAGTGATCTAATAAGCAACTAGTGTGCTAACATTCCGAATTAATGGCAAATGTGTGACACATCTGAATGCCTTCTTGATGGAATGAAAGTAAAAAACCTGAAAGTATTTCCTACTGAGGAGACTGTTGTAAATGAGGAAATTAGGAAACTTCAAAACAAATAAGTCTCCCAAGATGGCCACCAGAGACAAAAGAGCCCAAATGTAGCACAAATATCACCGAGATGTAGCCCAAGTATAGCCCAATGACAGAATGTCCCAGAGTGTTTTAAAGAACAACTAGAGCGCTAACAGTCTTACTTATGACTAAAGTATGGCACACCTGATGCCATCTTGATTGGAATAAAGTGGTAACACTTAAAACATTTAATTTGCAAAGGAACAAAATGAGGGGATTCATTTTGCCATAGAAATTATGATTAGTGCTGCAGAAAGAAAGATTAGGGCACATTTTGACTTCTCAAATCCTCTTCCATTTCATAAAAAAATTCTGACATGCAGACTGAAACATGCACTTTGAATACTAGCAGCAGACTTCTCTGGTGAGCAGTAGCTTTACTACAGTGATCTAAAGAGCAACTAGAGTGCTACCATTCAGAATTTATGGAAAATGTGTGACACATCTGAATGCCTTCTTGATGGAATCAAAGTGAACAAGCATTGAAAATGTAATGGGTCTCGCCCTCGTTTAAGTTAAAGCAATTCTGTTTGTAATTAGGTGGCTTTTTAGCTTTGCTTGTATTAGAGTTTTTCAAACTTTCATGTACATACCATGCATATGTATGCATATATGTATATGTATATGTTTGCATTTATATTTATATAGATATGCAGATTATATTTATATGTTTATATATGTATATATATATATATATACACATACATATATATAAATGCATATGCATATATATGTGTGCATATGTGTGCATGTACAGAGAGGTAGAGAGGCAGAGGTGTAGAGGTAGAGAGGTAGAGGTAGAGAGGTAGAGAGGTAGAGAGAGGTAGAGAGGTTGAGAGGCGAGAGCGAGTAATAGAGAGTGAGTAGTAGAGAGTAGTAGAGAAAGTATCAGAGAGTGAGTAGTAGAGAGTAGTCGAGTGAGTAGTAGAGAGTGAGTAGTAGAGAGTAAGTATTAGAGAGTGAGTAGTAGAGAGTAGTAGAGAGTGAGTAGTAGAGTGAGTAGTAGAGAGTAGTAGAGAGTGAGTAGTAGAGAGTAGTAGAAAGAGTAGTAGAGAGTGAGTAGTAGAGAGTAGTAGAGAGTGAGTAGTAGAGAGAGAGTTGTAGAGAGTGAGTAGTAGAGAGTAGTAGAGAGTGAGTAGTAGAGTAGTAGAGAGTGAGTAGTAGAGAGTAGTAGAGAGTGAGTAGTAGAGAGAGAGTTGTAGAGAGTGAGTAGTAGAGAGTAGTAGAGAGTGAGTAGTAGAGTAGTAGAGAGTGAGTAGTAGAAAGTGAGTAGTAGAGAGTAGTGGAGTAGTAGAGAGTGAGTAGTAGAAAGTGAATAGTAGAGTGAGTACTAGAGAGTAGTAGAGAGCGAGTAGCAGAGAGCAAGTAGTAGAGAGTGTGTAGTAGAGAGTGAGTAGTAGAGAGTAGTAGTGAGTAGTAGAGAGAGAGTAGTAGAGAGTGAGAAGTAGAGAGAGTAGTAGAGTAGTAGAGAGTGAGTAGTAAAGTGAGTAGTAGAGAGTAGTTGAGAGCGAGTAGTAGAGAATGAGTAGTGGAGAGTGAGCAGTAGAGAGTAGTAGAGAGTGAGTAGTAGAGAGTGAGTAGTACAGAGTGAGTAGTAGAGAGTAGTAGAGAGTGAGTAGTAGAGAGTAGTAGAGTGAGTAGTAGAGAGTGAGTAGTAGAAAGAGAGTAGTAGAGAGTGAGTAGTAGAGTAGTAGAGAGTGAGTGGTAGAGAGTAGGAGAGAGAGAGAGTAGTAGAGAGTGTAGTAGAGAGTGAGTAGTAGAGAGTAGTAGCGAGTGAGTAGTAGAGAGTAGTAGAGAGTGAGTAGTAGAGACTGAGTAGTAGAGAGAGAGTAGTAGAGAGTACTAGAGAGTGAGTAGTAGAGCGAGTAGTAGAGAGTAGTAGAGTAGTAGAGAGTGAGTAGCAGAGAGTGAGTAGCAGAGAGAGTAGTAGAGAGTAGTAGAGAGTGAGTAGTAGAGAGTGAGTAGCAGAGAGTAGTAGAGAGCGAGTAGTAGAGAGTGAGTAGTGGAGAGTGAGTAGTAGAGAGCGAGTAGTAGAGAGAGAGTAGTAGAGAGTGAGTAGTAGAGAGTAGTAGAGTGAGTAGTAGAGAGTGAGTAGTAGAGAGTAGTAGAGAGAGTAGTAGAGAGTGAATAGTAGAGAGCAGTAGTAGAGAGTAGTAGAGAGAGAGTAGTAGAGAGTGTAGTAGAGAGTGAGAAGTAGAGAGTAGTAGCGAGTGAGTAGTAGAGAGTAGTAGAGAGTGAGTAGTAGAGAGTGAGTGGTAGAGAGTAGTAGAAAGTAGTAGAGTGAGTAGTAGAGAGTGAGTAGCAGAGAGTGAATAGTAGAGAGTAGTAGAGAGTGAGTAGTAGAGAGAGTAGTAGTAGACAGTGAGTAGTAGAGAGTAGTAGAGCGTGAGTAGTAGAGAGTGAGTAGTAGAGAGTAGTAGCGAGTGAGTAGTAGAGAGTGAGTAGTAGAGTAGTAGAGAGTGAGTAGTAGAGAGTGAGTATTTGAAAGTAGTAGAGAGAGAGTAGTAGAGAGAGTAGTAGTAGACAGTGAGTAGTAGAGAGTAGTAGAGCATGAGTAGTAGAGACTGAGTAGTAGAGAGTAGTAGCGAGTGAGTAGTAGCGAGTGAGTAGTAGAGTAGTAGAGAGTGAGTAGTAGAGAGTGAGTAGTAGAGAGTGAGTAGTAGAGAGAGAGTAGTAGAGAGTCAGTAGTAGAGTAGTAGAGAGTAGTCAGTCAGTGTCAGTCAGTGTCAGTCAGTGTCAGTCAGTCAGTGTCAGTCAATCAGTGTCAGTCAGTGTCAGTCAATCAGTGTCAGTCAGTCAGTGTCAGTCAATCAGTGTCAGTCAGTGTCAATCAGTGTAAGTCAGTGTCTGTCAATCAGTCAGTGTCAGTCAGTCAGTGTCAGCTAGAGCAGCTCTGCTGACCTGGTTCTCTGGCTCTAAAGCAGCTCCACTGACCTGGTTCTCTCTCTCTCTCTCTAAAGCAGCTCTGCTGACCTGGTTTCTCTGGCTCTACAGCAGGTCTGCTGACCTGGTTCTCTGGCTCTAAAGCAGCTCCACTGACCCAGTTCTATGGCTCTGAAGCAGTTCTGCTGACATGGTTCTCTGGCTCTAGAGCAGCTCTGCTGACCTGGTTCTCTCCCTCTAAAGCAGCTCTGCTGACCTGGTTTCTCTGGCTCTACAGCAGCTCTGCTGACCTGGTTCTCTGGCTCTAGAGCAGCTCTGCTGACCTAGTTGTTAGGCTCTAGAGCAGCTCTGCTGACCTGGTTCTCTGACTCTACAGCAGCTCGGCTGACCTGGTTTTCTGCACTCACGATGCACGCACCCGACTTCACGAAAATATATTTAAAAATAATATAAGTTTATTATAAGCACAAATATATTATTTTGATGAATATCTTACATAATCTCTTGCCTTAATATGTATATTAAAGACACATACATATCATTTTGGAACATCAATTTTTTTTGCACCCAGCGCGCCCCAGCACGCACAAACATTTCGTACCGTAATGCGCATGTGTCGCGAATGCGCGGGAGCAGGAGTCGCAGACTGGTCGCATACCAATCGCGCATATCACGTGATATTAAATGTATATGATGTAACTGAAAAACACGCAGCCGTCGTACACCATACGCGGATCCTTCATGACTTTTCTAAAATGGCAGCTAGAATGCGCGCACCCACCGTTATGTGTACAATTTGACTGCGCGACTCCGAAAAAAATTTGATATTTTTAAAAGAAAGTAATATAAATATATTAAAATAAAAAATGAAAACAAGAAAATGAATCAATATTTCAGTTTTAATTAAAAAAAAAATTGTGCAATTTTCAGAAAAATATATAATGTTATTTAATGAATAAAATATTTATAAATAAACAGTTAAAAAACTGTAGAAAATCAGTACAAAAAAATAGATATAACTACTATCACACTTAAAAGTTAGCATTTAAAAAACCTTTGAAATTCACTGACAAAAAACATAGGTTTCAGAGACGTTATAGTTAGAAATTAGCATTTAAAAAACCTTAGAAAGTCACAGAAAAAAACCATAGGTTTCAGGGGTGTTATAGTTAGCTGCCCATTTCACTCATACAAAACCATAGAAATTCCTCAGTTATAGTTATTTCTGCTAACTATAACTCACGCGCCCGCAATGCACTGCTGATGATGTCACATATTGCATCATTCATGACATGGTCAGTGACATCACTGATGACATCTCAAATGACATCACTGATGACATCATCCACTTGACAATCTGATACACCTCATCATACACTAGTATAACCTTTCATCACTCACTGTAAAATACAGAGTACCATATTTGAAACCATTGACACACGAATTCCAGTTACTACATACCCACTCACTGATTCCTAAGTCTACACACACAACTACCCATTCAACAACAGAATCATCTATACATGCAGTCATTAATTAATAGATCACTATCAAATGCACTTATACACATATATAGACATTGACACATCAGCAGTCATCTTAGTCGGTTATGCAGTCATCCTACTCACTCATGAAAAAAATTTATCGCACTTAAATTTACTCACTTACACAATTATCCAACAACACCTCATTTATTCAAACACATAGTAACTCATCGTTAATATGTTAAAAAAGCACCATTACAATTATACACTCATTCATATAGTTACTCTCACAATCACTGACTCTTACACATACTTATTTATATACACCAACTCTCAAATACAATGCCTTTTATTTTTTTACTTTGTTGAAGATGTACAACTAAAACATATATTCGCTCACCAACACACAAATAAATACACTCAGTCACCCAAACAACTGTTTCCACATGCACTCCTAAACCCATACACCTAGTCAATCAACCATTCACACATCTATGCATAGAGTTACACACACCCCATCCAACCACACACAAACTCAGTGTCCCATACAAATACTCACCCAACTAATCAATAACTAATATACACACTCATGTAGTTAGTGACCAACTGATGCAGCATGTTATACAACAACAGAGACAGTGCTGCACACATTCACATAGTTTAGTTACTAATCCATGTATTAAGTGAGACACTTTTAATTACTCACTTAAAAAGACAGTCAGACAGCTACTGAATCCTCCATCCAGACAGTTATATATCCACTCAATCTTCAATACAGATTGGTATATATAAAATACATATTTAAATTTCAAACTAAACCACATTCAGTGGATGATGTCATCAGCGATGTCATCAGTGATGTCCTTTGAGATGTCATCAGTGATGTCATCAGTGATGTCACTGACCATGTCATGAATGATGCCATATGTGACATCATCTATAAGTAACAAGGGAACCCGATATAGGTAGCTTGTGGACCTCGGGTAATTATGTATTATAAAAGAACAAAGGTCCCTAGCTTAAGCATTAATAATGTAACTATTTCAACATAGACTTAGATAAGACCTATGTGCATTCATCCTGTGTCCAGCCGGACAGAGGAACATTTATTTTGAAATTTACAAAAACGTTTGAAACAAGGTAAAGAGCACGAAAGCAATGAAACAAGGGCACAATCCTGTACCGTGTTTTAACAAAGGAAATGAGAAGAAGAAAAAAGTAGCAGGCAAAAACTTTGGGAGCAAACAGGGAGGCTTACAATACAATAAAGAACTCAAGTAAGCTCAGACCAACAGAAACCACAATACATTTTTACATTGGATACATTGTGGTACTGTCATGGAAAGTCGACGTTTCGATCCCTAGCTCCTAATACAGTGGGATCATCTTCAGGACTACAAATTACAAAAAGTTGCCTGATATGAATTTATACGCCTGTTTGAATGAACAAGGGAGAAGAAGGAGATAAGAAAAAGTTCACCATTAAAATAGGGAAAGGAAACCTGTCAGTATTCATAGGAATTGTACAAAAACAATTGTGAGGTCCTAGAATGAGAACGTGCCACATGGACTGACTGTTGTTTAATTGACAGTGAGCAAGACAATGCACTTAGTGAACAAAAAGTGAGCGTTTGGCAATGGTTGAGGCGCAGAAGGATAAAAAGTTAGCTGGCCATGAATAGGTGAGAAATCCACGGTGAGAATATAGGACATATTTAGACGGTCCTGTGAGATAACGCGGTAGCGGTTGTGAGAGGATGAAGAGGGCGAGGGTGACGGCGTCCTTGTGAATTGCATGCCGGACCATTTGAAGTGATCGAATGTATTGAGTGCGAGGCGTTGCTTGGTGGCTAACCTTCAGTGAGGTAGTAGCGTACGATCTTGTGAAATAACGCGGTAGCAGTTGTGAGGTGGTGAATAGGGCGACGGCGTCCTTGTGGATTGCATGCCGGACCATTTTGGTGATCGAATGTATTGAGTGCGAAGCATTGCTTGGTGGCTAACCTTCAGTGAGGTAGTAGTGTATGAGGCGTCGTCGTGCTGGCGCTGGGCGTGAGCAGTGGTGCTCAATCTTCGAAAGGCCAAAGGATGGCACGATGGTGGGATTATCCTTAAAATAAGGAAGGAAGAATGGTTGACACACTAATGGTGTGGTTATTTGTAACTAGTGAAAGGAGACTGAGTCTTCAATACCTTAAAAAGAGCAGATGGGACCGCTCGTAGTTGCGTCAGTAAGGTGTAGCAACCGGGCTGGATTCAAGGCAGGTAAGGATTATGCAACCACGGGGAGAGTGGGAGGCAGCAACCGATGGCTGCCGGAATAGGGCAGAGCTGCGGGAGAAGGGATGTCGTTAGGGGAGGTGATAGGAACAGTGGGGTTGCTGCCTCCCGCTCTCCCCGTGGTTGCATAATCCTTCCCTGCCTTGAATCCAGCCCGGTTGCTACACCTTACTGACGCAACTACGAGCGGTCCCATCTGCTCTTTTAAAGGTATTGAAGACTCAGTCTCCGTTCACTAGTTACAAATAACCACACCATTAGTGTGTCAACCATTCTTCCTTCCTTATTTTAAGGATAATCCCACCATCGTGCCATCCTTTGGCCATTCGAAGATTGAGCACCACTGCTCACACCCAGCGCCAGCACGACAACGCCTCATACACTACTACCTCACTGAAGGTTAGCCACCAAGCAATGCTTCGCACTCAATACATTCGATCACCAAAATGGTCCGGCATGCAATCCACAAGGATGCCGTCGCCCTATTCACCCCCTCACAACTGCTACCGCGTTATTTCACAAGATCGTACGCTACTACCTCACTGAAGGTTAGCCACCAAGCAACGCCTCGCACTCAATACATTCGATCACTTCAAATGGTCCGGCATGCAATTCACAAGGACGCCGTCGCCCTCGCCCTCTTCATCCTCTCACAACCGCTACCGCGTTATCTCACAGGACCGTCTAAATATGTCCTATATTCTCACCGTGGATTTCTCACCTATTCATGGCCAGCTAACTTTTTATCCTTCCGCGCCTCAACCATCGCCAAACGCTCACTTTTTGTTCACTAAGTGCATTGTCTTGCTCACTGTCAATTAAACAACAGTCAGTGCATGTGGCACTTTCCCATTCTAGGACCTCACAATTGTTTTTTGTACAATTCCTATGAATACTGACATGTTTCCTTTCCCTATTTTAATGGTGAACTTTTTCTTATCTCCTTCTTCTCCCTTGTTCATTCAAACAGGCGTATAAATTCATATCAGGCAACTTTTTGTAATTTGTAGTCCTGAAGATGATCCCACTGTATTAGGAGCTAGGGACCGAAACGTCGACTTTCCATGACAGTACCACAATGTATCCAATGTAAAAATGTATTGTGGTTTCTGTTGGTCTGAGCTTACTTGAGTTCTTTATTGTATTGTAAGCCTCCCTGTTTGCTCCCAAAGTTTTTGCCTGCTACTTTTTTCTTCTTCTCATTTCCTTTGTTAAAACACGGTACAGGATTGTGCCCTTGTTTCATTGCTTTCGTGCTCTTTACCTTGTTTCAAACCTTTTTGTAAATTTCAAAATAAATGTTCCTCTGTCCGGCTGGACACAGGATGAATGCACATAGGTCTTATCTAAGTCTATGTTGAAATAGTTACATTATTCATGCTTAAGCTAGGGACCTTTGTTCTTTTATAATATATGTGACATCATCAGCAGTGCATTGCGGGCGCGTGAGTTATAGTTAGCAGAACTAACTATAACGGAGGAATTTCTATGGTTTTGTATGAGTGATATGGGCAGCTAACTATAACACCCCTGAAACCTATGGTTTTTTCTGTGAATTTCTATGGTTTTTTAAATGCTAATTTCTAACTATAACGTCTCTGAAACCTATGTTTTTTTCCAGTGAATATATATATATACACAACATATTTAAACTTTAGAAAAACACACAGTCACTGGATGATGTCATCAGTGATGTCATTTGAGATGTCATCAGTGATGTCATCAGTGATGTCACTGACCATGTCATGAGTGATGTAATATGTGACGTCATCAGCAGTGCATTACAGGGGCATGAATTATAGTTAGCTGAACTAACTATAATGGGGGAATTTCTAGTGTTTTGTACGAGGGAAATGTCCAGCTAACTATAACGCCCCTAAAACCTATGGTTATTTCAGTGAATTTCTAAGGTTTTTTAAATGCCAATTCCTAACTATAACGCCCCTGAAACCTATGTTTTTTTCAGTGAATATATATATATCTATACATATTACCTACTGGCGGTCGCCAGTAGGTAGTTATAGTTAGGACCTATTTTCCATAGGAAATCCGCAACATTCAATTCCCAATAAGTCTGCCGCCAGTTGACGAATCTTCGCAAAATGTTCCAAACTTTTGGCCAGCTCCGGTCCGCTCCTATCCTGAAAGTTTTGTGGTGCTTCGTCAAGCGGGGGCTGAGAAAAAAGGGGGGTCCCAAAACGCGTTTACCGCATGCAATTTCCCATAGGACCTGTTGACGCAGCTACAGCCCGAACTGCTGAACGGAATTACACCAAATTTGGCAGAAAGGTAGACCTTGGTTCAGAGTCGTGCCTTTTGCTTAAATGGTGTAAATCCGTTCAGTAGTTCCTGAGAAAATCAAAAGTAAAATCACATATATATCTGGGCGGAGCCTAACCACAAATCTCATCGTGAGATCTGATTGGCTGTCAGCACTTCATCCAAGAAGTGTTGGCAGCCATCTTGGGACCAATATACATGATAGCACCTCATTAAAAAGCATTGCAGTTAATAGAAGGTTTTAAGACTTTAGTTACATTATAAATCATTTGTTGATGGTACCATACTCATTTTAGGAATTGTGGTATGTTCTAAGGTGATTTTACCATGTGAAAAAGCCTTCTGCTGGGATATCATGATTCATGTTTGAGAGAAAACTATTTTCACATGCTTTTCCCACAGAGGTTTGGAAGGTGATCTATAAGCTAAACTGAGAGCATATTTTCTGTAAATTCACATTATCTTTCTTAGTCATGTGAGAATGAAGTCTGACATTCTCAGTAAAACATGTACATCCAACAAGGGCAGAGACTGTCAGTTGATTCCTTTGTGTTCTACTGCAGCTTCCCAGAGTGTTCCAAAGAGCAACTAGAGCGCTAACAGTCTTACTTATGGCAAAAGTATGGCACACCTGAAGCCATCTTGATTGGAATAAAGTGGTAACACTTAAAACATTTAATTTGAAAAGGAACAAAATGAGGGGGTTCATTTTGCCATAGAAATTATGATTAGTGCTGCAGAAAGAAAAATTAGGGCACATTTTGACTTCTCAAATCCTCTTCTATTTCATTAAAAAGTTCTGACATGCAGACTGAAACATGCACTTTGAATACCAGCAGCAGACTTCCCTGGTGAGCAGTAGCTTTACTACAGTGATCTAATGAGGAACTAGAGTGCTACCATTCAGAATTTATGGCAAATGTGTCACATCTGAATGCCTTCTTGATGGAACCAAAGTAAACAAGCATTGAAAATGCAATAGGTCTCGCCCTCGTTTAAGTTAAAGCAATTCTGTTTGTAAATAGGTGGCTTTTTAGCTTTGCTTTTATTAGTGTTTTTCAAAATTTCATGTACATAACATGCATATATGTATATATATGCATGCATTTATATTTGTATTTATATAGATATGCAGATTATATATTTGTTTATATATGTATGTATATATATATATATACACATACATATATATAAATGCATATATGTGCATATGTGTGCGTGTAGAGAGAGGTAGAGAGAGGTAGAGAGGTAGAGGTGTAGAGGTAGAGACGTAGAGGTAGAGAGGTAGAGGTAGAGAGGTAGAGAGTAGTAGAGAGAGAGGTAGACAGGTAGAGAGTAGAGGATGAGTAATAGAGAGTAGAGAGTAGAGAGTAGTAGAGAGTAGTAGAGAGAGTAGCAGAGAGTGAGTAGGAGAGAGTAGTAGAGTGAGAAGTAGAGAGTGAGTAGTAGAGAGTGAGAAGTAGAGAGTAGTAGAGAGTAGTAAAGAGTGAGTAGTAGAGTGAGTAGTAGAGAGTAGTAGAGAGTGAGTAGTAGAGAGTAGTAGAGAGTGAGTAGTAGAGAGTGAGTAGTAGAGAGTAGTAGAGGGTGAGTAGTGGAGACTGAGTAGCAGAGAGAAAGTAGAAGAGAATGAGTTGTAGAGAATGAGTAGTAGAGTGAGTAGTAGAGAGTAGTAGAGAGAGAGTAGTAGAGAGTGAGTAGTAGAGAGTAGTAGAGAGTGAGTAGTAGAGAGTAGTACAGAGTGAGTAGTAGAGAGTGATTAGTATAGAGTAGTGGAGTAGTAGAGAGTGAGTAGTAGAGAGTAGTAGAGAGTGAGTAGTAGAGTGAGTAGTAGGGAGTAGTAGAGAGTGAGTAGCAGAGTGAGTAGTAGAGAGCAAGTAGTAGAGAGTGTGTAGTAGAGAGAGAGTAGTAGAGAGTAGTAGATAGTGAGTAGTAGAGAGTGAGTAGTAGAGAGAGTAGTAGAGAGTAGTAGAGTAGTAGAGAGTGGGTAGTAGAGAGTAGTAGAGAGTAGTAGAGAGTGAGTAGTAGAGTGAGTAGTAGAGAGTAGTAGAGAGCGAGCAGTAAAGAGTGAGTAGTGGAGAGTGAGTAGTAGAGTAGTAGAGAGTGAGTAGTAGAGTGAGTAGTAGAGAGTAGTTGAGAGTGAGTAGTAGAGAGTGAGTAGTAGAGAGAGAGTAGTAGTGAGTAGTAGAGAGTGAGTAGTAGAGAGAGAGTAGTAGAGAGTGAGTAGTAGAGTAGTAGAGAGTGAGTGGTAGAGAGTAGTAGAGAGTAGTAGAGAGTGAGTAGTAGAGAGAGTAGTAGAGAGTGAGTAGTTGAGAGTGAGTAGTAGAGAGTGAGTAGTAGAGAGTAGTAGAGAGTAGTAGAGTAGTAGAGAACGAGTAGTAGAGAGTAGTAGAGTGAGTAGTAGAGAGGGAGCAGTAGAGAGAGAGTAGTAGAGAGTGGTAGAGAGTGAGTAGTAGAGTAGTAGAGAGTGAGTGGTAGAGAGTAGTAGAGAGCAGTAGAGTGAGTAGTAGAGAGTGAGTAGTAGAGAGTAGTAGTAGAGAGTAGTAGAGAGTAGTAGAGAGAGAGTAGTAGAGAGTGAGTAGTAGAAAGTAGTAGCGAGTGAGTAGTAGAGAGTGAGTAGTTTAATTTAAAAAGAACACAATGAGGAGGTTCATTGTGCCATAGAAATTATGATTAGTGCGGAAAAAAGAAAATTAGGGCACATTTTGAGTGACTTCTCAAATCCTCTTCTATTTCATTAAAAAATTCTGACATGCAGACTGAAACATGCACTTTCAATACCAGCAGCAGACTTCCCTGGTGAGCAGTAGCTTTACTACAGTGATCTAATAAGCAACTAGTGTGCTAACATTCCGAATTAATGGCAAATGTGTGACACATCTGAATGCCTTCTTGATGGAATGAAAGTAAAAAACCTGAAAGTATTTCCTACTGAGGAGACTGTTGTAAATGAGGAAATTAGGAAACTTCAAAACAAATAAGTCTCCCAAGATGGCCACCAGAGACAAAAGAGCCCAAATGTAGCACAAATATCACCGAGATGTAGCCCAAGTATAGCCCAATGACAGAATGTCCCAGAGTGTTTTAAAGAACAACTAGAGCGCTAACAGTCTTACTTATGACTAAAGTATGGCACACCTGATGCCATCTTGATTGGAATAAAGTGGTAACACTTAAAACATTTAATTTGCAAAGGAACAAAATGAGGGGATTCATTTTGCCATAGAAATTATGATTAGTGCTGCAGAAAGAAAGATTAGGGCACATTTTGACTTCTCAAATCCTCTTCCATTTCATAAAAAAATTCTGACATGCAGACTGAAACATGCACTTTGAATACTAGCAGCAGACTTCTCTGGTGAGCAGTAGCTTTACTACAGTGATCTAAAGAGCAACTAGAGTGCTACCATTCAGAATTTATGGAAAATGTGTGACACATCTGAATGCCTTCTTGATGGAATCAAAGTGAACAAGCATTGAAAATGTAATGGGTCTCGCCCTCGTTTAAGTTAAAGCAATTCTGTTTGTAATTAGGTGGCTTTTTAGCTTTGCTTGTATTAGAGTTTTTCAAACTTTCATGTACATACCATGCATATGTATGCATATATGTATATGTATATGTTTGCATTTATATTTATATAGATATGCAGATTATATTTATATGTTTATATATGTATATATATATATATATACACATACATATATATAAATGCATATGCATATATATGTGTGCATATGTGTGCATGTACAGAGAGGTAGAGAGGCAGAGGTGTAGAGGTAGAGAGGTAGAGGTAGAGAGGTAGAGAGGTAGAGAGAGGTAGAGAGGTTGAGAGGCGAGAGCGAGTAATAGAGAGTGAGTAGTAGAGAGTAGTAGAGAAAGTATCAGAGAGTGAGTAGTAGAGAGTAGTCGAGTGAGTAGTAGAGAGTGAGTAGTAGAGAGTAAGTATTAGAGAGTGAGTAGTAGAGAGTAGTAGAGAGTGAGTAGTAGAGTGAGTAGTAGAGAGTAGTAGAGAGTGAGTAGTAGAGAGTAGTAGAAAGAGTAGTAGAGAGTGAGTAGTAGAGAGTAGTAGAGAGTGAGTAGTAGAGAGAGAGTTGTAGAGAGTGAGTAGTAGAGAGTAGTAGAGAGTGAGTAGTAGAGTAGTAGAGAGTGAGTAGTAGAGAGTAGTAGAGAGTGAGTAGTAGAGAGAGAGTTGTAGAGAGTGAGTAGTAGAGAGTAGTAGAGAGTGAGTAGTAGAGTAGTAGAGAGTGAGTAGTAGAAAGTGAGTAGTAGAGAGTAGTGGAGTAGTAGAGAGTGAGTAGTAGAAAGTGAATAGTAGAGTGAGTACTAGAGAGTAGTAGAGAGCGAGTAGCAGAGAGCAAGTAGTAGAGAGTGTGTAGTAGAGAGTGAGTAGTAGAGAGTAGTAGTGAGTAGTAGAGAGAGAGTAGTAGAGAGTGAGAAGTAGAGAGAGTAGTAGAGTAGTAGAGAGTGAGTAGTAAAGTGAGTAGTAGAGAGTAGTTGAGAGCGAGTAGTAGAGAATGAGTAGTGGAGAGTGAGCAGTAGAGAGTAGTAGAGAGTGAGTAGTAGAGAGTGAGTAGTACAGAGTGAGTAGTAGAGAGTAGTAGAGAGTGAGTAGTAGAGAGTAGTAGAGTGAGTAGTAGAGAGTGAGTAGTAGAAAGAGAGTAGTAGAGAGTGAGTAGTAGAGTAGTAGAGAGTGAGTGGTAGAGAGTAGGAGAGAGAGAGAGTAGTAGAGAGTGTAGTAGAGAGTGAGTAGTAGAGAGTAGTAGCGAGTGTGTAGTAGAGAGTAGTAGAGAGTGAGTAGTAGAGACTGAGTAGTAGAGAGAGAGTAGTAGAGAGTACTAGAGAGTGAGTAGTAGAGCGAGTAGTAGAGAGTAGTAGAGTAGTAGAGAGTGAGTAGCAGAGAGTGAGTAGCAGAGAGAGTAGTAGAGAGTAGTAGAGAGTGAGTAGTAGAGAGTGAGTAGCAGAGAGTAGTAGAGAGCGAGTAGTAGAGAGTGAGTAGTGGAGAGTGAGTAGTAGAGAGCGAGTAGTAGAGAGAGAGTAGTAGAGAGTGAGTAGTAGAGAGTAGTAGAGTGAGTAGTAGAGAGTGAGTAGTAGAGAGTAGTAGAGAGAGTAGTAGAGAGTGAATAGTAGAGAGCAGTAGTAGAGAGTAGTAGAGAGAGAGTAGTAGAGAGTGTAGTAGAGAGTGAGAAGTAGAGAGTAGTAGCGAGTGAGTAGTAGAGAGTAGTAGAGAGTGAGTAGTAGAGAGTGAGTGGTAGAGAGTAGTAGAAAGTAGTAGAGTGAGTAGTAGAGAGTGAGTAGCAGAGAGTGAATAGTAGAGAGTAGTAGAGAGTGAGTAGTAGAGAGAGTAGTAGTAGACAGTGAGTAGTAGAGAGTAGTAGAGCGTGAGTAGTAGAGAGTGAGTAGTAGAGAGTAGTAGCGAGTGAGTAGTAGAGAGTGAGTAGTAGAGTAGTAGAGAGTGAGTAGTAGAGAGTGAGTATTTGAAAGTAGTAGAGAGAGAGTAGTAGAGAGAGTAGTAGTAGACAGTGAGTAGTAGAGAGTAGTAGAGCATGAGTAGTAGAGACTGAGTAGTAGAGAGTAGTAGCGAGTGAGTAGTAGCGAGTGAGTAGTAGAGTAGTAGAGAGTGAGTAGTAGAGAGTGAGTAGTAGAGAGTGAGTAGTAGAGAGAGAGTAGTAGAGAGTCAGTAGTAGAGTAGTAGAGAGTAGTCAGTCAGTGTCAGTCAGTGTCAGTCAGTGTCAGTCAGTCAGTGTCAGTCAATCAGTGTCAGTCAGTGTCAGTCAATCAGTGTCAGTCAGTCAGTGTCAGTCAATCAGTGTCAGTCAGTGTCAATCAGTGTAAGTCAGTGTCTGTCAATCAGTCAGTGTCAGTCAGTCAGTGTCAGCTAGAGCAGCTCTGCTGACCTGGTTCTCTGGCTCTAAAGCAGCTCCACTGACCTGGTTCTCTCTCTCTCTCTCTAAAGCAGCTCTGCTGACCTGGTTTCTCTGGCTCTACAGCAGGTCTGCTGACCTGGTTCTCTGGCTCTAAAGCAGCTCCACTGACCCAGTTCTATGGCTCTGAAGCAGTTCTGCTGACATGGTTCTCTGGCTCTAGAGCAGCTCTGCTGACCTGGTTCTCTCCCTCTAAAGCAGCTCTGCTGACCTGGTTTCTCTGGCTCTACAGCAGCTCTGCTGACCTGGTTCTCTGGCTCTAGAGCAGCTCTGCTGACCTAGTTGTTAGGCTCTAGAGCAGCTCTGCTGACCTGGTTCTCTGACTCTACAGCAGCTCGGCTGACCTGGTTTTCTGCACTCACGATGCACGCACCCGACTTCACGAAAATATATTTAAAAATAATATAAGTTTATTATAAGCACAAATATATTATTTTGATGAATATCTTACATGATCTCTTGCCTTAATATGTATATTAAAGACACATACATATCATTTTGGAACATCAATTTTTTTTGCACCCAGCGCGCCCCAGCACGCACAAACATTTCGTACCGTAATGCGCATGTGTCGCGAATGCGCGGGAGCAGGAGTCGCAGACTGGTCGCATACCAATCGCGCATATCACGTGATATTAAATGTATATGATGTAACTGAAAAACACGCAGCCGTCGTACACCATACGCGGATCCTTCATGACTTTTCTAAAATGGCAGCTAGAATGCGCGCACCCACCGTTATGTGTACAATTTGACTGCGCGACTCCGAAAAAAATTTGATATTTTTAAAAGAAAGTAATATAAATATATTAAAATAAAAAATGAAAACAAGAAAATGAATCAATATTTCAGTTTTAATTAAAAAAAAATTGTGCAATTTTCAGAAAAATATATAATGTTATTTAATGAATAAAATATTTATAAATAAACAGTTAAAAAACTGTAGAAAATCAGTACAAAAAAATAGATATAACTACTATCACACTTAAAAGTTAGCATTTAAAAAACCTTTGAAATTCACTGACAAAAAACATAGGTTTCAGAGACGTTATAGTTAGAAATTAGCATTTAAAAAACCTTAGAAAGTCACAGAAAAAAACCATAGGTTTCAGGGGTGTTATAGTTAGCTGCCCATTTCACTCATACAAAACCATAGAAATTCCTCAGTTATAGTTATTTCTGCTAACTATAACTCACGCGCCCGCAATGCACTGCTGATGATGTCACATATTGCATCATTCATGACATGGTCAGTGACATCACTGATGACATCTCAAATGACATCACTGATGACATCATCCACTTGACAATCTGATACACCTCATCATACACTAGTATAACCTTTCATCACTCACTGTAAAATACAGAGTACCATATTTGAAACCATTGACACACGAATTCCAGTTACTACATACCCACTCACTGATTCCTAAGTCTACACACACAACTACCCATTCAACAACAGAATCATCTATACATGCAGTCATTAATTAATAGATCACTATCAAATGCACTTATACACATATATAGACATTGACACATCAGCAGTCATCTTAGTCGGTTATGCAGTCATCCTACTCACTCATGAAAAAAATTTATCGCACTTAAATTTACTCACTTACACAATTATCCAACAACACCTCATTTATTCAAACACATAGTAACTCATCGTTAATATGTTAAAAAAGCACCATTACAATTATACACTCATTCATATAGTTACTCTCACAATCACTGACTCTTACACATACTTATTTATATACACCAACTCTCAAATACAATGCCTTTTATTTTTTTACTTTGTTGAAGATGTACAACTAAAACATATATTCGCTCACCAACACACAAATAAATACACTCAGTCACCCAAACAACTGTTTCCACATGCACTCCTAAACCCATACACCTAGTCAATCAACCATTCACACATCTATGCATAGAGTTACACACACCCCATCCAACCACACACAAACTCAGTGTCCCATACAAATACTCACCCAACTAATCAATAACTAATATACACACTCATGTAGTTAGTGACCAACTGATGCAGCATGTTATACAACAACAGAGACAGTGCTGCACACATTCACATAGTTTAGTTACTAATCCATGTATTAAGTGAGACACTTTTAATTACTCACTTAAAAAGACAGTCAGACAGCTACTGAATCCTCCATCCAGACAGTTATATATCCACTCAATCTTCAATACAGATTGGTATATATAAAATACATATTTAAATTTCAAACTAAACCACATTCAGTGGATGATGTCATCAGCGATGTCATCAGTGATGTCCTTTGAGATGTCATCAGTGATGTCATCAGTGATGTCACTGACCATGTCATGAATGATGCCATATGTGACATCATCTATAAGTAACAAGGGAACCCGATATAGGTAGCTTGTGGACCTCGGGTAATTATGTATTATAAAAGAACAAAGGTCCCTAGCTTAAGCATTAATAATGTAACTATTTCAACATAGACTTAGATAAGACCTATGTGCATTCATCCTGTGTCCAGCCGGACAGAGGAACATTTATTTTGAAATTTACAAAAACGTTTGAAACAAGGTAAAGAGCACGAAAGCAATGAAACAAGGGCACAATCCTGTACCGTGTTTTAACAAAGGAAATGAGAAGAAGAAAAAAGTAGCAGGCAAAAACTTTGGGAGCAAACAGGGAGGCTTACAATACAATAAAGAACTCAAGTAAGCTCAGACCAACAGAAACCACAATACATTTTTACATTGGATACATTGTGGTACTGTCATGGAAAGTCGACGTTTCGATCCCTAGCTCCTAATACAGTGGGATCATCTTCAGGACTACAAATTACAAAAAGTTGCCTGATATGAATTTATACGCCTGTTTGAATGAACAAGGGAGAAGAAGGAGATAAGAAAAAGTTCACCATTAAAATAGGGAAAGGAAACCTGTCAGTATTCATAGGAATTGTACAAAAACAATTGTGAGGTCCTAGAATGAGAACGTGCCACATGGACTGACTGTTGTTTAATTGACAGTGAGCAAGACAATGCACTTAGTGAACAAAAAGTGAGCGTTTGGCAATGGTTGAGGCGCAGAAGGATAAAAAGTTAGCTGGCCATGAATAGGTGAGAAATCCACGGTGAGAATATAGGACATATTTAGACGGTCCTGTGAGATAACGCGGTAGCGGTTGTGAGAGGATGAAGAGGGCGAGGGTGACGGCGTCCTTGTGAATTGCATGCCGGACCATTTGAAGTGATCGAATGTATTGAGTGCGAGGCGTTGCTTGGTGGCTAACCTTCAGTGAGGTAGTAGCGTACGATCTTGTGAAATAACGCGGTAGCAGTTGTGAGGTGGTGAATAGGGCGACGGCGTCCTTGTGGATTGCATGCCGGACCATTTTGGTGATCGAATGTATTGAGTGCGAAGCATTGCTTGGTGGCTAACCTTCAGTGAGGTAGTAGTGTATGAGGCGTCGTCGTGCTGGCGCTGGGCGTGAGCAGTGGTGCTCAATCTTCGAAAGGCCAAAGGATGGCACGATGGTGGGATTATCCTTAAAATAAGGAAGGAAGAATGGTTGACACACTAATGGTGTGGTTATTTGTAACTAGTGAAAGGAGACTGAGTCTTCAATACCTTAAAAAGAGCAGATGGGACCGCTCGTAGTTGCGTCAGTAAGGTGTAGCAACCGGGCTGGATTCAAGGCAGGTAAGGATTATGCAACCACGGGGAGAGTGGGAGGCAGCAACCGATGGCTGCCGGAATAGGGCAGAGCTGCGGGAGAAGGGATGTCGTTAGGGGAGGTGATAGGAACAGTGGGGTTGCTGCCTCCCGCTCTCCCCGTGGTTGCATAATCCTTCCCTGCCTTGAATCCAGCCCGGTTGCTACACCTTACTGACGCAACTACGAGCGGTCCCATCTGCTCTTTTAAAGGTATTGAAGACTCAGTCTCCGTTCACTAGTTACAAATAACCACACCATTAGTGTGTCAACCATTCTTCCTTCCTTATTTTAAGGATAATCCCACCATCGTGCCATCCTTTGGCCATTCGAAGATTGAGCACCACTGCTCACACCCAGCGCCAGCACGACAACGCCTCATACACTACTACCTCACTGAAGGTTAGCCACCAAGCAATGCTTCGCACTCAATACATTCGATCACCAAAATGGTCCGGCATGCAATCCACAAGGATGCCGTCGCCCTATTCACCCCCTCACAACTGCTACCGCGTTATTTCACAAGATCGTACGCTACTACCTCACTGAAGGTTAGCCACCAAGCAACGCCTCGCACTCAATACATTCGATCACTTCAAATGGTCCGGCATGCAATTCACAAGGACGCCGTCGCCCTCGCCCTCTTCATCCTCTCACAACCGCTACCGCGTTATCTCACAGGACCGTCTAAATATGTCCTATATTCTCACCGTGGATTTCTCACCTATTCATGGCCAGCTAACTTTTTATCCTTCCGCGCCTCAACCATCGCCAAACGCTCACTTTTTGTTCACTAAGTGCATTGTCTTGCTCACTGTCAATTAAACAACAGTCAGTGCATGTGGCACTTTCCCATTCTAGGACCTCACAATTGTTTTTTGTACAATTCCTATGAATACTGACATGTTTCCTTTCCCTATTTTAATGGTGAACTTTTTCTTATCTCCTTCTTCTCCCTTGTTCATTCAAACAGGCGTATAAATTCATATCAGGCAACTTTTTGTAATTTGTAGTCCTGAAGATGATCCCACTGTATTAGGAGCTAGGGACCGAAACGTCGACTTTCCATGACAGTACCACAATGTATCCAATGTAAAAATGTATTGTGGTTTCTGTTGGTCTGAGCTTACTTGAGTTCTTTATTGTATTGTAAGCCTCCCTGTTTGCTCCCAAAGTTTTTGCCTGCTACTTTTTTCTTCTTCTCATTTCCTTTGTTAAAACACGGTACAGGATTGTGCCCTTGTTTCATTGCTTTCGTGCTCTTTACCTTGTTTCAAACCTTTTTGTAAATTTCAAAATAAATGTTCCTCTGTCCGGCTGGACACAGGATGAATGCACATAGGTCTTATCTAAGTCTATGTTGAAATAGTTACATTATTCATGCTTAAGCTAGGGACCTTTGTTCTTTTATAATATATGTGACATCATCAGCAGTGCATTGCGGGCGCGTGAGTTATAGTTAGCAGAACTAACTATAACGGAGGAATTTCTATGGTTTTGTATGAGTGATATGGGCAGCTAACTATAACACCCCTGAAACCTATGGTTTTTTCTGTGAATTTCTATGGTTTTTTAAATGCTAATTTCTAACTATAACGTCTCTGAAACCTATGTTTTTTTCCAGTGAATATATATATATACACAACATATTTAAACTTTAGAAAAACACACAGTCACTGGATGATGTCATCAGTGATGTCATTTGAGATGTCATCAGTGATGTCATCAGTGATGTCACTGACCATGTCATGAGTGATGTAATATGTGACGTCATCAGCAGTGCATTACAGGGGCATGAATTATAGTTAGCTGAACTAACTATAATGGGGGAATTTCTAGTGTTTTGTACGAGGGAAATGTCCAGCTAACTATAACGCCCCTAAAACCTATGGTTATTTCAGTGAATTTCTAAGGTTTTTTAAATGCCAATTCCTAACTATAACGCCCCTGAAACCTATGTTTTTTTCAGTGAATATATATATATCTATACATATTACCTACTGGCGGTCGCCAGTAGGTAGTTATAGTTAGGACCTATTTTCCATAGGAAATCCGCAACATTCAATTCCCAATAAGTCTGCCGCCAGTTGACGAATCTTCGCAAAATGTTCCAAACTTTTGGCCAGCTCCGGTCCGCTCCTATCCTGAAAGTTTTGTGGTGCTTCGTCAAGCGGGGGCTGAGAAAAAAGGGGGGTCCCAAAACGCGTTTACCGCATGCAATTTCCCATAGGACCTGTTGACGCAGCTACAGCCCGAACTGCTGAACGGAATTACACCAAATTTGGCAGAAAGGTAGACCTTGGTTCAGAGTCGTGCCTTTTGCTTAAATGGTGTAAATCCGTTCAGTAGTTCCTGAGAAAATCAAAAGTAAAATCACATATATATCTGGGCGGAGCCTAACCACAAATCTCATCGTGAGATCTGATTGGCTGTCAGCACTTCATCCAAGAAGTGTTGGCAGCCATCTTGGGACCAATATACATGATAGCACCTCATTAAAAAGCATTGCAGTTAATAGAAGGTTTTAAGACTTTAGTTACATTATAAATCATTTGTTGATGGTACCATACTCATTTTAGGAATTGTGGTATGTTCTAAGGTGATTTTACCATGTGAAAAAGCCTTCTGCTGGGATATCATGATTCATGTTTGAGAGAAAACTATTTTCACATGCTTTTCCCACAGAGGTTTGGAAGGTGATCTATAAGCTAAACTGAGAGCATATTTTCTGTAAATTCACATTATCTTTCTTAGTCATGTGAGAATGAAGTCTGACATTCTCAGTAAAACATGTACATCCAACAAGGGCAGAGACTGTCAGTTGATTCCTTTGTGTTCTACTGCAGCTTCCCAGAGTGTTCCAAAGAGCAACTAGAGCGCTAACAGTCTTACTTATGACAAAAGTATGGCACACCTGAAGCCATCTTGATTGGAATAAAGTGGTAACACTTAAAACATTTAATTTGAAAAGGAACAAAATGAGGGGGTTCATTTTGCCATAGAAATTATGATTAGTGCTGCAGAAAGAAAAATTAGGGCACATTTTGACTTCTCAAATCCTCTTCTATTTCATTAAAAAAGTTCTGACATGCAGACTGAAACATGCACTTTGAATACCAGCAGCAGACTTCCCTGGTGAGCAGTAGCTTTACTACAGTGATCTAATGAGGAACTAGAGTGCTACCATTCAGAATTTATGGCAAATGTGTCACATCTGAATGCCTTCTTGATGGAACCAAAGTAAACAAGCATTGAAAATGCAATAGGTCTCGCCCTCGTTTAAGTTAAAGCAATTCTGTTTGTAAATAGGTGGCTTTTTAGCTTTGCTTTTATTAGTGTTTTTCAAAATTTCATGTACATAACATGCATATATGTATATATATGCATGCATTTATATTTGTATTTATATAGGTATGCAGATTATATATATGTTTATATATGTATGTATATATATATACACATACATATATATAAATGCATATATGTGCATATGTGTGCGTGTAGAGAGAGGTAGAGAGAGGTAGAGAGGTAGAGGTGTAGAGGTAGAGACGTAGAGGTAGAGAGGTAGAGGTAGAGAGGTAGAGAGTAGTAGAGAGAGAGGTAGACAGGTAGAGAGTAGAGGATGAGTAATAGAGAGTAGAGAGTAGTAGAGAGTAGTTGAGAGAGTAGCAGAGAGTGAGTAGGAGAGAGTAGTAGAGTGAGTAGTAGAGAGTGAGTAGTAGAGAGTGAGAAGTAGAGAGTAGTAGAGAGTAGTAAAGAGTGAGTAGTAGAGTGAGTAGTAGAGAGTAGTAGAGAGTGAGTAGTAGAGAGTAGTAGAGAGTGAGTAGTAGAGAGTGAGTAGTAGAGAGTAGTAGAGAGTGAGTAGTGGAGTGAGTAGTAGAGAGCAAGTAGTAGAGAGTGTGTAGTAGAGAGAGAGTAGTAGAGAGTAGTAGATAGTGAGTAGTAGAGAGTGAGTAGTAGAGAGAGTAGTAGAGAGTAGTAGAGTAGTAGAGAGTGAGTAGTAGAGAGTAGTACAGAGTGAGTAGTAGAGAGTGATTAGTATAGAGTAGTGGAGTAGTAGAGAGTGAGTAGTAGAGAGTAGTAGAGAGTGAGTAGTAGAGTGAGTAGTAGGGAGTAGTAGAGAGTGAGTAGTAGAGTGAGTAGTAGAGAGCAAGTAGTAGAGAGTGTGTAGTAGAGAGAGAGTAGTAGAGAGTAGTAGATAGTGAGTAGTAGAGAGTGAGTAGTAGAGAGAGTAGTAGAGAGTAGTAGAGTAGTAGAGAGTGGGTAGTAGAGAGTAGTAGAGAGTGAGTAGTAGAGTGAGTAGTAGAGAGTAGTAGAGAGCGAGCAGTAGAGAGTGAGTAGTGGAGAGTGAGTAGTAGAGTAGTAGAGAGTGAGTAGTAGAGTGAGTAGTAGAGAGTAGTTGAGAGTGAGTAGTAGAGAGTGAGTAGTAGAGAGAGAGTAGTAGTGAGTAGTAGAGATTGAGTAGTAGAGAGAGAGTAGTAGAGAGCGAGTAGTAGAGTAGTAGAGAGTGAGTGGTAGAGAGTAGTAGAGAGTAGTAGAGAGTGAGTAGTAGAGAGAGTAGTAGAGAGTGAGTAGTTGAGAGTGAGTAGTAGAGAGTGAGTAGTAGAGAGTAGTAGAGAGTAGTAGAGTAGTAGAGAACGAGTAGTAGAGAGTAGTAGAGTGAGTAGTAGAGAGGGAGCAGTAGAGAGAGAGTAGTAGAGAGTAGTAGAGAGTGAGTAGTAGAGTAGTAGAGAGTGAGTGGTAGAGAGTAGTAGAGAGCAGTAGAGTGAGTAGTAGAGAGTGAGTAGTAGAGAGTGAGTAGTAGAGAGTAGAAGTAGAGAGTAGTAGAGAGTAGTAGAGAGAGAGTAGTAGAGAGTGAGTAGTAGAAAGTAGTAGCGAGTGAGTAGTAGAGAGTGAGTAGTTTAATTTAAAAAGAACACAATGAGGAGGTTCATTGTGCCATAGAAATTATGATTAGTGCGGAAAAAAGAAAATTAGGGCACATTTTGAGTGACTTCTCAAATCCTCTTCTATTTCATTAAAAAATTCTGACATGCAGACTGAAACATGCACTTTCAATACCAGCAGCAGACTTCCCTGGTGAGCAGTAGCTTTACTACAGTGATCTAATAAGCAACTAGTGTGCTAACATTCCGAATTAATGGCAAATGTGTGACAAATCTGAATGCCTTCTTGATGGAATGAAAGTAAAAAACCTGAAAGTATTTCCTACTGAGGAGACTGTTGTAAATGAGGAAATTAGGAAACTTCAAAACAAATAAGTCTCCCAAGATGGCCACCAGAGACAAAAGAGCCCAAATGTAGCACAAATATCACCGAGATGTAGCCCAAGTATAGCCCAATGACAGAATGTCCCAGAGTGTTTTAAAGAACAACTAGAGCGCTAACAGTCTTACTTATGACTAAAGTATGGCACACCTGATGCCATCTTGATTGGAATAAAGTGGTAACACTTAAAACATTTAATTTGCAAAGGAACAAAACGAGGGGATTCATTTTGCCATAGAAATTATGATTAGTGCTGCAGAAAGAAAGATTAGGGCACATTTTGACTTCTCAAATCCTCTTCCATTTCATTAAAAAATTCTGACATGAAGACTGAAACATGCACTTTGAATACTAGCAGCAGACTTCTCTGGTGAGCAGTAGCTTTACTACAGTGATCTAAAGAGCAACTAGAGTGCTACCATTCAGAATTTATGGAAAATGTGTGACACATCTGAATGCCTTCTTGATGGAATCAAAGTGAACAAGCATTGAAAATGTAATGGGTCTCGCCCTCGTTTAAGTTAAAGCAATTCTGTTTGTAATTAGGTGGCTTTTTAGCTTTGCTTGTATTAGAGTTTTTCAAACTTTCATGTACATACCATGCATATGTATGCATATATGTATATGTATATGTTTGCACTTATATTTATATAGATATGCAGATTATATTTATATGTTTATATATGTATATATATATATATATATATACACATACATATATATAAATGCATATGCATATATATGTGTGCATATGTGTGCATGTACAGAGAGGTAGAGAGGCAGAGGTGTAGAGGTAGAGAGGTAGAGGTAGAGAGGTAGAGAGGTAGAGAGAGGTAGAAAGGTTGAGAGGCGAGAGCGAGTAATAGAGAGTGAGTAGTAGAGAGTAGTAGAGAAAGTATCAGAGAGTGAGTAGTAGAGAGTAGTCGAGTGAGTAGTAGAGAGTGAGTAGTAGAGAGTAAGTATTAGAGAGTGAGTAGTAGAGAGTAGTAGAGAGTGAGTAGTAGAGTGAGTAGTAGAGAGTAGTAGAGAGTGAGTAGTAGAGAGTAGTAGAGAGAGTAGTAGAGAGTGAGTAGTAGAGAGTAGTAGAGAGAGAGTAGTAGAGAGTAGTAGAGAGAGAGTAGTAGAGAGTGAGTAGTAGAGAGTAGTAGAGAGTGAGTAGTAGAGAGTAGTAGAGTAGTAGAGAGTGAGTAGTAGAGAGTGAGTAGTAGAGAGTAGTGGAGTAGTAGAGAGTGAGTAGTAGAAAGTGAATAGTAGAGTGAGTACTAGAGAGTAGTAGAGAGCGAGTAGCAGAGAGCAAGTAGTAGAGAGTGTGTAGTAGAGAGTGAGTAGTAGAGAGTAGTAGTGAGTAGTAGAGAGAGAGTAGTAGAGAGTGAGAAGTAGAGAGAGTAGTAGAGTAGTAGAGAGTGAGTAGTAAAGTGAGTAGTAGAGAGTAGTTGAGAGCGAGTAGTAGAGAATGAGTAGTGGAGAGTGAGCAGTAGAGAGTAGTAGAGAGTGAGTAGTAGAGAGTGAGTAGTACAGAGTGAGTAGTAGAGAGTAGTAGAGAGTGAGTAGTAGAGAGTAGTAGAGTGAGTAGTAGAGAGTGAGTAGTAGAGAGAGAGTAGTAGAGAGTGAGTAGTAGAGTAGTAGAGAGTGAGTGGTAGAGAGTAGGAGAGAGAGAGTAGTAGAGAGTGTAGTAGAGAGTGAGTAGTAGAGAGTAGTAGCGAGTGAGTAGTAGAGAGTAGTAGAGAGTGAGTAGTAGAGACTGAGTAGTAGAGAGAGAGTAGTAGAGAGTACTAGAGAGTGAGTAGTAGAGCGAGTAGTAGAGAGTAGTAGAGTAGTAGAGAGTGAGTAGCAGAGAGTGAGTAGCAGAGAGAGTAGTAGAGAGTGAGTAGTAGAGAGTGAGTAGCAGAGAGTAGTAGAGAGTGAGTAGTAGAGAGTGAGTAGTGGAGAGTGAGTAGTAGAGAGCGAGTAGTAGAGAGAGAGTAGTAGAGAGTGAGTAGTAGAGAGTAGTAGAGTGAGTAGTAGAGAGTGAGTAGTAGAGAGTAGTAGAGAGAGTAGTAGAGAGTGAATAGTAGAGAGCAGTAGTAGAGAGTAGTAGAGAGAGAGTAGTAGAGAGTGTAGTAGAGAGTGAGTAGTAGAGAGTAGTAGCGAGTGAGTAGTAGAGAGTGAGTGGTAGAGAGTAGTAGAAAGTAGTAGAGTGAGTAGTAGAGAGTGAGTAGCAGAGAGTGAATAGTAGAGAGTAGTAGAGCGTGAGTAGTAGAGAGTGAGTAGTAGAAAGTAGTAGCGAGTGAGTAGTAGAGAGTGAGTAGTAGAGTAGTAGAGAGTAGTAGAGAGTGAGTATTTGAAAGTAGTAGAGAGAGAGTAGTAGAGAGAGTAGTAGTAGACAGTGAGTAGTAGAGAGTAGTAGAGCATGAGTAGTAGAGACTGAGTAGTAGAGAGTAGTAGCGAGTGAGTAGTAGCGAGTGAGTAGTAGAGTAGTAGAGAGTGAGTAGTAGAGAGTGAGTAGTAGAGAGTGAGTAGTAGAGAGAGAGTAGTAGAGAGTCAGTAGTAGAGTAGTAGAGAGTAGTCAGTCAGTGTCAGTCAGTGTCAGTCAGTGTCAGTCAGTCAGTGTCAGTCAGTCAGTCAGTGTCAGTCAATCAGTGTCAGTCAGTGTCAGTCAATCAGTGTCAGTCAAGTCAGTGTCAGTCAATCAGTGTCAGTCAGTGTCAACCAGTGTAAGTCAGTGTCTGTCAATCAGTCAGTGTCAGTCAGTCAGTGTCAGCTAGAGCAGCTCTGCTGACCTGGTTCTCTGGCTCTAAAGCAGCTCCGCTGACCTGGTTCTCTCTCTCTCTAAAGCAGCTCTGCTGACCTGGTTTCTCTGGCTCTACAGCAGGTCTGCTGACCTGGTTCTCTGGCTCTAAAGCAGCTCCACTGACCCAGTTCTATGGCTCTGAAGCAGTTCTGCTGACATGGTTCTCTGGCTCTAGAGCAGCTCTGCTGACCTGGTTCTCTCCCTCTAAAGCAGCTCTGCTGACCTGGTTTCTCTGGCTCTACAGCAGCTCTGCTGACCTGGTTCTCTGGCTCTAGAGCAGCTCTGCTGACCTAGTTGTTAGGCTCTAGAGCAGCTCTGCTGACCTGGTTCTCTGACTCTAAAGCAGCTCGGCTGACCTGGTTTTCTGCACTCACGATGCACGCACCCGACTTCGCGAAAATATATTTAAAAATAATATAAGTTTATTATAAGCACAAATATATTATTTTGATGAATATCTTACATAATCTCTTGCCTTAATATGTATATTAAAGACACATACATATCATTTTGGAACATCAATTTTTTTTGCACCCAGCGCGCCCCAGCACGTATATGATGTCACGCGGGACCCGCAACCGCACAAACATTTCGTACCGTAATGCGCATGTGTCGCGAATGCGCGGGAGCAGAAGTCGCAGACTGGTCGCATACCAATCGCGCATATCACGTGATATTAAATGTATATGATGTAACTGAAAAACACGCAGCCGTCGTACACCATACGCGGATCCTTCATGACTTTTCTAAAATGGCAGCTAGAATGCGCGCACCCACCGTTATGTGTACAATTTGACTGCGCGACTCCGAAAAAAATTTGATATTTTTAAAAGAAAGTAATATAAATATATTAAAATAAAAAATGAAAACAAGAAAATGAATCAATATTTCAGTTTTAATTAAAAAAAAAATTGTGCAATTTTCAGAAAAATATATAATGTTATTTAATGAATAAAATATTTATAAATAAACAGTTAAAAAACTGTAGAAAATCAGTACAAAAAAATAGATATAACTACTATCACACTTAAAAGTTAGCATTTAAAAAACCTTTGAAATTCACTGACAAAAAACATAGGTTTCAGAGACTTTATAGTTAGAAATTAGCATTTAAAAAACCTTAGAAAGTCACAGAAAAAAACCATAGGTTTCAGGGGTGTTATAGTTAGCTGCCCATTTCACTCATACAAAACCATAGAAATTCCTCAGTTATAGTTAGTTCTGCTAACTATAACTCACGCGCCCGCAATGCACTGCTGATGATGTCACATATTGCATCATTCATGACATGGTCAGTGACATCACTGATGACATCTCAAATGACATCACTGATGACATCATCCACTTGACAATCTGATACACCTCATCATACACTAGTATAACCTTTCATCACTCACTGTAAAATACCATATTTGAAACCATTGACACACGAATTCCAGTTACTACATACCCACTCACTGATTCCTAAGTCTACACACACAACTACCCATTCAACAACAGAATCATCTATACATGCAGTCATTAATTAATAGATCACTATCAAATGCACTTATACACATATATAGACATTGACACATCAGCAGTCATCTTGGTTATGAAAAAAATGTATCGCACTTAAATTTACTCACTTACACAATTATCCAACAACACCTCATTTATTCAAAGACATAGTAACTCATCGTTAATATGTTAAAAATGCACCATTACAATTATACACTCATTCATATAGTTACTCTCACAATCACTGACTCTTACACATACTTATTTATATACACCAACTCTCAAATACAATGCCTTTTATTTTTTTACTTTGTTGAAGATGTACAACTAAAACATATATTCGCTCACCAACACACAAATAAATACACTCAGTCACCCAAACAACTGTTTCCACATGCACTCCGAAACCCATACACCTAGTCAATCAACCATTCACACATCTATGCATAGAGTTACACACACCCCATCCAACCACACACAAACTCAGTGTCCCATACAAATACTCACCCAACTAATCAATAACTAATATACACACTCATGTAGTTAGTGACCAACTGATGCAGCATGTTATACAACAACAGAGACAGTGCTGCACACATTCACATAGTTTAGTTACTAATCCATGTATTAAGTGAGACACTTTTAATTACTCACTTAAAAAGACAGTCAGACAGCTACTGAATCCTCCCTCCAGACAGTTATATATCCACTCAATCTTCAATACAGATTGGTATATATAAAATACATATTTAAATTTCAAACTAAACCACATTCAGTGGATGATGTCATCAGTGATTATGCAACCACGGGGAGAGTGGGAGGCAGCAACCGATGGCTGCCGGAATAGGGCAGAGCTGCGGGAGAAGGGATGTCGTTAGGGGAGGTGATAGGAACAGTGGGGTTGCTGCCTCCCGCTCTCCCCGTGGTTGCATAATCCTTCCCTGCCTTGAATCCAGCCCGGTTGCTACACCTTACTGACGCAACTACGAGCGGTCCCATCTGCTCTTTTTAAGGTATTGAAGACTCAGTCTCCGTTCACTAGTTACAAATAACCACACCATTAGTGTGTCAACCATTCTTCCTTCCTTATTTTAAGGATAATCCCACCATCGTGCCATCCTTTGGCCATTCGAAGATTGAGCACCACTGCTCACACCCAGCACCAGCACGACAACGCCTCATACACTACTACCTCACTGAAGGTTAGCCACCAAGCAATGCTTCGCACTTAATACATTCGATCACCAAAATGGTCCGGCATGCAATCCACAAGGATGCCGTCGCCCTATTCACCCCCTCACAACTGCTACCGCGTTATTTCACAAGATCGTACGCTACTACCTCACTGAAGGTTAGCCACCAAGCAACGCCTCGCACTCAATACATTCGATCACTTCAAATGGTCCGGCATGCAATTCACAAGGACGCCGTCGCCCTCGCCCTCTTCATCCTCTCACAACCGCTACCGCGTTATCTCACAGGACCGTCTAAATATGTCCTATATTCTCACCGTGGATTTCTCACCTATTCATGGCCAGCTAACTTTTTATCCTTCCGCGCCTCAACCATCGCCAAACGCTCACTTTTTGTTCACTAAGTGCATTGTCTTGCTCACTGTCAATTAAACAACAGTCAGTGCATGTGGCACTTTCTCATTCTAGGACCTCACAATTGTTTTCTGTACAATTCCTATGAATACTGACATGTTTCCTTTCCCTATTTTAATGGTGAACTTTTTCTTATCTCCTTCTTCTCCCTTGTTCATTCAAACAGGCGTATAAATTCATATCAGGCAACTTTTTGTAATTTGTAGTCCTGAAGATGATCCCACTGTATTAGGAGCTAGGGATCGAAACGTCGACTTTCCATGACAGTACCACAATGTATCCAATGTAAAAATGTATTGTGGTTTCTGTTGGTCTGAGCTTACTTGAGTTCTTTATTGTATTGTAAGCCTCCCTGTTTGCTCCCAAAGTTTTTGCCTGCTACTTTTTTCTTCTTCTCATTTCCTTTGTTAAAACACGGTACAGGATTGTGCCCTTGTTTCATTGCTTTCGTGCTCTTTACCTTGTTTCAAACCTTTTTGTAAATTTCAAAATAAATGTTCCTCTGTCCGGCTGGACACAGGATGAATGCACATAGGTCTTATCTAAGTCTATGTTGAAATAGTTACATTATTCATGCTTAAGCTAGGGACCTTTGTTCTTTTATAATATATGTGACATCATCAGCAGTGCATTGCGGGCACGTGAGTTATAGTTAGCAGAACTAACTATAACGGAGGAATTTCTATGGTTTTGTATGAGTGATATGGGCAGCTAACTATAACACCCCTGAAACCTATGGTTTTTTCTGTGAATTTCTATGGTTTTTTAAATGCTAATTTCTAACTATAACGTCTCTGAAACCTATGTTTTTTTCCAGTGAATATATATATATACACAACATATTTAAACTTTAGAAAAACACACAGTCACTGGATGATGTCATCAGTGATGTGATCAGTGATGTCATTTGAGATGTCATCAGTGATGTCACTGACCATGTCATGAATGATGTAATATGTGACATCATCAGCAGCGCATTGCGGGGGCGCGAGTTATAGTTAGCTCAACTAACTATAACAGCCGAATTTCTCAGGTTATGTACGAGTGAAATGTCCAACTAACTATAACGTCCCTGAAACCTATGGGCCCGATTCACAGAACTAACTTAAGACAAAATCCTAAACTTACTACCATTTTGGTATTCACAGAAGGCACTTACTCATTTTGGTATTCACAGAAGGCACTTACTCATTTCGGTATTCACAGAAGTTAGGAGTCCTAACTTTAGGACTCCTAAATGCCTTCTGTGAATACCGAAAGTCTTAAAATTAGGATTTTGCTCAGTTTAGTAGTAGTATAGTTAGGACTCCTAACTTCAGGACTCCTAAATGCCTTCTGTGAATACCGAAAGTCTTAAAATTAGGATTTTTCTCAATTTAGTAGTCCTAAATTTAGGACTCCTAACTTTAGGACTCCTAAATGCCTTCTGTGAATACCGAAAGCCTTAAAATTAGGATTTTTCTCAGTTTAGTAGTAGTATAGTTAGGACTCCTAACTTTAGGACTCCTAAATGCCTTCTGTGAATACCGAAAGTCTTAAAATTAGGATTTTTCTCAATTTAGTAGTCCTAAGTTTAGACTTAGGACTACTAAATTGAGAAAAATCCTAATTTTAAGACTTTCGGTATTCACAGAAGGCATTTAGGAGTCCTAAAGTTAGGAGTCCTAACTATACTACTACTAAACTGAGAAAAATCCTAATTTTAAGACTTTCGGTATTCACAGAAGGCATTTAGGAGTCCTAAAGTTAGGACTCCTAACTTCTGTGAATACCGAAATGAGTAAGTGCCTTCTGTGAATACCAAAATGAGTAAGTGCCTTCTGTGAATACCAAAATGGTAGTAAGTTTAGGATTTTGTCTTAAGTTAGTTCTGTGAATCGGGCCCTATGTTTTTTTCAGTGAATATATATATATATATATATATATATATGTACATACAGTGACAGTATTCACTGTATAGTCATTGTTTAGCCACACCTTCCATAGAATGTTCCATTAAAAAGACAGTTTTGCTTCACCTATAACATCTGACTACCTCAACAAATCTACACAAAACATGACCATCGTTTAGTTTAATCAACTATGGTCTGGCATGCCAATTTTTGTGAAGTTCTATCCAGGGGAAAACAAGTTAACTCTGGAAAGGTGGGTGTAAAAAAAGATGTTGTCCCAGTGAAAATTGTATTGTGCCTAGATCAAAAAATGTTGAACTGATTTACGTCAAACTAGGCATGAGAGTAGACTTTTAATCAAAAAGCATGCTTTTGTTGGCTTGGTGTAAATCTATTTACTAGTTTTAGAAATATATAAATGTAAAAAGGCACATGGGGGACTTGAAAATGTGAATACTTTTATATAGCTCAGCCATTTTAGTCCATGGAAAGTCCAAGGAGTAAATGTGCATACCTCCACAGAATCCAAAAAGAAATTAAGACCTTGTGTTGGTTGAGGGAGCGTTTTGCTCCCACCAACCACTTTGGGGCCGTGGACCCAAGCCAGGGACACAGACCATACAACACTTACTGGCTGGCTGTAAGAGAAAAAAATATGACTCTGGCAGCCACCATCACAAGATGTGGGGAATTGTCCCCACTTCTCAAAAAACAAACAAAGACCATATAAGTGGGCTTACCCCAGGCAATAGTGATGGGACCCTCAATGCTGCCCCCTTCCTAAGTAAAACATTGTAAAAATTGGCTGTGCCCCATAATGAATGAATGATAAGATATTTATAGAGCGCACCTGTTGTTTCAGAAGAAGCATCCTGGCACTTGCGAGAGACAGATAGGAGTGGAGGGTTACAGCTCACCGAACAGCACTGTTTTCAACTGTGCCTTAAACAGGCTTTCAGAAGGTATAGAACAGAAGGAGAGAGGCAGGGTGTTCCAGAGACCCAGCACCAGAACCGAGATGGATTGGCCTGCTGTTCTGACTCTGCGATACATGGGGATGCACAGGAGGTTGAGATTAGATGAACGGAGAGCCCTTGCAGAAGAGTAGCTTTTGAGCATATCTTGGATGTATCTGGGACCTCTTTGGTGGAAAAATCTCTGAGTGATCATAAGTGCTTTGAATTATCCTGGGATTGATTGGTAGCCATTGTAGTTCTTTGTGCCCTAGTCTAATAGACTGACGTTTGGGGATATTCAGAATAAGCCTTGCTGAAGCATTTTGTTCACGCTGAAGTTGGGACAGCAGATACTGGAGGTGTTTAAGTAGAGTATGTTGGTATAATCCAGCCTGGAAGTGATAAGTGTGTGTACAATCACCTTGAGGGTGTCCCGCTGCAAGTTTTTTACCAGCTTTCTTGGAAATTTTAATAGGCCGAAGCAGATGGCTGCCGTTGCATTAATGTGGGGTTTCAATGAGAGAGGGGGGTATCCGTCATGACCCCCCCCCATGTTCCGAACAACTATGGAATGGGTGGGGGCATCCTAAGTCAGATGTCCAGATGCGCAAATTGTCAAGGGTGGAGGACGACTCCAACATCTAAATTTCAGTTTTATTGTAATTAAGTTGTAAGCAACTGTTATGCATCCATTTAGCAATGTACTTGAGACAGCCCTGAAAATCCCCAATTATAGTGTCATCGAGTTGATGGAAGGACAACATTGTGCAACTAGAGCTAGTGGAGCTAGATAGATATTAAAAAGAGCTGGATGAGTGATCAACCTTGGGGAACGCCACAGCTTATAGCTCTAGACTAGGAGGTTAACAAGAGGAAAACTGCCTGTTGCCTATCTGCTAGGAAGGAGTGGGGCCATTTAAGAGCATGGCCCGTGATACCCGCCTCCTCCAGCCTTTGTAAGAGTATCAGGTGAGACACAGCATCGAAGGTGGCAGAGAGGTCTTGTAGAATGACCACTGCCTTCTGCCATGAGTCGAGGTTGCCTCTGATGTATTCAGTGACTCCAAGAAGAGCTAGTTCTGTACTGACACCTGCACAGAAACCTGACTTGGATGAATGTAGAATCTTATTCTGTTCCACATAGCTGATTATCTGACAATTCACCACAGATTCTAGCATCTAGCCTAGATGGGCGAGGAGGGGGATGGGCCTATAGTTGCTCAGGGTGCGTGGGGCGGCATTTGCTTTCTTTGAAAGCAGGATCACCAGTGCCTTTTTCCAATTCAGAGGCACCGTTCCGCATTCTAGAGACAGATTAAAGAGGGGATTGATTTGTGGATTAATGGCAGGGGCAGCCTTACCAGGCATAAATGGAGGACATGGGTCTAGGAGCGAGGCAGACAGATTTAATTTGATAGATTATTTGCTCCCGAGCCACCATCATGTCTACAGGGGAGGTAGGTCCGAGGGTAGGGGGTCGGATTGTTTGCTAAACCAAGAGTAGTATTTTTCCACTTTAGAGTGGAAAAATAAGAAGAGGTCTTCTGCCAGAGACCGAGATGAGAACATTCTTAGTTTGCAGGCCACTGGCTGCAATAAAGTTTTGATGATTATAAAAACTGTTCTGAGGGTGCTATCAGCGGCTGCAATTTGCGAGGAAAAGAAAGCAATTTTGGATTTATTATATTTATCTGGAACTGCTTGAGGTCAGTGCTATAAGTCCATTTGTCCTCAATGTCATAGTTCCTACACCACTTTCGCTCCAGTTATTTGAATAGGAATTTTTTTTCCTAAAGACTGGGATTGAACCATTGGCCAACAGTGAGGATTGCTTACTGGAAAAGGTTTTTGGGGGAGCTAGAAATACCAAAACCTTCTTCTAGAGAGTTGTTAAAGGAGTTGATTGAGTTCTCCATTCCTTCGGAAGTGATCACCTCAATCTGCGAGAATATACTCTACAGATTTGTTTTCAAGATCACAGACTCAACTCATCTAAAATGGCAGAGGTAATGTACGCCCTCGACAAGTAGGCCACAGACTCAATACACCAAGGACGGTGTCCACAGTCCATAGCCTTCACAACCAGACCATGGCCTATGACTGCCATCTTAGGTGTACCAAGTCCTCAGCTAGTTGTTAAGGCTGTGGACTGGTGGCACCATTTAGGATTTACTGAGTCTGCGGCCTCATATACTAGTCAGCGGATTATTAACATATTTGGGTGCTAGTCAGCATTAAAAAACGATATGTTATCTATATAAAAATACCTTCCTCAGCATTCTATGGGTCCACCATTGAAAATGTGTGGGTTGTTTATACTCAACTCAACCTTTTCTTTAGGCGCGCTGAGTCTGCGGCCCCTGTTGCGACATCACAGACTTGGTACTCCCTACAACAGGGGCTTTATGTTTGTTTATGGTGATATACAATTTTACATTTTTAAAAGCATTTTGCTATTCTGATTGGCTAGAAACTCAGGTAATCTTGCTCCACAAAGAAAAGTACAACTTGCTTGACAACAAGAAGAACAAGCACAATTTTGGAAAGAGCAGGACACCAGAGCAGTTGTGTCTGAGATAGATCCCACTTCCAAGAAAAAAGATGGTAGTCCAAAATGTGGCAAAACCATCAACAGGACATATATGTGATAATAAAGAGTGCAAAGGGCCCTGGAATATCCCTGGAGGGTCTTCCGAAACATCTGCTTTAAGTTCATTCAATCTAACAGTTTGCATATGGCTTACCTCATACCGCATAAACTCAGACATATTTCCCCAACAGCGAATTGCCCTAGATGCCACCACTCGCCTTGCAACTTCCAGCTGATGTTGAGGGCCTGTGCTAAACTTTGCTGCTTCTGGGATGATGTGCTGAGAAGTAACTCTTTAGTCACAATGAGATCTAGATTGCAGCACATTGACTACAAGGTATTCAGCCCAGGGCCGCAAAAGGTCCACCTGAATTCAGCGATCTGGCACTTATACCAACTAAACGGGACATAACTATGAGATTGAAGTCCTAAATGCCCCCCCCCCCCCGATTGGTAGCATGTGGAAAAATGGCATTGAATGCTGTTCTGAAAGTGAAAGAAAAGTGCTCCATAGAGAAGAAAAGCGGGTACTGTGAAAATATCCCATTGGGACACAGTGGATGAACTATAGAATACAGAACGTACGATGAAAGACTACCCTGAACCATTACTTACAATGTAAATAAATGTAAATCCAGTATTTGTAAAGCGCGAACAATTACCCGAGGGCGTCAAGGCACTCGGGACCGTCGGGAAGATTAAGCAAACTATTGCCCAGAGTCACATGGTGCTGGGCTGACCTGCCGCCCGCACTAGGGATTGTACCGTGAGGCCCCGTGTTCCGGCGTCAGCCGCGCCACACCTCTTCCACAATAAATCCCTCTCTACGCTGGGACACATCCGGGTCCTCACACATTATGTGGTATGCTGCCTCCACCTCTCTCTCCTCTCCCTCATGTCTGCAGACTGGCAGCTGTCACAGTTTAGGGTGGTGGAAAGAGCAGGGTGTCAGCAGTTTCGATGCCCGAGATGACCTCCTTTTGCAAATCACATATCACAATGTAAACCTGAGTTATACTCTCTGGGCTGATTAAAAATATGAATAGCACTTCAAACAAGCAATGGCTAAAAGATAGCTGACCCAAAGCAACTAACAGCAGAAGGGGTTTACCCAAAGTCCTTTTTCTTCAAGTTCATGAGAAACAGTGCTGTCTATCTCCAGGTGTAGGGTTCACAGAGAGCAGACCTGTTAAAAGCTCCTGTCTTCCCTGGATCCATATGTGTCCGCAGAAGGAGTCAGAGGAAAAACAGTAAAGGGATTTAGAGAGAAATCAGATTGGATTTTGTCCTGTAGATGGATTTTCCTTAGCTGGCAGATGTTAGCTGGTTATTCTGGGTTGCAGGGAGGCATCACGTTACCAGCTTAAAGGTAAGTAGTAAGGTGCAAGTGAACATGAAGTACTATCTGGAACTGAACAGCACTGTGAACATTGGAATTAGGCTTACTGATCTTAGCGGAGGATGTTGCTTGGACGAGGTCCCGTAAAACCCAGCAGAAAATCCTGGAAATTACATAGGCTTATATGGCTAGAGCTGAGAAGGTAAGTGGTATATAGGATACCTTAAGGCAGCGGTTCTTAGCCTTTTGACTTCAGTGAACCCCCTGCAAATCACTACTGGAAGCTAGGAACTCCCCTCCTAAGCAATTTCTAATATTTGCATCTCAATAGAATATACTAAATTATACATCAAATAAATATACAAATTATGAAATATGTTATTCAACTCACAAACAAAAAAAATCAAAATATCAAAAACCGAAATTTTAATTTTAATGTGATGATTGTAGCTTTTCAAAATTCAGTTTTATTTCTAAAGGAAGTGATATGCTTGACTCTGTGGCTCCAAGTGACAAACTAACCCAGGAGTTCTTCATCCCATTGGAAATGAAGCAATGCACACAGCATGAACACTAGCTCCAACATTGTTCTGCAACTGGAATGTCTTAAAGACCCATGCTAAGGGGCTGATACTAGACATGCAAAGAATGAAAAATGTACTAACTATCATAAAGGAAAGTTTCAATTCTATTAAGGACGCGGAGGTGAGGATTAGGCTGTTCTTTCTTTACTTTATTACTCCAGCAGCCATTAACAAAAACACATAACAAACTACATTTCCCATGAGCCCATGGGTAAAAAATGGAGAGAGAAAAAGTCCAACAACACATTGTTCAACCCTGAGCCAGGATGGCTGGTGACCTTCCCCTGAGGAAGCTCTACCCTCCTCTTTCTTCGTGCGCCCGCAGCCTGCAAGTCTTCGAATTATTCTTGTTGACTGGCGTCCGAACCTAGGTCAAATAAGGAATGGAATGAGAATCCAAAATAAGGAACAACTTGAACATTTCCGACAATGATTCTTCAACAAGCATAGAACAAGAAAAAAGAAAACATTAAAGTTCTAGCAAGCAACAAAAGAGAATCGAAAACAATACTCACCACATGTACGAAGATGTTCTGGGAGGGACCCTCAACCGGGTGGGCTAATCTTCGCCTCCACGTCCTTAATAAAATTGAAACTTTCCTTTACGATAGTTAGGACATTTTTCATTCTATGTCAGGACCTGGGGCTTTCGATTAGGCTAGTTTAAAGCTTATCTACCACCAGAGATGCCAGTGATGACACTGGTTTGAAGAAAAACCTCTTGAAGGTAGAGTCTGAGGACCAGCCTGCGGCATTAAGGCTATCTTCCAACCGCATCCCCAAAGAAAAAGCTTTCCATGCCATTGCACCCCAGACAGAATGAGCCCCAAAATGAGAAGTGTCTATCCCTGCTTCCTGCATAGCCCAGCGAACCCATCTCTCAATCGTAGGTGAGGAAACTGCCCCGTGTGGTTTAGGAAGAGTTACAAACAACTGTTTGATACCACGAGGACGTATGTCAACTGTCGCTACTTCATAGGCATTCAGTGCTCTGACCACACATAGTTTTGGGACATCAGGGAAAGCGGGATAAGACACAGATTTTGAATTACATTTTGTCCTCCTGGGGATATGAAAGGTAACTCCCTCCAGAGTGAATACTCGACCCGTGAGGTCTAAGGCTCATACATCAGAAACTCTGCAACAGGGTATCAGACATAGAAGGGTCGCCAATTTTGCCAACATCTGTTTCCTGGGAGAGATATTTATTTGATGGCCATGATCGGAACAGATTTAGAACCTTGTTGATATCCCAAAGGGTAGAGTGCCGTGGTTCTGGTGGCCTGGATAGCCTGATACCCCTCAATAGCTTGCAGACTAGCGGGAAATCCCCAATTGGGTGTCCGTCCACCGGCATATGGCCCACCGATATAGCAGATCGAAAGGTATTGACTGACCTATAGGCCAGGCCGTCTTTAGTCAGAGAAGCTAAGAAATTAAGGGCATAGATAATGTCCGCCCCCATTAGATCAACCTGTTGTCGAAGACACCAACTCCCCCATCTAGACCAAGCGGAGTGGTATCTCTTCTTAGTGCTTTTGCAAGTAACGAGGCAGCGTCTTCTGAAAGGCCTGGCACCATCCAAAATTGCATGTAACCCGCCAGGCCATCAGCTGAAGGCCTCCCGAGAGGAGGAGGTGATGGGGATTCCCCTGTGGATCTTTGAGGAGATCCTGAAAGTGGGGTAGACGCATTGGAAAATCCCAAGAAAGTTCCATCAGAACTCGAAACCAGGCTTCTGACCTCCATATCAGGGTTATCATCACTAGATCCGCCAGCTGTCTTCTCATCTGGGAGGACACCCTCATTATCACCGCGAAGGGGGGGAAGGCGTAGCCCAGCTCCATACTCCAGTCGTGCAGGAACGCATCCATCGCCAAGGCCTCCGGATCCGGGCGCCAGCTGTAATACCTCTTTAACTGGGTGTCCAGCCGAGAGGCAAAGAGGTCGATTGAGAATGGGCCCCAGAGGGATTGGAGCCCGCAAAATATTCCTGGATGTAATTGCCACAGGCTGGTGTCCTTCCAATGGCGGGAGCACCAATCCGCAACCTGATTGGATGTTCCCGGAAGGTGTTCTGCTGAAAGGGATATCTGATTGGATAGGCAGTACATTCAGAGGTCTAGTGCTAGGTCCGATAAGGCTCTGGATCTTGTTCCCCCTAAATGGCTGATATGGCAAATCACTGCTACGTTGTCCATCTTGAGCAGGACACAACATTGGGCCTTGTCCTTTGTCCAGCATGTTACCGCAAAGGAGCTCCCCATCAGTTCTAAATAATTGTTATGGATGCCTTGCTTTGCGAATGACCATTTTCCTCTCTTAGAAATAGCCCCGCAGCGGGCACCCCAGCCTGAACCACTTGCGTCGGACTCTATCACTAGGTCGGGTTGCGATCTGAAAATCGCGCGGCCGTTCCAAGCCTCCATGTGCGAGATCACCATTGCAGTTCCATCTTGGCCTCCTCCGAGAGAGGTATGACCTGGGAGTAAGGAAGGTCCCTGTGAAGATGAGTGGCTTTGAGACGTTGAAGGACCCTGTAATGCAGAGGACCCGGAAATATGGCCCGAATGGATGATGATAAGAGGCCCACTACTCTGGCGAGTTGGGGATGAGATATCGTGGGTCTGGCTTAAGTGAGTCTCAGCTTGTGCCTGATTTTTGTGGATTTGCGTGAAGGGAGGCTTAGAGTAGCCTCGACCGAGTCCACCAAAATCCCCAGGAATTGCATCTTCTGAGAGGGTCTGAGATCCGACTTTGATTCGTTGATCTCAAAACCCAGGGACTCTAAGAGGCTCACCATCTGTTGTAGTTGGGTTAGCAAACGTTTGGGACACTGACTCATTATCAGGATATCATCTAGATATACAATTATCTGTATCCCTTCTGATCTGAGGCGTTCCACTATCGGCTTTATAAGCTTGGTGAAGCACCACGGAGCGGAGGACAGACCGAAAGGGAGGGACGTAAACTGAAATGTCTGCGAATTACATTGGAATTGAAGAAACAGCCTGTGAGGGGGAAAAATCGGAACCATAAGGTATGCATCTTTTAGGTCCAGGCAGACCATCCAATCCCTGGTTCGGAGAAGATCCCAGAGGGGGTGGATACCCTCCTTCTTGAAGTGGCGATAAATGACCCACCCGAGATTCATTACAGGTCGATAGCCTCCGTCCCGTTTTTCCACTATGATATTGCTGAGGAAACCTCGAGGATGAGGGGTCGAGATTACAATCACCTTTTTCCTCAAAAGGTCAGAGACTTCCTTGTCTATCAGAACCCTCTGTTCCCTTGAAAAAGAGAGCGGCCGAAGTTGAACTAGCTGAGTAGGATAATGGACATACTCTATCTGAAAGCCTTGCACTGTCTGTAGCACCCAGGCATCTGCGGTTAAAGAAACCCAATTGTGGTAGAAACATTGCAGTCTGCCCCCAATCACCACAGCTTCCGAACTATGAACGCTCAACTTGTTGGTTATTGTAGCCACCGTTTCCTCTTCCTCTACCCCTTCTATGCCGTTGCTGCGGTCCGGTAGGGTAGAAGTTCCCAAACTTGTTAGGATCCTGCCACTGTCCTCAGCGTGGTTCTGCGGACTTGAAACGAGGCTTGGTTGCAAGGACGGCCAGTCGTGCATCCCCTGCCAAGACCGGCTGCCCCAAAAACACGCAGGGTGAAGATACGCTTGATAGAGGACTGGGCCTTGTCCAGGGAATTGAATGCATTGACAAATTTTCCCAACTCCTGGACGAAAGGATCCCCAAAAAGAATGCAATTCGCCACAGGCACGGCCTCTGAGGTGGCTTATTCCCCTAACTTAGGGTTGATTTTGAATAAAAGGGGTCTGCGGCGTTCCGTGGAAATGGCTGCATTAGCATTTCCCAAGAAAATGATCACCCTCTGGGCCCAGCTGGAGAGTGTCTCAGGAGAGATGAACGTGCCTGAGGATTTGGCGTCTTCTGCCATATCCAAGGGCCCATCGCGTCCAGGGGCTTATCCTGGCATGCCCTCCAGGAACAATCTTTGCCCTTCTTAGGGTCCCTAATAAATTTGCCAAGGAAGGTGGCCATCTTAGGATCCACTTCAAGAGTGAGGGCGACCTTCCCATCAAGTGTCGGTCTTGGACATTCTGCCTTAAGGCAGCTCCTAACCTCTTTATCCAAAGGCTTGCAAAGCCTTAATGCCATGTACGCAGCCACTTTAGGGGTCGGATCCCATTCAGCTAACGGGGGATGAAGTAGATCGTCCGGGTTTAGCATATCACTACTTACGCCCGGCTCCAAAGGTTGGTCTGGTCTTGCCGGGCACCATGGCCTGCCCGAGTCACCATCACCATCAGAAATCTCATCTGGATCTGCCGTAGACAGAGAATCGGGGAAACCTGAGGGTCCCGCCAGATCTTCTGAGGGTTGGGGAGTAGTTGGAGGGTTGGGAAGGGGTTGGGCCTCCATAAAAGCCTTTTTTAAGCGCGCGAACGCATCAGAATCCACCCTTGCGTCATCGGCGCGTTTCCTTTTGGGGTCAAGGGTGGCGGAGGAGGATTGCCCTGGAGGTAGGGGGTTTTGTACCACCGATTGAACTTCCCTGGAATCCAGGGGTTTTAGGCACTGGGCCTGCAATTGCATAATTTTCTTCTTCAAAGGCGTCACCACCATTGAAACCGCCTTGAGGATGG
Organism: Triturus cristatus; assembly: GCF_964204655.1. Taxonomy (NCBI): domain Eukaryota; kingdom Metazoa; phylum Chordata; class Amphibia; order Caudata; family Salamandridae; genus Triturus; species Triturus cristatus. Next base: position 1,389,312,433 of record NC_140591.1, on the reverse strand, counting down.
AGGAATCCATAACCTGACAAAAGTTGTCATCAATAGGCAGGTATGTGACCTCCTCCTCCTCATAATATTGGTTCTCAAAATCCTCCATAACACTCGAGGGTAAAGACAATAATTACTGGAAATGGGTTAGGTATAGGAAATTCCCTGCAAGTTTAATACGACCCTTAGGGTGTAATTTATATGAGCACTGGGACCTCAACTCCCTACTCGTACTGAGGGTAATTAACTTGCCTGGGCCGGTCCCTTTATTTCACTGAAAGTCTTACCCGAGAAACGGGTGTTCTGCTCCAGGCAGGGGCTCTGTAACTGGCTTTAATCTGTTAGATAAAGATGTTCCCCGCGTGTTTAATTAAAGGCAGAGAAATACTGAGGAAAACACAGGCGCTGCTGAGCGAGTCCCTCCACGTCAGTTACACTCTTTGAACTGAGCGGAGAAATGACTCCCCGGCCGCATGGGGTAACAACGCGGCAAGGCGCACTGTGAGGAAAGAGACGCACTAAGCAGCGGGAGGGCCGCACTGTGTCCAGAGCCTGCCGGATATGACAGAGACCGTGTAAGGAGCAAGAGACACTCCCGCGGTCCAAACCATGCAATAATGCCGCGCAAAGCTGGAAAAAAATACAAAACCTATAATACGCATATTAGAAACGCTTGCACGAGGCACAACAAAAACAAATAATCTTGTACAACATACAAATAAACCAAATTTCTGTCAGAGATAAAAAATGAGTTAACTTGGTGCTGCTGGAGCAGCGAAGAAAGATGAGGGGAAAGCGTCCTCAGGGAAAGGTCACCAGCCATCCTGGCTCAGGATGGGTCAATGTGTTGTTGGACTTTTTCTCTCTCCGTTTTTTCACATGGGCTCTTTCAGACCGCAGAAACTGACATCGCTGAAGACGCTGGTATCTGTCACTTTGGATTTAACAAATAAATACCAAACACCAACCACAAGAGATTGATCTGCCTTGAGAAAGCCCTGGCCTGCTGGCCCCTGAGCGAAACACGTGTCGGCTGTTTCTCTGTCTCTGCATATGTCTTTAAATAAAGAAGAAAAGAACACTGCAAACGAGCGCTCAACCTTTCTGTATATATGACATCCAGAACTGGACTTGGGGATTCATTCACCCTTTAAATCTATATGAAAAAATAGAGCACAAATCCAGTCACACATGTCAAAAGCATGGGAAATGTAGTTTGGTATGTGTTTTTGTTAATGGCTGCTGGAGTAATAAAGTAAAGAAAGAGCAGCCTAATCCGAAGCCTCCGGTCCTGACATAGAATCAGCAGGTAAATGGTACCAATTCTGTTATTTGCAGAAAGGACAACAATTCTTGCAGGCTTCATTTCTATTGCAGAAACTAGGGCCTGTGCTTTATTTATTTATGTTTTTATTAATTGCCAAATCTTATACAATTGTCCATCGACAAATACAATTTATAAAAACAAATGTTACTGTACAATAAAATGTACAATCAGGTCAAACATTGATCATCGACTAATGGATACATTTGACATCTATTAAATAATTCCTAGTATAATAAACATACAGGTAATATAATTCATAAACTCGATCACAACACTTGGCATTCTAAAAACCAAGCAGATTGTAAAAATTTCTAAATTGCAAAAACAACACAAGGACTAGGTTCAAACGTCAATATTGTTAGTGCGACCTGGTACAGTCCTATTCCAACTAACCCACGGAGCGGCTTCACCCATTTGAATCTTAGTGTTATAAGTTTTACAAAAAATAAAACATGACCCTCAGTTTTTCCATAGTGCATACAAGCTGTTGTTCAGAGGGTAACCATTTGCTCATACAGGATACTATTCATAAGATTCCCAGTCTGAATTTTATATAACGCTTTCTGGCTGAAGGGGAATGAATATAATCTCAGTATTCCTCAAATTTATAATCACATTTGGTTGATAAGAATATACTAGACAAGCTACCCACAGAGGATGAGTGCAGTTTCTCAAGAATGCAGTACCAAAACCTCTCCTTGACAATACGCTGAGCTCTTATCAAAAGGAATGTTGTATTGGTCCAAACTTCAGCAAACTTCAATTCTATCAATGCATTCTTTACATATCTCAGCCAAGGGATCTTACTTATATGCCGTCTTCCAATAAAACCACATAGGTCCGTTCTGTATGGGCCAAGTTCTTTAGTAGCCCAGATTCTAAGCCAATATGAGATTGGCCTTAATTTTACGCACCAAACAGTGGATTTCAGGGCTAAATCAAGCTGTATCAGGTGCAAGGGAGTACTCTGAGAAAGCCTCAGCAGGTACCTTATGAAGACATGCTCTGCTTACTCACGATTGTCTACATCGAGTGTCCTCATAGGTGCGAGATTTGTAAAGCCACCGTTATAGCATGTGCTATATATACCTTGAGGGTAGGTGACACCAAATGGTTTGCAGCAATTCTGGAACACATAATTAATAGGAATACCCAATAGTCCAATAATGATGTACTTTTAAATGTTTACTTGGCCTATGAATGGAAATTGGATATCCTAACACCAAGATGATCAAATTCTCTTACTCTTCCATCTAAAATGATTTATTGTGGGGAATAAATATTATTAATTTGGTCTTTTGAGCATTTTTCCAGGCCATTGGTAGTAGAGAACTGAGGACATCTCTGCAGTAGGGTCTTGAGTCCCTTTTCTGTTTTTGAAATTTGCAGGCTGTCATCTGGAGAAAAAAGAGCTGGCACTTTTTACCGAGCCAATATAGGGGAGTCTTTCATACAATTGACTAGGAAATCTGTGGAACCATTGATAAAAAGAAGAAAAAGAGTGGGCGCCAAAACACACCCTTGTCCAACCTCTTTATTGATATCAGTTCTTGTTAGCTCTCCATTAGGGACCCACATGACCTGGGCAAAGTTGTCAGTGTGCAGCCATCTAAGTAGATCTAATACATGCAAAGGGACTCCTCGCTCTAAAACAATTTGCCATCGTTTTTCACTTGGAACCATATTGAATGCAGAAGACACTTACCAGTCACCAACAGGAAGATATATCATACTCAGGCATGAAAACTGTGCTGTGGCACATAGGGAATAGGAACATTGCACAGCTCTTTGTGCTGGGTTTGGGAAATGTTAGTAGTTTTAGGGGATGAGGACTGAGTACAGGGTCACAATTATCACTTCTGGGGCAGAAAAGACGGCGTCCGTTAAAAAAGAGTACTAGAAACAGTATTCGACACTTGGCAACAGCCAATGTTGGGTTTGTTCATCCTCCTTCCAGTTCACACCTGTTTGGCATCCCAGTACTTTTATTTTTCCCTGTTCCTCAGTTCATCATGAGATAGGCTTGGATTAGGAGGGGTCTGTATTTGTCTCTTCCCTTCCTTCTGTTTTTACAATTCTCCAACCACCGATTCCAGACGTAACTACCTGACTCTCAGCATGCTGTGCTGTTCAGCTCTTCAGCTGTATCCTTGTAGCTCGGGGGCTACTTATTATGCGCCCACATTTGACTTACGGCAAACCATGGTCAAGGGTCATGTAGGTAACAATCATGTAGGTGTGTTTCACAATGCAAGAGTAAATGTAATTTGGGTATTGGTAGATAGAAACTCAAAAGTTTCTCAGGAGAACTTTGTTTACATGGATGACTTCCTGACTATAGAACAGTCACCCCCTTCTGAAAGAACCAACCCCTATATATCTCTCCCTTCCTCATGTTCCCTCTTGGTAGGGCAATCCTTAGTCTGACAATTACCCAGGCAAGGGGGATCCTACATTAGTGGGAGAAAGAAAACCACATCCAATCCTGAGAAACCACTCCAGCATTCTAAGATCTTGGCATTTTGCAAAGCTTATAATCCCAGTTCTCCTGGATTCAGAGGTGAATCCACTACAGAACATTAACAATAATGAGGATTATTTAAATGTCTTTGGTCAGGAGAGGGAGTATTTATTGAATTGCAAGATAGTACCAGGGTCTGGCAAACCAGTAGTGCTACTAATGGGTTTCCCACTTTATCAACACCAGGATGTGTACTTCTGTGTGCCAGAGAAGCAGCAGGGGAAGGCGGTGTCTTGTATGCTAAGGGACTCTGGTATGGCCTACACAAAGGTTTCCATGGAGGCCTACACCTTTTATCTTTTTCATGGCTTTATGAAATGTACACTTTTTAGTATGTTCTTGGGTGCTTCCCACTAATCAGGCAAAGGTGTCTTTTGTTTTGTCCTTCTTGTCGAAGAACACATTGCAAATGCAACATGCTTGATTTTGAGTTAAAATCCATATGTATAAGATCAGAATATATTCTTAAACAATTCAATATCAATCTTCAGATAGAGGCGAGCAAAACAAGACCCTAAAGCAAGGAACCAGAGAGTTGGTGTCTTATTTAAGTCTGTTTGAAACATTATTAACAGAGGCTCTGTAAAAGAATGAATCAACTGTCCCAGCCGTCTATTTTGTGGTCTGTGAAGAAACCAAGGATGAGATTGCCAACATGGTAAATAATCTCAACTCCCTTAATACCCCAATTAATATCACTGTACACATAGAAGCACAACAGAAAAGATGGTGCTCTGAAAAGAGACAAATGCCATGACATTTTCAATGAAACTGAAATAGTTTCCCCTCCCGAGGTTTTCATATATGAACTGATGTAGATTGGTAATTTGAGAAAACATTTGACTTTGGATAAAAAAGGACGGAGAAGGTATGAAGAACTATGGGGGTCATTACGATGGCAGTCAGACTTTCGTCCGACCGCCATCCTTGTGGGGCTTGGGGCTGGCTGCCTGTAAGGCAGCGGTCCCGCACATGAGATTACGATGCGACTGCCACCTTGGCGGTTGCATTGTGTATCTCTAACATTGCGGTGGCTGCTGCTGACTGCAGCACCCCCCGCAACGTTACAGGGCCATGCCGTGCATTTCCCTGCACTACGTGGCAGGCACCACGCGGTGCCTGGCACTTAGTGCAGAGACATGTAGGGGCGTACCATGCCATGGGTACCCCCCAGTGCACCCCCCAACCTCCCTAACCCAGGGGGGCCCGCAACGTTCCACCAAATACAATCCCCGCCAGCCTTTGAATGGCGGTTCCACCGCCATACACCGGCTGGCGGGGATGCAGCATTGTAATTTGGCGGACGGTGCCTGCTAGGCATCACCACCATTTTATGGATGCTGACCGCTTCGCCATGCAATCGGACTGATTGCCTGTGGCGGATCCATGGAGGGCAGTCTTTGCGCCCACCATGGTTGCGGTCGGATTCCCCCCTGCCATCCTAATTTGGCTCAGGGAAAAACGCGGTCTGATGGCAGAAGGCCCGCCGAAAAGGCTGGGAAATTCCTTGGTTCGTCCCTAAGGTGCAAATCCAGGTTGAGTCGTAATCAGGTTAAGTGATTAGCCATGCCCAAGAAACATTATCTTGCTCTGAGATTTCCCCATTGGGCCTGCTGCAGATATAGGCATTAATAGATTGTGCAGACTCAAAGTTGCTTCATGGACATACCATGAGAGGTACCAGAAGAAGTCAAGCGAATATGTAACCTTCAGTAAATAAGGACACACCGAATAATTAGTTTTTGATCTGATTGATGCATCACCAATTACTTTGGTCTTGGGGATCAACTGGTTGAAAAAGTATAAGCCTCTGATTTATTGGGTTGTGACCATTATTCATTTGGGTTGATGCATCCCAAATGCAAAAATACCGGTCGCAAAGGGGCAGATTCTGAGAATCTGCCCGTTTGCGACCGGTTTTTCCTTTGATGCATGTGCCTGTACATTCTGAAGTTAAAATATTTGACCACGCGAACCTAGGCAGACTGTCGGACTAGTGCTCCATTGTTATCAGCGTCAAAGTGCAGCTAGATCCTGTTCAACTGTGACCATTGACTTTCATTGGCACTTTGTTCTTCTCTGCACTATTTCTATGTAAAACTTTAAAAATCCATATGTCCGGTTCCTCTTATTGGATGTTTGCCATTTTGGTGTCATTTCCTTTATTAAATGTTAATCTATTGTTCAAATTATTTTGGAATCTTTATTGTTTTGATTTCGACTTTGTTACTGTTTTAGGACCTCATAAATACTTTACACATTGTCTCTAAAGTAAGCCTGTCTGCCCTGTGGGATTGAGATTAATGATTGTGATTATTTCTTTTTTTTTGGTCAAATCTTTTTATTGAAAACAGGCTTGACATTCAAGAATGGTACATTATCACATTCAGTGGCAACAAGGGTTGTGATACAAGGGTTACACATGGAGGAGAAATAGCAAAACAACAGCACATAAATCACAGTTAGAGCGTATTAAGATCTCATGCAACAAATTCGTACCTCACCCTCGGAGGCTCACAGATACCTCCCCTGTAGGGGTTCCATTTGTCCCATATCTGAGTCCACTTGGCGGGGCACCCCCTAGCTTCATATATGGTTCTTTCTGTGGCCATACACCAGTCCATATCTTTACTACAGTCCCCTCTGATCGGCGGGGACTAGGTCCTCTACAGTCTTGGGATATTGCACTTTGCCACCATCAATCCTAAGGTTACCCATGTGCGCTCTTTGGAATTAAGGTCAGTAGGGCCCCAGGCATTTAGAATAGCAAGCTTGATGTTACAATTGATATTCTGCCTCAACGCCTCCTCAATGAGTCCCACCACTGCCGCCCAATACCTTTGAATTATAGCGCATTCCCAGAGTGTGTGAACAAAGGTACCCTCATGCCCACACTGTCTGAAACACCCACCGTCAATACTGTACCCCATCCGGACCAATAGTGGACCTGACAAGTAGGACCTGTGGAGGATCTTTAGCTGAATTAATTGAAACCTTGAAGAAAAAGCAACCTCTCGAGGAGAGATTGTGATTATTTCTTGAGGTGGGTATTTACCCCCCTCAACTAATAACCCAATTTCTTACAAAGAGGATGTCTTCAACAAGAAAGGGGTGAAAAAATTACCATCCCCCTGAACATATGATTTTACCACTGACATAGTCAAACACAGCATGAACACATTTACCTTTTACACCATTCATAAGATAAAGTCCTATCTAGAGGAAATTTTGGAAAAGCGATCCATTTGCCACTTGACTTCTAACGTGGATACCCAGATGAAGACTACCAGCCCTGCATCAATTAGCGAGAGCTAACTCCATTACTTTAAAAAAACAGTACCCTTTGCCGTTAATTTTAGCTTTCCTGGATCAATGTAAACAATGAGAAAGGCATCTTTCTAGCCAAAGAACTCACATGTCTTGGTTTCCACATATCAGCAAAAGGGATGCACATGAATTACAACAAGGTCAACACATTGAGGGATTGGCTCACCCAACCACTGTAAGAGAGATCCATAAATCCTTAGAATTTGCAGCCTTCTAGCAGCAATGCATTCATGTTTTCCAATATAGTTCTTCTGATAATGTAGCCCATGAATAAGTAAGTTCACTTTCACTGGAGGATTGAGCAAGGAAAAGCCTTCATCCACCTCAAAGAACTTGCCAGGCTTCATGGCCCATCATTAATACAAAATAGTTGTTTTTATTTCCTTGTGCGCTACCAAGTTTGTCTTCTTGTGGGAAGTGAATTGACTTCTGCTAAGAAGGTCTTTAGGTGAATGTGTGTAGCGGCTGGGGAAAACATGCTGCGTGCGCATGCGCGTAGCATTTAACCCCATTTTCGGATTTTAAGAAGGATAATTTAGGGGCACCATGGGAGTCCTTTTATTACCGCTTTCTATGGCAAATAGTCCAAGAAACAGAGTGTTGGCCACTAGTGTTTTCAAAGGTTTAAAGAGGATGTCTTCAACAAGAAAGGGGTGAAAAAATTACCATCCCCCTGAACATTGATTTTACCACTGACATAGTCAAACACAGCATGAACACATTTACCTTTTACACCATTCATAAGATAAAGTCCTATCTAGAGGAAATTTTGGAAAAGCGATCCATTTGCCACTTGACTTCTAACGTGGATATCCAGATGAAGACTACCAGCCCTGCATCAATTAGCGAGAGCTAACTCCATTACTTTAAAAAAACAGTACCCTTTGCCGTTAATTTTAGCTTTCCTGCATCAATGTAAACAATGAGAAAGGCGTCTTTCTAGCCAAAGAACTCACATGTCTTGGTTTCCACATATCAGACACAGAGCAAACACAAAGGGCGCTCCCAGCTTGCTGGAGCTTTAAAAATGCTAGTAACAGACTTGTGATCAGTTTCCCTGTCCACACTGATACGGGCAGGGAAACATAACAACAGATTGTTCCCACCTGGAGGGAGCAACATAAATATTTGCTCCCTCCAAGCAGGAGCAATGCTGTCTCCCACACCATGCAGGGAGTTAACTGGAGCCGCAGGGGCCCTGAGGCTCCCCCGCAGCTCCCAACATGTGCTTTGTGGGTGCCCTGGGTGGTCATCAGGGCACTAAACTATAAATGATGTAGGCCCTATGGAATGGGGTCCCAGGGGCTAAAGCAGGCTCGTAGTGGGGAGGGCCATGCCGCCCCCTCCCCTTTTTTATTGGTTTGACCTTGGGGGATGGGATTTCCAGGACCTAATAAAGCTCGTGGAGAGGGGCCGCGTGGCCTCCCTCCCCTTTTTTAATTATATTTGGCACTGGGGTATAGGGTCCCTAGAACCTAATAAATCTCAGGGTAGAGGGCTGCACGCCCCCTCCCCTTCGATTTTAGCCCCAGGGAATGGGGTCTCCAGACCCCAAGAGAGCTTGGTCAGGCCCCCATTTTTATTGTATTTGACCCCGGGGGATTTGGTCCTCCAGGCCTATTAAGGCTCGGGGAAGGGGGATTCATGCCCTCCTCCACTGTTTAATTATAGTTGGGCCAGGGCAATAGGGTTCCCAGGGTTTTCAAGGCTTGGGGAGGGAGGTCACATACCCACCTCCCCTTAATTTTGGAATTGGCCCTGTAGGTTGGTATCCCAAGGGCCAATTAAGGGTCAGGAAGGGGGCTGCACACTACCTCCCCATAATATATATGTTTTGGCCCCAAGGGATAGGGTTCCCGGTGCCCGAAAGGCAACCATACACTGCGTACGCCAAAAGCCATGGCGCGGTGTGCTGTTGGCTGCCTCTGGGTGCCTGCCTGCAGGGAATTGAACACAGGGCCTTGCTCCAAGCCAGGCCCTGCGGTGAACACCATGCACGTGTGACAAAAGTCCATGCGCAGCGAGGGTTGGCTGCCTGCGGGGGGCTTGGCTGCTCCAGGTGGGTTGGCCACAGGGCCTGGCTGCAGCAAAAGAAGCACCTGTACATAGGTTAGTACCTGATGCACACAGACTTGTATGTTATGTAGAAATTGTCATGCTTGGATGATTCTGTCTAATAACGCAAGACTGCTTACAATACTCAGTATTTACTATGTAGAATCTTTGCCGTTTTGGAATCTTTTCCTGCTGAACCAAAAAACTGGTGTGGAACATACTGGACACAAGTGGTCAACTGTCATCTGCACACAAAGTTACTCTTCAATACAAAGATTTCTAACATGTTTACTACTTCTACAAACATATGATGCGTTAAAAGCACATGCGTTTGTAAACACTTACACCCATTAGCTGAATACAGGCTGTACAAATTAACCCCTTGAGTGCCCATGACGAGATAGTCTCGTCATGGGCCGCGGTTGCGCTGTGCCCATGACGAGACTATCTCGTCATGAACCCCACCCGCTAATTCAACGCCTGGCACAGGGCGGGGAAAGGGCGGGGCACACAAGGGGTTAATGTACAAAAGTAATATGGTAGTTATCCGCCACTATGTCAACTATAAAACAAACTAACACACCTGTTGGATGATGTGATCAGTGATGTCATCAAGTATGTCGTTTGAGATGTCATCAGTGATGTCATAAATGATGTCATAGAAGATGCCATGTGGGATGTAATATATGAGGTCATCAGCAGTGCATAGTAATAGTTAGCTTTGCTACTGGTGAATTACTGTGTTTTTTTTTGTTCAAACATTAATGTTGTCACTGACCTATTCACTTAACTTTGACGCTACTTTAACCTATTTCTTTTTCAGTGAATATATATACATATATATTGCCAAGTGGTGGTCGCCACTTGGTAGTTATAGTTAGGACCATGTTTCCATAGGAAATTGATTTTTTGGTTTGCTAATAATTTGGCATTGGTTGATGAATCGTCACAAAACATTACAAGAAAATAAGTTTATCCACCTAAGCTCCTTCCCGGCAAGTTTTGGGGAGATTCGTCAAGCGAGGGCCAACAAATTGGGGGATTCCAAAACGTGTTGTCCCTATGAAGTTTCCCATAGGAATTTTGAACAGCAGCATAGCAAAAACTGCAGAACAAAAATACACCAAATGTGGCAGAAATTAACCAAGAAAGCATGCTTTTTGTGATTTAGTCTAAATCAGTTCAGTAGTTTTTGAGAATCTGAGCTTTAAAATTTGTAGATATCTAGCTATGTAGTACTATCTCAGAGTACAGCATTAATGCAAGCTCAAAAGAAAGGTTCAGATTGGCTGGTGGCAACATGAAGTTGTGGCCACCATTTTATGACTCAGGGGCTCTGTTCGCGAAAACAAATAAAAATAAGGAATAAGAGGGCAGTATAGGGATACATTGACTGCCTGGCTCTTCTGGGGAGGTTCCAGAAGGTCTATTAAAAAGATTTGGGGGATTTTTGTGGCATCCCCATAAAGAGGTACTGCCACAACGCTAAGCACAGCCCCATGTAATTTCTCTGTAATACCACCCTCGCCATGCACTGCTTATTACCTCACATGTTGCATCACTCATGACATGTTCTGTGACATCAATGATGACATCAATGCTTCAGTGAACACCTACGATTGTAATGAATTACGGTGCTTTGATAATCAATAAAAAGAGTTAAAAAAATGATGACATCAATGCAACATCTAAAATGAAATACTTGGTGGCAACACTGTGCATGGCCAGGGTGTGAGTTATAGTTACTTCAGTTAACTATAACTGGTGAATTTCAGTGTTTTTTGTTTGTTTAAAATGTAAAGTTTCTACCTAATTAAAACGTCACTTTAATCTTTGTTTTTTTCAGTGCATTTATACATGTTTGTGTATCTGTGTTTGTAAATTACACTATGTAGTTATAGTTAGAACCAAGTTTCAATAGGAAGAGTTCTTTTGTTTTGCTAATAACTTTGGCACTGTTTGACGAATCGTCATTAACCTTGCCACAAAAGTTTCAGGGTGTTTAGTCAAGCAGGAGCCAAGAACAAGGAGGGGGGGAGGCACAAAACAGGTTTTTCTCATGAAATTTCCTATAGGAACTTAAATGGCTGAACAGGATTATGCTACATTTGGCAGAAAGCTAGATCTCTACCCAGAAAGCATGCTTTTTGCACTTACTAAGTACCCATTATGACTACTGGCACTTAGGGCAGCTACAAATAAACTCCACTTCTGTATGTCTTCGGCAAGTTTCTATACAGTACCCTAGCTGTGATTCAGGGCCTTTATTTCAGTTTCTACGGTCCACCTTCATGTGTTCTGTGACCTGCCTCTCTTTTGTTTGCCTGCTGGGGTCCAGTGGAGAGCTGTTCGTGTGATGGAGTCTTGTTCACTTCTGAGTGTGTATCCTATCCTCTATATGTTTCTCATAATTATGGTGTCCATGATCCCTTGTTTGAGCAGTTCCTGGTTGGAGAAGGTTCACAGCTAGAACATTTGTAGGATTCTTCTCAGGTTACTGGTTTGAAAGGCTGAGAGTTTGGTGATTTCGCTTTTCATCACCCTCTAGCATTTTAATCCATACAAGAGTGTGGACAGAACTCAGCTATAGTGAAGCCTCTCCTGTACTGAGATGACCTCCACAAATTGTTCAGCATCCTAAATGGATTCCTGTTCAGTCTGCTCTTGAATCCACTGCCTGCCCTTCCATCATGTCTAATAGTAGTGCCTAGGTAGAAGAATTATTTTGTCATGGCCACGTCCTCTTCATCCACCTGGACGTGGGAATTTTGGGCTGTGGGCATGACCTCTGATTTCTTTATGTTGATCTTCAGGCCCACTTGCTGTGCATAGATATTGGGGTGAGGCCACTTTTTCTGCATATGCTGCTGTGTGTGAGCTTCCTTGACATATATATCAAGGTAGAAGACTCCAAGCTATACACCACTTTATACAGAAAGCCTACAGAGAGGAATACAGTACTCAAATATGATTCTCATTATCCCAGAAATCTAAGTGACAATATCCCATATGGACAGTTTCTGAGGCTGAGATGAAACTGCTCACGCAGAACTGATTTCTTTCAGGAGACTAGCACTTTACTTGAGGCCTAGGCGAAAGAGGTTATCCCAGGGGCCTCTTGCTAAGGGCGAGGAAAGGGGCATGGTATTGCCCTAGGGAGAATTTGCTGGAAATCAAATCCAAGGAAGACACGGGGAACAAACTTGTTTGTGTGACTTCTTTCAATACCAAGAGTAATGCAATCAAACAATCGTTAACAAATACTGGAATTTGGTCGCCACTGAAATTGACACACACGAGAAACCTCTCTTTGCTTTCAAAAGGAACAAAAACATCCGTGATTATGTGGTGACTTCCTTCTTGAAAACTGAGAAGAATTCCGACATTCGCAACCAACTGAATCTCCCTCCACTTGTAGGGCATTTTAAGTGTGGGCGGTACAAGGCCTGTGAACTTACCACGGAAGGCAGCAACTTTGATCACTTGGGTCGTACACACTGAGCACACCATCATACCAACTGCAACACTAAGGAGGTTATGTACACAATAAGGTACCCTTGCAATAGGATCTATGTAGGCCAAACAAAGCAAAAGGTTAAGCAATGCATCTTGCAGCATTGCTGCCGGATTAGATGTGAGACACAAGGGGCATGCTCTTGACATACACAACCCTGCTGTAGGTCCTGGCTCATGTGCCACTTTGTAATCTTGTGAATGTATATGTTAAATCATTCATAGGCCCCAGTCACACCTTTTTGTATGACCCTCTGACCTGTGTTTGTCTAACCTTCTTTATCAGTGAGGGGGAACAGATGTCAAGATGGCTGCCACCATGAGCGGGTGTTGCGCATCTCTCTAGTGATCGTTTTGTTCATTTCGGGGCATGAATAGTCATTTACCACATCGTTGAGCCCTTACACTCCATATGATGGAACAGAGGCCACATTTCTAGTCACGGGCATCAGACCCCTTTTTGACCATGTGAGATTATCACGTGATGTAAGCATTGATCTATAGAATTACAAATTTCCAGACGCGGCTTACATTATCATGAGCCTCTGCTAGACATGAGTCTATCAAGAAAATGTATTTCTTTCATTTGGGTCTACGGTAGTGACCATCCCCTTCACCGCACTGCTTCCATACTCACGTGTATCCTGATGGGGCAACAGAGGTCAAGATGGCCGCCACGTTAGTATTCACAGACAGCAGACCTCACATGGCCATGTGACATCGTCACGTGGTCTCCCAGCAATCCATTTAAGCAGGGAACACTAGCCGCAGCTCACTTGACTGCGAGTTGGTGACAGACACACGAGAATACAGGAAAGGAGACTATGACTGTTGTTGGGATGCGGTTAGGCAGGAGCATGTAGTTTTGCACCACTAAGCACTTAGTTTCTTGAATTAATTTTATGTTCGTGTTGCCTCCAGTATTTAAGGGGGTTTGGGAAGCAAGCACTGATGGACTTTGGCATCAATACATGACGATCTCTAAGGACTGAATACTTTTGAACCTACTACCCCTTGGAGGCCTACGAGCACATCCAGAGGTGTGAGTTTCTAAGAGCGTACATTGAGGGGTCATCTTTGGGAGTCCGTGTGTGGACTTGTTTTTATTAAAGGGAGAGGAGTGCACTTAGTCTTTCCCTCTCATTACAGGTACACAGCTAAAGTTTGAAATGCTGGTTGATTGGTAAGTACATGTAACGGATGCAGCAACTGCATGGAGTAGTAGCTATATGTTTATGTTTATGAGTCTTAGAAAGCACGTAGCTGCCCGCAGGCTTTCCAGCGCTAAGGGCCAGGAGTGAGCGTAAGCCGAGCCTCAGCCTGGGAATAGCCAGGTTTTTAGTTTCTTTGTGAAAGTCAATTCCTCGACGGTTAGTCTTAGATCTACTGGCATCGAATTCCATAGTTTCGGCACCAAGTGTGTAAAAGATCTTCCTCCCCATCTAGATCTCCTGATCCTAGTGGTTTTGGCCAGGTGTTCTGAGGTGGATCTCAGGGCTCTTTCTGGTGTATAGGGTGTGATCAGGTTTTTTAGTAAGGTTGGTCCTTTTCCCTTTAAGGCCCTGTGTGCTATACATAATGTTTTAAACTTGATCCTGGCCTGCACCGGCAACCAGTGCAACGATTTCAGGGCATTTTGCGCTGATTTCTTGTCTTGGTGTGTTTCTGAGTAGTCTGACTGCCGCATTTTGTACCACCTGCTGTCTGTTCAGTACGTAGTTAGGTGACCCTAGGAAGAGAGAGTTTCCGTAGTCAAGGCGCGAAACCACCAGCACATGTAGGGATGCAGATAGTAACTGGAAATCTCATCATTTTGCCGATGATCCTTGAATAAAAACTCCTTCCGGGCTCAGGGAAGTTAATAGATTTAATCTTGTGAATTGCCAACCACCAAGGGTAAGTACCCCAAGAGTATGGCAGCTCACACATTGTACATTTTCTATTGCATACAATACTAATAGGAATTTCATTTTCCTTTGAATAGGCTGTCGCACTTCCTTCTTTTGTCCTGAAGAAGACCCTACTTGATGTATCTACAAACACATATGTATACAGGGTCGAAACGTCGACGTACAACCATCTCATGTCCTGGCTCACTATATCAATTATTTTAAAAGATAGTAATAGCTAAAGTGAAAGACCTGAAAAGGACGGAGAATTTATTTTATTGTCTTGTTTATTGTTAGAATTTGAAAGGTCACCCATTTGCACTATACGTCACCACAGTCACCCATTGAATTGTCTGTGTATTTGTAATTGTGTTTTCTTTGTCAGACAGCCCGGATTGGTATTAAAATTGTTTACACAATTGGCGAGAAAAATAGAGAAACAAAACAAATAATTTAATAAATATATATATTTTTGATAAAAGCTTACTAAGGCGTGGTACATTTATAAAAGTCTAGTACAAAATCACTATTGATTGTGAAAGAAATAAACAGGTTCTGAACCAGTACCCTGTGGTACTTACCCAACGGAACCACTTGTAGCTTTATAGCTGTGTGTGAGAGAGTAAGGCTAGGTCATCCGTATAGTCAAAGTCCTCCAGTGTAGAGAATAAGGTCAATCTGATGCCTCTATCTTGGTCTTGTATTGTGTGTCGCATTACCCAGTCAATGACTAGATTAAAGACCAACTCTGACAACACATATCCCTGTCTCACACCAGTTTTGACTTTAAAGCTATGCTCACTATCTTCCACCTTGCAGGTAAAATTATTATAGAAGCACTTGAAGATAACTACCTGCTACAGTATTCCAAAGGGTCTCAGTGTACGCTAGAGGCTGTTATGGTGGATACTGCAAAAAGGTTTCTCAAAATCAATAAATTTGATGTGTAGTTGTCTCTTCCATGCCGTGCACTGCTCTATGAAGTCACATAGAGTAAGGATCTGATCAACACACCCTCTGCTGTCTTGCAGAACCCAGCATGTTCTTTTCCTAACTGCTTGTCTACCGTATCAGAAATTCGCTGTATAATGATTTTTGCCAGGATTTTTCTAAGGATTATGATGGGTTGGCTCCATGCCAGTTGTTCCAGATTGTTAATGCTCCCTTCTTTGGAATATTGATGATGATTTCTTGGTTCAAATTGTTTGGTACTTTCTTTCTCTCCCAAATCTATGTAAACTGGCTTGAGTATCTTGGCTGATGTTTAATGGCCAGCCTTGAACATTTCTCCATTCTGGTTGTCTTGGCCAGGAGCTTTTCAGTTCTTGAGAGATCAGATGGCTGTGATGATTTCTTCTTTATGTGGTGGGGCGGTGTTCACATCCAAGTTTGTCACCTTGCACCAGTCCAATTCGACTCTTATGGTAGATAGGTTTAAGACAACCTTTTAAAGAAAGCTATCCTAGTGGTAGCTGTGGAGAGCAGCCTTCAGGCTAAGTCTCAGAGGAATGTAAAGCAGCTTGTTTTACCTTATAATCTCACCACACAGGTATATATATCAAATATATATGTATTTATTTCTAGACACACTCTACTAATCTCTGTATGAGATTAGAAGTCAGGAACACATTCAAATATCAACGTTTCACAATAAGTTAAGCACAAATATGGCTGTGGCCCTAGGGGCATACCAGACCATATACTAAAAAAGAGGTTTAGGAAAGTCGACTTGCAGAATGACAAGGCCTAGGGCCTGTAGAATCGCTGGGGCTTCACTACTGCAGTGAAAGCAGGCAAGTAACAGACCCACGGGAGACGCATGCAGTGTGTGAACACAGCCGCGGGTTCCCTATTGATTACAATGGAGCAAGTCGCATTTTAGGGTACTTCGAGGAAGTCTACAAGCAAGCCACTTACAAGGTAAGTAATTCGAGGGCCAACACACACTAGGGCATGGAGTGCACGAGTTACCTCACCCAGGGAAGTCGGGTGCATAGGTGCCTTTTGGTGTTGGGTCGCGTCGCTGTTTTCTATGGAGACCAAAGAAGACTTGCTGCTTGCGGCGACTGAAGAAGTGTCCGGTTGAATCCAAGGCTGGATTCTAGATGTAAAAGACCTGAAAATTGAAGGGACAGTGTTCACAGTCACTTGCCAGTGACCCGGGGCCAGGAAGATGGATGCCCACGGATGTTGGGTGATTTCAGGTGATCAAGGGTGTTTTGACTCTTCGCTCACGAGGTCCAGGAAGGATCGACGATGACCAGCAGCTGGATTCGGAGTGTCTCACGACATCTGCAGCTGACTGCAGTGTCGGCAACCAGATTGGAGCCAACAAGCCTTGGCAACAGCAAGTCTTGTGTAGAGTGAAGAAAGTCATTGTTGCAGACCAGCAAGGTCTGAGGGACTCACCCAGTGAGGGTGAGCGAGGGCAGGCCTGGAGCAACCAGGGGAGTCCTTTGAGTTGATAAGAAAGTCTTCGGGGGACCCACAAGCCAACGGCAAGGGATCGCGAAGACGCCTCTTGAGGAAATGCTTCACAGGCACCCACGGTCACTCGGGATGGGGTAGGCCTCTGATTTTCGCTGCAAAACCTGCTGGAGGCTTGGGCCATAAATGGTCCAATGCACAAGTTCATAGAACAACGTGAAGGGGTTGCACTTGACAATAGTGCACGGTCCCCCAGGTATTGCTGTTCCTCATTACTCGTGGGGTTCACTCGCCTCAGCTCTGCTGGGGACTCACAAAGGCTGTTGAGAAGTCAGGAAATCCACTTCTGGGGCTACAGGGACTTTGGACTCCAGCGGGAAAGTTTGTGACCGTTAATTAAAGTTTCTGGTGCCTGCCAAGCAAGGGAGTCACTCTTTGACTCCAAGGGAGATTCTTCTGTCTTCCAAAGGTAGTGGAACGTCAAAGGGCCAGGATTCTTCTTTGTAGAGCGTCGTCCAGGGTTATCTGGTTTGCAATGGCAAAGTTTGCTATCTTATACTTAAGATAGGGGAGGGAGTAGCTCTATGACCATTCCTCTGGGAGGGTCAGGGTAGGGGGTGGTTACACCCACTTCCCTTTGTCCAGTTTCGTGGCAGAGCAGGGACAGGTAGCCCCTGAACCGGTTTGTGCTGGCATATGCACAGAGGAGCCTACTGCTCCCCCAGTGCAGGACTTCAAAGCACTCTAGAAGTGCACCCACCCAGCCCCAATACACTAAATCCTGTCTGGAAGGTAGTGACACCTCCCTGTGACAGGATGCCTATGGTTGGGCCTCCTCCACTGCGAGTTTTAGTCAGCAGCAGGAGGGCAGCCCAGTGTCTATGCTGGTGGCATCCATTTAGTGATGCCAGGGCTCTTTCAGATTTCTACCGTGTTACCACAGTAGGTGCATGTCGTCCCCTCTAGAAGGGTGGGATCATATTCCCACACCAGCTACTGGTGTGGGGGTATGATTCCAAGTTGTTTGACACCAAACACGACATGTTTTGATGCAGTCATTCCAAAGTTAGCATTAACCAGGAGGTTATAATGCACTTAAGAGTATATGGTTTAACCTCATCCACAAACAGCCACAAGGAATAGACCCTGTCAGCTGCAGAGGGGTCCTGCTCATGCAGAGGCACCCCCTCACATTGTAAACCAAGCACCCTGCCCTCTAGATTGATAGGGCCTGCCATAGGGGTGGCTGATAGGTTTATATGTGTGTGTATGGTGAGATATAGAAACCTATACCTCAGTGAGGAGTGCTAACACTGCCTCACACAGGCTGCAGTAGCAGGCCTGTGGTGTCAGACTGAGTCTACTTCCCAGGGGTGGCATAATACATGCTGCAGCCCCTGGTAAGCCTGTGAATTGCCTATGCCCTAGGTACCTAAGGTACCATATACTAGGGGCTCATAAGGTACCACAGTATCCAATCACTAGTGCATCTAATATGCACACCAAGTCATTTAGAGAGAACAGAGAGACTGGAGCCCTGATTAGCAGGAACCCAGCCTGACTATAGCCAGAAACCAGTGTATACATCAGAAAAAAAGTGGGGGCAACATAAGTGCAGCTCCTACTCTCCTACACTTGTCCATTATAGGGGTATGCTGCACGAGATTTACCATGGACTATCCTCACAATCTTGAAGTCCTTCCCCCAATCAACTCTGGCTGCCTGCTCTGCTTGGCTGGCAAGGTTATCCATGTTCATCTGGCTTGTCTTCTCTTGTCATTCTTTTGACTGCTCTGTTTGCCTCTACGTATTGTTGCTTGAACGTCTCTGCAGCCTATGAAATTTGGCCTCTATGAGCTTTTTTTGTGCTGCCCTCCTGTCTTCAAATCTTGTCATGTGCCTTGTCCTTTCTTTTCTCTTCCTGGGCTTAGTCTCCAGGAATGTTTCACTCCTCTTCACATAGACTGAAGAGACCTGTTCCCATTTCCTATTTACTGGGACTGCAGCTGGCTCAGACTAATCATCTGTGTCTGCCAGGAGTTGGAACCAGTTTTTGATTTGTAAGGCGAATGCCTTCTCAATGTTGGAGTCCTATAATTTTGCTACATCGAAGTGCTGATGTTTTGTGTTCTGTTTTTCAGAGCCTCAGCTTCAGAAGAGCGGTCTCTAGATGGTGGTAACTGCTGATGCCCTCTGCTCCCCTCCTCACTCTGATATTTTGTGGTGGATGCCTTCAGGTGCCGCTTATCATCAGGTCATCAATCTGGTTTCTGTCTTTGTCACTGGGCAAGCACCAAGTTAATTTGCAAATGTCACTTGCGGGAAGACAGTCCCTCTGATGACCAGTCATTTGTTGGGCAAAATTCCAACAGTCTTTCTCCATTGTGGTTCATTGTTCCACAGCCTTCTTTTCCCAAAGCTCTGTGATGGTTCATGCTGTCTTTAGCATTCAAGTTCCTCATCAACATCTGCAGGTCGTGGTTCAGCACTGCTTCAAGTTCAGCTAACATCTGTTGAAAGAATACACCTTTGACTGTTTCATCTCTGTCACTTATTGGAGCATAGCACTGGCTAATTGTGATGTTGAAGTGTCTGCTCTTTCACCTGGTTGACTTGAGTATTCAGTTGACTGGCTCACACTCATTTAGGCATTTCTATTTCTGTTTCCTCAGGATGATGGCTATTCCTCTGTGATATTGGTCATCGTCCTTTACCGAGCACAGTACTGTCTCTCCTGTGGTAGTTTTCATTCTACCAGATTCGATCTATCTACTTTTGCTGACCTCCAGGATGTAGAGTCCCATCTCATATGTTATTTGAGCCAGCTTTCCAGTGTCATGCATAGTCTGTATGCTCCAGAATACGTTTCTGATATCTCACTTGGCACTCAGAACTTCTGTCACCCTGTCAGTAGTTTGTTTGCAGCTTTGACTACTGTCAATCATGAATGTCTCATGCAGAAACTCTGCAAGTCCCTTGTGGACAGAAGATTTAGTAATTCTTGCTGCTGTTTCCATAACAAATGCTTTTTTAGCAGACAAGGTTGTTAGCCTTGTGCCAAAACTCCCAACCTGGAGAACCAGTGGATCACAGTTTGTCTGGTCTTTACCCTTTGACCTGTCTGGCTTTGGCGATCCTGCCAGGAGATTAAGCTCCTGCCATCATAGCACTCCAGGTCACTGAGCCATGCAAGCCCATCGACCACTTCAAGTTGGTTATTCTCAAAATATAGTCTGCTGTTTTTGAGAACCTGAGGTACAAAATGGATAGGTATCTGGACTCCAGCAGAAAAAAGGACCAAAAAAAAAAGAAATCTGATTAACTGGTACCACGGTAGTCACACGGACCGAAGGACCTAATTGGCAGCTGCCTCATAAAGAAAAATGTTGCAGCTTCTATTACAGGACTCAGAGACTTGGTCGCCAAGTCATGAACATTTTTAAACAAGCATTTGCAATGCAATAGGTCTTGCATTTAGAAACTTTGACCTATTGGTATTGTAAATGACAATGCCTTCTATTATTGCAGGTTTTTTAAACACATAAATAAAAGGCATTGTCATTTAGAATGCCAATAGCTCAATATGTTGCCATTACGAGACCTATTGCATTACAAATGCTTGTTTACTCCTATGTAGGTCTAGGGCCCATACGTTTCTGATATCGCACTTGGCACTCAGAACTTCTGTCACCCTGTCAGTAGTTTGTTTGCAGCTTTGACTACTGTCAATCATGAATGTCTCATGCAGAGACTCTGCAAGTCCCTTGTGGCCAGAAGATTTAGTAATTCTTGCTGCTGTTTCCATAACATGCTTTTTTAGTGGACATGGTTGTTAGCCTTGGGCCGAAACTCCCAACCTGGAGAAACAGTGGATCACAGTTTGTCTGGTCTTTACCTTTGACCTGTCTGGCTTTGGCGATCCTGCCGTCATAGCACTCCAGGTCACTAAGCCATGCAAGCCCATCGACCACTTCAAGGTGGTGATTCTCAAAATCTAGTCTGCTGTTTTTGAGGAACTGAGGTACTGAGATACCCTGACCCCCTAGCCCTTGTTGGGGGTCCCAGAAGGACCCCTGGGACAAAATTGTTTAAAAAGTAATTGTTGTCGGAGTCTCACAAGATTCTGTAAGAGTCCACTCCCTTTAAACATGCAAGCTGTATTTGGTGGGCAAGCCCCTAGTACACACTGTCAGCATGGAGCACAGAGACTGTGCTTAGAGTCCACTTTCCCTGGAGACCTAAGCTCTATTAAGTGCCCAAGCTACTACTACAAACAGCCTTCACTCTGTGGAAAAATCTACATGGAGAGCCAACTGCTTCCAAAACACCAAAGCCCCATTAGGTTTTCATACTCCTACTATGCACAACCTTCATAGCTATTGATGGAGAGTCCACCACCTCCCAGCACTCAAGTTCCATTAGGTGGTCGAGCCCCTGCTATGCATATCTTTCACCCTGTGCACAGCTCTTCATGGAGACTGGCATCTACGGAGAGAGGTGGGACGGGCAAATGGGTGGTGGGCGGGTGCACGCATGCAAATAAGGCATAAATAATAAAATAAATAGTCACTTACCTTCCTTTCTTGCTGCATGATACGTCCTCCACGTTCCGGTCTGGTGCTCTTCAGGCTACCCATCCCAGAGTAGGGCCTACACAGGATTGTTACTGTACACTCGAGACAATCGCAACCCCTCTGATTACTTGATCAGTTTGACATGGCCTCAGGTAAACGGACTGAGGGATAAATGTATGGCAACGAAAGCAGAGTGGCAAAAAACTGAAGTCTGCAGCCAACTCAGCTAAGGTGGAGAAGCGCCGACCCACTGCTTTCAGCAGTGCAGCAAAAAAGGACAAATAAAATGAAAACAACACACTGTTGTTATCATTTTATTTTTCCTTGCTGAGGCAGTTTTGTGGGGTGGGGCGGGGCTAGGCTGCTCATAGAGAAGGTGGAGTAGTGATGAGCACTTAAGTGCGCAAGACTGTTTGGCCGGCCGTCTTTGGCCGGCCAAACAGTCATGCGCACTTTGCATGTTCCCCACCAGGCTGAAATACATAGCTGGGTGGGGAACATGCCCATGCTCACTGTCCCCGTGTGAGCACTGAACCATGGCACTCAGACTAATCACAACGCTGCATTGCAGCACTGTGATTGGCTTAGGGGAAGCCTGTGTTTTCCTGCTTCTGTTCCAGACTTGTCGGAAGGGAAGCAGAAGAGGGGCACGGCCAGCAAAGAGGTAAGTGATTTTTATCTTTTCTACTCACGGTCACCCCTTGTCCCTCGCCCAACCACCCCCGATCTGTGCCAGCCGCCACTGCAGTCAGCACACATTCACTCGCGCTTGGAATATCCACCAGCTTACAGAGCTTGTTCTCAGCCTTCAAAGAAAAGCTGTTTATTTATTAGCCAGCTTTGGAATTAATAATCGGCCCTCCCTGGCTCCTGTTCAGCAGGAGTAATCAGCAGAACATTTTCTGCATTGCCGACATACTTGTTGTTTCCCTCCTGCTGAGCAGCATGGTTCCTTCGGTACTTCAAAGGACCGGGGGCTTGGGCAGGGTACACAGAAGCATTTTACAGCTGAGGGGGAATTCGTTGGGGCAAGTATAGGATCCCCGAAGACTACACACTCGGCTCAATAAGGATTTTGTCCCCTTGACTCAGCACCTGCAACAGAAGCAGAACAAGCAGCTGTGATGCTGCCTCAACAAGAAGTTGAAAGAAGCAGCTGCAATAGAAAGAGGACTGTAGATCCACTGCGCCTTTCTTTGTGGTACTTGCTCCAAGATCCCCTCATCCAAAGTACTAACCCCAAGGTGTGTAAATCAGTTCCTGGCCATGCCAAATTTGATGCCACTTGAATCATATTTTTATGTCGTGCAACTCCATGGTTATCATTAGTTTGGGCCCCAACCAACTACACTAACCAATCCTGGTACTCCTGTCATGCTGGTACCAGCATGAGAGAATACGGCATGATTAGAGGGAGCAGCCTCACTCAGCGCTCTCAATGGCACTGGAGGCTTGTGCTTTCTCTAAGCCAGCTGTCTAAGGGCTTTATTAGGAGTCTGTGGGCGCAGTGATGGTCGTCTTCCGACCGCCCCATTACAACCAGGCCGCCCTGGGACCAGAGCAACCGCCAGTGATCAGAGATCCCTGGTGGTGGCATAGCGGTATTGAGGCCGCAATATGCTTGGGGGGGCCGTTGCGGCCCCGCAAAGCATATTACTAGTTTCCTCACCACCACACTTTACATGGCGGTGCGACCACCATGATAAGTGTGGCGCGTGAGGAAACAAAGGGGGCCTGAACACCAGTACCTGCACGGCATGAACTGCAGCAGTTCATGCCTTGCAGGTACTTCCTTTGACGTTCCCGTTGTGGTCCCTATTTCATAGGCACCGCCCTGGAAATGCCAAAGAAGGATACGCCTAACAGGAGAAAACTCCTGATCTGGTGGGTTGTTTGTATATGGGTTTGGTGGTGCGGGAGCAGGGCGGTCCTACTCCGCGCACCGCCAAACTCATAATAAGGCTCACCATCTATCAAGTAAGCCGTTTATAAAGAATCGATCCGATCCCTACGTCTGATGGCCTCAACCAAGGGGTTTAGCTCTACCACCCGCTGCTTTTGCCTACTAGATAAAAAATCCAGAATCTGTAGAAAAGTTTAAAAATCGGTTTTATGTAGGAGATGTTTACCAGTCAGTGTTGCAAATGTAAAAATGCCGTCATCATTATAAAAGTAACCTATCTGCTTTATCCCTTTGTGTCTCCATCTGGCCATTGTCATAGCCCAAAAAATAGTGAGCAGCAATGTCGAGGCGGCCCTGGGTGTGTAATAGCAAATCCCCTCAATCTGAAAGCATCTCCGTACTGCTTTCCAGACTTTAAAAGCTTTTAACAGAACCTTAAAATTAGTTTTTTTGGAATAACTTGGCTCTAGTATCTTAAATAGACAGTTTTTGGCCTCTGTGCCGAGCAACATCTGATAAATGGATGGGGCTTCTGCAATGTTTCCAACCTCCTCCCCCGTAAGTAAAATCTGCATATTTTGTAAAATATAGGCATAATAATAGAATGTTAAAAGGCACTGCACAGACACCACGCTTACGGTGTAATGTCATAAATTTCATTGCCCTACGTGGTGTACACTGACTGACCCCACAAAAGTCTACCACATAATGACTGTATGTTCTGAAGCTGTTTGCGTGTGAGTTCTAGTGGTACTGATCTAAAGTAATAGAGCACTTTAGGTAAAACATTCATTTTAAGCATGTTACACCCGCCCACCAATGAGAGGTGGAGACATTCGATCCTATCTAGCTGTTGTTTGATTCCAGTGACCATAGAGCCCCAGTTAGCCTCTACCAGTTCCTTCAAACTTACCCTAATTTTAATACCAAGATACGTAACCTCATTAGATACCCTGGGATCACCACTGCAGATTTGGTTTGTACAGACATCCTGTGTTTTGGATGGGTTAAGTCTATAGCCGGATACCAACCCAAACATCTGTGCCAGCCTTTCTATCTCAGGGATTGCTGTAACTGGGTCAGAGATTACTATCTCTATATCATCAGGATATGCAAACACTCAAAAGTATTCCTGTCCACATAGCATGGATTTAAATCGTCGCGCTTCCCTTCAGCATGGTTAAAAATGGATTAATATATAAAGCGAATAAAAGCGGGGAGCGGGGACATCCCTGCCTCGTACCTCTGGAGATAGAGACCAGGACTGACTCTAAGCCCATCATACATATTCTAGCTACAGGGGTCCTCTACATAACCTGAATAGAATTGATAAAGTCTGACCCAAACCCAAGGTGTCGCAAAACCGCCCATAAAAACTCCCAGGAAACACAGTCACATGCCTTTTCGGCATCCAGTTACACCAAACCTATAGTAACTCGCTGCAGATTTGCCGCATCCAACAGGGTCACCACCTTGTTGATGTGGTTGACCGTGCCCCTACCAGGTATAAACCCATGCTGTCGAATGGAGACCAGTGGGGTAATAACACTGGCCAGAAGCATGGCCAAAATTTGGGCATAGATTTTCCTGTCACAGTTCAGCAGGGAGATTGGTCTATAAGAGCCCGGGAGGTTAGGTTAAAACAATGATACTTGCCTTGTCCCAAGAAGGAGCGTTTCCGATTGTGCCGCTTGAAATGTAGCCAGCATATCAGTTTTTAGCTCCTGGAAGAAAGATTTATAAACTTCCAGTGGAAGTTTATCTGGGCCAGATGCCTTACCAGCGGGTAGTAAGTTTATCGCTTCCTCTAGCTCCTCTATTGTAATGAGTGTATCCAACATAGCCGATTCTTCATAGCCCAACCTTTCACCATACAGATTCTGCAGTAGAGCCTCCCCGGTCTGACCACCAGGATTGCTCTTAGTATGAGTGCATCAAAAAAATTACTAAAGACACTTAAGATCTCGGCAGGTGTCTCCACTATCTTCCCCGTTGAGTATGTCATAGAGGCGATCCTTTGCACCGCTCCTTAGACCGAAGTCTTTGTGTGAGACACCACCCGGTAACCTCCCCAGTCCCCATACTCATAATTCTCTTCTCTGTATGCTTTATACTTACATGCACTTTCTTTACTCCAATGTAGATTGAGCTTAGCCTTGCAGCGGGCTACCTCGGTTTGCAATGGGGTAATGGCAATGCCAGCATGCACCCCTTGTATAAGGTTCTCTTTGGCTTTTCTAAGATCCTCATACAGGCCCTGAATCAAGATTTTAAATTGTTTCTGCTTCTGAAGGCCCAAAACTGAGAACCTCATATACCAGTGAACATGAGGTTAAAATTACAAAATCCAGTAATTATTATGGCTGATAAACAAGGTTCCCTGCCGGAGTTTCCTGTCAAACGAAAAAGATCTCGGAGGACGAAAGATGCTTCTGGCAGGAATATCTATCAGCAGCGGACCATGATCAGCAGTGATCCTGGGGAAGACCTAACTTTTTGTCCCGGAGATAAGCGTCATTGAAATAAAAAAATATTCTAGCCTAACAAACTTATTATGTGGATGAGAGTAAACGTGAAAACCCGGTCAGGGTACCTCAATATAGGCCACACATCAACCAGTCCATGGTCGGCTAGCAGCTGCTGTAATGCCTTGAAGACTTTGGGTTTCCTACCCCTGTATTTGGTCATATCTAACTGTGGTTTCTGACAACCCATAGGAATGTTGAAGTCGCCACAGAGTATCAGTGGCATGGGCCATGATGCTAATTCTATACTAAGACCTTCAAGTGCCAAAGCCTCATCCAGGTTTAACCCACAGACTGAGAATAATACAAACATTGCAGTCCCTACTGTACATTCTGTGCTGACCCAGCGGCCCTGCTCATCTGCCAGTGTCCTACCAGTGCCCTGGATACCCTGTTTTGCCTGGATTGCCACCCCACGGTTTGTCGTACCCTGTTGTGTACAAGCAATTAACATATAAACGAGCTCTGTTAGAATCTTCCGTTTAGCCCACGGGATGTGGGTTTCCTGTATACAAACCACGTTGGGTTTCATCACTCACAGTTCAGCCGCCACTCGTTGCCTTTTCCCCTTGTTATTCAGACCATATACATTAAAGCAACAGATATGTACCCCTAGAGGTGTAATTATAGCCCCCAATAATCAAAACAACACCGTTCCGTAAAATGACCCTTTTAGATGTTAAAACTTGAGTACACCCCTCAAACTTCCACATGTTACAGATTGATTTGTTATAGCTCCCACCCAGCCCGACCCCCCAGACACCTGTGCCCCATCCCCCCTCCACCCATGAACCCCCAACCGGTGCATCCTCCGGGGCCCCACACCACCCCCTCCGAAGGACGAGGCAATAGGACCCAGGGTCCCGTGAGATGGGAAGCTCCCAAGCTGCCCGGATTGAGCCCCCTTCTTCTTTTTCATTGCCTGCCTGACCCTGCATGCCCTACTAACCCCCCCCCCATTAAGCTCTGGAGCGAAAGAGAAGAATGAAAGAGAGAAATAGTGACCCAGGGGCCCCAGCTAAAGTGTTTGAAGAAATTCCTTAGCTTGCACCTCTGATAAGAAAAAACGAGTTTGCTCCTTGTGGGTTATCTTAAGCTTTGCCTGGTGCTAAAGAAAAACGTGTGCGCCTTTACCCTGAAACGGTTCAATTAGTTGACGAAGCTGCCATCGTTTTTCCACCGTCTGATGGCAGAAATCGGATCTAACAAAAAACGAACTCCTCTTCCCTACCCTCTTTCTATCCGGTTGTGCCCATTCATACACTGCCTGGCGGGCCGGAAAGTTGTTTAAGCATATCAAAATTGCCCTGGGCGTAGGAGTAGTTTGTCCTGATCGCAACTGTTGTTGTTTAAAAGGGAATCAATGTGCAGAGCCTCTGTATTTCTTGATTCCAATTCCACTGCGAGAGTTCGGGGAAGGCTTCGCAAAAGAGATCAACCACAAATCTTCGAACGTAGGAAAATTTCCTATCGATTGTGATGCAGTTCTAATACTTACTACCCCTTACCTTCTCGATATGTGGTTCCTGATTGTTTTGTTCCTTCTGTATGCGAACAGGGGTTTTTCTAATGTCTCACTTCCTGTTACATAAAAAATGTGACCAGTTCCTATTCACCAGATAGAAAAACCCCTGTTCGCATACAGAAGAAACATAAAAATATGCTAAGCTAAGTATCGCCAAGGGAATTCAGTAGAATATGCAGTCCTGCGTGGGACATTGAAACAAAGAGTGGGATGGTAGGAAATTAATAATGCCATAATTAGAACGGTCGGTTCCTTGAGTAGTACTATTAATACATATGAATGTTTTTTTTACCATACTTCATGCCTGTACACAACATGGCCACAATACCTGACTTATATGTATACTCAACACAGGGCCTGTACTGAACTTGGCCGACAGAAGGGACTCACTAAAAATGAACATGCACTAATAGATCGCGCGTTGGGTGTCAGTATAAATAAGGGGCATGTTTGAAAATGGCGACATTAAAACAATTTCATGGCGGACGATAGCAATACAAGGTGAGAACTTTTCCTTTAGTATTCCTTGAGAGTGCATATCTTTTCTGCCCCCCCTCCAATAAGCTTTGGCATAGCCAATAGGTCCAGCCTTTGGGACCTTATAAGTGTTTAGACATGCAACAGTTGATGTTGTTGCACCAAGGATATTGTACTGCATAACTAAATACTTATAAGGTTCCAAAGGCGAGACCTATTAGCTAT
This sequence comes from Triturus cristatus, assembly GCF_964204655.1. Taxonomy (NCBI): domain Eukaryota; kingdom Metazoa; phylum Chordata; class Amphibia; order Caudata; family Salamandridae; genus Triturus; species Triturus cristatus. Next base: position 1,389,284,166 of record NC_140591.1, on the reverse strand, counting down.
GCCAAGGCTCAAAATAATGTCATGTTCTAAATGCAGCGTGTACACATGGCTTTATCCTTCAACCATAAACATATCTGAAAGTGGACCAGCAATCTCAGACATGGATCACCCTAAATCGAGGGCAAGTACAACTAGCTTGAAGAGGGCTGAAGTGGGCAGGGGCCTACGAACCCTCCAACCACAGCGAGGATTTTAAAAAACTGGATACAAGGGCTTTGCGTAAAGCAATACATTTCCAAGTTGGATGCTTCTTATCCCGACACAGTATGCAAGTGCAGAATTCCTTTAAAGCAGTAAGGCATGCACCTGCACGAAAACTGAGTGCTGTTCCCTTGCAGGTTTCTCAGAAATGGATTGCTGGCGATCTCTAATCCTATCCAGCCTTGAAAACAGGCCCCTGCCAGCCAACTGGAGTGTGAGTCCTTAAAACAGAGCACAAAGAGTGTCCTTCCCTCCTGCAGAATGTGGCAACAAGTCTCTGAGATATAGATATCTCACAAAAATGTATAAGCAGAAGGGGGATGTCCCAAGCTGCAGAGGCTGCATCACATCCTGTTTGAAGGCCAGTCTAGCTTTAGTATCATCGGTGTGGCAGACACAGTGACGGCCCGCTTTTTGCAACCCCCCACCCTGCCCCTCCTCTGCGCCACGTCACCGCCCCGGTAAAACGCCCTACACGGGCCGTCACTGGGCGGACACAATGTGCTTGGAGAACAGTGAGCTGAAAGGATGCTTAATTGTGAGCAATGTCAGAAAACATGAGAGGTTTTAACTCTCCTGGGCCGTTCAATGCCTAGATGGCGTCTACGAGAGGCAGCTCACTGTGCTTGGGCATGTAATATATGGTATGTATGTTTTTGTAACTTTTATTGTCTTATGACTGAAATAAAGTTTGTACTACTAATACTAGGACAACTCACTATGCTTTATATGCCTCACTGTCGGATCTAAACATGTCTTTTATATCTTAAAGAACTGGTAACACGAGGGAACAGAACTGCACTGTCAAACCAGACCTAAAAGGACAATGCGCCATGAGTTATATGCCTTTGGGACCTTATAAGTGTTTAGCCATGCAACCGTTGATGTTGTTGCACGAAGGATATTGTGCTGCATAACTAAAAACGTATAAATTCCCAAAAGCGAGACCTATTGGCTATGCCAATGCTCTCTGCCCCCCCAAAACACTCTTTTTAACTTTAATAAGCGCAGCGCCGTCTTCACGGACACCGCACTATGCAATGCAATAGGTGTTGCTTTTGGTATTGTAAATAACAATGCCTTTTAATTTTTTTGAAGGCATTGCCATTTACAATGCCAATAGCTCAAAATAATGTCATTGCGAGACCTATTGCATTGCCAATAGGTCTCGCCTTTGGGACCTTATAAGTATTTAGTTATGCAGCACAATATCATTGGTGCAACAACATCAACTGTTGCATGGGTAAACACTTATAAGGTCCCAAAGGCTGGACCTATTGGCTATGCCAAAGCTTATTGGAGGGGGGGCAGAAAAGATATGCACTCTCAAGGAATACTAAAGGAAAAGGGGTAGTTACTATCATGTGAGCAATGGATACATAAAAGTCAGCCAATCGAAAGGATGGTAATGGGCCTATGTCTTGTATGTGGAGGGGAGTGCTCCTTTAGGAGCAAGGATCCTCACACTTCATCTTCGGGCAGCTCCATGTTGGGCCGACGCTGCAATGCCCAACAGGCCCCTCGAGGGGGCTCTTTACCGGAGATCTTTTCTTTTTTGACGATGTATGTTTCCATGAAAGAGTGGTGAAACATGAGTAGAATGGGTAAATTAAAAGTGTATTAAGATTGGCTAAAGGGATCCAGATGGAAATGAAGTGTTAATACTCTGGTCCCTTAGTCATGGTTAAAAGCGTGATGTGAACATAAAACAGATGTAATGATCTATTTGGCTACAAAAGTAGTGCACAGCAAGGTCAACATGTTTCATGCCGGTTACAGCCTATTGTGGATCATGGCGTTTCATCCAGACCAGGAAGACCTAATTCTACTCTTCACTGGGATGAAAAATCCTGTGAATAATAAACAAAAGAAGAGATGTTTAACAATATATCCTGTATACTTTACATAGGCACAGGGGACGCTTCTTGGGTGGTAGTCCTAGGTAGAGGGGAACAAAAAGGTACAGAGATCACATTAAAAACAAGTGTCCATGGTAGTGTCGACCCAGTTGGAGCAAGGAACCACTAGTACGATTAGCACATGGTGCATCAGAGATGTGAGGTAGTGTCAGGCGAACAGGTGTAGGTCTGATATAGGTGTAGTTTTACACGAGCAATATCAGTCTTGCTGCCTGTTTGTCAAACACATATAATATACATATGTTAAGAATGGGTGAGTTACAATGTCACAATACCAAGGTTGAGCCCTGTCTGAGCTGCCCATTATTTCACTAGTGAAAGGAAGGTGTTGTTTTGGAAGTTACAGGTTGCATAGTAGTAAAAAAAAAAGCTTGGCAGGTAAGGGGGATTACCTCCCAGTGAGTCTCCCCAGTGAAACACATGGAGCAGCAAGATTATCGCTGGCTAATGCAACCATGCAGACAAACTTGCAAACCTTCAAACAGTGGTGTGGAGGCGGGTTAGAAGAAGGGGGAGGGAATAGAGGACTAATTAAGGACAACAATGGAGACATTTGTAACTGAGCATTCAAAAGTGATTTGAAAAAAAAAAGGCTGCCATCTCCCAGGCATTATCTCGCCTCGGTGGGGCTGTTGCTACACTGAGAGGCCCCCTCACACCTCTTCAGGATTGAGAACCTGTCAGGGCGTAGAGGGCGTTCCTACCGGGACACATAGACAGCAGGTTAGGGGCTCATATACCCTGTCATGGAAGTCTGTCTCTCAGATACACCTGGGGGAGGCGGAGGGAGACTGACCAGGCCCAGATGATGCTGGTGGGAGCGACACCCCCTAGTTACCATGGGAGCCCCTGCTGCTCTGCAGATAGCAGACTGCCCTCTACCGCTGGGACACTGCCTGGTGGAGGCCAGGAGCGGCAGGATCCCGTTGAGTCACAAGGCACATGCAGCGGCATGACACAGAATACGTGGCATGTGCCGCATCCGTAACAGGCCCTGCCCATTACTCCCAGTGTTTGTGTGTCTAATGCAGTATGGTCTATTGATGAACCTGTTAATAAGCATTGGCACGTAGTTTAGGTTTTTGTGCTGTTAACAATGTTTTCAGTGAAGCATAAAAAAACAGACCACATGTGATATTAAGATAATTAACATTAACTGGACTGTCAGATTTTAGAAATCCTAGAATGACTGAGTATTAATTAGCATAAGTGGTGCCATTGCAGGCAGAGACGTCATATGACTCGTGATCCCCTGCAATAAATGTTCTCAACTTTTTGTATCATTGCATAATTTTTCTCAAAAGCTGCTAAAAGGCATATCATGTGGTGACAAAGTAGCTCTATGCGTAAGCATTAAAAGAGATCCGGTTGAGGAGCATTGTGGAGCGCTGCCTGTCCATTTTGTAAGTGTATGTGAAGAACGAAGTGTGTGTTAGGTAGGTTAGCTGTGTGGACAGGGGGTAGAGGGATGTGTTGAGGTACAAGCACAATGACAAGTGTGTACAGAGGATCTGCAGGTCTGAAGCAGAACAGTTGGAGACGTAGGTTTGCTCATTGTGTGTATGGGTGAGGATTGAAAAACACTGCCAGAGATGCATTGTTTTACCAACAGGGTGCCTGGTCATGGCCGCTGAGCTTCATGAAGCATGATTGGCGCCGTGCTGCAGCAGCAATGTGCATTGTTTTAACATGGTGCCCGGTTCACGCCGCTGAGCTTCATGAAACATGAAGTGTGGTGGGCGCCGTGCTCATAAAAGGCACGTGGCCCCTCACGCACCCACAGAAGTGGTTGTAGTAAATATTTTTTTTAAAAGGGTACTGCCAACATACTTAAGAATAAGGCGCGACGATGCGGCGTGCCGTGCTAGAAGTGCTTTCTGTTAATATAAACCCAGCAGATATGAAGAGCAGCTGTTCAGATTACGGAGAAGAGCGTGGGTGCCAATGAGCAAACAAGCTAACGAGGAGGGAGAGGGAGAAGGGTGAGGGGAGAAGGGAGGGGGGTAGTGAGAGCAGACAGCAAGGGGGTGGAGGCGGCTTAATGAGCCATGACAGAAAGGCAGATGGCGGCTGCAGGCGTGCACGCTCACGTGCACTCAAGCTTTAGGCCACCAAAAGCCTCTGGTGGCACTCTTAAAAGCCACTTACTAAATGTCTCGAAGAGACAGCATGCGCTGTCTCAGGCGAGACCTAAAAAGGGCTCTTTCTGAACCAAGGGCTACCTTTTAACAACATTTGGTATAATTCCGTTCAGCAGTTCGGGCTGTAGCCTTGTCTAAAGTTTCCTATGGAAAATAACATGGAGAAAACACGTTTTGGGACCCGCCTTTCATCTCGGCACCCGCTTGGCGAATCAGCCCGAAACTTTCAAGGCAGGAGCTGACCGGAGCTGACCGGAGCGCTCCACTAGTTTCGAAAATTTCACGATGATTCGTCAAACGACGCTAAAGTTATTGGGAAAACAAAAAATGCTTTTCCTATGGAAAATAGGTTCTAACTATAACTACCCACTGGCGACTGCCAGTAGGTTATATATATATATATATATATATATATTTATATATATAATTATTTTTTTCTCCTCAAAATTTAAATCACGAAACAGCACTCCGAGTGGGGTTGCGTTAATTTAATCAGCTTGGCAGAACAAAACCGTGTAAATTAACACAACCCTACTTGGAGTGCAGTTTCGGGATTTCAATTTTGCGGTAATACCAGGATTTGTAAACGCCTGGGCGTTCCACGAACACCCTTGACATTTGGGCAGCATACCATCAGTACGCGCTGAATGGAGAATATGAATGAATACATACATATATATATATATATATATTTTTTGTTTTTAATGAATTTGTTTGCTCACATGAGGATGGCAAAACAACAACCACTATCTCTAAGCCAGACGCAAAAAAGCAATTCTTCCAAACCTTTAGTGACACTGCTTCTCCAGACATGAGGTAGAGGGTAATTAAGTTTGCATATTGTACTATGGAAGCCTTGTCATAGAAACAAGTCTAAAAAGAGTGAAATAGCAATCCTCTAGTTAAAGAAGAATACATGTCTAAGTAGAAAACAGACTAATAGAAGACAATGAAATCAAAGTCAAACACAAGACTTAAAGGTGAACAATGATCATAGCAGGTTTAATAAATTTAGATTTAGACCAAAAACGGTGTAACAGAAAAAGGAACTAATAGAATTGCTTAAAGGCGAGGGGAACACAAACACAAGACTTTTCAAACAATCACTGGTAATGCCAATGATTCTGGCTTATAAGTGAAAGGGCCTTTTCAGTTCGTGAGGGTTAGGCATTCAGTAACGACATACATTCCCTCCATTTGCATTTCTTCCTCCATTTACTTGCTTATTTTTGCTTTTACCCACGTACCGATCCACAATAAAACTCATGCATTCAAGAAGCATATTCAAGATATTCTGAAAAGGATAAAAGTCGAAAAAAGAAATCATGCCTCTGCCTAAACACGGCATGTTTGCAATAGAAAGTCAAATTAAGCATAGCATAATGCTTCATTCACAGTGTATCATTGTTTGAAAGTTCCAACATGACCACTAATTTAGCATCAACATGTTGGCCATCCTGGAATGGTAAAACAATGACTCATTATGTACAATATCATTCCATGACGGCCACTCGGGTTAGGAGCAATAGTTCTGTGGGAAATGGCACACTTAGGATGAAGAGTGGCAAACAAATGGCCCAGAGGCATTGTCAGGTGGACTGGAATATTTTCTAAAATTAAACAAAAAAAAATTAAAAAGCAGAATAAAAAACAAAAAATTTAAAACGGTCTTTACAAGGAGTCAGAGACTGGGACACCAGCCCTGGCACTGAACTGCACACATTTTCAGTTGGGCGTGCATTGGGATCAAACAAGATGCTGTCAATCATAGGGAAATTGAGCCAATGGCTGAAGGGGGTTGATCCATTGCCCCATACTTTATGTTTTCAAGTATGAAAGCAGTGTGTGAATGACACTAACAGACCAAGGGCAAAAAAGGGATGACTCAAAGTCTGCCTATATATGTATGTACACATGACTTTTTAAATGAATGGGTTGATTACAAAAGACTGGGCAATAACTAAACCAGTCAGATCCCGCTAGGAAGGTCTAGCACAGATTATTGCAGTGCAAATCTTGCAATACCAGCAGGCCTCAAAGGAAGCAATCAACACCCAAACTCCTGCCTACGAAGGGATTCTGCAAGATTCTATGTAACAATACCTCATGTACAATCCACATTTGAAGGCTATATTGGCTTTAATATATGCTTATTTCATATAGACATATCCTATATATGGCATCAGACACAACTTTTACCAATAAACCAATCAGGCCTGTATATTTGGCAAGTCATCATAACGCAGGCCTAGTATATTAAGCATAATCTTTCCCACAAGACAATCATCAGTCATACAATCGTGTAATTATTAATACGCAGATATTTCCAAATGGCAAAATATTATAAACCCCCCCCTTACGGGAGCCTATCAATGACAGGGCAAATCTTTAAGGTGAGTCTACAGGGTTCGTTAGAGGGGCTAACCAACACCAAAGCTCTTGCCTACTGCTGTAATCTGTGAGATTTCATTAAACAAAATACCAGCTTACAGGCTTTAACCCAGTGTAATAATTCACCCTTGAAGGCATAATGGCTTTAACAAATTCTTTTCACAATAAATACACCAGGTCTACAACCATGTTATAACTTTTCCTAAGTAACAGAGCAACCCTATGGCATAGGACTTAACTTATCTTGGTGAACTTATCAGAATCACCTTTATCATTGGATTGTCACCCAATCTATTTTAGGCCTACAATACTGAGCATAAGCTTTCCACAAGCTACCCATCAGCAATACATAAAGTCATAAAATTACAAATATATACATAATTACAGTTGGCACAGCAAACTACAATTTCTCTAACTGGTCGTAAAAAATCTTCTATCTGCAGGTTTTATCACAGAGGGTAACCAACACCAAAACCCTTTCCTACTAAGGAAGTCAGATTTTGTATGTAACAAAATACACGTTTACAGGCTTTAGCACAGTGCAATAACAATCCACCCTTAAATGCCTACTGATTTTAATATTTGCTTTTCACACTAAATAGGCCAGGCCTACTGCCTTTGTCATAACTTTTAGTAATAAACAAATCCGCACTATTGCACCGATAGACTTATCACCATAATTTATCACTCCTGCTGTACTGAATATATGTTTTCATACGACGGAAAAAGGGCAATATAAGAAGTCATTATCACTGGCAGCAAACAGTTTCTGCCCAATTAAATTCCCTACTCCAAAAAATTCCATTTGCAGGTGGAGCCAGAGCCCACCTGTCAGCTTAAAGGTTTTTCTGTTGATCACACAAGATAAGATGGCAGCTGCAGAGTCACACCAGACATAAAAAGACCACTGCTGGGCTGTGGGGAAAGGAGCAACACAAGTCTCCTAATAAAAACAACCGGCCACACACGTATGCCAACACATAATTTTAGACCAAAATGCAAAGAATGGGTGAAATGGAAAAATAGCAGCGAAAATTTACACAAGAAAAACTGATCAACAGAAAACTACCAAGACAAAACGACTGAACGCCATTTACACCTGTAGAAATACAATTTTATTGAGACACTTTTGTTGCACAATTTCAAACGATACACAGGTAGTTTTTCTTCTAAAACACACACAGGCTTGCTGCAGCCCTTCACACCGATTGCCAAAAGCCTCAGTGTACATTCCCTAAAAATAGATAAACTCTACCGGCCTTCTGAAATGTCGTTTTCTGCCACGTTTTCTTATAAAATGAGAGATGCTGGCATCAACTGGGCAATCATATTCGTTAATGAACACATTTCCATCTACAGACTTTAGCTTCGAAAGCATGTTTTTAACTTGTAAACTGCTTAAAAGATTATACAGGACCACCACCACCACCATAGTACTCAAAGAAAATAGCTGTTTTCTCGTCACTTCTTCCAGCAGGAGACAATGACTCAACTTTTTAAGCATTGACAGACTTGGCGTGAACTGCTGCCCCACCATTCTCATGTTTAAGCCATGACTGTGCAGCACTTACATAAAAATTGGGAAAGTGTAACGAGCAGAATTAAAGTACAGCAGTTAACTGAATTAATTATGATATGCCAAGAAACTCCAAGTGTGGAATAGATATTTTAAAATAAAAAACTATAATCACCACAAACACTGAAGTTCAAATTACAGTGCATCAGAGGACTCAAATGCTCTCGCTTTTCCAAGCATTTTATCGAAATTTTCCAACAGACCAACTGAACAAAAGCTACAATTCCTGTCCAGTCTGACAACATTCAATTTGAGGTACAAATATACGCACGGGTACGTTTTTAGTGGGCAGGAGGTCTGATTCGTGCTCAGGGTGGCTGGACTCCAGAATGCAGTTTTTCATGCCCTTAAAAACAAGCGCGCGTGCCGCGCGAGTGGTGCGCGCGTGCGCTACGGCAAAAGTAGGCTGGCGAGTGGTGTGCGATGCGGTGCACGCGGCAAAGGAAAGCCATAAAGGAAAGCCAGGGCGCTGAAAGCTGGCGGTTGCGCGCATGCACGCACGCGTGAACGCAAGCGCTAGGCCGTGTGGCAGCACTTTTAAAAGCCCTAGCTAAATGTCTCGCAGAGCAGCGCATACGCTGGCTCAGGCGAGACATAAAAATGAGGGTGAGCTCTACCCACAGGGGATTTGTGAACCCATATTGTGAATTAATAGAGTATAGAAGTAGGTCCTACCAAGAGGCTGAGGTCTTAAAGAAAGAGTGACGTCAAGATACTTTTACAAAACCCAAAAGGAATGGGTATTTAGTGGCGCTGGGGAGAAGCAGCCCTGTGTAGCACAGGTAGATTCCCTCTCTATGCAGAAATGATAAGTAGCAATAGAAAGCTTATGACGTTACTAATAACAAGTCGGAAAAGTATAGCTGGATCTGGATGGGCCCGAGTATAGGAGGAAGGGTGTATTCATCTGCTCTAAACCGGGAGGGACACCTACTGAAAGCCGTTAAATATAATAACCAGCCTCAGAATTAGATAATTGGAGGAGCAGGAACATCGAGCCCTAGACTAAGGGAACTCTGTTACGGCCAAGGTTTATAAGGACATAAGTAAGATTAAGATAAAATAGTAAGGGACTTTTTTGACAATGGCTTTTAGCCATTTTCTTACTTTTAGTAAGCCACTGCATCACAAAATACCAGTAATAACAAAAGAAAAAAAAGGAAAATACAGAAATAAAAGGACACTTTACTGCTTAGAAGGTCTCACAAAAATATTTGACAAGAAAGTGTACCTTTTACTAAGGAAGCGGGGTAAGTGTTGTATTATAACATCTTTTTAAATAATAAACAACCCGCGATGAATGGGATCAGATGAAATACAACAGCGCGATGCGTATATTATTACAGATATCTCCACATAAGAAACTATTGTGGGATACCTGAATGGATCGTCCTACCAACATATGATGATTTTAAACAGAGTCATGACCTGGGATGGGCTGGGGCACTGACAATTTTACATGAATTGAGCAAAGAATGTAGTGACTCCTTCCTAAGATTAAATTGTAAGAAAGAAAGGTTATTGGAGGCAATACCACAACAGCACCAGGTCGCCCATTTTGGGGATGTTTTAAGATTGAAAGATAAGGTAAATAGCCTTTGAAGAGTGATCAATATTCTTTATGTGGACAGTGTGATTGCAATGATAGGGGAGGCAAAAGGTCCTGTCACAGGATAATGTAGCCTGTGTAAGATGGTTATTGAATATACTTTCTTGGCCATTAAGCAATGGATGCCATTAGAACAAAATGTTACCCATAGCCCTTGATGAGAATTTTGTACCTTGTAACTGGACCACCACACAGTGAGTAAATGGTGGTTTTGTTTTGTTTTGCTATTAGGAGCCCTCACAAGAGGCATCCTGATTTTTTAATGAACTTTTTTAGTGAGATAGGGGAGTATGCTGTCCACATAGGCTAATAGTTTGCACTAAAATACAGGTGAACTAAATGATGTAAACAATAGAATTTTTGGTTTAGACTGATGTTGTTTTATATATCTCTGTGTCCCCCAGATTTGTTTATTTGATTTGTATAAAAGTATTGTTTTCCAGAAGAAGGCGGTGTGCACCATTCCAGGTACCGCCGAAACGCCGTGTCAACAGATGTTTAAAATAAAAAAAAAAATTTTGAGTTGCTTTTCACTGTCTGCACTGTTGAAATGAGAGACAGATTTTTATTAAAAATGGTTTAATTTTGCTTTTCATTGTTTGCACTGTTGAAATGAGAACAATTATATGGAGTGCCAATGATGTTTGGTGACTATAAATTTAATAGAGCATGATGAACTGCAAGAAATATATGTCTTAATCTTTGAACGTTTTTATTTTGCGCATATCATTTGATGTACAAACAGCAGAGTTCACTGCATTTTCTTAAAAAAATAATAACTATGACTGACTTTTTATAAAATGGAGACAGAGTTGGAAATGTTTTATTGTAGTAGAAGTGTTCAGTGTATATTAGTGTTTAGTGGATCCTAATTGAGTCTCAGGCACAAAATACTGGGGTACATACATAAGTACCGTTGCACAAAAGGGAGCTTCTTTTGATTGTGGCATTACCCCCCCTTTCACTTTTGACATGAAAGGGTGGCTCTTCTTAATCATGGAGTTCTATTGTCTTCTATAAATTAAATGATAATAGATCTATTCTGTGATTATGTGTCCTTTCACTTCACATCAATGTGAACATACATTATAAGTTCCTAATTTCATGCAAATAGGTATAAACGTATTTTATCCTCATACATACCAAGACATACTGCGTAGATATCATGTATGCACAGTCTATTCTGAACACTAGCTGATCCTTGCCTATCTGTGGGACCATACCCTGTCTCGACCGTGGGGACGCACAGACAGCTGGACTAGGGTTAGAGTTACAAAACGCAGGATTATCAGAGGCAATAAATGGAATGACGTGAGGGGATAGGTCATACAAGCTGGTATAAAACATATAAAAAACAATTTCTTGACAAACAGCTTGAGGTGTTTCATGAAGCCTAACAGCATGGTAATCTGCCACTGTTGATGAGGGTAGCTGTTAGACCTGACATCCTTGGCGTGGGTTTTTCCCCTATCTTTTGCCTCTGCTACATGGATTTTTGATACTGTGCTGGATTTCGTTTTGCTGGTTTAGATGCTTTGGACACTCTGCCACTGCTAATCAGTGCCAGAGTGTAAGTGCTCCCTGAGTAAAGTGCACTGTGTGTGCCAGGGCTGGTGATGACAGATGCTACTAGTGGGTCTGCAGCGCTGATTGCGCCACCCACCTGTGTAGCTCTAAAACAGTGTCTCAGGCCTGCCGCCGCAGGCCTGCCTGCAGTCCCCGGACTGCCATGTCCTCCTGGCCAGTGTCCACACTGGCCGGGCCTAACCCTTCCCTTTTCGTACACGTCAGTCATCCCTATGGAAGGCCCAAGGTACCTCCCTGGGCAGGGTGCAGTGTATGTAGAAGGTAGAGCATGTACTAGTGCAGGTAACATGTTCGGGTAGTGAACACCGGCCATTTTGTGTGTTCACTGCTGCAAGGTTATCTTGTTCCATAGGCTAACATGGGGGAGGCTGGTGCCAATGGCTATCCGCCTATCTTCCCATAGGAACAAGATAAGACATGAGTGTTTGATATCCCTGAGCTCAGCATTTAATAACACATCTTTTAGGAGAGGTTGTTTTTAAATCCTGAGTTGGAGAATAGTACTTTTTAGAGAGTAGCTGTTCTCTTGTCTGACCCTTCTGTGTGCCTGGGCGTGCTTGTGGATTGACTGTCTGGTTTGAGAGTGACAGGGGCTGGGGATCCCCCGGTAGGTTGGCTGAGTCAGCCCTCTGCTGAATGGCGACATTTGCAAGGAGAGTGAAGGGAGGAGATAGCACCTGGGATTGAATAGGGCTGTGCCTGCCTGCCACTCTGCTGGCTCCACCTCCTGCTGGGCGGCTGACGACTCTGCCCCTCGCTCTGAAAAGAATGTAGAGGCCAGGAAAACAAAGTGCTCCAGCAACACCCAGAACTGGATCAGACCGGGCTCAGGGCCCACTTGCACAAAGACTTCAAAGACTTTTAGGGGTATAAGTATACGACCCCTGACAACAGATTTTCAGATTCGACCATCGAGAGGAACCTCTGCTGAAAGACGGACCGCTGAAGAACGAAAGGAAGATTGCCGTGCTGTGTGCTCTAAAGGCTGACCTGTTCTGCTGTACAACCGAAGCTGAGGAGGAGAAGGGGTCTTGCTGTGTGCTGACCCTATCCACTTGACCAAACAAGACTTTGCTGTGTGCCGTGTCTTCAACTGAATCTCCAAGGGCCTGAGAAGAGCTGGCCTCCTGTTTCGCAACCCAGGGATAGAAAGGTTGCCAAGAACTCAAGACTCTGCCGTGTCCCACCTGCGCTGCTGTGTGCCGCAGGGACCGTGGACTGTTCTACCAAGCTTCTCAACATCTGCCTGTGAGGTGGGCTGGCTGCTCTCTGTCTTGCTGGAGAGTACCGCACCGACCCGGGCCTGACACCGGTTGCCGCATCAAGAAGATCGACGTGCTCATCGTCACGTGCCTTGCCGCGACCCGGAGGCCTGACGCAGATCGAGAGTCGTATTTCCCTGCTCTACGAAGCCGCGCTGTGAGTGGCTGACTCCGGTGACGTCGACATCGCCACTGGGGGCTCGTCGAGGGAGTTGTGGAATTCTTGCACCGAACAGCCCGAGGAGCGCTTGTACAACGAGTGCAGCGACACCGCCGGAGCAACGTAGCTGCCTAAACATCGAGAGCCTACAAACTGATTCATTCTCAGTGAGTATCGAATCACCCAAGAGACTAGAGGCTATCATCTTACGATCCCGACCAACCAAGAAAGCGAATACTGTGTAAACCTGTGATGCTTGATTTCAACTGCAGAAACTAGATAAAGAGATATTATTTTTGATATAACTCACCTGTGTGGTCTAAGTTTGTGGTGTGCGGAGGGGGGATCATTGCGGGGTCTACGTGCAAATACCTTACACATTGCCTTGGGGATTAGCCTGTCTGCTCGAGCCAAGCTACCTAGAGGGTGAGCAGGGGTTATCTACCATGTGTGTCCCTGTACCCTGACTAGAAGCAAGGGTCCCTATTTGGTCTAAGGTGTATACCTCTGCCAACTAGAGACCCCCAGATCTAACATTGGTGGTCAGCGGTGCGGATTTAGAACCGGTATTTGCACTTGACCTGCAGTGATTCTTCGTACATCACTAATCTAGTAAGCAGTTGCATTGCACGAAGTTTTTGCGAAGACTATTCTTGGAGGATCGACGAAGCATCATGTCTCTGAATGGAGTAGGTGAGGAGTCGGAATTGCAATTTGAAGTAGAAAAGTTGCTCACGTACAAGAAGGATCAACTAAAGCAATTCTGCAAGCAGCGGCAGACGCTTGAGCGCCCGGCTCCGTCGGTCCTGTGGCCTCGGACTACCATCCTGATGCCCATCCTCGCCGATTTTCGAGGTGAAACGTGTGCGAAGACGCGCTGACCGTGCTGCCGCTTTCCCGGAGTCTCAGCCCGCCCGGATGCCCGAGTTCTGGGTGCTTTTGTCTTCGGCACTGAAATCCTGCGCCATTACGGCCTTTGCTGGCCCCCTGGAAGCTCCGCAGTTACCGGACCAGCGAGCGCTAACCTGAGCCCCGCGGTCCCGATCTCCCCTCGCACCACGGATCGTTGCCGGATGAGCCCGGAGAGGGACGGCCGGACACCTTCTGCACCCTGTGCCGGCCGGGCTGGAGCTGTGGGGTGGGCCCCGGTGCGGCGTGTCTCCTGCCCCGCTCTGATGACCGCGCTGTGGGATGCTGCTGCCCCCTTCACCTATTGCCTAGCCAGCGGCGAAGGGAACCTGCGAGAAGAGAAGCGACTGTCGGCCGTTCCCGTTGCGGCGTAGACCTGAGGGGAATTGACTCCTTGCCACGACTCCCCCCCCCCCTCGGCCATTGCAACGTATAGCGGCAAAACATGGCGCTGAGTGCTTGCTCGAGGCTGGGGGGTGCTACTCTGGTCTCGCCCGCTGCCCACTTCGCCCTCCCTCTTACGGACACCAGCTCCACGGTGCCGTCCCGGATTGCTGCCGCTGTGGAGGCCCAGCCTCCGCCGACATGCGGCTCCGTTCTGGCTGCCCTGCGGGACTTCCAACTACAGATGTGCGCTGGCCTGCAAGCGCTGAGTGAGCGGCTTGACCCCATACTGTCGGCTGCGGGTCGTGAGCGCACTGTTTGTCATCTACAGGGCGTGGGTCTCCCGGTGCTTTTGTCCACTTGCGGGGACGCAACGGCGGTGTATGACTGTGCTACACTGATGCCTTCACCTGGCGCTCCCGGCGCTCAGGGTACACCGCTCTACACCTCAACTGCGGACACTTTGTCCCCCTGGTCATGGCTGCCTGCCTCATTGTTGCCTGCCTCGCCGCGTCCGCTGGACTATCCTGTTGAGCGATACCTAACGGCGTCGAGGAACTGTCCGCGGTGGTCCACGGCTTACTTTTTGTGGAACTCCTGTACCTTAATTGCCAGGTTTGGATTTTATGTGGTGCAAAGAGGGACCTCAACCGATGGTTGGCGGCCATTTCGTGATCCTACTTCACCATCCTTTCACGAGCGGCCATCTTGTCTTTGTCTGCTCGGGACACGGGGCCTTCATGCAGGGGCTGGTTTAATCCCGCGCCCGCGATCGGGCCAGGGCTAGACTGACTTCTATTGCCAGGGTTTATGGACGGGCTGGCCTGGGACTGGAACTGTATGTCTGTTTTGCGCGCACTCATCGCGACTTGTATCCATTCGCTTACACTGTGGTGCCATGGTATCTTCGCATGCCGTTTTTTGGAGTAGTGGGCTCTCAGTGAGTGGGGGCCATGACTGGCTGATGGTTCGGGGCGCTCTGGTGTCCCGTGGGCTCCTCCCCACCTTCTTTTCTGTTTTCTTATTTTCTTTACTCTATTCCCACTTTCTCTCTTCTCTATATTTCGGGTTCATTGGGCGACAGGCACTATGTCGGGGGGGGGGTAGGCCGTAGCCTCCGCATTGGTGTAGGGTGGGGGGATAATACTCTGTTCTTACTTAGTTCTATGGGCCTTTTTTCTTCTATGTCTCTGCGCTCTACTCTCTTCGATTCGGGGTCCGGGTGTGGGGTGGATCAAGTGGGGGCGGCTCCGGAGGGGTGCGTACTTGCTCATGTGACTATCCTGTTATATTTCGGCACCGCCTCACTGTTTGATTTTTTAC
This sequence comes from Triturus cristatus, assembly GCF_964204655.1. Classification (NCBI taxonomy): domain Eukaryota; kingdom Metazoa; phylum Chordata; class Amphibia; order Caudata; family Salamandridae; genus Triturus; species Triturus cristatus. The sequence goes on along the minus strand of NC_140591.1, from coordinate 1,389,268,704 downwards.
TTCCATTGTTGTTCTTACTGATGTTGCTGCTCTCCCGTGTGGTGAGGCTATCTTGCGGACTCGAATCTCCTTTGTTCTTATCCTTCATTGACTTTTTCCTTTGATAAAATAATCTAAAAACTTAAAATGAACCTTAACTTCTCCTTCCCCGGGTGTCAAAGATATCTCCAGTATGTCACTCATAACTCGTTGTTAATCCTGACCATTGACGCACGGGGGATGTAATGTGGGTATCAGTGCTTCATTGTATCGTGGCCGGCCTGACGGTTGTAGGCCCGTATTTGTTCTTTTAAGATGCACAAATAAAGGTTTTTAAAAAAAAAAAAAAAAAATAAAAAAAAAATTCTGCAAGCAGCTTGGATGCCCAGCGAAGGGCAGCGCCAACAGGACGGAGCTACAGAAAGCTCTAAGGGCCTGGTGGGAGGCCAAGAATGGCGCAACCGAGGAAACTACTGAAGGGGATGGCACACCGGAGCACGGATTTGGATCCGATGATCTGCCAGTGAATAGGCCAGCGTCTAGGGCTGGTAGCGCCCATTCCAGTAGGAGCCTTTCTCCAGAGGAGCTGGAGGAAAACCAGAGGGTTAGGGCCCATGAGATTGAACTTTTTAAGCTCAAAGCTCAAGCGGAAGAAAGGAAACTGCACCTTGACAGTGAGAAAGAGGCGGAGGAGAGGAGGAATGCTCTCGCTTTGGAAGAGAAGAAACTCCAGTTGGCTCATGAGTTGAGCATGAGGGAGCTGGACATTAAAGCCAAACAAGTGGCGTCCAGTCCGAATGGTGGCAGCGCACAACCAGTACAGGCGGGTAAAGTATACATACCGAAAGATTTGGTGCAGAATTATCAGAGGGGTGAGGATATCTATGCGTGGTTTAGATCCTATGAGCTTGCCTTGAAGATGAATGAAGAGCCTGAGAAGAGTTGGGGAGCAGGTTTGTGGAAGCATTTTGAGGCCTCTGGGAGGGATGTCTTAGCACCCTTAGAAGCAGCAGGGACCTTAACCTACCCCACTATGAAGGAGGCCTTATGCCTCAGGTATGGGCTTACACCAGAACAGTACCGCCAGAAGTTTAGGAACTTCAAGAAGCTTGATTCAAGTACTTGGGTGGAGTGTGTGAGTATGTACACGCGTGCACTGGAAGGTTGGATAAAGGGCAGCAAAGTTACTGATTATGTGGGGTTGTGTCACTTGATTAGTTGGGAGCACTTGAGTAGTCTATGTGTTCCAGAGCTGCGCCAGCATCTTTTAGACAGCAAGTTAACTGATCCCAGTGAGCTTGCTAAAGAGGCAGACCGCTGGACTAGCACCAGGGTCAACAAAGGGGTGGTAAGTATGCCAGCCAAGGGTGGACAGGCTCCCCAGCAGAAAGGTGGGGAGGACAAGGGTAACAGTAAGGAGTTCTCTAAAGGGCCCCAAAACAGTTCCCAGGAGCAGGAGTCCCAAGCCCCCAAGCCTAAGAGGTCTTGGCCCCCTAAGGGCAACAGACCGCTGCCTACTTGCTATGCTTGTAGGGAAGTGGGGCACATCGCCCCTAAATGTCCCAAGAAACCCCCAGCACCAGCTGCTGCTCCAGTCCCAGGGTTAGCTAGTGTAGCTTTGGGAGGGGATTTGATTTCCAGTGGGGAAGAGGGATTAGCTATGATGACCCTTGTCTCGTTAGGAGACCAAGGGCCATATGTATGAACATGTTTTACCATACACACAGAATGGGTAAAACCCTTTGATACATCTGGCCCCAAGAGATGGTCCAGGATACCTTGATACCCGCTAACACTAAGAAATACGGGCGAAAGGTGACCATCAATGGGAGGGAGTTAGAGGCTCTGAGAGACACCGGGGCTAGTGTGACATCTGTCAGGTGTCAATGGGTGTCCGAAGAGCAAGCCATTCCCAATGTGCTCCGCCCAGTAGTGGCAGCTGACACTTCAGTGCGCCTCTGCAAGATGGCGCGTGTTCCCTTTACATGGGGGGGAGTCTCTGGTACCTTGGAAGTCTGTGTCAGTGATGCCTTGCCAGTAGATTGTCTGTTGGGTAACGACCTGGAGAGTTCTCCATGGAAGGACGTAGAGCACAGAACTCACTTGGAGATGTTAGGACTGCCAGCGTGGATCTGCGTATCCACACGTGCCATGACAGCCAGTAAGGGTGGATTAGTAGCACTGGAGCCTGGAACAATGGCCCAGGAACCTGCCAGGAGAGGAAGGGGCAGAGGGCGCGGGAAACTGGCCCCCGCTGTTCCCACGGTCCAGGAGGAAGCAGAACCTGAGGGGGATGCCCTGGAACCTACAGGGGAGCAGGTGGCCGAACTGGGGGAGTTGCCTGAGCTGACCCATTGGCAGCAAGAGGGTGGCCCCTCTAGGGAGGAATTCTGCCACGCTCAGAAGGAGTGCCCTTCTCTCGTCGGTGTGCGGCAGCAGGCTGCAGACCAGGCAGCAGGCCTAGGGTCCAAGGAACATTTGATTTACTGGGAGGATGACTTACTGTATAGTGAGCCTAAGTTCGCTGAGCCCGGTGCAGCCCGTGTGCTGGTGGTACCCGAGCGCTTCAGGAACTTCTTACTGGGTCTGGCTCACGACGTGCCTCTCGCAGGACATCTGGGGCAAGACAAGACCTATCACAGGCTTGTCACCCACTTCTACTGGCCCCAGATGAAGAAGCACGTCGGTACCTCTTGTAAATCTTGCCAAACATGTCAAGCCAGTGGTAAGAGCGGAGGGAAGTGCGTGGCGCCCCTCCAGCCGTTTCCTGTAGTGAGCACCCCTTTCGAGCGGGTGGGCATTGATATCGTAGGGCCCCTGGATCCCAAGACCGCCTTAGGCAACAGGTTTATCCTGGTCTTGGTGGATCACGCCACTCGGTACCCGGAAGCAGTCCCTCTCAGGACAATCACAGCACCCGTGGTGGGCCGTGCATTGATGGGGATCTTTTCCCGTATGGGGTTCCCCCGAGAGGTGGTCTCCGACCGGGGTACCAATTCATCTCTAGGTATATGAAGTCTCTGTGGGAGGAGTGTGGAGTAACTTATAAGTTCACCACTCCTTACCACCCTCAAGGAAATGGGTTGGTTGAAAGGTTCAACCGTACCCTGAAAGGTATGATTATGGGCCTAGCGGAGCCCATGAGACGGAAGTGGGACGTCTTGTTACCATGCCTGTTGTTTGCCTACAGGGAGGTGCCTCAGAAGTCCTTAGGGTTCAGCCCCTTTGAACTGCTGTATGGCCACCCTGTTAGAGGACCTCTCACACTGGTGAAGGAGGGGTGGGAGAAATCCCGTGGGAAAACCCCCCAGGATGTGTTCAGCTATGTGCTGGCCATCCGCAACCAAACGCAGCGCTTCAGGAAGCTCGCTCAGGAGAACCTAGAAGCCAGCCAGGAGGAGATGAAAAGATGGTACGACCAGAATACCACTCTGGTAGAATTTCATCCAGGGCAGAAAGTGTGGGTAATGGCGCCGGTGGAGCCTTGTGCGCTCCGTGACAAGTGGACCGGGCCGTATGAGGTGGTAGAGCGCAAGAGTGAGGTGACCTACCTGATCAACATGAAGACTCATAGGCAGCCCCTTAGAGTCTTGCATGTGAACCGCCTCAAACCCCACTTCGAGAGGTCTGAAGTGACGATGCTCATGGCTACAGACGACGGTGGGGAGGAGGATAGTGATCCTCTCCCTGACCTCCTGGCAACCAAGGAGCAAGACGGGTCAGTGGATGGTGTGGTCCTCTCGCCCACCATGACCCCAGAGCAGCAGAGAGACTGTCGCCAGGTGTTGGGTCAGTTTTCCTCCCTGTTCTCCCTGACCCCAGGTGTCACCAATTGGTGCGTCCATGATGTGGACACTGGAGATAGCCTGCCTGTGAAACAGAAGTTTTACAGAGTAGCTGACAAGGTCAGGGCCAGCATCAAGGAAGAAGTTTCCAAGATGTTGGCGTTAGGGGTAATTGAGCCCTCTAGCAGTCCCTGGGCTAGCCCAGTGGTCCTCGTTACCAAGAAATCTGCTACACCCGGTGGCCCGTCAGAACTTCGGTTTTGCATGGACTACCGCGGGCTCAATGCGGTCACCAAGACTGACGCGCACCCCATCCCCAGAGCTGATGAGCTCGTGGATCGGTTGGGAGCTGCCAGGTACCTCAGCACCTTCGATTTGACTTCGGGGTACTGGCAGATTGCCTTAACTGAAGGGGCAAAGGAGAGGTCGGCATTTTCCACGCCAGAGGGGCACTTCCAGTTTCGCGTCATGCCCTTTGGATTGAAAAATGCCCCTGCCACCTTCCAGAGACTGGTCAACCGGGTACTGACCGGGCTGGAGCAATTCAGCGCCGCGTACCTGGATGACATTGCTGTGTTCAGCTCCACTTGGGAGGAACACTTGCAACACCTCTGTGAAGTGTTGAGGGCGCTGCAGAAGGCAGGCCTCACTATCAAGGCCAGTAAGTGCCAGATAGGGCAGGGATCGGTGGTGTATTTGGGACACCAGGTGGGGGGCGGCCAGGTGGCGCCCCTGCAAGCGAAGATCGATACCATTCTGACTTGGGAACCCCCCAAGACGCAGACAGAGGTGAGAGCCTTCCTAGGACTCACCGGGTATTACAGACGGTTCATCAAGGGATACGGCACCATTGTTGCCCCCTTGACAGAACTAACCTCTAGAAATCAACCCAGGAAAGTGAATTGGACCGAGGCCTGTCAAACTGCTTTTGATGCCCTGAAAACTGCAATGTGCACAGCGCCGGTGCTTAAGGCGCCTGACTTTTCGAGTGAGTTCGTAGTGCAAACAGACGCTTCAGAGCAAGGTGTGGGAGCAGTACTCTCACAGATGGACGATGAGGGCGGGGACCAACCCGTAGCTTTCATTAGTAGAAGGCTACTTCCCAGGGAACAGAGGTGGAGCGCTATTGAAAGGGAAGCATTTGCTGTGGTCTGGGCCCTGAAGAAGCTGAGGCCCTACCTGTTTGGGACTCACTTCCGTGTTCAGACCGACCACAGGCCCCTCAGATGGTTAATGCAGATGAGGGGCGAAAATCCAAAACTGTTGAGGTGGTCCATCTCCCTACAGGGAATGGACTTTACGGTGGAACACCGTCCCGGTACAGAACACGCCAATGCTGATGGTCTGTCCAGGTTTTTCCGCCTTAGTGATGAGAACTCCCAAGAGGGTGGGTAGTTCTCCCCACTTTCAGCTGGAGGGGACACGTGTTAGACCTGACATCCTTGGCGTGGGTTTTTCCCCTATCTTTTGCCTCTGCTACATGGATTTTTGATACTGTGCTGGATTTCGTTTTGCTGGTTTAGATGCTTTGGACACTCTGCCACTGCTAATCAGTGCCAGAGTGTAAGTGCTCCCTGTGTAAAATATCGTATTGATTGGATATACCTGATTGACATATCTGTATCACCACGAAGTCCCTAGTAAAGTGCACTGTGTGTGCCAGGGCTGGTGATGACAGATGCTACTAGTGGGTCTGCAGCGCTGATTGCGCCACCCACCTGTCTAGCTCTAAAACAGTGTCTCAGGCCTGCCGCCGCAGGCCTGCCTGCAGTCCCCAGACTGCCATGTCCTCCTGGCCAGTGTCCACACTGGCCGGGCCTAACCCTTCCCTTTTCGTACACGTCAGTCATCCCTATGGAAGGCCCAAGGTACCCCCCTGGGCAGGGTGCAGTGTATGTAGAAGGTAGAGCATGTACTAGTGCAGGTAACATGTTCGGGTAGTGAACACCGGCCATTTTGTGTGTTCACTGCTGCAAGGTTATCTTGTTCCATAGGCTAACATGGGGGAGGCTGGTGCCAATGGCTATCCGCCTATCTTCCCATAGGAACAAGATAAGACATGAGTGTTTGATATCCCTGAGCTCAGCATTTAATAACACATCTTTTAGGAGAGGTTGTTTTTAAATCCTGAGTTGGAGAATAGTACTTTTTAGAGAGTAGCTGTTCTCTTGTCTGACCCTTCTGTGTGCCTGGGCGTGCTTGTGGATTGACTGTCTGGTTTGAGAGTGACAGGGGCTGGGGATCCCCCGGGAGGTTGGCTGAGTCAGCCCTCTGCTGAATGGCGACATTTGCAAGGAGAGTGGAGGGAGGAGATAGCACCTGGGATTGAATAGGGCTGTGCCTGCCTGCCACTCTGCTGGCTCCACCTCCTGCTGGGCGGCTGACGATTCTGCCCCTCGCTCTGAAAAGAATGTAGAGGCCAGGAAAACAAAGTGCTCCAGCAACACCCAGAACTGGATCAGACCGGGCTCAGGGCCCACTTGCACAAAGACTTCAAAGACTTTTAGGGGTATAAGTATACGACCCCTGACAACAGATTTTCAGATTCGACCATCGAGAGGAACCTCTGCTGAAAGACGGACCGCTGAAGAACGAAAGGAAGATTGCCGTGCTGTGTGCTCTAAAGGCTGACCTGTTCTGCTGTACAACCGAAGCTGAGGAGGAGAAGGGGTCTTGCTGTGTGCTGACCCTATCCACTTGACCAAACAAGACTTTGCTGTGTGCCGTGTCTTCAACTGAATCTCCAAGGGCCTGAGAAGAGCTGGCCTCCTGTTTCGCAACCCAGGGATAGAAAGGTTGCCAAGAACTCAAGACTCTGCTGTGTCCCACCTGCGCTGCTGTGTGCCGCAGGGACCGTGGACTGTTCTACCAAGCTTCTCAACATCTGCCTGTGAGGTGGGCTGGCTGCTCTCTGTCTTGCTGGAGAGTACCGCACCGACCCGGGCCTGACACCGGTTGCCGCATCAAGAAGATCGACGTGCTCATCGTCACGTGCCTTGCCGCGACCCGGAAGCCTGACGCAGATCGAGAGTCGTATTTCCCTGCTCTACGAAGCCGCGCTGTGAGTGGCTGACTCCGGTGACGTCGACATCGTCACTGGGGGCTCGTAGAGGGAGTTGTGGAATCCTGACACCGAACAGCCCGAGGAGCGCTTGTACAACGAGTGCAGCGACACCGCCGGAGCAACGTAGCTGCCTAAACATCGAGAGCCCACAAACTGATTCATTCTCAGTGAGTATCGAATCACCCAAGAGACTAGAGACTATCATCTTACGATCCCGACCAACCAAGAAAGCGAATACTGTGTAAACCTGTGATGCTTGATTTCAACTGCAGAAACTAGATAAAGAGATATTATTTTTGATATAACTCACCTGTGTGGTCTAAGTTTGTGGTGTGCGGAGGGGGGATCATTGCGGGGTCTACGTGCAAATACCTTACACATTGCCTTGGGGATAAGCCTGTCTGCTCGAGCCAAGCTACCTAGAGGGTGAGCAGGGGTTATCTACCGTGTGTGTCCCTGTACCCTGACTAGAAGCAAGGGTCCCTATTTGGTCTAAGGTGTATACCTCTGCCAACTAGAGACCCCCAGATCTAACAGTAGCCATTATAGTTATGGTGTTTAAACCCTACAAGGACACAGTGGACGCATCATCCTATAGACTTTTGTCTATAATGAATATTGACATTAATATTCTTAAGAAAATAGTAGCGAATATGATGAGGGGAAATGTAGGGAGTCTAGTGAAGGAGGACAAAACCATATCAATATTGGAGTGTAGCACCTCAATGAATATATGCAGACTAATCGATGAATTGCGGGATACTATACACGTGGAAGAGGATGCCACTCTCATTGCCTTAGATATAGAGATGCAAAATCAACAATTGATGGACAGAATGCAGAACAATGTCATACATTCACCCCAGTACAGAGATCTGGGCCTAAATCCATCGTTTTTTTGCTCACCATGCCATTCCAGTTTGAACCTAGCCATATGCAAATCAGTCTTGACCCTGTGCCCCATGGGAACAGTCCAGCCCGAACTGCCAAGCCAGGTCCTCCCTGGACTGGAAACAAGCATCCTAGGACCGGTTTCGGGCTTTCAGCCCTCGTCAGCCAGGATAGCCTGATTCCAGTGGCATGGAGAGCAAGGGGCTCACGTCTGAGCATACCCTTCCCACTCGGGGTGACAAATGCAAAATCAACAATTGATGGACAGAATGCAGAACAATGTCATACATTCACCCCAGTACAGAGATCTGGGCCTAAATCCATCGTTTTTTTGCTCACCATGCCATTCCAGTTTGAACCTAGCCATATGCAAATCAGTCTTGACCCTGTGCCCCATGGGAACAGTCCAGCCCGAACTGCCAAGCCAGGTCCTCCCTGGACTGGAAACAAGCATCCTAGGACCGGTTTCGGGCTTTCAGCCCTCGTCAGCCAGGATAGCCTGATTCCAGTGGCATGGAGAGCAAGGGGCTCACGTCTGAGCATACCCTTCCCACTCGGGGTGACAAATGCAAAATCAACAATTGATGGACAGAATGCAGAACAATGTCATACATTCACCCCAGTACAGAGATCTGGGCCTAAATCCATCGTTTTTTTGCTCACCATGCCATTCCAGTTTGAACCTAGCCATATGCAAATCAGTCTTGACCCTGTGCCCCATGGGAACAGTCCAGCCCGAACTGCCAAGCCAGGTCCTCCCTGGACTGGAAACAAGCATCCTAGGACCGGTTTCGGGCTTTCAGCCCTCGTCAGCCAGGATAGCCTGATTCCAGTGGCATGGAGAGCAAGGGGCTCACGTCTGAGCATACCCTTCCCACTCGGGGTGACAAATGCAAAATCAACAATTGATGGACAGAATGCAGAACAATGTCATACATTCACCCCAGTACAGAGATCTGGGCCTAAATCCATCGTTTTAACCCAGATCTCTTGACTGGGGGAGAATGTCTGCATTGTCAGCATTCCGTCCATCATTTGTTTGTTGTAACGCTTTTCGCCCTAAGTGGGATGGGTATTCCCAGACGTGGGACCCGTGCTCACTACGCCACTGGAGTCAAGCTATCCTGGCTGATGATGGCTGATAGCCAGAAACCGGTCCTAGGATGCTTGATTCCGGTCCAGGGAAGACATGGCTTGGCAGTTCGGGCTGGACTGTTCCCATGAGGCACAGGGTCAAGACTGATTTGCATATGGCCATGTCTAAACTGGGGTGGCGTAGTGGGCAAAAGAACGATGGATTTAACCCAGATCTCTTGACTGGGGGAGAATGTCTGCATTGTCAGCATTCCGTCCATCATTTGTTTGTTGTAACGCTTTTCGCCCTAAGTGGGATGGGTATTCCCAGACGTGGGACCCGTGCTCACTACGCCACTGGAGTCAAGCTATCCTGGCTGATGATGGCTGATAGCCAGAAACCGGTCCTAGGATGCTTGATTCCGGTCCAGGGAAGACATGGCTTGGCAGTTCGGGCTGGACTGTTCCCATGAGGCACAGGGTCAAGACTGATTTGCATATGGCCATGTCTAAACTGGGGTGGCGTAGTGGGCAAAAGAACGATGGATTTAACCCAGATCTCTTGACTGGGGGAGAATGTCTGCATTGTCAGCATTCCGTCCATCATTTGTTTGTTGTAACGCTAGATATAGAGATGGCATTTGATTCCCTGAAATGGGAATATATGATTGAGACCTTGAAAGAATGTGGAATTGGGAAGAGTTTCTGGGATCTTTCTAACTGTTGTACACTAATCCCACAGCTAGATTAAAACATACAACATAATATGTGATGGTTGGATTGTGGAGCATAGCACCCAACACGGGAACCTTCACTCAACAGTGTTGTTTGCACTGGCACTAGAACCCTATGTAATAGCGCTTATGAACAATTTACGGGTTTGGGGAATCAAAGATGCTGAGGTGGAGAATATTGTGTCAACATATGCCGAACACACACCGATCTCTGTTACCCGCCCACAACGAGCAGTCCTGGTACTCCTGAGGGAGCTTGATACATTTGAGAGGGTATCGGGCCTATTACACAAACTGTGGCAAATCTCTAATTTTCCAACTGGGAGATCTACTAGGCAAATCCTGTAGCTGATCTTCCTGTGGTTTGGGTTTCAGATGGGATACAAGCAAACTCCCTTACTCAGACATGCAGGTAGCCCATACACTGGAGAAATTATACACATACAATATGGGCAAGATCAATCAAGGTCTAAGTGTGTCGGTTAGCTTCTGAAATTCACTCCCTCTCTCAATTATAGGATGTATTGCTCTTGTTAAAATGCTGTTGTTGCCCAGATGCCTGTACGTAATCTAAAAGTCGCTGTGACATATTCCCAGACAAACTTTAAGGGAGCTTGATAAATGGGAGAGAACCCTAGCATGGGCTAGTAAATGGAGCGGAGTTAAGTTGAGCACACTTATACTGGGATGGGTGGAAGGAGGCACTTCCAGACCTAGAATTATATTGTTTGCAAGTCAGGTTCAGCCTGTGGGAAAATGGTGCTCCCATAATGACAACTGAAAGTACAAGCATTTGCAATGCAATAGGCCCGGCATTAGTGAAAGTTTGAGCATTATTATGTGCAACGCCAATAGCTCAAACTTTCAGTAATGCGAGACCTATTGCATTGCAAATGCTTGTTCTTGGAGGCACGGATTAAGATGTGTGTATGTAGTTCAGATGATGAAACACACCCAGGAGGGTTGCGGTTTATTTCTCATAATGGCCGCAGTAACTGCTCTTCACAAAAGACAAGCTACAAACCAAAAGGGGTGATGCACAACTGCACGTATTTACTGCTTCACCTAATTATCTAACATTCTTATTTAGCGCACTAGCTTCCAAATTAAGAGCTGGTTTGAAATTTGGGGGAATTAGGAGGCTGGATTTTTCTTTTTTATGAATATAAATTGTACTTTGTTAAAACAGTGGACAGCATCTGCGCCATCGTCCCAAACAAATCCTTTAAAATATCTACTAGTATCTTTGCTCTGTAGTTTGTTTTTAGAAATTGGTTATAGTTGAGATGGAACATTGTTTATTATTTATGTTGCATCAGTTTTTAATAGGGTAAACAAAACAGAATTACCCCTTACTGCAATAAAGAAGGGGGGTATTTATTAATTGATTAATGCAAATCTTCCTGTTTCCTTTATGAAGTAGTAATCAGGCCACTGTAGAGAAAATAATGGGAGGGAGTAAATTCGTGCAGCAGACCAAGGCAAAGAACTTCGTAAAAGTAATGCACTTTTATGACAGTAGAAAATATCTGAGCCCAAAACACGAATAAAAAAACTGAAAATGGAAGGAGAATACATCTAAGTGAGTTTAGCGCATAAACGATTACAGTAAAAAACAAGCATTAAAAATGCAATAGGTCTCGCCTTTTATAAAGTTAAAGCCATTTGCTTTGCTATACAATACCATTAGCAAAGCAAATGACTTTAACTTAATCAAAGGCGAGACCTATTGCATTTTCAATGCTTGTTTAGGTTGTCCTTCACAAGGGGGAAAAGGTAATACTGTCCCCACTATTACAAAAGTGAACTTTTTCAATGGGTGGAAAACGTGTGTCCAGAGAACGAAACTAATTTAATAAGTTATGTTGGTTTTCCTAGGGATGTGCAAATTCCATGTGCCGGACTTGCGGTGTGGCTTTTTGTTTCTGTGAATCATATACATTTGCATCAGCATTTAAAATCAATTTAGGCACACAGCTCAAGAAAATGTATTGCGAATTAGCACAGATTATTAAATTCCGCAAAACCTTTGTGAGCCGGGCCCGGCGCTTTGAAATAACTAACATCCCTCGAGAAGCGAGACCCCCTTCCTCCTGAGGCTTGGGTGGTCAAGCCTGTGGGGTAGGGCGTCGTGTTGAGAACACATGCTGATCTCACAGCCCGTTCCCAGAAACCCCCTGGAGCGGGAGGGCCAGAACCTTGTCTCAGACACTCTGCTCCTCAGCAGAGACCTGCCCTGCATGGGCGTCCGCAGGGGGGCAAGGAGGGGCGCTTGCCCCCCCTGGAGTGCACCTCCTTGCCCCCCCTGCGGCCACCCATGCTTTTACAGACGCTTTTTGTCCGTAATTACGGGCCCTGCAGGGAGCAGAGGTGTTCCCTGTCAGAGGCCTCAACTCCCTGATGGGGCGCCTCGCACTCCTCCTCGCAGCCCCTCCCGCCCATTGTCATTCTGTCTGTGGCTGATGACCACAAACAGAATGACAATGGCCAGTTTGAGCTGTGCACCACAAGCACGAGTGGTTAGGTCTGGACACAAAGACCTCCTTTTAAACCTGTGTAGCTTGAGAGCAAAGGGTCTTCTGAATGAAGTTCTGGGGGGAGTCGATCCATTATTCTCCCAAGTCAAAAATTGGGGTTGCAGCATAGCCCGGATTTCAGATCCCACTAAAACGTACACAGACTCGTGTCAATAACATATCTATCTGCCAGTATGCACCCTATCATGTCTGGCAGGACGTCCCGACCCTGTGTTTCACTACCTCATATCCCCCTGCACCCCACTCCCCATGCTCACTGCCTCATATCCCTCTGTTCCCCACTCCCCGTGCTCAAGGCCGGCTCTAGGGCGGTGCGACCGGTGCCACCGCACCGGGTGCTGACTTCGTGTAGGGGGCCCTAATATGATGATTTTAAAAGCACCTGCTTCTTTCCTGGACTCCTAGAAATTTTCAGCCACCAATAAAAATTTAGACTGCAGTGATTAATGCACTTCCTTAGAGAGAGAGAGAGGGAGAGATCGAAGTTTTGTGTAATGGAAGTTTCTACTCATCCTAAGGTAGCGCAGAGGGTTACTATGCTTGCTGCAAAGAACGTGCAGCTCACAAAGTGCGTATAATGTAATGTAAATAGGTCAGTGGGTCACACTTGTCAGAGAGACCATATTGTTGATAACTCTTTATGAGTTAAAATCCTAATGTGGAACAGTGAGCAAATAACTGTTATCAAAGATGCATGCAAACTGGGCTAGGGCGTTATGATTTCCCCCCAGTTTTTCATTATCCTAATGTGGCAAAATGGGTTAATTTGGGTAGAAATCAATTCTTATTAATAAAGAGAACCCCCCATCCATGGTGCTAGGTTTTAGATTCTAGGTTTCTGATTCTCCTGACCAAGCCTTCTTCAACTATCCTGCCTACCTGTACGGATGACCTGTGACTCCTACACCTTCTTGTCCTCTTATGTAACATTTCCTATGCACTGATTTACACACTTATGATTGATTGTCTCTATGTAATCTGTGTGATGTAAAGTGTTCTGACACCTTACACTGATAAGAGCGGCGCTATAAAATGAATTAAATGCACCTGAGACTGAATGGTTACAGAGGCTTGAGGGGCGCTGTGAAAGGATGGTTATGAAGAACCTGTAGTGGAGGTGGTCATTGGGGGTGCCAAAAAGCATTGTCGCACTGGGCGCCACGAGCGCTAAAGCCGGCCTTGCCCCCGCACACTGCCTTATATCCCACTGTACCCCACACCTCGCGCTAACTGCCACGACATATCCCTCTGTACCCCACACCTTGCGCCAACTGCCACAACATATCCCTCTGTACCCCGCACCTTGTGCTCACTGCCACAACATATCCCTCTGTACACCGCACTTCGCGCTCACTGCCACATATCCCTCTGTATCCCACTCCTCACACTCACTGCCTGATCACTCATTTTACCCTGTCATTTATCTTCTACGTGTTCTCTTCCCTTCCACTCGTTCTACCTCTGTTCACCCCCTTACTTCTTTTAGTGCCTTACCTCTTTCTCAATATCACTACTTCTTTTCCTCTTCAGTAACATCTGTGACACATCTCTGCACTTCCTTTATATCAACGCACCCCTCTACCTCACCTGTCTACCTCAGTCTTTATTATTCCCTCTTCCTCAGGTGTCTCTACCTGTCTATGACACACCTCTCCCTCTCTCTACCTGGCCCCCTCACGTTCTACGACTGCGTTATTCTCCCCTCTCCAGCTTCGATTTACCTGTCTCTGCTACTGAATCTTTTTCTTCTACACCTCACTTCTTTGTCTACCCTTCACCCCTCGCTACCCTTCTGTTTGCCTCACTACGGTCTTTACCTGACCCACCTTCAGTGCCTCTTCCCATTTCGCCTCACTCCCTCACAGCGCTCTCCTAGCATGCATCTGTTTCTCCCCTCACCACCATGCCTGCCTCTACCCCTCCTTACCTTTCTAACCAGCCTAACTTTCTACCTTCCTGTTATTCCTGGTAGTGAACCTTTCATTTCACCCCTCCGGTTATATTACCTACGCATTCAAATTGAGTAGGTCATTGCTGTGCTCCCAACCCGACATTGAGACCCAGTCCCCTAGCCTCTCAACATGCCCAGATATAACAACAAACATTGGCATAGCCAATTGGTCTCGCCTTTGGGACCTGCTGCAGAACTAAATACTTATACTGCCGGCATCATACTTGCCCAGCGCCAAGACGCCTCGGCAAAAGTGTGCTATATAAGTTCTTCAGTCAGTGAGTCAGTCATAAGGTCCCAAAGGCGAGACCTATTGGCTATGCCATTGCTTGTTTTTCTCAGGTTGGCCCGAACATTACCCGATCCTGATTGTCTGCCATTTTAGCCCCGCCCCTATTGATTAACATTAGCCACGCCCCTTCATTTGCCAGGTTCGCCCCCCCCTGGAAACATTTCTGCGGACGCCCATGCTGCCCTGCCCTTGTCCTCTGGCACAGGTGAGATCAGCACACTCTGTGCTGACCCCAACCCTCGGCCGTGAGGCCCCCAAGATCTCGGAGGGCATAGCCCCCTTATCAGCGGGAGTCAGAGCACGAGGAGGGCTGACCGTGCTGCTCCCGTTCGCGTTGGTTTCCCTTCAAGGAAAGGGCCCGGCTGCGCCCGTTCGCCGCATGTTTGGCATCAAAAGAGGTGTTTCGCCAGCTGTACATCTTCAGGAATTAAGAGGCATCTTGGAGCCTTATAACAGATATGTGTTCTTACCAGTGGTCGAAGTGGGGGGAAAAAAGTAGGGGAACTGTGGGCGGAGAATCAGAGGGCGGAAATAAACCAAGGATTGGATCAGTGGGCGGAGTCAGATGTGTGACCAGAATGCGCAAACATCCCAATTTTTAGCATTTGTTTGGCATTTCTCTGCCCAGTTTAATCAACCAATGGATACACATGATTATTTAAGGTTATAATGAGTTATTGACATTAAAACACATTCACAAAGTGGGATATGCTTCTAATCACAATGTCCCAAATACGATAAAATGTGGAAGCACAAGGCATTTGTCGCCGAGCCATGGAGTTTGTCATCAGCACTTCTCCCGTTTTCCACAACAGCAGTTCAAACACGAATGGCAAAATATCCTAGTTTGCAAAATGCTTTCTATATAATTATGGCTCTGCCATATTTGCCTCCTAATGCAAGATCTGCTGCATGATCTGACAATTTCAACTAATAAACGGTTTATAGCTCAAACGTATCAAAAGTTAATAAAAAATGTGACTTGTTATGCTGCGGAGTGGATGGCTTATTGCAAAGGTTGACTGATCACCTTTCTCACTGTTGCATTTGTATGTTACACTGGTACTAATAAGGCAAAATCTTTCCAAAGACTGTTAGCATGTGTACACATGTCAAAATAATGAAATATCAGAAAATATACTGCATTACGATGCAGCCTTTTTTTAATGCATAATTTAGTCAATACTGCGGCATAATTGTGTCCTCCTTTGCTGCATATTTAATTCCAGTGGCCCCACAGCAGGCAGCACATGTTAAAAATGCTTGTGAATGAAGCAGAGAGACTGTGAAGTTTACAAACTTAGTTTGGTGTGCACGCAAATCCTGCATTGCCAATCCCTGGTGAGTTGCAGCTACTACTTCTGAAACAAGGCCAATGGAGGTAACTATGGGTGAGGCAGACTGGCCTCAAGGCCAGGGCCGGCCTTAGCACTGATGGTGCCCTGTGCATTAATGTTTGTTATTACCCTCTGATGGCCACCTCTGCCATGGATTCCCTCAATACCACCCTTTAACAGTGCCCCTCAAGTCTCCATATCCACACTCTCTCTCAGATGCATTGAATTTGATTTACAGCGCCACTCACTCATACCAGTGTATGGTGTCAGAGCACTTTACATCACACACATTACTCAGACAATCAATATGTGTGTAAATCACTGTATAGAAAATGTTACATAAGACTAAGGACTACAAGGTGTAGAAGTCACATGACAACCATACTAGTAGGCCGTATAGTTTAATAGTGATTGGTCTGGAGAAACATAAACTCAGAATTTAAAACTTAATACCGTGGTTGGGGGTTCTTTTAATAATCAGAACTGATTTCTGACCAAAAGAACACTTTTTGCAACATTAGGATAATCAAAGACTGGGGTAAAAAACATAACGCTCTAATTTATACCTTGCAGTTTGTATGCAGCTCTTAGATGAAAGTTAATAGCGCACTGTTCTATGTTAGGATTTCAACTTATAAACTGCAAGTAACAAAAGGATCTCTCTGACAAAAGCAGTAGCCCACTGACATATTTACATTATGTGCACTTTGTGATCTGCATGGTACATGTTCTTTGCAGCAGGCACATTAACCCTCTGAGCTACCTTTCCTTGAATCAAAACTGCCACTAGACAAAATGATCTCTCTCTAGGAAGAACATTAAACACCAGAGTCATCATGACATTATTATTGTTGCCGAAAATAGCTGGAGGCCAGGAAGGAGGCAGCAAGCGCTTTTAAAACCTTAGTATACTTGCAAACATAATGCCTCCACCCAAAGTCAGCACCCGGTGCGGTCACACCGGTTGCACTACCCTAGAGCTGGCCCTTCTCAAGGTTCCTGTGACCACAGTGACAGAGTCACTGTTGTTCTAGGCTGTGCTGCTTCATAGGCCTGCCCGCAAGACTGGAGGTGAACTTCAGTATGGATTGTGGTGGACAAACCTTGAAGGTTAACCCACACTTGCCACTGCTAGGGTCCACCTGCTGGTGCTAAGACACAAGGGCTTCTAAGGTCTTACTCAGCCTTCTAAGGTCTAGCATGGGATTGTGCTCTCTCAGGAGAGTGGACTGGTGGACTGGTTATTAAGGCTGAACCTGGTTCCCCCGTTCCAAATTCAGCAGCTCTGGCCATAGTGCCACATCCTCTCCCCCACTGAACACCATACTGCCCCACTGAGAAAAACTCACACTGGCTTCAACTACAACCCAATTGCTGCCGGCTATAAACACCTGGATGCGGCTCAATTTAAATGCCGCACTAGACAAGAGCAATATGCGGCCTACAAGAAAAAAGTAACAACATCCTGGAAAAAGCAAACACTCATAGGGAATGCAAAATTTAGCAGACCATGTGAAATGTAAGCAGGAACAACATGGTACCTTAACGCTTTTACACTCACCATTCAGAAATCAGTGAGTGCTTTTGCCTGAAAAGTTAAGGACATGGCTACAGGGCCCTGAATAGACCCATTTCAATGTCCGTTGCTTATATCCTTACAAAACATAAGCAGTATGGTAAAAAGACCACATCCCTGGACGCAGAGCCGCAGTACACATTCTGTTTTCCAATCCACACTTTGCAATACCTCCAGGATTGGTGCACCAGTTGCAAGCCCAGGGAAAACAAAGACAAGAAAACAAAAATAGCGCTTCACTGGTAAAAGTGGCGCTAATGTGTTTGGGTGTGAATAAAATCAGTTTGGCCAGTTTGCTACCACTCTGTCTTACTTTATGTCGTTATTTTTCATATTTGTAACCTTTTATTCCAGATGCTGCACTTTGGAATTAAAACACGACATTTCCAGCAAAAATGTTGTTCTTGTTTGGATCCATTTCACAGGGGAGCAAATAATCTTGAAGTCACGGTTTTCAGTTAGAGAAGAACTGCTAGACAGAAAGAGAGAAAAGAAGGAAAGAGTGGGGGGGCAGCTGAAGCGGCAGAGCAGAAGTGAACACGGTATTTTTCTTCTCTGGGCAAGAAGGAAAAGACAGAGTCCTGTTACTTCTCTGCCGCCCGACCTCGAACGCCAGCATTGTCGAGCTTTATTTATAGGCGATGGTGATTTCTTGCATCCTGAGACGCTTTTTCAAAATAAAAAAGTAGGGGAACGGAATGCTTGGAATTGAAGAAGTAGGTGCACGCCGTGCCCTGCCGATCCCGCCCACTTCGACCACTGGTTCTTACCCAACTCAGTGGTACTCATTTTATCGACCTCAGAAGGATGAGAGGCTGAGTGGACCCACACACACAGCATAATGGGGCACTCAATTTGTTAAGCACGCATTCACATCGAAAGAGATTGTAGGCGCCGTTATCTGGTGTTTATCGGTACCTTGTCAATGGTGCACTTTGCATCGATCCTGGAAGGATGAATGGCTAGACGAGCCCCCCCGAGGATTTAAACCTGTTATTACATGGTTAAACAGAGACGCCTCTGATGGGTTCAGGAGTCCACCGAACTACCAGAACTGCTCACTCGCAGACAATCCTCACCTGTCAAGAGGCCCCTCAATTACAAACAGTGCTTGAAATAGAAAAATAGAAGTGCAGGTACTCTGTACCAGAGTACCTGCTTGTTTCCGAGAAGTGCCGGTGCTCTCCAATTAAAAGTATTACATTTCTCTTGAGAAGTACCGGGATTCTCCCACACAAAATAACGGGAACGGGGGAACTTTGGGTTGCTCTTTCAATAACAGCCGTGAAAAGCTCTCTGTAGTCGAGACCTGAAACGAGGCTGGTGGTGTGAGGGGCAAACACCCTGCAAGGACGCCTTCATACAGAGACTACACAGGAAAAACAGAATCCTGCAGAGAAGACTGTACTGCTTTACAAGTTACTACACGCAGCCCAAAATAAAGAATTTTAAGCAAGGTACAAAAAAACGAAGGAGATGTAAAGGCATGTTAGCACTGACTTCAAACATGCTGAAGAAGTTTATTGGGGAATCCCACGTGTCTGATGCAATATTAAAACCAAATTACATGTTATTCACCAGAGAATGGAGTCAACATATTAAAAAGCTATATGGAGTAGATAGGATTTATTGCAATTGTTTCTTTTGCATTAGTCAGGATCTGGGCACCCTAGGTGTATACTCACAATGGCATTGTAGTAAAGGCTCAGACTTGGAAGATCCCCGAGATGATCTATGAGGTAATCCTATACACACAGCATGCCTGCTTATGTCAAGCCATCAACATGTACACTACATTCAGTTACTAGGAGCATCCGGCCTAAAAATAGGCTATATGAACTCCGGCACTCACCCATGGATCCTCAAGCACAGACCACTGACTCGCTGCCCAAAAACAAATATTCACAAATATATTCTAACTCCACCATTTTGTATTTCATGAACACGGTGATGGATTAAAATAAAAAATATACAAATGTGCTCCATTTTACCATTCGATCATATCCACAATTCACACATTTTTTACTCTATCAATGTTTTTTGTTTCCACCAATTTCTTTTTACTGCTACCAAAATAAATAGAGGCTATTTTTATAAAGTGAACAGCTACAGTCAGAGCACCATGGCTTTATCCAAGCAACAGTACAGACTATGAAGCTGCATGTACTCAGCGTCCAAAACGGCCATCAGTCTACTAACTGGCAAACAAGATGGGGGTGCGAACACTGAGAGGACAGTATGCCAACAAAACCACCCGCCTAGGTGACTATGCACCATTGCCTTACACAGAGGATGTATATACGTGCCTAACAAAAATTAATGTGTCCTCCTGTAACGAAACTGGTGCTCATGTAAAGCGCTCAGATACTCGATTTCTCATGTCTAGTTTGTGCTATATAAAACTCTAATATATATATATATGAATGTGTGTCGTTATCCCGCACTCTTTTTGTCCGCAGGGAATCACAACGCGGTCGTTACAATGACCGTGTTGTGATTCCGCATACCATTACTCCTCAAGTCGTAACAACGACTTGCGGAGGGGGGGCGCTGGATATTGGAATAATATAATTTACTATTCCAACTCCAGTCTGTGCGGACAGTAGGGAAGGTGTTGGATTTTAAATCCAACACCTTCCCCCCCCCCTCCGCAAGTCGTTGTTCCGACTTGCGGAGTAATGGTATGCGGAATCACAACGCGGTCGTTGTAACGACCGCGTTGTAATTTCCTGCGGGCAAAAAGTTTTGGCGATAATATTTCTTCACTGTCTATCAACCATGACCTGTATTTCTAAGAGAAATGGGGCACAGGTCACTAACTTGACAAAGGCTTCGCCGAAACGCGTAGTTCTGTTCGTTTAAAGCAATAAAAATTTATTGTTTTGTCCCGGGTGTGCCGCTGGATTATTTTCTGGGAACTCTCAGATTTCATCCTTGAAAAGATATATATATATATATATATATATACACACACACACACTTAAAAACATCACATTTCTGCTCTTGATCTCGGTACTTTTATAGGAATAAAACAAACATACAGAGTAAACAAAAAAGTTCTGTGATTGTTATATTTCACACGGGCTGTTGGCTTTTGCCAACAGGAATTCAGTGAAATCTTCAATGTGCGGCACGATGTGGAGGGGTTGGGCCTAGGAAATGACAGCAACAGGCCTCGATATTAGAAGAGAAGACGGCACAACAACACTTCACTTAAGGAAGCAAAAAGTAACCTCGGGGCCCTTGTGACAACGTTGTCTGTCAATGGGAGTTGAATCAAGGGTTGTGCTTCATTCGTGAAGTTGTAGACTCTTGAGACCCGAGCTGGAGTGATCTTACGTGCACAAATGATCGCCAAACATTCAGTGGGAAACATCAGATGTCGGGTGAGATATTTGTGCACCAGCTCAGAAAAGGGCGGCTCCTTCAAACTGCACCTTTGCGCACATCGGTCAGCCAGCCCATTTGCCTGGCCCTCTAAGCTCCTTCCCCGTACTTTAAATATATCCATGGTGGGTGAGATGAGTGGTATTAGTTTAGGGAAGGAGAGACTACGCACTTAGTTTAACAGATGTGGGAAACAGATTGAAAGCAGCGCCATGAACCGTCAACCCCTCTCCCTCACCCCAAAGTGTTGAGAGGCACGAGAGGCACGTGACAGAGGCCTGCCAGGATCCCAGAACTGGACCAATGGTGAGCGAGAAAAGACCAGGCCGAGGACTGAAGGGTATATTCAGTGACGTCACCTGCCCCAATTACCGTGTCCATACCCCCAGTTGATGCTTTCTTAGCTGACGTGCAAAACGTAAGTTCAAGCGCATGATAAAAACAACTTCATATATTAGATGTACCCCCAGTTAATGCTTTCTTAGCTCACGTGCAAAACGTAAGTTCAAGCGCATGATAGCCACCATGTGCGCGCGTGTGCACATCCGTATGCCAATTAAAGTAAACAAAGATGGTGTTGGGCTGTCCACATGCGCGTGCACATTTTGTCCCTACGTACGCTTGCACAGCTTGAATCGATTACAAAAGGCCCTCGCATGGCGAGTGCAGCGCTGCGCGCTGCTAACGCCAGGCGAGATCTAACAAGGTAGGAAAAAAGTGGAAAAGACAAATGAAGAGAGGATTTATGTGCTCCCCAGACACCCCGTTTGATGGACACCGCAATGGTTCAGCTGCAGCTGATAGAGCTTACACATGGTGCAGTGCAGCTAGTGACGCGCAGCCCCTGTGTGACACTGAAGAGTCAAAGAAACAAGTCAACGGTGCAATAAGGAAGTAATCCGTAGAGGGCAAGCTGTTTGGCTCAAAACGTAAATGTGGATGTTTGTAGATCCACAGAATTTTCTTTCTTTTTTATTTTTTTATATCAAATACTTTATTGAATTTTTCACAATAAACAAGAACAAAACAAAAATGACAAATATGGAATCATGTATAGACACGATATTCGTGCCAAAGTTACAAGTTATCATCGCATAAAATGTTGCAATATACTGACATTCGTATTCCAAACCATATATAAACCAAAGGTGGAAAGATAGAAAGAAAAAGGAAAAAGGAAAAGAAACAAAACCCTAGAAAAACAGAGGAAAAGAAAATAAAGAGAAAGAAGACAAAAAAAGCTAGATAATAAACACCAAGCGAGAACCTATGTTAAGAGACTAATAACATTAATATACAACTGTTGGGAAGCACACTATGAACACAAAAAATAATGAAGAACAGACCATCAATTATTACAGAATTAATATTACAGAGAATATAAACTGAACATGAATGTTCACGGAGGTGTGTGTGTATTGAAGTAAATGTCCAAGGAATTCCACAATGATCTAAACGAGGGTTTCAATGGAGAGCTCTGAAGCGCAATATTGTCTGCACCCCTAAGGTGAATAACCCAGTTCATCCATCCTTTATATGAAGTCTTGTGTGTGTTCTTCCAATTATTAAGTACCATCTTCACCGCTGACAAAAGTAAAAGATCCAGAAGGGCTTTGTCCGTATCATTACATGAATCAACCATTAGTTAGTGCAGAAAACTCTCTTTTCAACTCACATTTAAATACTCTGGAAAGAAAGACAAAAACCTTGTCCTAATAGGATAACACGGCCTTACAAAGTAATATAAGATTGGCTAAATCACCAGTTTCCTCTTTACAGTTCCAGCACAATGGATTATCACGACTTCGAAGAGAGTGCAATCGAGCTGGGGTCCAGAATGCTCTGTACAGAAGCCAATATTTAGTTTGAGATAGTACTGGGGATATTTTATTGCTTGTTATCGAATTCCACACTTGTTGCCATAAAGAATCCGGTATCGGGTTGGTAGAGTGCGAATCCCAAAAAGTAACAAGATTATCATTGCGTCTGGAAGTTTTAGGGCAGAGAAGTTTGTAAATATGAAAAACTTGGTGGCCTAGTTTATTAATCTGTGCAACAAACATTGGTAGGGATGGAAGCACATTATGAAGTTTGGCTTTAGTTATAGCCGCTCTTACTTTAAAAAAAATTATAAAGTTCGATGTTATAACTAGTTTGAAGATCTGCAAACGTCACGGGGTATGAAGAGTGTGCCTGCTGATAAGGAATGAAGATACCCTGACTGATCCAATCATCCAGGTGTATGCTTTTCCCTTTGTATACTACTCTACGGTTTAGCCATAAAGATTCCATCTTAGAACCCCTAATACTTACGTCTAATTTCTTTTCTATCAGCAGAAGTGCCAATTTTGTGTTTTTGAAAATAGATTTAGATCTGTTTGGATAGAGCTGGTTAGAGGTGAGTAATTCCAGAGCATTGATATTATCAAGAATGGATTTTTCTACCTCTAACCACACCGGATTATAATGGGCAGGGGGCAAAATCCAATATGAACCCTGCTTTGCAAGAAACGCCGATTGATATAATTTAAAATCTGCAAAATTTACTCCACCCAAGGATTTGTCACGTCTCAATTTTTTTATACCAACTTGAGCCTTTTTGCCACGCCATAGAAGCTTTGTTAGGAAGATTTCTAGTTTATGGTGAAAGTCCTCCGTCAAGAGAAGTGGGAGCATATTTATAAGATAATTAACTAAAGGCATGACCATCATTTTTATGGTTTCTACCCTTTCCCACCATGTTATAAATTTGGGTGACCCGGAATCCAAAGGATTTGTGATTTTTCCCAAAGTTACCTTCTCGTTGTGATGCAAGGTATCAATAATATTGCAACCAAATTCGATCCCTAAATATTTTATATATCCTGATTGCCATGCCAGGCCCGAATTACCTAAAACATCTTTGGTGCAGTGCACATTTAAGGGGTTCACTTCTGATTTGTCTCTATTAAGATTGTAGCCTGAGTGTACGGAATATTCTGCAATCAAAGTCATCAAGGCAGTAATTGAAGGACCCGGGTTTTCAGTCATAATTAGGATATCATCCGCATAGGCAGCTAATTTAACCTGAATATCTTTAAAGCCTACCCCCTTTATATCCGAATTCATCTTAATATCCTGAATGAACGGTTCCAACGCCAGCAAAAACAAAGAAGGAGATAAGGGGCAACCCTGTCTAGTGCCTTGTTGAAAGGTAAAAGACTCCGAAAGAGATCCATTAATCGCAATACGAGCCGATGGCGCTATATAAAGGGACATTACCATTTTTATATATGATTCTCCCAAAGCAAACGTATGTATACATTGTTTTAAAAAGGCCCATGAAACGCTATCAGAGGCCTTTTCTGCATCCAATGTAATAGCAATCGCCGGATCTGATTTAAAAGCAGCATTTTCTAAAACATGGCATAGCAATCAAGTGTTATCGGTTGACATGCGACTTTTCAGGAACTCTACTTGAGAATTACTTATTCTCAAGAACAGTGTTAAGTCTTGTAGCTAAGATTTTTGAATAGATTTTACATTCAACATTGATGAGGGATATTGGTCTTTAGTTCTTTGGGAGTAGAGGATCTCTACCTTTTTTAGGTCTGACTACTATGTTAGCTTCTGTCATGGAGTCCGTTGTACGCCCTTCATTAGCTATATTATTAAAAACTCTCAGCTTGGTTGGTTTTAGTTGGTCTGAAAAGGTTTTTATAAAAAATGGCTGGAAAACCGTCTGGGCCCGGGGCTTTATTATCTTTCAAGGTTATATCTAATTCGTAACCTCCGCTTCACTGATTGGTTTTCCTAGTGCTAGTTTGTCTGCTTCAGTCAATTGGGGCAATCTAAGTCTATTCAAATATTGGGTGCAATTTTCTAAGTTGAGTTCCTGACCCTTTTTATATAAATCCTCATAGAAGGATTTAAAGGTGTTTAGAATATCTTTCTGTTTTGTGTGTATATGATCGCTGACATGCTTGATGGACGAGATAACGTTCTGGTTGTGTTTAAGATATGAAGCGAGTAGTTTGCCCACCTTATTGCTTCGCAAAGATTAAGGACTTTAAACTTGTTTACCCATACTCCCGCTCGTTCACTAAGAATTTTATTATATTCATATTTCTTTTGCGTTAGTGAAGTGAAGATAGAATTATCTTTTAAAGAACTGGCATGGGAGGACTCCAGGGTTTTGATTTCGAGTTCTAATTTAACTAATTCAGCATTAACGTGTTTGTTTATTTTCGTTTTGATTTCAATAATTATTCCCCTAATGGTAGCTTTCAGAGCATCCCATAGGGTATTAACGTTAGTTACAGCAGTGTCATTATGCTTAAGATAATCCATACTAGCCTCTTCAATTTTCTTTTTGTTCTCAGGGTCTGATTAAACATAATTTTTAAAGCGCCATCTTTTTGGCGAAGGTTCATTATGACTGCCTGCCAATTTAACACTAATGCATGAATGATCCGACACCAGCTTAGGGGATATATCTGAGTGTTCAATTAAATGTGTGAATGAGCCTGAAATGAGAATGTAATCAATTCTTGTATATGAATTATGTGGAGCGGAGTAAAAAGTATAGTCTCTGGAATCCGGGTGTTGAAAGCGCCAGGCATCTTTGAGATTAAATTCAGAACATATAGTATGCATTATGGAAAGCGATCTGGTGTGGTGGAATTTGCAGATAGATTGTCTGTCGATTATCGGATCATCTGTATTGGGGCCATATATGTTCACCACATGTATAAGATATTCTCCTTTCCTTAGGTGGGTAACTAAGAATCTACCATCACTGTCATGAGTTTATGATTCTAACGAAACATTCGCTTTTTTAGCTATCAAGGTGATCACCCCCTTTTTTTTATGATCCGTCGGTGAGAAAGCAATTTGTGAAATCCAATTATGTTTAATAAAAGTAACATCTTCTTTAGATAGTTTGTCTCTTGTAGTAAAATGATGTCCTCTTTGGTTTTAGCTAAATAATCAAATATTTGTTGGCGTTTAATAGGGTGATTGAGCCCTTTAACATTTAATGATATTATATTGAGATCGTATGCTATGTTGCATGGTTTAGGTTGTGCCATCATATATACGTTTGATAACAAGGTATACTAAACACGTGCATTATAGAAGAGGTAATGACTTCCACAGTAAACACTGAATCATTATCATAAAATGCAATCACTGCATGAATATAACCTCTGGTGGCAAAAAAGCAACTATAAATACTGACCATAATTATGTACGAAATAGCACATAGGTACTCTTGTCTAATAGGGCCAAGATATATCCTGATTGATAATAGAGAAAAGACAAAGAACAGAAGAAAAGAGAAAGAACAAAATATTAAGAAACAAAAGGGAATACCCAAGAAACAAAACACAGCACACCTAGTAATATTCCTCATATTCTGAAAATTCCCCCCCAACCGCCCCACACCCCACTCCCTCCCCACCCTTCCCTGCAAACCTTGAATATAGGAGGTGAGACGGCAGGAGCATCCCACTGTCAAACGGACATTTACTTAAACTAAAAGTGTAAATACTTCCAGAGAATATTGTATACATCATAACAAATTACTTATATAGCCAAAATAGAACATGAGTCAGGTTATTAAGGAGGGAAAGAAAAATTCCAACTATACTCACATAACATAAGTAGAAATATTCTGTGCGGTTAGAGTATTTAGTGCATTTACCTATCAAGATCCCAAGGGAACACTAAACTTGTAAACAGAGAGAAATAAAGACATGTATGTGTTATGATTTCCTCTTGTTGGAGGCCTGAGAAAAATCCATGTCCTGAGTGGATGGGCCTTCTAGGAAGTTCGCGTAGTCCAAAGGGTTCGTGAAGTAGTGATGATGACCATTAGCTATGATTCTAAATTTAGATGGACCAACAAAGGAAAACTGGAAATTTTTATCTCTTAGTTTGTCTCGTAAGCCAAGGAAGCCCTTCCTTATATCCACAGTAGGTTTAGAGTAGTCCTGCGTGAAGATTATTTTGTGGCCATTCCAAATGAGTTGTCGAGTTTTACGGGCATAGTTGGGAATCACTTCAGTGTGTTGAAACCTCAATGGTCTACAGAGGATAGGGCGTGTTGTTTGTCGTGAAGCAGTATTAAAAGTTGACATTCTGTGTGCTCGATCAAGCTCTAGAGGACTAGCGAATTTTAAGCCTGTGAAATGAGGTATCCAGTCCTCCAAGAAAGCGAGGCAAGAACCTGCAACATCTTCTGATCCTTCCGGAACACGTAAAATTCTGATATTGCCCCTCCTATTTCTGTCTTCAAGCTCGGCTGATTGTCTCTTAAGATTGGATGTCAGATCCCTTAGAGACTTCAATTCTTTGCATGACTTAAAAGAGACATCTTCAATATCGCAAAATCTTTGTTCGGCGGCTGCTAGTTTAGAGTTAATCATACTCATATACGCCCTTATGGCCGTTAGTTCTAGCTGCATTGTGTCCATATTTAGTAGATTTAGCTATTTCATGGACTTCCGCTAATTTTTTAAGGATCATGTCCATGATGCTGTTAATGTCCGCTTTAGCTTTGATAGGGGAGTCAGAAAGTGATAGTTCTCCCTTATTCTTAATATACTGAATCCTAGACTCCTTTTCTGCCACTGTGTCCAACTAGGAAAGATCTTGTGCATTTTGGGGATACAAGCACCAATGCCGTTATCAGCGTGAACTATTGAAGGAATATTCTTCTAAAAAATGCAGCCTAAAACCCTTGTTCAGCAACAGACAGTATTCAGCGGGGGCTACCTAGTGGCATGCAGAATCAATGAATAAACAATACTCTCCTAATTTGGCATAAGTGCTGGCACAGTGTTTCAATGTACCTGCGTCAAATCTGCAAAGCTCAGCATATTAATAGTAGATTCTTCCTCAGCCCGGGCAGCCCATTTTCCCCTAAATGACTGCACCAAATTCACAGCATGTAGAAAGGAAAAAGAAAAACTTTCTAGCCACAGGAAGCATCTCTTATTTGGTTTGATAGCTGGGACGCACAAATCTGGAAGCCAAGACACTGCACAGGTGCTGAGCATCAAGTTGATCCAGTTCACATTTAAACACAGAGAGCTTTGATATCAGTTGCAGCATGTCTCTGAATCCACAACTTGTAAGTCGCTGGTCATGAATGACAGGACCGGGGATCTTAGCACTGATCATATACAGAGAACTAGCGCTCTCGCCGATCCCTCCCGGCAGCCATGATAAAGTCAGGCAACGATCGTCTGGAGGGCGGCATAGATTTAAAAGTCGACCCTCTCCAGAATGTCTCACACTTTCAACCGCACTGCTTACAAAGACATCCTGTTGATTCTTCACACCACGCACCACGCGGCACTGCCTCACAGCGTCAGTACAGCGATCTCCGTAACTTAACAGCCAAAGCCGCTATTTTAAAAAACAGATCGCAACCATTGAGTCATCACAAAACATCACAAATCTGGGACGCTCAGCAATAAATACCTCAGCGAGGGTGCGGTTGAGCCTCAGTCCCATGAATCCGCTATCTGCCATGAAAACCGGCACTCAGATGAGCCCACAACAGACCTCGAGTGCATTACGCATGGAATCCGCCATTATGAGCCCACAGGTCTCTGAGCTCCTCAAATCCACTAACGGTGATTTCTCGATGATTTACAAGCCATTCATGGCGTCGACGACCTCCACAGGAGCAGCGCTCCACCAGGAATCGAAACCGGGTTCAACTACCCATCGCCGCCTCAATCAGCTCCGGAATACCTGCATTTCTTCTCCGTCAACGACAAAGCGACGGGATCAGGCAGCTATTGGCTCTGCCGTCCAAGCCACGCCCCCCATAATTTTCTTTTTTTACTGTATTTTTATGTACTGTGATGGCTGCGTGTTTCCATGAAAATGCAACTGTTAGCTTGTGCGCATGTGACATTTGGCTACTTCTCAGAAGTATTTAAATACAGGGGGGGCAGTTTTCTTGTATTACAGAAGACTTACTTAGCAGTCCCTCGAGCTCCACTGTCAGAGAGGGGGCTGTGATTTGAGAACGTCAGCTAGGTTACTGCACTGCACAGATATTGCATTTTGTGTGAAATGATTTGAACTGTGGTGGCTGAGACATTTGCGTATTATTGCGAAATGTGGACCCAGAGTGTTAAGAAAGAGGCAAAATGGGCTGCCACCATATCTGTCCTTTGCCACCCTGCTGCCATTGCCACCATAGAGCAAAAACAGCAGTTGATGGACAGAATGCAGAACAAAGTCATACATTCACCCCAGTACAGAGATCTGGGCCTAAATCCATCGTTTTTTTGCTCACCAAGCCATTCCAGTTTGAACCCAGCAATATCCAAATCAGTCTTGACCCTGTGCCTCATGGGAACAGTCCAGCCGAACTGCCAAGCCAGGTCCTCCCTGGACTGGAAACAAGCATCCTAGGACCGGTTTTGGGGTTTCACCCCTCTTCAGACAGGATAGCTTGATTCCAGTGGCATGGAGAGCACGGGACCCATGTCTGGGCATACCCGTTCCACTCGGGGTGACAAATGCAAAGACAACAGTTGGTGGACAGAATGCAGAACAGTGGGTCCCTTACTCGCTTTGCCACTGGATTCAAGCTAGCCTGGCTGAAGAGGGTCGTTAGCCCGAAACCGGTCTCAGGATGCAGGGTCAAGACTGATTTGCATATGGCTGGGTTCAAACTGGAATGGCATGGTGAGCAAAAAAACGATGGATTTAGGCCCAGATCCCTGTACCGGGGTGAATGTATGACATTGTTCTGCATTCTGTCCATCAATAGTTCTTTTTGCATTTAACGGGACAAAGTGGGACATGGTCTATCTGAGGAAATGAAGGCCCCATATCACAGATGGGTGAACAGATACATGGTAAAGTATGGATGTGGAACGTGAATGGGGTGGGTAACAAGATTAGGTGAACATTGGTGCTGCAGCACCTGAAAAGGCACTCCCCCGATGTGGTCCTCCTTCAGGAGAAACATCTGCGTGGCAATAGATGTAAGGCCCTCGACCGCTTTGGCTATAAAATGGTGGCCCATTCGGAGTTCACGTCTGGTTCTAGGGGGGGTGGGTATCTTGATTCGCAACACCCTGCCTTTGGTAATCTCAGGTACATGGACAGATGACTCTGGCTGTATGGTTGCAGTGGCGGGTAGATGGGAGGGGCGAACCGTAGTTCAGGGCTCCTGCTACATCCCACCCAGTCCACTCTCCACAACGTTTGCATGATTGGGCTCCTTCCTGGCAGACCTTCCCCGGGGAGTCCTCCTGTTGGGGGGAGACACCAATAGGGTAATGGACGTTGACTTGGACCGGTCGGGCGAGGGGCGGGGATCCAGGGGGGAATGTGGATTACGAGGCTTCTCCAGGACCTCAGTGAATTGTGGTGTACCAAAAACTCACCTCAGAACCCAGACCGCCTTATCCGACCAGCATCAGTGTCCCATTCGTTATCCGAGGTTTAGCTCGGCGGTCCCAATGTATAGACAATCCAGAACAAGCGACTTAGTGTATTTCTCAGGAATGGTGGGAATCAGAAATACCTGTTCGTAATTATTCTCATATCAGTCCACAACAGAATAAACAGAGACACGGTAAAGTTTAAAGAGTTTATTTTATAAACCTCGTGTCCTAAGATGCAGTACTTTGGCTAACATAAGCAGACAAATGATTAAAATCAAAACCATCAGCATAGTTACAATACCACAGAAAATTAAAGGAGTAATCATACTAAAATGACAGTGGATCTCAGCCACCTTCCTTTCCCTAGCAAACTAACATTATTATTATTAGAGTAGTAAAAGGTCTCTAGGCTTGAATGGGGAACCCCATACCGTAAAGATCAGCTCAGTGAGATCACATCACAGGATCAGCTAGGCTCTGCTCCTGGGAAAGCTCTTCTTCCGAATGTGTGAAAACATGTAACACTGCAATATTAAAAGCACCCGACTTTCAGGTATTTGCAGCTGCGTGCGTGTTATGGCTAAATAGTGGGCCGATCAACCTGAACCCAACAACATGCACCGTCTAGCGACCCAGACTGTTTCTTTACACTATGTACAGACCAAGGTCGCTGCTCACTGTTTGGGATGTGAACAACAGACAGTTCTCATGTGAAGCAAAGTCGAGCAAGCATTTCTCAATTTAATAACATGTGACTACAGTGTCGTGTGCAAAAGCAGCAAAAGCGGCAAGATGGCTTTCTAACATCTAACGCGGTTGTGCTAACTTAGCATTGTACATATATAGATAACGATCTTCACTACACCCCCCCTTGATCGGACCACTAACCAGTAGGGGCGCACTTGCAAGAACGCAGAGTTCAAGTTTGATAGAACGGAACCAAGGGCATGAACTATAAGTCCATATAAGGTAAGTGAAAATGTTCGAAGAAAAAAATTAAAAACGATTGAAAAAAAAAAAACCATGAAAAGGATAAAAAAAACATCATTGAAGGACGTGTGACGAAATGAAAGCTCACCAAAGTCAATCCATCAATGTATAAGCACAATAAGTTGCAACAGCTTCCAAGAGGAAATCATTGGAACATTCTGCAAAATTATCTGCCATCCAGTTCAGCAGGGGAAAGGAACATACATGCTCCTCAACCACCGGAGCCTCCAGCACCATTTGAGGACAACTGGCGTGCTCTTCAAGATAACTTCTCGCTAAGAATTCAGTTGCAGCCGTTCCGATGTCCCAATTCCCAAGGACTCCATGTGCTGCTCCACAGGCCATAATCCCGACGCCAGAACAGTCCAACTCATGAGCCACTAAGGGGCGCATCAGCCGATCATAATCCGGGGCAGGAGACACCGAGTTCGACAGACACAAATCCAGAGCCCATTGGAATGGACAATCTAGGTAATGAAAGATGGGCTGTACACAAGTAAAGTAGGGAAACCGGAAGGACAATCCATAGGCTATGCTTAAAGTGGCCAGTGGTAAAGTGCCATAGTATTCAAGCATCCGGTTACGAAGATGTAACAGCCGGGGCCTGCTGTCATGAGACGCAAGATGTGCATCCATAGCGTAGTGCGCAGATCAACAAAAGTACCCCAGCTACGAGGGCGAGAAGCAAAGGGAGACCTCCGAAGACGCTGGAAAAAATAGAATGAAAAAATGTCGGGATCACACCAAAAATAGTTTGAAAGTAGGTCACGAGGCCAGAGCCCACAATTTTAAAAAAATGAGCCAGGCCACTTGTTGACGAGGCATTAAAGATAGTTTGAATCAGGGTCCCAAAATGAAGTGGGAGATCAGTATTCAAAAGCGCTTGCACCTCAGTGCGCGTGTTTGCTACGTGAAGGACAAATGTTTCCCTAGATGAAGTCAACGCGACTTCTTTTTGAAACAATAGAGCCCTTATTCTGCTCATCTTATTGAACTCTGCTTTCAAGGGTGGAATGGAAGGCCAGATGGATACATCGAGCCGTCCATGCGGGGGTGGGAAAAGGACGTTATTACAGCAAACTACTCTCTGTGATACAGTCACTATGTAGGGAATTCCCACTAACATCCCACAGCAAGCTTCATTATTTAATAGCAAATAACTACCGTTAGCAAGCAGAGTAAAAGACGGTGTTATAACTGGCACAGGGAACCCTTTCAGGACGCAAGCTAAATTAGGAGCGTGCACATTACATGCACCATGCAATTGAATGTGCCTACACACTACAGAGTGATCCGGAGTGGAAGTGCACTCTTCACTTTTCAAGTATACCTCTTTGCCGTCTCTCACACATCTATACGTGAATGGGAGTGACCAAACTTCGTGCAGGAAGGCAGTACCAAATTGTTCATATCTGCCAAGGGCATAATGTTTCATGCACAAACTGAACTTAAACAGAGGGAACGGTAATGTGATCAACCCATGTATAAGCCACACAGCGGAATTTAATTCAGCAACAGAGAAAGGCAAAGGTTCTAATTTTTCAATGTGCAGCAATGAGTATGTAGCATCTTTCATGGACATGAACTGTTGTTTAGCAGTTAAATTAAAAGGAAGGAACAAAGATAAAGTGTTCATGTAATCCCAAGGGACTTTCCCAGCCTTTAACGTTTGCAACGTCCATGCAAACTGCATAATAGAACGCAATTGATTTTGACCATGATACAATACAGACAAATCATCCTGCACAATGTCTACCACAGATGAAACAATATTGTCTAAGGTATAAATTCTGGAAGACAGGGTGTTAATGCTATTATCTATTACAGCCAATACCTTTTCCATATTGGCTTGATCAACAGCACGTAATATAGATGCAGCCTCAATTTGTGATAGCTTCCAAACTTCGTTGTAAATAGCATACACCCATCTCTTGGATCTGCCAACTGCAGGACCCTTAACAAAATCATTCAAATCTATTTTGTCGTTCAATCGTAATAAATGAAGTTTAACAGATGCTAAAGTGGAATGTTGCAGCCAAGATTGGCATAACTTCCCTACTGAGTAGGTAGTTACAGTGTGAGAAGATTCAAAACAGGGGTCTACACGAACTTGACAGGAATCCGAACTTGTCTGCCACACCAACCACCCTTCTGGATTCAATTCAGAAACATTGAAGGATGTGTTGGAAACGTATGTCCGCAACGTAGCAAGGGACAGATCTGTATGATTACCCCAAGTAGGATAAGCACCCAGACCCGGACCAGAGGGAGAATTAAATTTTTTAGAAGTAGCCAATCCAAAACTGGTGGTCTGAAAAATTGACGAATTTAAAAATTGATTTGGGATAAGACAGGCACGATGCAAAGCTTCTGTTCCCTGTACCTGCTACGGTTTAGAACCCCAAACCGATTTAAGATCGATAATAGCTTTCCACAGATCATATCCTCCAATTGCCAACTCGTCCATAAAGGACTTGGAATACAACAATTTGGTGTGTGTCAGCCTAACTTTAGAAGCAGACTCAGGCGCAACCCTAAAACAAAAGGAGGCCGGATTCGACACACTAAAATCAGAAAAATAAGTGAACTTGTCCACTAACGTGGCGGAGCTGCCCAGCCTAGGGGCGGGACAGTGTTCCCATTGTGTAAAATTTACAAAATTTCTAAACGTATTTGCTTTGTGTAGGAAATGCGTGCCATAAAGTTGATAGCAGAATTGCTCATCATAATTAGCAGTATCTAAATACAAATCCTCAGCATCAAATGCAGCATAATATTTCAAATCAGAAAACAGTGCTTCTATGGCTTGAACATCCCAGTCATCCGAGTGGATGTTCTGCTTAACCACATCACCCAAAGAAACACGAAATACATTTGGCACATTAATTACTTCAGTGGGGCCATGAATTTGAAATTTTACAGCATCCCAAGCGATCCCATCACGTACAGGCCAGGCAGTAATGTTCACAAAAGTCCGGTCCCTTTTCATAATATGTGATGAGGAGTGGGGTGCCAAAGTTCCATCAATTAGTCGAATGGTAGATCTTTCTTTCAGGTAGTGTCCATTGATAAAAAACACTACCACAAAGCCAATGGACATAAACAAAAAAATACATATGAACACCTGCCAAATGTAAGTCCAAGGGGGAATCAAAAAATGTCTTTTGAACCAGGCCACAAAAATCGAAACTTCGGACGGGGCAATAGAAGTCATTGAATTAGAGTCAAAAGAGTCTCGTGAGTGGGCAACTGTGGTGGATTGTAAAACAGGCAATGTAACATCCGCAGGATAAGCATACTCAACATCTTCAGGCAGACCACCAGGTGTTGGTGGCAATAAAGGACCAGTAACTGTATGCATCTCGATGGCAACATCAGGCAAGGTGTCAGAAGCCGGGACCACAACAGAATTTCTCAGCATCGAAGGGCAAGAAACTGCCGGTGTCATACTAAGAAGAATCGGCCACTCGCTGTAGCTTGACATTGTCAATAGAGATGTACCTGTTATCCTTGCGACCAGGAAGTGGAGGTAAAATGACTGTTCTTGTACCCTGTACTCCAAGCACTCGAACCGGTGCACGATAAGAGGTGCCAAACTCCTTCTTGTTCTCCACCTTCTCACGGACCAGATCACCAACTCGAGGTAGCCAGCCGACTACCGGAATCTGAAGCGCAGCATCAGATGAGGAGGGTACGTGTTCCTTCGCTAGACTGTCTCTGGCTTCTTGAAGATTTTGCAATACAGCACAGTGAACATCTACGTCAAAGGGTGCGGCTGACGCCGCCATGTCTAGACCATCAAGGTCCGGGACAAACATCCGTGTGCCAAAGAGCATCATGTATGGGATCCGCCCACCCAGAGACCTTCTAGGGAGATTATTAAGTGCACGTTGCACGTCATATAAGTGGGCTAGCCAGTTCGGGCCAGTACCTAAAATCCTGGCTGTCAAAGATTGCTTCAAGTCACGGTTCATCCGCTCCACTACACTATTACCCTCAGGTCGGTATGGAGACGAAAATTTGACTTGGACCCCCAAATTTCTCATGGCTTCTTTGTACGCCTTAGAGGCGAACGCAGGGCCCTGATCCGAATGAAAGGTACCACATGCAAAACTTCCAACAAAGACACGCAAATCCTTTATGACAGTACGGGCATCAGTACTCCTTTGTGGCCACACCCACAGAAAACATGTGCACGAATCTACTGCAACCAAAATTTATTTGTACGCAGTATCAGAGGTAAATGGACCGCAATGATATAAATAAACACACCCAGTGGTTTATTAGATATGTACAACTGAGTTTGTGGTGGGCGCGACGCAGTTGAAGGTTTTATCTGCTGGCAAATGTCACAATTAAGAACATAGGCTTGGGCTTGTTTATATAAACCGCACCACCAGTAACGTTGTTGTAGCAGAGATATGGTAGCTGCAACGCCGGCATGCGCGGACGCCATGCCCTCGTGAGCTGCTAATTTCAAAGATGGTCTGCAGTCCGCGTTGGGAATCAATCTGTCACCAACGTCATTAATCCTCACTAATGGGGCGTGATCAGGACTTAAGCGATAATGGTAACGAGAAGGGAATCCTCTTGGAAATTTTGATGTCATCATCGATCTTACTTTTGGATCTTGTAACTGCTGCTACTAAGTATG
The DNA here is from genome assembly GCF_964204655.1 of Triturus cristatus. Classification (NCBI taxonomy): domain Eukaryota; kingdom Metazoa; phylum Chordata; class Amphibia; order Caudata; family Salamandridae; genus Triturus; species Triturus cristatus. Next base: position 1,389,233,055 of record NC_140591.1, on the reverse strand, counting down.
CCGCCACTGCTGTTTTTTCTGCCTCGTTAGCCAGGCTGTTGCCGACAGCATGGACACCAACTTGTTGGTGACCAAGAGTGTGAATAACATTCACGAGAGGCAGACGTTCTTTAAGTTCTGCCACTCGAACCCAAAGCGTTTTTTGCTTAATCGTGCTACCTTTGGAATCATGGTAGTCATTCTGAGACCAAAAATGTAGATTGTCGTTGTAAGATTGGACACAATAAAACGAGTCACTCACTATAAGGGTAGTGACTCGGGGATCAGCAAACTCTAGCGCTAGCACCAGAGCACGAAGCTCCGCCAACTGCGCGGTACAATCACCCAATGACTGCGTATGCACGACATCGGACTGGAAATCACCATTTACGAAAGTACCGACCACAATTGCGCAGGCCGCTGAATAGGCGTGCTTTGATCCAGTTGCCGGTTGCGCAGAACCGTCAGTGTAAATGACACAAGGGTAACCCTCGAGCGGGCGCAAAGACAGAGGAGCTGGATGAACGAATTCATACTGCAAAAACTCCTGAGTCTGAAGTGCTGCGTCAAAGATATATGTGACGTCAGGGGATGTCAAGGAAGTGGCCCATTGTATCCACCTTGGATGCAAAGCCTTTGAATTTGGTACACTAGCCTTCGTCACCACCTCAAGGGCAGGATATGGTGTTACCACCAACATGCGTTTACCTTGCGATAGCGCTCGTTCTTTCAGAATCGCCATCTGCACTGCCATCAGAACTTTCTCGACAGCGGAAAATCGCAGTTCAGCCGAAGTGTACAAGTGAGATTTGTAGGCAATGGGGACGGTGTCGCCCTCATTGAACGTTAAGTATGTGAAACCCACTGCGCCTGTCACAATTCTTAGGACCAGGTTAGTGTGGTTATCACGCGTCAGTAAGTATTTAGAAGCAAGAAGATCAGCTTGCAATGACTGCAATATAGCTGAATGCTCTGGCAGCCAACAAGATTCGGAAAAAGTAGGTTGTATCAAGGCATAAAGCGGCTTGATACGCTGGGCATAATCCGGACTGTAAGTTCGACCGAAATTCAGAAAGCCCAGAAGAGATTGTAATTTTTTCAGTGTCGTGGGAGCACGTAGGCATGCGCATTTCTCTAGGAAGTGCTGAGCCAATCCTCGACCTTCATTGTTGAGTTCGTACCCCAAGAACAACACCATATATACCGCAATGTGTGACTTCGCAAAGTTGAATTCGTAACCGAAGTCTGCAAACAAAACAATAATGCGATCAACGCGACGGAGATGCGGTTCCAACTCGTCATCAGTGAGATAAATATCATCCACATACGAGTACGCATCAGGGTCTATGCTCTCTAACAGAGAGACCACGCGAGCGGCAAAGACACTAGGGCTGTTCTTATAGCCCATTGGTAATCTTTTGAATTGTTTTTGTTTGCCACCCGAGGTGAATGCCGTCCACTCACCACTAAGAGAGGACAGATTATGGCTATAAAAGCCATTGGAAATGTCAAGTGTGGTTTTAAACCTTTTTCTCACGAGACTGTCGACGAGAGCCGAACTGTGGGTGTTTTGTACTGCACATGTCCGGCAATGAGAGTTTAAATGCCAGTAATCCAAAACTAGGCGGTACGACCCGTCAGGCTTCGTCACAGTGAATAAGGGATTATTCATTGGTGACACACATGTTTCTATTACTCCTTGATATTCCAATTGTTCAAGGATAGACGCGACGTGAGGTCTTGCTTCGCGACGCATGGGATAATGGGGTTGTGGCTGGGGCGTGGACCGCAACGGAATTTCGTGGCTGGGGGACAATTTATCCCAGCCTACCTGATTATGATACAACGCAGGTGCGAGCACCTGAGCCCACTCCTCGGCGTACTGTTTAGCTTAGACCTTCGGCACTGTGTGTGCAAAGGACGGGAGGATCATCTCCTCCCCTCTAGGGGCATCTAAAACGAAAGCCGGGGGCCAATCTGCCTCCGCCAATAGAATATCATAGGAAGTGGTCAGATTATCCCCAAAAAAACCTTGAATTGTACGTTGTATGTCACCTTCAATTAAAAGGACTATATTATACAGTCTGTCAGGGGGAGCCACTTGAGTGTCAGCAGTTTCAATATTTACGAATGTATCAGTTGCTGTTGCCACCAGATATGGACGCAATGCTCGTCGCACTACTGTAACTTCCGCCGCTCTGTCGAGCAGCGTTAGTGCCCATGTCAGGTTCTGAAGCTGCGTCCGTACCATCTGTGGCATACCCCGCTGTTAGTGCAGGAACTTTCTTCTTCTGAAACGGAGGTCTTTGACGCGCAGACTCGTCCTGCTTGCCTTTGCCGTCAGTCTGGCGGGGTTGCTCACGACCTTGGGCACCCCTCCCTTTCCCACGGTCTCCGCCACCGGATTGTGAAGCCGATGTTTCCTGTGAAGAACGAGGAGAGCGTTGTTCAGAAACCTGAAATCTATCAGGTGACTTAATACGAGATCGATCGCGCAGATCATATGTGCGTTCGTTAGATGACTGTACGGGTGAGGCAGGACGAGACCCCTGTTTCCGTTGCTGCTTCCCCTGTTTCTTTGCACTCCAACTTTGCTTAGGAAAGTTGGGGCGTTTGTCTTTAGTAGACGAGCTCACCTTAGTTTGCTGTACTATATCAGGAATGATCACAGTCGGTCTTACACCCAAGGCACTACGACCCACGGTCCTGTATGCCTTCGCAATTATTTTAGCGAACTCCTTGGGCTTGTCGGCGTCATCCACGCGGTCCATCATATTTGCAACTTGGAACTGCATGGCATCTCCTTTGAGGTTGCCCATTACCATGGAGCATACCACATTGAAGCTGTCGACAAGCCTCATTCCCAATTCAATAGCAGCCTCCGCACCGTGATTCTCTTGAACCTTTTTGATGACGGACAGAAGCACAGACATAGCACTTCGAATAGGTCGCAGCAAAGACCTTGCCCCAGTTTTCACAATCGGCCATATCGCCGGTGCAACCGAATGGGGAAGGGCGCCATTAAACCAAATGGTATGCTGCCAGGCAGAGATTGGAATTTCTTGTGTCCTATACGGGGTATAGACCGGAGGTAGCTGTGTGGGAGTAAAGGAATGAAACGTATCATCGTCATCCACCGCCGGAAAAGTCACCCAAGAATAAAACAACTCATACGGGTAAGACGCATCAGCGCTCACCACAAAAATAATAGCCATTCCATCATCCGGCACCCCATACGTCGTCAAATGACGGCGTAGAGCTGCACGACTATGCGCGGCTATCTCAACCGCCATCAGGACACACTAAAGAGTATCAACGATATCAACAGTAGCACTGGGGTTCAGAAAAAATAACCTTTTTAATGATCAAGCTTGAAGGAACCTATTAGTCGAAACACAGGTAGGTTAAACCGTCACTCCCGTCAACCGGAAACCAGAGTGAGGGTGTTGTGGACTAATATAAGCACTACTAAGGCGTTTCAAATCAATAGACCAAACGTTAGGTGCGCCATGTTGCAGGGATTCTGCTTATGCACAGAACTATGCACAGGAAACCAGGACCTCAGTGAATTGTGGTGTACCAAAAACTCACCTCAGAACCCAGACCCCCTTATCCGACCAGCATCAGTGTCCCATTCGTTATCCGAGGTTTAGCTCGGCGGTCCCAATGTATAGACAACCCAGAACAAGCGACTTAGTGTATTTCTCAGGAATGGTGGGAATCAGAAATACCTGTTCGTAATTATTCTCATATCAGTCCACAACAGAATAAACAGAGACACGGTAAAGTTTAAAGAGTTTATTTTATAAACCTCGTGTCCTAAGATGCAGTACTTTGGCTAACATAAGCAGACAAATGATTAAAATCAAAACCATCAGCATAGTTACAATACCACAGAAAATTAAAGGAGTAATCATACTAAAATGACAGTGGATCTCAGCCACCTTCCTTTCCCTAGCAAACTAACATTATTATTATTAGAGTAGTAAAAGGTCTCTAGGCTTGAATGGGGAACCCCATACCGTAAAGATCAGCTCAGTGAGATCACATCACAGGATCAGCTAGGCTCTGCTCCTGGGAAAGCTCTTCTTCCGAATGTGTGAAAACATGTAACACTGCAATATTAAAAGCACCCGACTTTCAGGTATTTGCAGCTGCGTGCGTGTTATGGCTAAATAGTGGACCGATCAACCTGAACCCAACAACATGCACCGTCTAGCGACCCAGACTGTTTCTTTACACTATGTACAGACCAAGGTCGCTGCTCACTGTTTGGGATGTGAACAACAGACAGTTCTCATGTGAAGCAAAGTCGAGCAAGCATTTCTCAATTTAATAACATGTGACTACAGTGTTGTGTGCAAAAGCAGCAAAAGCGGCAAGATGGCTTTCTAACATCTAACGCGGTTGTGCTAACTTAGCATTGTACATATATAGATAACGATCTTCACTACACTTTGTTACGGCTTCGAGATGAGACCATAGGAGATAAACTCCGGGAGGGTTCCCAATTACATTTCGAAGAAAATCGGGGTTTGGTTGAGTCCCATATAACGCTATTGGAAGCCTATAAGACGGTTCTGAGAGGACAGGCTCAAGCTCTGATTGGCGCCCAAAAGAAAGAGGAGTCCCTACAGATCAGGCAGTTAGAAAACAAAATAGAGATTCTAGAATGAGACGCCGGCACGGCGCCCTCAGTCAATATCCATCATATATTGGCCCTTAAACAAAAGGAACTCCGGGCGCTGGCTGAGAGCGAAGCGCGAGCTTATTCCCTCGCCACGCAATTTATGACGTGGGAGATAAAGCTCTGAAGCTATTGGCGTGGCTTGAACGTTGGGGCAGGGAGGGCTCATGGGTGGCCGGGGTACGGAATGGGACAGGCTCACTGGCCTCTAATAGCACAGATATAGCGGAAGCATTCGCGTCATACTTTGAAGGGGTTTACACCCCGGTATGCACCAGGACGGAACAAGATTGCACGGAGTTCCTACAGGACTTTGCACTACCCACACTGTTCCAGGAACAAAGAGACAAACTAGAGGCAGATTTTACTGGGGAGGAGATAGGAGAGGCCCTCAACTCCCTTCAATCCGGGAAGGGGCAGGGACTGAATGGGCTCCCAGTAGAAATATATAAGCGACAGGCGAATGTCATCATTGACCCCCTCCTTCAGATGTTTCTAGAAGCGCGAGAGGTAGGAAGACTCCCGCCAGATCAATGGGAGGCCTCGATTGTCGTAATCCACAAAGCAGGCAAGCCGGCTGATTAATGTTCTTACTTCCGGCCAATCTCGCTTATTAATGTTGAAGCCAAGGTCTTAGCCAAGGCCCTGGCGAATAGACTGCTCTCGGTTCTGCCGGATCTGGTACATAATAATAATAATAATAATATGGACACTTGTAAAGCGCAACAGCTACCTCAAACAGAGGTGTCCCGGCGCTGAAGAGATCAGTAGTGCAGCAGCAGAAGGAAAAATAAACCTGGTCTCCAGGATCAGTCAGGGTTTATGCCGCACAGGAGCACCCGACACAATCTATGTCGCCTGTATAGTGTCCTATATATGACAGAAGATGTGGGGAACAATCAGACAGCATTGATGGCGCTGGACGCCTCAACGGCTTTCGACAGTATCGAATGGCCATATCTATTCATGGTGCTCCAATGACTGGGCTTCGGCCCGATGTTTTTGTAGCTGGGTGCGGCTGCTGTACCAGCAGGCGGTTGCGAGGGTGAGAGTTAATGGGGCGGTGTCTCGAGCTTTCCCTCTGTGGAGGGGTACCAGGCAGGGGTACCCTCTGTCCCCCTCATGTTTGCCTTGGCTCTAGACCTTCCATACAGGCATCTATTTCAACCCCCCCCTTTTTATTTTTAAACATTCAGTATATCTGACAGTCATGCTCTATTACAGCCCAATTCCCAATCTGGTTTCCCAACCCAAGATGGCCGACACGGTTTCACTGCCCGAATTCACCGGAGCGAGATCAACCTCTCCTCTTTCCTTGTTTCCTTGGGCGGGATCATGTTATATCCAGTCCTCAACCAAGCCCACTACCCCTACATTTGTAGCGCATCACTGTTGTTTTTAAACCTTTGCGCATACGCAATTCAGTTCCGATCACGTGACATCGTCACGTGACCTCACCGGATGTTTAAAATCCCTGTAGTACTTCCTAGACGCCACCTCCCAGACTCGGTGGCTCGGGTAGGTCTACAGGCACGGCGTAAGCGGGGCAGACGTGAGTATCTCAACCACCCTCCCTCTTATTTTGATACTTTGTTAGACTCAGCGCGACCCGTGATGGTTAGCTCCCAACCTTGTGAAAGCGCCGAATACTCGTACGCCCTTCCCTTCCCTTCCTGCTCTCTCTCCCCCGCAATTGCAAGTAGGCGATATTAGTCAGGCTCACATGCTTACTAACAGCGTTAGAGCAGTTTTTGCTTCCAAATGTTTAATCAATCCCCCGCAACTGACAGTGGGCGATCTTAGTCTATTTCAGATGCTCACAGACAGCGTTAGAGCAGATCTGGCTCCCCTAGAAGGAACATCATGTGGTGTCTCTAGATGCGAGTTAGCGCTACAACACACTAGCGCTCGGTCCAGCGGACCTTGTTACATTTACTACACGATAGTCACCAAAGGGTAGCTTTTCCCCTTTACCTCCTGTTTTTCCATTTGACTGGCAGAGGGCGAGATCATTCTATTTTGTATGCTCACTGACAGATCTTTAGTATTTTGGACTTCCGGTATACAGAATACTGTGTGATCTATTAACATGCACAATAACGCTACAACACACTTACTATCTTTCCAACATATCATAATACACATTCTGTATGTGAGCCATTCAACAGAAGGGCTTAACTACTTTTTATCCTCCACACACCCTCTAAGACCTAGCACACCAATGAGGTCATTTATTGTTTAACATTGTTTTTGCACGGATGCCCTTCTCTTCTTCACGTCCATCTATATGTTGTGATTTGTGATTCCCCCTCCCTCCCCTGTTTTATGCCATTAAGTCCATCACTACTTTTTGGTCCAGACCTACTTTTAGAGGTTCCCCGGCTCATGCAGAGCCCACCCAGCACTGTTGTGGTCCACAGTCCTACTGAATAGGGTGAGTCCTTCGATTTTCTCTGCTGCTATGTTTTAATGTTTTTATATGTTCCACACAGGTGAATAGTCACTTAGTTCACTTTGTTGGTACACCACTTAACCAGAGAGTTTCTGACTCTCTTGCATCAGTTACCACCACTGATCCTTTTAGATTTGACCGAGACGGATCACCTCGACGGCCTTTTTGTTGGTTCCTCATTTATCGTTTACCTGTGATCAAATTTTGATTCAACCTTGATCTGTTTAACCTACCGCTTCCCCCTTTTTTTACAGGTAGTACCAGACCATGACAGGTACTTTAGATGAATGACTTTATCACATTACTTGTTGTGATTCAGAGACTAATTATTTAGATAGTCCCCACCCATTTGTAGATAGTTTTGTTTATAGGTCCTGACGAATCGCGAGTGCACGAGCTCTAAGCGAGAAACATGTTGACCACTTACACTGATTTTAAACACTCTAATTAGAGACATTAAACTCTACCGAGTGTCAAACACACCTTTTTAATCAGGGAAGGAGACCTCTAGAATAAAATTGATTCCCTATATTGGTACTCTCGACCCTGTTTTAAATCACTTTTGCTAATCTACATCAATCAGGCCCCCATACCCGCACTTCACCAAACGGCTGTTGGATAAAAGAACTCCGACAAAGTGCCCCTTTTTAAGGGAGCCCGTTGGGCATTGCACCGCCGGCCCGACGAGGAGCAGCCCAGATGATGAAGCATGACACCTGAAAGGGTGTGTGAGGGCATTAAAATCCAACAAAAGGATTACCCACTCCGCACATATCACACTTGGAGTCTAATCCACTTTTCTTAATGATCCACTCTCAACCTCCTCTTTTCATTTAGGAACAACAGGTAACATTTCCTTTGCTAGTCTAGAGCCGCTGGCTCACTGGATCAGGAGGGACAGGTCATTCTGGGGCCTGGCACTGAACGACGAGTGGGAAGAGCATTTCTCCTTATATGCGGACGATATAGTGTTATATATTGCCAGACCTTACCACTCGATAGCGCATGCGCTTCACATCTTTGAATTGTTTGGTAGCTACTTGGGCTATACTATCAATTGGGCAAAGTCACTGATTTACCCGCTCTCTGGTCCCCCCGCGGATTCCGACTAGGTGTCCAGCCTCAATTGCGGTAGATGGGTTTAAGTATTTGGGGGCATACATCACTAGAGCTAGGGCAGAGTTCCTTGCCAGGAATCTGGAGCCCCAACTGATACGCCTGGGAACTGACGTGTGCCATTGGAGGTCGCTACCTCTCTCCCTCATGGAAGGAGCTGCAATGTTTAAGATGCTAGCACTGCCTTGGCTCCTATACATTCCACAAAATACGCCGTATCCGGTTCCTAATGAGATATTTAAGAGAATAGCTCAGGCACTACGGATGTTGCTCTGGGAGGGTGGCAACCCAAGGATAGTGCTGCGTAAGCTGACGAGAGGGGTGTATGATGGGGGGCTGGCCCTCCCAAACATACAATTGTACTATTGGGCCTCACAGTTACAGGTGGTCAATGATTGGGTATATGCGGTCAGGTCGGAACCGGCCTATAGAGTTGACCGGTTGGTCATGTCAGGGGGAAATTACGAGCCACCGCTCTACGCACGTATGCCACGAAAGGACTGGCCTTCACACACAGGGGTTGTGGTTCAGTGTTGGAGAGAGGCAAATAAGTTCCTGGGGTGGGCGGGCTCCCTGACGGGCAGAACCCCGCAGTCGTTTGGGGATCAGCTGGCAGAAGTGACGCGATTGACAGGCTTTAGGGGCTGGAAACTAATCGGCAATGAGTACTTGGGAGACGTATGGAAAGGGGATGCCCCCTGATCCTTCGACTATCTTAAAAAAGAATACGACCTTCACGACTCACAACACTACCACTACATGTGTCTCACTCACGCTCTATGTTCCCACATACGGGGTGACACATCAGTCCCGGTATATTCCCCTATGAAGGATAGGCTGCTCCTGGACCCCATACTGGAGAAACCCACTTCCACAATCTACTGTAAACTCATAAATAAAATGCCTGATCCATTGGTGTCATTGCGGGAGAGATGGGTGAGTGACATAGGTGCCCTAGAAGATGACGATTTACAGGATGCCCTGCAAAGGCCCCGTGAAATAGAAATTCACACTAGGTTCCGCTTCGTGCAGCTTAAAATTTTAAATTGAGTATATTAAACCCCCGTACTCACCTATATGCCTGGGGAAGAAGTCAATTGGCCCTCTGTGCGCGGTGATACCGGGGAGAAGGCACCTTCTACCATATATTATGGGAGTGCCCAGAGATGGTGCCCTTCTGGACTAAAGTCTCGGACACGATGGCAACGGTTGTGGGTTTACCGGTCCCGCTAGAACCCAGGTGGTTTTACTAATGATAAAGGGGGCCACTGACTGGTCCAGATATAATGAGATCTGGCTGGCACTGGCAGCCGGGGTGGCAAAAAGGAACATAGCCAGTGGCTGGGGGGCACAGGCTCTTCCGCAGAGGGACCAGTGGATGCGTGACCTGGATTGGTGCCAGAGATCCGAGGAAACTATTTATAAGTCATGGGGTTGCCCTAAGAAATGGAAGAAAGTTTGGGGTCCTTGGCAGAAATACAGGGCGCTGTGGGGGTGGGGAGGGCAGGGTCATGGTTTTAACTGTTGAATGCCCAGCTTGTCTTCGGCGGCCTTACACTGTATTGTAAAATGTTACTCTACCACATGCTATATGAATACTGTCCTGTAATGTATGATACCATGAGCACAGTTAATAAAAAGAATTTAAACAAAAAAAAAAGACTGATTTGCATATAGCTGTGTCTGAACTGGGGTGGCAAAGCGAGCTAAAGAATGATGATGGATTCAACCCAGATCTGTGACTGGGGGTGAATGTCTGAAAAGTTTCAGCGCTCCGTCCATCATCTCCTTGTGTTTGCATTGCCACCAGAGAGAGCGCTTTTGCCACTAATTAAGTTGCATTTTGTTAAGCGGTGTGTCAGAGGATGGTGGGAGGGCGAAAGCAGCGATGGTTAAGGCAACCAGGTAAACGTTACGTTTGTGTGGGAGGGTGGTGGAAGGACGGCAGCAGGGAAGATTTACACCCATATTGCAAGAAAAAGCAGCAGATAGAGGGTTAGCACAGTAACAAAAAGCAACCGGCAGCTACCATGTTTAAAGTGAAAGTGCGCCGCACGTAAACAAAAGCAACCGGCAGCTATAGTGTTTAAAGTGAAAGTGCGCTGCAGGTAAACAAAAGCAACCGGCAGCTACCATGTTTAAAGTGAAAGTGCGCCGGGCAACACACACTAGCATGAAATTAAATAAACAAGTAATCCTTAAAGAAGACGCACAACACTTATGAGTGTAGGAAAACTGTAATTTACTGGTGCGCCTCGCATCAAACTGGAAATGATGTATGGGAGCGCTAACAAATGAGGAGCCAGAAAATAAAAGTGATGCAGGAGTAAACCAATTGCAACAGGAGGCAGGATTACACTCAGTACGAGTGATTACAGCAGGTCTTGCAAACAGCGCATGCGTGCTGATTCTCGACCTAAAAACTACTACAAGGCTCAAATAATACAAAATCCCAACCAGTGCTGATGAGGAGAGAGGAGGTGATACCTCCAATCTACCCTTACCAGATAAGATGGTGGGAAGGACATGGGGCATGGCAGTGAAGAGAGTCCTATGACAAGCTCCATTGTGAAAGGAATTGAACATTTGGTGGCTACAGCCCTTCAGGCCGATATCTTAAGACATGGTGGTGAGTCGCTGGAGGGAGGTGGGTTATGTCACCCTACGGAACTTATAACCTGTAGACACTTTCATCACGTTCACTGAAGCCCAGGAAGCATTCGGGATGCACACCTCCAAGTTCCTTCAGTATGCCAAACTGGCAGGAATTCACAGAGAAATCTGGACAGGCTTTCCACGGGCACCAGGCTCTTCCAAACACTTTAAACCATATTATGCATAGGTCAGGGTACATGGCAGGTCTTCTTTCTTTAAAAAAGAATTAAAAATGCATGGGAAAAATCCTCTTGTGGGTAAAACTGCACTACGAAGAGGAGAAAGAAACATGTATTACAGATGCAGAGCGGGTAAAAGCCTGTTCCCAAGTAAGGGAGATCTCAAGTAATGCACAATGTAAATTAATACACTTGAATGCTCTTCACTATATTTACCTTGATCTAGCAAAGCTCTGTAAAATATACCCAGAGAAGTCATCCTATTGTCTGTGATGTGGGAACATAGATACAGTCTTGTTTGACATGATATGGTTCTGTAGGGATTCTCAGCTGAGTGCATATTATACGGAACTTACGTAAAAACACATTCCTGTCCCTGGAACATACATGTTGCAAAGTGAAAGTATTATGTTGTATGGCAGGAGGGCCTTACCATGTAATACTAGCATAATACACAAAGATGGACCCTGGGTACTCTCTCAGTACAACTTCTCTCAGCCCTGGTAGAGTGGCAAAGAGCAGACAAGCTACTTAGAGGAACATGTGTTAAGCATTTCACATCATCAACATAGACGATAAGCAATTGACATGACTTGAGAGAAATATGATACCAATTTATAAAAATAGCTCTGATCATTATATATATTTTAGACACCAAAACAAAATCAATACATGCAGTATAGCCAGAGATATACATTTTAAAGCATTACATAAATCAGTGGCAAAAACACATATATACAATTGGTTACTTAGAGAGTGAATTTAATAGGACCCACATGGAATGAAGGTCTTGTGATTCCCTAGACCAGTGTACGGTAGCTAGCACAATTTTACCTGGCTCATGGGAACGGGGTGCAGAGGTGCACTGTAGCTGTCAAATGGAGCTGTCAATCAGGCCTGTGGTGTTGAAATGGATACCTTAGTAAAAAGGTACTTGTGGAGGAAATTGAGCTAACCCCTTTGGAACTTAAGCAAGGAGCTGGCCCTGGAGCACGAGTCTCCAGCCAGATCTGGTCTACCTGGCTAGGGAGACTCGGGTGCAGAGGTGCTCCTGGCTATCCGTGGTGCTGAACAGGGTCCATGGCCAGAGGAGCTGGCAGGCATGCCAAGAGAGGGTAAACACAAATGCAAGATCTTTACGATGGAGCCACAGGAGTGGTAGGTCAGTGGTGCAGGTGAATCTCTTCTCTTGAAGCATCGAGTAAAGCAGGTTAAAGTCGTACTGATCACCAACAAGCCATGGTACCTGCAAGCACTCCGGTTGAGGATATTTTTATCCAGGGGAACGTTGTAGAAAGCTGAGCCCTACTGAGGGTTGGGCCTACTGTTCACAGAAGCCACTTGCCTAAGGACTTTGAGTTGCCATGCCCGACGGTTCAGGGAACAGGACTTCAAGGTCGTGTACTTAGCGGTGTGTGCCTGCTGACTGCAGGGGACTAGTTCCTCTAGCCCACATGAGTGTTTGTGAAGTCTGGATTTTGCAGAGAGGTTCACTTTCCTTATGGAACTGGCTTTTTACCTTGGTTGAGTCGAAGTCCAGCGGGTGCAGGGTGGCTGCCACAGGCGCAGAGCTTAGCATCTATCTTCGTGGGGTCCTGCCTTGTTGTGGAAACAGGTCTCTTCTTGTTATCATGTCGAATCTAAGGTTCTGGTGTCTGGGGTGTCCCTTAGTTAGTGGTTGTGAGGACTAGTAGCCAATGGGCATCTAGTACTACGGCTAATTTGCCCCAGTAGTGATGAAATCATGTGGTTATATGTCGCTAACACTAGTCAGACCTGGTTTCTGACCTAAATTAAAGATGGCCAAAACCATTCTCGACTGTACACCTCAGCTGCAACACCCTAGCAGCGTGGTCAGCCTCGTGGAGGTGGACCCCTCCTGCATAGCTAATTTCCCACCTGACTGGGAAAAACAGAGCCTGGGGCAGGGGGGCTTTGTCCGAAAGTGGGTCACAAGTTACTTTGTCCAGGGGCGCCAGGGAAGCCTTTGAGGCTCACCGACACACTGGTCTAAACACTAGCCATCCTGTGTGGGCCGAGGTGTTACCTCCTGCTCACACAGTTCAGTGGACCCGATTCACAAAGGTAAACTTAGACCAAAATTCTAAGTTTAGATCTGAAGTCTTAATTTTAGACCTAAAGTCTAACTTTACTAGTGGTAAAGTTAGACTTTTGGTCTATACTTGGATGCTTTCAGGGGTCATTGGCAGATGCCAGGGCTTTTGCAGCAAGTGAATTATTTATAAAACATGCATGGTCTACCAATACGCATAAACAATATTCTGCATCCTGGAAGAGATGGGCATGTTGGTGTACTGAGCTGAATGTTGGTCCCATTGGGGCAGAATTACAATGTGTGGCAAATTCTACACTTGGACTAACTTCTGATAGTCTAGCTTACAGGTCAGTAACCATTTACTATTTGTAATACTAGCTGGTCATTTACTGATTGAAGGTAAACCAGTTGATGTACATCCTTTGGTGCGTAAATTGATAAAGAGATTAGATTAGATAATCCACCCAAACCACATTATTCATGTTTGTGGGATGTAGATATGGTAAGGTGAAACCCTACTCAAGCAACAGCCACAATTGTTGTCAGGGTGAAACACCAACAGTCGCTAAATTAACCTGTGCAACCCTCTGGTAGTTTAGCACAAAAGCAGTCAGGCATTACTTACAGGCAATGTGAAAATATTTATGCAGCACTCAAACAGTAATAAAGTGAAAACACAACACAAGAAAAATCCCACACCAATTTAGAAACACAGGGCCCTGCTTAGTTCTGCTGAAAAAGTTACCTTTTCGAAATCTGGCATGAAGAGTCCAGTTTGCCATGGAGTAAGGTGTGAGGAGCGGGAAGATCGTCATGGATGGTCGTTGATGTAGCGCACAGAGCAGGACAAGGGTTGTGGAAGATCGTCGCTGTAGCACGAAGATCCTGTTGGGTGTCGCTGGCAGTCATTGATGGAGCTTCACATTGGCGGTCACCGCAGGCTGTCAATGCAATACTGGTGTTGGGAAAACAGAAAGACCTCTGGAACCAGCAACACTGGCCATGCAAAATGGGCGATCTCCCATCTCCCTCACCACAAGTCCGTAACTTAGGCATCATAATTGATGATGCACTTAGTATGCATCCCAAATCAGTTAAAGTTGCAGCAACCTGCTTTACCATCATTAAATGGTTGCGGAAAATTTGTTGGATGCTACCAGAAGCGACTAGAAAAACCGTAGTCAATGCCTTAATCACATCAAGGCTTGACTATGGCAATGTGCTCTATGTGGAATCAAATAAATCGGTAATTCACAGACTACAGATGGCCTAAAATGCCGCAGTTAGACTTCTATGTGGAGTCCCTAAAACCATCCCCATCTCGACTTATCGACGTAAATTACACTGGCTGAAATTCGAGAGTCGAATAAAATTCAAGGCGCTTAATTATATGCACAAAATTAAATCTCACAATGCTCCCAGCTACCTGCTGGCCCTGGCCAAGCCATACCTTCCTTCTCACAATCTTCAATCAGCCACCCAAGGAAGGTTTGTTGTCCCTAAATTCAAATTAGCTCGGATGGGTGGCAAATCCTTCTCACACCTAGGCCCCTCACTTTGGAAATCTCTTCCCACTGCTCTCCATAATGAGACAAACTATATCAAGTTCCGCAAGTCGCTAAAAACCTTGCTGTTCGATAAATAGATTGCTTTCTGTCTATCACGCCTTGACCTGCTTCTGCGCCGGGAAACCCTTTTTGGGCAGCTGTCACGCATTATAAATTTATAAACTAACTAATGCAGTAGCACGAAGTACAGATCTTGCATTGATGGTTGTCGCTGGTGGTCCCTGTAGCACGAAGAGTCAGATACTGGAGCTTTGCATTGGCGGATGGCATGGGTGGCAAAACCATGGCACGAACTGGCCTGTTAGCAGCTACAAAGAGCCCCTAACGTCAGGACTTTATTCCAGAAGGAGCTCACCTGATGCCACACCAAGGGTCCATCTGGGAGGCCCCTCTTGGGAATCAGGAACTCACACCAGCAGAGGCCAGCAGGACTCAGACAGGTCCGTTTGTGCTAGTCAGCTGGGCGGTTGCAGTGGGGCCTCTGGAGCTTGTAATGGAACAGTCAACTGACCCTTAGAGTCACTTCATCCTGGGATGAAGAGAGCAGGTCCAGTCTTCCTTCTCAGAAAGCAGGGCAGGCCTCAAGCAGCAGGGCAGTCATCTGGCAGTCCAGCAGTACTTCTTCTGTAGTATCCACAGGTCCAGGAGTCAGAGTTGGTCTGAGGGTCCAATATTTATACCTGATACCAGCTTTGAAGTGGGAGAATGTCTAAACTTCCCTCCCACCTGGTCCTTTCCTCCCTTGGCCTGGTCCCAGGATATCTGGAGTCACAACAGATTATTATGAAGTTCATTGTGTGTGTGATGTGTTAGCTCCTTTGTAGTAAAAGAGTGGTAGGTGACAGTTCCGCCCCTTCGATCTAGTAAGGATTGCCCACCCTGCTATCACCCAGTCCCCCTTTTGTCATGCTGTCAGGTAGAAATACACTAAGGAGGCCAACTACCAACTACACCTAGTCATGTGACCCAGGATACAGGCTGCAACCTCCAAATGGTTAGGAAAAGAAAATGCCAACTTCCTGAAAGTGGAAATTTCAGAATTGTGACTTAAAATCCAACTTTACCATCAAAGAGTGTTTTATATTATAATTTATTTATTTGAAGGTTTTATATAGCATCAACAACACCATTGTGGGTATCAGAGTGTTTTACACATGTTAAAGAACAGACACATATACAATCAATATTATAATAGTCGAGAAACAGTAGAGGATATGGCAGATCCTCCATGAGGGCGGGATCACCTCAATGATAGGACAGATATGTCAAAACAACAATATAACAAGCGAGCTGTAATCATGAGTGAAGTTGAAGTGTCCTGGTAAGCTCATAGAGGAGAGTTCCAAGGATCTAGGGCAGAAATGTGTACATGAGTAGTAGTTTAACTTCTTTCTTGAAAGATGTCTTTGAGGGATTCTCTCTGGTTTCAGTGGTGAGGGTGTTTCAATTTCTAAAGGCGTTGCCAGAAAAGGCTCTCTTGTAGGCTTTCTTCTTAGAGAATCTCTGTGGTTTCACCAGTAAAGTGTTGGAGCTTCTAGAAGATCTGGAGCCCCCAGAAAGTTCAAGCTTCTGAGCAAGGTAACTTGGGGTATTGAAGTGTCGGGCTTTGTGAGTCATGCACGCAATTTTCAACTGAAGTCTTGCCTAGCAGGGGAGCCAGTTGAGGGATTTCAAATTAGGGGTGATGTGGTTATATCTTCTTGATCCAGTGAAGAGCCTTGCAGCAGAGTTGAGGGAGGCCCTTATGGGACCCATTTTGGATTTGGGCAAGCCGCCTGAGATTTGGCTTCCATAGTCCAGCCTGGGAATCACTAGGGCTTGGATGGCAGAGTTTAAGTCCTTGGGGGGTAAGAAGGGTTTTAATTTCTTTAGGATGTTCATTTAGAGGTTTACTCCTTTGGTGGCAGTACCTAATGTCCTTCTGCATGTTAAGGTTCTTGCAGAGGGTTATTCCCAATGATCTTGCTGAATCAGTGACCTGTGGCAGGCAGTTGAAGGCTGCTAGTTGCTTCATCCATTCATTAATGACAGTTGACTGCTTGGGTGGGGCAATTAGGAGGAATTACGTTTTGAAAGTGTTCAGTTTGAGATGGTTGCCTGTCCCCCAGTTCTGGGAGTTTTGTAGGGTGAAGTTGAGGTATATGATGTCTTCAGGGGAGGAGACTTCCAGGTATGTTTGGGTGTCATTGGCATACATGTGGATGTTGGATGAGCTCAGAATTAAAGTTAACAGTTCCATGAAGAGGTTATTGAAAGTGGTTGAGGGGGGAACCCTGTGGGACCCCGAAGGTGACAGGCACAGACTTAAACAGTGACTGATTAACCTTGATTTTTTTACTTCTGTTTTGGAGAAATGAAGTGAACCAGTTCAGTACTGTCCCTGAGAGTCCCATCCTGTCTTCCAATAGGTCTAGTAGGTAGTCGTACTTAACCGTGTCGAATGCTGAAGATAGGTGAAGGAGGATAAGGAGGCATGATTTGTTTTGATCCAACATTTTTAATGCATTGTCCACTATATGCGTAAGTATCGATTTGGTCCTGTGCCCTGGGTGGAAGCCGGATTGGAATTGGTCAGGAAGATGGAATTGATCAATGTGTTACAGAGTTGGATGGTGTACACATTTTTCAAGGAGCTTCATCAGAGATGGAATGTTGGAGTTGAAGCGGAAGTTATTTATGTCCGTGTGATCAGCTGTTGTTTCTTTTAGGCTAGGCGTGACTTGCCCAGACGTTAGGCAATCAGGGATAGTGTCTTGAAGTAGAGAGTCATTAATGATCGTGGTCCAAAGTGGGAGTATTGATAGTTTGATCTAATTGAAGAAGTTGGGTGGTAGCATGTCGTTGAAGTGGTTTGAGGGTTTGAGATCTGCTAGAATTTTGATAAGGGCGTTTTCCTCAATGGTTTTGAAGGAGTTCTGCAAAGCATTGTTTTTGAGGATGGACTCCGGTAGACATGAGGGTACAGCAATCCGTGAAGGGGAAAGACTGCAGTGAGGTGAGAGAGGACGGTGCTCTAGTGCCCTCTGCATAGCAGATTTCATATTTTCCATCTTTTCAAGGAAGAAGGAGGCACATTCTGCGCAGTTTGGTAGCTGACTGGATCCTGCTGGGGGAGGGTTGGGTAGGCCAGTTGATTGAAATTTACAGACCTCAAATCGTTTTTTGGGTTGTTTTCTATCTTGATCTAGTTTGTTTCTGAAGAAATTTGCTTTCGAGTTTCTAATGCTTTTGTGATATGAATTCCTAAGTGATCTCAAATGCTTGAGGCATTCAAGGGAAAGTGAGAATCTCCACTTTCATTCTGCTAGTCGCAGATATAATCTTTCTGCATTAAGGTTACCATTGTACATGGTTTAGAACATTTAGTGGACAGTCTTTTGAGCTGTAAGGGTGCAATTGAGTCTAAAATGTTCTTCATGGAGCCGGTGTATTGGTTTGAAAGATCTTGGACATCTGACATGTCACCAGGAGGCGGAAGGATGTTGTTACTGAGGGATGTCAGTTCATTAGGTTAATGTTATGCAGCTTCATAGCCATAATCCACACGAATCCCATCAATATGATCCAGCGCAAAAACCCTAGCAACAGAGAAACAACCCATACCGGTATCCTCCCTGCGTCACAGACCCGACGTCACACTAACTCATTCACACATGCAGTCATTGGTGGGGCCCATAACACCAACACACACATGTTACTTCCACACCAGTCTGCACACACAGGAGGGATGAGTGATTCAAGCGCCGGACATGTAGGGGGAACACCTTATAACCTATAGGGAAGGAAAAGTCATTTACAAAATATACATTAACACCCTTCCACCTACAGATCCTTAATCCTAAAACATCAAGGCACTCCTCCCACTTCGGTCAATGGACCAAATTAGTTGGATTGGTTGATGGTGATTTAGAACCAGTTAAAACACATTTTAAGACTTCAGAATCTATCTCTTTAAATGAAACTCATGACTCATGAATTCTCGTTAATCAATAATTTTATCTAATATGTCATAATGATTTGAATTCGCATTTGTCTCGTCAAAGTTTAGAAAGTTTATATCAAATTTTTAGTGAATTGCAGAACATCATTTTTACCTACAAATGGGGGATGGGGGCACACTGCCACACCTCCCAGCACAGTTCGCCCCTTAGCATTGTGGTAAATGCAGTTCACAGTGATTTCTTACTTGAATTTTAGCTGTAGTGGTTCACCAAAGTTGGTGCAGGTTAGTGCTGTGAATCTCTAGACACATGTGTTTCTGGATATTATCCGTCTTCAGTAGAGATAATAAACGAAAATTCTTTCTGGGGTTGCTGGAAAGGCTCCCTTGAGCCACTGAGCTGACAAGCTCATGGCGATGCACCTGTGCGCCAGAGAGAGGTACTGAGACCTGAGAGACTATGGCAGCCTTTCCAGCAACCCCAGAAAGAATTTTCGTTTTTTATCTCTACTGAAGACGGATAATATCCAGAAACACGTGTCTAGAGATTCACAGCACTAACCTGCACCAACTTTGGTGAACCACTACAGCTAAAATTCAAGTAAGAAATCACTGTGAACTGCATTTACCACAATGCTAAGGGGCGAACTGTGCTGGAAGGTGTGGCAGTGTGCTCCCATCCCCCATTTGTTTGAAAAGGCTCCCTTGAGCCACTGAGCTGACGAGCTCATGGCGATGCACCTGTGCGCCAGAGAGAGGTACTGAGACCTGAGAGACTATGGCAGCCTTTCCAGCAACCCCAGAAAGAATTTTCGTTTTTTATCTCTACTGAAGACGGATAATATCCAGAAACACATGTGTCTAGAGATTCACAGCACTAACCTGCACCAACTTTGGTGAACCACTACAGCTAAAATTCAAGTAAGAAATCACTGTGAACTGCATTTACCACAATGCTAAGGGGCGAACTGTGCTGGGAGGTGTGGCAGTGTGCTCCCATCCCCCATTTGTTTGAAAAGGCTCCCTTGAGCCACTGAGCTCACGAGCTCATGGCGATGCACCTGTGCGCCAGAGAGAGGTACTGAGACCCGAGAGACTATGGCAGCCTTTCCAGCAACCCCAGAAAGAATTTTCGGTTTTTATCTCTACTGAAGACGGATAATATCCAGAAACACATGTGTCTAGAGATTCACAGCACTGACCTGCACCAACTTTGGTGAACCCCTACAGCTACAATTCAAGTAAGAAATCACTGTGAACTGCATTTACCACCATGCTAAGGGGCGAACTGTGCTGGGAGGTGTGGCAGTGTGCTCCCATCCCCCAATTATCATTTTTACCTAATCTGGCTATTTGGAGTCCTCTAATTCATTGGCTCTCCATAATTTTGTCGTAAATCGTCCGAAAGCAAGCCAAAGCTCAAAGTTCTTTGCTCGGCACGTTACAGTCCCAAAGATCGGCAAAGGACCAGAGACGTGCAAGCATCTATCATTGCCCGTAGATATAGGAAAAGTTCGCAGTCATCAGATGATCGGGCAGCATCCGGACCTTCAAGAATTCAGGAGAACGCGCAAAACGAAGCAAGGCAACGTAAGCGACGTGACCCAAAGGTAAGAGCGACACGAACGCACCCTCTCTATTCTACTGCTTCTTTTATAACAGTCGTGATTGGCTGGTTAAGATCGTCCGATGTCAGTTTAAGTTTTCAGTTCAGTTCGAGGGGTGATGTCATGAGATATTCCAAAAGTCAGCTTGTTCCGGTTTATTGTAAGGTCGATTGTTCTCTGGTTTTGGCTGATGTCCCACTCTGTCCTTGTTCGGGTACATGGTGAACAAAGGTCGTGATGAGGTTTAGGAGATTTCTCGCGCCTGCGCAGCTCACTCCGCGCCTCGTGGAACAGTGGCCACTTCGTCGTGTGGTGTCAGCGGCCATCTTGGATTTAGGCCTCAAATGCTAATTTAAGCGAAACAAACACAAAAGTGTAATTAATACATAGAAATAATGAATCTAATGTTAACCCCTTACTAATCCCTCTATGTGCTTGTATTTAGCTAGCGTATAGCAACATTTAAAGAAATTATATTCACCTTTTCGGTCCTCCTCCTGGGCAACATTACAAAAGCAACATATATCATGCAGTATTCTATTTACCACATATACTACTGTTAATATGCGTACAGATTTTAGTCATAAAGGTTATTTTAGCCATGCTCCCACGTGTAATTCGAATGTTAATAATGTTGGTTAATAAACATGCAAACTCATTTAATAATATTATAGTTAATAGATTATTTAATTAGTATTTTCATGCAGAATAGAGGAGGTATACAAAATTTTGCATTACCCGCTCCATCAGTAGAAACAGACACCTCCACCTACAGCAATTTGAATATCTAAGCACTACTATAATGTTTAATAACAATAAAGCAACGAAATGCCACCTCCTTCATCACCCACCTGACAATGCTCTCTCCTACCTGGAACACTTTTAAGACCTGGTTACTCACTGATCACTCTCCAATGCCAATAACATAATCCTAGGCAACTTCAACCTCCATTGGAATGAGACTAATCCAATCATTAAATAAACTCCTACTCAGCAATAACCTTACCCAACACTGCAAAGAACAAACCCATACTAGAGGATCAACCCATGACGCCATCATTGCCCAGGACAAAGTGATAACCACTAATATCATCCTCCCAGTCGACTAGTCGGACCACCACATGATTCTGTTCCACATGAACCAAGTAGAACTACACACTATCCATACTAAGAAAGCTCTCCAGTGGACTAGAAACCTAAGCTGGATTCCTATAGCTACTCTGGAAGAAAGAATGATATCACTACTTCCCCCAACAACAGATAACCACTCAGCGAATGAACTCATAACCCACTTTAACTCAATGATGTCTGCCATACTAGACCAAGTAGCCCCTCTGAAACTTAAAAGGATTAGAGACATCCCCTCAAGGTCCTGGTTTAACAAAGACCTCAATACTGAAAGAAAGACTCCGGTGAATAAATCCATCCTTAACCCACCTTCACCAGCTCAGAACAGAATGCAGGAATTATGAATGAAAAAGCAGCCTTCTTCTGCAGCACTCTAGATAATGCAAAAGAAATGCCTGAAATATCTTTTTAACATCATTAAACAACAGACCTCCAAACCACCTAAAAATGACCCGCATGTCTAAAAAGAACACTGTGACAAATTTGCTAAATTCTTTGATGAGAAAATCACAATGATATAGTCCACAATCAAGCATCTATTGGAATCCCTCCCTCCCCCACAACAGATGATGGAAACTCCTCCTCTCTTTCCTTGGACTACCAAGCAGTGATCGCACCTCCTGAAATCAATGGGTGCAACTGAATCCTGGGATCCCCCACTAACTCCAGAAGCTGGAAGGTACTCAATCCACTTACAAAGTTAATTGCAAATTCAAAGCCCTCCTCCCACCTCGCAGACCCCCTCCAGGCCACCCTGAAAAAAAATCTTAATCACATCATAATCCCCCTCTGGATGGTGATAATAAATAGCTCCCTAAGTTCTGGAGTTACGCCAGACTGCCTAAAATGAGGCCAAGTCACTCCACTGCTAAACAAAATGGGATCAGACCTTGATGACCTCAACAACTTCAGGCCTGTCTCCAACCTTCCCTTCCATGCTAAAATTCTTGAGAAATGTGTCATATTCTACCTCAAAGCAAATACAAGGAGATGATGGACGGAGAGCTGAAACTTTTCAGACACTCACCCCCAGTCACAGATCTGGGTTGAATCCATCATCATTCCTTAGCTCACTTTGCCACCCCAGTTCAGACACAGCTATATGCAAATCAGTCTTGGCCTTGTGCCTCATGGGAACTATTCCATCTCAACCAACAATCTCTGGACTCACACCAATCGGGCATTAGACAGGGAGGTAGCACAGAAACAGCTATACTAAATATAGCTGATGACATACACAATCTCTAGATGCTGGACGATGCTGCCTGCTCATCTTCCTAGACCTATCAGCGGACCAAACAAGGTTGAACACAAGCTTCTTCTAAACTCCCTCTAACAACGGATTGGCGGCCTGGTTCTACAATGGCTAACATCATTTCTTCATAACCGCTCTCAACAAATAAAAATAAACTACTCGACCTTAGATACCTTTGCGATAACCAGAGGTGTTCCCCAAGGCCCTCTTCTCTCACCTACACTCTTCTATTTCTACATGGAGCCCTCACTACCATACAAAAACAAGCAAACATCTCCTTCCACCTCTCTGCGGACGACATCCAGCTCTACTTGGAAATATCCTCTCTAGATGACATATGCTGACTAAATGATACGCTAACAAAAATCCAAAACTGGCTATCACATAATGACCTAAGACTCAACCAAGAAAAGACGGAAATTCTTCTCCTCTCTAACAAATGACAGAGCCCCAGAGAGGCTAAAGCTTATCAACTCTCTACAATGCAATCTTTCCTTGGCTGGTTCTGCCAAATTGCTGGTGATCACACTGATCTAAATACTGAACATGACTCACACATAAAGAATACAAAGAGGAGTGCCTTCTACAACCAAAAACTCCTTAATAATATCAATTCATTTCTCCCTCCGAATGAACTCAAAAGCACAGCCCAAGCCCTAGTTCTGTCCAGACTAGACTACAGGAACACCACCCTTACAGGCAGAGCGAAGTCCCACTTAGCCCCCCTGAGAACCACTCTAAATAAAGCAGCAAGGATGGTCATTGGAGTCAAAAGACACAATCACATCTCCCCCTCGTTGAAAGATCCAAAGTGGCTCCCAATTGAAGCTTGCTGTCATTTCAAAACTGCTTGTCTCACTCACAAATTCCTTCACACTGGTAAACCAGTCTACCTGGCAGCCAAACTCACCAAGGCAGGCCAGTCCTCAAACAGTTCAAGGTTACGGTCTGAAGATTGGATGAGGATAATCACCTTGTTGTATATGGAGATGGTTGCTTCTGCTCGGTAAGCTGAGGAGGGGTCTACTGAGAGTCTTAGACCATGAGGAGTTTTTCTAGATGTAGAGATAAAGATCAATGAGAGCAAGGATTTCCTCGATTGTGCTCATCTTTTTGTAAAACGGATAGGGTCATTTATAACAACTTCTTTATTTACACAGACGTAGGGGCCAGAAACAAGCATTTCTGGATGAGCTTTGAGTAGTCTATGTTTTAAGTTCTTGGAAGCCTTTTTTGTTAGATTCAGGGGGTTAATTTTATAAGCATAATGGTCTGGTGGCTTTAGCTTGGTATCCGTTATTCTTGGTGAATCCATGTCCGAAGCGAGCTGCAAGTGGGCCAGAGAAAGACTGGAGGAATCATATGGAGTTGAAGGTAGTGGATGGAGCTGGCAAGTGAGGGTTTATGAGTGAGGGTGATGTGTTTCTCCCAGAAAATCATAGGAGGATTGTGGCTTAATAGCAGCTCTGAAGCGTAAGGATAATGTGGAACGTAATTGAAATAGCAATAGACTTTAATATATTTGCTAGTGAGTGAGGGAGAATGGTTGGGTATGCTGAAAATGCAGTGTTATGAATGACTGTGAGGAGGTAGGTCATAAAGGAAGTGCAAAGATTTAAAGAGGAGACTAGGTGCTGGCAATATCAAGCAGGTTTTCGAGTTAGGCAGAGCAGAATTTCATAGGAGACAACAGACGAAAAACACTACAAGATGGCCACCACTGGATGTGCTGAGGCGAAGGGTCCTTCTTCCCTGACTGTGTAGCTATTGAATCCTCCTTTGCTGTCTACTTTTTGGTTTAGTATTTTGTTTGTTTCAACTAGTTGAAGAGCGAGAAGTTCTTCTATCCTGACAGTGTAGCCGAGCACTTCAGCAATTAAGTGATTCATTGATTAATATATATCAGGACAGGCAGATTCCTTTGTTTGCTATGTGTAATTTATAGGCGGGCCACCATTTTTTGGCCAACTAATGTGTGCGATGGGCCCACCAAAATGGAATGTTGGTCGAACAAGTTTCTGATCCAATAAACAGAACAAACAGAGCAGCGAATCAAAGGTTGTGGGTTTGTAGGTAGGCAGTGAGAGGAACAGAGGGCTGCTCTAGGCACGTCCGGTTGTGCTGTGCTCTGGCTTTCCCGACTGGGTGATGTCGCCCTACATCGGCTGACAGAGGCAGCAGGGCACCATGAAGTAGGAGCAAGAGCATAGCTCCCATCAAGCCTTAGAAAGGTCTCGCCTCTATACCAATCCTCAAGGCACGAGAGGCCAAGAGGTTGCCAGGCAAATAGGTCAGCGGACAGAGTGCAGGTCCGGTACCACCACGCCAATGCAGCGAAGCATCCAGATAGTGCTCAGTGAAGTCACCAGAGACCACTCTGTGAGGCTTCCAGGGTCACACTATGAGGCTGCTAGAAACCCTGGTGAGGATAGAAGTCCCCAGGCGGACAGGGGAAGTGTACAGCAGGTGAGGTAAATGGCAGCGGGCAGGACAAGCTTTCGAAGCGGATCCCTCAGTGGAATCGCAACAATGCAGATTCGGCCAAATACCTGATTATCCAGGGCTGATGCAATGTGGGGCACTCCAGTGCAAAGGCTGTCCAGCAGAAGCAGAGATAGGTAGTCCCAGGGCTGAGTGGGCAATGTTGACAGGTGGGACGAAGTGGCCCCATGGGAATTTCGGATATTTACGAAGCAGAGCATAAAAAATAGGTTTTGCTGGTAAGAAATTGTTTAACTGGCCTTTCTTGTTGCGCTGCTAATTCTAAAGTTGGTGGATGGCAGGGTATGGGAGAGATACTTATAGATTAATATTACCAACCTTGGGATCTTCTTTGTCCAACTCCAGCTTGGTGACCATCTTGCAAGCATTTTAGACCAAACCTGACATTCCTATCTGCTCCCAATCAAACGTTATCACTTATTAAATGTACAATGGTAACCCAATGTTATCCTATGGGTAGCCTTGAAGTAGAGAAAACAAATGTAAGAGTTTTTCATTACCAGCACATGTAAAACTTTAAAAAACTTGTCCAACCTTGTAAATGTACTGCACCCTTCAAAACTGCACATAGGCTTCGATGGCAGGTCTGAGACATGTTTTGAAAGGCTACTTGAGTGAGTGGTTCAATACATGCTGCAGGCCCACTAGTAGTATTTAATTTACAGGCCCTGAGTATATGTAGTACCACTTTCCTAGGAACCTATAAGTAAATTAAATGTGCCAGATGGGTGTGCGCTAATTTTACCATGTTTAAAGGAGAAAGTACAAGAACTTTAGCAATGGTTAGCAGTGGTAAAGTGCACAGAGACCTAAGGCCAACAAAAACAAGTTCAGCAAAACAGGAGGAGTGAAGGCAAAAGGTTTGGCAGAAAACATGTTTCCACCCAAGCTGAAAGTGGGGAGAACTTCCCACCCTGATGGGAGTCTTCATCACTAAGACCAAACAACCTGGAAAGACCATCGTCATTGATGTAGTCAGTTCTGAGTGCAATGTTCCACCACGAAGTGAATTTGGCATCCCCCATCATCCACAGGAGCTATCTGAGGAGCCTGTGGTCCATCTGACCCCAGAAGTGAGTACCAAACAGGTATGGCCTCCGCTTCTTCAGTGCCCAGACCACAGCAAAAGCTACTTTCTCAATAGCTCTCCACCTTTGTTCCCTGGTAAGTAACCTTCTGTTAATAAAGGCTACAGGTTGGTCTGTGCTCTTGTCATTTACACAGTACACTCCCTATGCCATCCTCTGAAGCATCCGTCTGCACTATGAATTCCTGGGAGAAACCAGGAGCCTGAGCACAGGTGTCGTGCACATGGCCTCCTTGAGGGTGTTGAAGGCTTTCCGGCAGGCCTCTACCCAGATCACTTTCTTGGACTGCTTCTTAGAAGTCAGCTCATTTAAGAAGGCAAAAATGGTGCCATAGCTCTTAACAGACCTATAGTATCCAGTGAGGCCCAGGAAGGCCCTCACTTCTGTCTGAGTTTTTGGGGTTTCCCAGGCCAGAATAGTCTCAATCTTGACTTGGAGAGGATGCTGACCCCTTGTTTGACCCTCAGTCAGTACAATCTGCCAGTACCCAGACAAAAGATCAAAAGTACTCAGGAACTTGGTAACTCCCAGCCTGACAATGAGCTTGTCAGCTCAAGGGAGGGGCTGAGCATCAGCCTTGGGGACTGACTTTAGCCCATGGTAGTCCACACTGAACCTGAGTTCTGGGACTGTGCCTGGAGGGGTGGCCTTGGGTACTAGCACCAACAGGCTGGACCAGGAACTACTGGAGTGCTCAATCACACCTAATTCAAGCATTCTGGAGACTGCCTCCTTACAGCTGACCCTCACTTCGTCTGACAACTTATACATTTTGTTTTTCACAGGCATACTGTCTACAATATCAATGTCATGGGTACACAAGTATGTGAGCCTAGGGGTGAGGGAGAACAAAGAGGGAACTGCCCCAACAACAGGCAACAGTCTCTCAAGGTAGGGGACAGGTTGACACATTCCATTGACTCCTCTAGCTTCTTGGATTATAGTAGGTGTGGAAGATGTTCACTCTCCTCTTAGACCCCATCATCTTTCACCAGGAGCATGGTGACTTCAGACCTCTCATAGTGAGGTTTGAGGAGATTCACATGGAGTACCTGTAAGGGGTTCTAGTGGGTCTTGAGGTCCATCAAGTAATTAAGTGCTTCATTGATCATTCGAGCCTTCATCTCATATGGCCCTTACCAATGGTCTTGGAGGGCCATGGGCTCCACTGTCTCCGTTACCCAGGCTCTCTTACCAGGCTGAAACTCTACCAGAGTGCCCTTCTGGTCGTACCAGAGTTTCATTACTTCCTTGCTGGCCTTTAGGGTCTCCGAATCCTTCTTCCAGAACTTTTGCTTCTTGTTCCGGAGAGTCAGCATGTAGCTGACTACATCTTGAGGGGGGCATTCTGAGAGCTTGCTTTCACCCCTCCTTTACCAGTCTGAGAGGTCCCCTCAAAGGGGGGCCACAGAGGAGTTTGAAGGTGCTGAACTCAACTCCTTTCTGTGGCATTTTCCTGTAGGCAAAAAGCAGGCATGGTTGGAGGACGTCCCACTTCTGAATCTCTGAGTGGCCTTTGAGAGTCTTGTTGAATCGCTCACCAAGCCCATTTGTCTAAGGGCGATAGGGTGTGGAGAACTTGTAGGTTACCCCACACTCATCTTAAAATGTACTTCATGTATGCAGACATGAAGTTGGTGGCCCTGTCAGACACCACTACTTTGGGGAACCCCACTCGGGTACAAATCCCCATCAGGGCACTAGCCACTGCAGGTGCAGTCACAGAAATAAGAGGTATGTCCTCTGGGTATCTGTTGTATCCAGTAGTAGGCTCTTGAGCACTGGCGGACCACCAAAACATGTGTTGCCCTGGGCTACCTATATAGGAGGTCATTCTCCTAATATATGAGTGGATCTCCAGAAATGTCACCAGCTGCCTGGGCCTCAGTTTGCTGGCTCAAGTCCTCTAGAGGTGAGCACTCCTTCTGTGCTTTGCAGAACTCCTCCCTGGTGGAACCACCCTCAACTTGCCATCCAGCAAGTTCAGGTTGATCTCCCCGGGCGGCAATATCCTCCTCAAAAGGCTCCAGGGTGCCCTCCTCAGGTGCCCTCTCAACCTGAACCATTGGAGTTGTATGGGTTTGTTACCCATGCCCCTTGTCCTCCCTCGTTTTGGCAGCGGACAATTATTCCAGGCTCCAGGCCTCCTTGACTCCCCTTTTGGGCAGCCATGGCCGTGTGGTCATACAGACTCACTGAGACCACACTAACATCTCCTGGTGTGACCTAAACTCAACTTCTTTCCTGAAAATCCTGTGCTGAAATAATCAATATTAGGCAATCCTTAATGTTCAGAAAAACATTTGCTCATGAATTTCTGCATGGAATCACTGAAAGAGTCAACCAGTATATTAATCAATTCATCCAAATTGACTTTATTTTTTAGAGAGCAATTAGACATATAAACAACAATTAAGTCACACATGATCAAGTGAGGAGTGAGAAAGAGTTTTTTTCAACAGAACTCCAAGTGCAAAGAACCATAGCAAAACAAGGTAAAGGAAGTAACAACATGACAATAGAAAAGCATATTGGTATGAAACATAAGAAAGCTGACAGTATTGCATGAAAATAAAGACACCAGAGGAGATAACTGATTGATTTTAATATCTTATGTTGTCTTTAGATGGTGTCGACAACGTTTCGACCCTGTGTCGGATACAAGGGTCTCATCAGGGCTAGAAATGACCAGGGGGAGCTGAAGAATGTGTGACATTAGTAACAAGAATTGTAAGAAAATTAATGAACTTACGAGAATTTAAGGAAGCTACATATTGGTTGAATAGTGTGAGGCTGTGTTGCGTTTGAGTTGTTCACACTGTATTGTGTTATGCTGATGCTCCTGCACTTTGTATTGGTCTCCCTGGCCGCGAGCCCTCGCCCAAGGTCCTGTGACGTCCACTCGTTCTGGAATGGAACCTTAGGCGTGGGTGGCGGTTGGAGAGACAGTTGGAGGCCAACTCTTCTACTGAGAGGACGCCTTCTGGTGTCAGGGTATTCCTTCAATAAAGACTACTTCACCTACCTGCTGTTCTACGAGTTGTCTTTACAAACTTGGCGACGAGGATAGAGTTCTGAAGAGTCAGCCGAAGATTTTGCTGCTGCACTCAAAAGTGTAGCTTTATCCTGTCGCTTTGGCACACTGTACGATAAATTCATTTGCGATCAAATTGTAATGCAAGCTGCCAATTGCAACATCCAAGAAAAATTGTCGGCAAAATGGGAATCTTCTCTTAAATAAGTCATTGACATTGTCAAGAGTGCAGAATTGACTGGGAGGTGTGCCAAAGCGGTCCTTTCAGAAGAAAAGAACAAAACAAGTGTGGAGGAACAACCGATGGTTGCAAGAGTCTGGAACTTTAAAAGCATGGTTCAAAAACCCAATCCAGACACTTCACAGAAGAAGGATTTTACTCCCAAAACTAGATTAAATGGGAACAGGAAATGGTTTAGGTGTGGTAGCAAGTTTCACTTGGCAAAGATAAGACATGCCCGCACTTAAACAGAAATGTACAAAATGTGGTATTATTGGTAATTTTTTCAAAATGTGTCAAAGCAAAGAAAAAAGAAACACTAATGTAAAATTTGTTGTACCGGAAGATCAAGATGATATATATTCTTCTGAGGATGAAGGCATGAATCTCTTTGTTTTACAAGTTGATGAGAGTATACTAATTGTGAATAGCAAAAGTAAGAAACCTATGTGTGATTTAAATATTGGTAGTGTGGATATCTCCATTGTAGCAGACTCTGGTTCACCGTATGCCATTATTAATAAAAACGTTTGGGTAGGAATTTGTACCTGTGTTAGGACAACATTTAGTCAATCCTGACATTTCTCCCAAAATGTTCACTGTGGAACCTATTGATGTTTTAGGATACAGGGAACTATGTTTCAAAGACTGGCAAACACTTGGTAAATTGTATGTTTCTGCTGTCGGTCTGTCAGTACTAGGTTGGACGGACCAAGGAAAATTGGGCATAATTCTAGACCCAAATAGCCCAGATCCCGTGCTTTCTTTACAATCCAAAGATGAGTACAAGAACATTATGGTTAAAAGGTATGCTCGAGTGTTCTCTGATAATATTGGGAAATTAAAGCTTCCACCACAAAAGTAAACTAAAAAAAGATGCGGTTCCATGCGTCCACAAGTCCAGGAATATTCCTTTCTCCATCAAAAGCGAAGTTGAAACTGAACTCCTCAAACTACAGAAATCTGGCATAATCGAACCAGGGGATTCTGCCAAATGGGTCGCACCTTTAGTTGCTGCTAAAACATCCAATGGTAAACTCCGCTTATGTGTGGACCGCAGCGATCTTACCAAAAACATCCTCATTGATCAGTTCCCCTTACCTATGATCAGCGAGATGTTGTCACACACTAATGGCATCAAGTGGTTTTCCACAATTGACCTCACTGCAGCATACCATCAGGTCGCACTACACCCCGACAGTAGATGCCTCACCACCTTTGTGACACCCTTCGGGTGCTGTAGATTTAAAAGGTTCCCCTTCGGATTGGCCTCTGCCACTGCCATGTTCCAGAGATTAAGGCAAATACTTTTTAAAGATGAACCCAATCTTCTAATTTTTCAGGATGATATAATGGTCAAGGGAGCCAACAGAGAGGAACATCATACTAAACTAGCTAAAGTGTTAGGCATCCTGGAAAACCATGGTCTCACTGCAGATATTCGTAAATGTAAATTTCGCAGAGACCATTGTCACATATTTAGGACGCAAAATTTGTGGGGATGGCATCAAACCTAAAAAAGAACTTCTGTCCAAAATAAGAGAAAACCCCTCCCCCAAAAGCAAAGATGAGGTTAAAGCATTCCTAGGTCTCTCAGAATTTTTACACTAAGTTTGTTCAAGATTTCTCCATGAAAACCTTCATTCTAAGACAACTTATTAAACAAAGGAATACCTTTGAATGGCCTAGAGGTTGTGAAGAAGCTTTTACTAGAATCAAGAAGGACATTTGCAATGCCCCACCTCTACAGGGATTTAACCCCTCTTTACACAGCATAGTCACCACAGATGCCAGTGGTAGAGGTCTTGGAGCGGTTTTGAGCCAAACCAATGACATTGGCAATGAAAGAACCATCACATTTGCCTCATGCTCCATTACGCCCACTGAAGAAAGGTACTCTGTGATAGAGCCTGAGGTTCTGGCATGCGCATGGAGCTTAGAATACTTTAGGCAATACATATGGGGGTATCATGTCACTCTTAGAAGTGATCATAAACCCCTTGTCAAGGTCCTCACCACCAAGGGTCTACAGAGTGCCTCTCCTCGCCTTGCACGCATATCAGTCAGAATGATGGACTTGAATTATGATGTACAATATGTTCCAGGTGTCAAGAACACTGTTGCTGACTGTCTAAGTCGCTTACCATTGCCTGATGTGGGTGAACCCACAAATGATATTGAATCATTCTGTGTAGCAAACATATTTGAAGAGATACCCTGCATTTCCCAGTCTGAATGGTTGTTAGCACAAGAATATGATACCCCTTTATGCGAAGTGAGAAGGCATATCAAAGATGGTTGGCCCGTTAAAGATGTACCCACCCATTTACACACTTTCTGGGAGTTAAGGCATGAATTGTCATGTGAAGGAGGCCTTATCGTAAGAAATGAAAAAGTCACACCCCCAGTTTCCCTTTGGTCCAAACATCTTGACATTTGCCCGAAGGACATTTAGGCATTGGCAAAACTAAAAGTAGAGTAAAACATTCCTACTGGTGGCCAGGGTTAGACCTTGAGATCGAAAGAAAAGTAAGAAACTGCTCTGCTTGTGAGAACTCTGACAAATCCCAACGCACTTTTAGACCACTGCTACAACCCCTTTCCAGCCCCAGCATGCCCATGACCAGATTAGGTATGGACATTTGTGGCCCCATCTGGGAGAACAGTGAGCAAGTATTTCTCATTGTACGGGTTGACCATTTTTCGAAAAAGCCTGAAGTAGAAATTGTACGTAATGCGGATGCTAAAACCAGTATTAATTTCTAACAAAAGCTATTTTTAACAAAACAGGTGTATTTGTAAAGTGCACGATTACCCATAGGTGCCCTGGCGCTGAATAACAGATGTTTATTGTTACCCAACTCAATGGTACTCATTTTATTGACCTCAGATGGATGAAAGGCTAAGTGGACCTGCCGGGATTTGAACCTGTGACCATGAGGTTGAACACAGGCCCCTGCAGTGGCTGCTTTAGACCACTGAGCCACCAGACCCAGCATATTTTTAAGAGAAGGTTTACCCAAGTATGTTGTAACGGACAATGGTCCCCAAATAATCTCTGATGTTTTCAAAAAGTGTGTAAAAGATAATTGTATTTCTCACAAAACTACATCTCTGTACCACTCGGCTGGTAATGGTGCAGTAGAAAGGTTCAACAGAGTTATAAAAGGCATTATACAATTTGCCACCCACAACAACCTTTCTTGGAGGAAGGAATTAGTACACAACCTGTGGGCTTTCTGAGTTCCGCCATGTGAGTGTACCGGCTCTAGCCCCTTTGTGTTGTTGAGAGGTAGAACGCCCATCACAAAAGATAATGTAGGGTGGTTAACTCCCAAGAAAGTGGGTTGGTCCATAGGAAAAATTAAAGAGAAAATTTCACACTCTCAACAGACCAGTAAGAAGCATTACGATTCCAAACATGCCTGTAAACATATTATCATTCACATAGGTGACAAAGTCAGAGTAAAAAAAAGTGGTTTTATCAAAAAGGGTCAAAGTCACTTTTCACAGCCCTTAGTGGTCAAGAAAATCTTTTGCAATTCGGCTCTCTTAAGTGACAGAAAGGTTTGGCATTTTTCGTCCTTATCCTTGTGCAGAGGGGATGGGACAACAGCTCATCAGCAAACCAATTCAGAGTGCTACAGACCCTCTACCTCCCCCATTTACGATTGGCTGCTGGATGATGACACCAGTAGGGATTGCAACCCTGAGGAGACTGTCGTCACACCTCCATTTAATATAGGTGTTCCGGGGGGTAATGTCCTCCAGAATGACAATAGTAGTAACTCTCTTAATGAGGAATCCCACGATAATACACCACGTGACCTCGTCACCAATAGAGAAGACGACGCACAAACTGATGCCGATGATGACACTGTACAAGGTTGTTCTCCTCACTATGATCCCCACGTAAGAGGGGTAACTGTAAAGGAACCTGTTGTGAGCAGACACGGCAGAGAAGTCAGACGGCCCATAAAGTTACGCAATTTTGTATGTGATTGACCCTTTCTCTTCTGTATCCCATTGTTACAGCTCTTGTACATACTTTGGCTCCCTGACCTCCACTTTCCTCCCCTTCCCTCACCCTTCCTACCCTCGTTGCACTTCTCTTTATATTTTGATAAAAAGGAGATGTGTTGTGTTTGAGTTGTCACACTGTATTGTGTTATGCTCATGCTCCTGCACCATGTATTGGTCTCGCAACCCGCCTCGCGCTGTCTCCCTGGTCACGAGTCCTCGCCCAAGGTCCTGTGACGTCCACTCATTCTAGAATGGAACCTTGGGCATGGGTGGCGGTTGGAGAGACAGTTGGAGGCCATCTCTTGTACTGAGAGAACGCCTTCTGGTGTCAGGGCATTTCTTCAATAAAGACTACTTCACCTACCTGCTGTTCTATGAATTGTCTTTACAAACGCCAAGGGGGTGAAGGAGCCTGACCAATTGTGAGGCTGCAATGGATGCAGTCATGAGAGACCCAAATAATTGGTCTTTGTGGAGTCACAAACTGGGCTCACTGAAGGTAAAACAACAGGGTGCAATGATGTTCATGAAATATGACCTACAATAAATGTAGGGCCAAAAGTTATGTTGGTGTTACCAAATAGATAGATAGTGGAAGCTCCCCCAAGTGTTGTCTGGAGTGCTTATTCGGATCTGACAGATTCAGATCTGACAGAGGATGTCAGTGAGCATGGGCGATCCTCAAGGTGGAAAACCGCCAATATCGGAATTGCCACGGATAAGGTATGCTCAAAATAGAGCTGATGAATCTACAAGAAGGAGCTTGATGAGCATACTAAAAGCATTAAGAGCACTGTTGCTCTAGCCAAAATATTCACTTAGTGTCAAAGCCCACTTGCCGGGAACCCATGGAACCCTGCCAAATCGCGCCCGAGTGCGTGGTACAGGGAAGAACTACTGATCCCATGAGCCTTGTCGACCCCTGACGGCGATGACGTCAGGACGCTCGTGCGCGGCGAGCTCAAAGAGGTTCCGGGGCACAGAGAGAGTGCCGCTTACTCTTCTACGAGAGCTGCGCTGGACGTCGCGAAGGCTGGTAAGGGTGCCTTGAGCACCAAGCTAAGTTCGCTGCTGTGTTTAGCTAAGCTTGATTTCTGGTGGCCATTGAGGACGGAGACTCGGAACGGGAGTCTCTCTGTGACGGATCCGTTGGATTCGTATCTGTGCCGGGTCCGTTGGATTCGTATCTGGTCCCTTCCCCAGTGAAACAACCGAAGGACAGTGCAAGGCTGCTCTCGGAATTGTTTATCTGACTCTATGTTTTAGGTGCTTTCTTCCCGCGTTGGCGAACTCGGGGAACGAAGTTCATGCGGGAAAGAAGGCACTATTGTGACATTGTCTTAACGCTTTGAGTACCGTTTATGGGAGAATTCTATCCCATGTTCCTAGAGGTGCTTACTTGTTCGGATATTCTCTGAGTGAACTCTCGGATGTTGTGAGAGGGTTGAAGCTGCCGTTTCTGACAAGGCAGAGGGCCCGGTGATGGACCTATTACGTGTGGCATGAAGTAATGCTGATGTGTATTCCAAGTCACCAATACCAATTATTTTGATTGTGGAATGATCTAAACCTACAGGATTATATGTTGTGTTTTCCTTTTCTTACGATTATACTGCAGGGGTTCAGAGAGTGAGCAAGAGGCTTTTCCGCTCCCCTGTCTGCATCAAAGTCCTAATCTCCAGGGTAAGGTCTTACGAGAACAACAAGAGGTGGGGGCGGGAGCAACTCAATACCAGGGCACTAGCTCATGTTACGTTCTCTTTGCTTTAGATATTGGAGAGTACATCCTTCAAGGGTCGTGGGTTCCCTAAAACAACGCTGAGAGTTTTTTCTTTCTTTACAGGTACCTGTCTCCTCCGTAGAGTGGGGGGGGTGGAGTCGGGTCAGGTGGGAAGGAAGCCAGGCAGGGAGTTACTGATCGCTGTCTCCTTCTGTCTTCACAGGTCTCCCTCCCTGCAGTCCCCATCCTTTCCTTCCCCCGCTGGACCACTCCATGGAGTCTGTAATGTTAATTCAGACCGTGGTGGTGTCGAGAGAGGGACCCCATTAGAGCAACGTACGATCCTGAGGATTCCGGCCACAACACTTAGCCAGTACTAGTGAAATTAAGTGAGTGGTGAGACAACCGCAGCATTAGCTCTTATTAATGAAAGTATTGACATAATCAGCATTAGTTCAATAGCAAGCATGTCAACATAAAAGACAGTGTTAGTTTGTTAGTTACAGTTTTTAATTAACCAGGAAGCAGAGGCTGAACTTAAGTGTTTCCACCCTAAGTAGTGTTAATTTTTATAAGGACAGAGGTGTGCTGCGGTGAGCTTCATGGTTATGGTGATTGGAGACAGACCGCATGGCTGATATACCTTGGATTACCAACCACAGGGGCGGCCCTAATCACCTGAACCAGGGGCAATCAATATCTAATCCAAACAGTGGTTCAAGAAGCAATTTACTAAACGAGTTTTGGCGGCATTACAGATGGTCCAAACCGAACTAGCCGCTTCTAGGGCTGAAACGGCGGCATTACAGGCTACGGTTGAAAGGATGCAGAGGAATCCCTTCAACGTAGGGAGCTCCGCCTCAGCACATTCCGCTCCCTTGGTAGTGGAGATCCCCACCCCGGTTCCCTTGGCCACCCCAGAGAGATTTCACGGGGAAAGCAGTAAGGTCCAGGTATTCCTCACCCAGATAATGTTACACTTTTCCTGCAAACCAAAGGCGTTTACCACGAACCATGCCCGAGTAGCCTTCTTCATTTCCTATCTAGCTGGAGATGCAGCCCAATGGGCAGTGCCGTTAGTGAAGAGAGATGATCCCTTGCTCTATGATTGGGACGCATTTATCAAAGACTTTGAAAAAACCTTCAACCGTCGAGCAGCAACGCTTACGGCTGATAAGGATCTTATGGAGCTAAAACAGGGGAATCGAGACCTGATCACTTATCTTAATGACTTTCGGCGCCTGGTGACAGAGACTGAATGGCCAGAAGCGAAACAGCTAGCCGTCTTTCATAAGGGATTAAAGGAAGATATGAAGGACGTGTTGGCTCAGATTGATCCTCAACCGGAGACCTGTGAGGATCTGATAAATCTCGTTCTGCGGTTGGATCACCGACTCAGCGAACGAAAAGGAGAAAACCGCAGAAAGGACAGGGGCCCCTGTCGGGCGGAACCAGTCCGGCATCCAGAGAGCACCCCGATAGCCCGAGCCGAACCCATGGAAGTGGGAACGGTGCGTTCCGCTCTCACGAGTGAAGAGAGAGAGTATCGGAGGAAGAAAGGCCTCTGCATTTACTGCGGAAAGAAGGGGCACTTTATAAGGGAATGCGTATTGAGAAACAAAACCCCAAGAGTAGAACCGCGGCGACAAATCGCAGCCACAGCAGAGAGTCCTTCGGGAAACGAAGAAGCTTGAAGGACGGAGAAGGGGTCTCTTCAAGCCATATCCACATTCCTTCATTGAGCGGTGCCCCGCCGACTACCAAACAACACTTTCTTATTGAGCTCTCTCTGTTAGTGGAGGGGGAGCGTTGTGCTATCACGGCCATGTTGGACTCCGGAGCGACGGGGTGTTTTGTAGACCACAACCTTGCCGCTCGGATCGGTTTGTCTCTCTGTGAAAAAGAAATCCCTGAAGTAGTGTATGCGGTGGATGGGAAGCAACTGGAGGCCGGGCCTATTTGTTTCCACACCAAGGCGGTAGAAGTGAGCCATGGGTTGGATCATGTGGAAAGACTCGTGTTCAACGTCATACACGCTCCACAATATGGGATAATACTGGGACTGCCATGGTTACGGTTACACAACCCCCAAGTGAATTGGATGGATGAAGTCGTACACTACACTTCCGATTATTGCCAAAAGAATTGTATTCCTCCCCCCCTGAACCCGGCGCGTTTGTTGGCCGTGGTACATCATGTGGCCACCGCTGCAGAACAGGTAGTGAGCTTGCCAGAAGAATATCAGGATTACGCCGCAGTATTCAACGAAGAAGAAGCTGAGAAACTACCACCGCACCGGCAATACGACTGCCAGATTGACCTAATTCCCGGGGCAGTGGTACCCACAGGCAGAGTATACGCCCTCACGGAACCAGAAAACACCTACCTAAAGGAATATTTGGACAAATATTTGGCGTTGGGATTCATTCGTAACTCTAAATCCCCTGCGGCTTCGCCACTGTTTTTTATCCCCAAAGCCAACGGCGAGTTGAGAGCTTGTATTGACTTTAGGGCTTTGAATGCCATAACGGTTAAAAACCGATATCCACTACCATTAATTCCCGTGATGTTGGAACAGGTACAGAAGGCTGTCATCTACACACGTCTGGATCTTAGAGGGGCGTACCATTTGGTACGCATAAGAAAGGGGGACGAATGGAAGACTGCCTTTAAGACGCGTTACGGCTTGTATGAATATCTGGTTATGCCATTTGGATTGTGTAACGCGCCTGCTGCCTTCCAGTTTTTCCTGAATGACGTTCTCCGTGAATACCTGGATCGCATAGTAGTGGTTTATATCGATGACCTGCTCATCTATTCCCCCACGGTGGAGAGCCATATCCATCATGTCCGAACCATTCTACAAACCTTACAAACACATCATCTTTACTGTAAGATAAGTAAATGTGAATTCGGAGTTTCCACCGTGGAGTTCCTGGGAGTGATCTTAACACCCCATGGCCAGGAGATGTCGGAACGGAAGATCACGGCAGTAAGAAACTGGCCAGTCCCTATGAACATCAGAGACATCCAATGTTTCCTCGGTTTTGCCAATTTCTACCGACGATTTATCAACAACTTCTCAGGTTTGGCAGCCCCTTTGACTAAATTACTGCGCAAGAAAGTCCCCTTTCATTGGACGGAAGAAACGCAAAAGGGGTTTGAGGCTTTGAAAGAGGCTTTTGTAACGGCCCCGATATTGGTACACGCTGACCCTGCAAGACCTTACCTGGTGGAGGCAGATGCGTCGGATTATGCCGTAGGAGCGGTTCTATCGCAACGACACCCTGAGACGGGGCAGTTACATCCAGTGGCCTTTCGTTCCCGCAAATTAAATCCAGCGGAACAGAACTACAATATAGCAGAAAAAGAGCTGCTCGCGATTAAAGACGCCTTCGAGGAGTGGCGTCATTATCTCAAAGGGGCCCGCCATGTCGTCACTGTATACACTGATCACCGCAATCTCCAGTTCATGAAGGCAGCCCGGCACCTATCACCACGACAGTTGCGTTGGACATTGTTCTTCGCAGAGTATGACTTTATTGTCACCTATCGCCCAGGTAAAGACAATAAAAAGGCCGACGCCTTGACCCGCCAGTCCACCTCCCTGAATTCCACCGCTCCGAGCGAACAAAACATTATCGACCCAAGCAAGATTCTGGGTACCACGATCACTGAACCATTTCTGAGGAGTGTAACCCAGGGCATCAACACGGACCAATGGAAAAGGTGGCTGTCCCAACATCCGGAGTGGAAGGTGAAAGATGGAGTGCCGTTGCGCAAGAAACAGCTATTGGTCCCAGTGCCGGCTCTCCAACGCCGTGTGTTCCATTGGTGTCATACGCTGCCCAGCGCCGGTCACAATGGGATAGAAAAAACCACAGAGAGAGTACTCCGACAATTCTGGTGGCCTTCAGTCCGAAAGGATCTCAGACAATGGGTCAAGGAGTGCTCAGTATGCGAACAAATGAAGTCATCTCATGCTCGACCCGCTGGGTTGTTGCAAGTCATGCCAACCCCTGACCATCCTTGGCAAAACATCTCCTTGGATTTCGTTGTGGGAATGCCTATCGACCAAGGGCATACAGTGATTTTGGTTGTGGTGGACTCCCTAACAAAAATGGCTCATTTTATTGCATGTAAGCAGGTACCAACCGCAGGCCAACTAGCCCAGATATTACTGGTAAATGTAGTAAGGTTGCATGGGTTACCCCAACGGGTGGTTTCGGACAGAGGGTCCCAATTCACCGCCAAATTTTGGAAGGAGTGGTGTACTTCCTTAAAAATCTCCCCCGATCTATCCACCAGTTTTCATCCGCAAACGGATGGGCAGACGGAGAGGGTGAATCAGAGTCTGAAACAGTACCTGAGGTGTTACGTGGATAGGACTACAGAAAACTGGGTTGACACCTTGTGGCTGGCGGAAATAGCATATAACAGTGCAACACATAGCTCCACCCGACACTCACCTTTTTACTGTTCGTACGGGTTTCATCCCAGGTTTATTCCTTTTTTGCACCCCAAGGGAACAGAACACATACCAGAGGTCACGCAGAGGATTAGACAGATCCAAAAACTCCTGTCCCAGGCTCAACAAACGTTAAGGAAGGCCAAAGAGAGGTATAAGAACTATGCTGATAAAACCAGAAGACAGGGACCGGTATATAAGATAGGAGATTATGTGTGGCTATCAACCAGAAACATCAGGTTAAAAAAATATAGCATGTTCAACCCCAAATACATTGGCCCGTATAGAGTAGTTAAACTCATCAACCCTGTTGCGGTTAGATTAGACCTCCCCTCTTCTCTTCGCATCCATCCTACCTTTTATGTCTCTTTGCTAAAGCCTGCAAGGAAAGGGAAAGTTGCTCCCCCGGTACAGGTGCAGGAAGATGCAGAATATGAGATCAGGGGGATCCTGGATTCAAAGATTCACCGCACAAAGCTGTGGTATCTGATTGCCTGGAAAGGGTATGGTGAGGAGGAGAACTCCTGGGAACCTGCTGAAGGGGTCCATGCACCTAGATTTGTCAGACTTTTTCACCAGCGTTTCCCAAACAAGCCATGTCCTTGTCAGGGTTCTTCGGGAAGGGGATGTACTGTCAAAGCCCACTTGCCGGGAACCCATGGAACCCTGCCAAATCGCGCCCGAGTGCGTGGTACAGGGAAGAACTACTGATCCCATGAGCCTTGTCGACCCCTGACGGCGATGACGTCAGGACGCTCGTGCGCGGCGAGCTCAAAGAGGTTCCGGGGCACAGAGAGAGTGCCGCTTACTCTTCTACGAGAGCTGCGCTGGACGTCGCGAAGGCTGGTAAGGGTGCCTTGAGCACCAAGCTAAGTTCGCTGCTGTGTTTAGCTAAGCTTGATTTCTGGTGGCCATTGAGGACGGAGACTCGGAACGGGAGTCTCTCTGTGACGGATCCGTTGGATTCGTATCTGTGCCGGGTCCGTTGGATTCGTATCTGGTCCCTTCCCCAGTGAAACAACCAAAGGACAGTGCAAGGCTGCTCTCGGAATTGTTTATCTGACTCTATGTTTTAGGTGCTTTCTTCCCGCGTTGGCGAACTCGGGGAACGAAGTTCATGCGGGGAAGAAGGCACTATTGTGACATTGTCTTAACGCTTTGAGTACCGTTTATGGGAGAATTCTATCCCATGTTCCTAGAGGTGCTTACTTGTTCGGATATTCTCTGAGTGAACTCTCGGATGTTGTGAGAGGGTTGAAGCTGCCGTTTCTGACAAGGCAGAGGGCCCGGTGATGGACCTATTACGTGTGGCATGAAGTAATGCTGATGTGTATTCCAAGTCACCAATACCAATTATTTTGATTGTGGAATGATCTAAACCTACAGGATTATATGTTGTGTTTTCCTTTTCTTACGATTATACTGCAGGGGTTCAGAGAGTGAGCAAGAGGCTTTTCCGCTCCCCTGTCTGCATCAAAGTCCTAATCTCCAGGGTAAGGTCTTACGAGAACAACAAGAGGTGGGGGCGGGAGCAACTCAATACCAGGGCACTAGCTCATGTTACGTTCTCTTTGCTTTAGATATTGGAGAGTACATCCTTCAAGGGTCGTGGGTTCCCTAAAACAACGCTGAGAGTTTTTTCTTTCTTTACAGGTACCTGTCTCCTCCGTAGAGTGGGGGGGGTGGAGTCGGGTCAGGTGGGAAGGAAGCCAGGCAGGGAGTTACTGATCGCTGTCTCCTTCTGTCTTCACAGGTCTCCCTCCCTGCAGTCCCCATCCTTTCCTTCCCCCGCTGGACCACTCCATGGAGTCTGTAATGTTAATTCAGACCGTGGTGGTGTCGAGAGAGGGACCCCATTAGAGCAACGTACGATCCTGAGGATTCCGGCCACAACACTTAGCCAGTACTAGTGAAATTAAGTGAGTGGTGAGACAACCGCAGCATTAGCTCTTATTAATGAAAGTATTGACATAATCAGCATTAGTTCAATAGCAAGCATGTCAACATAAAAGACAGTGTTAGTTTGTTAGTTACAGTTTTTAATTAACCAGGAAGCAGAGGCTGAACTTAAGTGTTTCCACCCTAAGTAGTGTTAATTTTTATAAGGACAGAGGTGTGCTGCGGTGAGCTTCATGGTTATGGTGATTGGAGACAGACCGCATGGCTGATATACCTTGGATTACCAACCACAGGGGCGGCCCTAATCACCTGAACCAGGGGCAATCAATATCTAATCCAAACAGTGGTTCAAGAAGCAATTTACTAAACAAGTGCAATACTTACAGACAAATACACATTATAAACAACCAACCCTAACAATAATTAATAAATAAAATACAAAGAAGAGAGAATAGAGAATAGAGACCCATATACAAAATAATTATAAAAAAAATAAGCACATTTATTACAATTAATATATACTAAAAACAGTTAGGACACAGGCACTCAATACAATGTGCTGGTACAGAAAACAGTGTGTATTACAAACCAGACAAGTGGCAAACGAAAAAGTATCATACTGAGGGAACAACATGAAACAAACTAATGTGTCCTTCATTCATTTTCTGGCCACATATGCGTCGACGGCGTTTTGACCGCTCTATAATCATGCGGTCATCATCAGGACTGGAAAAGTCAGTTGAGCGTCCAAATTTCTATTTCTAAAAAGCACTCCAACGTTTTATTTCTTTCAAGCGCTCGAACAATGTTCACAAATGTTCATGGAAATAAATACTGAGCAAACATGGTATAATTATACCACAGGGAAGAGAGATTTTCACAGGAGGGCTACATCTGTCTGTAAAATTCCGCAGATCATGCCACAGAACAAGTGAATGAATCACCAATATCGCGCCAAAGTTTGGCCGAAGCGTCCACGTCCCTGCTGTTTTCTGTACCAGCACATTGTATTGAGCGCCTGTTTCCTAACTGTTTTTAGTATATATTAATTGTAATAAATTTGCTTATTTTTTGATAATTATTTTGTATATGGGTCTCTATTCTCTATTCTTTGTATTTTATTTATTAATTATTGTTAGGGTTGGTTGTTTATAATGTGTATTTGTCTGTAAGTATTGCACTTGTTTAGTAAATTGCTTCTTGAACCACTGTTTGATATGCCTTGGAGGCACCTCTCGGGGATCAGGAACACACTCCAGCAGAGGCCAGCAGGTCCAGTTGCAGGTCCAGTGCAGCAGGTCAACTAGGCAGGGGAGCCTCTGGAGCTTGTTATGTCCCTGCAGATCATTATAATAAACAGGAAAGAAACATCAGGAATTACACATATATACAAGTATATCAATTCTTCAGCTTATTAACAAGAAACACAAATATATTCATTCAATTTCTTCGGCCTGCACCTAACTCAGCCTTGAGTTTTTTCGTCTCTTGCTGACAATTCTACAGATCCATCAGAACTGTTCCTTTTAGGTCCCTTTGTAGTAGAAGGAGCTAATAATGATTCAACAGAATCACTTTTCCACATTTGTTGTTGTAGGAAGCAGTTTTTTTTTATTTAGTAGTGTCAATGTAAGGGCACACCATGAAAAAAGTCTAGACAACCCCTATTGGTTTCCAGGGCTTACCTTAAAAATCCCAAGTGCTCTCTTTGTGGTAGTGTGGTCGAGCAGTTTAGGCTTATCATAAAGGGGTGTTAAGCATTTATCATTCACACACAGTCAATAAATGGTTCACACACTCAATAAAATAA
The DNA here is from genome assembly GCF_964204655.1 of Triturus cristatus. Taxonomy (NCBI): domain Eukaryota; kingdom Metazoa; phylum Chordata; class Amphibia; order Caudata; family Salamandridae; genus Triturus; species Triturus cristatus. The sequence continues at coordinate 1,389,189,669 of NC_140591.1, read as the reverse complement.
AGTACATTTTAATAAGAATTTAGACACCAAGATCTTTGGAATAACTTAAGTAATTTTGGAGATATTAATTTTTGAAGAAAACAGTTAAATAACTTGAATAACAGTTTTGAGGCATGAGTCTTGATCGCTACAATGTTAACCTATGAGAGGAAAAACACAGATAGCAAACAGATACTTGCAGCCGTATTTCGGAAGTGCCCTTTGGGACTTAAGGTGCCGCGGGGCCAAGGTCCAAAGTACTTCCAGCAGTTTCCTTTTACCTCACCTAGTGTGTCCGGGTGCAGAGGTGCTGTTCGGAAAGGTAGCCTCAAACGCTACACCGTAGTAACAAAGGGGACTTGGGGTAAGTATGGTTGAACCTAAAGGAGGGCTTAAGTTTAGGCCCAGGAGACACAGCTAAGGGTCGTAGATCTGGGCTGTGGAGCCACTGGAGTTTGAGGCTCTTACTGTTGTCGGTCACCTGTAGAGGAGGGAAAAACAAAACAGTAGGGCAACTCTGGTCATGGGTCTCATCAGTACTGATGTCCCTCGATGTGCAGAAAGGCTTCCAAGGAGGAGCAAGTACCCCAGTACTCAGGGTATTATTACATGGGAGCAGCTGGAGAATCTAGCATCTCAAAACTCAGGCTGACCTCCTAGGACCATAAAGACCTCCTCCTGATGTGATACTCCCCCAGTGGGCCTGATGGCCAGCAACACGGTGAACCAGGCAGATGCGGTCGGTGCCTGTAGATGCAGGGGGATTGCTCTTCCTCCCCAAGGGAGATATTAGCTGGTTGTCAAAGTGCTGGACAGTCCTCCAAGTGTTGGGGAGGATGCACAGCTGTCGGATGAGTTGGGTCTTAGCAACTGTTAAGGAGCAAGCAGCAAGGCAGGGTTTGGCACCAGTTTCTGTGCAGGTACTTGGTTCTCGCGGTGAAGTCGAATCTGGTGTCAGAGGGACCCATAAATACTCAAGTTAGAGGTGTTTAGGGGAGTTTATTGTAGTAGCCAATGGGCAGCCTACAAGTCGGGCAACTACACCCCCTATTTGACCACTTCCTGTGAAAGGGGCATAATCTTGACCCAGAAGTCCCTAGTTCACCAAAAATCAAGATAATGAAACCCTTCTCTGGCTGTTTACTTCAGGTAGCTAACCTTAGAGGTGTGGCTAACATGTGGGCACAACACGCCTCCTGAATATCTAATTTCCTGCCTGCTCTGGTGCCAAATGGGCCCCAGGGCAGAGGGTGGTGTTCCCCAGGTCTGGTGGAGGCCGGGCCTGCATTTCAAAGGCAGCAGAGACTTTGAAGCCTCTGACCTTGAGCTGGTGATTTACTAGCCATCCTGCTGGCGGAGGTGGGGACACCTTCGACCGAACAGGCCTTGTTTCTGACCTCTGAGAGCGTAGACTCTCCCTTGCAGGGGATCAGAAACTCGTCTGTGGTGGCAGGCTGGAAGATACCAGTCAACCAACACACTAAGTGACTAGTAGGATTACAGGGGGCACCTCTCAGGTGCCCTCTAGATGCATGTCTTCCAAAATCTGATACTGGCATCAGTACGGATTTATTAAGACACCATTTTTGATACCTAACACCCAGTGCTTAATTTGTAAAATATGAAGTGCAGGTGCTCAAATTACTTTTAGGAGGCCACACCCACTTCCCTAGGCTCCTCCCACTTCCACAAGTGGCTACACCCAGTTACTCTAGTTGCACCAACCACCTCCTCAACTGACACTACTGACTACTTGGGAGGCAATTTTCTTCTCTGGATTATGGCCCGGGAGGCCCAGGCTACTCACTTCACCTTTACTCCCCATCTCCTCTTCACCCTTTTTGTTTTGCAGATTATTATAATGGTTTACATGAGCACCAGTTACGTTACACTAGGACACATTCAATTGCTTGATAGTCATGGGCGGATGATGTGATTTGCCCAGAATCACAGGATGTTGAGCCGACCCAGAGACTCGAAGCTGGACCTGGTTCCCACATTCCAAAGTGGGCAGATGTGACCATTATGCCACATCCTCTTCCCCTGACATGAAATCAGCAATGCTCCGTTCTGTCCCCCAGCACTACCACAGTGTACATTCCAATGCATTCTAAGTTTTGGTTTCACGCTCTTCCCAGCTTCTGACTGGACGTCCCAGAGCCCTTATCAGGTGCACTCATCTCTCTTCATCATATAAGAAGCGACTGAAATCCCCAGGCAGGACTATTCTGCAATTACCACACTGGACAGTGTTGCTAGGCCATAGCAACGGATTTTGTTTGAAATGTAAAAATAATTTGAGAGTTTCAAAGAACTTAATCTATTGATGTATTGAAATGAATTAACACCACTGTGAAATTAATCAACTTATCTGATAATCAGTCATTGACAACAACACACACAGGGATTTTTCTGTGATTGAAACACAATGATCTTTATATATTCATCAAGGATAAAAAGGAGTACAGATGGAAACACAAGTTTGAGCAATATTTCATGAAAGCAGGGAGCGATATTAAATCCACATTTCATCAAAAAACATCTATTCCAACTTGGTTTGAACAGGGACAAAACTCATTGTTGAGCAGATAGTCTACTGTGCATAACAAATATACTGGAAGTAGATGGTATAGTCGACGTTTCGGTCTTGGGGGGTGTCAATCCGTCAGACCATCTTCAGGACAATAATTGCATAAACAAGACTCTTTCTGAATCTTTTTAATGTTCTCACGAAACTTTAATTAAAATCGTGAAAATATTTTCAGTAGTTCGGATAGTCTTTGAAAATTTCGACTGTCAGTATGTTTTAGAATGGGAGTTAATCTTCCTTTAGTTGCATAGATTTCTGACGTCTGTATAAAGGTACGAAAAAGGGGGTCCGACCAAGTCAAAGGAGCCTTTGACTTGGTCGGACCCCCTTTTTCGTACCTTTATACAGACGTCAGAAATCTATGCAACTAAAGGAAGATTAACTCCCATTCTAAAACATACTGACAGTCGAAATTTTCAAAGACTATCCGAACTACTGAAAATATTTTCACGATTTTAATTAAAGTTTCGTGAGAACATTAAAAAGATTCAGAAAGGGGGGAGGAGCCAAGATGGCGACCGGGACGGCAGCGTAGGCTCCCGGCTCCGTGACCCTCCGCATCCCGCACAGATATCCTGCATGAGATCCTTAGCCTGCGCTATGTGCCCGTGTTGGTGAATGAGAGCGGCAACCGATCGTGTGACTCCGAAGTTTCTGGCGGCGGTATCGCCGGAGAAATATCCATTTGAAGCTTGCGGCCTGTGCAACCCTGGAACCGGGACCTCGAGTGGATAACATGGCCGGGCGGCAGTTCAACAACAGCGGCCTTTGGTGACTGGGTGGAGTCGGACTAACCGGAGCGGTGCGATTATCGGCCTACATTTCGCCGTGGTCGTTCCTACCACTAAGCGTAGCGGAACGAGTGCACGCCCGAGGTGGCTAATCCAAGATTCCCCGGTGATTGCCTCAGCCTTCGCCGGTGAGCTGCCCGGCCGCCGCCCGTAACTCGCCCTGATTCTTGCGGACTGCTCCCGTGATCACACATCGGATATATTTTTTGCCTGCCCCCGAAACCCTGATTCCAGTGACATGGAACCTGAGGTGCTTGTCCCTGAGTCTTGGTCCCAATCTGGGTTGGACCTACCCGGCGGCCATCTTGACAGAACGAAGTCTACCATCCTGTACACTGGGTCGCAGCACGATTGGAAGTGTGCGACTATGAGGAGCGTAGCGGAGCGAGCGCCGAGAGCTGTGCTGGGGTATGGTGATCTTCTCGAGGCTCTCGGCGCCCTTCACTCCACCTTGGTTCACGGCGCCTGGGTATTGGGGAGTAAGCTTGATGGGGTGGCATCAGCGTCTGTACAGTTGCTGCCTGCCTGTCCCCAGGTACACGGGGACTTCCTACACTGCACGCAGGAGGACAGTGTCGTGGCCGCCCCTGTGGATAGTGACCAGCTGGAAACTCCGGACAGTATACTAACGTGTGATCGGTTGGCTGTGGGTCTGGTCTGTTCCGGAGGTCTTGGACCTGAGTGGGGGGTGGTGGCCTTGTCCCGTGCGCGGCCTCCGGCGACCCAGGCAATATTCAAGCAACGGTCGCCTGCTCTGGCTGATTTCGCCTTCTTGGACCTTGTGTGCAGTGCAGATCCTGGAGCAGCACTGGGAAAGATGACTCTCCATACTGCTGACTGTGTTGGGATTCAGAGACTTCCACCCTACCTGTGTGTGTCGCTTCATGTTCTTTTTTGGACGCTCCTCTTCTTTGTAACATTGGACATGGCACTGGGTCGATGGGTATGCATGGGTAGATTCGCAAAGAGTGGCCAAGGATAAGGCTGATCCTTCAGAGGTGGTCATCTAATAAGCGGGCGAGCTCTGGGGTTGCGTGCTCTCACGGCATAACTGTTAGTGTAATAGGCGCATAATGCTCCCCATTCTTCTTTGACATGGTCGATTCGGTGTTGCTTATTGTTTGCTTTGGGGGAAAACATATTGCGCGGGAGGGAAAAGCCGGGGGCATGTTTTGAAGGCCCTCCTCCAGTTTATTAATATTCTCTCTACCCCCCCGTCTGGTGGGGTTTCTTTTCTTACTCCTCTTTTTCTGTTTCTTCTATATTTCGGGTCTGGTTCCGGGGCGACAGGCACACTGCTGGGGGGGGGGGGGCGTACTCATCTGCAGAGGTGCAGGGTGGGGGGTTGGGGGAGGGGATCCTTTAGTCTTTAACCCTTTTTTCCATGGCCTCCTTTTTCTTCTCTTATTCTTCTTTGTCTTTCTTTTCTGGGATCAGCATGGTAGAACTCCTTTGTTGTTAATCGCTGCGTTTTCATGTGTGCCACAATTTCCGTGGTGTTTTCTGGGTTTTAGGGCAGGGGACTGCAGGCGCAAATGGCCGTGATATTCCTTCACATCCTGAACTTCCTGTTTCAGCGCCATTGACTAGATAAATTGCTGTTTATCGTTGACGTTTATTATTCTGCCTGCCATTTCTTGCTGCTGGGAAACTGTTTGGCACCTGATCCTTCCATCCTCTTTTATTATAAAATGAAAATCTTTTGTATCCTGGTCTCCTACTTGGGCTGGTCAGTGGCCGAGAGTATACTAGCATGGAGATTCTGCTCCCCGAGGGGCTGCCTGTGATAAATATTGATTTTTGTTACTCTGACTGCTTAGCGGCCGGCCCCGGGGGTTGTAGGCCCATACTTGTTATTGGTTGTAATGTCAATAAAGGTTTTTCAAAAAAAAAAAAAAAAAAAAGATTCAGAAAGAGTCTTGTTTATGCAATTATTGTCCTGAAGATGGTCTGACGGATTGACACCCCCCAAGACCGAAACGTCGACTATACCATCTACTTCCAGTATATTTGTTATGCACAGTAGACTATCTGCTCAACAATGAGTTTTGTCCCTGTTCAAACCAAGTTGGAATAGATGTTTTTTGATGAAATGTGGATTTAATATCGCTCCCTGCTTTCATGAAATATTGCTCAAACTTGTGTTTCCATCTGTACTCCTTTTTATCCTTGATGAATATATAAAGATCATTGTGTTTCAATCACAGAAAAATCCCCGTGTGTGTTGTTGTCAATGACTGATTATCAGATAAGTTGATTAATTTCACAGTGGTGTTAATTCATTTCAATACATCAATAGATTAAGTTCTTTGAAACTCTCAAATTATTTTTACATTTCAAACAAAACCCCTTGTTGGCAAGTTTACCCTTTCGAATTTATCTGCCCAAGCCCTCAAGGGTATATTGGGTTTGTCCCTTACTCAATCTCAGGCCATAGCAACGGCACACACCCTAAACAACAAATACCATACAATGTTTCAGAACTGCACAACAAAAACAGAAGATGATGAAAAATGCCTCTCTGCCACTATTAGACATAGACGGGACACTGGCCCTTTTTAGAGTCCAGTTAATTAGAGATGCACTTGTGCAAATACCATGTCAAAAACAAAATGTTCCTTACCGCTTGACAGGTTTCATTTTGTAATTTTGTGTGTGTTTCCTATCATAACATTAATTGCTGTTTTTGAGTGCAAATTTTAGGGCAGTCACGCATTGCAATCCTAAGGCCAATCGATGCAAAAACACACAGCCAACTTTTTAGGGTCATTAAAGATATTTTTGCTGCATGAGCTTCTTCAGATGTTAAGCTTTTAAACATTTCTGCTGACATGATTAACCTCCAGAAAGTTTCTGTACCGCCTAACCTTGTCTGAAAAGTTGAAGTGGTTTCTCAAGGCAGACTCTTAAATTTAGATGGCACATGTAATATTTTAAGAATACCTGTTTTAAAGTCAGCTAGCAGTGTCAAAGGGTGGCAGTGGAGCAAAGGGCTCCGTTACCTCTTCAGGTCTAATATTTAAACTGTGTTAAACAATTGAGTAAATAAAACATATACACAAGCAGCCTTGTAGGGTGGTGAGGACGCAGAGAGGAAAATTCAACTAGGAAGCCAGACATGCTCTGCAATAAGTATCGCCCAGGAGTTATCAACCCATTCCAACACCACACAGATCTTGCATACATTCTGACATTTTTCTAAGCTACCCAAGATGTTCTGTTTTTGTCTCATACCAAGCCGATCTGTTGTTTTTAATCCCCACTACTCCCTGGCCATCTACTCTATGAACTTGTTCAGCATCTGTGCAACATGTCTGGCTGGCACCATAGTTTAAACACCTAAAGATGAAAAACGCGATGCTATTGTCCAGTGCCCACAATAATTAGGAAATATCACCTCAAACAAGAGACGTGGAGCGGGAAAGTATCAAGCACACTGACATGGTAAGGGATAAACCCTCATGGGTCAGCTGAGTCAAGGGGTGTAACGTCGCCTTCTTTAGGAGAAGTGTTTTAAAAGAAGGATGCCCTCTATTCTCCCAGGCCTATGTACAGTGCCTTTTACAGCATACATAGTGTGAGCAGCTATTGTCACATTCCGGCATTGCCTTTCTTACTCATCTGTGTTCCATCCTTTAAGAGTTCAGATGCAGACCATTGGTAACATGCTGACGCTGACTAGGTTTAAATCACCTACAAAATCATCCTTAAATCATACCATTTATAGGAGACTTCACCATTTTGGTATTGTCCAGTCTGCTTAAAAATTAGTTAAACATATTGGTCTTACGGATAATTTGCTGGGCATATAAAAGCAAAATATTGGTTGCATATTGTTTCAAACTAGAATTGACAGTTGTAGCACTGCGGGTTGTGTTGGCACCAGGAGCCGAAGTGTATAGCCAAGGAACTAAAGTCAATAAGATATATGATTTCTCGTTCCACTTCACTTTAAACATTGTTTACTCAGCCGTTTGATGTTACTAAATGTCTCTGTTTGCTTTATATTTCTGGATAGCTAATGTGCCGCGCTGGGCAGCACCAGTGCCATGCTGGCTCTTAGAAAAACTGAAAAAAATATGTCAAACTTTATACTGACTTTCAGCAGCAACTTGTACATATGTATATGCCACGCAGACCCTCGAATCTTAAGCGATTAAGCACATCGCCATGAACGGTGATTGCTTCGCAGTTTTGAGAATCGTTTTAATGTCATGAACCTTGCCAGCGCAGAGGTGCCCTCCGCTAAGGCAGTGTTCATTGACTTTACCATGGAATGCATAAAATGTTCTGAAAGGAGAGTGCGAGAGAGTTGGCCTTTGTCACCTTAATAACTTGTATGAAGCCCCGTGTGTTTGTTTTCATTTATATTTTTCCTGTTGCCTGCCCGGAGCAAGCACCTTTGCACCCCCTCTGCTTTGGTAAATAATGGCTGGTGTGATTATAAACTCCTGCGTGGGGTCCGGTCCAAAACCATCCTGCTTTTCTTTTAAACGAACAGGAGCTGGAAAATAGTTTGTAATCTTTTGGCTCCAAAAACACATAGGTTAGCTTTAACATATTGTTCAAGCGATATCTCTGACCACATTTTTGTTATGTAGACGGCCTGACGCCTCTACTTTTTGTTACCTACACCTCTTGAGGTGAAGTGTTTTGCCAAAGATCACACGGCTCAAGCAAGGGCGAATGCTGGGATTGGAATTCGGGTCCCCGTGACACGATCGATAAATTAGCCGCTATCACATAAATGCCACCTCCCTAAGTCTCCTGCATTGCTTATGTATAAACTGGTATAATGCAGTGATGGGAGTGCAACATTTCACTGGACGTGGATGCTTTCCAGAACATTCTGGAAAATATTGCGCTTTGCCTCTCTGAAAATCTATGTAAAATCAGTTTGAATAACCGATTGCTCCTGCTTCATAGTGTAGACATGCTCTGCTTCCTGTCACCTCGCCCTGCCCTCCCTGCCCAGAAAGTTTAAACCTCAGCACTCACCATCAGTAGCCGCTGATTCTCGTACCACAGGCCGCAGCGTAAGAAAGCAGCACCGGGCTTGGGGAGGTTCAGCTCGGAGGCCCCGCCCGCCAGTGCCAGGAAGAGCAGTGGGAGCAATCAGTAACAGAGGATGCCAGCGATGTGGAGTGCTGCGTGGCGGGGCCATGCTGCTCTCAGTGAGGAGACACACAGAGCCCAGGGGCCCCTCAGCTACCCAGAGAAGCAGCCAAGCCGACTGCTCTGCCTCAACCCTTTGCTTATTACAGTACAGTGGTTGCTCCAGGGGCTTGTAAAGGCAGTCCTGTGGCACCGTGGCTGGAGAGGGCCGGAGCCACTGTATTTTTAATATTTTCAAATGTTCCCTCCATAAAAGAAAATACACGCTGTGCGCCACTATTCAAGTGACGTCAGACCAAGCGGAAGCGGAGAGGCGGGCAGAAGTTAGAGAGTTGGGGGGGGGAGGTGCCGGTTCAAGAAGGCTGATCTTCCCTGGAGGGAGTGGAGGCTGCGCTGCCTCTTTTAGGCAGGAGGGACAGGACGTGAGTACAGGCGGAGAGAACGATGTATGTTGCATTAGGCAGGAACATGGGCAGGCACTGCTTCCCCATGTGCTCTTGGGCAGTCCCTCCCCAGAGAGGCGGAATGTGCCTCATAATAAGGCATGCGTCCATGCGGCATCCAATTTAAAATATTTGAAGGCGTTCGCCGGGAAGACCCGGGTGAACTTGAATGAGTCAATATTGAGTGTAGACCCGGCCCTGAGAAATATGTGCCGGTGCTAAGCACCGGAAAGCACCGGCACAAATTAAGCACTGCTAACACCATTATTTTCAGTGAAGCCATATGTAGTTGGGTAACTCATAATGACCAGTTCCCAGTACATACATTTAAAATGGCTTCCTGATCACTCTCTTTGACTCGTAATGGAACTAGGCAGCAGAGGGGCATATCTGCTCATGTAGATGTGCCCTCACATGTAAAATAATGCAGCCCGCCTGCAGTAGGGGTGACTTACATATAGAACATATAGAACATGAAGTGTTTTTGGGCATTGCACACAGGGAGTGCATGAGGTATGATTTGGTAATTCCACATAATGTTCTTCACTTGTTGTCTTCAGCATAATCCACTATTTATTGCAAGCTGGATACACTCACCCGACACACGGCTGAATCGTTCAACTAACCCATTTCCGAAATGGATAATAAATTCCTGTTCTGAGATGTTTGATCCCTTCTTTCTGAAGATATGCTTCAATTCCTGGGATACAAATTGTAGACCATCATCCAACACTATTTCTGCAGGACAGCTCTCTCTTCTGAAAAAATCCTTACAGAAAGAAATATCCTTGGATGATTTAATCTCGTTCATTAAAGCAACTTCAGGACACTTTGAGTAATAATCCATCATTACAATAGCAAATCTACTACCCAGGCAGAGACAGTTAAAAGGATCACTAATGCCAATGGCCATCTTTTGCCCTGCTCTCTTCGGCAATCCCACAGGTACAATGGGTTACCCATTACTGTGTGTGCCTTATCGCTGCATTTACAAGGTACACACAATTACAAACAAAGCTCTCAATCGCTCTGCCCATGGCAGGCCACCAAAAGTCAACATGGGCATTCTTCTTCATGGCCAACATACCCCTGTGACCGACAAGCTGCTGTTCTAAAAGCCTATTTCTCAATTTCTTTGGTACTACTAATCTGTCACTTCTACGAACAATGCTAATTCTTCCCAAATCGGTAGAAACTCACTCAAACTATTTCTACCTTCTACTTGTAACACCTTTCCACAAGGTTTGATTTGATTTAATTTAAATTTAAAGAGCTCAGCAATTTCCCGAGGGTTCAAGGCGCTATAGATCATGATTTGGAAAAGTCCTCTAGCACTCCAAATTCAGAATACGTCTACAAGGGAAATAGACAGGTCTTAAGAGCCTTCCTGAGGGCAAGAGCTGCGGGATAGGCTTTATATTTTGTGGAAGGGTGTTTCAGAGTTTGCTCGTGGTCGTAGAAAATGTTTTGTCACCCCATTTCTTTCATTTAGTTCTTGGCACCATGAGCTGGCGTTGAAGCGATGAACAAAGGTGTCTGCCTGGGATATACCAGCCAAACATGGCTTTTAATCTTGTTGAATATGGGAGATAAAGAGCCTTGTGTACCATGCAGAGAGATTTAAAGCTGATGCGCTTATGAATTGTAAGCCAGTGAAGGGTCTCCAATCCCTTCACAGCTAGCTGCCCCCTGGGAATGTCCAGAACAAGTCTAGCGAGTGTATTCTGCATCACCTGGAGTCTGTGCTGCGTTTTTGTTTGAGTCCAGGTACAATGAGTTGCAGTAATCCAGTCTGGACATTGCCAGGGCGAGAGTGACCTGCCTACGAGTAGGCTGCTTGATGAAAGAAAAATATTTCTTAAGCATCCTTATGATCCAGGTACATGTTGCTATTGTGCAATTCACTTGGGCATTAAAGTTAAGTTCAGTGTCCATCAGCACTCCAAGGTTCTTGGCCTTTTTTCCCGGAGTAAGACAGGTCCTAAGGAGTGAGGCCAACAGCTACTGTTCCAGCTGGGTGCCCCTGGGCCAAAAACCATCACCTCCGTTTTTTCCTCGTTAAGTTTTAGAAAGTTACATGACATCCATTCTGCCACTTTGGTCATGCAACATGAGATGTTCCCTGCTACCGAACACGAGTTCTTGGGGATTGACCCCATAATCTTAGTGTCGTCTGCATACAACACTACCTCCATTCCAAAGGAAATGGATTACTGCCGCCAAGGGTGCCACATAGAGATTAAAAAGCGTAGGGCTCAAAGATGAGCCCTGCGGTCCTCCACAGGGCAGGAAGAAGGCCCCTGAGTAGAAATGCAGTAACTTCACCGTTTGGGATCTTTCCCTAAGGAAAGAGTTGTTGAATTCAAGAGGCAGGAACATTGAATATCTTTAAGAATTGTAGGTTTATTCAGAAACACAGCACAAGTTGTAGGGAGAGAGGTATTCAGCAGAATGACAGGGTCTTAGAACATTAAACATGAAGCAACCATTCTAAGAACCCACCAAGTTCTAAAAGGAATGAGGGAGGTATGAACATACTTTAGAGGAATACAACACATCTCTTTCCTTTAACAAACAAATATGAGAATAACAAAAAATTATTTTATAACTAGCAACACAGACTAGAAATAAGAAGCAGAAAAATAACATCTTCGGGAATCCAAAAGACCTAAGACAAGCACAAAGGATTGACACACTTAGCAACTCTTCTGACATTCCACACCCTTCCATCCTGTGTTATGACACTATTAGAATTCACCTTAACAATTTTAATAGGTGGTCCAAAATTAGAACACCCCTTTCTTTTGAGACCTGGTTTCCGTATTCTTACCCAATCTCCAATCACAAAAGAAGGTTCTCTAACATTCATTTTTGAATCATAAAACTCCTTCATTTTTTCCTGCTTTTGTCATACTTTAATTGACACTCTCTTCAGGTTTTCCTCACAATCATCACCCATAGAACTTCCAGCCATCTCATCCCTAATCCACCAGGGACAAAGTTTAGAAACAGGTTCCCTTCCCCTAAGGAGCCGGAAAGGACTCTGTTCAGTAGTGGAGTGTGGAGTAATACGATATGCCCAAAGTCTCTCTCTAAGCACACTTTTCCATTCCTTTCCCGATTTCCTAGCGGAGTCAACCCCATCTTTAAGCACTCGATTGAACCTTTCAACCTGACCATTCCCTTGAGGTTCATATAGAGCAGTAGTACAGTGTTTGATGTTATGTAATTTCAGAGTTTTTTCCATCTCACAAGATTTTAGTTGTACCCCATTGTCAGTCACAAGCACTTCAGGAAAACCTTCCCTAGCAAAAATCTCTTTAAAACATTCAATGACAGCTTGCGTGGTGGCATGATGGACAAACTTAACCTCTGGCCACTTAGAATGATAATCAACGATTACCAATGCGAAGCGAGAATCTTGAGGTAAAGAATTAAAAGGTCCAGACACATCAAAAGCAATCTTCTGCCAAGGATACTTTGGCCATGGTACAGGTTTAAGAGGAGCTGGAAAAGATTTCAATATTTTATCACTATTAATACATTTAAAACACTCTCTGACTGTCCTATCTAAAGTCTTATCCAACCCGGGCCACCAAAAGCTAGATCTAATCAATCTTTTCATGGATGACATCCCTGGATGCCCTTCATGTGCTAATTTCAAAATTTTACTTTGTATACTCTCAGGAGGTACACATTTCCCATTTTGGAAAATCAAATCATTTTCAACAACTAACTGTGTAGCAACTTGTGAAAAGGACTTGAGTTCCACAGGGACATTTCTACTCTCAGGCCATTCATTAAGAATAAAATTCTTAAGAGTGTCCCATGTGTTGTCACATTTAGCACTGTTGATCCATTCATTCTCAGAAATTCCAGAGAATTCTTCAGAAACAAAATCTGTCACAGAAGCAATCATCTCAACATCCTGTGAAACTTCTATTTCCTCCGTTTTGGGACTTGGCAAGCGAGAAAGACAATCTGCAGTAGCATTATGTCTACCAGGAACATATTCAACAGAAAAACTGTACTCTTGCAACCTGGACATAAGCTTACTAATCCTTGCAGTAGCATTCCACCCACCTCCAGGAGATAAAATAGAAACAAGGGGCTTGTGATCAGTGCGAAGTACAAACCTATTTCCCCAAATGAAATTCCGAAAATGCTCAATTCCCCAAACACATCCAAGAAGTTCCTTTTCTATAACAGAATACCTCCTTTCAGTCTCATTGAGAGTCCGGGAAGCGAAAGCTACACACCACTCACTTTTATCAGCCTTCTGAGATAACACTCCACCTAAACCATACATGCTCGCATCTACTGTGACAATGCAAGTTTTATTAATACAGAAAGGTCTCAAAGTGGGAGCATGAACTATATCCGTCTTGATAAGTTGGAATGAACGTCGCCAAAATTGTTGAATTCAAGAGGCAGTAACATTGAATATCTTTAAGAATTGTAGGTTTATTCAGAAACCCAGCACAGCACAAGTTGTAGGGAGAGAGATATTCAGCAGAATGACAGGGTCTTAGAACATTACACATGAAGCAACCATTCTAAGAACCCACCAAGTTCTAAAAGGAATGAGGGAGGTATGAACATACTTTAAAGGAATACAACACAAGGACAAGAGGGCTAAAACTTGATGAGAGATACCAAGACCTTGGAATCTATCCAGCAGCAGCCCAGGTGAGATGGTATCAAATGCTGCTGATAGATCCAAGAGTATCAGCGCCACCACCTGTCCTTCATCCACTAGACACCTTATACAGTCAACAAGGTAACTTTGTTATCAATAGTCGTAATACTTGATCATCACTTACTGCCTTTTTCCAATCCTCTATACAAATTACTCCAACACACACTTCCTGCAGACTTGCTACCATCCACTTATCCTCTTCTTCATAAGTATTGGTATACAATGGCAACTGCAACAGACAATCAACAATAGCATTCTTTATCCCTGGTACATACCTGATGCCAAAAGTAAATTCCTGCAATCTATAGATCCACTTCACCACTTGCGGATTTGACCTACTCACCCCTTTATTTGAGAAAACATCTACCAATGGCTTATGGTCAGTACATAGTTCGAAATGGGTCCCCCAAATATATGTCCTGAAATGTTGTACTCCCCACCAACACATTAAAGCCTCTTTTTCAATGGTTGAATGAGTGCTTTCTGCTCCTTCCAACGTTCATGAAGCAAACACCACTACTCTCTTAACTCCCTCTCACTCCTTTGCATGAGCAAAGCCCCCCAAACCATAAGCACTAGCATCGGTCACAACACTGGCTTTATCTTGAGGAACAGAAGGCCCAGGAAAGAACGCAATTCTTTCTTATCACTGTGAAAAGGCACGCTTTAAGTTGCTTCCAACAGCTTCAATTTGGGTTTCACTCTTTCCCAAGACAAAGTGTTTCTCAAATAATTCACCCCAAGCTCGCATTTCTGAATTTTTCAACCCCAATTAACCTATACCTCAAATTTATTGGTACTATCAATCTGTGACTTCTACAAACAATGCCGTGTTCTACTGGTAATTCTTCCAAAATCATCAGAAACTCACTCAAACAATTTCTATCTTCTACTTGTAACACCTATCCACCAGGTAACTTTGTTATCAATATGAGTGATACTTACTACCTTTTTCAACCCCTTCACAAATAGCCACAATACACACTTCCTGCACTCTTGCTACCATCCACTCATCATCTTCGTTACAAGTATTATCATACAACAGCAATCATGACAGACAATCAGCATTAACATTCTTAATCTCTCGTACATACCTGATGTCAAACGGATATTCCTGCAATCTATGCATCCACTTCACCACTCAAGGAGTTGCCCTACTTGCCCCTTTTTGTAGAGAAAACCTCTATCAACAGCTTATGGTCAGTCCCACATAATCAACTTCATTCGCTCTAAACTTGCATTTCTCAACTCCAATTGAAAGTCCTGCCTGTTTCAGTCTTTCCAACACACATTCCAACATGGTATCATGTTGCATTACATCAGAAACCCACACCAGTATATCATCCTGGAAGCACAGGACTTTGTTCAATCCACTCAACACTCCCTGCATAGTCCTCTGAAACACGACTGATGCTGAAGCAGTACAAATGGCACATGCACAAACTGATAAGCTCCATGTGGTGTTATTAATAACGTCAGGTGTCTCCACTCAGGATGATGTCGTACCTGATGATAGGCACTTGACAAATCTAATGTGGTGAAATATCTGCCCTCTCTCACATTCATCAACATTTCACCAATGTTGGGCAATATATGGCAATCAATCCAGATACAATTGTTGAGATGTCTGATGTCCACACACATGCGTAATCCACCATTACTCTTCCTGGCTAAAACTAGAGGACTTAACTACTCAAATTATTCAATTGGTGCTATCACTCCCCACTCACACAGTCGTTTCAAGTCCTCCTTCAGTTGATCCAGCAATGCTAATGCCATATTTGAACCTTGTCAACCATTGGTGTAACATAATTTCTCAATAAAATATGATGTTCACTTTTTTCCAAACATCAAACTTTCCCTGCAAATAGTTTGCAAAATCTCCTAACTACACTTTCTAATATGATTTTGCTTAGTAACATCTGTTCTTGATGATTTAAGTTAAAAAACAACCAAAGCACGTTGCTCCCTCCATCCTAGTAATACAGTTCCTCTTCTGATTACATACACTTTACCCACTGCATTTCTGTTTTTCTTACTGCTAATTTACCATTGCAATATCCTTCCAGTTCTACATCAGCCAGTAATAATTCACAAAAGCCCACATCTTCACACAACTGGTCTTTTAATGTGTAAGGTGAACAAGAATCCGCCCACATTAGTACTTGTTTTCCATTCATTTTCACTTAACACAGCGAATACCCAGTCTCTCTTTCCTCACGAGACTTAACATCGTACACTACCATAACTTCCTCCTCATTATCATGCATACTCACTTTTTGCACATCATCCTGATTCCTGACAGAATTCACAATCTGTTCTGGTTTGTTCATTCCACCTATCTTACAAACCTTGGAGACATGTCCCTATTTCTTACACTTGTAGCATCTAGCTTTGGCAGCAGGACAAGAATTAGACTCTGTCATGTACTTTGAGCTGCCACACCTATAACACTGCCTATGTTTATCTTCAACATGTGTTATGGTTGAATTAGAATTACTACTTTTACTATTTTGTGATTTTGTTAACAGGCTGACTTGATTCATTTCATAGAGTTTTGACCTGCTTTCGGATTGATCATTGTTTACTTCCTTCAGATAACGTGAAGTATTCTCCATGTGTTGTACGTCAATAGCCTTTTCCAATGAAGGCTTCTTGAACCCCAACAACCTTTCCTGTATTTTCATGTTATTGGTTCTAATAATCATCTCATTCCTAATAATCTCTTGTTGCAAATCCCTACACTTGCACAAATCTGCTATAGTTCTAGACACTGCTATATTATTTTCTATTGTTTCACTTTGTAACTGAGCCTGTGAAAAAAATGTGTGCCTTTTCGACAATATACTCACTTTCCTGCTGATGTTTTCCTCTAATGCATCACCATCCAATCATATGTCTATACTCTCACTATTAAATACTGGTATCAGTAATGTCTTTAGCACCTTCCTGCCTTCTACTTCCAATCTTCTTAAGCTATTGCTAGAAGACCAGACTTTTGTAAAAACATGGGAGGAGCCACTGAGTTTTGCACTGCCATGTCTCTGCTACCAAATACCCAGTACTTTAATAGCTTGAAAAAAAAATAACAAAAGTAGTCACTTTTGTCTGATTAAAAACAATAAAAGTAGCCATGGTTGTCTTGCAGACTGTTTGCATACATGGTATCCAATATGTTCTTCTGATACCAGATATCTAAGTAAGTTGAAAGTACCTGCCCAAAAACAATCTTCATCCAAACAAAGGCAGACCACTTTCTCTTTTTTAAAAGGTTTATGGTCCAGCTCTCTTTCAATTACTGGTGGGCAAAGCCAAGTCGGAGTTCACATCAGAGAAAGACCACCACTCAAAATCTCCACAGCTTCCTGCCACCCAATGCCCAAGATGAAAAAGGGTCAGTAATTGCACAACCGCTGACAGAGCCAATCCGCCCACCTCCTGGCCCTCGATGTGCTCCGGTAATTGAATGCAACCGCCAGGCATGAGATGCGTCCGAAAGGAATGAGATACCCACGCAAACTCAGAGAGCCGCTGATTCAGTAAGTGCAAGCATGAGTACAGATTATTTTCTTCAAATATTTACTCACAGCAGGTCTTTCACCATCGACTTGTAGCACATTCAGTAATCAGCCAGCTTTATTGCTTTGTCGTGTTACTGGTTTCACTTTTCTGCCCATCACTACAAGATGTCACAACTGTTGCCCACAACCATAGCAACTCTTAGTGGTCTTCACCAGGGCTTGACTTCAAGGGCTAGTTCTTCACTACCCCAACTATACTTGTCACCAATTTTCCAAATAACAATCTTCAAGAAGTCACATTTTCCCTGCAAATAGTTTACGAGATCTTCAGCTACACTTTGTAATCTGACTTTGCTCAGTAAGTAACCCCTGTTCGGAATGATTAAGAGAGGTTTATTTCAAAGCATAATATATACTGTGTAAGACCCCTGCCAGACACCGGCCAATTCACCAGTCCCCCAGAGTTCTAGAATACACAATACCATAGAACAAGCACAACCAATCCTATAGATTATAACACACCCACATCTGGTTCTGGAATTTTCTTCCTCCCCTACACGGGTCCCAGGATGTCTGGATAGACAAATGGCTAGTGTGAAGTTCAGCACCTTTGAAGTGCAAATGTGGTAGGTGACAGCTCTGCCCCTACAACCTAGTCAGGATGGCCCATCCTGCTAACACCCAGTACCCCCTTTTTGATATTGTCTGGGAGGCATACACAAAGGGCAACTGCCAACTACACCTAGCCATTTGACCCGGGATACAGGCTGCATGCACCAACTGGTTAAGGCAAGAAAATGGCAACTTTCTGGGGCAGTGAATCGTTCACGCAGAGCTCCGATGGAAGGCCTTATTAAAAGATGTCAAAATTAAATTTCTCCTTTGAAAATCATAGAGTCAGAGTCTTATCTGGGACCGTGATACAAAAGAGGGTTGTCAGTCCCTTTGTTATAAAAGAATTTGATCACCACGTTGGTGCCAATGCATCAAGTATTATGACAATGCATAACAGTTCTGTGTACTGAGGAGAACCCTAAAATTACCTAGCGGGTTTGAAACGCGTTGACAAGCATCTGTGAGCCCAACGAGCCAACAAAAGTGCCACTGAGAACCAGGTAACTAACAAATGTAAACTGTTGGTTTAAATTTGTCCTGGTCACAGTAATAGTGCAATGTCTATAGAAAAAGAGCCAATGAATTCATTTTGGTGTCATGTATATCATACTTATTTTTATCTCTTGTTTTGGACATTGAAAAAACAGAACTGATTTTTTATTGTTCATATTGTTCATATTGTTTGTTTGTGCATTACTGTAAAGATTTGTTTCTGTGATTTGTTATTTGCGTCCACTGTTGTGTATTGTAATAATGTATGTCGGTGGGAGGAAAGAAATTCATGATATGTTCTGTATTGGTCTTCTGGGTGTGACAAAAAACAAAAGTATTTTTATAACTTTCGAAAAATAAATGGTGATCACTTCTATTGAGTATAGAGTCCACGAATAAACTGAGGTTGTAAAAAGGATCAGTCAGTTTTGGCATTGTGTGTTTGTGCAACTTTCTGAAAGTGTCATTTTCAGAATTGTGACTTAAAATCTGACCTATCTATTAAAGAGGGTTTTAAGTTACAATTCATTTGAGACCAAACTTGACAGTTGTGTACTCCTAATCAAATGTTATAATTTATTAAATGTAATAAGGTAATCCAATGTTATTCTATGGGAGAGGTAGGCCTTGCAATACTGAAAAGCTAATTTAAGGATTTTCAACTCATGGGCATGTAAAACTTAAAAATACATGCCCAACATTTTAAATATACTGCATCCTGCTTTAAACGCTGTTTAGGGCTTACCCTAGGGGTGAATTAGAAGTATTAAAAAGGAAGGCTTATGTCAGCCCAAAGGTTTATTTTGCCAGGCTGCAATGGCAGGCATTAAACATGTTTTAAAAGGCAACTTGAGTGGGTGGCACAATAAGTGCTGCAGGCTCACTGGTAGCATTTAATCTACAGGATCTATGTACAAGTAGTACCACTTTACTAGGGACTTATAAGTAAATTAAATGTGGCAATTGGGTGTAAGCCAATTTTACCATGTTAAAAAAGAGAGAGCACATGCACTTTAGCACTGGTTTGCAGCGGTAAAGTACACAGAGTACTAAGACCAACAAAAACAAGTTCAGCAAAACAGGAGGAGTGAAGGCAAAAGGTTTGTGGGAAAACCATGCCAAGGATATTAGGTTTTCTGGATAATCCCAGGTTGTGCATAGTACGGTGTTTAAAAGCATATGAAGATTGCCATAGGAGACAACATGATGGCCAGTGGTGACAGCACTGCCAGGAGAGCAAAGTAGTTTCCGATGAGAAACATCTCCCAACTGTATCGGAGAGGATGATTGGACGCTGAGCTTCATGCAGACTCCAGAAGGGTTTTTGACAATGATTCTTGTTAATGGTTGAAGGGACGCTGCTACGTTCTCTGTAGGGGGCTTCAGAGAACAAATGGAATACTTTATTTGATTACTGGATTTCTTTGGCTTTGCTTTAGGTCTGGAGCGCGGGATTGCTGAGCCCCACCGCTTGATAGTCTGATGCCAGACCACTGAGATAACCTCTTTACAAGGTGCCGTATTTTGATCCTATTGATCCATACTGCCTTCTGAGCATTGGCTGCCTTTCATTTGTAAGCTTGAAGTGAACTATATCTGTGGAGCTACTACAACCAAGGGGTATAATGGCTGGTGTTAAATCCAGAGCTAGTAATTGAAGGAGTAACAGGGTGCTCAGGGCAGAGGTACACAAACTCTTCAAATTTAATAATGGCAGAGGCAGGGGCTGAAATGAAAAAGTTAAGTTCAAACCAGGAGGACTGGCAGCTGTATCGGAGCCCGGGCTTGTAGTACTTGTGGAGGGGGCTATACCTGCATTGTTAGTGGCCAGAAGATGCATTTAGAGGGCTCTCTCACTGATTATGAAAGTATAAGATACAGTCTGGGGGAAGAAGTCGAGGTGAAAACCATTTCTTCTCTGTGTCCCACTGACACTTCCAATCTCTGCTCTATCTCTGCTCTGGCAAATAATACAACCAACCTAAGCCCAAATGGGCTCCATGAGACAACAGTTGAATTACCCACTGTGAATTTCAACTCTTCTATGGCAGCTTCTTTTGTGGTTAGACGAGAACCTAGCCCCGGCGCGGGGTCTCAAAATCTGGACAATTGCCTGACAGCTCAGCAAACTGCCCCAGCTATTTCTGCTACCCCAAAGAATGGGGAGAATATGATCACAGTAATGGACATCGTAATTATCCCACTGGAATTAAATGTGTTGTTTAACAGTGAATCCTCACCTAAACTGGAAGTAGATGTTGGAATTAGTGAGCCCAAACTATCATCCCTAAACTTGCCCTCTCACATTATAAGCAGAGGGAAGAATAAACTCTCTGGGCTACCTTATCTTGAAATAGAGGGCTCTATCTCTACTCAACTTAATAAAAGTACTCAGCCACTATTGACTAGACGCAGCTTACCCAATATTATGATCTTTGCTCCGGAAGAGTCAGAGAGCTGTAATCCAATTACATTACGGGGGCTTATATATTCTGGCAAAGGTGAGAGCCCAGGAAGATTTTGCCTGTAAACAACACCTAAGAGGAGGACCCCAGCAACTTGCTAAGCTATGCTTCCTATACACATTTGCGCTGCTAGAGAAAGGTAGGTCACCTGGCCAATTAACTGCTGACCCTCTGAGTAAGATCCTCAATGAGGCTGGGAGAGCAAATATGGAGTCTCTCTTGGTCACCACAGTTCGAACCACCTACTGCTATCTCGCATACCCTTGATACATCTGATGTAGAGGAATCAGAGGAAAATTCCACACACTCAACAATGTCATCATCGACCAAGTCTTTGCTTAAGGCTATACTAAAGGAAGTCTGCTCAGTCAAAAGCAATCAATCTGCAAAAGCTGCCAAATTTCAGGACTCAACACAAAAGTTCTCTCTTTTGAGCAACAAATCATTGAGTTTGTGGATACTATAAGAACAATAGAAACTAACTTCAGACTCTTGAGGCTGCATCTTCTCAGGTCGAAAAGAATCAAGGGGCAATGGGAGATCAAATGAAAACTCTGAAAAGCAAATGCGAGGACCATGAGAATCGCTCTTGCACATTGAACTTGAGCTATGTGGGAGTGCTAAAAGGGTCAGAGTCAGCAAGTGGTAACAACTGTACAGAAGAGGCTAAGATTAAATGGCTTGCTAAACTTATTTCTACCTATGTTCTTGGCAACTCTCAAATCAATGGACAGGATCCCGCCGACTGACTGACAATTGCATGATCATACAGGCTGCCATCAGACGCATATAAAACATGAAACAGACCTTACATCATAATTGTCTATTTCCAGGACTGTAATATCAAATGGAGAATACTTTCTATTGCCAGGGGGCATAGAAGATTTACTATACCAGAAAGCTATTATGTTTCCATCTTTCAAGACGTGGTGCGGGAGACAACATCTAGGATGGGACAGGTGAGGGCTGTCATCCCTAGGTTCAAAGCTATGTCAATTCCAGTCTCTTTTACGAGGGGCTCCTCCCTAAAAAATTAATTGGAAAGGATAATTTATTATATTTTCCGAACCACAACAAGCTCAACTGTTTTTGCAAGATGAGTGCACACCACACTAAATTTAGATGACTTCGATGCACAATTCAACTTTAATGTGGTCAAATTAGAGAGGATAAGGGTACTTGTACTTATTACAAAGACAATTTTCTGGAGTAGGAGATGGTATTCCACTATTGCCTGGAAGTTAATAGTGACACCCCAACTGCTCTGGGGACTCCATCCCCCAGCAGTACCGGGGCCTTCTGGAGGCTTTGGGGTGGGTTGGGAGGGCCTGAAGGAGAATGGGGAGGGGTGAAGGTTGGGTGGGGGTAAACCAAAAAAAGAGAGTTAAAGAATATGTTACATTTGGAAATATGGTAGGTTGTGTTAAATTAGCTACGGGATGCAAGAAAGCTGATAAGGATAATGGTTACTATCTTATCTGCAAACATCAATGGTCTGAAAATGTGGATGAAGAAGACAAAGGTTTTTTCCAAAACATGGCACTTAAACCAGATATTTTAGCTTTGTGGGAGATCCATCTCACTAAAACAGAGGCTCAAATTGATAATATGTCTAAATGCTGCAGAGGGTATATTACACCAAGAAAACATGACATAGTCAGTGACATGCACAGTTCAAGTCTCTAGTATACATTTTAATAAATCTCTTAAGATTTCATGCTCTAAAGCAGACCAGGGGGGTAGGTGGGTCATACGGGAAACAGTCGATCATGGAAATAATGGCCATTTCTTTTGGTTAATCTATATGCCCTAAATACTGAGAAGCCCCAGTTTTTTTCTAATTTGATGCTTGAACTAAGTAATGTCACTCTGCCTATAATAATAACGGGTGATTTAAATTTTATTCTGAATCTGTTGTTGGACACCACTAATATCCCTCACATAGCATAACTAGAGCTAGTATATTGCACCTGATGCGTACCCCTAGTCTAGTTGATATATGGAGAGAGTCAAACCTGGATACCTGGGATTATACTTTCTTCTTCATACCTCATAGGCAAAACTATCTGATAGATTTCTGCTTGATTAGCGGCTTTATTGCATCCTCCTGTTCCACAGATCTTCTATATTTGGATAATTCAGCTTTCTTTCTGAAATGGGAAGGCAATTGCTCAATTAAAACAAACTCACATGGCTGGTATATTTTAGACCACTCTGACTATATTTGGTATTTACGTATACGTATGCTTACATTTTTATCAATTAATCAAGACTTTACTCATCCCTCTCTGGTCTGGGTTACTATGAAAGCCTTTATTAGAGGCATCACTAAATCTTTTATTTCTTAGATTTCAAAGGCAGACAATGAATAGGAGGCCTCTGCTAGGATGCAACTGAACACTTTAATTCATATCCCTATGGCACAGATCATATCCTGCTCTGGGGAGGCACAAGAAACACGTGTAAAAATCATGGGCTTACACGGCCGTATTATGGCCTTACTATCAGCTAACATCAATAAAAAGGCTTTTCAACTCCAAGCCTAGGTCTGTGAAATAGATGGAAAATACAGGAAGCTGCTGGCATTCTTAAGCAAGACATGCCACAAACTACTATCACCCAAATTGAGGACACAGGTGGCTGGGTATGGTTTCGACGATTTGAGATTTTATTGGTGTTTTCTGCATACTACAATGTACTCTATCAGGAGGAGGCAGAGAGCAGACATTTGTGATTTTATCAGACCCCTAAATATACCTTAACTTGATACTGGGTATAATATTATGCTTAGTGAGGAGTTTTCCAGAAAAGAAGTTATAGATATTATCTCCAACTTGCAGGGCAAGCACTAGGACCAGATTATATTACATCCGAAATCTACTACAAGATCCTGGTATTTATATTCGCCCTATTATTTCTGGAGGTGCTAAAGGTGTGAAAGCAGGGGAAAGGGGATGTGTAGAGATGAACATTTGTTCCAAAGATTTAGCAATAGAAACCTCATTTTGTATAATGCTTCTTATAACACGCACGTTTTCCCTGAAGGAACGGATAGTTTGAGGTAAATGTGAAACCCTCCTATCTCGCTCATTAAGGGGCATATGTATCGAGCCCTTTTCCCGTTCGCAAACGGGATAATTCTCAGAATTGGCCCGTTTGCGAACGGGAAAAGACCTTCGCAAATTAGAGATTCGCAAAATTTGCGATTCTCTATTTTGCGATTGCATTTAAGGAATCGCAAATTGCGATTCCTTAAATGCAATGTATGAAGCACAGAAAAAGTGCAATTTGGCATTAAGGAAACGCAAATTACCCCCAACTTCAAGTGGGGGGTAATTTGCAATTTCTTTGAAAAATTCACTTTTTTGAATTTTTCAAAGTGCCATGTGGCGCACATACATGCCCTAAGGGCATGTATGTGCGCCACATGTGCACACATACATATTTCAGGGGTGCAACAGGGTGTCCTTTTGACACCCTGGCACCCTTGAAATTGCATTCTCATTTTGCGATTCTCTAATTGCGAATCGCAAATTGAGAATGTCTTCCCATTCATAAGGAATGCCAAGGAATCGCAAAATATTTACAAATTTTTTATTACATTCCGCTTTGCGATTTTCAAATAGCGATTCCCTAAAAATCGCTCTTTGAGAATCGCAATAACGGTATTTGATACATATGCTCCTAAATATAAAATGCAGGTGTGGAAGCACAGGCACGTAAAAGCTGCCTTATCTTAGCTATGTATCATCTGAAACCTTGAACCACTGTATGAGCTGAGAAGAATAATTGGTTGTTTATCATATATGTTCTGCCAAGACGCTCAAGTGTGAGAAATAGTGCTACTAAGGCTGATGAAGGTCTAATGTATTTATAAATAACCTTTGCAAAAATGTAACTATGTAGCCAAAAGATCAGGAAGCGGACAGTGCAGATGAGCACGGGCCGGTACAGGCCCCTCAAATGTTTTTTCCTATAAATTCACCTTGCTGACAGGCTTGACACTTTGAAAAATAAACATGGCGGCTTTGCGTAGTCGAATGAGATGACGATTTCAATGCAATCCAATGAGTGTTGTAAAGTATAAAAGATGCTGCATAATGTAAGCAAGCTGAAACATTGATACAGAATGCATTCTGAATGTTTCCGAGCCCGGGGCTTTTCTTTGGCTTTTTGATGCACCATGACCGCATATTGACTGTGTTATTCTTTTCAATTAAGTTTGGCTTTAACAAAGTATATTCAGACTTCGGGCAGTACCCCTTCCTCCTGGATTGAAGCCATAATAACAATATTCTGAAAAAAAGATAAGGACACTTCCAAATGTAGTTCTTATCGACCTCTTTCACTACTGATTCTGATTCCAAGATCTTTACAAAGCTGCTGGTTAATCAGATCAATAAGGTTTATTCTTGGCTTACATAATTGGAACAACATGGCTTCATTCCTGGAGGGATACGACCGTGCCCTGGTTGACAGGGTTGAAATTTTATAAGAACCCTTGAATATTATATTAGATGGTGAAAAAGCATTTGACAGGGTATTTTGGAAGCCTCTCTTGGAACTGCTAGTGCAATTCAATATTAGCCCAAACTAATTAAACTGATTTATGTTGTATACCGATCACCTAAGACGCGTATCAATATTCAACAGGAGCTTACTCCTTTTATTTCCATAATGTGAGGTATTCGTCAGGATTGCCCGCTCTCTCCCGCACTTCAAGCTTTATATATGGAGCCCTATATTAGGCTTTTACAAAATAAGATCAATACTAATCCAAACCTAGCAATGGTTTCATTTTTGGCTGCATGAGCAGATGATGTTTTGGTTTTCTCACACTGTAATGATTCAACAATTGGCATAATTGCACAGACTGCTTTAGAATTTGGTAAAATCCCAGGGTACAAACTTAATACCCATAACGCACAACTATCCTGACAGGTGGCGCTATTAGGTCCGATCCCTCGAGTGATAACTAAAGCCAGGTAACTTAGTGTTACTATTGCTCCAAGAATTAAACTTTTTTTGGCACAATTATGCTGTACTATTACAACAGATCAAGGTACAGTTGGTTAAGTGGGTTCAGTTACATATTTCTCTAGTTGGCCAAATTAATTTAGTTAAGATTAAAATCTTCCTAAAATCCTATATCTCGTACAAGCACTACCAATGAATATTTCTCATAAATATTTGAACAACTCGATAGAACATTAACTCAGTTTATTTGGAAAGGGAAGAAAGAATGTCAAGCCTCAATTTTTTTTTAATTACCTATAATCTGGGAGGGGGATGGGCACTTCCAGATTGGCATCTTTATTGTTGGGCTAGTATTGCTAATCGCATTAGATTACTTTACATTCCCACTCCGGTCACTGGCTTCATACCATCTTTATCATCAAATATCCTGGCATAACTAGGAGCAAATTTAACAAGGAGAGATTTTTCAAGAAGGTTAGACTGAGGACGACTGTGGCTCTTACTAAAATCTGGAGGACTGTTAGGAAGTTCCTGGGGATTCCGCACCTGTATGCCCATACTCTGCTATTGGATAATCCTGAACTACCTGAGTGCTTTACGTCTTCATATTTCGGTACCAGGAGAAGGGCCGGAGTTAGGTATTTGAGGTGTTTGTTCAATGAAAATTGTGTAAAATTGTTGATATACTTACAAGAAGAATTTTCGATATATCGAAATGCCTTATTTAAATATTTACAGTGTACAATTTCTCTACTTAATAGAACCATTGTTATTACAACTCCCTTGGTTCAGTCTGAACTCGCACAATTAATCTTTTCTTATCATCAGTCTAACATATCTTATAGTTACAAATGTTTTTTGCAACACTGCTCAAGTGTTTTAGGATTATGGGCAGATCAAATGGTCTATCATCTTAACGCTGCAGGTTACAGAGCAAGAGATGGCTAGCAGCCTTGCTCGCTTTGGTAAGGTTATTACACCTCCTAGACTACTAGGCCAGGTCTATCGCTCCTTATTCGATTTTCATATAAACTGCCCTAAACTTAGCAAGTGGTAAAATACACCTTATTACTGCCCACACTGATCGAGCGCAGCAGCTGACAATCTTCATAAATTTGTCACCAGTCACAAACTTAAAGATTTCTGATCTTCCATTTTTACGCAAACAGACAATATACAATCTACAGAGGTCTTATTTTCTCCTAAAATGGTTTTGCTGGGTATAGGAGCAACAGACTGGGCTTTCTATGCCTTAACCATTGCCAGATTGATGATAGCAAGGAATTGAAAATGTGTTTCTCTTCCCAATTATGCAGATTGGTGAAAGGAAATTATGGAAGCTTTTGAATTAGAATTTCAGATAGCTAAAGTCTGAGAATTGATTGTTAGAGTTCATCACATTTGGGGGAATATGAGGGAGTATTTGCTGCTATGAGCTACATGATGGAGACATAGTTTTGATGTATGGGATTATGATTTGATGTATGATTTATGTAATGTATGTAAGGAACTTCAGCTGCCATGATTGTTTTATGTGATATTTGTATGTTGGCTTTAATGTTATGAATTCTCTTAAATAAAAATAATAATACAAAATTGCCATAGAGAGCACAGAGTTGATTGTAAAGGATAATTACCTATTGATATACATAAACATTATAGAGCAGTGATGACAGCCATGCTGGCCAGGTGGGTAAAATGACATGTCTGAAGCAGGGCTTAATGTGAGTAAATGCAGATTTTCCACAGTTTTAATGGGAAGAAAATCATCATTTTATTAAAGGCATGGAGGCTAATATTATGCATAATCTTGTATTGCTCTCAAACACAGCAGCAACATCAACAAGCATTGGCATAGCCAATAGGTCTCGCCTTTCGGACTTTATATTGGTTTAGCCAGAGAAATTGACTTTGCCTATGTCTTTAAGCTGTGCTGTACAGAAGTCTGCAGCATGCTGAAAAGTTATAATAAAGAAGTGTCAGAAGCATTTTTGTTACCTTATATATGACCAAGAAAGCATTATGTACAACTGAACGACCATATTTAAAAAGTATTAACAAAAATGTCTTGAGTTTATTTTGTCCTTTCAATGCTGGCAACTTCTATCTGCCTGTCCCAGTGGGCTCTCAAGCCAGGACTGACCAGCGGACAGCGTTCTGGGGAGCCTGCAGTCTCGTAGCGGGTTTTCTTTAAAAGTCGAGATAGGGCATTCCACGGGGTGAGTGAAAGAAAATTGCACTGACGGAATATTTTATACCGCGCAATAGCATATTAGCAAAATATGCCTGGTCTGCTCTATTGGACAAGAGAAAATATAGCTGACTCAAACATTATTCAGCTTGACACAGGCTAAGCAGGAGGTGGGGATGTTGAATGTCATTACCTGGCCATACATCATGGGGTATTTCCGAGTATGAGGAAAAGCCTGCCAGTGCACAAGGGCGAGTCAGGGACGTAACCAAGGCTCCGCAGTTCGGGGTGGAGGGGCAGCACTGTGCTCTGGCCTGAGAGGTCCTGATTGAGTCCGGAGGGGGGTGCTTTAGTACTCTGCAGAGCGGGCCCCCTCAAGTTTTGTTACGCCACTGGGACGAATACCAATAAAAACAGGTGGCCAATTGCAATCCGGCAAGTGAGTATGGAAATATGCCCTACTGCCCACTTTTTCGTGGGAATGGCCTTTTGCCCGTATTTTGTTTCCGGTGCAGAGGAGAGGTGAATTGCAGGAAATACACATGATGGTTTGATTTTTCCCAGGCAAACTATGCAGGGCTGCCCCGGGCCTACCAGGGGGCCCTCCTAAGAGGGCGGCCCCCCTTAGCGCCACAGGATGGCACACGAGGAGTCATCCTCCCAGTGTTTGGGACCCTCGTGGGTCCCCTTTGCCCACGTCACTTCCAGGCAGGAGGGGGTGGGGGGAGAGGTACATATACCTCTCCCGCCCACTGGTCGCCCTCTTTTTATTCTGCCTGGACGCCGTTGCGGTTTCTTTAACTCCCCCCCCCCTTTGTTTTCTTTTCTTCATAGGGCAATGTGCATCGGGACGCTGGGCGCACCGCCGCGAAAATCCGTTGGAACCGGAAGCTGTACGGGCCGGAGTTCTACTCGCCTAGCTTGAGTGTGGTGCTCGATGGAGCCTTCATGCGGGGCAGGTTGGCCCCTGTTGTCATCGTGGGGGATACAGAAAATATATGAGCAATGGGATGTGAAGGGGGCGTCTGGGGCAGTAATTAGTTGTCGTAGGGGTGCAATTGCCCCCCCCCCCCCACCACCACGTGCGGACTTCATAGTGCTCTGGGAGGCGGGGCTGGGGTTCTTTTGTGGTGGACCAATCGATGGATTGCGTCCAGGGTCGTCACTGTTGCACTGGTTGAGTCCCGGTGGCAGAGCAGGTAGAGCGAACCCTGGCGTAGACCTCGCTGCATAATGTAGGCTTTTCTCTTGGTGCCCAATTTTAGGCATACTTTATTTTGGCTGGCAAGAAAGACAATAGGTCTCTCAGAATAAGATATCGTATGGGTTAGCAAAACTGGTGAGGTGAGCTCGCCGCGCTCGGCATTCACAGGGCGGCTATTTCGCACATGTGTGGCGGTGAGGTGAAGTCGCCGCGCTCGGCACTAACAGGGCGGCTTTTTTATTGGTATGCAGCTGAATATTTTGGGAATCGTGCCATGCAGTCCGTAGATTGGGGCAGTAGCTTCGAGGTAGGCCCTGGTCTCGGGGGTAGGATGTTTGTGGTGTTGTCCGGGTGCTGTTGCGATGGGCCTCTACCACCCGGGTCCCTACACGTGGGCAATAATACTCGGGACACTGAGGTGTGCTTGCTCCGTCACTGCTGCCGTGGCCATTCTGCCTACGTGCACGCGTGACGTCATATTTATTAGTGAGGTATACACGTGACCTGACGCGCACGCCGTTGCGTGTCACGTCAGTATCAGTATCGCGACATTACATTCCTCCCCAACACACGAAAATAACAACAACAACCCTAAACATATGACTGCATTTTAAACACGAACTACAGGTACCTCAGTAGTCATCAGCTCTGCGCTAGACATTTGCAATTCTAGACCACTCAAACAAAAACAAAGACAGTCTTACTTGACGTAGTCTCGTAAGCGACGGGAGGGCTCAGGGTGCGGCCTCAGGTCATATCGCGATCCCCCACAGTCCGGCACGACACCCCGGCCCCTACTCACAGAGTCACCATCTGCGCCACCATCTCCATCCTCTGGCGCGCCAGCTTCCTCGGGTGGCGTAACCTCTGGCTGGTGGCCTTGCTGCGGTGCGGCAACTCCATGATTCAGGGAATCCGCTCCTCCGCTCGCATGGTCCGCATGCTCAGCAAGTTCTAAGAATCTCTCCTCTCGCGGCGTGTGCCTCGGGGGACTGTTTTGGCGTCTTTCATCCGTTCCAGGGGGCACTGGGATTTTCTTGAAGTATGAAATGTTCCTCGTTATCTTCTCGGCACCTTTCCTGGCTGTCACGCACGTGCCCATGACCTTCTCCACTGTCCATGGTTGCGGTTCAAAAGTCAAACGAAACTTGCCCCCTGGCATCCGAGTTCGGATCAGCACTCTGTCACCGGAGGCCAGGTGTGGGGTCACAGCACGCCGTCGGGCATCAACATGAGCAAAGGCTCCACGTCGGTGCTCATCAATGGCACTGTCATTGGGAGTTTCGGGCCTCCACTCTGGGTGGTGTGGTATGGTGTCGGTGACAACCCGCCCCATCAGCCGATGTGCAGGTGCCACTCCCGTGGTAGAGTGGGGCGTCTGGCGATAGCTGCGGAGAAATGTAAAGATTGCGAGTTCCACAGATTGTTTTTTTTCGTGGGCAATCCGTATCACTTTGTTGAGTGTCCTCATGAAGCGTTCAGCCTCTCCGTTCGCTTGAGGCCATCGGGGGGTGATTCGCCGGTGATGAACTCCTAGAGCCTGTAGGTACGCCGCGAAGTCCTGACTCTGAAATGGTGACCCATTGTCGGTTCTGATTTCCTTGACTATGCCGTGTGTTGCCATAATCTTCTCGAGCTTCGGGATCACTTCCTGGGCACTCAAAACGGTTAGTATTTCCACTTCGGGATACTTTGAGTGATCATCTATGGCAACCAGAGTGTGCCTTCCGTCCGGCAGGCTGCCAAAATCGATGCTTATCTTGGACCAGGGCCTTCTGGGTCGAGGCTCCATCACAACAGGGGCTGGCCGTGGTGCTTCCCCCGTTACCTGACAGGCATGGCATTCTCGAACGGTGGCTTCTACTAACTCGTCCATGAGAGGGAACCACATTTTGGTTCAGAGCCTTGACTTAGTCTTGACCATACCTTGGTGACCAATGTGGGCCAAGTCCACCACTCTCTGGGTTAGGGACGTCGGGATGACCAGCCTGTGGCCTCTCAACAAACATCCTGTGTCGTCTTCCGTCAGTTCAGTTCTTACATTGTACAGGCTCTCCATTATTTGTTTCGCCCGAGGTGTCAAACTTTTCCACTCCTCTCTGGCCCTGTTCCAGCTGTTGTTTTGGACCGCCACTCTCGCTCTTTGTAGGCATTCATCTTCACTGGTGGCCTGCGACAAGCTGGTCATGGACACTGGCCTGGGACACGATCGCGCAGTGATGCAGCGGACGTACTCTTCTGTTTCCGCCGCCTCCTTCATCTCTTGTGGAGTTGCTTTGCGAGGGTGGCGAGATAGGTAGTCTACCGGGTTCCGGGCGCCCGGTTGGTACTCGATCTTGCAGTTATAATTTTGCAGTTGCAACATCCATTTTTCGATTCTTGGCGGCGGCTTGGTGGACGTGCCCGCAAACAAGGATACCAGCGGCTTGTGGTCGGTGGTCACAACAAATGGTTTTCCGTATACGTACAGGTGGAAGTGATGACACCCCCAATGAATGGCGATCGCCTCTTTTTCTATTTGGGAGTATCTCTGCTCAGTCTCTGTAAGTGACCGGCTGGCGAATGCCACCGGGGCCCATTCCTCTGCGCTTGTCTTCCTTTGTAGCAGGACTGCGCCCAATCCGACTGGACCGGCGTCGACGGCAATTTGTGTCAATTTGGCCGGATCGAAGAATGCCAACGTCGTGGCTTCTGAAAGCGCCTGTTTGATTTCCTCGAATGCTCGATCTTGGTCACTGTTCCATGTCCAGGGGGTGGACTCTTTGGTGAGCTCTCTTAGTGGCGCCGTGAGGTTCGCCAGGTCCTTGATGAACCTGCCGCAGTAGTTCACCATCCCTAAGAAGCTTCGTACCTCCGTAATATTTGTGGGAGCGGCCGCTTCCTTGATGTCCTTTACCTTATCCGGATCCGGGTTGACGCCGTCTGCCGAGAAGGTGTAGCCGAAGAATTGGATCTTCTTACACAGAAATTCGCACTTCTCCCGATGCAGTGTAAGGCCTGCATCTCGTATGCGTCGTAGCACCTGCACCAGCCTCTCATTGTGTTCCGCCACGGTCGTGGCATGCACCATGATGTCATCGCTGACGTTGATCGCTCCGGGGATTCCTGCGATGAGTTCTTGTATCACGTTCTGGAACACCTCAGCAGCGCTCGACACTCCGAAGCTAAGCCGCGTGTACCGCCTTAGACCTACATGCGTGGAGAACATGGTGATGTTCCGGGACGCTTCGTCCAGTACTAGTTGGTGATACCCAGAGCGTAAGTCCAATTTTGAGAACCACTTGGCGCCTGCCATTTCCCCGACGATGTCATCGATGGTCGGAGTGATGTGTCGCTCCCTTTTGATGGCAGCGTTGGGGAGCCGCATGTCCACGCATATTCTGACAGCGCCTGGTTGCTTAGGTTTCCTCGCTACGACGATTGGCGACACCCACGGGGTCGGTCCGGACACTTTCTCGATGATTCCCGCCGCCTCTAGCTTCTTCAGCTCGGCTTCCACCAGTGGCCTGAGGTGAAACGCTATGCGGCAATGCCGGAGTGCTATCGGCTGAACAGTGGGGTCGATGTGTAAGTGGACCTCTTTACCTCGGAACTTGCCTATTCCGTGAAAGATTTCCTCAAACTCCTCCAAGGTGTGGTGTATTGACTCTTGGTGTACCCCAAATGCGAACGTTACCACTCCCAGATCTTCTGCCGCTCTGCAGCCCAGGAGCATGCCTTGCCCATCTTCGGTAACATAGATATTTGACGTGATTGACCGCGTCCCATGGGATATCACAGTCCTGAACTTTCCCCGTACTTTTAGCGGTTCCTCCTGTCCGTATGCGAACACCGTGATCGTCGATGGGTGTAGTGCTGGCTGTGGGTGCATGGATCTGTGCATCGCAGCGGCCATGATATTGATGCTGGCTCCTGTGTCTACAACCGTGGTGACTTCTTGCGACCCTACTCGGACGCTGCATTGCGGCAACCTCCTCGTCCTGCGTACCGCCGTGCCTATCATGTGTACTCGGTGTATCACCTTTTCTTCCTCCTCATCATCGTCCATGTCACTGGCCACCGGGCCTC
The DNA here is from genome assembly GCF_964204655.1 of Triturus cristatus. Taxonomy (NCBI): domain Eukaryota; kingdom Metazoa; phylum Chordata; class Amphibia; order Caudata; family Salamandridae; genus Triturus; species Triturus cristatus. Next base: position 1,389,156,519 of record NC_140591.1, on the reverse strand, counting down.
CTTCCTCAACCGTGTTTACGGCTTGGCGGGGCCTTCGGAATTTCTTTGACCGGCACACTTTCTCAAAGTGGTTGAAGCGTCCACATCCCATGCACTTCCTCCCTCGTGCTGGGCACTCTGCCGAGGCGTGGGGCGAGCCACCGCAATACCCGCAGGACTTGGGTTGATCTTGAGCGGCCAGGCCTGGTCCTCGTCGGGGCCATCTCTGTTTTGGCTTGACTGCCACCGCGTTAACTGGCTCGGTCTTCACTGGCGCTTGTAGGGTTGCTTCCATGTGCGCAGCGCGCGCTTTTGATAGTTCTTTCGTCCGGCCCATTGTCAATATATCTGCCAGGGGCTTACCGGATTCCTCCAAGATCCTTTCCCTCAGCTTGACGGACGCGCACCCTTGTATTATCTGGCCTCTTATCTCCTCCGTCTCATCCCGAAAACCGCAGGTGGCCGCTAGGTTCTTGAGACGAGCGTAGAATTTGTCGAGCGACTCCTCAGGCAATTGGCGTGCTTGGCGGAATATGAAACGTTCATAGTCGCGGTTCGCCATTGGTTCGAAGTACTCGTTGAGCGCCGCTATTAACGTCGTGTGCGTCTTGGGGGTGTTTTCCGCAAGCGTCTTCACTATGTTGTGAATCTCCTTTCCTCCAAGGTGGATTATCATTGCGCGTTTTTGATCTCTTTGGACCTTCGTGGCCTCAAAGAAAATGCGCACTCTATCTTCCCAGTCTCTCCATCGGGCTGCTACTGCTGATGGGGACCCCTCTACGGAGAATGGCTCAATTGGCGGGATGTTTGCCATGTTACACGTGCGCTGCTTGCGCCGGGCGAGACCTCCTCCTACCCTTGACCGTGATGGCTCCCAGATATGGCTCCCACGTGGGTGGCAGGGTCTTCTCACAGGCTGGGTGTGACCTTCCCCCGGTGCTCCCCCGGTATGGCAGGGATGTGAGGATCTTTTAGAGCTCTTCCCTCGTGACCTCTTGAGCCTTTCTTACAGGCTGGGTGTGGTGATCTACCTTTCCCCCCAGGCAGCACTCAATCAGGCCATCCACGCGACCACACGACTTACTGGCACTGAGGAGTAGGGCCCACCAGCATTCCAGGCAGCCTCAGGCTGGAGGCAGGGGTTTGAAAGCGCTCCGCGCGCTACGGGCAGGCGGGGGGCGGGGCGCACGTGTTCAGTAGCGCGCTGGGGGCGCCGATGCAACAGACGTCCCCACGCGTTCACACCGCCAACCGGGAGCGCTCCAATGCGCTCGCGCTCTTCCGCCACAGCACAGGGGGGCGCAGAGACTGCAGCGCGTCTCAGCGGGGCACGAGCACCGCGAGCGGGGACCGCTCACCGGCCGCCACACCAACTGGACGCAGGCAACGAAAAGCGAGGGCACGCCCACCCTCGTCGCCACTTTGTGGTGTTGTCCGGGTGCTGTTGCGATGGGCCTCTACCACCCGGGTCCCTACACGTGGGCAATAATACTCGGGACACTGAGGTGTGCTTGCTCCGTCACTGCTGCCGTGGCCATTCTGCCTACGTGCACGCGTGACGTCATATTTATTAGTGAGGTATACACGTGACCTGACGCGCACGCCGTTGCGTGTCACGTCAGTATCAGTATCGCGACATTACAGATGTTAGGACGCGCGATCTGCGAATCACTCTCTTGGGTGAACAGTGTATGCCGTATCTACACACTGTATGAATATTACACTCTCATGTGTTAGGCAGTGTATATCCTCATAGGATGGATAATGTTTGTATTATTGTATTATAGGATGGAGGGTGCGTGATATAATTTCATCACGGGTAGCTGCTGCAGGGTGAGCTTGCCATGTTTGGCATGCACAGGGCGGCTCCTATATTTGCATGCAGCCGAATGTTTGGGGAATCGGCCCCTGAAGTTCGTAGATTGGGGCAGTAGTTCGAGGTAGGCCCTGGTCTCGGGGGTAGGATGTTAGGGCACGCGATCTGTGAGTCCTCAAGAAGGGACAGTCTGTACGCCGTATCTCCACAGTGTATGAATGTTACACCCTCATGGGATAGGCAGTGTATATCCTCATAGGATGGATAGTGTTGCTGTTGCATTATCATGGGACAGACAGTGCGTGATGGATGATGTTTGTATTGCATTATTATCGGATAGTCGGTGCGTGATGTAATGTCATACACGTTGGACAGTCTGCGCATATTATATATGCATATTTATATATGAATACCCTCTTGTGATAGGCAGTGTATATCCTCATTGGATGGATAGTGTTGGTATTACATTATTATAGGATAGACAGTGTGTTATATGCATACACGTTGGACAGTCTACGAATATTATATCTTCTTTGGAGGGACAGTCTGTATGCCATACCAATGTGGAGGTTGTAGCTCCACGGTGTATGAATTGTAATTACACCCTCTTGTGATGGGGAGTTACATACTCATAGGACGGGCAGTGTGTGAACATTATATCTGCATAAGAATGGGATTGTGAATCGTTATACTCGCGTAGCACGGACTTGGGGCGGATATTCTGTCCCAGGGGCAGCGTTCGATGATTGTATCCTGATATGTATATCTGATGGACAATGGGGAACTATCCTATCCTCAAATCATGGACAGTGTGAGCATTTGGCCAGGGTGCATATCTTATATCCTTTTGAGATGGTCAGTGCGTCATGTTATAAGCTGCCTGCAGATTGAATCCACAAACCTGGAACAGTCACATATACGGAATCTTGCGCCTTCACGGTGTTTAACATACACGTTGTTAACATTCACGTATTTCTTGCAAGTACTGCACCAACGTGCTGGGCACATTCCGGTGGATGATGGGGGGAGCTGTTGACGTCTCTGTGGCGCAGTTGGTTTTGGCAGTAGCGCCAACAGGCCCTAGGGAACAGGCCCTACGGCTAGGGCAGTCTTCCGTGAAGCCAAGGGGTGGAGTGCGAGTTTCAGTACAAAGGCACAACAAGATGCGATTCTGGGCACACGTAAAGCATTGTGTGTCTTGATTGGTGCTCACGCAAAGTGTTCTGATATCCCGAGTGCTATTAGGTACTAGTGCATGAATATTTGGACAGAGTTGCTGGTCGGTTTGGTCACACATATGGTATTGCTTTCTAGTGAGATATCCGAAGCGCATGGCATTCAGAGCGGGGTAGCGTGACGGCATTTAGGCACTGTTCCGATGGACCAGTGTAGAGTACCCCGTGATGTGGTCGAGTTTCATCAGAGACCCACAATATTTGATGATTTAGTTGCAAATCACTTAAGTTCGCAGGGCAGAGGTCTGTTGTAGTGTGAGTGGCTATTTGAAGCGCTCTGATATCCCATCGCTAATTGGTTGTGTGGGGGTTAATAATTTGGCAGTGCCACTAGTGCTAAATTCGTCTATAAACCAATATGGTGCATTGGTACGCTCCTTGAGGGCTGTGTAGATTTTCGGCTCCATAGTTGTCGGTGAGGATGGCGTCACCAGCAGCATGATGGTATCCTTAAACACAGGTGGGGATGGAGCGCAGTAGCGACGCATAGGGTCACAGCCGGAGTTGAGGGGGTGTGGGTAGTAGGTGCTTCATGAACTTTGTGTGGGGGAGAAGCAGGGGACAGTGACGTCTAAAGGGGTGATCAGCATGATGCGCAGTGCTGGGAAGATGACGGTTTGCGGGGGTTCTAGGTTTCACCCCTAGGGTCCATGCGATACATACATTGATGTGGGCCTGGAATCACGCCTCTGGACCGTGCTGAGAAACCCCCAATTGTGTAGTAAAGGGAAGGAGATCTTTTCTCGGGTGTGCGCATATCTTGGGGAGAGATTTGTACTGGCTTGGAGGGAACATAGATGAAAGAGCGCAATGGGGTAAGGTGGTCATTATGGACATGCACTTCTGTGTCAGTGGAGCATTGTGGGAAGCAGAGGTACCGCCTGCCTTGGGGGATCTTTGCCCCTTTTTTCAATCCTGGGTCCCTGACCTATATGCTGCATTACGCCTTCCATTGGGGAGCGTTCATGTGCTAGGTGTGCGATGGGGACCTTACGCAGGCATGCATGCGGGCAGTGACAAGTAACTGGACTGTAGGAAGTGATTTTCCTAACAATGGAAGCCTTGAAGGCACGGATATCGTGCAATGGAAGGCTGTAGAGTGTAATCGGTCACCTACCTGCTAGTGACATATTGACCTACTAACAGGGGTGTTTTGGCCACCAGGTGGCACTGTCGTGCTGTTTACATTCGATTGATGGTGGGTTTGGCAGGTGGGAGCCACGGCCTACTTTGGCTAAACCCAGCATCACCTCCCTGGGCGGAGGGTTGCTGCCACGTTGAACCACAAGCGGTTGTTCCAGTTCAGGACCAGTGGGAAGCAGGGTTAGGGGTCAACTGGGTTTACCTCCTAGGTGCTGTTTTCAGATCTGCTGTGTTGGAAACAGCCCACTCCCACTCCGCAGGGTGGTGGTGGACTCCCCGAACACACTGTGGTAGCTTGGCTCGAGTGGTCAGGAAACAGGCACAGTGCTAAGCATACAATATACCCATACAATAACCATGCGTGCATCCGTTCCAAAAACGACTCTACACCGTAAAAATTATGAAAATATTCTTTCTTTATCTTTTTCTCTTAGTTGCTGATTGGAAAAATAAATAAGTCAATCACAATATACAATTTTAAATAGTGCAGGTCAAATAAATATTATCTGAAGATTCAATAAATAGGGGTGATCATAAATACAAGGGACATAAATATCAGTGCAGGTAATACAGGCAATTAAATATCTTGAGGCAATAAATACTGTACCAATAAATATTGTACACCATCAAGTCCTGTGGACCTATAAATATAGTGAAGCAATAAATAGGTAAAAACTCAATAAATACAGTACCCCCAATAAATAATTAAAAGTATACAGCAACACTCATGTAATCAGTTGACATTTCAATTCCTAAGGGCAGATTTGGCCCAGGCACAGCTTGTAGGGTTGTGGAAGGCTTGAGGGGGGCTACTCCCTGGCTGAGACAAGGCTGAGGCCTAAACTGAGGTAGATCAAAGGGGGGAATTCCAGTGCCCTGGCTTTCTCTCTCCACACAACCTCTCTAGGTTAGTCCCAGTTCACCCCAGGCACAGTCAGGTTGGTTTCAGCACCTCCCTAGCCCCTTAGAGCAGTCTCTCAGGTCTCCACAGGGCCTTAGGCGCCCTCTACTCCACTTACTGCCCTTTTTCTGATGTTCCGACGCCGCTGGAGTCGTGTCGACGCCGTGAGGCGGTTCCGGTTCGGTCTCGGCGGCCTCGGCACAATGTCAGTTCTTTGACGACGCCGGTAGGCGGTTCCGGTCCGATGTCGGTGGCCTCGGTTCGATCTCGACCTCCGATTCGACGGCGTCGGGCAGTCTCTTCACGATGTCGACTTCGGGCGGCTCCGGTCCGATGGCGCTCTCGGCTCCGATGACGTCAGCCGGCCTGGCCTCGATGTCGACTTCCGGCGACTCCAGGGTGCGATCCTCACCCCCGACCTCCGGTGCTCCTCCACACAGGTTCCGGGCGACTCCGGAGTGCGATCCTCACTCCCGACCTCCGGTGCTCCTCTACCTCGGTCTCCGACGACTCCGGAGGGCGGACTTCACTCCTCCGATGACGCCGCTCGCTCGACCTCGGTTCACTTCCTCCTCGACCTCTGGTATTCCTCACGACCTCCGTCGGCGCCCTCTTACGACCTCAGGCGGCTCCGGGTACGACGTCTGCTACTTCAGTCAGCGCCGCTTCTCCACCTCGGGCTCCAGGTCTTCAGGCTACTCGACGCCGGACTCCAGGGAAACCAGTTCTCAGGTCAGAATCTTGCTGTTTTCTTGGTTCTAAGGCCTGTTCCTGCTGTCCAGGTCCTTAGGATAAGTTTCTTCTGTCTTCTTCCCACACAGGGCTATAGGCTGGGATCCATCAGTAGGGACAAGTATCAAGGGTGGGTTTATGGACCCCACTCCAGGCACAAGTTTCCACCCCTGCTGCTTCACTCCTTCCTCCTTCACTGTTGTGCTCCTCTCTCCTCACCAGTCGGGTGCCAACTGCCAGCTCCAACTGCCAACTGCCTCTCTTATCCTCCCAACATTCTAAACGGTCTCCAACTGTCACAGAGTTCTGGAATCTCCTGGAATGTTCTGGAAGGTGCTGGTAGGTTCCAGTGGATGCTGGTGATGTCACAGGTGGCCACCATCTTGTGCTCCAGGCCCTCAGACAGAAGTTTCAGGGGTAGCTAAAATGGCTCCCTGAATCTGTAGCAACACGAAAAAGTCTGGTGGTTCCCAAAAAGGAAAAATTCAAACAGGGTTTGAGGCAAAAGTGGGACAAAATAAATAATGATGAGGAGGGACCACCCAAAGGGCTGACAGGTCTAACACGCGTCCCCCCCAGCTGAAAGTGGGGAGAGCTACCCAACCCCTTGGGAGTTCTCATCACTAAGGCGGAAATACCTTGAGAGACCGTCTGCATTGGCGTGGTCCACTCCAGGCCGATGTTCCACCTGAAAGTCCATCCCCTGTAGGGAAATAGACCACCTCAACAACTTGGGATTCTCCCCCTTCATCTGCATCAGCCAACGAAGGGGTCTGTGGTCGGTCTGAACAAGGAAGTGCGAGCCAAACAGGTATGGCCGCAGCTTCTTCAGAGCCCATACCACTGCAAAGGCTTCACGCTCTATTGCACTCCACTTCTGTTCCCTGGGAAGTAGTCTCCGGGATAGGAAGACCACGGGTTGATCCAGACCCTCTTCGTTGAGTTGCGATAACACTGCCCCAATGCCATGTTCTGATGCATCTGTCTGGACAATGAACTTCTTGGAAAAGTCTGGGGCCCGTAAGACCGGGGCCTCGCACATGGCTTTCTTCAATTTCTCAAAGGCTTGCTGACAAGCCTCCGTCCAGACTACCCGTCGAGGTTGTTTCTTGGACGTGAGCTCCGTGAGGGGGGCTACGATGGTACCGTACCCCTTCACGAAGCGGCGGTAGTATCCCGGGAGGCCCAAAAATGCTCGGACCTCAGTCTGTGTCTTGGGGGGTTCCCAGGCCATGATGGCCTCGATCTTCGCCTGGAGGGGTTGCACCGCTCCCCTACCCACCAAGTGTCCAAGGTACACTACCGACCCCTGCCCGATCTGGCACTTGCTGGCCTTGATCGTCAATCCAGCTTGTCTCAGGGCCTGGAGAACAGCTTGCAGGTGACGCAAGTGATCCTCCCAGCTGTTACTGAAGACGGCTATGTCATCCAGATAAGCAGCAGAGAAACTCTCCATTCCGGTGAGGATCTGGTTTACCAGGCGCTGAAACGTGGCAGGTGCGTTCTTGAGCCCAAAGGGCATCACACAGAACTGGTAGTGGCCATTGGGCGTGGAGAAGGCTGACCTTTCCCTTGCTCCATCAGTCAACGAGATCTGCCAGTACCCTGAAGTAAGGTCAAAGGTACTTAGATATTGGGCAGCTCCCAGCCGGTCAATCAATTCATCCGCCCTAGGGATCGGATGAGCATCAGTTTTTGTCACTGAATTCAGTCCCCGGTAGTCCACACAGAACCTCAGTTCTGGTTGGGCACCCGGTGGTGCAGCTTTTGGTACTAACACCACCGGACTGGACCAGGGGCTGCTAGAAGGTTCAATCACTCCTAGCTCCAGCATCTTAGTGACCTCACTATGAATGCTGGCCTTCACCTTGTCTGACATCCGGTAGATCTTGGACTTCACAGGTGGGCTGTCTCCTGTGTCCACATCATGGACGCACAGGTGAGTCCTACCCGGGACAAGGGAGAACAACGAAGAGTACTGCCCCAGGACCTGGCGACAGTCCTCCTGCTGTTCAGGAGTTAGAGATGGGGAGAGAATCACTCCCTCCACCGACCCATCCTTTTCCTGAGACGCAAACAGATCAGGGAGAGGCTCGCTTTCCACGTCCTCTCCTCCGTCAGTCACCATCATCAAGATGACTTCGGGCCTCTCGTGGTGGGGTTTGAGGCGGTTGGCATGCAGCACCCGCAGGGGCTGACGAGGGGTCTTCAGGTCCACCAAGTAGGTAGCCTTACCCTTCTTCTCCAACACCTCAAAGGGTCCTGACCAGCGATCCTGGAGGGCACTAAGCTCTCCGGGTTCGATCACCCACACCTTCTGGCCAGGCTCCAACTCCACCGGGTGAGCGTTGTGGTCATACCACGCCTTCATCACTGCTTGGCTGGCTTCCAAGTTGTCAGAAGCTTGCTTCCACAACTTAGCCATTTGGCTCCGGAAGGCCAGCATGTAGCTCACCACATCCTGGGGGAGCTTTCTGGGAGTTCTTTCCCAGCCGTCTCTCACCAGGTTAAGAGGTCCGCGTACAGGGTGCCCATACAGAAGCTCGAAGGGGCTGAAGCCCACTCCCTTCTGTGGCACTTCCCTGTAGGAAAAAAGTAAACAGGGTAAGAGGACGTCCCATTTCCTCCGCAGGCTTTCAGGCAGACTTCTGATCATGCCTTTCAAGGTTTTATTAAACCTCTCCACCAGACCATTGGTCTGGGGGTGGTAAGGAGTCGTGAACCGGTAGGTCACTCCACACTCCTTCCACATTGCCCGCATATATGCTGACATGAATACATTAAACACCCTAGCACACGTTATTTTATGATTAAGGTCAATTTCCCATATTATTCATAGTATAAAAAACACAGGCGAAGTCTTTTTCGTTTTTCTGTCTTTTAATCCGAGTGTTCTTTAGCCTCTTTAGCCAACACGTGTTTCGTCGTCTCTGTAGTCTAATACACACGACTTGTTCTGTATCGGTTGTCAATCCACAACCCTCGCACTCGAGGAGACCGGCGTGGGGAGACGTTCGTTACGAGTTAAGGAGTCTACAAACCTTAATGTCTTGATGAAGACGTGAAACCAGGGATTAACGAGGGTTGTGGATTGACAACCCATACAGAGCACCAATTAACTGACTCGCTCTTAAGAAGGATTTGCTCGTGTACCCCACGCCACAGGATTATTGTGGCCTGGAATTATCGCCACAATAGGAATTACTCTGTTTATTACAGTACAGCCGTGAACAAGTCGTGTGTATTAGACTACAGAGACGACGAAACACGTGTTGGCTAAAGAGGCTAAAGAACACTCGGATTAAAAGACAGAAAAACGAAAAAGACTTCGCCTGTGTTTTTTATACTATGAATAATATGGGAAATTGACCTTAATCATAAAATAACGTGTGCTAGGGTGTTTAATGTATGCATTTTTGTTGCTTTTGCCACAAATCCTTTGGGGGAGGCTGGTGGTTCTCCCTCACCTTTTAGCACCGTTCGTAATTAGTAAGTGACAGCGAATACTGGAAGTGTGAATACTTGTGGCGCCTATTCCCTATTACATATACCGCCGATTTCTGTTGAAAGTATGCTGACATGAAGTTGGTCCCCCTGTCGGACACAACTTCCTTGGGAAAACCCACTCGGGTAAAGATTCCCATCAGGGCCCTAGCCACAACAGGTGCTGTTATGGTCCTCAGAGGTATTGCCTCTGGGTACCGTGTGGCATGATCCACCAGAACCAGGATAAACCTGTGACCAGCTGTAGTTGGTGGATCTAATGGACCCACAATGTCGATGCCCACCCTTTCAAAGGGGGTGCTAACGACAGGAAGTGGTTCCAGGGGAGCTTTCAGCTTCACCCCTGTTTTCCCACTGGCTTGGCAAGACACACATGTCCGGCAGTAGGTATCGGACGACACTTTCATCTGAGGCCAATAAAAGTGTGGGACAAGACGGGCGAAGGTCTTGTCTTGCCCCAGGTGTCCTGCCAATGGTATCTCGTGAGCCAACTCTAAAAGGAAGGCTCGATAACGTTGAGGGACTACCAAGGCTCGTGACGATCCATGTAGGGGTGCCTTGGGTTCACTGTAGAGGAGGCCATCCTCCCAGTAAACACTGTAGTTCCCTTCAACGTTCCCTGCTGCCTGGGCTTCGGCCTGTCGCCTCAGCCCCTCAAGGGTAGGGCACTCCCTCTGGCCCTGGCAGAATTCCTCCCTGGACGGGCCTCCCTCCACGTGCCACTCGGCCGGGATGGGTAGGTCCTCCAGGTTGGTAACGTCCCCCTCCGCAGACTCCTGGTCCACCACCTCCGGTGGCCTATCCGTCCTACGGGGTGGAGACGCCGAGGCAGGCTCCTCCTGTCCTCGGTTCTTCCCTTGACTGGCAGCTGGCTGGGCCTTTGTTCCAGGCTCCAGCCGGAATGAACTCCCTCTTCGGGTAGTCTCGGACCTTGTGCTAACACAGGCCCAGTCAGGTGTACCCAGCATCTCGGTGTGAGTCCGGTATTCCACCTCCTTCCAAGCGTTGTGCTCCATGTCATTGCCCAGCAGACAATCGACTGGCACGGCAGGGCTTACGGCAACTCGAAGTGAACCTGCAACCCCCCCCCATTCAAAGGGAACCTCGGCCACTGGATAGTGACCTGTTCTGCCGTCAGCCATCGCGGCTGGGTGGAGTACATCGGGAACTACCTGCTCTGGAGACACCAGCTGGCTACGCACCATAGTCATACTGGCTCCTGTGTCTCTCAGAGCCTCCCCTCTTTGGCCGTTGATGGTGATCCACTGCCCATACTTTGCGGTATTTGCGGGCACCTGGATCTTGGGAACCATCTCCCGTTCTCCCAGGGACACTAAAGTGACACCCGCCCACTCCCTTCCCTTAGTTAAGGGCATCTCCTCCCCGAGCACTACACTAGCTACTCCGGGGGTCTTTCCTCCAGTGGGAGGGGGTGATCGTTTCTGACACTTCGGATCTCCTTTATAGTGTCCAACGCCACCGCACTCGTAGCAATGGACAACCCTTGGCTGCTGACTCTGGCCAGGATTAGGGTTTCTGGGTGGGTTAGCCTTAGAGGTGAATCCTGTTCCCTTCCCTTGGAAGTTATTTTGGGGGCCTTTGGAGAACTCCTTTTTCTTTTCCCCTCCTTCTTTCTTCTGGGGGGCGCCCTGTCCGGCCTTTTGAGTATCCCCTCCAGTCCCCCTTGTGGACACCCGGGTACTAGCCCAAATGTCCGCCTCCTCAGCAAGCTTCCGGGGACTGGTCAGCTTGCTATCCACCAGGTGTTGCCGCAGTTCAGGGAAACATTTCTCGAGTAGGTGTTCCTTCAGTACTAGGTCAAACAGCTCCTCGTAGTTCCTTACTTCACTGCCCTGAATCCAACCTTCCAGTGCCTTCTTTGCATAGTCCAGGAAGTCCACCCAATTCTGTGTGCCCAGTTTGTGACTACCCCTGAACTTCTGTCTGTACTTTTCAGGTGTTAGTCCAAACTTTCTGATGAGCGCCAGTTTCATGGTGGGGTAGTGGGTCTGCTCATCCTCTTCGAGGGCCAATAAAGCATCCCTACCAGCTGGAGGCATGTACTTATACAATCCCCCTCCCCAGTACTTCACCGGAACCCCATGGGCCCTCAACGAGACCTCATAGGCTGCTAGCCACTTGGCGATGTCGTCACCCGCCCCATAGCTAGCTACTATGTCCTTTGGCAGGTAAGGTTTGGGTTCCCTGGTGGACTCTTGGATTTGGCTGCCACCATTAGGAACAGCTGGTGCTCCAATTCTTAAGATCTGAAGCTTTATCTCTTTCAGTCTTATCTCATGAGCCATCCTCTCTTTCTCCGTCTCATGAGCCAACCTCTGTTCCTCCTTCTCCTTCTCCAGCTTTGCTAAATCCCATGTGAGCTGTCTTTTCTCTCTCCGATCTGCTAACTCCACGCTGGATAGAGGACAGGTTTTGTGCAGTAACAATGTAGGGTGGTACCTTTAGTAATACCTCCTCCCACCACCAGAGTAAATTTGGAAAAAACAAAAACCCACAATTAGGAAGGCCGCTGTGAGAAAACTCCCGGTGTAGGCCTATGGACTACCCACAGTTATTGTTGAGTATATGTAGGCACAGCTCTATCCCACCACTGAACACCAATTTATGTTGGAAATAGCCCACTCCCACTCCGCAGGGTGGTGGTGGACTCCCCGAACACACTGTGGTAGCTTGGCTCGAGTGGTCAGGAAACAGGCACAGTGCTAAGCATACAATATACCCATACAATAACCATGCGTGCATCCGTTCCAAAAACGACTCTACACCGTAAAAATTATGAAAATATTCTTTCTTTATCTTTTTCTCTTAGTTGCTGATTGGAAAAATAAATAAGTCAATCACAATATACAATTTTAAATAGTGCAGGTCAAATAAATATTATCTGAAGATTCAATAAATAGGGGTGATCATAAATACAAGGGACATAAATATCAGTGCAGGTAATACAGGCAATTAAATATCTTGAGGCAATAAATACTGTACCAATAAATATTGTACACCATCAAGTCCTGTGGACCTATAAATATAGTGAAGCAATAAATAGGTAAAAACTCAATAAATACAGTACCCCCAATAAATAATTAAAAGTATACAGCAACACTCATGTAATCAGTTGACATTTCAATTCCTAAGGGCAGATTTGGCCCAGGCACAGCTTGTAGGGTTGTGGAAGGCTTGAGGGGGGCTACTCCCTGGCTGAGACAAGGCTGAGGCCTAAACTGAGGTAGATCAAAGGGGGGAATTCCAGTGCCCTGGCTTTCTCTCTCCACACAACCTCTCTAGGTTAGTCCCAGTTCACCCCAGGCACAGTCAGGTTGGTTTCAGCACCTCCCTAGCCCCTTAGAGCAGTCTCTCAGGTCTCCACAGGGCCTTAGGCGCCCTCTACTCCACTTACTGCCCTTTTTCTGATGTTCCGACGCCGCTGGAGTCGTGTCGACGCCGTGAGGCGGTTCCGGTTCGGTCTCGGCGGCCTCGGCACAATGTCAGTTCTTTGACGACGCCGGTAGGCGGTTCCGGTCCGATGTCGGTGGCCTCGGTTCGATCTCGACCTCCGATTCGACGGCGTCGGGCAGTCTCTTCACGATGTCGACTTCGGGCGGCTCCGGTCCGATGGCGCTCTCGGCTCCGATGACGTCAGCCGGCCTGGCCTCGATGTCGACTTCCGGCGACTCCGGGGTGCGATCCTCACCCCCGACCTCCGGTGCTCCTCCACACAGGTTCCGGGCGACTCCGGAGTGCGATCCTCACTCCCGACCTCCGGTGCTCCTCTACCTCGGTCTCCGACGACTCCGGAGGGCGGACTTCACTCCTCCGATGACGCCGCTCGCTCGACCTCGGTTCACTTCCTCCTCGACCTCTGGTATTCCTCACGACCTCCGTCGGCGCCCTCTTACGACCTCAGGCGGCTCCGGGTACGACGTCTGCTACTTCAGTCAGCGCCGCTTCTCCACCTCGGGCTCCAGGTCTTCAGGCTACTCGACGCCGGACTCCAGGGAAACCAGTTCTCAGGTCAGAATCTTGCTGTTTTCTTGGTTCTAAGGCCTGTTCCTGCTGTCCAGGTCCTTAGGATAAGTTTCTTCTGTCTTCTTCCCACACAGGGCTATAGGCTGGGATCCATCAGTAGGGACAAGTATCAAGGGTGGGTTTATGGACCCCACTCCAGGCACAAGTTTCCACCCCTGCTGCTTCACTCCTTCCTCCTTCACTGTTGTGCTCCTCTCTCCTCACCAGTCGGGTGCCAACTGCCAGCTCCAACTGCCAACTGCCTCTCTTATCCTCCCAACATTCTAAACGGTCTCCAACTGTCACAGAGTTCTGGAATCTCCTGGAATGTTCTGGAAGGTGCTGGTAGGTTCCAGTGGATGCTGGTGATGTCACAGGTGGCCACCATCTTGTGCTCCAGGCCCTCAGACAGAAGTTTCAGGGGTAGCTAAAATGGCTCCCTGAATCTGTAGCAACACGAAAAAGTCTGGTGGTTCCCAAAAAGGAAAAATTCAAACAGGGTTTGAGGCAAAAGTGGGACAAAATAAATAATGATGAGGAGGGACCACCCAAAGGGCTGACAGGTCTAACATGCTGGTTCTGTCTAATCTCCATGGCTGTCTCAGCATCCAAAGTCTCGTGAATTGGCCTATCTGGTGGCCTCCGCAGGGGCGGGCGTTTTCTTTGGGGGCCGTGCCTTGCAGGCTATCCTGCACCTTGGTTTTTACAGACTAGGATATACTTGTGCAGGAGGATACAGTGTCGGTAGCAGTGTTTCCTCGGCTCGCAATGGGACATCAGGGGTGCTGAGTCTCCAAGGAGGCCTGGCCCTCGCGCTCCAAGAGAAGGTATTGTCAGTTGCATGCTGACAGATCGCCTCTTACCTTGGTTCAGGTAGAGCAGATTTTGAGGCACTCTTTACATTGTCAGGCATTGTGGGTCATGGCAAGCTTTCTGTAGTCAATGACCCTTTAGCAGGGGGCAGATTGATGTTCTTGGGGGCAACCTTTTACTAAGGTTGGATCGGCCCAGGTCTACCTCAGTTGGCAAGCTTTATTCACGACGCGGTAAGGACAGGGAACACACATGGGCCATCTCTATGTATGTGCCGCAGTGTACAGTTTTAGGTCAGAGCTTGTGTTTCGCTCTTCCTTCAGTTGGCCTTGCGGGGCGTCTGCCTGGGCGGTAACCAGACTGTGTGCCCTGGGTGGGGCTAAACAGTATATCAAGTTCGGTTTGATTATTGGGCGTTCAATCATTTTGTACTGCCAGGGTGCCATAAAGTGGGGAGGCCACTTGGGGGGCAGTGTTTCTGTCTTTGGGAGCATGAATGAATACTGTCTTCATTTACTAATACCGAGAGGGGCATGGCTCCATCCTCCTCAGCGAGGTGACCTAAGCTGTTTGATAGGTCCTCTGAATTTGAGGAGCGATTCCTTCAGTGCTGTTTGTTAAAAAATTATACATCTCCTAAACAGGAGGAAATAACATTTAGAGACTATCTTGGGTAACACCATGCATCAATTCAGCAACCCAGCGTTGCAATGGTTCACAGGCGGGCCTGTTGTGGTGTGTCAGTCAATTTTAATAGAGATGCGGTCATATCGGGCACGGCATATGTCAATTCAGTCCGGAGGCAGTTGCTCAGAGCCAGGCGTAAGTATTGGGATAACGTGGCAGGTGCTCATGTAATTCACCACAATACCTTCAGCTTGGGTATGTGCTAGATAGAACGGGGAGGGGACTCCTATGGCACTTTGCATTTATTTTATTAATGGGAGCGTTAAGCAAATAGTTTGGGCATCAGGAGGTTGGGTGAGCACGTCCGTTGCCGGTGTAGTGGCTTTGCCTCCTGATGTTGACTCCTTGAGTCCATAGTCCTGCTTGTGGTAGACGAGGGCATGATTTTATGGCAGGCAAGGCGGGTCCTGACAGGTGCTTTTGCAGTCATTCCTTTAGCAGGGGCAGCAGACAAAGCGTTCTGTGTGGGCTTGGCAGCAGAGCGCACCATGCAGGTGGGAGGATGGGAATCCCAAGGATTTATAGGTACAGCTGTCAGTGGCCACCCAGTGGAGTGGCCGGATTGAGAAGTTAAGTGCATCATGTACAGTCGAACTTTAAGTTGTCCGAAGGCACCCGGTGGGCACCTTTGGTGACGGGGTGCAGTGTTATTGTGCAAGTAGGTGCAAGCATGAGTAGTTGTATATATGGTGTGCAGCGCTCATTAAGGATGCTAGCAACGGAGCATATCTTTATTTTGCCAGGATCTAGGTCTGGGCTAGGGCCGTCCATGCGTCCTGAGTGTGGCGTGACAGGCGGAATCCAATATATGGAGGCATGGGTTCTCCACCTCGGAATTACCAGGGGGGCATGTTCTCCCCTCCCATCATTTTGGTCAGACACTAGGGGAGGCATGAGTGACTTTTCTGGGTAGGAAGGCACTGCTGTAAGATTTGAAGTCTTCCATGCGTAAGATGAGCAGCTAATTGGGGAGCTTATGAGTTATAGGGGTCAGGGATAACCCCACATCTAGTATGGTGAGGAGCCCGGCCCGGGGAGGCCAGGAATCCTTGCGCATGAAAGTTGTCATTGCCGTGCGTAAAATTCACTAAACTAAGGTCATTTAGCGTGATCAGGCATGGGTTTTAGCAGGCCAAGTACTCAAGGCTTTTTGATTATGAGGGGTTCACCTGTCCGGAGTGAACAGGGACCTTGTACCGGGAAGAGGCCTGGGAATCAGAAGGATACAGGTAAAGATGCCTACCATGGTGGGGGCCCTTGGGTGACGGTGGCCCCACCCAGTGCTGTGGCGGGGTTACAGGTCAATCCAGAGGCTGTAAGGTACAGAAGGGTACCCTCTGTAGGAGCACAGTAAGGGTGCTAAAGCCAAATATCCCCAGGGAGGTCCTAGCGTTGGACCCTGGAGGAGCGACGGCGCTCCGTTAGTCCTACGGGCGGTTGTGGACCTGAGCAACCGGGGGTTGCCTCTACGCTCTGCCCCTCATAGGGGGGGGGGGGCGTGAGTAAGGGGGTGGACTGGTGGTCCACCAGTGGGAGGGGCTATCCCCTCCCCCAAATCTAACAAACACCGGTCAGCTAGGGCCACGGTGAATTTTGGTTCATCAGGTGGGCAGGCGGCGAGGGGCTGCCTGCCCTGGGATCGCTCGTAAGATAACCTACCATGTTGGCATATTTGTTATGCAAATAAACCTGCAGCAATTTTCTCCACTAAGAATGTGTCTTGTCTGATTATTTCTCTAAGATATTGCTGTGGGAGGGATGGGGAGTGTTGCCGATATTGGCACTAAGATTATCTCCATACTTTGCAGAGCATTCTTGGTAGTATGGTGTACAACACTCACAAAGAATATGTTCGCACTTCCGACAGAATTATGTTTGAAATACTACAAGACTGCACTTTTGAAGTGTGTGCAGACTACCTGCAGCAGAAAACCCGTGCTGCAGATTTTGGACAGCACTAAACCACCCACTCTATAGGAAGAAAACGAAGCCTGTGTGGCTGATTAAGTAGCCATTTTCTGGAGGACAAAAGACCCACAGGCGTCACGTCAGCACGCACCTCCTGTTTTGCAAGCAGATGCTTGTGCTTACAGTCCATGCCAAGGAAGCAAAAAACACGATGGGAGTCAGAGCGCCACATCAACAGAAAGGCAACCTTCCACCTAAAACAGCACCAAATAAATCCACACGGGCTCTGATGCAGGGGTTGCTAACTAGGAAACGCCCAACTACTAGGGTGACAGATGAACTACCCGACAGAAGGCAAAACACAGCAGGGCATTTCTGGCAGTCACCGCGCAAAAAGACATGCTATATGAAGGGAAACACATGCTAAATCCAATAGTTGAAATGAAATTACAGAGGTGGAACTCACTGGATAGGAGTATGGGTGCGACCTATTTTAAAGTGTAGGTACTCTCCCACTAAAAGTACTGACTTCCCCCTCGAGAAGTGCAGGCACTCGGCACTTGTGAGCACCGGCCCCTTTAAAGCACCAGCTAAATCGAAGGTACAACCTGCAAGAGTAGCCTACTGACGCTAAAACTGTGGAATGCAGGCATTGCACACGGCCGTAGCTTCCACTGGTGTAGTGGCGCCGGGGTCTAGAGGCTTGAGGGCCCCCCTGAACCCTGGTGATTGAAAACAGTGTCCAGGGGGGCCGTGTACTTCATTGCACTAGGGTTCATGACTCACTGGCTACTCCACTGGCTGCCTAGGCAACAAAATAAAGAGAGTAAATGCAAATAGGGAAAAAAATCCAAAGCTGCAGTATTCCCTCAGCCAACCCAAGCTTATGCCTGCAAGAGAAGAAATCCAGCCAGTACGTTTTTCTACGTCCCTTCCCAAAACGTGAAAATAACATGCAAAATGGCTGCACCTAAATCTTTTTTAGGATACGTCCCGGAAAACAATTATTAAAAAAATATCTCTGCCCGTCTTGATGGCTTCAGAGACGCTGCTGCTATCCTTGCAGGTGACATCACTGCTGGCGCGTGAAGCGGGGCCTTACAATAAACATACTCGGGAGGTGCGTGATCCATGCTTGGATGTACAGCCTTCGAGCAGATGATGATGAAGCGCGGAGGCCGGACTGAGAGCCCTGGGGTAAATTCCCAGTACTGGGATGGAAAGAGCCTCCCCTCCCCCCGGTCTATGCCGGCAGCGGGGTGACACTGAATGACTACAGACCCCGTTGCCAGGAGGCCTGTCTGTGTTACAAAACAAGCATCCAAGGGGCTTATTCCAGACAGTAGTGATGTGCGTTGTGTGGGCCTCCGAGAGGGCAAATGCAGCCGCCATGTGGCCTGCAGGCTGGACACGCACCTCTGCAGCAGGTTCGATACCCATCAAACTGCTGCATCCTCACAACAACAACAAGCCTATGACAAACATTTCTAAAAGAGATGCCACATGAATGCAAAGCAAATCTCAAACAATCTGTACATCACCTAGGACTGCAATTGAAGCATTGTGTTTGTAAAAATACAACAAAAAAAAGTGGGCACTTACAAAACATTGCAAGAATGCTGCAAAGTGAAACGAGAACACTTCTGTCAGCCACATGCTTTTCCGTGTAACACGTGCCCCTCGCTGACATCCGATTCAGTGCTATTATCTGGCTACAACTGAATGCCTCAGTGGAAACGTCACCTTCTTGTATTTCCACTTCCTTTGAACTCCACACATAAGATGGCCTCTGCCTATAACAAGAAGACCGCGAGAAAGACAAGACCGCGAGTAGTGCATGCGCACTGCAAGGAATGCAGATACCACCCTGCGCGCTGCTGCACGCTACCGCAAGCAAAACGCTGTGGGAGTGACCAGTAAACAAAGAGGTGGAACATGCGCCCACCTTTGGCCATTTGCATGCTTTCATTATTGAAAGACACACGCAAAGGCCAATCAAATGTGTGGGAGTTGTCAGAGTTTTGGAGGGCTCACAAGAAGCCTCCCATGGAGCAGCGCATGCACGCAGCGCTAGGCTCGACCTAAAGACTAGAACTAGAACATAAAATAACTCTAGAACATTAAACATGCATATAACATCAGAACAGCCAGCCATCTTCCTCTTTTAATAGCTGCAAACCAAATAAAATTCCAACCGAAGAACCAAAAAATCCATTCCATTTGCGTCCTCCAAAGGCTTGTCCCCGATAGCCATCTTCTCTGCTTTAACCTAAATAAAAAGAACAAAACATTTTGAAAAGGGTTGGGTAAGTGGAGGGATAATATTAGCCTCTGTGCCTTTTAATAAAATCATTATTTTCTTCCCATTAAAACTGTGGAAAATCTGCATTTTATGGCAAGGCCCGGAGGCCAATATTATGCATGTTCAAATTTCTTTTAAAACTCAACACATTTTCCACAGGTTTAAAATAGATTTTTTTAAGTTGAATCCTTTGACCAATCAGCTGCCTTTAAAATGCCACTCAGACTGGAACCTCTCATAAACTCTTTACTAGCCATAGCACCCCTAACAGAATGTGCCCCAAAAACACTCACATCCACACCAGCCTTACACATAACCTCCTTCACCCACCTAGCCATGGTTGGTGCTGAAACGGCCATAAAAGGCCTCCTGAAAGAAATCAACAACTGTGAACAACCACACTCCCTTAAACCAATTATTCTCAACTCATACGCTCTCAAACAACGAACCACACACAAATTACTATGCACCTCCATAAGATGATGAAAAATAGTCCTAGACATAGTCTTCGTTCTTTTACGCAACTCAAAACACACACCCTCAGGTTGGTAACTCCTAGAATTCACTTCCAAAGCTCTAATATCTGAAACCCTCCTAAAAGAGACCAAACACAAAAGCACCGCCAATTTCCAAGACAACAACTTAAGATTCAGTGACTTATTTGAACCCCAACTGTCCAACTCCTTTAGAACAACCGAAACATCCCAAAGAACAGCATACTTTGCCCTAGGTGGCAATTCCAACCGCACACTCTTAACCAACCTTTTAACTAAAGCATGCTGGCCCACAGGCACACCATCCACTAAAACATGCCCAGCTAAAATCGCAGACCTGCTCAAATTCACTGTACTGTAAGCCAAACCACCTTTGTACAGAACTGATAAATAATTCACAATCTCCACTAGAGGAGCTGATACAGGATCCAAACCCCTCTCAACACACCAACCACACCATTTTCTCCAAGCTCACCTATAGACCCTAGTTGTTCCTGAAGCCCACAAACTTGCAATGAGTTCCAAAGCCTCCTTTGATAAACCATGCACTTGCCAAACTCTCCTGAAATCAGCCAAGCAATAAGCTTCAACTGGCCTGTTTCACCATCTTGTGCACGTTCCCCTGTGCATCCAACAGAACCTCCGGGTAAATCGGCAACAAAAAAGGATCCTCCATCAACAAACTAATCACATCTGGAAACAACACTTGGGCCTGCCAAAACGGCGTTATCAGAACCAACTCTGCCCTCTCTCTCCTTACCTTCGTCAACACTCTCTGAATCATGGAAAATGGCAGAAAGGCATAAAGCCTCCCCACTCTCCACTCCTGTAGGAAAGCATCTATCCCCTTTGCTTCCGGATCCGGCCTCCAACTGTAAAAATCCACCAACTGCGCATTCAGTCTGTCCGCAAATAAATCCACCTGCAGAGGACCCTACCTCTGTAGTAACTTCTGGGAAACTCCCCTGTCCAATCTCCAATTACTCACATCCTTGAGATACCTTGAATTCCGCTTCTGTGTTGCTCAACCCTGGAATATACTGAGCCTGCACCATAATCTCTTTTTCCAAACAGAACTTTCAAAACTCCTTTGCTAATTCTGCTAGTCCCCTTGACCGTGGACCCCCCCCCCCCCAGCTTGTTCACATATTGCACTGCCGAAATGTTGTCCATCTTTAGCAGAACACAACATTTTACTGGATCCTTCATGAAACTCTTGACCGCAAACGATCCTGCCAGGAGCTTCAGACAATTTATGTGAAGCTCCCTGGCCTCCTTGCACCACTGTCCCCCCTTGACAGCGTCCCACACCTTGCTCCCCAACCAAACAGACTTGCATCTGATTCTATCTCAACCTCTGGAATATCTCCAAATATTGCTCTTCTATTCACTCTTCCAGGCTCATCAACCACCAATCCAACTCCTCTTAAGTCTCCGGATTCATTCTCACTTTCTGTGAATACTTCGCACCCTGCCTCAAATGAAAAGCCTTCAACCTCTGCACGCTCTGTAATGAAGGGGAGTGGGAAAAATCGCTTGAATAGACGCTGAAAGTAGACCCAGCAGTCTTGCCAATTGACACAATGCGATCCATTCCGCACACTTCACTCTCTTTACCTTCTTCCGAATCTTTTTCACCTTCTCCATTGTTAATTTCATCACACATTCCAATGTCTGAATCTGAAAGCCTAAAAACTGCATCACCTGCGTTGGCTCCACACACAACTTATCTCTGTCCTGTGTTGCCAAACTTTTCTCCTCTGCCATTATAAGAATGTCGTCCAGATAACAATCAGACGAATTCCCCTGGACCTCAACCATGCTACTACCGGCCTCGCTACTTTTATAAAGCACCAAGGAGCTGACGTCAACCCGAACGGGAGACTTTTTAACCTCCAACGAACTCCTTTCCACCTGAATTGAAGGATATCCCTGTGCTCTACACACACCAGTACAGTCAGATAAGTATCCTTCAAATCCAAACGGGTCATCCGATCCCCTTTTCTCAACAAATCCCTCGACATATGGATTCCCTCCCTTTTGAAAGGATTGTAACACACCCAATCGTTCAACTCTCTGAGGTTTATAACTGGTCTCATGCCCTTGTCCTTTTCTCCCGCCAAATATATATTGCTTACGAAACAACCTGGCACCTTCTTCGCAACCTCTATTGCCCCTTTCTCTGCCAATGCCTCTACCTCCTTTGTAACCAGATCCTCCAGTTCCTTTGCAAATCTTAATAGAGCAGGACACCTTTCTTGTACTGGAATCTCAAAAAAAACTATATGATATCCTGCCACTGTTTCCAAGACCCATGGACCCTGAGTTATTTCATTCCACCTTGAAACAAACTGGGCTTGTCTGCCGCCCAAATTTACATGGATAGAAATAGGGTCTGTGAAACATCTTACCTGATGAACCTCTTGTTTTTCTCTCCACTCGCATTCCACAAGATCACGACCTTTGCCTCTGTGGGTAGAAACTACCCTAATCCGATCTTGAGAAACCATATCCGACTCCTGATCCATAGGGCCTAAATCCTCTACCAAATGATCCTCAGGTAATTCCTTGACCACGGCCGGGGAATCGACCCTGCATTCTCCCGGCCGTACCAAAAACTTTTCGAATATCTTTCTGAGCTTTTTGCAAAGAATTAAAGGTACCAACGTACCTGGACATATCCTTCACAAACTCCTCACCGAAGAGCATTCCTTCGCTTTGCTCTCCGAACTCCTTGTTGGCCAGATCTGCCAACTTAGGATCAATCTTTAACAAGATGCTCTTACGTCTCTCAACACATAAGGCTGCATTAGAATTGCCAAGAAGGCAAATTGCCCTTTGCACCTATTGACGTAACTTCTGTACATCCACTACGGTATTATTCGTATGTGCTTCCTCACATAGATCAAAAACTTTGGGGAGTGGACCAAGAACGTCAAGCAACCTATCCTGGCATCCTTTCCGACACTTATCTAGACCCCCTTCTCAGATCTCTTCCTGACTTATTTAAAAAAAGTCATCATATTAGGGTCCAATTCAGGTGTATATGCCACCTTGCTTTCCAAACTAGGTCTTGGACACTCAGATCTTAAGCATGTCCGCACCTCCTTTGGTATCTCCCTCCTAATCCAGTATCTTACATACTTCGCTACATGCTCTGCAGGAGTCCATTGAGGAGACAGAGGATGCTGAATTAGAATTGGGTCAAACATTTCCTCACCCTGTGGAACCCCAAAATCTCCAATTTCCAGCTTTATTGTCCTCTCATCCACTTTCCTCCTTTTATGGGGAACCTCTTCCTCATAAGAGTCATCAAAACTTGTGGAGCATGTCACCTCTACATCCCCACTGGCAGAAGACGAGTCGCATGCCACAACACTATGGCCTCTCTTTTGTGCCTTTATAGCGTCACTCTTTGCCTTTATAGCAACATCAAACGCTTGACCCTTACGTTCAGCAACCTTATCCTTCTTCTTTCTCTCTACATTCTTTCTTTTTTGTGACCTTTTGACTCCTTGACCTGAACCACCAGCAACAACCTCCACTTCTGTTGTCCAAAAACTTTCATCCTCACCAGACCTCTTTCTAGAGTCTTAAGCCTGTAAACCTTTTTCTACACTACTCTCTATTTTCCTATCAATAGAAGCTGACATCTCCCCAAACATTTTATCCATATACTGTTTCATCCTTTTCTCAAATCCTGATCCCTTACTATTTTCCATCTTATTACTAATAATCTATTTAAAGCTTAACACACTAACTAACTCTCTTTAATAATATAAACCACATAAAATATGTGTAATAAACTTCCCAAAGACAAATACCAAATTTTCTTGCCAGCGCTCAAAAAATCGACCTCCACATGAACTCCTGTCAAACTCTGTCTGAAACTGACAAGCATTCAGTCAGCTCCTGATGGAAATAATTGCCCAAAATATGTCCGACTACAATCCTATTCATTGCTATACCTATTGCCCAAACGTTTAAGATGGCCGCTGTACGTTGTGAAAGTACGGCAGCCTCCGATTGCCATAATTAAACTCAGAAATGCGTCCATCGCGCTCCACAATACGGGAGATGCGAGCCGATGCAGCCATGCTTGAGCGCGTGCAATAGAATGCTGTCGTCCACTTGAGCGCCCTCAAAGCACCGCGCTAACCTCGCTTATGTCAACCACTCCACGCGCTCAAGACCGTGCTGCAATTTCAAATATTAACCGGAACAGAACGGTAAAATTTACAAATATCTCTCTGTTACTAAATACCCTTATTAAGCGCTGACAACCTTACCAAACTTAACCCAAAAATACGTTATGATTAAAAATCATATACCCAACATATTTTCTGCTGCTCAATTTCGTTTCATAAATAAAACTCAGTCAAAAATACCTTAAATACTTAAAAACTCTACCAAAATCGTTTCACACATATCCCCAAGTCAATTATCACTCACATTTATGTCAATATTCAAACCAAACCATACCACAAACAATATCAAAGTTCATTAGATATGAATTTACTTAACTGTGCTTGAGCAGCAACAAAAGAGGAAGATGGCTGGCTGTTCTGATGTTATATGCATGTTCAGTGTTCTAGAGTTCTATTGTGTTCTAGTTCTATTTTTTGATGTTGCTGCTGTGTTTGAGAGGAATAAAGGATTATGCATAATATTGGCCTCCGGGCCTTGCCATAAAATTTGGGATGCATTCAGGTAGACATGCTGCAGCGTTAAAAATGGTTTTACTAGGTTCTAGGTTGAAAACATTATGGAGGCTGCAGGCTGGTCTACGGATTCAACTTTAAAAATCATATTAATGTAAACCAATTACTGATGTTGCGTCAGTAGTGGTGGAAAATCTTTAAACAGGTATAATCCACGCCTCTGGTCTTGATATAGACTAACATAAATTCTAGCTATTGCATTAAGAATTTTCACCCACAAAATTATTTTAACATTTTAATTTCTTTTAAGGACATGGAGGCACAGATTATGCAACTCGAGTTCATGAAGGTTAGAAATATTAATAGAGATAGAAGTTACTACACATTTCTTTTAAGGAAATGAACAGAAACAGGAATAGAATTCAAAGCAGGAGGTTGTAATTAAGAAATGCAGAGAAATAGTCTGTACTTAAGCAGCATCTAAGACCTGCAATTGGATATTGAGGTTCAGATCCGTTGGAGTAGAGCGGTCAAGGACGAAGTTCTCAAGTGGACAGTTCTGTTGAATGAACTGTTAAACTTTTACACTGTGCAAACAAGAGACAGCAAAATAGTGTCCATGAACACTAGACCAAAGCATGTTTGGTTACCATGGAAAATTGTTTTTCCACATTTTACTGTTTTTATTGCCTGCAGTGAATTTGCAGTAATGAAGAGAAAAGCATAATCCTCTCTTTCGTGTCCCTAATACACCTGAAAATTCTTGACACGGTTGCCCAAAACTATTTTATGTCTCAAGTTGCACCGGGAACATTTCTTAGTTAGTTAGCTCTGCATCCAGGCAATAGTTCTGTAGCACGTAAATGACACTACTTGTCCAGTAGGATCTCTTTGGCACGCAGCAGCCTATAGAAAGCTGGCGTTTCTTCTTTGTGAGTCACATTTTAAAATGTGCATCACTTTCAAGGAAAAACACAAACACGTAATTTCCATATGCAACATAACAAAGGTGAGAGGATGAGACGTAACAGCCAACGCTGTCGACTTTGGAACGGGAAACCAGGCTCCATTCTCAGCATCGGCTCACTATCCTGCGATTCGAGGAAAATCACTTAATTCCCCCCTGACCAAAAAACACTGAATGAGTCCCTATGTAATGTAGCTGGTGCTCGTGGAAAAAGCTCCAAATCCTTCGGGCTGAGTTTGCGCTAATTAAAACTGCAAGAAAAATAGAAACTGCAGGTACGCAAACCCAGCCATGCCAAGTTTTACGCATCAGGCATGATGCTAATGCATTTCAGTTAGGTGATCCGCATCAAGCATATAAGGACCTGTGCCTATTAAGCGCTGTGATTATAAAACACTAGTGTCAGTCACTGTCAGTGGCACAGGCAGGCAGCCTGCGCTGCACGGGAGACTTCTCAATGGGGGCTGGGCTCTGAGTTGCCCGCTTGCTACAGTGTATCAACTGTTTTGAATCGCCGGCAGCGCAGTAGCACGGCGTAGGTTCACTTTCGTGAGTCTTTTGCCAGTTAGCCACAGACTTTGATAGGCCACATGACGGGACGTCTTGACGCCAGCGGCGCGTGCCCAGCATGCGTAAATTCAAGCTCCTTGGCTTCTCGCATTGCAGCGGCACAGGCAGCTCTACCTAAATTAAAAATGGAAATTATCCCGCGACCGGACCACCCGAGGAATTATTAATTGCCACTGCTGAGGAGGACACAGAACGGCACCAGAGAGAGCCCTTTAAATCAGCTGGGCCTCTCCCTGCCTGCAGAAACTAATTTCAGTATTGCAGTGAACTGTTGTATTGTTTTAGTTCGAGGGTAGATGCTGTAGACTCTCTGGCTGGCACGGATGCCAGCACGAGATTGATCAGATCTTTGCACGTGGAGGGTTGCGGGTCGATCTGAGCTGTCACATCTTTAAGATCGTCTCTTAGCTCTTGGTGAAAGATTGCTGCTTGTTTAGCCTCTGGCCACTTTGTTTCCGCTACTAACCTCCTGAACGCATTTAGATAAATCAACAGGTCTTTATTGCCTTGCCTCAACTCTAGGAGTTCCCTATCGGCTGTGAATGACTCAGCGCGTCTGTCAAATACTTTCAAGACCTCGATCTTAAATGCTTCCCAATCGTGAAGCAGGGGGTCATCTCTATTAACCAAAAACACGGCCCACTGTGCCGCATCGCCGGCTAAGTACGAGATAAGAATGGCTACTCTCGTCTGATTGGTAGGGAATGACTTTTGTTTGCAGGAAAAATGGAGCATAATCTGTGCCAAGAATGCTTGCACTTTGCCAGATTCCCTATAAAACTGCTCAGGGGTAGCCAACGGTATAAAAACAGGCATCTCTACCATTACCGCACTAGGAGGACCGGCTGCCTGGGCTCCAACGTTAAAAGGGTTCCTTTGCATACTCTCAACCCTGGCCCTAAGATCAGCAGTTTCCTGCCGGGACGCAGCTAACTTAGCCTGTATATTGGCCAGAACAGCCACTACGTCTTCAAGAGTGGCCATTTCCAGCACAACCCGACCAGGAGGACTACAATTCGTGGGTCGGAAATTCTGTCAGATCGTTCAGTCCTCAGGATAGGTTTGTTGTAAAATGGTCCACCTCTTGATATACCCAAGCCTTAGTAGCCATTATGGCACAGGTCAGTGGGAGGATCAAGTGAGGGAAGGAAAGGAAAGGAAGGGAATTGCAGGGAGGGAGACCTGAAACGACAACAACAACAATAATAACTACCTGAGGTACCTCTACATAGAAAACATACATGAATGATTACTAAGTATAAGTGTCACCTCTATACCAGTAACAAAAAAGAAGGACCCCTGTAGCTGAGACCTTTCTATTATAGAAGGTGACTTCAGTGTTGATGACACCTATTTGTTTTCCATGTGACTGCAATGAGGGAAACATGGAAGAAACACATAAACAACAAGGTGAAATACACAACCTCTTGCACATATACTTTTGCGAAGACCCTACCAGTAACCTACCCTGGTCTAGACTCCATTAAACATCACAGGGATATAGCGTAGACCCATACCACTCAAGTTACCCCTGCTAAGTAGAGCCAAAACACTGTATCAAATTATTTCTTACTCCAGAAACGGTTAATACATAAACAGTGTACAGTATCCTTAGGTACAATCCAATTCATTAGTTACTTCCCCAAAGTTCCATATTGCATTGTCACTGTACACAGAATCGTGAGTGAAGGGAGAATGGTAGGGGTCAGAGAACCCACCACGAGTAGTTCAGGGTCTCTATTCACTGAAAGAGTAATCCCAGGGCAAGAGGAGAGAGTCTAAAGTAGGGAGTGTAAAGCAGTAAACCACAGCAGAGGAATCCTACCTCTGAGAACGCAGTGTCAAAATAGGAAGCACCCGTACCTTCCTCCCCCTGAGCGAAGACGCCCTCCAACGGAGGAGGGGAGGGTGCCAAGCAAACAAGGTACAGGCCGGAGGAAAGAGGAGGATGGTGCGTGAGCACTGATGGAGCAGGTAAAACAAAATTTTGCATAACTCCTCTATTTTGCATGAAATTAATTACGTAATCATTCTAAAATTAACTCGTACTAATTGGTTTGAAGTGAAATATTACTAACCAACATTTACACCTTGATAAACACAAGATACACGGGACTAAAATGCTAATTGCATGGCAGAACAACTAATTAATTAACTATGGTATGCAAACTAACTTTAGATTGTGGTGAAATAGAAAATTGCATGATTTATGTTGCTTTTGTGATGGTCTGTGCTTTCAGTACTGCAGAATGGTGAGTATTATTGCTTTAAATGTTGCTACAAGCTAGCTTAATAGTAATATACATTGGAATTAGAGTGGGAATGAACATTAGAATCTTCAATTCTCTATTTTAATTATTGTTATGTTTGTTTTTGCTTATGTTGGTATCCGGGCCTACTAGGCCGCAGTACTTAAAATGGAGGTCCTATGAAGCCGCCGTCATGTGTGCGCGATGACTTCTGCGCAGAATCAGATGGCTCTGGAGATCTCCGGGTGACCTCAGCTCTGCGACACCGTGTTCTTGTCAAGGATATGAGCGTGGAGGGTTGCCAAATGATGGACGGTGTGAACCACCAAGGGGACAATGGAGGACCTGTATAAGAATGCTTGCTCGTTATCCAAACTTTACTTTTGGAACTTTCGCCTGTGAACCAAATGAATAATGTAAAATTTGCGCTTTGCTATGCCAAGTCTCATGAAGAACCAGATTATCCTGGGAACCTATGAAAAAATTGCAAATTGACCCCGGACTGTCCAATCAGAACATTTCTCTACCCCTAAATTGTTGCATGTTGATCTGAAGTAAGAGGGAAAAGGGTATAAACCCTCATCCACCAAAGGGGGGTGGTTCATTGGGGTGATCTTTTATGGCGTTGGGTCTACGTTGAGCTGATGAAGATTTCCAATGGTTTACCTTGGGTTTCTTTGATTTTCGGGAAGTTATTTCATCTGAGGGTTAGGATCATTGCTGAGGGTCGGACAGTTATCCCGGAGATTGTAGCAGAGAATTCGGATAATTCTCTGTTTGATCAGAGGGTCGCCAACGTTTGAGACTTGGTAACTATTAAATGCATTTTCTAAATCTATGCTTATTTACCAAAGGTTCGATTTCCCTTGAAATAAAACTGAATTTATGTGATGACCTGAAGTGACTAAATGCAAATGTAGAGAAATTTGTTATTAGATAAACAAATTTGAAATAATAATAAATGAGTTTGTGATTCTTTAATTGAGTACAGAAAATAAGTAGATTTTCCTAGGCTTTAATTGTGTTTTAGCTAGTTCTAATTCACCATCAACCAGTCCAACTAATTGGTCCATCGACCAAGCAGTGGAGTGCCTTGATGTTAAGGTCAGGATTCTATAGGTGCACATGTATATAATGTATATGATATAAAGGAATTTAATCCTGATAGGTAATAAGGTACACACATGTCCAGCGCTTTTTCTCCTGTGTACGGATTCGAATGAGACGAGTGCGTGTTGGTGTTATGGGCCCCACCAATGAATGAGTGTATGAATGAGTTGTGATTCCAAATCTGTGACATAGGGAGAATATGTAAATTTGCCCCACGCGCTGGATCAGTTTTCTTGGTAGCAGATTGATGGTTTTATTGCATTGGTTTGGTGATTATTGATTTATGTTTAACACTTTATGGTGAGTTTGTGTTGCGTTTTATTTTGTAAATGGTTTTAAAGTCTTCCGGGAAGTAGGAAGTTGGTTGCCCTGTATCTGTATACAGGCAGGGGGAAATGTGTGGCAAGGGAAGTCGCACAGTGCATTGTCTGATTTCAAAGCGGTAACATCGTCGTGTGTTATCTTTAGAGACATTTTCCGTATGAATGTGTGTGAGTGAAATAGCAATTGGTTTTCTTGTAAAACACTGGCCTTAATTCTCAATAGCATTGTAGTCTCCACATGTGTTTTATCCCCAGAGAAACGGGTTAGCCGTTTGCTCATTAGAAGGGTAAGAGTGGTACTTTATCAGCGTAACGGAGAATTCTGTGGTAGGGTAGAGGTAAGCGCTGCCTACTGGAAAGACAGAATTCCTGTGTAAGTGAACAAAACTATCTCTTTTGGATTAGCGAAACAGAGAATGGAGATGTTTATGTTGTTACTAACAGATTTTGAGTAAAGAAAATGTAAGAAAAGTTGCTGATAACATTTTGTAAAGGAGGGGTCAGCAAGAACCGGAGTAGCGAGAAAGGCTGACGTCAGAAAGACGACGCTGGGATTGGTCAGCTGTAGAAAGACGAAGCTTTCATTGATTGGTGCATTAGTGTGAGACGCGCTGGGAGTGGAGAATTACTGGTGTGATGTAGACGCCCAGGATTGGTGCGTTAGTGTGAGTCGCTCTGGGAGTGGAGGGCTTCAGGAGTGACCTAGACGCCCAGGATTGGTGCATTAGTATGAGTCGCGCTGGGATTGGACAGAATACGGAGAAGCCGTGAAGGAAGGATTTTGCAAAGCTTAGTTGATTAAGAACTTTTGAAAATGAAAAATGATGTACTACGATCCACCTGAGAAAGAGAAAAAATCTGGTTTGGGAAAATTAAAACCCTATTTAAGAAAGATAAGCCGATTGTGACTAGGGAAGGACAGATACTTCCTCCACCGAAATCTCCTGCATCTTTTATGGTAACAGACATGTATCTGGTTGGAGAATTGGGCAAGGTATACCAAAGAGTATGGAGTACTAGCATTTCCAGAAAATGGTTCATTTAGTTTGGCAGTATTACAAAATTTAAGAGATAGGATGATGAGGTTAGAACCGAAACCCAGACCTACCCAATTCGAGGCTTTGACTGAATGGGAAGAAGAGATGTATGAAAGGGAAAGGCATCAGAGTGGAAGAAGGTATAATTACATGTTTGGTAGACATTGTGGGCAGGAAAATCATGATGACAGAATAAGAAGATGGCGGAATGCAAATATGACTGATGGTATGTTTCCTCTAAGGAATGCTGAAGAGACGAGTGGCAGGAAATGTACAGAAAAGAGAAATAACACAGGGTCAGAAGGTTACAGATATGGAGTGAGTGAATCAGAAGATGAAGTGCTGGAGGACATGTTTTATAAAAATCCACCTACTTATCAACCGAATTCCACGTTAATGACGCCGAGTGCACCGGCAAAGGAAACCGTAATGAATAAAAGTTTTGAGCAAACGCCACCTAATTTGGGGAAAATTAATCCAGTTAAAGATTCTGAAATGCCACAACCCGCTAGAACGGAAATGAAAACTCAGCAGAGTTAGCTAGGACTACACTGGAATTAACTGAGAAAATTAGAGAATTAACTAAGAATATGGCCGTACCTGTAACTATAGGGCCGGTGATACCTGTCTTTGATAAACAAAAAGATAGTGAACATTGTTTAACAGTTCCTTATAATTCTGGTAAGCAAAAGGAGACAGAAAGGAGTAGTTCCAGAGGAAATGAATGGAAGAATATGGCAGGAACATCAAGTTTAAGTACTCCTAAAAATGTTACTGTAAATCAAAGTCCAGCGAGTAAGACACTTATGACAACAGAATCAGCAACCGAAACCCCAGAGAGAATAACCGATAAAATA
Source organism: Triturus cristatus (assembly GCF_964204655.1). Classification (NCBI taxonomy): domain Eukaryota; kingdom Metazoa; phylum Chordata; class Amphibia; order Caudata; family Salamandridae; genus Triturus; species Triturus cristatus. The sequence goes on along the minus strand of NC_140591.1, from coordinate 1,389,125,208 downwards.
AGAACCGAGACAACACCTGGTGGACCCACATCGGAAGAATTAAGTGATTGGTTAAGAAGTTTACAGAGAAAAGATACAGAACCAAAACCTATAGATGTAGCAAAATTAAAGGTAACATTAGAAGAATTAATCGTAGGAACCATTCCAAATGAAAAATTAAATGCATATCAGGATGAGGAGCTAATGTTCCTCTGCAAAAGTATAACTTGGAGAGCGAGGACTTTGCATGAAAAATTAGAAGAGACAGCGAGTGAAATGGGAATTGATTTTGAGAAATTAAGGTAATTGCAAAAGCCATATAGGGTAGATTTTTCCGAAAAGGATATTGAAAACTTGAATACTGCAGGGAGATTGACCCAAATTAAAGAACTGATTGCATTACTGAGGAAATGGGGTGATGTGGATCGGTGGAAAAGTAGATGGTTCAGAAAAAGAGAGGAAACTACAGATAAGGGGGTTTTTCAGCATTCCCGGTGAGGGAAAAAGAGCCAGTGGTAACAGAATGTCCCACGAGAGAAATTCCTGGAGAAGGAAATGTGCTTGTTCCATGGACTAGACAGGATATTTTGTCATTTACCAATGATTTTCCAAGATTAAGAGAAAAACCAGTTGAATGGTACTGGCAGGTAGAAAGGTTTGTCAAACTTTCAAAGGTGTTGTGGATAGATCTGAATGGTCTGTTTGATATAATTGTACCTGCAGATTTATGGGTAGAATGTAAAATTACAATAGATTGGCCAACGCAAGAGTATCCTAGGGATCCAAAGACGGAAGTCTCTGATCCGGAAATAATGGAAAATAAAATACCTCCGAAAGAAACTGACTGGGAAAAAATTGACAGAACTCACCAAGAGGCTAAAGAATTTGTACATGCGTATTACGAGAGGTTATTGTTAGCTTTTAAGCAATATAGTGGAGATGAGAAATGAAGCGAAAAGGATTTGAGTCATTTTGTGTACAGATTTGTTTATGGTTTAAAGCCTGAGGTTAGTGAAATGATCAAACAACATACAGTAGATTGGCAGAATAAAAAGATAGATGAAGTGTTACGGCAAAATATTTTAGTGATGAAATTGAAGCCAAACAACTTAAACTGAAAGAAAAGGCAATGTGGGCACAGGTTAAGGTAGCTGAGCGACAAGAAGTCCAGTTGATCAAGCAAGCTAATGGTATGGGCCAAGCAAAACAAAAACCTGATATTGGAAAAGGAAAAGGACAGACCAGCATAGAGGAAGGTAAGAAGAAGTGGCCATGTCATAATTGCGGAAAATTAGGGCATTGGAAATCCGAGCGTAAATTGCCACGAGAGCTAATGGTGATAATTCATCATTAAATCCACAGGTGCAGAATGAGGTGAGTTGCTAACCGCCGCGACAGCAGCAGGTTGTTACCCAACAGTGTCAGGTGCCAAAGCCACCTTTTCCACAGCACGTAAATCCTCAGAGATACAGTAAACCGAAGAACAGGTAACAAAGCTACCGGGCGCTAATGCGGTTTCGCAGTTTTGGCTGCAACGCGATGAGAGTGAGTCAGAAGAGTGTTATTGACGGTGCCTAGGAGTGGAAGATGAGTGCATGAGTGCGTACATGGCGCAACTCTAGAGGTAGACTAGGCAGGACCCTTTGTGGATAGGAAAGTGAATGAAGCAAACATTACTTTCCTAGTTGATACTGGTGCTACTCGTTCAACTGTTAGGTCAGCTGAAGTGAAAAATCTTCCTCTCTCGGGTAAAACAATCCAAGTAGTTGGGGTCTCAAATAGACAGATAAAAGCTTATCTTACTGATTCTGTAAAGGTTAAAATAGGGAAATTTACAGACATGCATCGATTTGTCATGTGTGACACTAGTCCTGTAAATCTGTTGGGGAGAGATTTGTTGTGCAAAATGAATTGCACTATCTTTTGTACCCCTGATGGTATAGCTTTTAAAACTCCTGATGAAGACGTACTGTATAGAATGGCAATGGCAAACTTAGAACATGAAATCACTGAGGCATTTGTTGTATTTGATCCAGAAGGATTGCCTCAAGAGTTGAAGAAAACAGTGAAACCTGAAGTATGGGATTTCACAGGAGAGGATGTTGGATTAATGAAAAAAGTAGATCCTGTGAAAATAATTGTAAAAGAAGGAGTAAATTACCCGAATATTCCTCAGTATAAACTAACACCAGAGATAATTGCAGGAGTAACACCTGTAATAGATAGAATGATTGAACAAGGAATTCTGAGAGAGATAATGAGTAGTCCATGTAACTCTCCGATCATGGGTTTGAAAAAAACGAATGGAACTTTTAGGATAGTACAGGATTTGAGAAAAGTGAATAAAATTGTTGTTCCATGCTGTCCCATTGTACCGAAACCTTCGGTAATTCTATATCAGATTCCCCATGATGCAGAATGGTACACAGTCATTGACTTGTGTCATGCTTTCTTTTCTATCCCATTGCACCCTGATAACGAACAAATGTTTGTGTTCCAGTATAGTGAGCGTATTTGGGCGTGGTGCCGTATCCCTCAAGGGTATACAGAAAGTCCATCAATATTTAATCAGATTCTAAAAGAGTCATTGGAAGATTTAATAATGCCCAAAAGTTCAGTGCTTGTACAATACATCGATGACCTATTGGTGGCATCGAAGACGCGAGAGGCATGTGTGGTGGACACAGTTGCACTGTTAAATCATTTAGCCAATGGAGGACTCAAAGAATCCCCATTAAAATTACAGTTTTGTCAGAAAGAAGTACAATACTTAGGTCATAAGATTGAAAAAGGCGTGAGAAGGGTGACAGTGGACAAGATTAAAATAATAAAAGGAATGAGAGCACCAATGACACAAAGAGAAGTCAGAATGTTTCTTGGGATGGTAGGATATTGTCGCCAGTGGATCAGCAACTTCTCGCTGATTGCAAAACCACAGGTACGCCTAACAAAAAGTGATGTAAAAGATCCCCTTGAGCTGAATAAAGAAGAGATGAAAGCTTTTAGACAATTGAGAGACAGCTTGTTTGAAGCACCAGCTCTTGGAATGCCTGATTACGAAAAAGAATTCGAGCTCTATTGCAGTGAGAGAGATGGATGTGCACTTTCCGTGTTGGTACAAAGACATGGAAGATTGAGACGACCGATTGCCTAATTTTCAGCTGTGTTAGAGCCATTAGCTGTAGCTTTGCCTGGTTGTTTGAAAGCTGTGGCAGCCACGTGTAAAAGCTTGGAACAAAGTGAAGGAATTGTGATGGGATATCCTGTGAGAGTGTTTGTGCCCCATGATATGGCAATCCTTTTGACAAGGTGTAAAACCCAGTTCATGACGCATAGTCGTCTAACCAAATATGAAAAGGTAATTTTGGGTGCTACAAATGTGAGTCTTGTAAGATGCACTAATGTGAACCTATCGACATTATTACCTGATGCTGTGAATGCGGAAGTGAAGGCTGATGTTGATCATGTTTGTTTGGAAGTGCTTGATTTTTGCACCAAACCGCGTCCGGACATAAAAGATGTGCCTCTGAAAGAGAGTGACTATGTGATGTTTGTGGATGGGTCATGCCTATGAACTGGGGAAGGGATTTTGAGTGCTGCCTATGCTGTGTGTACTGTAGCGACGGTGTTGGAAGCCTCTTGTTTGAGAGGGGTACGATCTGCTCAAGTTGCTGAATTGTTTGCACTGGTCAGAGCATGCAAGTTGGGAAAGAATCTACGAGTCACTGTGGTTACAGACAGTCAGTATGGGTTTGGACTGGTGGAAGACTTTGGGCAGATTTGGTCCCAGAGAGATTTCTTGACATCGAGTGGAATTCCAATCAGAAATGCAGAAATGGTTGGAAAATTACTTGAGGCGATACAGCTTCCTAAACAGATTGCTGTTATTAAATGCGCAGCCCATACGAAGGGAACTGACTATGTGTCAGCCGGCAATGAGTTTGTCAATAACCTAGCACAGCATTGTGCGCGAAACCAAACTTACTTAAACCTTAATAGGGAGAAGGAAATGGAGTCATGTCCCTTGCTTTTTACTAACACTGTGAATACATGGGATGAAGTGAGACAGTTACAGGAAAAGGCAGGGGAAGAGGAAAAGAAACAGTGGATAAAATCAGGATGTGCACCACGAGAGGCAGACAGAGTTTGGGTTTACTGCGATGGAAGACCAGTAATGCCTGATAGCATGATCTCTACCATGGCACGGATGTACCATGGGCAGGCTCACATAGGTAGGGATGCCATGATTAGACTTTTTAAACAGACCTGGTATAATGCAAAGTTTCGGCTTATAGCTGAGAACCTTTGTCAGAGATGCCTTATATGCCAGCGATATAATCCAGGAAGGAAAACCGTGGTGAGCTTGGGAACCATAGGATGGGAGGGAGGTCCTTTCACTTGAATGCAGCTTGATTTTATTGAAATGCCCTCAAGTAACAGGCTAAGATATGTACTGGTGATTGTCTGTCTGTTTTCACGTTGGGTTGAGGCTTACGCGATCAGAAGGAATGATGGAGTTACTGTAGCAAAACTCCTACTGAGAGAGTTCATTCCTAGGTTTGGTTTCCCAGTAATGATTGAATCAGATAGAGGAACACATTTCCAGAATGAAATTATAAAATTGATTTGTGAACCATTGAATGTACAACAGAAACTGCATTGTGCCTACCGACCAGAGGCTTCTGGAGTGGTGGAGCAGATAAATGGCACCATAAAGAACATATTGGGGAAAATGTGTTTGGCCACAGGTTTAAAATGGCCAGATGTCTTGCCTCTTGTCCTCATGACAATTAGGTCAATTCCTGATAGGAACACTGGTCTAAGTCCCCATGAAATTATCATGGGCAGGGCAATGAGACATGTTTTCATTCCTGTCAACAAACTACTGCCTATATCTGATGACTTTGTCTTGGATTATTGCAAAGGATTGGCTGATATGGTACATTCTGTGTTTCATCAGGTTGGACCAGATGCGACCACTCTCGAAAAGAAGCCAGCTCATTACTTAAGTCCTGGATATTGGTTACGCATCAAAGTACACAGAAGGAGAAATTGTCTGGTTCCACGCTGGGGAAAACCGTGTCAAGTGATTCTGACAACAACGACTGCAGTGAAGTGTGCAAAGGTAAAGAACTGGATTCATGCCAGTCACACTCTTCAAGTTCCAAGTCCAGAAGATCAATCTGAAGAGGAACAACAAGACGCATCAGATACCAGCTCCAAATCTGAATCAGAAGAAACGAGAACAAGACAAAACCCAGGACCAGGCGAAGCAGGTTTAGGTCAAATTGTTGGGCAAGAAAATATACCACTAACAAGGTGACTTGAAATTTCTGATACCAGTTCTGAATCAGAGACAAAACCAGTGGGAATACAAGAAAGAATAAATGAGAATATTGGAGAAACTGAACAAGTAATCTTTGGCAAGGAAATCCTGAGTACAAGCACAAGAGAAATTCCGCCGAAAATCATAGAGATAAAAGGTGACGAATTAGATACAGAGAGTGAGGGTGAGTTAATTGCGGAAGACCCCCAAGGAGGTGCAGGGACACAACCCATCCAGGTAGAAAAAGGGACAGTTAGTCAGCAGGATGATTGCGTGGAAGAAACACGAGGATGGATTGATACAGACAGGGAACCTGAGGTCCTGAGGATAAAATCCAAAGAAAGTAAAATCCAGACCGATACAGAATCTGAAGAGAGTGAAGACGAAAGTAAAGGGGGAAGAACTTTAAGGAAAAGAGCTTGGAAAGCAGAGTGAGAAGGGAAAGGAACAATATTAAAAAGGCCGTCAAAAGAAGAAATTTGGCCCAACAAACTCAAAAGATTGAGATACAGATTAACCAGAGTAAAATCTTCTAATGCTGAACAAGTGAATGAAGAGTCTAGTCAAGAAAAACAAGAAGACATTGATTAGAAACACTTGCAAGGAGCAAAGAGGATAAAGAAACCGAACCAGAAGTACAAGTCACCGGAATGGACATGTGTGGCACTTCCTGATATACAAGAGGAAGCGGATAGCCAAGAAAGTCTAGGAGTGACTGTGCAGAAAGTGGTTGAAGAAGAAGAAGATTCCGAAATCCTGAGAGTTATCTTGTTTGAAACCAGAGAAGAAACGGATGATCAGGAAGTTCTGAACAAAGATCGTAAACCTAAAGGCAAAGACGATCCATGCATGGATTAAATGGACAAAAAAATCACAAGGAATTAAAACTCTGGACGAGACATGTGACCAGAAAGGAACCAAGTACGCAATCAGAGCCTTGGGTTTAGACAAAGGAAAATTGTGGAAGAAAAGAGGCTAAGTCAAAAGACACTGATCATTACCGAAATGGCAAACGGAGAAAGTAGAAAAACCCACATGTGGGTCTCTCCGAAGATGGTGTAAAATGTGTTTTTGTTGTACAGGATTACTAATGCTTGTCTGGAACATATTAGCAATAACAATTTCATTTAGAGTAAAATTTGAAGATATAAAAGAACACACCGAAAACAGAACTAATAAGGAAAAGATTGATGAAAGTCATGTTACGAAACTGGTAGATAGAACAGAACTTCATAAAGATAAGTCCATAAATGATTTTTCTAATAATGTTTTTTCAAAGTTGTTGTATGAATATGTAAAGACCATGGAGGTTAGAGACTGTTACCTTTGTATGCAGTTGCCTGCATCAGTATCAGAAGGTATCACTTATCATCACCTTCCCTTGACATATGGGATAACTTGTAGTGTTTTAGCTAGTTTGTTTTATAAAACAGGAAAATTAGAATACTATTACACTGATGTAGATAATATTTTCTCACAGATTCCTGTAGTTCCTGAACTAAACAAGGTGATTCCTGGTAGAACATTAGGTGAATTGTTCCTGGAAACTAGAGAATTAACTTTAGAAGAAGTGTTTCAGAATAACCTTACTTGTAGTTTGAGAAAAGAAGAGAAAACTTTCCTGAATATGGTAGAGGAGAGGAGAGTTAAGATGCAAAGGAAGGCGTCTGGGGAAAAGATGGAAACAACATTTTTGGATGTTGGAAAGGAAAATCATTTAAAGGGAGAAACAAATCCAGCAATGGCTTTAGATTGGCCCCAGAAAGGGAAATTGTGCATCAGTAGAGACAATACTCTATATGATAATTATTTTGTAGGTGCAAGTGAATGCCATGACTTATATAAAATCATGGGAGGATGGGGATTTTAAGGAGGAAATGATCCGGTATTCCCTGGAATATATTACATCTGTGGAAACAGAGCTTATTATAGGTTACCGGACCACTGGTATGGGACATGTTACCTAGGCCTGGTCTTCCCAAAAATATTTCATGTGGGATGGGGAGAGGACGGTTTGCACGAAATAGGAAGACCACTAACACGTAGAAGGAGGGAAAGTTGGTCAGACATTATAGGTGATATTTTTGGAGCACTAATACCAGCAGTTGGAATATCTCTGAATGCGCATAAAATTAGAAAATTGTCTACAGTTGTGGATCGTTTATTATCTAGTACAGCTGGAGGGTTCTTAATGGTGAATACCGAAATGGTTGTCATGAGAGCTATGATTATGCAAAATCGACTTGTCCTTGACATTATATTGGCCAAAGAGGGAGGAGTCTGAGGAATGCTGAAAGTACAACATTGTTGTACTTACATTCCTGACAAAAGTCAGAACCTAAAGAAGTACATTAAGAATATAACTGATTTGCATGAAGAAATTGTTCCACTGGAGGTTGAAAGTGTTTGGGAGAAACTTGGTAAGAGTTTTTCTACTATTAAGAATTTATTAATAAAATTAGGTAGTTCCTTTGTGGGTAAGATACTGATACCTGTGACCTTTAACCTATGTGATCGTATTAGTGTTAATATTGAGATTAGGATGTGTGTGCGTAAAAAGAAGAAAATTACAAATTAAGATAAAAAGAGGAATCAAGAAAAGAAAAGAGAAGGAAATAAGAGAAAGAGAAATAGAAGATATAGAATTAGAAGAGTTGCAAGAAAATATGTACAAGAAAACAAAAGAAAAATATATAGGAAACACTACGATGTTACCTAACAAATGCAAGGGGACAGAGTAAAACCAAATTTAGTGATTAGTGGTGATGTTAAAAATCACCAAAGGGGGGATTGATGGAGCAGGTAAAACAAAATGTTGTATACCTCCTCTATTTTGCATGAAATTAATTACGTAATCATTCTAAAATTATCTCGAACTAATTGGTTTGAAGTGAAATATTACTAACTAACATTTACACCTTGATAAACACAAGATACACGTGGGACTAAAATGCTAATTGCATGGCAGAACGACTAATTAATTAAGTATGGTACGCAAACTAACTTTAGATTGTGGTGAAATAGAAAATTGCATGATTTATGTTGCTTTTGTGATGGTCTGTGCTTTCAGTACTGCAGAATGGTGAGTATTATTGCTTTAAATGTTGCTACAAGCTAGGAGAATACTAATATACATTGGGATTAGAGTGGGAATAAACATTAGAATCTTCAATTCTCTATTTTAATTATTGTCATGTTTGTTTCTGCTTAAGTTGGCATTCGGGCCTATGAAGCTGCCGTAATGTGAGCGTGTTGACTTCTGCGCAGAATCGGATGGCTCTGGAGAACTCCAGGTGACCTCAGCTCTGCGACACCGTGTTCTTGTCAAGGATATGAGCGTGGAGGGTTGCCAAATGATGGACGGTGTGAACCACCAGGGGACAATGGAGGACCTGTATAAGGATGCTTGCTCGTTCTCCAAACGTTACTTTTGGAACTTTCGCCTGTGAACCAAATGAATAATGTAAAATTTGCGCTTTGCTATGCCAAGTCTCATGAAGAACCAGTTTACCCTTCGAACCTTTGAAAGAATTGCTAATTGACCCCAGACTATCCAATCAGAACATTTCTCTACCCCTAAATTGTTGCATGTTGATCTGAAGTAAGATGGAAAAGGTTATAAAATACCCTCATCCGCCAAAGGGGGGTGGTTCATTGGGCTGATCTTTCATGGCGTTGGGTCTACGTTGAGCTGATAAAGATTTCCATGGTTTACCTTGGGTTTCTTTGATTTTCAGGAAGTTATTTCATCTGAGGGTTGGATCATTGCTGAGGGTTGGACAGTTATCCCAGGGATTGTAGCAGAGAATTTGGATAATTCTCTGTTTGATCAGAGGGTCGCCAACGTTTGAGACTTGGTAACTATTAAATGCATTTTCTAAATCTATGCTTCTTTACCAAAGGTTCGATTTCCCTTAAAATAAAACTGAATTTATGTGATGACCCGAAGTGCCTAAATGCTAATGTAGAGAAATTCATTATTAGATAAACAAATTTGAATTAATAAAAAATGAGTTTGTGATTCTTTAATTGAGTACAGAAAATAAGTAGATTTTCCTAGACTTTAATTGTGTTTTAGCTGGTTCTAGTTCACCATCAACCAGTCCAACTAATTGGTCCATCGACCAAGTAGTGGAGTGCCTTGATGTTAAGGTCAGGATTCTATAGGTACACATGTATATAATGTATATGATATAAAGGAATTTAATCCTGATATGCAATAAGGTACATACATGTCCAGCTGAGACGAGTGCGTGTTGGTGTTATGGGCCCCACCAATGAATAAGTGTATGAATGAGTTGTTGTGATTACGAATCAGTGACATAGGGAGAATATGTAAATTTGCCCCACGCGCTGGATCAGCACCCTTACCGGCCTTCTACTGAAACGGGAGACGCCGGAGTCCGCGGCATGCAGGAAGATTTTCCTACACCGTTGCGAGCCCCGCCTTATCCTTTATGGGCGGTTCCTAGCGGCGTTATGTCGCAAGGCTACCTGGGAAGGGTAGCTCCATGTGCTGTTGGTAACAGGAGTCCGAGATTCCTCTGTCGCGCTTTGCTAGCACTCTCGATAGTTCTGCACCCATAACATCATCATTCATTTCAGACTGAGCCCGCCCGGGAGTTAGTTAGTTCACGCACAGGACGAATTGTATTCATGTTGTAAGTGTGTTGAAATGAGGATCAGGAAGCAGAAGTAAGAAAAGTAGGTTTATTCCTGAATGAAGTTCACCCACGACCGCGACGTCCTGCTGCTACGGATTCAAGCACAAAACTAACTGTTGCTTGAAAAAACGCTGAGCAGTGAACGGCGCGGAGCGTGGAACACACTTTAATTACAAACATGTTGACACACGAGATGATCGCACGCAAGAGCCTCATTGAAGGCTGCATACGCTGCGTTCATCTCGTGCACAGAATAGTAACATCACTACAACATCTTTCTCCTTAACAAATAAAATAAAAAAATAAATATATCTATTAAAGCAATAAGCTATCATTAGTAGGAACAGAATTACAATATCTAATGCAACTGTTACAGAATCTGAAAAAGTAATAAAAATAATAAATTATTCTAAAACATAATATATGTATTTCTCTGGTAATCTTCTTGTGCGAATAAAACTTTTTTCCGCATGTTACTTCACCTTTGTCACCCAATTGTGTAGTTGTAGGGGTGACTACAGAGTGTGTTTGACTCATAAGAGAAGGAACAGGTGTTACTAAGGTTTCTTCATTTAGAAATTTTGAAGGAACCACATCTTGTAACCAATTGTAGGATTGTGAATGACCTGCATTGGAACCATAATGGTTAGCAATGATGTCAGCTTGAGAGTTTGAAATTAAAACTAAATTCTTTTTATTCCATCACCCTTTGCTGAGTAAGAAGGCTGAACCTTTGGTTACTTTACAAACTCGAACTGGGGAAGAAAATCTAGAAGAACCCTTCAACACTTTCTTGGGCTTTTTTTTATTAAAACCCAATCACCAGGTTTCAAAGAATCTCCACTAAAGTATTTGTTTGAGTCAAACTGACTTTTCATGGTTTATTGAATGTTCTTCACTCTGTCTCTAATCCCATCCTCGTCGTCAAGATGTTGAAATGAGGATCAGGAAGCAGAAGTAAGAAAAGTAGGTTTATTCCTGAATGAAGTTCACCCACGACCGCGACGTCCTGCTGCTACGGATTCAAGCACAAAACTAACTTGCTTGAAAAACCGCTGAGCAGTGAACGGCGCGGAGCGTGGAACACACTTTAATTACAAACATGTTGACACACGAGATGATCGCACGCAAGAGCCTCATTGAAGGCTGCATGCGCTGCGTTCATCTCGTGCACAGAATAGTAACATCACTACAAAGTGCGATAAATTATGTCTGGCAATTTCCAGCTCAGTGCAGCTGTAACCACAGAGTAACAGAAGTTTGTCCTTCTTGGCTCAGTAGTGCTTGTTACTTCAATATTTTAGTGCTACGAGGAGCCAGTCTGCGACTGTAAGCACATGAATATGCAAATTGTTTTAAAATTGTATTGCATATAGTATAAGATAGCCTTCCACAAAAACTGCAGAATTTAGAGTGCATTATAATGCAATTGTAACCTTTCATTTTATGGGGTTACTCCATTTGCAAGATATTATTAGTACTTTTTGTGTAAACTTTCTGATATTTCTCTTTCCATGCACCTCATTACGACGTTTTACTCGTGAAAAAGTGTTACTCTAATTGTCACACATTTGGTAGTTAAATGTCATTCATATGCCCACTAATACCATGGACTTGCCACACATAAGCAAAAAACTTGGCTGCCTATTTTGCACTCACACAATCTGTCTCCGGTTAGTGCCCTTCAATTCTATTACTGGACCGGAGGCTTCAGATTATGCTTCTCTTTCATTTACTGCAAACAAACAGCAGCCAATGAGAATCATTATAACATGTAACATAACATTCCCAGAATGCTTAATGTAACAAAAACAATAACCATAGAGACTAGCCCTATATAACAGTCCACAACCGGAACACTTCCTCTTTCTTTGCTGCTCCTACACAGAGATAAGTGCTCGATTTGCATATCTTGCTCTGTCTCGCGCGTGGTTTCAATAATGTTTCTATAATGTTTGCATCCTTGAATTTGTTGTGTATTTAATATCGTGTCTCTCTGCTTGTGCATTGTTTGAATATCGCGCGCTTGGTCGCGACTGGATAGCGCATTGCGCTCAGGCGTGTTAGCGGCCGATCGGAAGGTGGCGGTTCTGCTCTTTGACGCGCTCCTCACCTTCCGATCGCCTTTTTTTCCCTTGTGCCTGATATCTTTCGCCTCGATAACGCATTATCGCGGTGGGCGGTGCTCCCCCTCGTTTGAGCCCGCAGTCCTGGAGCCTCGCGTTGTGTAGCCCAATTGGGCTCCTTTTGGGCTCCTTTTGGGCCACACAACGTTTTTTCTTCGTATTTCCTCCTCCTCCACGCGTTTTTCTTCACGCTTTCGAGCAAAAGGTTGTCCGGAGTGTGTGCCCTTGAGCTGACGCCTTCCCAGGCTGGAAAAATAGTGTCTGGCTGTGTGCAGGCTGGTAGGATCTTTTAGGCTCCCCATACCCTTTGGGTGTCTTGAATACAGCTTTGCTGAGGAGCATATATTTACTGACTTTTGTTCCAGTGTGTTTGCACCAGGGTGGCTCCCCCTTGACTGATCCCTTTGGGATTCCTAGATATATATATATATATATATTTGAAGTCTTGATGTGCCGCCTTCTCCCTGGTGGACATGGAAGACTGGGCCTACTTTGAGGAGGACGAGTATGGGTACTATGAGGAGGAGCATGCTCCCCTCGAGGACAACCTTGTGCAGGCTTTAGACGCCTCGGTTCAGGACTCCGTCACTAAGGCGGTGGAGGTGGCGGTCCCTAAGACCGTAAATAAAGCATTGGCAGCGGCATTGAAGCCCATTACAGCGCAGCTGGAAACTTTCGCCAAGCGCCATGGACTGTTGCAGCAAGATACCATACAGGCGTCTACGTCGTCAGGGGGTAAATCGAAATCTAAGTCTAAATCCTCCAACTGGCCTCATGCCCAAACAATCACCACCCTTCCCCCCCCTGCGTCCAGGGACCACCCATATTCTGGGGCCCCTAACCCTTTGCCTGCAGCGTCCAGGGTGGTCACGGATACCGACACAGACACGGATTCTACCAGCCATACTCTGTCGCCCAAGAAGAAAAAAATCAAAAAAATCAGGGGTGCGTTCTCAATCGCCTCCAGTCTACCAACCTTCTACACCCTTTGACTTTAACCCCCAAGATATAGTGCACCCTAGGTCTTCGGATTGGGCGCCTCCTCCAGAGGTGGCAGACTATATTCACCAGAATTTGCGGCGTAGTTTTGATAGGGATGTTCGGAATCGCTTGAGATCAGAATGCCCCCATCCAGATGTCCCGGACAAGGTCGCGGACACTCCGGACATAGACCCCAACATGCTAGCGTTCTTGAAAAAGTTTCAGAAGGACCCTAAGCAGGCATCGACCGCGCTTGGCGCGGATGCCAAGATAAGTTACTGGATACTATTGGCCCATTATCAAAAATCTTGGAGATGGCTCTGAAAGCCAAAGAGTCTGGGGATCCGATTGATCCCGACATTTTGGCGGATTGGACCCAGCACGCTATATGCTTCCTGGGCAATGCAAATTGTGCCATTTCAGCCGAGCGCAGGAAATCCCTCTTAATGCGTATGGATACCAACCTGACGGAATTGGCTGGGGCTGAACCAGGCCCCCTGGCGGACGGCCTATTCTTCGGAGACCGTTTCGTGAAGGACGTCTCCAAGTATGTAGGGACATTCACGAGTCTGGATAAAGCCCAATCAAATATCAAACGGGTGTTCACCACTGGCCTTTTTGGAAGGGCCGGACGAGGCAGGGGCCGCTCGTCAGGCCGTCAGTATCATCAGGGTCCCGCGAGAGGTGGTTATGGCCGAGGCCGTGGAGGCTTTCAAGATTCATCAGAGGTGGCACCTTCTACCCAACGAGACGATCCAATCGTCGCGGGTTCCACCGCGGTGGCAACAGAGGAAACTCCCGTCCTCAAATTACAGCAGGTAAGCTCAATGTCTTTGTCTGTTTATCCTCTGGGGGGTCGGATTCGCCATTTTCTTCGCAATTGGCAGGCTCTTACTCAGGACGCTTGGGTTCTTCAGACAGTGCAAGGGTTTCACATAGACTTTTATCAAACTCCTTTTCAGGAGTCGACTCCCAAACCCCTATTTTTTTCCCAACAAGACGTGCATTTTATAGATCTAGAATTAGACGAGCTGCTCCTCAAGCACGCGGTGACCTATTGCGAGGACGACGCTCCCGTAGGCTTCTGCAGCACCGTATTCCTCGTACAGAAGAGGGGTGGGGGGTTCCGACTGGTTCTCAACCTGAAGGGGTTCAATTCCTTTGTCCTTTATCGACATTTCAAGATGGAGGGTATCCATCTTCTGGCGGACCTCTTGAGAAGTGGGGACTGGCTTGTCTGCCTCGATCTCAAGGACGCTTACCTTAGAGTGCCCATTTTTCTCCCCCATCGCAGATTCCTACAGTTTCAGTGGCGCGGCAGGTGCCTGGAATATTTGGTCCTTCCTTTTGGTCTTTCCTCGGCTCCGTGGTGTTTTACCAAACTTCTGAAGCCGGTGGTAGCACATCTCAGGGAGCAGGGCATACGTCTTATAATCTATCTAGACGATATCCTGATTATGGCTCCTTTGGCGCACATGGCAGCTCTTCATCTACAGCTGGCGATGTCGCTGTTGGAGAGTCTGGGCTTTGTAGTGAACAGAGAGAAGTCAATCCTCACTCCGACGCAATCTCTGGAATTCCTGGGATTTGTGGTCGACACACAGTCGGCGCAGTTGCTCCTGCCCAAGCACAAAATCAAGGACCTGAAGAAGGAATTGAGGAAGGTTCTGGACCGGCGGGTAATGTCTCTGAGGGAGATCGCTCGTCTGGTGGGCCTGCTGGCATCATCCATACAGGCGATCTTCCTGGGCCCTCTACACTATCGTGCTTTACAGCGTTTGAAGATCAGACACCTCCAGAGGGGCCTCTCCTGTTCAGACCTTGTCCCACTCTCGGAGGAAGCCCGAGTAGAAATCCAATGGTGGTTGACCCATGTGGAGGCATGGAACGGTCGGGCGATCTTCGGATCTCGCCCCGAGGTGATCATAGAGTCGGATACCAGCAGGCCGGGCTGGGGAGCCCGCTGCGGGGAGATCACGACGGGGGGCAGATGGTCTCGCCAGGAACTGGAGCTTCATATCAATTGTCTCGAGCTACTGGCGGGTTCATTTGCGATTCGCACTCTCTCCCCCAGGAAGGTCTCTTGCTGTATTCTGTTGAGAATGGACAACATTTCAGCTGTACACTATATCAACAAGCTGGGGGGTACCAGGTCCCCGATGTTGGCGGAGATAGCCAAAGACTTTTGGCATTATTGCCTAGCGCATCAGATATCGGTCATTGCGGAGTACCTTCCGGGGCGAGACAATGCGGTGGCGGATTGGCATTCACGCCACTTGAAGGATTACAGCGATTGAAAACTCCATCCGCACCTGTTCCATCAGATCCAGGTACTGTGGGGCCCCTTCCACACGGATATGTTTGCCTCCAGACTGAACTGTCAGCTCGAAGCGTTCTTCAGCTGGAGGCCGGATCCCTTGGCGAAAGCAACGGATGCATTCACTCAGGATTGGTCTCTGAACCTTCAGTACGCGTTTCCCCCCTTTCTCCTGATTCCCAGGGTGGCGAATCAAGTTTCCTGGCAGGGAGCGGAGATTGTGCTGATTACTCCAATTTGGAAGTCGCAGCCGTGGTTCCCCGTTCTCCTAGAGATGGCGTGCGACTGCCCGCTCCGCATCCCGTCCTTCCCTCAGATTCTCCAGGACCCTCAGGGAGAGCTCCATCCGCTAGTTCTAGCGGGGCAACTAACCCTGATGGCCTGGAGGCTTTCCGGCAACAGTGGTCGTTGCCGGGAGTTTCGGAACAAGTTTCCACCTTTATTCAACATGCTTGGACCCTTCTACCAGAAAGAGATACGGCTCGGCCTGGAAGGCCTGGTTGGGTTGGTGCTTGGAGGGACATCTGGATCCCGTGGAAGCAGACCTCCCTCACATATTGAATTTCTTATCACAAAAGGCCGCCGAAGGTCTATCATACAGATCAGTGAACAATTTTCATTCCGCCATTTCAGCAGGGCATTCACGCCTTGATGGCCGACCGGTAGGCATGCACCCGGTGGTATGTAAGCTTCTGAAAGGAATTCGCGTTTCCAACCCACCTAAGGCTAAGTATACTTCTTTGTGGGATGTTTCAAAAGTTTTGACTCTGTTTGATGCATGGCCTAATAATGAATTATTGTCTCGTAAACAGTTGTCGGCTAAGCTTGCCATGTTATGTTTATCTTCTTGTCGCAGGGTGTCCGATGTTAAAGTGCTTGATTTGGAGGGTGGGATCTTTTCTCCTGAAGGAGTATCATTTGTTATCACTGCTCGCACTAAAACTTTTTCCAGGTCTATAGATTACAATGCTTTTCCTTTGAATGAAAAACTTTGTGTGGTCAAATGTCTGAAGGTATATGAAGATTGTACACGTTCAATTCGCCCTTCTGGGTGTTCCAGGTTGCTTATTGCTTTACAGAAACTGTTTAAGCCGGTGACTTCCGCTACTATTGCCAGATGGCTGAGATATGTCCGAAGCAGGAATTGATATTACTGTGTTTGGGGCACATTCGGTCAGAGGTGCTATGGCCTCCAAGTCATTCATGTTGGGTACCAGTATACACGATATTATGAAAGCGGCCGATTGGTCTTCCAGCTCTACTTTCAAACAGTTTTATTATAAACCTGTAGGCTATGTGGCCTCTGTAGTATTACATAAGCGTTAAACTAGCATAATCTGAAGCCTCCGGTCCTGTAATAGAATAAAAAATTAGCTAGCATTCGCGCCAAGAATTTTCAATTCTATTAAGGACACGGAGGCGAAGATTATCCCGCCCAGGGACACCAGAATAATGATTATGATTCAATGTCATGTTACCCACCCTGATTTAATCGGTTGACGACAATTGTTACGAATATGATGTTTCTGTTTCAGGCACTGATCAGAAAGGAGATTAGACCATGGTGTGGTCCCTGGAGGAGTGGGCTCCACATTATTCGCCTTCCAGCTCTGGGTTTCCGATGGTTCCAGCATCCTGGAGTGGTTTGGAAGTCTTGCTGTTGTTATTGGAATTTATGCTAATGGACTTGGACTCTGCTCGTTGGGCAAAGAAAGAGGAAGTGTTCCGGTTGTGGACTGTTATATAGGGCTAGTCTCTATGGTTATTGTTTTTGTTGCATTAAGCATTCTGGGAATGTTATGTTACATGTTATAATGATTCTCATTGGCTGCTGTTTGTTTGCAGTTAAATGAAAGAGAAGCATAATCCTCGCCTCCGTGTCCTTAATAGAATTGAAAATTCTTGGAGCGAATGCTAGCTAATTTTTTATTCCTGGTGGCTCGCAGCAGTTTTAAAATCTTCTTAAAGTTTCTCTTCGCTCAGTTGGGTGTAATTTCTTATAGTTATATGTTTTACTTGTCTAAATTGCTTGATATTGCTCGCAAGAAAGTGTCCCTCATAGTCTGTAGTGTCCTGCGAGACACGTTCTAGTGTCTCAACAGGAAGCTGTAATCCCAGCCACTCCCTCGAGGGCTGGACACACTGCACCCCACACCCATCCATCACGGGTGTCACGGGTGACGTGGCCCAGTCAATAAAAGAGCCCGGGTGCACGTGCTCGTGGCCAGTTTACTGCACAGTCCAGCCCGGTGTCCGTGTCACTTATTGCTATCATGTGGGCCTGAGGCCCAACACTACAATGGCGACGAGGCGGGTATCTACCCTCGCATGCCCGCTACTCAGCGCTCCCCCGTCCCTCATGGGGAGAAAATGAGCCGCAGCTCGTGACTGAAGGGAGGGTCCGGCTCCGCATTGCAACGCGACCCTCTGCCTTTAAGGGAGGAAGCATGGCGACTGGCTATTTCCGACCCGCATCGGGTCCGGGGAATGGAGGAGTGGACAAGTACCGCAACTGCAGCAAGTAAGGAGCCCAGCAAACCTCCTTCCACGGCGATCGAGAGTGACCCTGCCACC
Source organism: Triturus cristatus (assembly GCF_964204655.1). Classification (NCBI taxonomy): domain Eukaryota; kingdom Metazoa; phylum Chordata; class Amphibia; order Caudata; family Salamandridae; genus Triturus; species Triturus cristatus. Next base: position 1,389,107,241 of record NC_140591.1, on the reverse strand, counting down.
CCGCAGCAAGACTCAGCCCCGACAAACGCGACTCTGCATGTGCAGCACCGAAGGGAAGCGCTGCGACAGCGCCGGCCCTGCATGCCCCGCAGACCCTGCTGAAGTGACCAGGGGACTGAGCGACGCAGCCTACGTGGACGACCCACCAGAGTCCACTGGAAGCATACCCCCTCCCAAAGCGCTTAACGACGCCGCGGCACCACCACTAAAGTGCCCGGCGTACTGGACAGCGAGAGGAAGAGTGGGTTAACCTTGCGAAGGCGCCTGGCCTTCCCGCACACAACCGGAGAACTGGCACAATGCGGAGCCATCCCCGCTCTATCACCCCACACGTTGGCCAATAACCACACGCCACAACCCCAGGACATCGAGTGGCCCCTCGCTGCAGTTTCCAGCCTCAGGTAACGTGGCAGCGCTCCCTCTAACACGCCCAGACTGTAGCACCCGGGGGTCCAAAAACGACACTTACCGCTACAACCACGCCTCACCTCGCGCCGGCATCTGTCTCCTAAGCTCCCACAGGACAGCGAGGCCTGCATCGATGAGGAGGCTGCCGCGGCCGAGAGAGAGCCTCCGCTGCAGCGCCACCTGGCGACCGCGCGACCATAGCGCATCCAAAGAAAAGGAAACAAACCCTAATGCAACAGCCCTGTCCGGGGCTGAGTGCGTGATCACGGCCAGCCACCAAAGCCCACAGCGGTGGCGGTGTGCCTTCGTGGAGCCCCCTGTTTGCCCTCTAGGCCTGCAAAAGCTACGGTGCACACCCTGCCCACACTGCACTGAAGGCCGCACTGCCCTGCTGAGCCCGCAGCGGTAGGACACCTGCCAAGACCCGTGTACACTGTCGTGCTGCCACCCAGTGGCCACCAAAGGCACCGCACCTACACAAAACGTCTCCCAAATGAATGAAGCCCCATCCAGAGCACACACAGGGCACAAGGTGCAGCACTGGGGAAGGAAGGTAAAAGAAAGATGAAGCCAGCAGAAGAAAACAGTTGGGCGGGCAATAGAGCGTCCGCTGACACACATGGATGGCACGCGGGAGAAAAAGCATTGCCCAGGCCCAAGCCCAGGGCCCCCAGTGGTCTCATGCCTGCACTGCCACGGGGGAACAGCGTACCAGCCCGAGAGCCCCCAGGAGTGCCAGACGCACCCATCTACAGGCATGCTGAAGAGCCTGAGCACTGCTCCCGGTGCCGTTCCAGAGATCAGCCAAAAGACTCCCCCACCAATCCAAAGAAGAGGAGCGCCAAACCCGCACCTAGAAAAGGGGATACCAAGAGGCCAGGACTGCCCCAGCACAGGAAAACGCCAAAGAAGCAAAGCCCGGCAAGATGGCAAGCCCCAAGAGAAGCACACGAAAACAGGGTGCGTTGCGCACCATCCTAACACGCTGCACATCGCCAAAAGCTCCCAGGAAGCCCACCACCTGCAGCAACCAGGGTAGGCCTCCAAGACTACTGCAGCGCCACCTGGCGCCTCACCAGGCACAACGCACGGAGAGACAGACATTTTGCCGGGCCAGAGCAGCTAGCTAGCTGCGCCCCACGACCGTCAGCCCAGACTGCACCGTAGACTGGAGGAGAGACCCTGGCACTCTGCTACTCTGCGGGAAGGGGCTGGATCAGCAACAGGAGGTTGCCAAGTGATCCCAGCAAGAGGATCCACACCAGCGACACAAGCCCCACTAGCAGGAATGGACGACCAGCCGGAACTGCAACGTCTCAAAGGAGCTGACCCCACCGACCGCGCGAGCAGAGACTGGTGCCATGCGGGCACCACAAGCGGCTACCTAACACTGCCGCCAGAGAACAGGCACGACCGCCGACCGCACCACAGGCACACCAGTGCCAGAAGGGAACGCCCAAGGCGAAGACAGAGCACACGTGGTCCGGAGCACGCAGAAGACCACACCAGTGAATCCGACCACACGGGCAGGCGCCCGGGAGATAGAAGCATCTCCGCAACGAAACACAGCTGAGCGCAGCACAGAGAGCGACCATGTCCCCACTGCACCAGCGAAGCCCCGCAGAGGGCCGAAAGCAACACAGGGTCCTCCTCAACACAGCCTCAAGATGGAGTCGGCGGTGACCCACAACAGGCAAGAGAGGAGTCGCACCCGCAGTGACACAGTGCCCGCGACACAGTGTCCTCCTCAACACAGCCTCAAGATGGAGTCGGCGGTGACCCACAACAGGCAAGAGAGGAGTCGCACCCGCAGCGGCCCGTAAGCGTCACAGTGTCCGTGACACAGTGTCCTCCTCAACACAGCCTCAAGATGGAGTCGGCGGTGACCCACGACAGGCAAGGAAGGAGTCGCACACTCCACGTGGCGGCCGCCACAGCAACAGGCGCTCCAACGCCAGCGACACGCGACTGGACGTCACGTCGCCCAGCAAGCAAGGAGCGCGCCGGAGCGAAGGCAGAAGCCGGCGCCATGACAGCGCCGCCTCGAGGTCCAAGCACAACGCCCTCGAAGAAAGAAGAGTGACAGCCCTGTCACCCTAAAAAACCGGAAGACACAGGTAGACTGAATAGACCGGAAAAAGGAGAAGACCGGGGACTCACAGCAAGCCAAGAGCTCACCCTGACACATCTGACAGCCACCAAGGCGGACCACCGTCCCTGGGCACTGCCTCACAGGAGAACCGAACGTAAGCCGCAGCAGTCGCAAACCGCGTCTCTCCACAACATGTCTTCAGGTGAACAGCCACTCCCCAAGCGTCGGCTGTCCAAGTCAAGGGGCATCCCTGCTCCTGTCCGCAGATGCCATGGGTGAAGATCTGCCCTGAGTGTCCGTCCTCACACCGCCTCAAGATGGAGTCGGCAGTGGCCCCCAAGCCAGGCAAGAGAGGATCAACACACTCTACGTGTTAAGCCGCCATGGACACTCAACATCAGCAAGGCGGAAGCACGTGGCTGCCCAGGTCCATCCTAACATCCGAACTCTCCCAGCAAATCACCAACACCTGTCATTCCGAATCACCACATGGCTGGCAACCGTCACCCACGCCAGCCATCGGCACATGCGTCAAGCACCACTCCCTGAGTACCGATGGACTGGAGTCCTTAACCGTTGCCACATCAGCCGACTAAATGGAACCCAAAACCTCCTGTGAACCTGGCCTACACCGGAACCGCGGCAGCGAGTGCAAGTCTTGGCCTAGACTCATCCACCCGTGAGGGTTGTGCGTGCGACCAAGCAACGGCTCCTCGGCGGTCCTGCAGCTGCCCCAGACGGCACACAAGCAGCGGCTCCAGCGCAGCCTTCCTATAGTCCCGCAGCAACCCTGACGACGGGCCTCCCCAGGCGGGAGAGCGAGAAGAGACATTGCCCCACCGACAGGGTACCGATCACAGCCAAGCGTTCCACAGGGACAGTCGGTCCAGCAACACCTCCGTGAACGCTCACATTAGACCCCGTCCATGATCATGACGCAGCCCACCAAAAGAACTAGTAGATCTCACCACAGACCATCACCGACGTCAGCCAAGAGGAAGCCATGCAAGACCCGTCATTGTCAGCGAACGGACGGTAGGCAGCGGCAGCTCCAAGCCAGCAGTCGTGCCCTGAGTCCCTCAGGTTAAACTACGAGTGCCCGCGGAGAAGGCTCTGCTGCAAGCCAAGGCCACCAGCCAACGTCTGATGTCGTCCTGCCACCTGACTCGAGAAGCTGATGGACCCTGTGGTACTTCATCAACTGTGTTTTTCCCCGCAGGTTGGACTTGACTCTTTGTTTTGTCCTTCAATAAAGTTGGGGAGGAATGTAGTGTCCTGCGAGACACGTTCTAGTGTCTCAACAGGAAGCTGTAATCCCAGCCACTCCCTCGAGGGCTGGACACACTGCACCCCACACCCATCCATCACGGGTGTCACGAGTGACGTGGCCCCGTCAATAAAAGAGCCCGGGTGCACGTGCTCGTGGCCAGTTTACTGCACAGTCCAGCCCGGTGTCCGTGTCACTTATTGCTATCATGTGGGCCTGAGGCCCAACACTACATAGTCGTTGAAATGTCACTCATAATTACAGTGACATTATGAAAATGTCACAAATAGTAATCTCAAACCTTGGCAGCTATGCAAACTGATCAACACACACAAAAAAGAGCAGGAATCGGGTTTGTCGCAGTCAAAATATAGCACTCGGAAACCATAATCAGACACTGTAAAACTGTTCGCGCGAGCGGCGTCAGCTAATACTCACAGCAGCCAATGCGTGCTTAGTTTGAATAGCGTTTCATCACGCGTTAACGTAACACTATACTCAGACACAGCTCGTAAGCAGTGTTTGCGTTTCAGCCCTCTCCATCCTGACAAACGTCCTGGGCGTGAGCATGCGCAATCGAGCATGGCGAGACGGCTGACGTCAACGCGTTGCGTCAACGTCACACCGATTCCATCTTCGCATTTGGAGCTAGTAGAAGCCGGACATGCTGGGGGGCTGTGTTGATTCACCTATGCTGCTTTCTTAGTCCGCAGACTTGTTAACAAGCACTACATCTACACGCGTGCAGCCATGGACGCGGTGAATTCCTTCAACCAGGAGGTAAGGCTGCAAGGGGCCCTTCCAGCAGGCACGTGAGGAGGGAGGGAATGCGGCCTAGTGCCCGTTTCTTATGGGGGGAATCCATTGGCAGAAACCCAGTTATGGCCTGGTATACAGTATTCTAACTCTTGATCTAGGATATATGGTATCATGGTTCCAGGCTTTGCTAGGCCCTCCCCTACCCGAGTAAATTATAGGCCTCATCTTTTTGGTGTGGTACTTGGCGGGGAGTTAATGTTTCCTGACATCTTCCACCCCACCCCCTGCTTCGCCACCATTCCTCGCAGTTAAACCCCCTTCCGTACTGTAACCATGCAGAAAGACTGACCCACCGTAGCATGAGATAATCACTTTTCCTTAAAGTGGAAAGGCGGCATCTCCAGAAGGCCGAACTTTATAGTCCGCCTATTGAATAATGTTTATCGCTGGTTGTGCCCTGGTCTTTTCCTTTGCGCTTCCTTCGTTGAAAACACATTTAACATGTTTTATTTGCCTTTACGGAAAGGAGATCAACCGTCATTTTTATAAAAGGACTAATTGCAATTAAATCTATGAAGTCATTGAAGCCCCTAGGCCGTGTCCAGTTGTGACCACCTATACAAAAATCGTTACAACTACTCTTAATATACAGTGTTTGGCTGTTACCTTCATGTTAGTGTACTGAGGCTGGATGATGTCTGGAATAGGTGGATAGAGAAAATGATGACATGTTTGACCGTTCAGTTATCTTACAACAACCTAAGCACTACCTTTCCTGGCTGTCCTGGTCTGCCTGGGCAACTTCCCAATGCAGATCCTCCTTCCTAAAGGGACTGTCAGTTCCTACCTTGTAGAGTCAAAGCTCGGGTAATCGTGTATCCCGCCAGGAGCTTGATGTCATTACTAGACCCTGGGTTGTTTCTCATGGGTCCAACTGACTACTACAGTAGCATCACGCACGGAACCATGACATGACGATGAAGGGACCAAGTGACATGCAAACTCCCTGTCTAGGATAAATATAGATGCAAAATCTAGGTAGGGGTCATTGTCTTCAAAAGATAAATGGGAAGGAGAACGTTCTGAAAGCTGGACAGATAGTGAGGGAAAGTCAACGAGACAGTTCTATGTTGCTCTCACACATTTTGAGGGATGTTTTGCTTCATCATAAGGCGGTTGTTCCTCGTCGGGCCAGCGCTGCAATGCCCTATGGGTTCTCGAAGGGTCACTATAGCGGAGATATATTGTTTTTTTGCTGTTTGAGTGCAAGTAATATCTAAGTGGGGTGATGTTGAGTGTGTTGTGATGTGTTTTTGCATTTCTACCCCAAGAGCACAGGCACTGGACCGTTTCAAGCTCCTAGTCCCCACCTCTTTCTTGTTTTGCTAGGCGGCATAAGTATAGACCTTGTATTCAGTTTGGAACTGTGGCAGGGTGTAATGTTCCTCTACCTCCTGTTCCTGTGTATCATATCCTTAAGTATGTGTTCAAATTAGAGGAGCGTAGGAGTTGTTTTGAATCCTCCCTGGCTCATGCTGTAGGTCCTCGTGCTATATTTTTATGGTAATTATTTTGGAAAGAATCACTGTTCCGTGTTGGCCAGTGGGCTATTGTCCTTGAACCCACATCTAACAGATGATATGAGCAAGAGCCTTAGTAACGTTTTAGATTAAGTGATACTCGTAAGCAGTTGGAACTGCCTGATGGTGATGTTGCAGCTATCTGTTTGTGTTCTGTTTTATTGCCATGTTTAAATGCAGCTTGGGGGGTGCTTTGCGGAACCACTATGTGCCTGATCCACAAGGGTGTCAGAAGATCGTAACTCCTATATGCCTATTTTGTTGATTCTGGCGAACCGTCTCATACAGGTGGGTAATTAATTTGTTGGCCCATACCAATCCAGATTTATGCCATTCAGGGCCACAATGAATAATTTTCGGAGGCTGATGGCTTGCCTACCACACAGTATGGTACTTCACGAGTCAGGGGGTCCTTCCGGCCGTAGGCACTGAGAGGGCCTCTAACTCCATTTAGTGGCCATTTATGGTGGCTGAACTCAGCCAAATGGTTTTGGGCTGTATTTTCTATTCTATCTTGGGTTGGCCTCCTGTATAAAGATCCTGTGGCAAGAGGCTGGGTCAGCTGTATCCTCTCAGATTTTTTGACTGTTCAGGCACGCCCAACAGGGCTGCCGCTCTCACCTCTATTATTTGCGGTCGCTCTTGAACCCCTGGCATTGTGGATTAGCGTAGCCTCACAAATGCGGGGGATTAGAGTATGTAGTCTCATTATATTACGAAGATATCTCATATCTTGCGGACCCCCAGTATCTTGTGCTGAGAATTCTGCGCTCAAGTTAATGGCCTTTCCTGTGGGAGATCTGGACTGGGCTCGAGTTGCCCCTTTCAATGGCGACCCATCAGTTCTGATTCTTTGGTATTTTTGTGACACCAGATTGGGGTTTGTTTCTCCAGGAAAACCTGATGGAAATCCTGGATGCCAATTCAGTGATGTGGAGAAATGGAGGAAACGTCCACTATCGCTCCTGGGCAGAGCAGCCCTCTACAAATCCTTAACTAAAATTCTTATACTTTTTTCAAAATACCCCCTCCCCTGTCCCAGATACTTCATTCCATAAGGTGGACAGTGTCACAAGAATGCTGCTGTGGGATGGCAGGGGGTCCAAGAATTGCCCTCTCGCTACCGACGAGTTGGGGTGGGGGGGGTGTTGCCCTCCTGTATCTTTGGCTCTAATATGTGGCCTCGTAACTGTTGACTGATGCTTTTCGTTCCTACAAGAACCCTCTGAGGGCGAATTGTACTGCCATGGACCAGGAGGGATACCTCTGCTGACTCTATGATGGGGGAATGTCTGCCCTCCCTTTTCCCATGGAGACAGTGGTCCACATAGGGAAGAAGGTGACGTGTACACTGGGGTGGCGAGACAGGTTCACATAGGAGACTCCACTGTGGGACTCGGACCTCCTCTGTGATCTGTGTGAGATAGAGGGACTAAAAAACATGACCTTTTAGGGATCTTCAAACTGGATGACGTGTGAAAGGAAGGAACAGTGATCTTGTTTATTCATTTGCAAGTTGTATATGAAGGCTCAGAGTCCTTTTTTGAGATACCAACAGATGCGATTCATGTTGAGTAAGTCCGCGGCCCTCTTGGGGGAGGTGGAGCAGGAGTTTCCACTAGAATACAGGGTACGGGGTGCCCCATGACAGAAAATGTGGTGTCCCGGCTCTACTCTCTTGAGCAACAATGCCTATCATACAAGAGTAAGAGGAATGCATGATTGGCGTATGGGGTGGAGAAACTGATGTACCAGGCAAGAGGCTGCCCACATAATTCCAAGAAGGTCTGGCGTCCCTGAAGGGAGGTGAGTGAAGAGGGAGAGCGAGGAAACACAGTAGGTACACTTCTAATGGAGAGTGGATCAGGCTTGAGCCACAAGTTAAACTGTTGGGTTTTGATACTGTTGTGAGAAGAAGAAAAAAAGATGCTGGCTGTTGCGCTGTCGTGCTTCATCCCAGCCCTCGGGAAGTCTTTTGTGAGACTTATGTTTTGCTCACATGTCCTCGGCATTTGGGGTGTGTGTGTTATATTGATTGGTTTTCTCAGCGAAAATTGAATAGAGAGAGAATTTGTTTTGTGGTTGCTGCTGCAGCATCATGAAAGACAGAAAGAACGTAGCAAAAAGCTATGCACCCAACTACTGTACATCTTTTCCAGTCGTTGATGTCGGTAGCTGGTTTGATATTAAATGAGAACTTGTAGCATTCTGTGTGATGTGTAATGCGACTTTGCTTGCAGGGTCACACCAGTAACCATTTTTTAGGTCGAGCCTTCCAGAAAAAGCAAGCTACTGGATGTAAAAGACCCATTGGCAGCTAGCTAAGATCTTCCTTCGGTTGGCTTTATTGTCCCTCTCATTTGCTTGCTTCCTATTCAAAAGCTTGCCATTTACTGTTTTATTCCCTTTCCTAGCGCATATGTGCTTTTTTTTTTTTGATAAACTTCTTTTTATTGTGTTTTGCGGCATAAAGAACAATATCAGGAATAATATACAGCAGTGCAGTGAACAAGGCATCAGTATCGGCAATCAGGAAAGCATCAACAGGCAAGTGCAAAAACCCTCCCGCCCCCTCCCATCCCCCGTCCCCCCCCCCCCTGCGCACCCACCCTTCAAAGCAGGCCCCCCAACCATTTCCCCCATATCTTGCGAAATTTTTTTGGGCAGCCCCGTGCAGTGTATAGCGACCGCTCCTGAGCTGCACACCAATCCACCCCTCTACTCCAGGTAGCCACTCTGGGCGGGTCTGGCTGTGACCACGCCGCCGCTATGTCTCTTTTAGCCACCATAAGGGCAGTGGTGAGGAAGTACTTCTCATTGCGGGACCCGTCCATCCCGTCCATGATGCCCAGCAGGGCCATTCTAGGCTCGTGGGGGACCTCCCAACCCAGGACCTCCGCTAGATCGGCCTCGATCGCTGCCCAGTAGTCCCCCAGACGAGGGCAAGACCACACCATGTGGAAAAAATCTGCCGGAACCTCCCCGCAGCGAGTGCAAGAGGCGTCCGCGCGGAGTCCCGCACGATACAGGCGGGCCGGGGTCAAATAGGCAGTGTGGAGGTAATAAAGTTGGATAAGCCGCAGCCTCGCGGAGGTGGTAAGCGACCGAGGGCCCATAAGGGCGTCCCTCCAGTCCGCCTCATCCAGGGGTCCCACCCAAGCCTCCCATCGCTGCTTTAGCCCGCTCCAATCCACCGGTGTATTGTTAATTAGGGATTTATAAATGCGGGATATGCCCCCCCTCCCAAGATACCCCAACATCACCTGGGCCTCAGGCGGACTATGGGAAGGCAGTCTGGAATCTAGAGGGACGTGAGCCCGAACCGCGTGGCGCAATTGAAGGTAGCGGTAGAATTGAGAAGGCTGCAGCGAGAAGCGGGTCCGAAGCTCCTGGAAAGAACACATGCGGCTTCCACGCCATATATCGCCCAGACAGGAGATACCGAGAAGATCCCACTGCCGAAAGCCCGTGAGTCCCACCACCTCCCGCAGCCACGTCCCGTGCCAAAGCGGAGTGAGTTGCGTGGACGTCCCCGACCATCTGGTGTGTCGCAAGGCCGCGCGCCACGCGAGAAAGGGAGCCCGCACGACGCCGGGGAGCGACAGGGGGATCGTTGTGCCGTAGAGCATGTTTTGGATGGAGGGGAACCCGAGGCAGTTCACCTCGAGTCGATAAGCCGGGTCGCCCCAGCCCCCTGAGAACCAATCGTGGACCACCAGTAGTTGGGTGGCCAGATAGTAGAGGTAGAGGTTGGTCATGCTTAGGCCGCCGTCGTAGGAGGGGACCCTGCAGCGGTCCAAGGCCAGCCGAGGTCGACCACCGCCCCAAAGGAATTTGGTCACCATCTTATCCAGGTCCCGGAACCACGGGCGCGGAAAGGGGCATGGAGTGTTCTGCAGCATGTAAAGAAACTTGGGGAGGATCATCATCTTATATAAGGCGACTCTCCCTAGCGGATTCAAAGGGAGGGCCTGCCACCGGAGCATATCTGATCTGGCTTTGTTTACTACTGGAGCCACATTGAGTGCCCAGCAGAGTTCCGGGAGGAGGGTGACCCAGATCCCCAGGTACTTAAAGGAGAGTCTCCGGAGGGGAATATCTGATTGCCAGTCGAAACATTCCCGCGACGGGTGTAGCGGGACTAGAACAGATTTTTTTGGGTTCAGATGGAGACCCGACGCCTGGCCAAACCGATGGAGGATCCGGCGGACCCGGGGCCCCGAGGTCGCTGGGTCGGAAAGATAGAGGAGGACATCGTCCGCGTATAGGGCAATCTTATCGGGGGCCACAGCTGGCCATTCCCAACCGCGAAGAACGGGATCCGCGCGAATCAGCATTGCCAGGGGTTCCATGGCCAACGCAAAAAGGAGGGGCGAGAGCGGACAACCCTGGCGCGTCCCCCGACCTATGGGAAACGGGCGAGAGAGAGCCCCGTTGACCAACACCCGGACCCGCGGGTGCGCGTATAGGACCGCTACCATGGCACGGAACCGGGGGCCGAAACCCATGCGTTCCAGGACGTCGGCCAAGTACGCCCATCCCACGGAATCGAAGGCCTTTTCAAAGTCAACCAGAAGGAGGGCCAGGTAGGGAGAAAGGCGGCCGCGGTGCGCCATCGCAAGATGCAGGCGCCGCAGGCAGTGTCTGGTCCCCCGCTCCGGCATAAAGCCGCATTGATCCGGATGGACCAAGGAGGCGAGCGACGGGCGCAACCGCTGTGCTAGGACCGTAGCATAGATTTTGAGTTCGGTGTTGATAAGGGATATCGGCCGATAGTCAGAGCAGGACCGCGAGGGAGGCTGAGTCTTGGGGAGGGCAACTATGGTTGCCGTGTCCGTCTCGGGCCGGAACGAGCCCGTGTCCACCACGGCTGCAAACAGGTCCCGAAGCCTCGGGGCCAGCGTCTCCCGATAGTGAGCGTAGTACTCCTGGGGGAACCCGTCGGGTCCCGGGGTCTTCCCAGGTGCTAAGCGGCCTATGGCCTCCTCGATCTCTTGCAGCTCGATCGGTGAATCAAGGGTCTCGGAAACCTCGGGCTGCAACCGCGTAAGTGTAGCCGCGGTCGTCCCCAGCAATTCCTCAAGGGAGAGCGTGGACGGCCTGCGGCGGTATAGCTGGGAGTAATAGTCAGCGAACGCCTGGGCTATCGCCACCGAGGCTGTGTGAGTACCACCCGCTGGGTCCGCGATGGCCGGAATGATCCGTCCCGCCCGGGGATAGGTCGCCAGCCGGTGGAGAAGAGTAGCGCATATGTGCTTTACTCCGCTCCTTCAACTGCTCACTTTCAGGGAACTATTTTTTAATTTTTGCTGAAGCACTTTGCAAGAATACATGTAATCCCAGCTGTCTCCCTCGTGTGCTTCTCTCTCCCCCTCCCACTTTGTGTGCTCTCTGGCCTCGCTGCTCGCTCTTGTTTCTTTTTACTTAAGCACTCTACACATGTTATTTTAGTAGTGTCCTTTTTAGGTCGAGCCTAGCGCAGCGAGCATGCGCTATGGGAGGCTTCTTGTGAGCACTCAAAACTTCTCCGTGTGGGCCGGACTACTCCCACTCATTGGATTGTGCTTTGCATGTCTCTTTCAATAATGAAAGCACGCAAATGCTCAAAGGCAGGTGCATGTCCCACCTCTTCTCCAAAGGTTCACTCCCACGGCGCGTTGCTCTCTGGAGCGAGCAGTGGCGCGCAGGCTGGCAGCTGCATTTCTCCCTCGTCGTGGCTCAGGTTACTAATTAAACACAGCGTGGTTGCTTTCACTTTAGCGGCCGCGCTTCTTTACTATTTATTCCTTTTCATTGGATCAGTCAATTTTCCCTCCACGCCTCTAACTCCAGCGCACCTTCCAGCCTGGGCAGAGCGTGGGTAGGCGCTGTACTAGTATCACACTCACTGACAAGTAAATCACGCTAAATAACAGCATGTTTCACAAACGGACCCTAACAGCTCCTGCACCCAGTGACTGGGTCCAGTCACCTGATCTGAAGTCTAATCTGCCATCCTGCTTGTTCAAATTGTTATCTTGGGTGAACCAATTCTTCTCTCACGGCATGGGGAACCTTAGCATTAAACAAGCTTTCTTAGCATATGTTTGATGTTGTGCTTGTTGCCTCTAGTTTGTCTTCAGCCCTGGGTGTTTTTAAAACCTTACTTTTCTAATTCCCAGAACTCCGAGCTCTCGGCACATTTGACCATAAAGAGACTTGAACAGAACAAGCGGTGCCGCGCGGGGGCAGGAGGGGATCTGGTTCAAGCTGCTTCGAATCAGCAGTGCGCGCTGCCATGGTGAGGCCTCGAGGATAGATCTGTCTCTGGTTGCCAAGGAGACAGATGCTGCGACAAGGTGCTCTACCGATGGGTCCCTCGACGGGGCTGGTACTGAGGCTGTGTGTTCACCCCCACCGGGCCCCATCTCTTTTCGTGTTCAGGGGTCACGTCTGTGGCCCTCAAGGGGGCTGTGCCTCGGGGTCAGGTGTCCTTCTGCTGGTGGGGAACGGATAGGAGGGTTGGTCTGACATTATATGCTTCCCTGATTGAAGCAGTCATCATCATCAAAAAAACTTTATTTCGGTTATTTGCTAACCATACAAGACACATAAAATATACAATACATTGTCACAAAAGCACCAACCATTTCGTCAGATACAAGTGCAGGAACAGACTACTTTAAAAATATAGGCACAAAAGTGGGACATAGTTTCACTGGTCCAGGCAGTTTCTCAATCTAATACATAATTTTAAAAACTCCTTGAGTTGGAGAATACTGTCACTGTGCAAAAGCTGCAAGTACAAAAGTGCCGGCCTGATTTGTTTAAAACCCAAGTTTTTTTTAAAGAATCACTAAATATGGTTTGCGTGGGAATTCATAAAATTTACATAAAATGCAGCATATCCTGCGGAGACTTTCCGTCGCAGCCGCAAGGCGCTGCCACTTTATTAAAAATATCACACTTAGGTCGAATAAGCAGGTGATGGAACTGGTTAAACCTAAATCTGGTCAGTAAAAATTTCTCATGTGAAGACAAAGACCCTTTCAAATATGGCTCGATGGCCGCAGTAGTCTTTAGCATAACAAACTTTCTCACACTTGGTTTCTGAAGCTCCACTTCTTCTCTCACAGTCCTCCTGTCCAGCAAAAATGCTTGTTTAATGGGCTCCAGATCTCCCATTGTGATTAGTTGTGGATTGGCAAAAAGTTCAGGACGACCGAGTTTTTCAAAATTTGATTTTAGGTAGCTTAACCAAGGAGAGCTCAATGCTTTGTCCAGTGACAAGAAATCCTTAATGATTAAATGTGTTAGGGGTATGTTCTCATTTAGCCAAATTTTAAGCCAAAACATCATAGGGCGTAAGGAAAGCAAATCACATAGATACTGAGACCCCAGCTCCTCGTGTACAGCGAGGTTAGCCGTACCAGTGGGGACACACAAAAGACGCTTCATAAATCGATTTTCAGCAATCTGTAGTTGCTCTCCATTGACATACCCCCAAATTTCGCTACCATAGGATGCAGTTGCCACAGACTTAGCATTGTACAATTTCAACATAGCACAAATAGGCTTTTTCCCCAGTTTAGTAGCAAAGTTAAAAATAGATGCGTTAACCCTCACCATTTCTCCTTTTTTCGTTACAAGATGAGGTTCCCAGTTTAATTTTGTGTCAAAGAGAACTCCTAAGTAAGAAAATGTTTTAGTTAGGGGGATTATTTCTTCACCAATCCTAAAAAGGAAGGGTTTTTTTGGTTGCTGACCAATTTGTAATACAAAGGATTTAGTATTATTTACCAAGAGGTCTCTATCTCTCATAAATGAATTAAATGCTGTTAACAGTGATTAAAGTCCCCTCTCTGTTCTAGATATAAGTACTGCATAAAGAAGTATTGGAATTCCACGCCTGCCAACTCTTGGGCAGTCAGCACAAACATCCAGTAACACACCATCTAGGTCGTTAATATAAAAGTTAAAAAGAAAGGGGGCCAGGATACAACCCTGCCGGACACCCTTTCCAATACTAAAATTATTTGATACACTCAGATCCAGGGAGTATCTCACATTGGCACTGGTGTTACAGTGTAGGGCAACCAAAAAATCAACCAAACCGCTATCAACCCCTTTCGACCTCATGGACTGCCACAGCTTTCCCCGGTTGACACAGTCAAACGCGGAGGACAAGTCCATAAAGGCAAGATGAATGGTACCTTTCTGTATTATGGTATATTTACTTAAGATCAGGTAGAGGTTAAGGCATTGTTATTGTCGATCGGCCTTTGCAGAAACCGTACTGCGAGGGAGACATAATATTCTTTTCCTCCACCCAGTCAGACAATCTTTGCAGTACAATTCTTCCTACAATCTTGACCATAGAGTCTATTAAAGAAATCGGTCGATAGCAGTGTGGGCTACCCTTATCACCCTTTTTAAAAACCGGGACAATTGTAGAAACACCCCATGATCGTGGGCATCCTTCTTTTGCAGCAGCACTAAAAACAGACTCTAGGATGGGTGCCCAAAAACTAGGATCAGATTTAAATAAATCAGGGCGAATCGCATCCGGGAGCTTTTCCGCCTGTGATACCCTGTATGCCCTCCAAAACTTCATCTCTATTAAAAACAATCTGTACACCGGTGTTGCTACAGGCAGAAGTCGTATCCGTGTCCCCTGTACAGCAGTACAACTTCTTAAAGTGCACTTCCCACTCCTCCTTAGATATATAGTTTTCAGTACCCTCACCCGGGTCCTGTGCCAAGAATGGTTTCCTCATCAAGACCCAGAATCCTGTACTACTTCGAAGGGTGGCAGGATCTAAGATCTCTGACCACGCCTCTTCCCTGAGAGATTCCTTATATCTTGCAATAATATTTTTGTAAGTCTTTCTACACTGCTGAACATCAGCTTTTATCCTAGGTTTAGACGCCAATGCTACTCTTAAATTTCTGGCGGCTTTTGAACAATCCTGATTAAACCACCTAGGACCTTTTTTGAAATCCGATTTTTTTTTTTTATAGGTACTGATAGTTGCTGAGGTACCTTCACCGCTAGACAGTTGAAAGCATTTAGGACAATGTTTGGGAGTGCACCCTCTTGTGTGCATAACGTAATTTCGTCGGCACATGTGGTTTTAATTTCGTTGTACAGCTGATCAGGGGTTACCATGGACCATCTCAGTCGACGTCTGCCATCTGTGGTATTCACCCTACCAATAAGGGAGTCCACTCTTTCTTTAACTATCAGTGGACCCCTCATAAGAGCAGTGAGTGGATTATGGTCACTAAATTCACTGACTTCAATAGAGAAGAATCCCACAAAAGACTGCATTACAGGTGTTAACAGAATAAAATCTATAAAAGTTGCCCTACCATTCCCCTTAAATGTTGGGGTATCAAAGCACTTATTCGGGGCCATCAACGGAGTTAATTCTAACTCATTAAGCATATCATTGAGGTGTTCCCCCTCAGTTGAGTGCTCAAAGTGGAAATTCTCACAGTACGGGCAATTAAGTTCCGTAATCATCTTAAAAAGAGGGTCTCCACAGGGATGAACATTAAAATCCCCCACCACCATGAGGTTATGAATACAATCCTTAATGGAGTTACTAATAAAAGTATTCAGTGTTACTATCTGACTAGAGTTAGTGCTACAGTTAGTGGCATTATAAAAATTGACCAGGCCGGCCATACAGTTATCTCCTATTAAAACTAACCCAATAATGCCAGTGTGGTTTGTTATGATTCTCCGTACCTTACAACATAGTACTATAGAGATAAACACAACCATGCCCCCTTTAGGTCTGCCCCTAGTAGTTGCTACTGCCGGAACATAATAGGCCTTATACCCTTCCAGGAAGTAATTACAATCGATTGACCAAGTTTCCTGTAAACAGATAACTAGGTACTTCTTAATGTACTCAATCCAGTTGTAGTCCCCAATTTTGGTACCTAGACCCGCAATATTCCAAGAAATTATATTATTAGAGTTTCTGACAGCCGAGCTACTCTCCATACGTTCCAGATCCTCTGAGCTCCGAGTTGCCTGCCCAACGGATACCTCATGTCAGTCACATAACTCTAATCCCGAAAGGACATCAAATCTGTTGTGAGTTACAATATTAAAGCCATTACCTCTCTGTAATCCCACATTGTGTACATATTCCCCATTGGGAGGCAGTGACTGTGAGAGTATACGTGATCTAAAAGGGCCAGGGGTTGGTGGATTTCTAATCAAATGGGAGTAGAAAAACCCCAGTGGGCGTATACAGATACTATTGGGTATGTTGGCCAATGCAGCGGCTCTAAGTAAAACTGTGGCAGCATGTTGAGGATGCCTAAAATTGATGATAATACAGTCGCCATTTGTTGCCTTACTAGATGGTCCGATCCAACTCACCCTTCTTGTTGTTAATATTTGATCGGCAAATTTAACGGGAAACCCACAGTTCTTATTAAGCCAAAAGACCGTCCTATTCTTTAATGAATCATGATTTTCTTCAGACACCTGATATGCTTGAGGCTGAATAGGTGGGACATTTGTGAGTACAGCCACATAAGGTGCACATTTAGGTGGAAGGTTTACATGACGACTTTTCTTTACATGGCTATAGGACAACTTTCCCTCAGAAGTTCCAGTATCAATGGTATTCTGCATAATTAATATATTGGGATCCGATAGAACAGGTTCAGCAACAGCCAATGTATTCTGCCTATTATTTGATAAAATATTTGGTAAATTTCCTGTATTTGTTCCCAGATCCTCCACGATTAGTTTATGTGCTACGTCTGATTTACCTGATGCTCCAACCAGGTGCGATTTTAGCAGCCCACCCAATCTTTCCACGTCCAAGGCCATTATGTCTAATTTGGCTAGCAAAGGTTGCATCAGCTCAGCAATTTTTGCCTCTATTTTTCCCTCCAGGGAGTGAAGTAGGAGAGTTAGTGGTTCTGGGGCGATGTTAGAGCTGGTTCCACCCATGCCACTACCCTCCTCTAAATCCTTTTGCAAAACCCCACTATTAGAGACTCTATTACCCCTCCCTGTTTTGATCTTGCAGTTCTTCCCCCCCCTCGCTTAGCTTGTACCTTCCTACACAGTCTCACTGGTCTATGGTGGGGCGATAAGAGTGATGTCTCTTCCTCTATTAGTTCAGATACTAATTCTAAATCATCTACAATCTGATCTGCATGTATTTGTGCCTCATTGGTTACAACTGCCCCACTACCCCCATCCTGTCCATCTATAGGAGCTATAAACACCAAAGGAGAGGGCAGCTCTGCGCATACGTCAGTCATTGCCTCGCCCTAGTGAAGCTCTACGGGTATTATTAATTTGGGTCACCTTTTGCACAAGATAGTTATCCATAGAGCCAGCCCCCATGATGTTTGTTCGTCTTGACCGTGGCCATGTTAACAACCCTAACAGTAATCCTTAAGTCAGAGCACGTTTACCGGGGACTGTACCAAACAGCTAGCCTCTGGTAGCACCTACAGTTAACCACGTTACAAAGCACCGTATAATAAATACACAAGTTCTGCATTACATATGTACATACGTACAGAATCCGTGGCCCAGTCCTGTCCCCTCTGGCCTCCGAGGGCCACAGAGGGCCCGCCGTTTGCCCGGGCTTAGCCCGGCGCCGCCTGCGCGCGTCCCGCGACGCGGGAGGAGTCGTAGTCTTTTGTGCGCCTCCGGGCGTGTTGGTAGCGTCAGGGCGCGCTAGGGAGTCTGGGGTATGTGGTCTCCCCCCGCTCTCGGCCGCGGATGAGAAAGCGGCGGCGGGGGAGACAGGAAGAAGAACACCCAGGAACGCTGGCAGCAACAATGAGGGACCCCCAGCAGCAGAGAACAGCAAGAGGATCCCGGTAGGCGGCGTTTTGAAAGACTAGTTCCCCGCTCCCCCGGAGGAGTCGCAGTCTTTTGTGCGCCTCCCGGCGCGTTGGTAGCGTCAGGGCGCGCTAGGGAGTCTGGGGTATGTGGTCTCCCCCCGCTCTCGGCCGCGGATGAGAAAGCGGCAGCGGGGGAGACAGGAAGAAGAACACCCAGAAACGCTGGCAGCAACAATGAGGGACCCCCAGCAGCAGAGAACAGCAAGAGGATCCCGGTGCAGGTAGGCGGCGTTTGAAAGACTAGTTCCCCCATGCTGCAACCCCGCCATCTTTGAACATTTCAGAACACGTTGGCTTAAACATACCGGGCCATCATATATACATCACTGCATTAAAGCTACGTAATTGTTTGGTGAGCCATAAAAGGCAAAGTTCTTTGGTACGTTCAGCCTATGCATGCAGTGCACAAGGATACTCGGTGCCAGTAAGAGGCTTTATTTTACACATTAACCACTAGAAAACAGTAAACAAATCAAGCTTTCCCAGCCAAAGGGGGCTACATCAGGCAACCTGACTGCGCTAGTAACAACCCTAGAACCGCACGGAGCGGGCCCTCAGACTAAAACTGCTATTGCGCCCTGAAGCGGCGTTCATAACATAAACCGATTTACGCCTTGTCCAGCCACATGTTCGTCTCATGCAGTGCCCCACATTTACATGCTTATGCTATGAAGCCTGGTTATCTCTGCCCCATAAGCTGACAGCGAGTATGTGGCCACCGCAAGCAACCTTTCCCAGAATCCTTTTGACGTGCACAGGCTCATTAAAGTGTCTTTGTGTAACGTAACTAGTGCTCATGTAAAGCTCTCCAAAACCTTAAAGTTGAGTTTGTGCCATATAAATCTGCAAAAAACATAAGAGAAATGACCCGCCCCTCTTCCAGTGCAGGGAGAGGCATACTGTAAACAGCGCTGCAGGTGGGGTCTGCAGCTTTGTGGCGCTTTGAAGCACAGCCCTGTGACCGCAGCACAACTAATGCTCCGAATTCCGTGCAGCGTGTGCACCAGGTAAGGCATGTAAAGATATGTTGTTGCGGAAGGAACTGTCAGGCTGGAACTAGTAAATTAGGTTAATTTGCTGTTTAACATGTTAGTAATGCCTATACATAATAAACACTGGCCACCGCACGCAACCTTTCCCAGAATCCTTTTGACGTGCACAGGCTCATTAAAGTATCCTTGTGTAAAGTAACTAGTGCTCATGTAAAGCGCACAAACTTTACAGTATTGAACCCAGCAGCTGCATTGTTCTACAACATACCTTAAAAACATTGCCAATAGCTCTGGCTAAACACTTATAAGGTCCCAAAGATGAGACTTATTGGCTATGCCAATGCTCATTTTTGCTCCTATCCTGCTCTGAGTTGTTCTCTTGTCAGCACGCTTTTCTCCACATGCGTTGCTTTCACTTGTCTGTGTTCTTTTCTCCTGTGCTCAGTATTGCTCTCGCTTAACAGTGTTCCTCTGTGAAATTATCTCTCTTGTCTATTATCCTTCAGCCCATGTGCTGCCTTTCACCCCACCTGCACCTACATTACCCTTGAGCTTTTTTTTTCATTGGTGCCTTCACTCTGAAAAAACCCACCATCTTGGATTGGTAAAAAATGAAAGCATATGGTGCATGCATCATTCTGGGGAAACACATGCGTTTAGATGCTTGCCTGCATCAGTGAAATGATGAGACTGCCATTGCACCCTTTTCATTTTTATTTTGCTAATGCACAGCTTCACTGAAAGCAATTTGCAGAGCCAGTTGGTCCCAAAGGTGAGACCTACTGACTTAGCCAGTTCTGCTTTTTATTGGTGTCATCATTTGGTTCATCGCTTATAGTAGACTTCCTGTAGTCTGAAATTTGTATGGCAACGCTTCTCATAAATGGGCACACGCACAGTCATCTTTGACACACTTTTTTCTTGTATCCCGGATAGAATGGTTGACTTAATGACATGCTCTGAAGAATGTGAGATTATGTGGGTTAGTAGTTTTGAATGCTTTGCCTCATACCTGGTGCTTTAGGAATTTGGCTTGGCAGCAGTAATTAGTGAGAAATCGATTGCATTTGTATTTAGGTGTAGTGCAGAATGGTATTTTGTTGAATTGACTGATGGATAAAAAGTGTGCATTGTAATGACTTTAAAATAAAGGCTTGATAGCAGCTCTAATAGTTGACTTCCACAAGGTTCAGTATAAAGAGAATGATTGTGTTTTACTATGTTATGCTTGGCAGTTAGTTGTTCCATACAGGGGTACATCTGAGGGTTTACTGAGGTCATTAAATTGGGATTGTGGTTTACTTTTGGTCTCATCTAAACTTTAGAGGTGGGGAACCAGATGCCACATATGTTACTGTGAAGGGGGATATGATCTTTTGGTGTCTTTGCCTGGAAGCGTTGGAAGTAAGGTTCGTATCCAGATGTAAGAATATTTGTGTTGATAGTTGGGTTGCTTTGGGATATGAGTTTCTGTTGTATTCAAAGAAAATTCGGGGAATGTCCATAGATGAAAACCGTTCTTAAACAATTTTGTTTTTTCATCAAACAAGATGTTAGAATGTACATTTAACTTCCAGAGATACATTTAGAGATTTTAAAAGATCTGTGTATGAAAGACATATCCCCAATTGATCTTTGACTGGGTTTCCCTGGTCGTGATTTCCTTTAGAGTCCTGGTGAACGGCGGTTCTGTGTGGACTTGGTGCTGTCTAAATGAAGCAGTATCGATTGACTGTTTGCAATTGCCAGATTTACAGGAGATACAACAGTTTTTAGGGTTACTATATTTTCAAAGTTTGATCTGACCAGTGCCTTTGATCAAATGAATTGGCCGAGGACTCAAACCTCTTACTGTAGTTGTAAAGAATACTGTTTCACTTGCCAGTGCTCCTGCAATAAAAGCCCTCCAGAATTGTATTCTGGTTTATGGCAAGGGTAAAATTGAGCACAGTGTTAAATTGAAAACTGTTGGCAGCATTTCAGGAATTGGGCTTAAACGTTAAGCATACAAATATAACCTTGAAATATTTAAGAAGTAGTACTTGTGCGAGTGCCATCTTTCTTGCATGGGATGCCCCCACTTTTTGCTGAATTACTTTGACCGAGTGTGCCCTGGGCTCCTGCCAATCGGGTACCCAGGGCCTGTGTTCCTTCCCTAAAACTGCATTGAAGCTTAAACCCAATTGGGATCTCTGGCTACATGTCAGCCCCTGGTAAATGGTACCCTAGTTACCCAGGGACCTGCGACCAGAGAAGGTCCCCTGAGGGCTGCAGCACTTATTGTGCCACCCTTAGAGGCCCTGTACCCTGACGCACACACACATTGCCTTTGCAGGCTGAATGTCTTGGTGCAGAACAAAACAGTCAACATGGTACACATCCCTGGCATACCTCAGTCACCCCTCTAGCTAGGTGCCCTATGCCAGTGGTGTGGGTACAGGTGCATGAGCCCTGTACCCCTACAGTACCCGGTCCATCCCTGGGCACTAAGTGCAGTGCTGCCATTAAGAGTATATGGTGCTGGGAGATCGTCATCACGAACTCCACAGCACCATGATGGCTGTACTGAAGACTGAGAAGTTTGATATCAAACTTCTCAGCACATTAAACCCACACTGGTGCCAGTGCGGGATTTAATGTAAAATGCACAACAGAGGACATCTTAGAGATGTCCCCTGAACCTAGCCAACAACCAGCGTCCTGACTGAGAGGCTGCCTGGGCTGCCACCCAGCAGACATGTTGCTGGACCCCTGGGTAGAGAGCCATCCGCTCTCGTGGGTCTGCAACAATGCACGTCCTGGCCGAGGTGCTAGGTCTCCTCCCCCCGGATGGGTAGGGCCAAACTTCAAAGGCATGCTGCCTTTGTGAGCTTCTCCAGGCCATTTGCTGTACTCAGCAACTAGCCCCTACCGGTTCTAACCCCCACTCTGTCGGGAAGATCGTCGGGAAAACCTAAGTGAGGAAACGGAAAGGCCAGCCTCTGCCAACCCCACCCCTCAGGTGCGTGAGGCGAGGTGAAGCACAACTCTGGGCTCTCGCCATCTTTAGAATGGGGAGTCCTACCCAATCAAGATTAGGCTCCTGCCCCTCTCCCACTGGAGAGTGGCAGGATAGGGGGTGTACCCACCCCAGGGAAGGGACCCATTGGTCCCTGTCCGTCACCTACCTGTAAAGCCCCTAAATTTAGTATTTAGGTGCACCCTGACCTTCCTTCCTCAGATCCCGATTCCGAAACTACCAAGAAGAAAGAAGACCTGCCGTGCAGCTGCCAACAAGAGGATGATGCCAAATGACTTGGCTCCAGGCCTGTCAACCCTTGAACCTGCTCCTGCTAAACCTTGGCGTCTCCAGTGGTCAGCAACCTCAAAAACCCCAGAGGACCTGACTGCCTTGCTCCTCTAAAAGACTGGGACTCCCACAAGCAGTAGTTATGCTCAAACAAGCAACAACCCCTGGTGCCAAGCCAGGCACAGCGAATCCAGCACACTCCACCCGCCGAGCCTGGCCTGTGCCTGATTGAACTAAGACCACAAGGACGTCCCCACGACGACTGTGACCAAGAATCCAGCACCCAAGGACCCTCCTCGACGCTCCTGACGACGCCTGCAGCGTCACAACCAGGGTCCCCCCCCCCCCAACCGCGACCAGCTGAGGATAAGATTTCCAGACGCCAAAAGGCGCCCTGCGGCCCCCTGTGCCCAACTCTTGGGTGCCTACCTAACCTACAGCTCACCAACTTACCTCTCGAAGTGGTGGTCGCACCTGAAGAATCTTCGTCCCCGAGCTTGCAGCATTTGTTCGTCTTGCAGCTTCTCCATTGAAATACATTGAGCGCCCGACGGCTCAAAAGCACCCAGCCGCCCGAGTGCCCCTGGAAGTGCAACATCTATCCTATCTTACTTCCCCACTTGCCCTGTGTAAATGACCAGGAGCTCAGCTCCCACAGCCGCGTTGCCTGCCTGCAAGCAGCCACCAACCAAAGGTCCCCTGCCCGCCATATGCTAACATTGGGCCTGCTCTCTCTGCACCCGGCTGTGCCAGTGCCGCTGAGGGTGTAACCACTGTGCCCACCTGACCCTGGGAGACCCCATAGTCTATCAAAACACACAAGATGATGGACTGAATGTTGCACATTGGCAGAACATTCACCAAGTCACAGATCTGGGTTTAATCCATCGTTATTTTGCTCACCACACCACCCCAGTTCAGACATGGCCATATGCAAATCAGTCTTTTACCCTGTGCCTCATGGCAACAGTCCAGCCCGAACTGCCAAGCCATGTCTTCCCTGGACCGGAATCAAGCATCCTAAGACCGGTTTCGGAGTTTCACCCTTCTTCAGCCAGGATAGTTTGACTCCAGCGGCGTAGTGAGCACGGGACCCACATCTGGGCATACCCTTCCCACATAGGGCGAACAGCAAAACACACAAGATGATGGACGGAATGTTGCACATTGATAAAACATTCACCCCTAGTCACAGACCCCTGAGTCTATGCCCAGAACCTTAACTCTGCCAGTCGAGTACTTTCCTGAAAGCCGATGACTCACTTTTCCTCCATAGGGTAACATTGACTGGTTTTCACTTGGAATTTCTTCTACGTGTCGAGTTTTGAAACTTTGAAATATTCACTAACAATCACCCGATCAACGAGAACTAAATTACTCACCTGTTATCAGGAGAGAACCCAGTGCTGGATCTTTGTGCCCAGCACTGACCCTACAAAGCAATTACAACAGTGATTTACTGATAACCAAACTTTCTTCCATAGGATAACATTGCCTGGTTTTTGCCAGAAATTCTTCTGATGATTTTTGAAACATACAAATATTCCTTAAAAATCTCCTGTGTAACAAAAGATTTATTTCAACTGTTTACAGGAGATGCACCAGGGCTGAATCCAGGATCCAGCCTGAGTAAGAAAAACCAATGCAAAGTAATTGATATTACGTTTACTTTAAGATTCCCGTTGAGCTCAATGTTATAATTGTGTTTAACTTGTGTTGCCTATTGCAACAACTGTAACTATTGCATTTAAAGGTCTATTGCTTATTGAAAGTATTTAAGTAAAGCATTTCATTCTGAGAGTATTTTGATACCTACTTGTGGTTCTAAAATAAAACAACTGTATATTTTTATATACAAAACAATTGGCCTAGACTAGAGTTTAGTTCTTGAGTGTATGAGACCATTTGCTGACTTGAGTGTGTACAACAAATGCTTTACACTGTCCTCTGATACTGCCTTACTGCTCGACCAAGCTACCACTTTAGAGAGTAAGGTTATATCTAACTTTAGCCTCTGCCAAACCTCTGGGGACTGTGGACTCTGTGCACACTGAACCTTACTGTGGTGCAGTGTATACAGAGCCACTTTTTTACAGTACTACTAGGGGTACATGATTTCTAAGAGTCGGGGGAAACCTAACAATGGCAACATCAAAACAGTTGTATTGGTGCCCAAACCATCAACATAGGAACACTTATCGTTTAGTGTATAATGGTGTTCTGTGCCAGATTAGTTGTGAATTTTGTGTATAAAGTAGAACTGCTTTGTCGGTTATTGGGGGCAAAAATGAAATTTTCATTGAAAAACTAATACGAAAATGTTTTGTATGAAACTATGTAGGTTATACACCCTTTTACCCCATCTGTGGCAGAAAAAACTGAGTGGTTTCGGTTGATGTCAGCGGGCATTGTGGGGGGTGCTGGTAATCACCATTTGTTGGCATGCAATAACACTCAATAAATGATTGTCCAGTCTGTGCTTTCTTAGAAAAGGAAAACTACTGTTATTACGTACGGGCCACTTAATACTACTCAGTAATGTCCAAATATACTTAAGGCTGGTGGGAGTAGCTTTGGTAGCATTACATTTAA
This sequence comes from Triturus cristatus, assembly GCF_964204655.1. NCBI lineage: Eukaryota > Metazoa > Chordata > Amphibia > Caudata > Salamandridae > Triturus > Triturus cristatus. The sequence goes on along the minus strand of NC_140591.1, from coordinate 1,389,082,391 downwards.
CTCCAAAAATCATTCCCCCCCCCCCCCCTATGTACAATATAGCAAATGACCATATAGGAGTGGTGTATCTACATCAGGTCTATGTTACCACACTTAAAGACCAAAATCAAATGACCTGATGCCTCATTCCATCACTGTCAGCAGTAACAACACCTTTTAATAAAGAAACCACTTTGACTTTCCTTATGACTGTCTTAATATTGTAATGCCTTCTCAGGTCAATATCTAACCCTACAGAGTTCCATCTGCGCCAGGCTTCCTGTGCACAGTTACTAGGCTGCGCACAATGGTAGTTTCTCACGCGCAGTCCTCACACGTGTGCATGCGTGCTCACATGTAAGCAGCCAAGTGCCCCATACTCTTGCTGAGTCGCAGCAGCCTTTTCTTAAACGGCGCACACTGATGGTAAACAAGTGCAGTCCATTTTATAGGTTCTTTACGGCGGGTGAGTCACCAGTTGTGAGGCTCACCCACAGTAAAAAGTCCAAAACTAGGTGACCTAAAAGCGAAAAATCTAGGATTAGATTTGCAGAATTCATTTTGTTACACACAACTTAAAAGCAATTCACTTTTGATTGACTTCTGGTGCTGGGCAGTAGCTAAGCGGTGTACAGTGAGTGACAGTTGTCAAATAATTTTCAGGAGAATTGATACAATTGCATTTGGTTGCATGTGGATATTGCTCCCAAGTCAACTACATGTACTGCAGAGTTGCGATAAAACTAAAAACAAAAAATAGTACAATTTTAACATTGTGTGTAGAGGCAAATTTATGAAGCATTCCTTCACTAAAAAGGTAATAACCAAAAACGTAGGTTGATTTATGTAGTGGTAGTCTCAATGATGTATGGATTAACATGCCCATGTATACTTTAAGGTTCTGATCATTTAAGACATTGGAATTAAATTACCCTATTTAACACCCAGCCCTGTTATTTCATATGTTAATTTGTGTGATGCGTTCAAATATCAGAGATCAAACTGTTCTAATTAAAATACCAGTGGGAAAACTCATGTTCTGATACACCGGTGTGTGGCGTTATGACCCCTAACTCGGCTGCCATGAAGAAGTGAAGTGGACAGAGGCACAATGGCAAATGGCTTTTTCCAGAATGGCAATAGGCAAGTTTAGCAAAGAGCCATATTTTGGTATTTTTGCATCAGTGTAATTGTTAAAATAAACCTGCACTTAAATTTCTGAGCACCCATTCCTTCATCAATTTTTCTTTGTCTTAAACTCTCAGTCCAGTCTCCCTTTCGCCCTAAAATTCTTACTCCTTTGATATCTTGTTTTTTTTTTGCAGTCTGATATCTATATCACCAAATACACGGCCCTTCTGAACAATGGCCATCAGACTAAATGTCAACAACCAGCATTGGCAACGGCAGTAGGTTTTGCCTAAATGAGGTCTGTTGGCCTTGTCACTGTTTTTAGGTCTCTGCTCTAGACGGCCTGCATGCGCTGTCTGGAGAAGAGACATGCTGTATCTCTTAGTGAGCTTACAGCCTGCCCATAGGCTACCCATTTGCAGTAACCATTGTTGCTCCATTTTGCGTTCTCCTCATTTGTCAAGGGCATGCATACGTCACCTGTGTTTAGCCCTCCCCAAGACCACATCCCAATTACTTTTCAACATACACTGCAGCCATTTTCATCCATTATTTTGGGGCTACTGTTATATTTTTTCAAATGGGTGACTGGTCTTCGCAACACGGTATGAGCTCTGTTGTTTTCCTACGCCCCTGCGAAATTCCACGATGAAGTATGCTCTCATCATTGACTCTCGTAACTTAGCTCCTGAAACAAGGCACTGTATGTAGCCAATATCTCCACATGCAGACGTGTCCCTTGAAGTGTCTAACTTGCTCTACAGACACTGCTCTGCCTGTGGGGGTATTCCCAGGGCGCACTGCATTCGGTGCTTCACGTCCCATAGATGCTCTTCCGTGCACTATCATGTCAGCGTATACAGTGTACCCCCCCTTGTAAGTTTCAGTCTGTTTCACCATGTGTGTGCGTTCACTATCCATGCTGCCTCGTCCCTGCTTGTATTGTAAATGTGTTTCTGCCTTTTATTGCATTCGCCCAGGCCTCTAGGTTTGTCGGCAGCCCCAATTCTCTAGTATTGGGGTGTCTTTCATAGATTCACATGCTTGAATATTCCCCGTCGTCTAAGTGGGAGTCCCACGGTACATAAAAAAAGCAATAAGCCTCAGATATATATATATATATATAAACATTATATATTTTAAAATGACCTACTAAGTCAAAAGTACCATAGGATAACATTGACACATAGGAATGCATTGAAAAAGAAATCACTTTACTGACATATCCATGTCGTTTTTATAGTCCAAACTCCAGCCAATCAGGCGCAAACACCCTCTAGAATCTTCTCCTGTGAGGCTCAGGCCCTCAGATTTTCTACCGCACGTCGTGTGAAGGGAGTCTCCCTGAGCTCTGCTCAGTTTTTTCTCTGGTTTTTGGATTTCTTCAACTTTTCCTGATGTCTTCAAGTAAGAAGTGTCTTTTCCGTTCTTGTGCTTCTTGTGGGAAGTTGAGGCTCTATTCAGAGGACCCTCACGAAAAGTGAATATACTGCCTCTACCCTGACCATCAGGTAGGAAACTGCAAAATTTGCAGGACTTTTTCACAGAAGACTTTAAAGGATAGAGAGGGCCGCCTCCTTCTGTGGCTACAGAAGTTGAAAGTCTCAGATAACCCTCTCTCGGACGCCGAAAGTGTGGCTTCTGGATGCACTGGAGCCTCCTCTAAGCGTAGCAGTGTGCATGACTTGCCCGCCCCCTTTCTTAAAAAGAGGAAGCTTCAACTTTTGGAGGTTGCTAAAGTGCCACACTCTGCTGCTACGCCCACGAGATCTCACTCTCGGGTGTCTGGGGCTCTTCCAGCGCATGTTTCCTTTCATAAACGTGCCGGGCTCGTCGACGGTCACTCCGTCGACAAAATCTGCAGCTTCTACTACTTCGTCGACAACGGTGACGACGGCTTCCAGCAGGTTCCCTATGCCGTCGACGGCGGCTTGGTCGACACTATCTTAGTCGACGGTGGTTTGTGTCTCCATGAAAGCTGTCTCGTCGACGATTCCTATATCTTCGTCAAAGCTTCAAATTGGTCACTAATAACTTCAGACCGTTGGGTATTGGACATTGTTTCAAAAGACCACGCTCTGGAATTCGAAGTGGTTCCAAAGACTCAGAAGGGACTGGGTTTCTATTCCCGTTTTTTCCTCGTGCTAAAGAAGTCTGGAGAGTGGCGCCCTATCCTCGACCTGAGGGCTCTGAACAAGTTTCTAAAGGATCAGACTTTCCGTATGCTTACACTGAGGGAAATTCTTCATCTCCTCTCAAGACGACTTCATGTCGACAATCGATCTACAGGATGCCTATTTCCATGTGCCGATTCTACCACGCCACAGAAAATACCTGCGCTTCCGTGTAGGCCAGAGAGACTTTCAATTCAGAGTCCTGCCCTTTGGGCTCCGCTCCGCCCCCCTGGATCTTTACGGAGGTCCTCGCCCCGGTGGTGGCCTGCATTCAAATCTTCCCATATTTGGACGATTGTCTCATCAAGCCTCAGTCTTACCATCAGGCATCCTTAGACACTCAGTTTTGTCGGACTCTGTTCGACTCTCTGGGACTGTCAGTCAACACACAATCTCAGTTCACGCCAGCTCTTCACAGGACTTTCCTAGGCGCTACTCTCAATACCTCCATGGCCATGGCTTTTGTTTCCGACGACCGGCAGAAACGGATCCTGCAGCTCGCAGCTCACATCAGATCAAAACGGTCAGTTTCAGTCCGCATCTTGAAGTCCTTTCTGGGGATGGCGTCCTCCTGCATTTCTTTGATTCCGCATTGCAGACTGAAGAGTCGTCCAATTCAGGAAGAACTGGACAAGCAGTGGCGTCAGGTCTCCGGTTCATTCAGCGACCGGATCTTCGTAACCGCTCGCATGCAACAAGCTCTGCGCTGGTGGACGCAACATCGCAGCCGGCACTTCTTTCTTGGCAAAGGCTCCAGAACTCGTCCTTACCACGGATGCCTCCCTGGAAGGATGGGGCGGTCACCTTCAAGGATTGTCCATCAAAGGCAAGTGGAATCTGTCCCAACGTTCTTGGCACATCAACAGGCTATAACTGATGGCAATCTTCCTTGCACTCAAATCGTTCCGACTTCTGCTTTCCCAGCTACCTCAGAAGGTCTGGGATCAGGCCATACTCCATCAGATCACGCTCACAGCAGTCCACCTACCAGGCATTTCCAACATTCTGGCGGATTCTCTCAGCCGGTCTGTGTCATCGTCCCACGAGTGGGAGTTGCATCAGCCGACTCTGAACTTCGTCTTCTGCCTCTGGGGTCACCCAGGCTTGGATCTCTTTGCAGCTCCACAGAACAGCAAATGCCAGTCTTACGCAAGTTGGCTTCCCCACAGCGGGTTGTGCGGCAATGCCCTTTCGATGGACTGGTGCAAGATATTTGCCTACGCTTTTCCGCCGATCCCACTGGTACCTCGAGTGTTGTGGAAAATGCGGAGACAACCATGTCACATTATCCTGATTGCTCCCCGGTGACCTCGGCAGGCATGGTTCTCGGAGTTACTGCTCCTCTCGCAATGCGAGCCCATCCTTCTTTGCCCCCGGCCGGACCTTCTCACGATGAGCAACGGTCTGATCTGCCATCCGAATCCCAGTTCGCTCATATTGTCGGCCTGGAACCGGAGCACCTTGAATTTGCTCACTTGAATATTTCGCTTGCCTGCAGAGAGGTTCTTGCCAGGGCGTGGGCGCCTTCCACGGTGAAGACTTACAAACTAAAGTGGAAACGCTTCTGCCATTGGTGTTCGTCTGCTAACATCCACCCAGTGCACGCCTTTCCGGCAAAAATTCTGCCTTTCTTTTTACAGTTGGCACAGTCAGAACTTTCTCATTCCACTCAGTCTTTCTGGCAGCAATTTCTCGTTTTCGCCAGGACGGCTCTTCCTCTCTCTCTTCGTCTAGAGTGATTCAACAGTTCTTTAAGGGACTGTTCCGGATGTTTCCACCCATTCGGCGTCCTCCGCCCACATGGAGTCTTAACATCGTATTGGCGCACCTTATGAAGGCGCCCTTTGAGCCAATCCACTCAACAGATTTTAAATTCTTAACCTGGAAGGTAGCCCTCCTGCTTGCTCTGACTTACTCACGTCGAGTGAGTGACATTCACGCCTTCACAATCCAGCCTCCTTTCCTCCAATTTAAATCGGACTGTGTTATCCTTCGAACTAACCCAGCTTTCATGCCGAAAGTGCCATCCGACTTTCATCTTAATGAGCCTGTGATTTTAAAAACCTTTTTTCCCCATCCGCAATCTCCAGCGGAACAGAGTCTGCATTCTTTGGACTTAAAGAGGTGCCTCAAATTTTATATTAGCAGAACGGCACCCTTTCGCAAATCTGACCAACTGTTCGTTGCCTATGGGCGAACCTTTAAGGGACAGTCTGTTACCAAACCAACAATTGCACGTTGGATTTCTTCAGCGATATCTTCCTGCCATCAGAAGGCTGGCAAGCCTCTTCCTTTCGGAGTGAGGGCGCATTCTACGAGGGCGATGTCCTCCACTGCCTTATTCGCTGGTGTGCCCATTCATCAGATCTGCCGGGCAGCTACGTGGTCCAGCAGGCAAACTTTCACGAGGCACTACTGCCTGGAGGCAGTCAACGAAGCCGATTCAGCAGTGGGCCAAGCAGTTCTTCGCAATCTTTTCAAATAAGATGAGCCTCTGTTACTTCCCTCCTCCTTGGGCTGTTATCAGTTTAGTGATTCTATGATGCTATGTCATTCTATTTCATGCAACTTTGATACTGCCTCTTCAGGCTGCAGAGTACTGCTCACTAGTCTATTCAAGCACGTGAATCTATGAAAGACACCCCTATTCTGGAGAAGAACAAATGTTACTTACCTGTAAACTGTGGTTCTCCAGTATTTGTGTCTTTCATAGATTCACATGCGACCCACCCTCCTCCCCTCAGAGGCTCTCTTCTCCTCATAAGACTCTTTTGTCACTCTTGTGCTACGAAAATCTGAGGGCCTGAGCCTCTTAGGAGAAGGTTCTAGAGGGTGTTTGCGCCTGATTGGCTGGAGTTTGGACTATAAAAACGACATGGATAGGTCAGTAAAGTGATTTCTTTTTCAATGCATTCCTATGTGTCAATGTTATCCTATGGTACTTTTGACTTGGTAGGTTATTTTAAAATATTTAATGTTAGTTTATATATGTATTTTATTCTTGTATATGAGGCTTATTGCTTTCTTTATGTACCGTGGGACTTCGGTGAATATTCAAGCATGTGAATCTATGAAAGACACCAATACTGGAGAACCACAGTTTACAGGTAAGTAACATTTGTTCTTCTGCCCCTCCAGATGGAGAGAGGGCTTGGGTTGAGTTGTGTTCTCCTGCATCCTGCATCTCCCAGCTCGGTGACACTGGCGGGAGAGAGGGCCCCTCACAGCTGTTCAGACTTGCCAGACCAAGCTCAGATATGGGATTGTAGGGGCCTTTAAAACCCAAACATATGTTTTTCTGAGTTTGTTCAATGACATATGACGTCTGTTTTTCTGTTTCTTCGTACATTGTTGCAGTTCTTTTTTTCCCCCCAGCAGTTCCGACCTTTTGGCTCTTCTTTTTCCTCTGATTCAGTGGACACTTCGGGCCCTTTTTACTCATTAATTTATTATTTACTGGGATATCTTACCACTTATCCAGGTTGGTCCTCTGATGGACCTTGCTTGTCGCATTGACGAGTGAAGAAACTACGGTGTCACTTGGCCACTCAACGAGGAAAATACGTAAGTAACCAACACACAGATTTGAGATCAGTTTTAAGTATACCACCGCAATACCATGCTGTAGATGTATAGGATGGCAAGTGGAAGTCCGAACCTCTTGAAAAAGTTCAGTTGGATCAAAATCATACAGACTAGCAATTCTGCTACTGCGGTGCAAAACGGCAACAGTAAGACTTTCTGTATTGAAAATTATCTATTAGTATCCTTGCTATGTTTTAGAATTTAAGAGTGCAGATTCGTACCGGCCCATCTCCCTGCTAAATGTTGTCTATAATATCCATGCCGGCATTTTGGCAGGGGGATTGGCCAAGGTGGCTCCTCAGCTAATTCACACAGATCAAAAGGGATTTGTTCCCAGGAGGCAGATCCAGGAACTGACTTTGTCCCTGATTGGGATCATCGATTTAGCAATTGCGCGACCGTTTCCCTTGGTGGTAATCGCTATAGATGCCGCCAAGGCGTTTGATCGCGTGTGCTGGACGTTTCTATGGGCAGCGTTGGAATCAATGGGTGTTAGTATGGGCTATATTAAGGCCATAAACAAATTGTATCGTGCCCTACAGCTAAGATCTTGGTAAATGGCGTGTTGACTGAACTTTTTAAGATTAATAGAGGTACGAGGCAGGGATGCCTACTGTCTCCTCTTTGATATTTATATTGAACCTTTAGCTCAGTCTTTGCAGAAAGATGACCAGATAATCCCCATTCACTCACTAAGTCTTTGTAGTAAAATAGCCCTATTTGCAGACAACCTCATAATTTACACCTCCGACCCAGACAGAATTGTACCAAGGATGGAACAGTTAACCAAAGAATTTGGGGAAATCTCTGGTTATTTAGTAAACCCCACTAAAACTGAAGTGATGGTATGGAATTTGGAGGAGTGGAATGACAGAGGTTGTGTGGAGATGAAATACCTGGGGATAGATATAATTAAACAGATCAAGGACATCCCGGCCTGGGAAAAGAGATAGAATTCTTGTCAGATGGAGAAACCTCCCACTCGCGATCTATGGGAGGGTAAACTTAATCAAAATGTCTATCCTTCCCAAGTTAACATATATATTTAACTGTATTCTGCTAAAATTCCCTATGGAAATGATAAATAAGATCCAAGGGAAAACAACTTGTTTTATTTGGGCCTTTCGAGGGGTACGTCTCTCATGGAAGAAGCTAAGAAGACGACTCCTTGGGGGAGGTCTAGCGCTGCCAGACCTTAAGATATATTGCATGGCATTTCAATTTAAATTTTTTTGAGTTTGGAGCAGCCTTTTTGCACAAATTTGGGACTCTTTTTAAAAGTAAGATTGAAAGTTTTCACAACATCCCTAAGTTTATGGGTTACAATGAGAAAGATGCTAAGCACAGGATACTATTCGGAATTTGCTCCCATCTGGGATTTGCCCGGCACACCTGAATGCCTAAAAGATGCCTTGGCGTTACCATTGAAGCAAGCCGGGTTAATGAAGTGGCGCGACCTTCTATTTGAAGGCAAATTGGTCCCCTGGGAAGTATTGAAAGTCAAAGCTGGAAATAAATTCAAATTTATCCAGCTAACTTCATGGCTTTCCACAATTCCTCGAGACAAGATCACTATGGGACTTCGAGAACGACATTCAAGACACAAGGGGAAAAAGCAAAGAAGTCTCCCAAGTGGTATACACAATTGATGGAAGCGGAAGAAAGGAAAATAGATCCTCCATACACCCATCTGGCAAGATGCACTTCAGGAAGAAGATTTGCAGATACTCCGGAAAAGCTCTTTAAAAATGTTATATTCTTTAGTCGCACCAGCAAATCTTAAAAGGCATCATTTCTTTACAATTAATAGACTGTATTGGACACCACACAAAATAGCTGTTTGTCTTTCAACCTATCCCTAGCTGCAATAGATCTAAAACACCGAAAGCTAATGATATGCACATCTTTTTTAAATGCCCTGAAATAGAGCAATTTTGGAAGATGGTTGAATCAACTATTGGCGACATCCTGAAGATACCAGTGTCAGCGGCGCTCGTACTTTTCGGGGTGTACCACGACCTAGAAACAACGCTCGATCATAAATCAAGGGGGTTGCTTTTTAGGTCTCTGCTAGCGAAGGCTGTGCTTGCGCAGTCTCGCTCACGAGATTTAATGACTTTTAATAGTGGGGCTTTAACCCGCCCCTCTTCTCCATTGGCTGGCCTCTGAAATGCTGGTCAGCCATTGGAGAAGAGGTTTGTCTCTCCAAACAAGCCCTGTCCTTTTGCGATTCGGGGGCATGTTATTTCCGATTCTTTCTCTGGGCGTGTTTGAGAAAGAAAAACACGCCCCGATTCCCAAAACGACGCTGCGTTTCTCAGAGGCATTTCTGCTTGACCTCGGAGAAAGGCGGCGGCGCTGGGACTGATTTCTTTAGGTCTGCAATCGTCTTGTCCCGTGGAATGCATTGTATCGTGCAGTGCGCGGCAAAATAAACCTTTACCTGGGTCAATGCGCAGAAAAATAGAGGATTTCCACTAAGAGGATTTTCTATGGGCAGTGCGCGTCAAAAATGCTCCATCCCTTGTTCCAAAAAATCCCTGCACTCCTCTGGCCCCTCACCCTTGCCTTCCTCTGCCCCACTCCTCCTCTAGTGACGCTGGCTCCTTCCTCCTCCTCTGAAGTGCGCGTCTCTCCGTGAGCCGCTGCTCCGTGCGTTGCTCCGTGCGTTGGCTGCGGGCTGGGGACAGGGAACGGCGGCGGGACTGTGCTCCAGAAGGAGGAGGACGGCAGCAGCATGCCAGCGCGGTGCTGAGGGGGCGCCGCCAGCCCTCCGGCTGCCTGTGTCGGCTGAGCCGCCATGGAGCACGGGAGACTGCGAGGCAAGCATGGGGACTGCTAAGACTAAGGGAACCAAAGACCGAGAGGTAAGGGGCCGCCGTAGCCTGCCCAATGTTCCCCTGCTCGAGCCATTAAATCAGCGTGGGGTGCGTTCCATCCCCACGCAGAGCATCCCTCAAGCTCCCTGAAGGGTCTAGCAGGGCTAGAAGGTGTCCGCGGCTTTCCTCGGGCACGCTGCCTGCTGGCGCACAGAAGGACTGCCCTTGCCCGCTGCCATAATCTGATTGTATTTGTTCTAGGAAAAGTACACCTGTTGCTCCCACCCTTTCTTATATATTCAAAAGCGCATTGCCGCATGGCATATTTATTTAGATTTAACCGCTACATGTATTTCAGTTTAATGCGTTGCACCTACTTTACCTAACACCCATTCTTTAGACTGTGGCATTGGTTCACTTGTTTGTTTAGCAACCATACGCCCCCGCCCCTCACCGCACCAAAAATGTCCCGCGTGACGACTTTCTACTTTCGGTTTCTATTTATGTTAATTGTGCTGATCGAGGGAGGACGAGAGAGCAGCGAAGAAAGCCCACAGACACTACTAATTACCCTCTGCAAACTCCAATCTTTTTTCAATTTAAACTCTTTCCTTCCCTCTTATGAAGGGGAGGGAGGAGGACAGATTGGAAGGGAGCAAAAAAGCAGGAGGGGATGGAAGGAGGAGGAGGGGGCGAGAGAGCACTGGATGCCGCTCTAGCTGACACAGAAAGCAGGGTCCGCCTCTTTTCCTCCTCTTCCTCCTCTAGCAGTGTGTGATTTGTGTTTATGCCAGGCCGTGGTCAGTCCCTCTCTATGTCGTGTTCACCCAGGGGGGAGGGGAAACTGCAGCCAGGAGGAGGGGATTGAGAGAGAGAGCGAGAGACAGCCGCAAACCAAAAAAAAAAGCCCTGTGGTTTTTTTTTTATCTTCCCAATCTGCACTACACAAAAAAGGAGAAACAAGCATTTACAATGCAATGGTCTCTGCATTGGTAAAGTTAGAGCTATTGGCTTTGCTCATGACATTATTTTTGTTTAGGTTTTTGTTTTTAAAACATTTAAAGAAACGGCATTGTTATTTACAATGTCAATAGCTTAATCACTTCTCAAATGCGAGACCTATTGCATTTGCACCCACACACAGAGCCACCTACACACACACACTGATTAAGCTATTGACATTGTATACAACAATGCCGTTTCTTTACATGTTTTAAAAACAAAAACATAAACAAAAATGTCATGAGCAATGCCAATAGCTCTAACTTTAACAATGCCGTGACCGTTGCATTGTAAATGCTCGTTTATCTGCTATTATTGGCAAGACGAGCGATTTGCAAACACTGGATAGATCTTGTACCACCACATCCTAGTGGTTGGTTGGCAGCAGCAGCCAGGTGGATATGTAAAGTAGTAACATAAGGAAATTTGCCGAGAGCAAGGGATGTGTGGAAGGCCTTTGTTGACTGGTTGAATTAGCTGGGAGGTTCTCCCCCCCCCCCCCCCCCCTTTTTTTGTCCTGGAGTCCTACGATTACAGCAGAAAATGGGGAAGGTGTCTGTCCCGAGGGACGAAATAACCTTCTTTAAGGGTCTGGCTGAGGAAGGAAAGGGTCCATACGATATAAGGGTGCCAGGATATGGTCCTTGACCCGTAAGATGCCATGCTGACATGAGGACAAAAAAAAATGCTTCAGAATTTAAGTCTTGTATGCACAATCTCTGTGGAAAAAACATTACTGAATGTAAGAAGGACTCGGACAAATAGACTTCAAGTAAATTTTGTATTAAGCAAAATAGGTAATTTGGCAAATAATTCAATAAGCTTCAGCATGAGTCTCAGAAATAGACTTTACATCAATACACAAATCAGAGCAAACTTGCCACTAAACAGATCGGTTAAGTGGGATCCCCTGATATGGCTTTTGGGATGATTTAATTCAGCTAAAGAGTTCGGGTCTGTTTAAGCAAAGAGTTCCTGTCACCAGCAAGGGCAGAGGAAAGTTCTCAAAAGTTCTCTTAGCATCCTCATAGAGTTCAGTAAATTAGCAAGGAAAGCAAGTATGTGAATAGCTAGCAAGCCTGCCAGCTTGAATCCATGGGCAGAAAGGGAAGTAATGGGCAAAGGGGCAGTCAGTACTGTAGCAGGAGTCTCAGTAGTTGATCTCTCCCAGCTAGCTCAACTATCAACTGCTCTCAAAGGGAGAACAGTCACCAAGACTCAAAGTAGAGGTGATCTCCTCCTCCAAGACCCGTTCATATAGTTTCAGAAGTCCGGAGATTTCATAGACTGTCTCACCAATAACGTCAGATAGTTAGCTCATCATCCGCTCACAAGATCCAAAAAATGGAAACGTTGATGTACTTCCCATGCTGTTCATGGGAATCAATTGTACATCCTGTGCCACGTTTGTCCACAAAGAATCATTCAGAAAGTAACTATTAGTAGTCAAGATACAAAGGTCTGTCTTGCATGACTGTGTCAGTTCGCTGCATGGCAACATGTATCATTTGTTGCATCATTACTATGAGAAGGACAGGAAGTTACGTGAATGAAAATAGAATATTTTTTATTTTTTACCTCAGTGTAATGTGAGCTTGCAGGCTTCAAGAAGTACATTAATTTAAATCATTAAAATAAAACCAATAGGTGCACTTTAGAAAGAAGTAAAAGAGAGGTTAAATAGTACATTAATAAACTAATCACATTTCATTAATTATTCCATGAAATCATTTGTAGGTATGGCCTATTGCCACATTTTCAAATTACTATCATGCAGCTTGTGCTAATATTTAAAAATGTTTTTCGTTTTAGGAAATCAGTGACTTATGTTATAAAGATTGCTACAGAATTTCGGCTTTCTAAATAGTTGTACCACTTTTTCAAAGTCAGTGGTGCATTACACAATGAGTGCAATGAAAATGGATGGCAAGGGCATAATGCATTCAAAATCATTAATGGAAGTGCACAGGATTATAACCAAAGTGCAAATAGAAGACAACCTATATTAACCTCTTGATTAATTACAAAATTAGAGAAAATTAGTTTGAGTTAGTTTGCTTTTTGTATGTATTTGAACTTCTACGAATTTGAGCTGTTAAGTATGTTGGATACAAAATACAATTCCTCCTTTACTACTTGAATTCAAATTCTTTTCGCAAGTCTGCGGTTACAAAATTAACTCAGACAAGACTGAAATTCTCCCCCTTACAAAATTCTGTTGTCCTCATTCCTTCTCCTCCACTGGGTTTGCTTGGAATAGTTCAAAAAGCAAATTTATAGGCATATGGTTTTCTAATTTTATTGCCTCTTCAATTAAATTGAACATGTCTGCAGTCTTCTCGTATTGACAAATTTCTTTCTTTTTGGAACCCTCTTTTCCTTTCTTGGTGGGGTCGGTTGGATTTGGTTAAAATGATGATAGCCCCAATTTTAATTTACATACTCTCTATGCTTCCCATTCATATCCCTGCTGTTTACTTCAAACATATTGATTCATGCCTCTAAATTTCTTTGTAAGAATAAAAAAGCCAGAATTGCTTTATCTTCGTAAGCCAAAATCTAATGGGGTAAACTTCCCGGACTTTCGCCTGTATCATAAGTCCTTCTCTCTTCGCCAGGCTTCCAAATGGCTCCTATTAGAATTCTCCCCATTTACTCCTCTTTGGCTTTCCATTGAACAAATCTTGTTACTACCCTTCTCTTTCAAGGAAGTTTAGTGTTTCTCTGCCAAATCCTCTTCTACTTCTCTTCTGCTTTTTAGACACACCTGTTCCCTCTTGAAACCTCTGGTCCAACCTGCTGCTATTTCTTGGGATTTTTTTTTAGATTCCCCTATTTGGCATAATTCGCTTATCCTCCTCAAGAATAGGCCCGTTTTTTGGAAATCCTGGAGATTAAAGGGTATTATATGGGTTAATCTTTTTTATGGGATTTCGCCCTGCTCCTTTCCTCAATTTCAATCCATATTTCATTCTTCATGCTCCTTTTTGCACAAGTTTACTACTGTCATCTCAATTATTCTCGACATTTATTTTTCTCTCCCCTCTCAATCTCCATCTGAAAACCAAAACTCCTTTTTTAATATACCCCTTACTCTACCCAAGGCTTCTCATATATATATATATATATAATTTCAGTCCCCAATCCTGATGGTGCTAAATCCAAATTGGAACTTTTCTTGGGAGTCGGATCTGAGATGTGAATGGTCCACCATCTTCTGGGATAAACTTTGGTCTAGATCTTTAAAAATTTCCTGTTCTGCATCTCTTACTCAATCTGTTTTTCCTATCCCAGACTTTATCTATCGCCTACATCTTTAGCTCGTTTTTCTTCCTCTACTGACTCTAACTGTTGGACGTGTGGCTTCTCTAATGCTCACCTTTTACATCTTCTCTTTCTTTGTCCTTCTGTTTCAGACTTTTGGGAAAAAGTCTGATCTCTTTGCAGTTAGTCTCTCTTACTCTTTAAAACTTCCATCTCATGAATGTGGTCTTTTGGATCTTATGCTTGCTCTAGCCTTTCAACGCATATCCTTCAATTGGAAAACTCTTACAAAACTTTCCATACAACATTGGTGGAATACCCTCTGTCATTTTCTTAGACTTTATGTTGCTTTCGCCGCCTCTTGTAAACCAGTGTTAAATAGAGATTTTTTTCTGGTTACCCCATACCACCTGTTTAGATCGTATTGTTTTAAATAATATCTCGTATCGAACTGCTGAAAATGTTAAACCTCCTTGAATAACATTAACTCTGTTCTTTTTATTCTTACCTCGTTCATTTAATATATATATGTATGCATTTGATAACTCACATGTTCGAGGCATATGAGCTGCAGATTACACACTTGTGCATAGATCGCCATCTGGTGTTGGGCCCGGATGTTTGCAGTTGTTTTTGCTCTTGGAAAGTCTTTGGAAGTCACGAGGTTGGTGACTCCTCCTTTGGATAGTATTGCGCATGGGCTTCGGCTCCATCCTCAGAATGTTTTTTCCGCCATCGGGCTCGGATGTAATCTTCACACTCCGGTTCCGGATAGCTTCCAGTTCGACGATCGTCGCGCAATCCTCACCCCAACTCGCGGTATTGTTTTCGATCGCGATCTCCCCACTCGACGCGCCTCATCGGCAAAAACCTTAGATTCCGGTCGTCGGCGACGGCCTTCGGGCCTACCCAAGCTCCGGTCCTGGCTAATGGAAAGGACTCCCTTCAAGAAGTGCCCTCTGTGGGTCCAAGTTCCCCCACACTGATCTCCACGAAGTATGCAATCTCTGCCTCTCCCCTGAACACGAGGCTCAAGATTGTCCGGCGTGCAAGTCCTTCCGGTCCAAGAAAACCATTCGAGACCAAAGGTCTAGAAGAATCATGGCACACTCTTCGACGATTCCGGACTACATATTCGGGTAAGGCGTCAACGCTAAAAAAAACACCACACCAACGAACGACTCGTCAGCGCCTCCGAAGCCGACGATTCAGATGTGGAGGACATCACTCCGGCACAGAGGGTCGTGAGTACTAATCTACCCCCCTACCCTCGCCGGCACCGAAAAAGGCTTCGGTCACGCCTTCGCCTCCGGGCCTAAGCAAGACCAAAGACACTGCTTCCCACACCGCATCTTCGGGCCTGGTAAAGAAGCCGATTAAGCCTTCCGGCGGCTCGAGCCAGCCCACCGTCGGTGCCGATAAACACTCTTTGACACCGAAAAAGAAAATGGCCTCAGCTTCGACGCCGAGCCCCGCACCGAAACACTCGGTGTCGAGAACCAGCTCCTCGGTGCCGACATCATCTTCGGCACCTACAAAAATACACACAAGGCCACCGGCACTGACACTTCGAAGCCGAAACCCACCTCGGCGCCGACCAAACAATCAGACTTTTCCAAGCATAGTTCCAAACAACGAACCAGCGCGGATAAAGCCAAAAAAACAACGGCCCGGCGCCTTCGGCACCGACGGACCAACCAACATCACCAGAACTCTTTACACCGGATCCATTACAAAAAACACTAACCAAGGATCCTAAAACCGGACATTTGATGCTCTCCATCAAAAAGAGACAGCTGGAAAAACCTCCTCCAAAGAGGAAGGACTCTGCTACCTCTCCTTTCAGATTACCTTCCCCACCTCCACCGCCCCCTCCACCTTCTCCGCCCCCACCTCATCATTCCCCAACACCCTCTCCGGATGATGATGATCGGGGGATCCATATGATGACATAGGAGACGTGCCCCAAGATTTACCTACAGGGGACCCCACTCCCACAGGCTTCCCAGACCCATGGGACGATTATAATATCCCTGACATCCCTAACGTCCCACAGGATGATCTCTACCCTTCCAGATCTTCCCCACCAGAAGACTCACTGGGGTTCAACCATCTATTACAAAGGGCAGAACACTATCATGGGGTAGATCTCCATACTGACCCCGTGGAGGAGGATTTCCTCCTAGATACGTTTGACACCACACATAGGACTACCTCAATATTGCCTATGATCAAGGGAGTTGTAAAACATGCGCCAGAGGTCTTTAAAGATCCAGTCAGAGCCAGGGTCATTAACCCGCGCATTGAAAAGAAATATAAAGCCGCCCCTACAGATCCCTCCTACATCAGAGGTCCAGCACCACTAGATTCTCTGGTAGTATGCACAGCACGTAAAAGGGCCAACTCCCAAGCGTCAGGCAAAGCACCACCACCTGACAAGAGTCTAAACAATTGGACGCATCAGGCAAGAGTACGGCATCCTAAGCTGCCAACATATGGCGTATCGCTAATACACAAACGTTACTAGCCAGGTACGACAGGGCCCATTTTGACGAATTAGAAGCCATAATGCAACACCTCCCTGATAAATACAAACCTAGGGCCAATGAGCTAATTCAGGAGGGCAAAACCATTACTAACACCTCCATATGTTGTGCCCTAGATGCAGGAGACACAGCCTCCAGGGCCATCAATACTAGTGTTCTCCTCCGTCGCCATGCCTGGCTAAGGATCTCGGGTTTTAAACCGGAGGTACAAGCCTCCATCCTCAACCATCCCTTTGACCAGGAACATCCGTTTGGCCCAAAAGTGGATGAGGCCCTAGAAAAGATGAAAAAGGACACAGACACGGCAAAATCCATGGGAGCTTTACAATCGCACCCTCCCAGGCGCTCCTTTCGCCGCTCTTCTTTTCGGAGCACATCCAGAGGCTACGCCTCAGACACCGCCTCCACTTCATATAAGGCCCCTACCCAGTCCACCTTTACAATTGGCTACCAAAGAGGCTGCTACAGGGCAACAATAACAAAGGCAGAGGCAAAACGAACACCGCCCGCTCTGCCACCGCACCTACCCAATGACTTCCCTCCACTCCCCCAGACCATCCCACTCCGGTCGGGGGCAGACTCCAAAATTTCCTCCCTGTCTGGGCCACCATCACCTCAGACAAATGGGTAACACAAATAATTCAGTCAGGCTACTGCCTAGAACTAATATCTACCCCCCCTCAAACATTCCACCCAGACAACGCCCAATGTCACAAGAACATCTAACACTACTAAAGCAGGAGGTAATCTCCCTCCTACAGAAAAAGGCGATACAACACGTTCCTACCAACCAACGAAATATGGGGGTCTACTCCCTATATTTTCTCATACCAAAAAGGGCCGACACTCTGCGGCCCATACTAGACCTCAGGCCTCTAAACAAATACTCAGGCCATTTTCACATAGTGACGCTTCAGCAGGTACTTCCACTGATTTCCCAAAACGACTTCTTGACCACTTTAGACCTAAAAGACGCTTATTTCCACATTCCAGTGCACCGCGCTCACAGGAAGTTCCTCAGATTCGTAGTGGACGGCCAACACTACCAATTCAAAGTACTCCCGTTTGGAGTCGCAACAGCACCACGTGTATTCACCAAGTGCCTAGCAGTAGTGGCAGCACACCTCAGGAGACAACACATCCATGTCTTCCCATACCTAGACTGGCTAATAAAAGCCAGTTCATACAGCCAGTGTGTACAACACACGCATGCCACTATTCAGCTACTTCATCATCTGGGCTTCACAGTAAACCACGCAAAGTCCCATCTACAACCATCCCACATAAAACAATATCTTGGTGCCACCATAGACACCTCAAAAGCGCTTGCCTACCCCAATCCTGCCAGGATTACAAGCATTCAGGCTCTACGCGCAAAAATTCATGGCACAACACTCCCTTCCAGCTCGAGTGTTTATGCAACTTATAGGGATGATGGCCTCTTGCATCTTCATAGTACCTCACGCAAGACTCAAGATGCGTCCTCTCAAGAGTGCTTAGCACGCCAATGGAACCAGGCCCAAGGTCAATTAACAGATCTGGTGTTGGTAGACGGTCGCACCCATCGCTCTCTGCAGTGGTGGACCACCACAAACCTTTCCAAAGGTCGACCGTTCCTTGACCCGGTTCCATCGCTCTCCGGCTGGGGAGCTCATCTATTACATCTCACCGTGCAGGGCACATGGACACCTCAACAAAAGTTACTCCACATCAACCATCTGGAGTTACTAGCAATCTTCTTAGCCCTAAAATCTTTTCAAACACGCATTTCAGGCAAGGCAGTCCTAATCCGCACAGACAACATGACAGCCATGTACTATATTCAAAAACGTATCCCTACGTTCCCTAGCATCACTACTTAGCTGGGCAGTTGTGGGTTTTGTTCGTCAAGCTTCCTGGCCTGGAGCCTTTCTTCAAAACCAATCTCCCCCATTGATTTACATTGGGAACCCGAGGCTGTGTTGGCACTAAGCACCCAACTGCCCCTGTGCCGCTGAGGGTGTACGTTTAGTGCTGACTTGTGGCCCCTCACTGTACTTACCTTAACTTTACAAGATCAGCCCCCAACAATGCTTTGCTCGCCTGTGATCAGTGCATCTTCAGTCACCCCCATTCTTCATTGATTAACATTGGGCGCGCTACCCTGAATTTGACCTCTTCACCTGTTAGCTCCTGTGCTGCTGGCGGTGCATTGCCTGGTGTTGACCTGAAATTCCAAAGACTAGATTTGTAAGCCGTGTACTTGGCTTCAAAACTGCATTCTTGTTTTCATCCTATAAGTTAACATTGCTGAACTGCAAAATTGCACTGTGTCCACTTTTTAAAGTGAAAAGTGTTTCTATAGAAAAATGTACTTACTTTTAACGTACATCTTTGTCTTAAAATAAATACTAAGGCTGGTCGATCCCACTACCACAAGTAGAGCACTTGGGCTTACATGGAGTCCTGTACACTTCAGGGGGTATCTCTGGACTCTTTGCACAATATAACCACTTAGTGGTATATCATTTTGGAAGTACTGAAAGTGTCTTCAAATCCATCAAGATAGTTTGGACAAGCTATTTAAAAGGGAGTCGTCCTACTTTTCAGATCTGTGGTATTTCCATAATGTTTGAACAGGTAAAAGTATATTTTGGTTTCAAAATGTTTTTTATATAAAATAGTTTTAATATTGTAGCCTGTGCGTCGGGTGAAATTTAAAGCTGACGTTTCCCTTAACTTTCATTTTTGAATTATGTGAGTAGTGGAGTGCTCCCTGTTACACAGTTATGCTGATACACCTGATATTAATGATAATGTAAAAGCACAGGTAACAAATTAGCAGCTGAAGACCTTTGGAAGCTATTCTGAGACTGAGCTGCTGGGTGCTGCCTGGATATGAAAGGAATTAAATACTGTTCATTGGGTGACAGATTCCCAAATAGTTTCACATGCCACTTTTGTTTAGCTGTCTGATGAGGGTAGTCTTTTAAAGGGCTACTAAATTAAGCTGCGGGTAATAATCCAAATAATACATGTAGTGCATTTTCTAGTTGTCCCCCCCCCCCCCCCCCCCCCCCACCCCCCGGCTAGAGATTACTGGGAGTAGATCTTGTGAAGGAATACAGCATTAACCCATTTGGGCAGTAAGTTGCATTTCCCTGTTGCGTTGTGGCTCTTACTGTAACTGTGCCATGAATCGATTTGCTAATTAAGTTTCACTGTAGTAATTCATATAGTAATGTTTTGCAATTAAAGGTCTTGCTAGTGTTTACAAGAAAATAAACACTAATCTGATCAATTATGTTTTTATTTTTAACTATCTACAGCATTGACCAATGTACAACTTTTTTTCTTTAGCTTTTTTCACTTATGGATATGAAGCCTCCTATATCTCGAGCAAAGATGATTCAAATCACTAAAGCTGCTATTAAAGCCATTAAGGTAGTATAACAATTTTTCTTTGAAAATTATTTGCACAGCTATTATTGCTGTGTTTTCAGTTACAAAGGTCATCTTGATTTATGGTTGTTTGATAATGATAATAAAGTATCTGTTTCAAAAGGTTGCATATTTTCCTGCAATTCAACTTTGCTTGGCAAAACGGAAATTACTGTTCTGAGCTTTGATTGCTTAGCCCTTTTTTATTGCTTTCCCTTTACTCCATCACCCAAAACGCTATTTTAACTTGAAGCCTATCTGTTAGTTCTGGCAAATGCAATTTTAAATCAGGCTGGTGGTGATGAATTCTACGTGAACCTTTGGCACATACAGCAATGTGAGAAAGACCATAGACCTTAAAATGCTAAGCATAGTGGAAGTTACACTACACACCATATGATCTTAAGGGTCTCGTGGGAAGTTACTTCATGTGGACTGTGACCCAGTGGCTTGTTTACATCGGGTCTCAACAGGAATATACACCTTTTTTGGTATTAACGCACAGTCCCGCAAACTCCTCCAGTATACGCAGCACTATTGGGATCCCATGAGAGCTGTAACGTAAATAGACCAAGATGTCGTCTGCGTATAGCGAGGCTATATGCTCAGTCCCATCAAGCAACATTCCAATGTTCCCGGTCTCCTGCCGAAGACGCTCCACCAATGGCCCCATTCTATTTTTCTGCGAAGAAAAAGAGAGGATATAGATTGATTCTTGAGAGGCGAGGCTTTTACTCCTGAATTCAGGATCTTTGTTCTCTTATAGGCCAATTCATTTTATTGTCTATCTTATGGTAGGCAACTTTTTTCCTCATTTCCTATCTCTAGTCGCTGTAAGTTTGTAACGCATTGTAAAGTGTGGTGGTCCCTTGAGGGGGTAGACAAATTAATGTTCGAATTTCTCAATGGTCTGATTCTTTTATCTTAGCATTTTTTTAAGGTTTTGTAATTTGGTCTTTTACCAGATCTTCGGTAGATGGTCTCTTTTCATAAAGCACGGTCTTGTTTAGACCGTTGTTTTAGTTAGGCTATCCAAATTTCTTTTTATTCTTGATATCTTATTCGATGTTATGCTACCATTGTTAAATGGTGGTCTTTAGGCAGCTTGTATTACCCTGCTGGGTTGGTTGTCATTGTTTTTCTAGTCACATACTGTTATGTCACTGATACCTGTGGATTATTGTCTCTATTTACTATATTTAAAAAATATATATATAATTCTTGGTGGATACATGCACGTGGATCAGGTTTTTCCATGTCTTCAAATGTTTATGTATTTTTGTCTATATGGGATCTAATGGAGGTCCTTTTAAATCTCTAGTACTTTTTTCTATATTCTGAAAGTCCTTGTACATGTCTAGTTCTTTTTTCTGTGGAAGTACTGATTCTATGTCAACAGGGGCTCACCTTGCCTTTGACTTCATTTTTATATAAGCCTATAATTACTCTATGGAGGATGACATTTCTCTGTGTAGTTTATAGAGCATATGCTTTTCAGGTGTTGCTCAGTGGCACGGCCAGCTGTTATGGGTTCACAGGTTTGATCATGCTGTTTGGACTTGAATATATAACCAGGCGGTGTTGGTTAAAGCCTTATTTCCATGGGTAGTACCTTTCCCATGATTTTATTGCCTTGTGATTTTTGTTACTGTGGTTAAGTCCACAGTTATTGTGATTCACAGGCTTGAACATGCTGTTCGGACTTGGAATATAAGCAGGCAGTTGTGGTTAGTCTTATTTGCATCCCATGATTTTATTGTCTTATAATTTTTGTTACTATGGTTATGTCCAGTTATTGGGAGGCGAGTGCTTCTAAAGCTGTTTGGTCTTAATGACATGGGTAGATTATTCCCACGGTTACATGTCTTGCTCCTTTATTTATCTATGACCCCTTCCAGGGGACTTCATATGGTTGGGTATGTTTCTGCTTACCTAGAATATCATACATTTCTAGTCTATTCTCTTCTTCTGGATCAGATTAGTCTTAGTAAGAGACTTTTCATTGTTACAGTAAGCAGACCCTGCTCCTGGGTGGGTATGGCTTCGGTATTTGATTATAAAGTAAGGTATCTGCAGCTAGATGTCTCTATTAGATGAACAAGTTAATTACCTTCGGTAACGCATTATCTGGAAGAGACAGGATCTAGCTGCAGATTCCTTAATGAGCCTCCCCGCTCTGTGAACTGGGTCCTTTTTTAGTCTCTATTGCTTTATCTTTATTCTTTGTAAAAAAAAAATCAGAAGAAAAGGAGAATCCAGTAAAATTGGATGTAGGAATTCTCTTTCCTCAAGATTTTTGAGGTATTCGTATATTGAATTTTTGGTTAGGAATTAGAAATCTATTTGACACAAGTGTCTTTGGTTTAAGCACGCTGTTCAATAGGCAGTTTCGGTTTGTGGCTCCGCGTTTCGAGTGCAGAAAGTAGTCACGGAAAAAACGGACTTCAGTGCATTGGCAAGGGGATTAAATGGACTCCGAGGCATCCCATATGGGGGACGCCGTTCAAACTGAGTAATGCAATGTCATCTGCCGGTGCTCGGATGTACTGTGGGAAAGATATCTGGATCCAGTCTTGTGCCTGGTGAAGATTCTAAAATAAGGAATCTGCGGCTAGATCCTGTCTCTACCAGATCATGCGTTACCAAAGGTAAGTAACTTGTTCTTTTCGTTTAGAATGTGTGGAATTTATGGTAGACTCTAGTGAGTTATTCATAGTCTGCATTTGCAAAGCAGGGCCAAATCACCTATCCCTCACTCAGTTTGATGGTTGATGTGAGGATCTTGTGGTGTTGTGCAGATGTTTTATTTTCTTGGAACATAATACTGAATTGTAGCCAGTGCCAGTTTTGCGGCTGCTGCGTTTTCAAAATGATGGATTTGTTGCAGTTGCCACAGTTAATCATGTATTGCATAATCTGTAGATTTTAACAAAGATTTCTAGCTCAAATGGATCTAAAATTCCTAACAACTTGGCATCATGTAATGCTGTATAGTAAAAGATCCTTCGCAGAGGTTGACTGGCCATCTCTCTGTTGCGAATTGCTACATTTGGGTGTCCAACTGGTTCTAAGGAGGTGACACTTTTGCCAAGATGGTGTTAACATGTGTAAAATCACAAAATAATGCATTATGCCATGTAATTTGCCTTTTTTGCAGCTTAATTTAGTAAACCCTCTTGCATACTCTGTTCTTCCTCAGTCGTATACCACCATTGGCCCTGATTGGATCCAACTGTACAGCAAAGTTCTTTATTGTAGAGACAGACTTTTCTCCCTGATACCCTTCCATCCAACCCATGCTTTTTCAGTCTTTTCCTAATGGTTTACAGAGGTGTTTAGATCCTTGAAGAATCGGATCCATCCCGGCTTCCCCACTTAATCAAATTGTGTGATCCTAGACAATTGTCTTATTTCACTTTGTCTCCTTTTAGCTCCTCATATATGAGAGCACCTTGAAACAAATGAATTCAGAATATGTGCTGTATAAAATCTCATGTTTGATTTAATTAACCATGAACTTGTTCCATGTATAACAAAACCTAGGCCTTATAGCAGGTGCACAATACAAGATGCACTACGATGAAATACTTCTGCATGTTAATAAAAAAAAATTTGAGTATCATATTTATGCTTAGTGGATCCTTGTTTGCTTTTGCAGGGCAGCTCTATTTGTCATGTTTGTAGAAGTGACAAATTAAGATATTTTTTCAAGTTTGCATGATAATTCTTTTTGGATAACATTTTTTCAAGTGGTCTGGCGTGGTGTAGCTATGTGATTGAATTTAATTGGTCTCCACGGTGGCTAATAAACCTGCTATGTAACAGTAAAAACAATACTTGGAAGTTCTGTAGGATAGACTGCAAAATATGTCTGACAGGGTCTGGGGTGGCCTGGAAAGCCTGTGACAATGTAGCTGGTCCCGTTGTGTCGATTAACACCAGTTAGTGTTGGTTGAGGAACTTTATTTGCAGATTACATAGTGTAATGGCAGTCACCATGGTCTGTAGGAGTCAAAGAAGAGGGATGGAGGGGAAACAAGAACATGAAGATGGAGGATATTGCTACCTTGTTCCCCGTGTTGTCACAAAACTTAGCGGTCTATCCTGGAATAGTATTAAATATAGAAACCAGACATCCTCATTATTCCGATTCAGATTGATGCCAGGTCCTCTACCAAATTTTACAGTGATTTGCTTGGCATGGTGTGGCAGAAAATGAAGTGTCCATACAACTCTGAGGTATAGCAGGATGGGGGTTATCTGTTTTGGCTAGGATAGGTTGGGCTTCCTTAGCCCAAGGTTTGTGACCACGTGTTGAGATCAGCTCAAATTCTACCTAAACAAAAGCTTCAGGCAAAGACTATCACACTTTCAAGTATGACAGTTCAGCGGCATACAGAATTTTAATGAAATCGGGAAATATTTCTTTTGACAGTGGCTTGATAATGTGGTTCAGTTTATCCATCTCTGAAGGTCTGTGCTTAATCTCTAGTGTGTCTTAACCAATATGTATCAGTCAGGTCTGTGAAACAAGTGTCTTTTAATTTCTTCTGGTAGGGGGTTCTAGGTTGGGGATACCAGTGGTGTTCATTGCAATGATACGCAGCTCAGCCAGGAAGGCTTCAAGATATTTGGGCTCTGTATATTCTGCGGGGTTACCATATTTAATTTAATGGCATATTGTCTCATTTTGGACCACAGGGCTAGGAACCATTTCCTTTTTTGTTAGTTTTGTGGAAGAGGTCTGCTGAGATATGTACAGGATCATCTTCCAGCACAATACGGTTGTTCTTTTTCCTCACCATTTGGAATATGTGTTGTGTATGTTGATGCCCATGGTCACCAGCTCTGAAGTAGTGGGGACGTTTTATTTTTGTTGGCTCCCTATGAAATTTGAATGGTACCTGAAAGTGAATCTTTTATAACCTCAGGTGAGATTTGTGTCATTGGGTATCTTGTTTACCATTCCTGTAGTTGCCGGTAAGCACTTTAGAAAACAGGCGCTGAGGGCTGGGCAGCCTGAAGACATGGAATCAAGGGAAACTGATGTCCAGGCAAGTAACTCTAACAGTATGCAGGGTTACAATCGATCAGTCATTCGCCTTAGCAAGCACTGTTCCAGGTTGCCCGGCTGTTATAGTGCTATGAGCTTCTTGTTGTCAAAGGGTCTGCGTGTTTGAAGGACAAACTGCCAATGGACACCATTGTAGACTTTCTGGGTTGGACTATTCAGCGGGCAAAATGTATATGGTATACTGCTAGACCAAAGCTGTTCTTTAGGCACCTCTGGTGTTCCAGAGTGCTGTACTCTTATGCCTAGTTTAATCGTCCGTATCGGAGCAGGTAGTCAAGTGGACTTCATGCCATGAGCTTGCATCTATTCTTTGAGCATGCCATGGCAGAAGGGCCTGGGCAGTGTCCTTATGTTTGTCATGTTTCCAATGATGCAGTATGTGGTTAGGTGACTTGTGACGTATATATGGTGCCTAGGTGGTGCCTTTGGATACATCGGGTGCTACTAGAATATCTGCTCAGCTATGTTTTGACACCAGTCACATGTATTGCAGATTCATTTGGGGTCCACTACTACTGGGGGGCCTAAGAGGAGAAGCACAATCTTGTACCCACCCGGCTTTCATCTCTTGTGAGCCATCAACCTCCAGACAATGGAATCTGGTCCAGAGCATCTCCTAAGGGGCACTGTAACGGTGCTTCCTATTTCCGCCATTGCAGCACTTTCTTTAGCTATCATGTTTTGGCTCAAATGTGGCTCCTCGTCAGTCTGCAGGCTTGTTACAGCTTGATTGGGTCTGCTCACTGCATTCTAAATGCAATTTTCTCTGGAGAGGGCTGGGTGCAAATTCTGACTGCAGGGTCCATGCAGCTGTTGGGCGATAGGTGTTTCTTCGGGCAGACTCGGTCTGCGGGGTGAAAATCTTAGGTGTCACCCCCCCTATCATTTGGCCCGATTTATATTTTGATATTCCCCCCCCCCTCCCCCGTCTATCAGCTGGCCCATGGGCCATGCATCATTTCCATCACAGCACAAATTTCTGTTGCTTGAAAAGGGAACCGC
This sequence comes from Triturus cristatus, assembly GCF_964204655.1. Classification (NCBI taxonomy): domain Eukaryota; kingdom Metazoa; phylum Chordata; class Amphibia; order Caudata; family Salamandridae; genus Triturus; species Triturus cristatus. The sequence goes on along the minus strand of NC_140591.1, from coordinate 1,389,056,395 downwards.
TATCCTGCAAAAGCTTAGCTCCACCCTAGTAGCAGATATTTTGATATCTGCATTTAGGTGTGAGATCGCCCAGTAACTCAGATAACGTCCTTTCTCAATTTCTTTGGGGTTAAGGGATATTGTTGGTCCTTTCCTAGATGCTTTGCCGGTCAGCTTTCCCCTTTCTTGAATTGGCTATTTCTACTTCATTATAGTTTCTCCAAGAACTTTGAGGGTATCATCCCATAGTGTCTGCAGTTTGACCTCTGCCAGAAAGTAGTCGTGCTCACCAGAAGCATTGGTGTGGGTGAAACTTTAGAGACAACGAAAATCGAGGTGAAATGCATTTTTCTTATTGCTGAGAATGACCTTTTTGCTTAAGCTGTGTTGCTAGTAATCTTCCAACCTTTCCGTAATTCCTCCATGTGCACATTGTACGAAAGGATATTTTGCTTTAGTCAGTTTACCACGCTTGGTTACGAAGAGAGTTTTATTGTAATCTGTAATGTGGCCTTTACTAGATCGATCCAGCAAGCATTTTTTTATTGCTTGTTTCATCCCAGATCTGGGAATCTCATAATGCCCATCCCTTATATAGGACTTACCTGCTTCCCTTTGATCTCTTCTGAGAACACAGACCCTTCATTATCATGTAGAAAGGAGACCAGATTGCTGTCATTTTCATGGGCTAGCTTTTCAGTGGCAGCACAACCAGGGCCAAGCCCAACATGAGTTGTATAGGTTGATAGTCTGAGATTTCACCACTAAGGATGGAGGAAGAATGTCTTCAGTCTGAATTACACCAGTGTTAAAGACGTTTCGAGAGTCTAGACAGGTGTATATGCAAAAGAGGACGTATAATCATCTCAAGGCTCGAGTTGTCCCCATAGTTTTACCAATGCATGGCCCAAGAGCATGTTAAGAAAGCCCCTCCCATAATGTCTGGTTTGTCTGCTATGTCAAGTATGTTGGTGATAGTCGTATTCCAGTCCTCACCAGTTACTACTTGGTCTTTCCCAAATCAGTGATGAGCGGAGGATTCATTTTTGCTACCAATACAGGCATATTTTGGCCAAATACCCAGTGTGGTGCCCTGCACAGCCACATTAGTGAAAATGAAGTGCCTTGGTGTTCTCTCTAGGTCTTTAGCAATCTCATAGAATTTGATCTGCAGGAAAAAAGCCATTCCCTCTCCTAAAGTTGATGCTGTTTAATTGGTAGGAACTATGTTGTGGGTGCTGCAGACATACACCGCCTTACCAACCCAATTCCTTTTTAGATTGGTGAACTCCGATAGTTAGGTTTTCCTGCTGGCACTCGGGTAGGTAAATTTCTTCTCTTACTATAGTGTGCAGGTCTGTTTCCATTCAAGGTCTTTATAATGTGTCTGTTCCGAGATCGTACCTGCAGTGGGTTTTCATGCATACATGTGCAGCGGAATTAGTGAAGTGGATGCAGAACTCTAGAACTCTAGTATAGGTAGGTGGCCCCAGTGGGGCACTGAATTATGGGTAGCTATGGACTAGTGCTTTTTTGTTTGCATTGTAGTAGTCAAGAATATATATATGGGAAGAAAGGGTTTCCTCAACTGGGAAAACTGAGTAGCAATGTGACCAAGAGCAGCGAGGGCCAAGTATCTGCTAAAGTCTACATTATTTATTTATTTTTATTTTCAACAAAGAAAAGACGCATTGAATTGGGGCAAATAGGCATCATTACAGTTAGTTGGTTTCTTAGAGTTACAGGTGAGGATTTCTATTTCCAATCGTACATTAATGGTTATGTAGTAAAACAGTGTGTGTTTATCACATTACAACGCTATTGACACTCTCTGTACAATACTTCTTGATCTTGGGGTATTGTTGGCAAGGTACATAGTCCTCCTCTATAGGTGTTACACCCCTGCCATAGCCGTATCCACTTTTTTGGGCATCCCCTACGTACATAGTCTTTTCCGCCACCATAGCCATGTCCATATCTCTAAAGTCCATATTTGATATGCTTCTGCCCAGTAGTCCAGGTGGATCATTAACAAGTAAGCTGCACAACTGAGACCACGTGGCTCTCCTTGCCGAGTAACAAGTATAGCTAACTTGCAAAAGGATGTTCTCAGCAGGGAGTTAAATACTCCTCTGATGTGGCACCTTAACAAAAGGCACACTGTCTGGTAGTGTTAAGTGGCTTTAACCACACTTTTATCCTATTTCCTTGGTTAAAATGTGCCTTTGTCAGTGACAGTTATAAGGGATGGTCTGTCTGTATTGAGTAACACTTAATTGAAGTCAGACTTGTGTTCATGAATCCATCAAAGCAAGGTAGTCCGGATGCTCCATCTGGTAGTAATTGAATGAGCTAGTAGTGCGTGGGCAAGCTCCGTGGTGCTGGTTCCCTAGAGGTGTCAATGTACCTGCCCTTCTGTGTGAAATATCTGTGTCTCAACCCTTAGACCAGGACCCATGTCAGTCCCATTCCTCCAGCTGATGAGCTTGTTGATAAATTAGGTGCAGCATCTTCTCAACACTAGAGTCTGATGCTCCAAATGAGTAATTTGGGTGCAGTAGTATTGCAGTCCTGATCTACCATTAGTAAACTGTGGTAACCACATATTTCACTGACTGCTATAAAACCCCAAGAAAAGGGCTGACAAAGGACTAGAATATCATCTCTGACCATTAGATGTTTGCCATTCAGTAAGTAATCAGAGTTGAGAATTCTACACAGCTTGGAGGCAAGGCATGTTAATGGTGTTGAGGTTAACTTAGTTGTGTTTAGAAAACCCGTAGGTCCTGCTGCTCTTGGTCTGATGGGTGAGACCAGCCTCACTTATTTACCTTCGCTTAGACTGGCAGTCTGGGTACAGACTTGAGCAGAAGGACCACAGGAGTTGACAGCCTTATAAGACCAGTGTTACTTTCATGACTATGGAGACCATTGCCAAGTCCTTCTCCTCCAAGATCTCGATTGGAATTGATGATAGATGGGGATCGTGTACTGTGGACCCGGTTTGTTTCCACTGTTGTGGTGATCTCCACACGACTCTGCTGTGACTGGCTGTCCTCGGTCTGCAGCAGCCTTGGCACTTGTAACAGGGAGTCAGATATGACCATAACCGATATGTAAGGTAGAAGATGTTTGTTACAAACATTGACCTACATAAACAGTAGAGAATAATGGTTCCTATGATCTCCTACAGTCCATCGTGGAGGTCTCCCGACGTCTGGTTCCTCAGGACCCCCCAGCACTCTATCTTGACCATGATGGCCCTCAGGAGAATAAAAAAGGTACATCCAGAGTATGTGGCTTACTTGTTAATGTCTGTCATCCCTTCACCCTCAACCGTGCTTCATAAAAGAAAACTAAATTAAGAAACTGCATCAGGTTCCCCTAATCTTGTAGTGCAAAATGATTTAAGTGGCAAGTAGTGACATGTCCCACTTTGAAACCATCGATAATGAGCCTAACTACCCTGAAAAGAAACCTCCACTTCAGTGGCCACTGTAGTATCAGATCCCAGGGTACTTACCTAGCGCCTCGGCTCGGGAAATGAGCGGTGGCCGTTCGGACCCCAGCTCCTTTCTTTCGTGCCTCGTTGGCTACGCTCTCCTGCACCTACCTCCTCTGCTGCTCCTGAGTCCTGCTCTTGTCTCATCTCTCTTCCTTCCGTCTCAAAGCGTGTGGAATAGTGCCTCTTTTTGACATGGTCACCCCCACTTGTTGTCTGGCATCTGGTGCAATTTTGACTGAAGTGGACTGAAGTGTACTGGTTCCTGTTATCCAGGTCCCCAGCGCCAGATCTTTCCTTAAAATTGATTGTACAATTATTCCCCATTCTGCAATACCTTTGGCACCCCTGTAAGTCTCTAGTAAATGGTACCCCTCGTACCTAGGACATGGGTACTAAAGAGGGTCCCTAAGGGCTGCAGCATGTATTGTGCCACCCTAAGGGACCCCTCACCACACTCATGCAGACTACCATTACAGACAGCGTGAAATGGTGCAGACAAAAGTGAAGGCCCAACATGGCGCACATCCTGTGTGCCATGCCTGGAGACACAGCATGCAATATATGTAAGTCACACCAACAGCAGGCATAACAGCCCTAAGGCAGGCTGCATTATATTACATGTGTGGACTTCTCTGCATGAGCAGATATGCCCCTGTGATGTGTAAGTCATTGCAAGTGAGCAGGCAACCAGGTAAGACCTCTTGAGTATATGCAGTGGGCACTGGTGATTGAGTTCCCCAGCTACATGATGGCTTCACTATAACCAAAGGTGTTTTATATGAAGCACCTTGTATTACTAAACCCCCACTGTTTCCAGTGATGTATTTATTAATAAATGCACTCAGAGGGTGGCTTAGGAGAACCTCTTAAAGCAGACTAGTCCTCTAGTTTGCTTGCTGACTGGTACTGTCCTGCCTGCCACCACAGAAGCGCTTCTGACCCCATACGAAATGAGTCCCGCTTTCAGAGGTCAGGAACAATGCTTGGCTGGCAGGAGGTATTTACACCTCCTCCAGCAGGATGGCTAGTAAATCAGTATTACCCCATCCCCAGACCTGGGAGATGCCACCCCTTCCTTGAGGCCCATTGGGCACCAGGAAAGGCAGGAAATTAGTTATGCGTTGAGGTGTCGCGCACACTCTGGTCAGACACACCCCGAAGATGAGCTGCCTGATGAGCCCACTCTAGGGAAATTCTGCCATCTTGGTTATGGCAGAATTGGGTTCTCTGGGACAGAGTTATGCCCACTTCTCTGTGGAAGTGGTCATATAGGGGGCATAGTGACCCCAAGGGTAAGTAGCACATTGGCTACTACTCTATATTCCCCTAACACCCCATAATTGAGTATTTACTTGGCTCCCAGACTTTTCTCCAAGTCCTGCTTTGTAGCCTATTTCTAGGTGGCGCGCTCCTTTGCCAACGGTGTAACACACAAGGCTACCAGCCCATTCAGCACCCGTGCTCCTGAACACACCAGGACAGGTAAAATCGAACTACTGGTGGAACTTGGAACCTTGGCCCCTTAACACCTCACGACCTAAAGGGGACCCTCGAAATCCCCTTGCAAATTCCTGTATGCAGTTAATGTTTTTGCTCCATAGGAAAGCATCACTGTGGAAAATTGTAAAGTAATAACTTGAAAAGTACTTAACCAGTTACGATGCTCTTGGTGTTGAAATGTATACAAAATTTTAAATTTTTTATTTTTTCAATTGGTGTGGATCTCCTTGAGGATGGATCATTTATTGACTCTATTTATGCAACAAATGCCTAACTCTCCCCTCTGATAAGCCTAAGCCTGCTCGACCACACTACCGCTTATAGAGCACCTTCGGATTGTTAAAGCAAGCACCTGTCCTGTTTTATGCAGCATACCTCTTTTTGGCATACTATATAAAGAGTCTGCTTCCTACAGCTCACTACTTGCTGGTTGCGTTGTTAAAGCTCTCCCTCCGTCAATCCAGTCTGTCTTTCGCTCCTGGGATTCCTCCAGCGGTCACATTTTGCTTCCTGCGGTCTCCTCTACCTTTCTAATGCTGTCAGAGTCCTGGCATGCCTCTCCTATTGCAGCTCTTGCTTACAAATAGGTGTGGCTGACCTGGCCATTAGAGCGTTGCCTGGATCGGCTCTAGGGTATTTAGTATTGGCCACGACGGGGTTCTCACCCATCACCATAGTTCCAGGGCTACAATGCCTTTTTTTATGTGTCTTCTGTGTTTTGTGGGAGTGGAGAGGGAAACAGGATGTGCCTAGAAGTGGGATGGAGACGGATTAGGCTTTCTGGCCAGATGGCCACTCCCTTTTAACAACCACCCAGAGGTGTTCGTGGCTCAGTTGGGACAAGGAGGGAAGAATACAAGGACCTGTATGTTCCGGTTGGGGCTGCAGCATAAGCTACCGAGGCTGAATATAGAAGTACCACAATTACAGGTAAGAAAAAGCATTTATTGTGACTGAGTAATATTAGTTTAAAATAGTAATGGAGAATTGTTATATTTTAACGTGACCATATTTTTAAATATTTCCCCTTTGTATTTTTTTTTTAACTTTCTATAGCTATACAAGCATGTCGTCCAAATTGTGGAAAAGTTCATCAAAAAGGTAATTATGATCATATGTATATCTTTCCTCAGTGGTCAGAATGCTGCAGTTCATGGGAATTCCAAGCACTTTGCAAATGTCCTCTATTGCATTCCTAATAGGAGTGCTTAAAAGAGTTGCTGGGAAAATTGACGTAATTAACCAAATTAACAGCCACTTGAAATGCATGTTAAGCACATTTTACCCTTTTGAGTCTGGGAGTGCTTTTGTATTTCGATTGGATGGAGAAGCAGCAGTTATGATTTTTATAGTAGATGACACTTAAATACGAGATATGAAAAAGCTTTTCCATCAAATCCTGCACTCTAGTTACCACTGGTATTTGCTGAATTTTTTGAATACTGAATAATTGTACTCGAGAACTTGATTCCAAAGTCTGTATTTCATCTCTTTAATCATGCCATTATAAAATCACATTTTCAGATATTTATTGATTCATTAAAAAAATCTTACAATGAAATCAGGCAAGCAGCTTTGAATACTCACTTTAGTGTTAAACCAAATGGCACAACTGTATTATATTTTGTATTTTCATTTTGCATAGTGCTTCATAACCGTGACCAGACACTGAATCGTATTATTGGATGGATAGCTTATGGAATGCTTGGTTGAAAGAATGTTGAATTGCACTCTGGCCTACATGAAGTATTTTAGTGGAATGCGTGGTGGCAGAGTGGCGTTTTTGTTCTGACTTATGAAGCTGTGTTAACGGTTATAGCAGGGTGCAGGTGAGTGAGGCAAAGATCGCATGAGCTTTTTATTTTTTTTAAATTCTTTTTATTTGCATTTTCAACAAGACAAACACAACTCACTGCAGTGTAACTGTAAAATGAGATTGACAGCACAGCTCCCCACCAAAACAACATTATCAATATTACACCAGGGTGCCAACCTGTCATTTCTCAGTAAGTCTCGCACGGTCCTCCCACCCCCGTCCACACCCAGCCCGCATTGTTCCCACAGCACAGTCGATGACAAAAGATCGCATGAGCTTTAATACAAATTATAATATTTTTATTGCAAGGTAGTGGGTTATGGGTGATTTATGTTCAGTGGTGAAGTGCATAACACGTGATGATGTGAAAATGTATCTGCACTTCTTGTTTATAGTCCTATTGTGTCATTAGTTCACTTGTTACACCTGTTAATTTTGGGAAAATTCATCATATCAAAAAAGATCAAACTGTGTGAGTACTTGAGATGCAAAGGGACTAGCAACATGATAATTTGAGCACTCCTTCATAGATCAGGATATTTATCAATCTATCTGCTGAAATGGGTCCACAAAAGCAAAGTTTGGCAATGCAAATTTAGAATAGCCAAAAACAATTGGATTAGTTGTATCTGATTTAAAAATCTTTAGGGCATTGTAGCTATTGCATTTGCATTGTTAGTAAGAACCAGGATCTGAAGGTGGACTTAAAAATTATGCAAATTTCTCCCAAAAGTAATCTCAGATTGTCATGTAGAGTATATTGCTAAGTACGTTTCTACAGTCACCACTCCTCTTTTCCCAGGACATTCATGTTGATGACATCTGCTTCTCACTACGGATCAATACACTAATTATCTTTTTCTAGACTCTTTAACCCTGAACAGGTGTATAATAAGGTCATGTGTCTGGCCACAGGTCTGGTTAATTATGAACAACAGTAAACATTTCAATGGCTTTTTAAAAACTTGAAACAAATGCCCAAAAACAATAAGTGAATCAAGAGCATCAAACATTTTAGTGTAATTGTTGAGCAGTTCCTGAGGAACTTGGCTGTAAATTCAGCATAGTAGGCAGTGGGTATACCTATTTCGAACACCTGAGGAAGTCAATCATGCAGGAGTTAGTCTACAGAAGGAAGGAAGAGGACTCCCCACTCCCAGCACAAAGGGTTCGTTAGGGAATGGAGTAAGGAAAAAGAAACTATCGCACACCTAAGGCAATCCACAGTATTTAATTCAGAGCCTTCAAACGCTTTAAAAGCCCAGACCATCTTGTTTATACATACATTTTTCAGCAGGCATTCACCAGTCCATATTAGAATTCAATTTCTCAATCGTTTAATTGTCAATCTCGGCACCACCCCAAATTCTGGCAACATCCAATGGGACATGGTGGTGTTGATCAGCTTTCAATATATTAGCAAGATTTTTTTTTTGTTTTTTTTACATAAAGCATTGGCAAGCAGTCTGCATCACATGCCTAAATTGTAACTGTGAAAACCTTGTAAATCAGTTCAGAGTCTTGCTGAAGTTGCATAAAGGATTTTAGTGTATTGCATCCCCGTGTGTTAGCTGAGATCTTAATCGTATCCCATTTAGGAAAGCCTAGTAGGTGTTTCAACTTGTTCAGCCCACCACATGTCCATAATGGAGTATACTCTGTTTCACAGTCCCTTGAGTGGTCAGTAAGCTGGCTCACCCGCCCCTCCTTTCATGAATCACCCGCTGGTATTACAGCTGCCATTGTTAGTCTGCCACTCTAAAACTGTTCTTGCTGAGTTGCGAAGGCCCACTCATTACCAGCTATGATGCTCAGTAGTATTACACACACATGGGAGTACAGTGCCTCATTTAACGCACCTCGGTAGAGTGTGGTCAGACAGCCTCTAGCCTGCCCCACTTAAATAGGTATTCTTTCTTTCCTTGATGAATCTGACCAAAGACTTAATTAAACTTGTGCATGTCACTTGATTTGGACTGCTTTATTTTGGTCCAGTTGTGCTTTTGAAACCTTAATAGAAAAGTTCTGTTAAAGCAATTTGTCCACTTAATTTCCCTGTGTGCCACTGAATTGTACTCTAATTGTTTTTATTGTACTTGTCAAAAATCAACACAAACTTATCATGCAAAATATATTCTTTTAATATTCAAATCTGCATGTTTGGCAGCCTAATTTGTCCTATTAAATCCAAATATGGTTGTGATTTTAGGCTGCACCTAATGTTTGTTTTCATTTTGGGTTCCATAATAGTGGTCATCATGTGGGGTTATAAAGAGACAACTTCAAATTAACGCACTACCATTGCACACCAAAGTAAGATTTTGTTGCATAAGGAAAAGTAAGGCATCAGTGTTTAGAAGACTAAAGAAGTATTGAAATTGAATTGAAAGTATAATTTCTGTCTGTTTCTTTTTTTAGTGCAAGCCAGAATACAAAGTACCTGGACTATATGTAGTTGACTCTATTGTTCGACAGTCTCGGCATCAGTTTGGACCTGAAAAGGATGTTTTTGGGCCAAGATTCATTAAAAACTTAACTGCTACATTCCAGTGTCTCTATCTTTGCCCTTCTGAAGATAAGGTATTCCCAGGCAGCAAATTTAATGCATTTTAATTGTCTATGGGTGTGCCTATGTAAGTAAATTAGAGTATGAAAAGTGTGTATGTATGTTATGTCATGTTTATATAATGTGCATTGTCCCATTAATACGCTTTTGCATTGCTTCCTGAGTCTAGTATCTTGTTGCTGTTGCATCAAGGATTACTCCGTAGACTGGAGTCTGGTTTGTTTGTGAGGTTGTATTGTCATTTGTATTTGTGGTTTTTATTGTGTATGTATGTGTTTATAATTTGTATGTTGGTTGCCGTCAGGGGGATTTAAATTCCAGCTTACAAGTAGTTGCTGTGGATATGTATTGAATATAGGGTACTCTGACATATCGTTGGTCAGGGTAGCTGAGAGGAGGTAAGAAAGTGCCCTCTATTAGCATGGTTGCCCCCACTGTTTGCTAAACTGCTCATATACATTGAGTGTGCCCTGGGCTCCTGCCAAACAGATACCCAGGGCCTATGTTCTCTCCCTAAAACTGCATTGAAAACAAAACCCAGTTGGCACTCTCTGACCATAGGTCAGCCCCTTGTAAATGGTACCATAGGTACCAAGGTCATTGTGGCCAGGGAAAGCATCGAAGAGCTGCAGCACTTATTGCGCCACCCTTGGAGGTCCTGTACCTTTACACTCACACACTGCCTTTGCAGGCTGCGTGTTTTGGTGCAGAACAAAGTGACGAGTCGACATGGCACACATCCCTGTGTGCCATGGCTACAACCCACTGTCCTGGCATAGATCAGCCACCCCTCTAGCTTGGTCCACTATACCAGTGGTGAGGGTACAGGTGCATGAGCCCTGTACCCCTAAAGTGTATAAGTCAATTCTTAGACATTGTAAGTGCAGTGCTGCAATTAAGAGTGTATGGTGCTTTGAGTTTGTCATTACGAACTCCACAGTACCATAATGGCTTCACTGAAAACATGGACGTTTGGTATCAAACTTCTCAGCACATTAAATCCCGCACTGGCATCGGTGTGGGTTTAATGAAAAATGCACCCAGAGGGCATCTTGGAGATGCCCCCTGAAAAACAACCGAGCACTAGTGTCCAGGCTAAGTGACTGCTCACTATCTGCCACCACCAGACATGTTTCTGGACCCCTTTGTCGATAGCCTGCTGCTTTCGGGGGTCTGAAACAATGAACATCCTGGGATGAGGTGCTAAGCCTCCATCGCCAGGATGGGCAGGATCTACGAAGGGGAAGCTTTAAAAGATTACCGCCTTTATGAGCTTTCCCGGGCCTTATGCTGCTTCCAGCAACTGGTTCCCACCGGTTCTGACCCCCGCTTTTGGCGAGATAATCGGCTGGAAAAACAAGTGAGGAAAGGGGGTGAGCCCACTTTTGCCAACCTCACCCCTCTGGTGGCGGAGGCAAGGTGAAGCACAACTCTGTGCCTGCCATCTTGCAGATGGTGGGGACCCAGCCAATGAAAGTGAGGCATATGCCCCCTCCCACTGGAGGGTGGCATAATAGGGTGTGTACCCACCACAAGGAAGGGACCCATTGATCCCAATCTTTTCTTACCTGTAACACCCCTAAATCTAGTATTTAGGGGCACCCCTGAACCTTGCCTCCTCATATAAGAACTAAGAAGAACGACCGAGGAAGCCGTGCTAAAGCTAAGAGGAGGAAGACGCCCACTGACTTGGCCCCAGCCCCACCGGCCTGTCCCCACCTCGAACCTGCGGAAGCGAAATCCTGGTGTGTCCTGCAGCCAGCAGCCTCCAGAACCCAAAGGACCTGCCCTGCCTTCCACCCCTGAGACTTTGTTTCCTGTGAACACGCGATTTGTTCACCCACAGACTCTGGCTCCGGCCAAATCTGCGAGTCTGCACACTATGCCCACGAGGAGGTCTCCATGGCGGTCCTTACCTGAGACCTGGGTATCTCTGACCTGCCTCAACCCTCTCCACTATGCCTGCAGTCTTTTTCAGGAGAATCCCTCCGACTGGAGCTAGTAAGAAAACCAGATGCCTAACGACACCCTAAAGTCCCACAGCCTTGGGTGGTCCTACCAATGATGTCCTAGCATCCCCAAGCGTCCCAACTTATCTCTTCAGCCGGTGGTCACCTCCAGAAGATCTTTGTCCCCGAGCCTGCAGTCTTTGTTAAAACTGGATAATTCCCATTGAAATCGACATGGCACCCTACTATAAAACAGCACCCTGCATCCCCTGCGGGTGTTCTTTGGGTGCTAACTTTGATCCCCCTTTTCCCTGAGCCTAATAACAGGAGCTTTGGTCTCGCAACCCTGTTGCTCGTGAGCAGCCACCAACCGGAGGTCCCCTGTCCCCAATTGGAAACATTGGTCCTCGGCACTCTGCACCGGGCTGCCCTAGTGACGCTGAGGGTTCTTGGAGTGCATCCTCTATCCTTGGGGAAACCCTTGTTCTAACCACAGAAACTCAAACCCCATTGAGAGAATACTTCTATTCCGGGGTATAATCCTCAATAGTCATAAGCACTAAATCGCCCCCCATCCCCGGCTACTCCATCATTAGGCAGGACAGACCCGACAGAAGAGGGGGCGGACTAGCTATGATCTATAAAAATGAATTTAAACTCTCCCTTTTAAATAACACGGATCACTTGACATTTGAATACCTTGGCGTTGAACTCGCTGTCAAGGGATCTTCTGCTATTAGACTACATAACATCTACCACCCTCTGGGTGTTCCTCTCCGCCGATGAATTATCCGACCTTCTCACACACGCCTCCCTTTCTGCCTCGAAAAATTTCTTTTTACGAGACTTCAACATCCACTGGAATAATTCAGTGGATCCCACTGTCATGCGCCTCATTAACCTTCTTGAGGTGAATGACCTTCAGCAACTATGCCACAATCCAACCCATATCAAAGGGGCCACTCAACGCGATCATTTCCAACACAGACTTGGCCTCCCTTTCCAACATCATCCCCATCGACTGGTCTGACCATCACCTAATTCTGTATGATTGCAACCAGTGCCCTACTCCCTTCTTCAGCAACTAACAAACCCATGAAGTGGACCAGAAACCTTAAACAAGACCCCCCTCCCCGGCAAACTTTAGTCTAAACTCCAAGCTCAACTTCATCTCACACCTCTCTCACAAAATGCCAACTAGCTCAGTGAACACTTCAATAAGACCATTAGTGATGTCCTTGACCAAGTCGCCCCTCTTAAAGTAAAACAGCAAAGAAAAATCCAATCCTGAACTCAAAAACGAAAGAAGACAACTTAGACTTTCAGAAAGAATATGGAGACCACACCCCTCACACTCCCATCTTGCCCTCTTCAGAACTGCTAGATCAACTTGTAAGAAGCACATTTTCAAAGAAAGGGCATCTTTCTTTCGAGCACAATTTGATCGTGCCAAAAACAGGCCCAGAGAGCTGTTAAACATTATTAGAAAACAAATGTCATCTGCCCCTCCAGAGCGGACGGCCTCAATTGAGGAAATTGCCAACTTCCTCTCGGATAAAATTGACCAATCCTTCCCTCAAAACCTGGTCCTCGCCAGCCCCTAATATGCCTTAGACATAGCCATAGACATGCCCCCCTGTTTGGCTACATCCCTTCCACCTACCCATGTAAGAAACTGGCTCTATATATACTTCACCAAAGTGAGGTACAGTGTGTATGGAGTCCAAGAGTCCCCAAAGGTAGGCAGAGGTTAAAGTTAGATAGAACCTTTCTCTCTAAAGTGGTAGCTTGGTCGAGCAGTAAGGCAGTATCAGAGGACAGTGTTAAGCATCTGATGTACACACTCAGTCAGCAAATTAATTCACACACAAGAACTGAACTCCAGGCCAATTGTTGTATAAAAATATATTGTTTATTTTTAGAACCAAGCAAGCCTGGTACAGGTAAGCATTAAATACTTTTCAGTAATAAGTTACTGGATATAGAACATTTGAAAAAGGCAATAGGAATTGTTCTTAGTTTGATTTACAGGGGAGCAGTTGTATGCAACACTTAGCAAATGCAGTACATTTAAATGAATAGGCTTTTTCAACAAATTGCAGATAAGTTGCTTTTACGTTACTTTTTCTAACTCCGTGCTGGATGCCTATATTCAGCACTGGGAATGTGCCATGTCGACTGTTTTGTTCTGCACCAAAGCACTCCGTCTGCAAAGGCAGTGTGCGAGTGTTGGGGTACAGGGCCTCTGAGGGTGATACAATAAGTGCTGCAGCCCTTAGATGCATTCTCTGGTCACAGTGCCCTGGGTATCTGTGGTACCATTTACCAGGGGCTGATATGTGGCAGGAGATGCCAATTGCGTTTAGGCTTCAATGCAGTTTTAGGGAAGTGATATAGGCTCTGGGTACCTGATTTGCAGGAGGCCAGGGCACACTCAGTCAAAGTACATCAGCAATTCAGCAAAAAGTGGAGGCATACCATGCACGAAAGAGGGCACTTTCTCACATCCTCCCACTCAACTACCCATCCCAACTTCAACCCAATGTCATTCTTTCGAACTTGCAACTGAAAAATAACGCCTCCTGGTATAATTTCCGTCCTATGACTGAGCTCGAAGTCTTTAACATCATTGCTAAACTAAAGCTTACCTCGCACACCAAAGACTCACTCCCTTCTAACCTAGTTCACAATCTTCACTACATCATTGCCCCTTGTTGGACTAAAATCATCAACACTTCCCTTACCACTGGATGTGTCCCCGACACCCTCCAACTTGGACCAATTACTCCCATTCTTAAAAACCTCACTGCTGACCCCAGTGATCCTAACAACCTCCGCCCCATCTCTAACCTCCCACTTCTTGCTAAAGCCCTTGAAAAATGTGCATTGCCTCAGTGGTTAATCACGTAAGCAATTTCAACTTACTTGACTCCTTTCAATCCGGTTTCAGGAAAGGCTGCACTACAGAAACCGCCATGCTGAACATTGTGGATGACATCCACAGTTCCCTAGACAATGGAGAGGCTTGCCTTCTAATACTCCTCGACCTCTCTACTGCTTTTGATACAGTCAACCATTCTTCCTTACTTAATTCGCTTAAAGTGCGCTTTGGCCTTAATGGTTTGGTCCTCAAATGGTTCTCTTCTTTCCTCCAGCACAGAGCACAACAAATAAAAATCAACGCCTGCCTCTCCAATCCTGCTCTATTCTCTCCCCCTCTCTTCAACCTCTTTATGGAACCCATTACCCTCATTTTGAAACAAGCTGGAATCAACTACCACCTCTATGCTGATGACACCCAACTCTACTACAAGATTAAATCCCATTCCGATGTCCTTCATTTAAACAATACCCTGAGCAAAATCCAATCCTGGTTCTACTCCAACCATCTTAAACTGAGCCCTAATAAAACTGAAATTATTATTTTCTCTCCCCATCCAAGGCTGGATCTCAATGCCCTCAATTGTCAGCTCACCTTATCTGACTCTGCGAAATCCCTATATTTCACTCTTGACCAAAACCTGGCTCTTAAGGACCACATAAACTCTGCGAAAGGAGTACTTTTCACTGTCCGACACCAAGAAAATCAAACCCTTCATTGCTCTAGACGACTTCAAATGGGTTGTCCAATCACTAGTCCTCTTTAAACTTGACTACGGCAACGCTATCCTCACCGGAACCCCTAAAGTACACCTAGCCCCCCTTAGAGCTGTGCTCAACTTGGCGGACAGGCTCATCACCGACTATAAAGGAATCAACCACTTCTCACTGGCCCTTAAATCCCTAAATTGGCTGCAAATCAAAGGTAGATGCTTTTATAAGACTGCCTGCATCACGCACAAAGCTCTTCACCAAGAATCCCAGCTATACCGAACAAACAAACTGAATAAAGCCTGCTGCTCCAAACTGATGAGAAGCACCACTGCAGTCCTCGTCCCCCGCTTCAAAAAAAGAAAACCACCCAATTTCGGTCCTTCTCCGGAAATGCCCCGAACATCTGGAATGACCTCCGGAGGGGCTTGCGCTGTAACCTATCCTACCTCAGCTTTAAAAAAGACCTACAACTTCACCTTCTCAACGAATATTGGGGTCCATAATCATTCCTATGACCTTGCTTTCTGTTTCCCCTACATTGGTTATATTTGTTTTTCCTGGCCCTCCCTTTTTTTTTTTGAATATATTTTTATTAGAAACCGTTAGCACACAATAAAAAACATACAAGGGCCTACAACCATCAGGGCCGGCCGCTATAGAGCCCGAGGGCCCGCACTGTAACGCCATACATTCAAACGAACCAGAGGCGAAGCACCCGGTAGTCCGTAAGCACCTATAACAGGCCATGGCCATAGGCCAGGAGCAGTTTAAAACAACAGTTTCATTTTTTATTAAATATAAAACACACTCAAGGCAATGAGAGTCCGAAATAGCAGCGTGCTCTTCCCAGGACGGGGAATAAGATAAAGTGTCCAAAGCGATTCTGGTCCGGAAGCGGTAAAGGGGGGCAATGGGAAAACAAAGCATGGAACACACCTCACACCCTCCCGCAGAATGCGCGGCTAGAGGGTCAAAGCAATATCGACCTCTAATGGCAAAGGCGGGGTGCAGATACGACCTCAATATAAATTTCACGGACCCCATACCCTACTCCATTTCCCTGGCTTACCTCTCGCCACATACACCGTCTTTTCCCTAAACATACACCAATAAATATTCTCCTTCCGTACCTCAATCGTGGGTGGCCTCGGGGAGCCCCATAACTGCGCAATGTTACGCTTAGCCACCATGTACCCCAAGGTCACCCACTGCGTCTGTGCCGCAGTACAATCATTCGGTTCCCAAACATTCAACAAACACCTCCTAGCCTCTGGCAACTGGGCCACGCGCGTGACCTCCTCCATAACAGTGTGGACATCGTTCCAAAATCGCACAACCTCCGAACATTCCCACAAGATATGAAGAAAGGTGCCCGGTAGGCCACATCCACGCTTACACAGTCCATCCATCGAATAACCCATACGCAGCAAACCGGGCCCCGTGACATACACTCTATGAAGGATCTTCAGCTGAACAAACCGTAAGCGGGCCGGGATCGCCACCTCCTTCGGCGAGGCCACCGCCGACACCCAGTCCTCATCATCCAGTTCCAAGCCATCGCCTGTCCATGCCTCCCTCAGACGGAGCAGCAAGTCCGCACGATCGTAGATGAGTTTCTTATAAATCAGAGAAATAGTGCTGTCTGGCACGTAGCCATCCAACACTCTATCCTCCAGTCGGGAATACTCTGGGATGGCAGCAGCGTCCGGAAAAACCGAACACAGCGCATGGTGGACCTGAGCATACCGGAAGTACTCTCTATCGTTTAAGTTGTATTCAATCTTGAGCATTTCGAACGTTTTGAAAGATCCCTTCGCCCACCTTACATATACCAATCATGTCCCATTTCTCAAAGCCTTTCGATCTCCATAAACAGCCCAACCGCCCAGAGGCATACAGCGGCGTCGCCCGAGTCAAGCGATCCCTCCACCCCATCGCAGCATTCGCCGCGTGCCACACACGCACCGCCACCCGCGTGGGTCCCGTCAGCCGCGTGTCCGGGGTCACCGAGTACAGCGCCCTATTATAATCCCCACCCGGGAGCAGGAATTTATACATCTCGAACGCCGGGTTTAAGGCAGGACCATATATCCCGTGGTTCACTGCCGCCAACTGAGACGCCCAATAGTATAGTTTAATATCGGGGAGGGCGACCCACCCCATCGTACCAAGGGAGCGTCAACTTGGCGAGAGCAATCCGCGGCCGCCCGTCCCAAAACAGTTGGGCGCTGAAGACCCTCAACCTCCCGGAAATAGCGGGCCGGCACGACATCAAGAGTATTTTGCAAAGCGTACAAAAAGCGAGGCAGCGACATCATTTTAAACAATGCCGCCCGTCCAAGCGGCGAAAGCGGAAGTCGTCGCCATCTTGCAACGTCGGCCTTCAGTCGCTGGAGGGGAGGGAGAAGGTTTCGCTCATAGCGGACCGCGGGATCCAGTGAGATAAAGATTCCCAAATATTTGAACCCCAGGGTAGCAAGCTGAACAGGGCAATCTTGCGGCAGGAGGGGGGCGTCCCCCGAGAGAACGTAGACGCACGATTTGGCCCAGTTGATGACCAGGCCGGAGTTGCGGCCAAAGGAATTCAATACGTCCACCAATACCATTAGTGTCTGTCGGGGGGGAAGTGAGAGACAGAAGGATGTCGTCCGCGTAAAGGGAGACACGGTCTTCGAACTCCGGCGTCCATCTAATGCCTCGCAACGACGGCTCCCAACGCAACCAAGCGGCGAGAGGCTCCAAAGAAAGCGCAAAGAGAAGGGGTGATAGCGGACATCCCTGTCGCGTACCCCTCCCCAGTGCGAAGGGAGCCGACACCCCACCATTCACCACCACCTGAGCCAGTGGGTCAGCGTATAGTAGTTTTACTCAACCAATAAACTCCGGGCCGAACCCAAATTTCGCCAAAACGGCCCAAATATATGGCCACTCCAAAGTGTCGAACGCCATAGTAGCATCTAAAGATGCCAAGATGGCCGGCTCCAGTATAAATTCGGCTCTAGCAAGCACACCGTGCAACCGCCTCAAATTTAGGGCGGTATTCCGATGGGGTATAAAACCGGACTGATCCTGATGAATCAAGTCGCCCACGACCCGAACCAGTCGGTTAGCCAACACCTTAGCCAGAATTTTGGGTTCTGCGTTCAACAGCGAAATGGGCCTATAGGAGGCGCAGCGGTCTCGCGGCTTCCCTTCTTTGTGTATCACCACTATGGCGGCGAGGCGTTGATCAGGGGGGAGGAAGCCCGCCGCAAGTGCCGCCAAAAACATGTCTCGAAGATACGGCGCTATCTTATCAGGACGCAACTTAGAGTTCAATGGGAAGACCATTAGGACCCACCGCCTTACCAGACGCGATCGAGCGAATGGCCAAAGCGATCTCATCTGACGACAACTTCGCCTCCATCAATATTGCATCCGCCTCCGAAAGGGTTGGCAGTGCGATGTCTCTAAGCAACAGATGAGAATCCTCCTCCAAACGCACAGAAACCGGAGAGTATACCCCGCGGAAGTGATCCGCGAAGCAGTCAACAATCTCCACAGGGTCAGTCACACGCACTCCATCCATTCTCTCCACAACGGGCACCACCCTGCTCGCTCTCTCCTTCTTATCCAACCAAGCAATCAACTTTCCGGCCTTATCCCCCACATCATACAGTCGCCCTTGCTGCTCTCTATACATCCCTTTAGCAGCTTCCGTGACTAGCGCTCTATAATCTAATTGTTTGAGGCTGAGAACATGCAATTTCTCATCAGTAACTCCACGCTCCAAGTCGTCCTCCATTTCAGCTATTTCAGCCTCCAGGCGAACCACCTCAGCTCTCTTGCACCTCTTAGTATGAGAGATAAGGGACAAGGCCTGTCCCCTGACCACCACTTTATAAGCCTCCCATAGGGAGACGGCCGACGACACCGACCCCACATTATCAGTTAAGTAGTGATCAGTGGACTTGACCAGCTCCGCGCGGATCTTAGGGTTACGAAGATACCAGGGGCTAATGGGTGCCACTCTTCCCTCTGTCCCAGGGTCAACCCTCAATTGCAACCATATAGGGGAATGGTCAGAAATACCTCGGGCTACATGACGCACCTCCCCAATCATCCCAGCTTGGGTCGCCGGCATGAGCATATAGTCAAGTCTCGAGACTCCCATGGGCCCCCGAGTGAAAGGTATATTGCGCTTGCCCCGGGTGCATCAATCTCCAGCAATCTACAAGTCCCAAAGTGTCCAAAAAACCCCCCAACCAGGCCTGAGCCCTAGGGAGATCCCTGGGGGGGTGACTGTCCTCCAATCCAGAGACCACGGCATTAAAGTCTCCACCCAACACCAAACCCCCCCCCCCAGGGAGCCCCAGGACCAAACGCCCCAAGTCAGCAAATGTAGCCGTCTGCAACCCCGGGGGCACACACACAGCTACAAGCGAAACGGTCCTGCCCTCCCATCTCCCCACCCGCGCCACATATCGCCCCCTATCATCATGAAGCACCTCGTCCACTTCCAATGGGAGGGAGGTCCTAACCAAAATGCCCACTCCCCTAGAGCCAGAAGTGAAACCAGAGTGAGCGGCAAGGCGATAGCCCCTCCTATTTAGGGCCTGGAAGGAGTTCCCAACCAAATGTCTCCTGCAGGAAAACTGTCGGGCGAGATCCGCTTCAAGAACTGCAACACTACCCCGCGCTTGATCCTGTCCCCCAGACCATTCACATTCCACGAAAGGATTCGCAATCCCCTACCCCCCATCCCACTCCCGCACATGATACCCACATCCCGGAGAGCACAACCCGGAGAAATCAGCAAAAAACTTCACATTGCCCTGCAAAACGAAAAAACAACCATCCCCAACAACCCCCCTCCCCCACAGTCCCAAAACCACAACTCCCCCCTCCCTGCACCCCTGCTTGAGCCCGAACAGCCCCCCCAACTTGCAGTGTGCCTGTCGCCCTAACATATACCACAAAAGAACCCCAGAAGGAGGAAAAGACCCCAATAAGCTCCCCACAACCCCCAGACATTTGAAGGGCATGATGTGCCGGATTAGAGTGCAATTGAGCCAAGGTGCAAAAAATAGCCAGTCTAGTCCATCGCCAGGAACCAAGTTCTAGTCCTGCTCCACCACATCCCGTCCGCTCTCCTCCGTCCGACCGTCTCGATCCTGTCCCCGCGGTAGGGCATCCAACCAGTCACCAACCGCCTCCGGTCGGTCAAAAAAGTGGGAACGACCCTGGAACTCAACCCGCAACCTCGCCGGGAATAACATCGCATATTTCAGCTCCATGTCCCTCAGGCGCCGTTTGACACCCAAAAATCCCAGCCGCTGTTTCTGGACCGCTTGCGTGAAGTCCGGATAAAAGCTGACATTGGAGTTCTCAAACTTCAGCGGCCCAGCCACCCTCGACGCCTGAAGGATAGCATCTCTATCCCGAAAGTTTAAAAAGTCGGGCGATTATAGGCCGCGGGGGAGCACCCACTTTGGGCGCACCACCCGGAATCCTGTGGGCCCGCTCCACCGCAAAGAACTTGCTCAATCCCTTGGGCGCGAGACGATTGATCACCAGATCCTCCACAAAAAGATCAGCAGCAGATTCCTCCGATCTTTCCGGCACTCCGATGATACGGACATTGTTCCGTCTAGCCCTGCTTTCCGAATCCTCAAGTCGACGATCCGTCTGGACATTGGCAAGCCGCAACCTACGGACCTCCGTCTGCAGGGCGGCCACATCCACAGTTAGGCTCGACGCTGCTTGAGACAAGGAGTCGACCCGCTCGTTGGTTTTGGACAGGTCTGCCCTGACCAAATTCACATTGATCAGGACCGCGTCCAACTTATGTGCCAGGGTATCAAATCGCTGACCCACAGCAGCCTTCATCTCCTCAATGGCGCCCATGACGTCCTGCAGGGTAAATTCTGACGCTGGGCCCACAAGCTCTTTAGACCTCTCAGGCGATTTATGCAGGCCAGCAGGGGATCCCTTTAGCTGCACATAGCGCTCCATGTTGTTGGCCTGAGCATAGGATCCCCTCCGGGTTGACTTGGGTTTCGACTGGTCTCCTTCGAGTCTCGCCGCCATCGTCCGGAGGCCACCAAGGTTGGCACCCGCCAGCGCCAGGGACAGGGACCAGTTGGCTAATTGAAGCAGACACTGCAATCGCAGACAGGAAGTCCGTGTATAGTCCGAAGATCAGGCCAGACACTCCGCTGTCCGCGCTCCTCAAACACCAGGGTCCCTCAGCCGATCTCAAAAAACAGACTTGAAAACGAAAGTGAAAGTGCGGGGCACGGGGCAAGTCAAGCCCAGCATGCCGCTGTTGTTCACTTCGTACCCGGGCACCTCACCAACTCGAGACCGGGACCTAGGCAATAGCAGGCCGCAAACTTCGGAGGGCAACCATTCGGGTTCCCGGCGTCCGATCAGAATTCGGAAAACGGGTGGCACCTCAGCGCGAATGCATCAGCAAAAGCCTGTCAAATTTAGCAGGATTTAGTCAGGATAGATGTGGGAGGTTGCGGAGGCCCTCGAGAGCCGTAAGCCTATGCGGCCATCTTGGTTGCGCGCTAGGCTCCTCCGGCCCTCCCTTTTTAACTATCATCCTGTTTGCCCTGACCTTACCCCCATTTGCCAGTCACCTCCCCTCCTCCTAACCTTACATCCCTGCCCCATTTGTTCTTCCCCCGTCGATACACTCCTCTCTGCCCTGAGCTATTACCCCCATTTTAATATTTAGATGTATATAAACTGCGAATCACCCAGAATTCGCCCCCCTTAACCTAATGGGTAATGTACTTGCTTGTTTGGTTCAGCAAGAACAATTGCTTATCTTGATTGCTTCTGCTCATGTAAAGCACTCTGATACCTCCGGGTCTAGCCAGCACTATATAAAACCTTTCAAATAAATAAATAATTCCATGTATACATATATAAATATGCAGCCTACCATTACCCAAATAGGCTCATATGTCAATATTAATTGGGCTTTTCATTAAACTGAAAACAATTCCATATAACAGAGAACATGCACTCCATTAATGTTCCAACTCAGCTCTTTATTTTCAGTTAAACAGGCAAGTAATAGTAGGCAATTAGCCTTTAGGCTGCATTGATGAAAAAACATCACAGTAACAAACAAGCATTTGCAATGCAATAGGTCTCGCATTACTAAAAGTTTGAGCTATTGGCTTTGCAAATAATAATGCAACACCAATAACTCATAAGGCACAAACCTATACTACATGGTGATTGGTGCAACAGCTTTGGTAGCTGGCGTACAGTAGATGGAACCTCTGCACAACACGCATAAAGATAAAAGCTATTTACACACACACACACACCGAGACTACCGGTCTTAGTGCAACCGAAATAGCACCATCACTGTTAAAAATTCTAGGTTCTGTGAACATCTTTCCAACTTCTCCTTGGCACATTTACAGAGATCTCTCTCACTTGACAACCGTCTACACGTTCTGTCATTAAATGCAGCCAACAGATAGAATAAAGACATCACTGCTGAAATTAAAGAATGAACTGCAAAATCTATTCTGTTTCCTGCAGATCGCGTGCTCTACCTCAAAAACTGCCAGGTGTCCTACCATTGTCCCTCTCAAACTCACTCCGAGTCTGAGACTACGAAACTGCAGCCTCACATTGTGGGCCAGGTAGGGTAGCTCATCCCAACCACCGCCACCCGTCTCGATCTTAACGTGCCCAACCACTTACCACAGCCTCCTAACCAAACCATAAGATTGGCCACCAGCTTCTTCTGCCAGCCCTGGTCCAAGCACGACACATTGAATTGTGCCTTGCAGTAGTCCACCACTGCAATCCACGCCAATGTGTCCACTAATGCCACCCCAACAGTAATGCATCCACAACTGTTAACTTCTAATGTCACCACGAACCCCACTATAAGAAGGCGCCACCCAGAACCGTAGAACTACCTTTGACTACCTCTCTCAATCTGCCGAAGCCAATGTATACTTATCACTCACACATCCACAGTATGCCCATCGCCTAACCCCCTCCCCCTAAATCCTTAAAGTGGGAACATCACTGATGAGCATAACCCCAGTTTCTGCTCACCCCTGCCTTTCCACAAACACACCTAACTCTCACAGGGTTAGAGTGCCCATTAGACTGTGCCTCCCAAGCCTCTTACCTTGATCATCAGCCTGTCGATTTTGTTTTCTTGAGACATCCTCTGCTCTCCCTCCTGAAGCGCCCAAGACCCGAGTAGCCAGAAGGGGGTTGGGGGGCTAACAGAGCCCATACACGAGAAGAGCTGTGTCCTGACATGGAGAAGTCAGGGAGAGTGAAGATGAAAGTGGGAAGCGTCCTGCTCTGGCATCACAGTGTACAGGGGAGGGAACAGAGGGGGCGATGAGAGTGCCTTGTTCAATCAATGTTAGTTGCCATTTCTTGCGTCCCGGTCTTCTATCCACAGTCATTAAATGGGTCAGTGGAACTCTTCTTACTGGTTTCGCAGTGCAGGTTCAGTTCGGCCTTGCCCAGTTGACATCCCTGGTCTCCCTTGGCCTACTTATCCCAATTGGCCCAGCTTCTTACCTGCGCTCCTCGGGTCAGTCCACTACCCGTAACCTGCCCGCGCCTAATCTGTGCAACAACGTTGCGAGTTAGGCGACCTCGGTCGGAGGCGCTGGCCATTGTGCCTCTGGTAGAGCTGCGCGGAGCAAAGCAGCCAGGGGCAGCCAAGAGCAGGGGCAAGCAGGCAGACAGTGCACACCGAGGCTGTACAAACCGGAGACACGTACCAGCACGTACTAGCGTCAGAGGTTGAGGGTGCATCATGGCAAATGTAGTATTGGACGAGGACTCAAACTCCGTGCGATACATGAGACCCCGCTAGAGAATATTGCTCAGTAGAACCGATGCTCATTACATCCAGAAGTAGAAGTGGGCAGGGATCATTGAGGATTGATATTACCAGAATTGTTCCCGCATATTTTGATAAAGAAAGGCATAGCTGGCAACATTTTAGTACGAATGTGTGTGACGGTGTACATTACATTTATATGGCGCTTACTACCTCTGTTGAATCGCTTTATACGGCTCGCTGCTCCAAAACCACTGTTAGTGGTTCTATGGGATGGCATTCAAAGGAGTGTGTCCAATGCTAAATAAAATGACTAAAGCGATCGCAAAAATGAAAGCGATCGCTTTTGGAAACAAAGAAAGGCACGAGTGGTGCGCGCGTGCGCCACAGCGAGCCATATGGTTTCAATTATCGCGCCCGTGTCTGGGCACGATAATTGAACCCATATGGCAGGAATGCGCGTAATAGGCACCAATAGGCTATGGGCGGATCAATGCGCCCGCCTTTGGCCTATTGTGTGCTATCTTAAAAACAAACACGCAGGCACAGGCCAATAGCAGGCCACAAAAGTAAAAACACACGCACAATTCCAGGGTCCGTTTCGGAACCCCGGACAAAAGGACTCTCGCTGCACGAGCAGTGCTCCGCACTGCATCGCTAGGCGTGAGACCTAAAAACTGGCACCCTGCCTTTAAGTATTCCAAGAATCTGGAAACTGTGCCTTTAAGACCTCCAGGAGCCCCCTTCTCCCATCATACGCCACAGGTGTCAGGTCTTTATTTTATAGTGGGAATTGTTATCTGGTAACTGCAGAGACAGACTCCTGACCCTTACAGGGGCAAATGCTGTGTCTCATGACATCTTGAAGAGTACTATGAGGGCTTTGGACTCACTACTGAGGAATATAGAATTTGAATCCGGGGGGCTCGCAAAACCCCAAATCAGTCCTGGATTGACTTTCACTACTCAGTTAAACTAGATGGTTGGTTAACTGGAAATAATGTGCATGATTTCAATGTACTTTACAATTTGTTTATGAAAGGTCATATTTTAAGAAATTGTACTATTGAAGAGTTACATCAGCATTTGGTAGACCTAGGTCTAATTTCTCCCCAAGAATTGGGAAAGAAGGCCACTGGGTCAAGACAAGGGTGACAAAAACAGCAACTGGGGTGACCAAAAGAAAGGGGGTAGAAACCTCCCCAGGGGAAATGTGGTAAGAATCTCCAAGATGAAAAGCCTGAGTCTTCTAAAGGGCACCCAAAAATCTGCACAGGGGGTGGGTCCCAAAACTCTTCCCAGTCCAATAATGGGTACAATGGAAGAACTTTGATCCTCTAAAGGCCTGGTGTCACAAATGTGAACTGGGGACACTGGAGATGCTACTGGTCCTAATAAGAAGCCCCCCTAGTACTCCTACTTCTGGTGTAGTCAGTCTCCAAATGGGATCAACAGTGTGCCCAGAGCAAATCGGGAGTCATTCTGAAGCAGTTCTAGTCATAGAAAGTGAAGTTGTTTGCCACTTTAGCTGTGTGGACACCTAAGTTAAAGAAGTATTTGCAATACCCCTGGATCAATGGGACTAGAATAGAGGTGCCAGGGTCACTATGTTGAGAGATACACTAGTTTCCCTAGAGCAATACCGGATTGGGAAAACTAACCCAGTCTCCAACGCTGACAGTGCTACCACTGACCATGCCATTGCATTGGTGACATTAGACAGGAAGGGGGGGGGGGGGGTTACTGACCTGAAACAGGTACCTATCTCTCCAAAGCTTCAGCTGCATGTCTGCTTGGTAATGAGCTGGAAACCTCAGCCTGGGTTGAGGTAGAATTTAAAACCCATGCAGCAATGCTGGACATCCCTAAGTTTGTGTGTGTCAAGACTAGAGCACAGAGCCGAAAGCAGGGTGCAAAAGAAGTGTTGGAGCCTGAAAGAATGCCCAACCTACCAAGTGGAAAGGTAAGAGGACTGGGAAACCAGCCTCTGTACAGGAAAAGGATCAGGACCTCTCTCCTCAGGTAGAGGACTTAGAAACCCCAGAATGAACTGCGTCTATGGAGCTTGACCCTTACCAGGTTGAACTCTCAGGCCCGGGGGACCCTCAGAAGAAAGCCTGAGACAGCAAGCTGCTACACAGGAAAAGGGCATATCAGTGGTACTCAGTCTAGTGGTAGGAAAGACTACTGTACACTGAGGCCAGAGACCCCAATCCTGGAACCACTAGGAGAGGGGTAGTACCACAGAAGTACAAGGATTTCTTACTAACCTTAGCTCATGACATCCCCCTAGCTGGGCATCTGGGCCAAACCAAAACCTGGGAACGTTTAGTTAGCCACTTTTACTGGCCCCAGATGTCTCGGAAAGTAAAGGAGTCTGTCCGCTCCTGTGTCACCTGTCAAGCTAGTGGCAAAACAGGTGGACACCCAAAGGCCCCCTTGATTCCACTAACCGTGGTTGAGGATCCCTTTTAAAGGGTAGATGTGGACATAGCGGGACCACTTGAACCCCCCACAGCATCAGGAAACAAGTTTATACTAGTGGTAGTAGATCATGCCACTAGGTATCCTGAGGCTAATCCCCTTAGGACTACTATATTAGCCAAGACCCTCATTGGTGTCTTCACCAGGGTAGGGTTTCCTATGGAGGTGGTTTCAGACAGAGGGTCAAACTTCATGTCTGCTTACTTAAAACACATGCGGAAAGAGTGTGGTGTACAGTACAAGTTTACTACACCCTATCACCCACAAAGCAATGATCTTGTTGAGAGGTTTAATAAGACATTGAAAGGCATGATTATGGGGCTCCCTGAAAAGCTCAAAAGGATATGGGATGTCCTTTTACCAGGCTTGCTTTTTGCCTACAGGGAGGTGCCTCACAAGGGGGTAGGGTTTTTCCCCTTTGAACTTCTGTTTGGCCATCCTTTTAGGGGAGCACTCTGTCTTGTGAAAGAGGCTTGGGAGAAGCCTCTCCAAGCATCCAAACAAGACCTTGTGGACTATGTACTAGGCGTAACGTCTCAAATGGCAGAATACATGGAAAAAGCTACAAAAAATCGTGGTCAGCCAGGAGCTCCAGAAGCACTGGTAAGCGGATTGAAGAACCTCTTACTGCCAACTAAGTATTTCAAATTTCTGGTCGAGATGTACAGACATGAGCATAGCATCACCAAGGTGTTGTGCTTTCTCTCTTCTCATTCCTAAGAGATGTCTAGTGTTTAGAAACTCGTTGAGCTTGAGGATAGTCATTCTGTGCTGGATGGCGCAGGATGGACAATAGTATTCCAGGTAGTACCTTTTTAATAATTTTGTAATCCATATTCAGCATGTACAGTGTTCTGTAAGAGGCCCCGTGAAACAAATCTGTCACGGCCTCTTTAGTCCAGTAGGAGGAGGCCCTTTTGTGAGCAAAGCAAAGTACGTTGCCAGCAGTATCAGGCCAGTATGCCTACAGACGCTTGGCGCCTCTTTCACCTGCTGTTCTGTTACTCAGCCATTGAGGTTGTCGTGCAACTCTTGAACGTGTGCTAAGGTTGCTCTGTACAAGTAGACCTCTGTTTCCTTGGGCATTGCATTCTTCTTTTAATACATCACAACTTGAGTTGAGAATATATCTCAGATATCCTTCTGTGTGTATACTATGTCCTCTGACCCTGATCTGATTTGCGTACCGTGTGGTCTATTTTGGTTAGCCATGCAAGCAGGTGCCCACGTTTATCCTCCTCTGCTTCCATTCTTACTACATATTGTGTTAGATTATGGCAAAATAGTCTCCAAGTAGAGATACATATTTTTCCTTAGGCACCTTAATTGCCTGTGGCTTAAAGGGGCCCGCTACACCTCTTGTAATTGGTCATCTAGGATAATCACACTGAAGACATCTAATGCTACTTTTCTCCTTTTTGTTTTACTTTATTGCTTTTTGAGTGATGGCTGCTTGGCTGTGCCAGCTTACCAGAACTGATGCCCAAACTCAGATGTGGTACACAATAGCATGGATGCCGCAAAATTCTCTATACTCTGTACTCCGTTGGGTACTGTGGATGTGGTTTCATGTTGGATGGATTCATCTGTTGGACATGCTCTTGATGTCCTGAGACTTTTGGTGAAATAAACCTGACACTTTCTGCAAGAAAGTGAAATAAAGCAAAGCTGCTGTTTTAACCTTAGTATTGGCTTCATTGTCTAGGAGGGATCATAGGCAAAGTTGTGTGTAAAAAGCGCTTCTAAAATGTACTCTTAACTATGCCTGGTCATCTCCACAGCCATGGAAGTAAAGCTTGTCTCACTGATGTGGTTGTCTGCAATTGGGTACCATCACACTGTGTTGTATGGGTTGTATGGTGGGTGTATCCAGGGCTGTGCTTAATGCTGAATGTAAGACTAAAGTCTAGAAACGCGTAGAGCATCTTGATATAATGTGCCAAGGGGCCTCAATGGATAACAGGATGTTCGAGGCATATGAGCTGCAGATTGTACACTTAGCATAGGTCGCCATCTGGTGTTGGGCCCGGATGTTTGCAGTTTGTTTTTCTTCTTGGACCGTCTTTGGAAGTCACGAGTTTGGTGACTCCTCCTTCGGTCCGTACTGCGCATGGGCTTCGGCTCCATCCTCAGATTGTTTTTTTCCGCCATCGGGCTCGGATGTGATACTTCGTGCTCCGGCTTCGAACTTCTACGGTTCCAGCCTCGACGGAAAATCCTCGATTCTTCGAGTTCCTCATCATCTTCATCTCTCGAAGCGGCACTTTTTCCATCCCGTACATCGACACCGGCCTTCGGGCCCTCCGCGACTCCGGTCCCGGCCGATGGAAAGGACTCCGTTTAAAAAGTGCCCAAAATGTGGGTCTAAATTTCCCCACACCGACCTCCATCAGGTGTGTAACCTTTGCCTCTCTCCAGAACACGAGGCTCGAGACTGCCCCGCCTGCAAGTCTTTTCGATCGAAGAAAACGATCCGAGATCGAAGGGCTCGACGCACCATGGCGCACTCATCCTCGACAGCTCCACCGGACATCTTCGGAGACGACGCCGAAGCTTCGGGGCAGACACACACCGAACTGGGAGAAGACATCGTCAGCGCTTCCGAGGCCGACGACTCCGACCGGGAGGACGTAACACCAGGACAGCGGGCCGTGAGTACAATACCCCCTCCCAGCCCCGCACCGAAAACCAAAGAGACTCCGGTTACTCCCTCGCCTGCCGGCCTGGGCAAAACCAAAACCAAAGCCTCGATCACCCCACCTTCGGGCCCGGTGTCGAAGCACTCAAAGTCTCACGGCAGCTCGGGATCGAGCCAGCCGACGCCCGGTGCCGATAAACACCACTCAGCACCGAAGCCTGCAAAATCCAGCTCGACTCCGAAACCACCGGTGCCGAAGCCTGGACACTCGGCGCCGACCAAACACAAACAGAAATCGGTCGGCACCGACGCTCCGGCGCCGAAACAGCATTCGACGCCGAAACACACGGAAACCTCCAAAAAGCATGGCGTACACAGAACATCGAAACCTCCGGTTCCGAAATCGCCGGTGCCGACAGACGACTCGGCGCCATTGGCTCTGTTTACACCAGACCCTTTACAAAAGACTTTGTCCAGAGATCCAAAGACTGGCCTTTTGACTGTGATTACTAAGAAGCGTCGCCTTGAGGCTCCGGCTCCTCCTCCTCCACCCAAAAAGAGGGACTCAGCTACTTCTCCCCTTAGAGTACCCTCCCCACTGCCACCCCCCCTCCCACCACCACCCCCTCCACCTTTACCTCACTACGATCCGGCCCCATCCCCAGATCCGGATGACGGGGACCCGGACAATGACCCAGGGGACGCCCCAATGGATTCCACTCCACCAGGGACCCCAGATCCATGGGAGGATTATAATAACCCTGATGTACCCAATGTACCTCAAGACGACCTATACCCATCAAGGCCGTCTCCTCCAGAGGACTCCTTAGGGTTTCACCATTTAGTGCAGAGAGCAGCACACTACCATGGGGTGGACATGCACACTGAACCAGTGGAAGAAGACTTCCTACTGGATACATTTGATTTACAAGATCGTTCCACTGCTATTTTACCCATGCTTAAGGGTGTCACCAAGCACGCTACAGAGGTATTCAAAGACCCTGTCAGAGCCAGAGTACTAAACCCTAGAATAGAGAAGAAGTACAAGGCGGCACCCACAGACCCTGCATACATCAAGGGCCCTGCTCCTCTAGATTCCCTAGTTGTCTCCACAGCTAGAAAACGGGCTAACTCCCAATCCTCAGGAGATGCCCCACCACCAGACAAGGAATCTAAACTTCTGGACGCGTCTGGTAAACGCACCGCCTACCAGGCTGCAAACATGTGGCGCATTGCAAATACACAAGCACTGCTTGCGCGATATGATAGAGCACACTATGATGAATTAGAGGCTCTTATGCAGCACCTTCCAGAGAAATACAAACGCCAAGCTCATGACCTGATACAGGAGGGCAAACTAATCACAAACACCTCCATTAAGTGTGCCCTCGATGCAGCAGACACTGCTTCTAGAGCCATAAACACCAGTGTCCTGCTTCGCCGCCATGCCTGGCTCAGGATATCAGGGTTCAAGCCTGAGGTCCAGACATCAATACTTAATCACACCTTTGACCAGCAAACACTCTTTGGCCCAAAGGTAGACGAAGCGCTCGAAAAAATGAAGAAAGATACAGACACAGCGAAGTCTATGGGAGCGCTCCAGACCCAAGCCTCTAAGCGTTCCTTTCGACGCTCGTCCTTTCGTGGCACAGGTAGAGGCTCCTCCACCGATAATGCCTCTACCTCCTACAAATCCCCTCCTCAAAATACCTTTTCAAAGGGCAACCAAAGAGGTGGTTACAGAGGCAACAACAATAAGGGCAGGGGCAAAACCAACAATACCCGTTCTGCCACCCCACCCGCACAATGACTCCCCTTCGCTCCCCCCAGACCATTCCACTCCGGTCGGGGGCAGACTACAAGATTTTATCCACGTATGGGAGTCCATAACATCGGACAAATGGGTGACCCAAATCATTCGGTCAGGGTACTGCCTCGAGCTAACATCTACCCCACCCAATATCCCACCAAGGCACCGTCCAATGTCCCAAGAGCATTCCACACTGCTCAAACAAGAGGTACTCTCGCTCCTCCAGAAACACGCTATAGAGCAGGTACCCGACAATCAACGAAATCTAGGGGTCTACTCCCTATATTTCTTAATCCCAAAGAAAGACGAGACCCTCAGACCCATTCTGGATCTCCGGCCTCTAAATGCCTACATACATTCAGACCACTTTCACATGGTCACCTTACAACAAGTCCTCCCACTCCTCTGCCAGGGAGACTTTCTCACAACACTGGATCTGAAAGACGCGTACTTTCACATTCCAATACACCCCTCTCACAGAAAATACCTCAGGTTCGTGGTGGACGGGCAACATTACCAATTCAAGGTTCTCCCCTTCGGGGTCACCACTGCACCACGGGTGTTTACCAAATGCCTAGCAGTAGTAGCAGCACACCTCAGACGTCAACATGTTCACGTCTTCCCTTACTTAGACGACTGGCTCATAAAAGCCGCGTCCTACCACCAATGCGTGCAACATACAAACAGCACCATCCAACTGCTTCATCAGCTAGGCTTCACGGTGAACTACCAAAAGTCCCACCTCATACCATCTCACACAAAGCAATATCTCGGGGCCACCATAGACACCTCAAAAGGTATTGCCTATCCAAACTCAGCCAGAATCACAAGCATTCTAGCCTTACGCAAAATATTCCTTCCTCAACACTCTCTACCAGCAAGAGTGTTTATGAAGCTCATAGGGATGATGGCGTCTTGCATCTTCATAGTGCCCCATGCAAGACTCCACATGCGTCCACTTCAGGAGTGCCTAGCACAACAGTGGAACCAGGCCCAGGGTCAGCTGACGGATCTGGTGTTGGTAGACGGCCGCACACATCACTCTCTGCAGTGGTGGAACACCACAAACCTTTCCAAGGGACGGCCGTTCCTGGACCCGGTTCCCCAAGTGACTCTAACAGCGGACGCATCGCTCTCCGGCTGGGGAGCGCACCTCTTACACCTCACAATGCAAGGTCTATGGACGCCACAGCAAAAAACGCTCCACATCAACCATCTGGAGCTTTTGGCGATCTTTCTAGCCCTAAAATCTTTCCAAAAGCAGATTTCAGGCAAAGCAGTCCTCATTCGCACAGACAACATGACTGCGATGTATTATATACAGAAACAGGGGGGGACACACTCTCCCCAGCTCTCCCGCTTAGCCCAGAGCATATGGAGATGGGCAATTCCCCAAAACATTTTTCTCCTGGCACAACATGTTCCAGGCGTACAAAACACCATAGCAGATCTGCTCAGCAGACAGACTCAACAACTACACGAATGGGAACTGCATCCACAAGTTCTTCACCCATTCTTCCAACAGTGGGGGCATCCTCAAATAGACCTCTTCGCCACCCACGAAAACAAAAAATGCCCAAGCTTCGCCGCCAGATACCCACACCCATTGTCCAAGGGCAATGCGATATGGATGAACTGGTCAGGCACATTTGCATACGCCTTTCCACCTCTCCCACTAATTCCATTAGTGGTCAGGAAACTACAACAGCACTCCCTCACACTCATTCTGGTAGCTCCGACGTGGGCCAGACAGCCGTGGTACACCACGCTACTACAACTATCAGTGGTACCACATCAAAAACTGCACCTTTCCCCATGCCTCCTAACCCAGAACCATGGAGAAATCAGGCACCCGGACCCAGCTCAGCTCAACCTGGCGATCTGGCTCCTGAAATCTTAGAATTCGGGTACCTTAACCTTCCCCCTGATTGCATGAACATCATCATGGAAGCCAGACGTCCTACCACTAGAGCATGCTATGCCGCAAAGTGGAAAAGATTTGTAATGTACTGCCGTAACAATACAATCAACCCTCTAGATGCATCCATACAACACATCATATGCTATCTGCTCCATCTTCACAGGTGTAACCTGGCGTATTCATCCATACGCCTACACCTAGCAGCGATCGCTGCCTATCTACAAAACAGACAGCATTTGTCACTCTTCAGAGTGCCCGCTATTAAAGCCTTCATGGAAGGCCTTAAACGAGTAATTCCTCCCAGGGCACCACCCTCCCCTGTATGGAATCTAAATTTGGTCCTTACACGACTAATGGGTCCGCCCTTCGAACCAATGCACAAATGTGAGCTACAATTTCTCACCTGGAAAACAGCTTTCCTTGTAGCTATCACTTCCCTTAGAAGGGTTGGTGAAATACAAGCGTTCACCATACAGGAACCTTACATACAAATGCATCACAGCAAGGTCATACTTCGAACTAATCCGAAGTTCCTGCCCAAAGTCATTACCCCCTTCCACCTCAACCAATCAGTGGAATTACCTGTCTTCTTTTCGCAACCCCAATCTGTTGCGGAAAGGGCCTTACACACACTAGATGTGAAAAGAGCGTTGCTTTATTACATACAAAGAACGCAACCCTTCAGGAAGACCAAACAGTTGTTCGTCTCCTTTTCTCCACCACATAAAGGCAACCCCATCTCAAAATCAGGGATAGCTAGGTGGATTGTAAAATGCATACAAATTTGCTATCAGAAGGCAAAGAGAACATTATCTGTTCCCCCTAAAGCCCACTCTACAAGAAAGTTAGGGGCTTCTATGGCTTTTCTAGGGAATATACCCTTAGATGACATATGCAAGGCAGCCACATGGTCTACACCGCACACATTCACAAAACACTACTGTGTAGATGTGCACTCCCAGCAGCAAGCTAGGGTGGGCCAGGCTGTACTAAAAACACTCTTTCAAACAGCTGCAACGGATACCGGTGGGCGCCGCTAAGGTTGGGTACTGCTATATAATCTATGCTAAGTGTACAATCTGCAGCTCATATGCCTCGAACGGAATATGCTACTTACCAGTATGCATCTGTTCTTGGCATGTAGAGCTGCAGAGTTGTACACGCCCACCCGCCTCCCCGGCTACCTGTATCCGTTCCAGTCCATCTTATTTAGATACAACACACATGGGTTTCTCACTGTTATTACTACGCTCCATCATTTCCCTGTTGGCGAAAAACAATCTGAGGATGGAGCCGAAGCCCATGCGCAGTACGGACCGAAGGAGGAGTCACCAAACTCGTGACTTCCAAAGACGGTCCAAGAAGAAAAACAAACTGCAAACATCCGGGCCCAACACCAGATGGCGACCTATGCTAAGTGTACAACTCTGCAGCTCTACATGCCAAGAACAGATGCATACTGGTAAGTAGCATATTCCTTCTGCATGTAAGCTAATAGTCTGCATTACCATATCTCCAAACAAATCCTTTAAACCTAGAGTTAAAACAATTCTGTTTTGTACCCTTCCCAAGTTTGATTAGCGAGTAGAGAACGCCGTTTGACTACACTTTGACGACCAGTGACACAAACTCTGGGCCAAAGGCACGACTCAGACCCTTATAGAGAGCGGAACCCTTATCTACTAACTAGGTAGACTCTCATTATATTTGGCCATATATCATAGGTTATCTTTGTGAAGCCTAAAAGAGAATTACAACTACAACTTCCTGTAACATAACCAGTCAGACGTGGAGAATTTGTGATACATGGCAATTTTGTCCTGATCGTATATCTCTTATGGTCTACAACACAACCAATTTCCCTTGGTCTTCCATGA
Source organism: Triturus cristatus (assembly GCF_964204655.1). NCBI lineage: Eukaryota > Metazoa > Chordata > Amphibia > Caudata > Salamandridae > Triturus > Triturus cristatus. The sequence goes on along the minus strand of NC_140591.1, from coordinate 1,389,021,929 downwards.
TCAGGGGGACAACAAAAGATTGCATTTATTCGGAACAGAAACAGAAATATACTTCTACCAGCAGCTTTGTATAAGGCGACTACAGAAGCCCACGCTCCAATTAGGAAACGTGAAGTGATCCCTATAAAGGATCGTCAATATTATTCCAGGGGCGATTTTACATACCCTCTGGTTCTGGCAGACAAATTTTATGTCTTGATAAAGGTGATTATAAGGAGTTATCACCGAAACGCGTCGACGCAACCTAAAGCGTATAATTCAAGTCTCCAACACCATAATAGATACGCTGATTTGGTAGTGATACTACTCTGGTGTCATTAGAGCGGAGAAAGAATATACAAACCTGTATCCAACAAATGTGTGTTGTAACTGTTCTGTCTGCTTGTAATTGTGCAGGTCGCAATTATATATATTGTCTTAATTTTATCTTGTTTTAGTTCAGGGATTTAGTTTAGTTATCCCTATTGACTGTTTTTTAATATATTCAATAAATGAACTTTTAACTTTTCCATATTTTGTTGTATGTATTTGTTAAGTCATAAGGTACATTATTTTATACCTGTTTTCTATTTGTGCCTTAAGGGAATCCTTTCTCTTACCTATTTTAAGTAAAATACATCACAAACATTTACTTTTTTGACTCCAATAGCTTCTGTATCTGGTACCTAGAGCTTGCACTGTCTATCCAATTAAAGTCTGCGCAGGTAAACTCCTATGGACCTATGGTGCATAAATCCAGACTGTTAAGGGTATAGGAGGATCAACAGCCTATTTGCCTCAACTTTGGGTTACATGTTAGCCTCTACATTTAGGAAGGACATGATTAGCACTTGTAAGGTTTCTCTGGGTTGGTGGTTCGTTACTGTAGCCCGTCGTAGGCCTGAAGGCAGTCCCTATAATGCCGTCATGATCATAAAAAAATTCAATAGATTGGGCCAGCAAATCAAGAAAGTTGCTCGAACATTTTCATCCGGAGTCTGTTGGGCCTCTCCTCTTTACCGATTGCAGATGGCCAATGAGTAGATAATCTCCACTGTAAGGATTTTATGTAATTGTTACAGTTGGATTGAGTATAGGTTAGCATAGTAATCTGATATACCCCCAGTGTCTTCCTCGCATCCCAACCACCCATAGCCACCATGACTCCTTGTTACATTGAGTAAGCCAAGAAATCAGTTAGCCCACCTTATGCACCATCTCATGCAGACTTTACTGTAATCCAAATGGGCAATTCACAGCCTCTCTATTTCTGATTAGGTGCTGGTCTCTTTAAAATGTAGGACATATCCTTAAAGAAATAGGAATATGTCCATGGACCCAGATAGCGTAGACAATCGGTGTCTTATGATCAAGGTGGCAGTGAGCCTCGACAAGAAACAGGCAGGCTGTTTAGTGAGGGAATAAGGCAACAGGTCATCAAACATTATCCTGTAAGCTTTCCCTCATTTGCTGTTTGAGCATCACTCACACCTATTGAGCTCTCAGCCTGCAGCTGCTTTGTGGATAAGGTGGTCTTATTTATTTGGGAAGGAGGCTTTTTATCCCTATTCATTGCCCCGAACAGGACACATTCTCTCATCTGTGAGCCTCTGCTGCCTGTCTGCCATATAACCAGTTCCATACCTTTTCGCGAGACTGGAAAAGCCACACTAAGTCCTAAGCAACAACTTGTAGATGGACTTGAAATATACTTCAGAATTTTCACATGCAGTTTTGTTTTGGCCAAGTTAAAATTCCTTTGCCTCGTGACAGCCTGAGCAATGTAGGAAAACCAAAAATCCTGGTGTTCTTGTAAGGGATTGGGACCATTGAACTGGCTGTTAGCGAGGTGAAACACACTGGTATTGCGGTAACATGAGCATCTGGGATGTGGGGGAATTTCACACCAAGAAGAATACCAAGACGACCCCCTTGCAGTTTTTTTTAATTGTGCATGTAAATTCCTTGTTGACATTTCATGCTCACCCCCTCATTATTGGTCACGTATCACCCAACTTTCTTTCTGTGCTAATAAAAATGTCAGTACTTCTTAAGTAGTATTTCATGCACCTGCTCCAGAATCACCCTTTTTGTGTAGTTTCTACCGCTGAGATTTCAAGCAAATATATCCTTAAAGTCACTCTTACAATACATTTTAATTTTGTTATCTGGAAGCACTTGCCTTAATCATTGACTCAGGCTTCCAAGAACCAGTTGGTTCTCCTTTGCATAGAGGCTCTTCACGTCAAAGCTGTTCCTTTTTAGGGGCCATCCAATTTTCATCAACACATCAGTTGCAGAGTGTACCTCATCGATTACTATCCTTGTGCAGTTTGTTCTTCACACAGCTCCAATGATTTTTAAAATTGCTGTGGTCTACTCACAGTGGCTAGTATTTCTTTTTAGATGGGATGGTGGGAAGCAAGAGCATTTTGGAAACTGTTAGTCCTGCTGCAAGTTGTTTAAAGTTGAGTAACCAATCGCACTCTGGAAGTGGTTCAATTTTCAGTGTTGGTGTTTCTTAAAAGAGGTGACTGTGCCGTCTTCTGGAGGAGTGGCATGTCTCCACTAAATGAAGAAAGTAGTCCTATCAATTCAGTCAAGCATTTGCAAAGCCAATAGGTTTCGGTAACGAGAGTTCTATATGTGTTGGCAATGTTAATGTATTTTTGCTCTGTGTTTTGGAGTGGAATGGATGTATGTGGTATGAAGTGGAATTATGTGGGTTGAAATACAATTGATTGTTGTGGAATTGTGTGGCATGGAATTGTGGTGCTGAGGGGAGTTGGGTGCAGTGGACATGTGGCATGGTGTTCATTGGAATTGTGACTAGTAATTATGTGGTATTGAGTAGTAGAATTATGTGGAGTGGGATTGTGTGTTCTGGTCTGTAATTATGTGGAGTGGTGTGTTTTGTGGAGTTGAATTATGTGGTGTGGTATTGAATTTTGTTGTATGTTGTGGAATACTGTGGTTTGTTTTTTAACTCCAGTGTGATCACTGCCAAGAAAGGTGGCATTGAAATGTCTTATGAGTGACACTAATGATACTTTACCGTGAGAGGAGCAATTTAGTTATGACCATGTAAAAAGATACATTTGAGAAAGGACTGAGCGATACCTTCAGGAATTATTTGATTTTAAACAGCCCAGTTGCATTGTGGGGTTTGTAGTTTAGTTCTCAAAGAAAAAAAAACTGGGATGAAAATGGCATCTACGACTTAGGTGTCACAGCTAACAATTGAGCCACCAGATACATCCTCTGCCAAGAAGTGGGAAACTGCATATCACAGGCCACTTATGGTAAAGTATCCTCAATATCACTTGGGAGAAATTTAAATGTCGCACATAAGCAACCTGAAAACTTGCCAGCTACGTGAGGCAGAACTACAGAAAAGACTGAGCCCACACTCCCAAACTATGAGCAGACCAGCGCGCACAGAGTAAAAGGGAGAGTGCGAACCAGCATGGGGGTATGTGCACATGAAGACATTTGAATGGGGGGCTGGAGTTAAGATGCAGGATACCGGGCAGCTTGTAATTAGGGTCTATCTCTCGTGATGAGGCTTGGATGGTTTGATGCATTGATTAAAAATCTTCTTTCGTTCATGGAAACTGGTTCCCACTATTGGTAAATCAGACTACGTTTAAGCGCAGTTTATCCCAAAATATTTTATTGCTGGGAAACTGCGATTGCTTCATCGATCTGATAGTTTACTGATTGCGGAATACATTGAATAGCTGGGAAATTGTATACAGCTATGAGCTATCCAGCAGCAGGACTTGGAACACAGTTATATCTAAGCGGTTCTTCTGTTTTATCCCCTAGGACCTATACTGACAGGGGGTTGATAATCGGCTGTACATTTACTCCTCTTTTGTTAAGTCTCTTTGCAACAGACTTGGGGACTGCTTTGGCTAATGGCAGACCTTGATACCCAAAAGAAGAGGGGGGACCTAGACATAGATATTAAAGTACTCACATGACACCATCATTTTGAATGGAATTGTATTGGCCTACACTGTTAAGTGCACTTCATATGTACTGGGAAAAATTTGAAATAGAGGTTTTATAACACTTTGCAGCTTTCGAATGGAAACAAAAGCTGGGACAGATTAAGCCACCTGCCAAGCAACAATTTAATATGGTTTACCTTGGTGTGTGATTAACTCTTACCCGGCCCTAGCAACCTATCAAAAATCTCGTTTCATCATTAGCCATTATTGGTTAGGTTGCCACCTTGCCAGTTTTATAACAAGTCTGGCAGGTATTTTGATGTCTAGAATGGGAAAACAAATGGGATTTTGAAAATGAGTATTTTTTTCTACTTACTGACACAGATAAATCAGCAAATACACCAACAATTCAAATCAAAAGTGCTTTAGAGCTGTTCTATATAATTCCTAAAAGATCTACAAACCAAATAGCGGGTAATTGATGTGTCGAAAAAGAATGCAGAGAACTTCACACATTTTTTTCAGGCACTAGCTCAGAGCCCGTCCAGAATCTTGTAAAGGGAAGAAAGCTTCTGAGAAGGAAAAAGGCTTAAAATCACGTCGGGGCATGGGCCTAAAAATAGTTAAAATAACGCTGAACACACCTAAATGTAATTATATCCAGGTGGGAGAGTGAGGGGGTAGGAGGGAGGAACGGAGGGGAAAGGGGGCGGAGGAGAGACCTACGACAAGAAGGCCATGCTCTGCATGCACAGAAAGCAGAGAGCTTATAAACAGGGAGCCTAAAGGCTGCTTCTGCTTACTCTGCTCATATTGCAATTTTTGGCCTTTGGTGTGTGAATGTGTCAGTCTCCTACTGCCAAAGGTCTAAGAAGGACTGGCTTTATAGGAATGCTGTGGCTAACAACTGGTACTTTTTTAAATTAAACATATTATGATTTATTAGTGTATGCATTTAAATACTATAGGCTTCATTGCCTAATACATATACTGTTTTTCATTTCTATCCTGTTAAGCGAAAGAAGCAACTTTTAGCACCAAGGTGTATTTTTAACAATTTTTGGGATTTGACAGAGCAAGATTGTTCGTGTCCTGAACCTTTGGCAGAAAAATGGGGTCTTCAAGATTGAAATCATTCAACCACTTTTGGATATGGCTGCTATAATTACTGAGCCAGTACCAGTGTCAGACAATTCTACCAATAACGAAGGTAAGAGCAGTTGATTTTTGTTCCTTAGAAGAATATTTTTACTTGTGATGTTGAGGTGTCTGGCATGTGAATAGGTTTTTTTTCTCAACTTTGATTTAGTAGCGTTTACTGTGGCAACAGTTGCTGACTATTACCTTCAGTCTGACTATTAAAAAAAGTGAGAATATTGTATACTGTATCAATAGAGTTGAAGGTGTAGTTTGGCAAGGCTAAGTAAGTCTTCTGTCAGGATTTAAGCGTAGGTCGATGCAAGAATGAGCTGTGATTGTGCTACTTGTGTGCTTGACCAATATATTCTCCATTGTGAGGAAATTGCCTTTATGCAAGAGCACCGCCACTTTTTGGTAGCATCAGTGCTGGTTAATGTACTCTAAACACTGGGTGGGTTGACGTCCAGCGCCCAGTGTGTGCAATTGGCTAAACCCAACTTACCTATAATTCCCTAGTATATGGTACTCTGTGTATACAGGGTCTGTAAGTTAAATGTCACTAGTGAACTGCAGCACATATTGTGCGGCCACTAAAGTCAAAATGCAAAACATGTCTCCTGGCCTGCCCCGGCAGCCTTAGTGTGCAGTTTTAGAACGGCAAATCAGACCTGGCAAAATAAACTCTTTGCCAGGCCTAAATCTTCCTTTATACTACCTATAAGTCACCCCTGATGTAGGCCCCAAGTCCCTGTAGGGCATGGTGCACGATTTAAAAAAGATGGACATGTGTTAAGTTTTACATGCCTCATCAATAAAAAAATAAAAAATCTCTGAAGTTGTTTTTCACTGTCAGCGCTGCCCCCACCCCCCCCCCCCATAGAAAAGCACTGGGTTACTTAGTAACACATTATAATTCAAAACTTTGGTTTGGGAGTAGCTAGACCCATGCTTCCAGGGCTCAAAATAAACATTTTGAATCCAATCTGATGGTAAAGTCAGAAATAAAAAAATGTTTATTGACTTTTTCACAGAAACCAAACCTCATTTAGTATATGTAAACGAGGTCAGATTCATAGCAAATATTGTTTCAGTTTGCTAAATGCTGTTCCGTTGAACTAGAGTGTAACATAGTAGGAATAGAGATTGGGGGGAGAAAGGGGAATAGAGGTGAAAGAAGAAGTCACTCAGCCAGTAGCATCTAGTAGTACAGTCTAAAGGGGTCTCTAGTAGTCGCTTCAGAAGTGCCCTGCCGCAGTCGTCTCTCGTGTCCGGGACATCCACAGTTCAAAGTGGCTGGAGCTTTCAGGTGAAGTACTCAGCTAACTAATCGCCCTCCTCCAAATCCGCAGCAGCTGCTTCACCTCCTTTCTCCACATGCGAGCGCAGGTATATCTCCAAGAGAGACCAGATATCTTTAGGTTTAGATCTCAAAGGCGTATGCAGATTACTGTTGTTGGCAATTAGCTCTGTCGCAAAGCCATTTCGCCTCCAGCGACAGTGGATGCCTTCCCCAGTGCATTGCAAACTGTCACTCTGCAAGCAGGAGGAGCATGGTTATCAGTTTGCGCATTTCGGGCGTCATCTTCCTGACCTACCTAGCTCAATAAAGCCATCCTCTGCGAGTGCTCCAGAGGACACGCCGTGATTGCCTCAGTATCATCAACAATTGTCAGCCAGAATCTTTGCTCATCAGAGCAATCCCATGTAAAATGTAAGTAGCCCGTGCTGGGCACAGAGCAGCGCACACAGCGCGCCTCCTCAATCAGGCCCATCCTATGAAATTTTCAGGAGTTGGATCTAGGCGGTGCAGAAGATTGAAGTGAACTAGGTTTAGGCATTAGGGATAAGGGCCTGGGATTGTGCGCAACAGAATTTCCTTTGCTCATTGGAGAGGGGGGTTCCCCAAGTCTGCGTTCCTATTCCCTGCGAGCTCGAGGCATGCTCACCGGCTCAGTGGCCTGCTACTGAGTGTACAGTCTAGTGACTAGCCTGTGTGAGATGAGCTGTAAGTGTTTATTCAAGCACCTAAAACGTGCAGGGAACTATGTCTTTCTGATCCACAGCTGTTCATGTCTTTTGTATAATCTAAAAAACATTGTGGTATTTCAAAAGAGGGCATTACAAAATGGTTGAGGCGTCTATTGCCCTCAGTAATTCTGAAACAGAGAGGTCTCTATTTCGAAAACGGAGTGCACTTTCAACTGGAAGAGCAGCAGGGATGGGGCTTGTTAGTAGGCTTGTTTTTGGGAGATGTATGAAAAGCAGCAATGTAGTCTGCTGCGCATAAGTTCTCAAAGTGTTACCATGATTCTTTCAACAACAAAATGAGGAGAGATCCTTCGGTGGGGAGACCAGTGCTGAGACCTTTCGCTGCTATATTGCCTTGTACATCTGTGGTTCTGTAAGAGATCTCACTGGTACATCCTCAAAGGTGCATTACTTTTTTACTCTAACAAGCTGCTTCTAATTTGTTAACATCTACCATCAATCCTGTTATATATTCCTTTTTGAAAGGATTATTATTTGATAGATTATAAATCTAAAAAATCGACGTTCTGTATGATCTTTTTTTTTTTTTTTAAAGAAAACAAGTGGATTTGAGTTAAATTAGCACGTTAATTGATACCTAGGAAAAAGACCTGGAGCTTTGTTACCGTCCACACTGAGTAGGAATTAGATTAAACCAAGGGGGGTGAGGGGGCTTTAGTAGAATGAGCAGCATCAGTCTGTGACAAATGTGAGGGAATACCACATAAGGAGGCAATGCTCCAGAGCAAAGTTTAACGTTGCTCCTCAAAATGCACCCGGGGGAGTGAGAAGTGCTCAACCTCTAACTGCTACCCACTGATGCCAAGGTATACTGCCATCCCCCTGGCTGCTCTACACAGGCCTTTGAAGACTGTTGGTGTGATTGATTCCCCTTGGAGGAAGTTCACCTCTCTTCGCATCCAGCACTTTGGCTGGCTTTGACTGGGTTCCTAGATACCCATAGTATTGATTACCACTACACCGCAATTGTGATGTGGACTACCCACCCCCGGGAGCTGTGATCAGGGCAATCAACCTACAGGCACCTATAGTAGGTTGCGTCCTACTCTTCCCCTGTCCTGAGGAAGACCTTCAAGCTGAGGATGTAATTACCCTCTACGCAATAGGTCATGTCGAAACGTCAACATTCATCCCCAAGCGGGCCTGTACTATTTGCCACCTTCACCCCTTTCAACCAAAACATTATACATCTGTGTGTTTTGGAAATCATTGAGAATAACAATGAAGAGGATTAATGATGGACAGGCCATAACTAACTGGTGTTATTTATAACCAGTTTCAATTATAGTTGTTGTAATCATTCTCTATTGAATTATCTTTATTCTGTGACCCCCCCCCCCCCCCCTTTTTTTTTAACCTTTTTTCACACACTAGCACTATTCCTTCACACCCCCCTCTTTTGAGCAACCTCTTGACTATTCTATAGCGTGGGTATTTGTTTACCTGCTGAATGTTATTAAAACAGATAGTTTCTTGAGGAACCAATGGGTGCCTTTGTTTCTTTTTGAAGGTGCATTTTTTGAAAGCATTCCATGTATAAAGTAAGTTGTGCTGATTTTATGCATGCCTGAATTGTATTTTGAACTATAAACATCGCTTGACTTACTACGTGTTAAATTTGTCATCTGTTGTGGATATTGTAGTGGAAGACGTCTGTTTCTATACCATGGTCAAAATCAATTGCTTTCTATAATGCAGTTTGCATGGACTCTACAAACATTGAAGTCTGGGAAAGTTCCCTGGGACTACATGAATAACTCATCTTTGTTTTTACAGTTTAATCTGACTGATAAACAGTTCATGTCCATGAAGGATACAACATATTAGCTTATGCATATTGAAATGTTGGAACCATTTTCTGTGGCCGAATCTAACTAGGCTGTATGGCTCATTCATGGGTTAATAACACTGCCTTTTCCCTTGTTTAAGTTCAGTTCATGTATGAAACACTATGCCTTAGGCAGATATGAACCATTAGGTAGCGCTTTTCTCCATGAAGTATGGTCACTCCCATTCACATACAGGTGCCTGAGAGAGGGAAAATAAGTTTATTTGAAGGGAGAGGAGTGCACTTCTGCACCTGATCACTCACTAGTGTGCAAGAATATACAATTGCACGGTGCGTGCAACATCCAAGCCCCGAATTTGGCTTGCATTTTAAAGGGAAATCCTGTGCCAGCTATTACACCCCTTTCACATTAGTAGCTAACGGTAGTTATTTGCTTTTAAATAATGAAGCATGTTGCGGGATGCTAGCAGGGATTCTGTACATTGTAAAAATTTGCTTTTCCTGCCCCCGCATGGGAGACTCAACATATTCATCTGGCCTTCCATACCAACCTTGAAAGCAGAGTTCAACTAAATGAGCAGAATAAGGGCTCTATTGTCCCAAAAAGAAGTCGCCCTTACTTCCTCTCGGGAAACATTTGTCCTTCACGTAGCTTACACCCGCACCAAGGTGCATGCGCTTTTGAATACTGATCTCCCACTTCATTTCGGCGCTCTGATTCACACTAAATTCAATGCCACATCAACAACTGGCTTTGCGCATTTTTTCAAAGTTGTGTGCTCCAGCCTTGTGACCTCGTTCCAAACAATATTTGGTGATATACCGGCATTTTTTCATTCAATTTTTTCCAGCATCTTCGGCGGGCTAGCATTAATTCTCGCCTTGGCTGCCGGTGTGCTGCTGTTGATTTGTTTGCTCCGCAATGGCTGCACAATCTGTGTGACAGGACGGCCTGCCCTGGCTGTTCCAGTTGCGCAACCGGAAGCTTGAATACTATGGAACATTACCTCTGGCCACCTTGAGTGTAGCCTATGGATTGTCCTTCCGGTTCTCATACTTTACTTGCGTGCAACCTGTTTTCCATTGCCTGGATTGTTCATTTGAATGGACCCTGGATTTGTGCCTCTCCAACACTGCGTCTCCTGCCCCGGATTATGATCGACTGATGAGTTTCTTAGTGGCTCATGAGTTGGACTGTTTTGGTATCGGGATTATGGCCTGCCCGGTTGCACATGGAGTTCTAGGGAATTGGGATATATGTGCAGCGGCACATGACTTCCTGGCAAGAAGTTACCTCTAAGAACACGCAAGTTGTCCTCTGATGGATGAACGAGACACTGATGCTAGTCTGATAGGGGTTCTGGGTACTAAAGTGAGTTTTTTGGTACTCCACAATTCACTGAGGTCCTGGTTTCCTGTGCATAGTTCTGTGAATGAGCAGAATCCCCACAAGACAGGGAGGTACAAAGTCCTTTCCCTTGAGCAAACTTGCACAAGAAATCTGAAAATGGTCAGTAGCTCAAAGAATCCACCTACAAACTGTACATCTACCAGGTGTCGACAACATTACAGCGGACCAGCTGAGTAGACCGAACAACTGCTGCCACGAATGGGAGTAGAATCAGAAAACAGTACAATGTCTTTTCAACCTCTGGGGAACACCAGTGATAGACCTGTTTGCAACAGTGCAGAACAAGAAATGCCAAGTCTTTGCCTCAGTTTCCTTACCACCTGTCAAAGGGGAATGCACTTTCACTCAACAGGTCAGACATTTGTTTACGTCTGTCCACCAATACGCCTGATGCAAAGAGTTAGAAAAAGCAAATCAACCAGGAACAAACATGATCCTCATTGACCCTCAATGGCCAAGGCAAACATGTTACTCAACCCTGCTGCAACTATCTAAGGTGACGATGATCAAACTCAAAGCAGACAAGGACCTGCTAACAATGCAACAAGGCCAAATCTTTCACCCGGAACCAGCAACACTGCATCTGGCAGTTTGGCACCTGAGTACATAGAATTCGGCCACCTCAAGCTACCTCTACAAACAATGGAAATTCTTAAAGAGGCAAGGAAACAGCCAACAAGACAATGCTATGCAGCAAAATGGAAGCGCTATATCACCTGGTGCACCGCTAGGAAGAAAATCATTTCCATCAACACACAAGAGACAGTCATCACATTCCTAACTGACCTTTTGGACAGCTACATAACTATTCAAGCATAAAGGTGCATCTGGCTGTCATAGTAGCACACGCAAGAGGAAAAGCATGCAAAAGTTTCTTCACAAGACCTGTAATTAAAAAGTTGTTAGAAAGATCAAAAACATTTGTCCCACCCAGAGCAAAACCTGTTCCCACATGGAGCCTAATACAGTACTTGCTCAACTAATGACAAAACCCTTTAAGCCCATGCATGCAGCAGACCTCAAGCACATTACTCTAAAGATAATTTTTCACATTGCTATTACTTCCCTACGGAGAGTAAGTGAGCTACAGGCTTTAACAATACAAGAGCCATACTTGCAAATCCACAAGGATAAAGTAATCTTGAAAACAAACCCACATCTCCTACCAAAAGTGGTATTGAACAGCATCCTTACCAGTCTTCTTGAAAAAGAAAAGGGGAAAGAAGCCTCCATACCCTAGATTTAAGGAGGGCGTTGCTCTATTGTGAGAAAGTGGCTCTGTATATACTGTTCCTTAATAGGTACAGGGTGTACAGAGTCCACAGTCCCCCAGGGTTTGACAGAGGTTAAAGTTGGATATAACCTTACTCTCTAAAGTGGTAGCTTGGTCGAGCAGTAAGGCAGTATCCGAGGACAGTGTAAAGCATTTGTTGTACACACTCAGTCAGCAAATGGTTCCACACACTCAATATCTGAACTCTAGGCCAATGGTTTATATATAAAAAAAAAATATATGCTTGTTTTATTTTAGAACCAACACTTGGATTTAAAATATACTTTCTCAACAGGAGATGTTTCATATAAATACTTTTGCAATATGCAATAAACTTTAGTAAACAGTTACAAGTGGTTGCAGTAGGCAACTCTAGTTTTAAACACAACAATACATTGAGCTCAATGGTAAATTCAAGTTATTTGCAACAGATTACTTTTTAGATTACTTTTGGAATTCCAGGACTGGACCCTAGATTCAGTCCTGAGTCAGTTCTCAGAATCAAGTGATGATAGTCGACTTGATTGCTGTAATGATTTTTAACTAATATTTAGCTATTTTAAAAGTTGACACTTAGAAAATATTTCAGAGAAAACAGTCAATGATTCCCTATGGAAGAAAATTCAGGTTACAGGTACAGTATGTTCTCGTTACTTTTGTAATCCAGTACTGGGTGCCTAGAGTCAGTACTGGGACCTTTATCCAAAACAAGTAAGTAATTACGTTTTCAGATATTATACGATTTTTGAAGAATATTTAAAGATTGCAGAAATCGACACTTAGAAGAAATTTCACAGAAAAACAGTCAATGGTTTCCTATGGAAGAAAATTGAGTTAAGGGTAAGTACAGTTGTAGGTATTTTTCAGAGTCAGTGCTGGGCACCAAGATCCAGCACTGGGAGCTCACCTAAGAGCAGGTGAGTAAATTCGTTTTTGTCACTCGGCTGATTTTTGGTGAATATTTGAAGATTTGAAAAGTCCACACTTAGAAGAAATTTCAGGAAAAAGCCAGTCAATGTTACCCTATGAGGAAAATAGAGTTTGCGGTTTAAGGGTAAGTACTCGACTGGCAGAGTTGAGGTTCTGGGCACAGACTCGGGGGTCTCCCAGGGTCAGGTAGGTACAGTTGGTTCACCCTCAGCGGCTCTAGGGCGGCCGGGTGCAGAGAGAGTTAGGCCCAATGTTATCCTATGAGGGATAGGGGGGGCCTTGTTTGGTGGCTGCTGACTGGCAAGCCACGCGGCTGTGGGAGCTGGGCTCCTGGTCACTTACTCAGTGCAAGTAGGTAGGTGTAGAGTTTTCACTGCCAGGGCCACTCGGGCGGCTGGGTGCAGAGGGCTTTTGAGCCTTTGGGTGCTCAATGGATTTCAATGGGAAATCTCCGGTTTAGAAAAAGACTGCAAGCTCGGGGACGAGGACTCTTCAGGTGCCACCACCACTTCGAGAGGTAAGTTGGGTAGTTGGAGGATAGGTAGGTACCCCGGGATTGGGCACAGGGGGCCGTAGGGCGCCGCGTGCAGGGGTGCCTTTTGGTGTTGGGAAATCTAACCCTCTGTTGATCGCGGTTGGGGGGGGCACCTTGTTCTGAGGCTAAAGGCTTCTTCAGGAGTGTCGAGGGAGGTCCTTGGGTGCCAGACTCAGGGTCACAGTCGACGTGGGGTCGTCCTCAGGGTCTTTGTTCACTCCGGCACTGGCCAGGCTCGGCTGGTGCAGAGTGTGCTGGATTCGCGGTTCCTGGCTGCTGCCAGGGGTTAGAGATAGGTTTCGAGTAGAGCCTCTACTCATGGGAGTCCCAGGGGCTTAGAGACAAAAGGTAGCCAGGTCCAACGGGGTTGGTGAGGTTGCTAGCCACAAGAGATGCCGGATTGTAGCAGGAGCAGGTTCGAGGGTCGACAGGCCGGTAGGTCTGGGGCCAAAGCAGTTGGTGTCTTCCTCTTTTCAGCAGCTGCAGGGCAGGTCTTCTTTCTTCTTGCTCTTCGTAGTTTCGAATCTGGAATCTGGGGAAGGAAGGTTCAGGGTGCCCCTAAATACTAGATTTAGGGGCGTTATAGGTAGGTGAAGGGCAGGGACCAATGGGACCCTGTCCTGGGGTGGGTACGCCCCCTATCCTGCCTCTCTCCTGTGGGAGGGGGGCAGTAGCCTAGTTCTGATAGGGTAGGGCTCCCCATCTTCAAGATGGCGAGAGCCCGGCGATGTGCTTTACCTCGCCTCCCCCACCTGAGGGGTGGGGTTGGCAGGCTGGCACATCCCCTGTCCTTATTTGGGGTTTCCGGCCAAAGCTTCCCGCCAGAGTGGGGGGATGCAGGGGCCTGGGGAAGCTCACAGAGGTGGCATGCCTTTGAAGCTTCCCCCTGCCCATCCTGGGGGAGGAGATTTAGCACCTCGCCCAAGATGTGCATTGTTGCAGGCCCAGGAGAGCAGGGGCTCTCCTACCCAGGGGTCCAGCAACATGTCTGCTGGGTGGCAGCCTAGGCAGCCTCAGAGCAGACGTGGATTGGAGGTTAGGTTAAAGGGGGCACCTCTAAAATGCCCTCTGGGGTGCTGTGTACATTAAATCCCACACTGGCATCAGTGTGGGTTTATTGTGGTGAGAAGCTTGATACCAAACTTCTCAGTCTTTAGTGTTGGCATTATGGTGCTGTTGGTCTCGTGTTTGACAAGCTCTCAGCACCGTGTACTCTTAAATGGCAGCACTGCACTTACAGTGCCCAGGAATGGACCTGGGCACTGTATGGGCACAGGGCTCCTGCTCCTGTGCCAACACCATTGGCATAAGGCACCCAGCTAGAGGGCTGACTGATGTATGCCATGGCAGTGTAGGTGATGGGCATGGCACACAGGGATGTGTGCCATGTCGACTTTGTTTTTGTCTTGCACCCAAACACTCAGCCAGCAAAGGCAGTGTGTGTGTGTAAGGGTACATGGCCTCTGAGGGTGGCACAAGGAGTGCTGCAGCTCTTAGAGGCCTTCCCTGGTCACAAGGCCCTGGGTGCCTAGGGTACCATTTACCAGGGGCTGACATGTGGCCAGGCTTTGCCAATTTGGGTCTGGTTTGTTTTCAGGGAAGGAACATAGGCCCTGGGCACCTGATTGGCAGGTGTCCAGGGTACACTCAGTCGAAGTACATTCAGCAATTCAGCAAAAAGTGGGGGCATACCATGCAAGAAAGATGGCAGTTTCTCACATCTATTATCTGCAAAGGAAAGAACAAATACGCAAAACAAAACAGTTTTGTTGCCTACGCACATACCAAACACACAGGATCACCGGTCACAAAGGCCGATGCCAAAAAAGAACTAACAATGCGACCAAACTAACAATGCGACCAACAGCTCACTCCACTAGAAAGAAGGGAGCAACCCTAGCTTTTATGGCCAATGTACCTATTGACACTATTTGTGCAGCAGCAACATAAGCATCACCACTCACTTTTACAAAACATTACTGTGTGGACATACAAATGAGTAAGGAAGCTCAAATTGGACAGAAGGTGCTTCAACACCTGTTTGCAAAGTCTTCCTCTATGCACGGGAGAAACCGCTACGCAATCTAATGCACAGCATATGAATCTATAAAAGGATTCACGCTGCAAAACGAAATGTTTACTTATCAGTAGGAGTAGTTTTGCAGCTTGAAGAATTTTCGGGATTCACATGCTACCCACCCGGTCCCTACAAGGAAAACAAACAGGTGGGGAAGCAAATTATTGCATCAGTTATTTAATAACCATCTCAAGGTCTACAAGATACAAATAGGAACAGAAAAAAGAATCTGAAGATGGCTACCGTGCACGATGACCTCCAGGATACCGTCTGACGTCACACAGGGACGTACCTGGTACCAAATGGTGGTCGACAGTGACCCAAAAAAAAAAAATTTATTCCGGACCCAATCACTAGACGGCGGAATAACGCACAGCATGTGATTCAGAAAATTCTTCAAGGTGCAAAACTACTCACACTGGTAAGTAACCATTTCGTTTATGATCCAAGGGGCCTTTTAACTCCTGGGCGATCAGCACACTTTCACCTTAAAACTGACAAGTAAATGTGGCATGGAATATGTGATACTCTGGGTGAAAAATTAATGGTTGGGAGACTCGATACTTTGTACTTTCTTTGGGATTACTAATCTATATTGAGTCTGGCCAGTGGAAATTATTTTACGCAGGGGGAAGTAGGACTGTTTTTTTAGTCTGAGCTCCGAGGATTCCAGCCAAAGAAGCACGATTTAAAGGAGAATACACTAAGAAATCCAACAGTCGGTTAAGTTTGGTTGTTCAAAGTAATTTGCGTGAAATAAGTCTGTTCCAGACCACTTGGTGAAAGAGGGGGGGGAACTTGATGGTCTCCTACCAGCAAGTGGGTAATGGTTGCAGCTGCCTGCATTCACACACTTGTAACATTTGGTTCATACATCTCTAGGTTTCATATTGCACAGTCGTCTTTTACGTAGTCGGCTGTTAAAGATTGTAGAAATTAATTTCGACATTGCTTTGGTATTTAAGGTACTGTGTAATTTTTTTATTCTTTATACTTGTTTTGTTCTTAATTGTAGAACTCATGGAAAATATGGCTTCAGACCCATGGAAGACAGGTGACTATGAAAATGCTGACCAAATGTTCTTGTCTAATGGTAATGCACTAAAAACAGATTCACCTAAAGGGCATGCCTTTTAAATACAAGGGACTTCTGAACTGTTCCAGTGAACAACACATGGTCCGATATGTGAATAAATTGTGACGAAAATGTCACCTGCCTGAAGCACTGTCCTGCATCATGATTATGGGTTTTGCTTTACCAAAAACAGATCTTTGGACTTTCTTGGCATCCAGTATGTGAAAAACCTTTCTGCCCTGAGGGTTCGGTTTTGAGGGGAAAAAGTGGGAATGGCTACTGCCTGTTTAGAGTGGAATTCCAGCACCACATCTTTTAAAAATCTGTCTCCCACGTTTTCCATTCTCATAGTAGTGAGTCGGTGGGTACATTTGTATTGATGCTGGTGAATAGATTTAAAAAAATAGTCTGAAAATCACTTTTGTCCAACGTGCCTTTTAATTTTTTAAAAGAGAAATGTATCCATTTACAGATGATCATATTTGTGAAATTAATGAGGAAAGCCTGGCATTTGAAAATGGGAGATATGGTTAAAATGTCCCTTCTCCATAAAGTCCCTGTCCTTCAGCTTTCTTTATTACGCTTTTGAAGTGGAGGAAAATGGGGCTGGGGCACAGTCCCACATCCTTCTTGCTCTGTTGTGCACTTACTCTTTTATTCTGCTATGGAAGCAAGCTTAAATCAGGGAAAGCAGACTGCAGTGCTTACTGCTCTTTAGCCATTTTTTCCCGTAGGCTCATTGATCTAAAGATACCTCTATTCGTGCCTCTTCCCACCTTCGTTTACACAACATTCACTTTCGTTTTGGAAGGTGGCTATCAGACCAGTTTTCCAAGAGCTGTGAATCTTTGGGCCATACTACTTAAACCTCATGAATATTGTCTGTTGACCCTGGAGCCACAGGTACCCAAGAGTGCTGTAACTTTACTGAATGCCATAACCTTATTTCTAGGCTTTGACTCAGAGAATCCTTACAAAGTGGGTTCCGCCCATATAATGCCCCTTGAAAGTTTTTGCTTTTGACTGCTTGGCTATTAGCCTTTTACTGTGAGTCTCACTACCTGAGTCTGACTGGTGGTATATTTACGGTAAATGGACTGAGAATGCTAAGAGCCAGTATTTGTCTTTTGAGACAAGGCTGCTGCTGGACAGCTACTCTAAGAGGCTCTGGCATTTAACACAGGAGCGGGCAGGGCAGTGTGTTTGAGACTACAGTCTCGCGCCACCTGGTATCTACACACAGGTAACTTGTTTCCAAAGGGACTTTGGTGCTTACACTTTATTATGCATTACAGGTGAAATCTGAACAGTTATGCTCCTAATCGGCTTAGCAAGGTACCACTCTAAGAATGTCCTTTCTGATTACTTCAGTACCATCCATCAAATATCGATCTCTTGTTCGTGTTTTAATTAATCAATACATTCAAGACCACAAAAACATAGCACTGCCGCAAGAGACTGTATTTTTAGGCCGAGCCTAGCAAGCGGTGCTCTTGGAGATTACCTTTTGGAATCGGTCTGCAGTTTTGAAACACTCGTGCTTGTGGCGGCATCCACCTTGAGGGCGCGAGCTGCGGAGCGCAGGTGCCATCTGTTTCCAATTAGCTTGGCGCTGTGTGTCATCTGTTCGGTTTCCTATTTCAAAGGTTTGCGTCCACTTTGTGGCTGTGCGGGCTCGCATGGTTTTAATTGTTTTTTTCCTGCCTGACACGCTTTAATTGTTTTTGTCCTGCCTGACACGCTCTTCGGTAAAGCGCTTTGTGTTCTGTTTATCCCCACCCGTGTAAAGTAAGAGAATTGTCACCTAATCGAACCCAGTCCAGAGGCAACCTTTCGGCATATGTTTTCTGAGAGTCTACATTTTTTAAAACGTGTCTATGCACAAAGGCGAACTTAAATGTTTACTCCTATCGGCGGAGTTTTATGCAGTGGCCCTGCAGAGAAGCACAGGGGTTGTTTTCTGCCATCTAAATCTTGTCTACAAACACATTTGCAGAATGCTCTGTTGGATCTTTCCAACTGCTGCTTTTTTGCTGCAAACAATTCCTTTCAGCTTCGCACACCTGGTGCAGGTCCTGCCGCATAGCTGTGCATAGTCCAATTAAAACCAGTCCTGGGAGCCGTTAACTCCCGCTCTGACACAAAACTGGACAAAGGACATGAGTAACCTCCCTCCTGTCTATACCCGCCCCTGGGAGGGTCCCCTGAATCGTTCCAACCTTCTCCCGTGGGTACTTAAGGGCTTACCTGGTTGTAGGACCTTAGATTCGCCTTGGACATGATTCAGAATTGAAACTACTGCACTTCGACCGTCTGGGCACTCTGGACTTCGCTGGACTTCGTTTGGGCCTGACTTAGTCTCCCTTCCAGTCTGCTGCATCTCCAGGAACCTTCCAAGGCTTGTGAAGCATCCAGGGCAACCGAAGTAATCTCCCTTGGCGTGAAGAGGAGTCACTGCCCTGCATTCGCAGCCAGCGCAATGAGGACGACCGGTCTGCAGACCCTGAGCTCCTCCAGACTCCGTGGGCTCTGCCACTCAGGTGGTCATTTTCCTCTGTCCCCGAGGCCTGCTCTTTTCTCTGACCAAGTTTGAGGCCAGCAGCTTGAGTGGGGGTTGGAATAATCAAACCCCTGGGTACTGCATCACCTTTGTAGTTTCAAAGGCTTGTTGACATCTTTGCAAGAAGATCTCCGGGTTCCAAGTAGCCCCAACCCCAAGCGTCTCCTGTGACCGAGATTCTTCGGCCACACCGCATCGTGGCCTGCCTCTCTTGGTGAGCTGCTCAAGGTCCTCTCGAGACTCCTGTGCCGTTGGCCTGTGGGTCCACTTGAAGGTCACCTTTGATTTCCTTGGGCTCACCTGATTGCTTGAGCCTGCCCTGACTCCCCTGCTTGTGGTGAGTCTCCTGGACCTTGCTGATCCGAACCGTGCACTTCCTTGACTTCCTGCGTAGGTTGCTTTTGCCAAGGCTTGTTGGGGACACTGACCCCTCAGCACTCAACATCCTTTGTTGGGACAGCTTGGATCCGGCTACTGGTCGTCTTCAACGTTGCCTGTTCCCCGCAGCTGCAGAGTCCAGGTCACTGTCCACTATCCTGAAGCACCCTACATCGGTGGGCATTCTTCTACCGAGCCCCTCGTCACTCCCAAGTGACCCAGGTATTCCATGTTTGGATTCCTCCGGACACTTTCTCCTCTTCCAGCAGCGGCACTTTTCTAAAGTCCTCTATTGGGTTTGACAGCGGTTTACGACACTACTTCACACCTATGCACCCGGCTTCCCTGTGATAGGTAACTTGGGTACCACGGTATCCACTGGTGGGGTGGCTCTCCAACCTTTTATCTTCCACTGGGTTTATTCAGGATCCACAGGGAAGGGTCCTTATTCTTTAAAATTCCAATTGCGACTTGCATGGAGCACGCGGTCGTGTTAGAACACTGCACACGCACTCCATGGGGTCACTGTCTACTGAACTTGGGTGGTTCCTTGAGGGTCCCAGCAATTCTACATCCTCTCGACATTGTCTTGGCTCGAGTCATGGTTCTTATACCACTTTCTTAGTCTATGGTTTGGTTCCCCCTGAAACCCACTGTAAATTAGTGCTATTTACTGTGAGTTCTTTCCTAAAGTATTGAGTGCTTTGTGTCTCTCTCTCCATGTGGGAGATATTGTAACATACTAGGTAGTGTTATATAATAAATGCATATTTTTGTAACTACTATGTGGTTCTCTTTTCATTTAATCTATACTGTAAGATTGCATTCTGGTAAAACAAGCTGCTTTACACTCCAAGACTAAGCCTGAAGGCTGCTCTCCACAGCTACCACTTGGATAGCTTTCTTAAGGTTGTCTAAGACCTCTTAAATCACCATAAGGGTTGTCTGGACTGGTGTAAGGTGCCCACTTGCATTAGTGGACATAATATACCTGGCCAACCTTTCACAGTGTACATAAATGTTAACAAGTGTAGGGATCAGAGAAGAGCCCTTCAGAACTCCACAGTACAGCTGATAACTGGAAGAAATGAAGGGCCTCTCGCTAACCTGAAAACTGATTTTGTCCAAAAATGAGGCAAGCCTTCTCTGTAATACCAGCTTCTTTCAATCGGTTAAGAATAAGTTGGGATAGTGTATCAAAGGCAGCACTCGGGTCCAGGAGGATCAATGCTTTTGATCTACCCTTGTCCATGATGTAGGAAGCTGGGTTTCTGTTGTAGTAACCCCCCACTTTTTGCCAGACTACTGATACACTTTGACTCGATATGCCTTGGGTCCCTGCCAATCCGGTTCCCAGGGCCTCTATTCTTTCCCAAAACTGTACCTTGTACCCCCAATTGGCACCTCTCTGGCCACATGTCAGTCCCTTGTAAAATGTACCATAGGTACCAAGGGCACTGTGGCCAGGGAAGGCCTTTAAGGGCTGCAGGACTTATTGTGTCACCCTTAGAGGCCCTGTACCTTCACGCACTGCCACTGCCCTGGCTTAGGTCAGCCACCCCTCTAGCTGGGTGCACTATACCAGTGGTGAGGGTACAGGTGCATGAGCCTTGTACCCCTACAGTGTCGACTAATTCTTAGACATTGTAAGTGCAGTAATGCAATTAAGAGTATATGGTGCTGGGAGTTTGTCATTACGAACTCCACAGCACCATAATAGCTTTACTGAAATCTGGGACGTTTGGTATCAAACTGCTCAGCACATTAAACCCAGACTGATGCCAGTGTGGGATTTAATGAAAAATGCACTCACAGGGAATCCTAGAAATGCCCCCTGAAAAACGACCAGCCTCTGGTGGGTTCCCTGACTGGTACACACCAGCCTGCCACCACGAGACATGTTTTTGGACCTCTTGGGTGGGAGCCTCCGCTCCCTGACCTAAAAAACACAAAGCCTTTCCTAGGTGGAGGTGTTCACACCTACCCCAGGTCAGGAAGAGCCATCTGTGGCAGGGGAGCTTCAAAGGCCTTGCCGCCTTTGTAATGCGACCCCCAGCTTCTCCTGCTATCAGGAGCAGACCCCCTTCCTGTCTCCCCTCCTTTTCGGCGCGAAGACAGACATGTCAAAGTATAACAGCCGAGAAGGTGCTCCCACCTTTGCCAACCGCACCCCTCAGGTGGGGGAAGTGAAATGAAGCCCACTCTTCAGTGCCCGCCATCTTGCAGATGGCAGTCATTCTCCAATCAGGATTAGGGATTGTGCCCACTCCCCCACGTGGGGTGAGCACACAAAGGGTGTAGTCACCCAAAGGTCAGTAAGCGATTGGCTACTGACCTAGAGACCCCTAAAACGCCCCCTAAATACAGTATTTAGGGGGCAAAAGATGCCCAGCGGAGGAGACTACAGAAAAGAACTAACTTGGCCCCAGCCCTACTTGCCCGTCTGCCGTATCCAGAGATCCTGTGCCAAAAGTCTCCTTGTCCTGAAGTCAGCAACCTCCAGAACACCTGGGAGGGCTGACTTACTTCAGCAGAGACCGGGGTCTCCTGTTGACAGCAGCTCTGTTCAAAAGAAACTCCCAAGATAGACTCTGGCCTGCTGAGGACAGAGAAACCTGTGCCAGTAACCACCACTGCACCTGGTGCCTGTGGCCCGAATCCGGGTGGCCCACGGATCCCAGCAAGATCCCCAAGTGCTCCAGAGCCCGAGTCCACTGTGGGTTGATCCCTCCCGGACTTCCCGAAGTCACCTGCAGCCTCTGTACGGAGACCCCCCCCCCCTCCCCCCAACCGCGAGTGGCCCGGTACGGTGAAATCCAACATCAAGACACCCCTGCATCCAGCCACCCTGGAGAAAAAGAACCCGAGGTGCACCTACGTCCCCGAGCCCTCCAACTTACCTGTCCAGCTGTTGGTTCCTCCCAGAAGTCTTCCTGGACTGAGCATTCAGCCAAAATCGGCAACTCCCATTGAAAACAGGGCACCCGATGCCAAAACTGCACCCTGCCACCCCTGCGCCGCTGCGGGTGTGCTTTGTGTGCGAACTCTGATCACCCTTTGCCCTGAGCTTAACACCATGTGCTTTGCACCCACAACCTTGTGGCCTGCTCGTGTGCAGCCACCAACCAGAGGCCCCCTATCCCCCATTGGATAACATTTGGCCGCAGCACTCTGCACGCGGCCACCCTAGTGCCGCTGAGGGTGTTCTGAGAGTGCATCCTTGACCCTGGGGGAACCCTGGTCCTAATCCCAGAATACCAACTACCACAAATAAGCACTTGCTGGCAAACCGATAAGTAAATGTTCGAAGCATGTGAGCTGTAGATCACATACTGTGCATAGCCTGCCATCTAGTGTTGGGTCCGGATGTTTGCTCTTTGTTTTTGTTTGAAGAAGTCTTTTCCTGTCACAAGGTAGGTGACTCCTCCTTTAGGCTTTTGGCGATAGTGGGCATGGGCATCGACTCCACTGTTAGATGGTTTGCCGCAGAGGGTGATAATGGAGTTAGTAAGGTGTGTGTTTGTGTGTGTGTGTCTCTGTCTCTAAGTAAGATGTAACTGCAACAGTTATAGGTACCCGAGGAGGCATGTGGGCGCATGTGACTACAGCTCTAAATGCCAAGAACAGATGCATACTGGGTAAGTAGCATTTTCGATTTGAGGCATGTGAACTGTAGATCACTTGCTGTGCATAGACACAAAAGCAGTGGTCTGACATAGCTTACGTAAAACTGCGTGGCCCACACTAGCTTGCTGTCTTGCTAACATATCTACACAATAGTGTTTTGTGAATGTGTGAGGTGTAGACCATGTTGCTGCTTTGCATATATCATCTATGGGTACATTTCCTAAGAATGCCATAGAGGCCCCTAGTTTGCGTGTGGAGTGCGCTCTAGAGGGAATTGTTAAAGTTCTTTTTGCATAGCATATTCGAATGCACTTGACTATCCACCTTGTAATGCCCGATTTTGATATAGGATTGCCTTTATGTAGTGGAGCAAAAGCGACAAATAGTTTAGTTTTGCGGAAAGCTTTTGTCATTGCTATATAGTAAAGAATAGCTCTTTTCACATCTAAAGTGTGTAAAGCACTTTCTGCCAAAAATCTGGTTGAGGGAAAAACACAGGCAACTCAGCAGATTGGTTGATATGAAAGGCAGAAATGACTTTTGTTAGAACTTTAGGGTTGGTACGCAGAACAACTTTGTTTTGGTGTATTTGTAAGAATGGTTCTTCTATGGTTAGTACCTGAAGCTTACCCACTCTCCTCAGATGTGATAGCTATGAGAAAAGCTACCTTCCAAGTAAGAAATTGCATTTCACATTTATGCAATGGTTCATAGGGTGGACCCATTATTCTGGTGAGGACCAGCTGAGATTCCACACTGGAGCAGGTTGAAGTCTTGGAGGAATGATTCTTTTAAGTCCCTCCATAAATGCTTTGATGACAGGCACTCTAAAAAGATACAGATGTTATCTGTTCTAAAGGCATGCAGCTATTACAGCAAGATGTAAGCGTGTGGAAGAGTACGCTAAATTGGAACGGTGCAGATGTAGTAAATAGCATATGATATTTTGAACTGAAGCATCCAGTGGATCTATTAGATTATTGCAGTATATCACGAATCGCTTCCACTTTGCTACATAACATGCTCTTGTGGTAGGACGTCTAGCCTCTATGATAATATTTATATAGTCTGGCGGAAGATTACGGTTGCCAAACTCTTAAGATTTCAGGTGCCAGATCGCAAGGTTGAGTTGGTGGGATCTGGATGTCTTATTTCTCCGTGGCTCTGAGTGAGCATATTGGGAGTTAGGTGTAGTTTTTGGTGAGGAACTACTGAGAGCTCCAACAGGGTTGTCGAGCCCATGTGGGAGCAATTAGGATTAATGTCAGGGACGCCTGTCTGAGCTTCTGAACCACTAATTGAATGAGTGGGAGAGGCGGAAATGCGTAGGCAAATATCCCTGACCAAATCATCCATAGTGCATTGCCCTTGGACAATGGGTGTGGATGTCTGGATGCGAAGTTTGGGCATTTCGCGGTTAGGTTTGTGGCGAGCAGATCTATGTCTGGAAAGCCCCACATTTGAAAGAATGGGAGGAGAACTTGAGGGTGGGGTTCCCATTCGTGGATCTGTTGTCTTTGACGAATTAGCAGATCTGCAATCTGATTGTTTTCTCCTGGAAGGTGTTCTGCCAGGAGAAACATTCTGTGATGTATGGCCCATTTCAAGATGGTCTGTGCTAGTTGTGACAGCTGGAAAAAGCGTGTCCCCCTCCCTTGTTGGGTCTCGCCTGAGCCGGCGCGCATGCGCTACTCTGCGAGGCATTAAGGGCTTTTGAGCTCTGAACACACGCTTGTGCGTGGTTTTTATTTTCTGAGCCTGCGATTCGCTTGTGCATGTGTCTTATTTAAAAACACACCACGCAATTGGTGCAAGGTGGGTGATTGTTTGTTGTTGGCGTTAATTGGAAACTGATGGTGCTCGCATTTATAAGGTCGAGCCAAGCGCGCACCACTCCCGCTGCTTTCACTTTTGCTGCCATTTGTTTTGTGAAAGCCTCAGTTGAGCAGTGTTTTATTTACGGCGGTTCCTCGGTCTATCCATCTGTGCCTTCTCAGTTGTGTGTGTGTGTTTTAAGTCGAGCTAACCCTGTGACCGAACTTCTAGGAGGAAGGCTCGGGACACTCCGGGTGTCAGATGTGGGGTTCATGAAGGGTAATGTAAATATTAGCATTTTCTCTGGAGCAGGCTGTCGTAAGATGACAATATTTGTTAATGTATGCTAACATTTGGGAGCAGTGGAAGGGGCATTTAGGAAAAGATCATGGGGAAATTAAGTTCCCGATTGACTTGCGTTGAAGTGGAAGTTTTTTTCGAAATAGAGCCATTTTGCATAAAAAGTATTGACGTTATGGCCAAATCAAAAGTGTAAGTATGTATGATACATAGTATTGTGCAGTGTTTTTGTTCAGTGCTTGAAAGCAATAGTTTTGTTAAAGCTTGTATGGAAATTCGGTTTACAAAAACGACCGGAAAGTACCTTAAGACGTCACTAAATAATCAAGAGATGATCCTACATGCGCCCACGATAATCGTTTTAGAGCTCTATTCACATCTTTTTTTATCTTTCACAAATTGTTAAGACATTTTTGGATAACAGAAGGGTGTTTTACTTTCTGTTTCCACGTATTTGGAGTGTTATTTAATATAAAGAGTTGGAACTACTTGCGGATTGAAACTGTGATTAAAACTACCGTTTTGAAGGTTTCCATTCTTCCGTGCATCTCGAAATGCCCTTTTTCATATCTCTGTGCATGAAGTGTGCTAGTATTAACACTTGGGACCAGAAACCAACTTTATATGCTTAATACTGTAGTGTACCACATTTGATGTTTGCTAATGTACACACCGATAGGGTGCTATTTTGAACATTGTTGTACAATGGTGAATAGATGTATGATGTTTGTTACTAGAAATTATCCAGTGGGGTCTTTTTATTTTTTATAGTTTGCTAATGTTACAAGCACCCCCAGCATGTTATTAACTCATTATCACAGTCAGTACAAGATTCAGGCCAGCAGAGGAAAACATTGCTTGATAAGAACGACCTTAGTAAAGTATTATTGTCTTAGTCACAACCTCTTATTTGTGCTCAACGTAGTGTGGCCATACAAGTGTAGTTCTTAGTTGGAGGCAAAACAATTACAAATGCATTTCACTGTTATGTCTCAGATTTCACACGAGCACGCGTGGACCACGCAGCTCGCATGTTGATGACTTGTTTTCCCTTACAGCGTGCGCGCTTACAACTAGCGAGATGCTGGTCTTTCATTGACAAGACAAGGCTTTCCCCAGGCGGTGTTACTACTGTGGTAATATATTTAGTGGAACCACTGTGTACTTTTCTTGAGCACTTTTTCGTTGTTAGCGCTGCGAGTACCAAATCTCCTACCTCTCTAATCTGTGTTCAGACTCCGCATTGTACAAGTTACCCCTGCATGTCCTATACATTTTCACTGCAGCACATTTCCGCCAGAACCGCAGTTGCTAAGGTTTTACAGGAAACCCCCCTCTGACAGTGTAGCGGTTTCTATTGTGCCTGACACTGGAGGGACGAGCAGCGCGTGTCACTCTCTCACTTCAGGAAGCCGCATGAACTGTGGGGGCACAATGCCATCTCCACAGGCGCCCCTGTGCCAGCAGGGGCTGCCGCATGTATTGCACTCATAGGACTGGAGTGCTTCACCTTGAGATGCCCCCTCGCTTGTCCCCCGCCTCATGCCGTGCAAACTCCCTCCCTACCCTCTCCGTGCGTGCAGCATACACTGTATGTGTGAATGAAGCAGCACAAGAAGCCTGGCTTTTAAGGGGGTGTCAACTCATTCACATGAGTTGAACCTCCAAGGTCACAGTGACACCATTTGCCAAACGCGTGCAAGGCTGTGAATGAACCGTTTGGGTGGGGTCTCATCAAACTCCACGATTGTTTCAACATGTTTTGACCTTTTGAACAGAACTCACAAGTCTCATTGTATGGTTTTCAAACGATGTCCTTGACTTTACATTCACACCTAGGGTGCAGTCTATCCATGTGCATGGTATTTTGCAGTTCGAGGCACACAGCATGTGGCCAAACACCCACCGAGGCTTCCAATGCATCACCGAGCTCGCAAAGGAAGAGTAAACGTTTGCACCCCCCTCCCCAACATTTTTAATGAACCAGCTCAGTTTGAACATGGCTAGTGTGCTTTGGTATTACTCGGGACAGCGAGGCAAATCGCTCCTTTCTATGTCCCGAAAAAGGAAAGAGTTTTATAAAACCCACTGCCAAAGGCTTCCGAACGGAGGTGCCGACGCAAAGCGGGAAGAGAGAAATGAGGAGAAAGCATGCTGTTGCGGTAGCTCTGATGTGTGCCCTTTGTTTGCTTGTTTGTTAGGGGCTGCACCCCTGGAACCCCAGCTCCAGCGCACCTGTATGTAACACCGGTGAAGTCTTACTGAGAGAGAGGATTTTAGTTTTTTGTTTTTTTATAATGGGGTGGAGATTTTTGCACAATGGCTCTTCAGTTAACAACACAATTCGTCAAGTACGTTGAAGCTCTGAAACCTCTTAGAGGAGGACATCTTCAGGTCTGAGATCAATCTGCTGTGTTCCATTTGAGAGTTTATTGTTCAGAGATCGATCACCACCTTACACTTAATGTCTGCAATTATTCAGTTCAATAGAAGAACCTTCCCGTATTAATAAAAAAAGTAGAAAGTGTTAAGCTTTGAACCAAATCTGTTAGCACCAATGACCTTGTAAAGGTGAACCGTAATCAGGTGGCTTGTTGACGTTTGATAATGAAATATTCAAGGCCACAGTATGGAAAGATGGCAGCATTGCTTGAGAGCTGAAATGTAGGGTTGAACCTGCAGAATAAGTTACTTAGTTCTCAATACTATTCTTCAACTGATATAATTAGGGCGACGTTAAATTACAATGCCCACCAAAGCGCTTTGATGCCCTTAGCGGCGATTACATTCCTTTTTTTTTTACTCTCAACTATTCCCCTGCAGCGCTTTGCTCGTGCTCCGCACCGGTTGATGGATGTGCGGACCCAAATCTGCTGATTACAGGAATATGCTGCAGAAGGCGAAATAGGATTCATGCCATTAACCCGCCCACGCATTGGGCCATTTGTCAGGCCTCCATGGAGCTGTTTCAACTCTAACGATGCACCACATAATTACTCTACTCAATGCAACATAAAACACTACACATAATACCACTCAGTGCCACATAATTATATGCTGCATAATTACACTGCACTCAATGCAACATACACTCCACATAATACCACTCAGTGTCAGTTACACGCCACATAATTACACTGCTCAATACCACATAAATCCACTCCACGTAATAACACGCCACATAAATACTCTACTCAATGCAATATAAATACACTCCACATAATACCACTCAGTACCACATAATTACACACCACGTAATTACTCTACTCAATGCAACATAAATACTCCACATAATACCACTCTGTACCACATAATTTTATGTTAAAATCTTTTTTTAGTCAGGTTGTTCAGTTGTATATAACGTCGTCTTGGTTTGTATAAGGGTAACAAAAATGCTTAACACTTTTTATGATAACTTTTCAACAGGATGCACAGCAGCCACAATGCTCTACAAAATAGCCAAAAGTTCTGGCTAAACACAAGGCCCCAAAGGCGAGACCTATTGGCTATGCCAATGTTTGTTTTTGTATGTGGTACATTGCTGTCATGTTGTCTGTACGGATCAGGACAGCTTTGCCTACTAGATAAACTTGAAACGCTTTGAGCACCAGAAAAATTGCTAGCAGCTCTAGATGGTTTATGTGGAGCTGCTTTTGCTGCAGGCTCCACCTGCCCTGAATTGTATGTGTCTGGTGACGAGCTGCCCAACCAGTGAGCAGTGAGTCTGCTGTTAGCAGTATCTGTGGAACTGGGCCGATGAAGTGCCGCCCTCTTGAAAGGTTTTGTGTATTCCACCACTGCAGAGAGCGATGGGTGCGGCCGTCCACCAACACTAGATCTGATAACAGATCCTGATTCCACGGACATGCTAAGCACTCTTGAATGAGACACATGTGAAGTCTTGCGTAAGGGACTATTAGTATGCAAGATGCCTTCATCTCTAGTAGCTGCATTAACACTCGAGCTGGCAATGAGTGAGGCTGAAACTGGCAGAGCAGAGTCTGCGTGTTGCGGATTCTGGCCGGATTGGGGTAGGTCAAAGCCTTTTGTGTATCTATTGTAGCTCCCAGATACGCCTGTGTGTGGGATGGCTGTAGATTAGACTTGGACAGGTTCACTGTGAATCCAAGATCGTGAAGCAACTGTACTGTTTTGTGAATGTGACGGAGACCGCTTTTTTGCGAGTTGGCTTTTATGAGCCAGTCCTCCAGATATGGGAAGACGTCAATGTGTTATCTTCGAAGGTAAGCTGCGACTACTGCTAAACACTTGGTGAAAAATCTGGGTGCGGTTGTTACTCCGAATGGGAGCACCTTGAACTGATAATGCTGTTCTTCTAACATGAACCTTGGGTATTTCCGATGAGCAGGATGTATTGGGATATGGAAATAGGCGTCCTTTAAGTCCAGAGTGGACAGAGTCGTTTTGTTGAGGGAGCAGAAGGACTTGTTGGAGGGTGAAAGTGGTCCGATTGAAAGTCTATATTTAGTTCTCTGAGGTCTAGTATAGGCCTGAAAGTGCCGTCCTTCTTGGGAATTAAGTACATGGAGTATACCCCTGTCCCTTGATGTTTTAATGGAACTAGCTCTATTGCTCCTTTTTCTAACGGAGAGAGAACTTCTATTTTTTTCCAGAAGGGTAAGATGTTCCTGTGACATTGCATGTGATCTTGGAAGATTGTTTGGGGGAGTGTCTGCAAGTTCCAGGCAGAAACCATATTGGATAATTTGTAAAACCCATTTGTCTGAGATGATGTTGCTACAGGCAGAAATTGAGAGAGCCGTTACCCGAGAGGAGTGGAATGATCGGGGTGGTAGCGGAAGGAAGTCACTGTTAGCGGGGGAAGTGTGTGTGGAGTTGCCTCTGCCTCCTCCCTTACTATTGTTTCCTCTAAAACCTACTCTAAAATATCCTCTTGATGAGGGCAATTGGTTGTTTCCCTTGTAGGAGGGGAAGGATTTTCTGTGGTAACATTTTTGGAGCCACCCCTGTAAAAGGAGCGGCTAAAGGAACCCCTATTAGTAGGTAATTGTAAAGCCCCCATGGACTTAGCTACCTGTCTTTTTTTTTTTTTCTTGTTTTTCCTGCGAGGTGGCAACTGCTGGACCAAAGTGGTGTTCTTATCAAAGGACTGATTGAGAATGGAGGCCTGTACCTCAGGTTTGAAACTGGAAATTCTCAACCATGCGTGTCTGCGTAGCAATGCGCTGGTGTTTACTGCGCGTGCTGCAGTGTCTGCTGCATCTAATGTGCACTTGATGGAAGTATTGGTGATATTTTTTCCCTCTTGGATCAGATCATTTGCCTTAGATTTGTGCTCCTCATGCAGAAATTGCATACGTTTTCCCAGCTCATCATAATGAGCCCTATCGTATCTGGCTAGCAAAGCCTGAGATTCTTCTCTTTCTTTACAGAGTTTTATATAGCACAAACTTGACCCAAATCGGGTATCAAAGTGCTTTACATAGCACCAGTTGCATTACATGAGGTCACATTCAGTTTTGTTAGGCACGGGAAGATTGTGATTTGCCCAGAATCACAGGATGTTCAGCGTCCTTGCCGAGACTCGAACCCAGTTCCTCAGATTAGAGTTCGGCCACCCTAGCATTTGCAGTGCGCCAATTAGCTGCCTGTGAGGCTACCCTTTTACCAGGGGTGTCAATTAACTTGGACTCCTTATCAGGAGGAGGGGCCTCACCTGTGGCCTGTGAGTTAGCTCACATGCGAGCCTTGGAAACCACAAGAGTCTAAGGGCAGCTGACCTTTGATGTAAGCAGGGTAAGTAGGTGCTTGCTTGTATTTTTTTACAACCCTGGGCCTGATGATTCTTGCCCTGTCAGGGTCCTTGAAAAATTAATCTGCATGCTTAAGCATCCCCATAAGGATTGGTAATGTATGTGTACTTTTCTGAGTAGAGCTTCAGGTCTCAACAAGAAGTCCTCCTCTAAAGCCTCCTTATGTAGTTCCACCCCATGGTAATGAGCAGCCTGGTTAAGAGGCTCAGTGTAACATATAATGTCGGGAGTTGATGGCCTGGACGGATATAAGTCAGTGTCTGTGTGGGGATCAGTATCCTAATCCTCCTATGGGTCAACATCTTGTGGCCAATCTTCAGTGCTCTGTTTGCAATGGGGACCTCCGGTTTGCTATGGCACAGCAGGCTTGGGGATGAAGGTCTTCTGGGTGCGGCCACCACTTCGAGAGGTAAGTTGGGAAGTTGGGGTATAGCTAGGCACCGTCGGTTTGGCCACCCAAGGTCGTGGGGCATCTGGTGCAGGGCTGCCTTTTGGAGTTGGATCTTCTTACCAGCTCCTGGTCGCTGTTGGAGGGACCTTCCGGTTTTAGACTTCAGGCGTCGGCTGGAGGCCCAGTCAGGGGTTGCCAGATCCCGGGTTAGGATCGCCGGGGGGACCTCCTCGTGGTGTTTGCCCACTCGAACTCCGTCCGTGGAAGGCGGGTGCAGTGTGGGGGCGGATCGGCGGTGTCCAGCCGGAATCTGAGGTTTGCAGATGAACAAATCCGGTGTTCACGGGAGACACGTCTTTGAGGTTGAAGGCAGGCAGGCCCTTGGGTTTTTCGAGGTTGCTGGCTGTAGGACACACTGGGATTTCACAGGAGCAGGTTCGTGGTGGAGACAGGCTGGTAGGGCTGGGGCCAAGTCAGTGGGCATCTTCCTCTTGTTAGCTTCTGCAAGGCTCTTCGGTCCTTCTTCTCTTGTAGTTTTTTCTTGTCTGAGGAAGCAAGGTTCAGGAGTGGCCCTAAATACTAGATTTAGGGACGTTACAGGTAGGTAAAAAGGTTTGGACCTATGGGTCCCTTCCCTGGGGTGGGTACACCCCCTATTATGCCACCCTCTAGTTCCCTGAGCTAGTGTCTAGGAACTTTTCTCCCACAACCAAGTGGCCTTTGCGTCGTCAGCCACCATCTGGAAGCCCCCTATCTCCCATTGGATGACATTGGGCCTCAGCACTCAGCACCCGGCCACTGAGGGTGTAACAAGAGTGCATCCCTGACCCTGGGGGACCCTGAGTATACCTCCAGAATCTCAATTTCCACTACCGAATACTTACCCTAAAACCGATAACACTGTTTTCCTCCACCGGATAACATTGACTGTTTTTCTTGGAAAAGTGTTTGTGTTGAGTTTGAAAATCTAAAGAAATCCTTTAAAATTGTACTTTTTAACAAAAACGGTTTTACTTACCTGTTTGCAGGAAATGTCCCAGGGTAGTATCCAGGTATATTCCTCTGTGTAAGAAAAGTATTCTTAAAAGTAACTTGCCTGTAATCTTACTGAAAATCCTATACAAAGTATATGTACGGTATTTTCAAAGCATTGCATTTCTCAAACAATACTGGAAGTCAAAACAAAGTGCATTTACAATTGCAATCCAAACTGTGTTACAAACTATATATTTACTGCAAAGTACTTATCACTTATCTGTGCCAGACTCGCTTGGTGCTAGGAAAAAAAATTAAAAGAGTATTTTTATACAAAAACAGTTGGTCTGAAGTTCAATCTTTGAGTGTGTGAATTCATTTGCTGACTGAGTACAACAAATGCTAAACACTGTCCTCTGATACTGCCGTACTACTCGACCACACTACCCCAAATAGAGTGGAAGGTTCTATCTACTTTTACATCTGTCTACCTACTGGACTCTGTGCACACTATACGTCACTTTGGTATAGAATATACAGAGCCAGCTTCCTACAAGGACCCACCCACAGGCAAGCCCTTAAGTATCCTAAGGCAATGGTCGGTACGATTCAGGGGTCCCTCCCACAGGAGTGCCTGGACAGTGGGAAGGATACTCCCATGGTCTTTCTCCAGGTTTGCACCAAATGTGCCATTCAAAGCAGTCCAGTGGTGCTGGCAAGCGCCGCCACCCTGGCCCAATACACGAAGTCCAGTCTTGAAGGTGGTCGCACCTCCCTGTGATAGGAAACCTATTATCCTGCCTTCCCCTGCTCGAGCTTGGCTCAGCAGTAGGAGGGCAGAATCGTGTCTCTGGTCTACAGCAGCTATAGTTTGCTGTCCGGGTCTAGAACTGGTACCGTGAGCAATGAGGGTCTCCCAAAGGAGCTTTACAGTGCATGGAATCATACCTCCAACACGGTTTACGGTTTTGGGGTATGATTTCAACATGTTTGAATCCAAACGCGACAGGGTTTGTTATAGCCAGTTTAGAGCTAGCCATCACATAATGACACGTCACTCTGTATCGTAATGGCTGATACACTTACAACCCGGAAGAATGGACTCCGTGGGTTGTAGGGGTGTCCAGCTCATGCAGGGGCTCCCTCACACTTATTACCCTGCCTTCAGGATTGAAAGGCCTGCCTTAAGGGTGACTTATTGGTTCTAAGTGCAGTGACCTCAGATATAAGGAAACTCATGTCTGTTGTAAGTGGTGCCAGTACCTGCTTACACCGGCTGCAATTGCAGGCCTGTAGTTAAAATGTGTGTGTTCTCCCATTGGTCGAATTATACATGCTTCAGCCCATGGGGGACCCCAGTGCCCTGGGTACCTTAGTACCATATACAAGGAACTTACAATGGTACATCAGTAGCCAATCTGGGGAGTACCCAAGTACTCACCATGCCCAATTTAGGGATGAATGCAAAAACACCAGTTGATGGACAGAATACAGAACAATGTCATACATTCAACCCAGTACAGAGATCTGGGCCTAAATCCATCGTTTATTTTGCTCACCATGCTGCTCCAGTTTGAACCCAGCCATATGCAAATCAGTCTTGACCCTGTGCCTCATGGGAACAGTCCAGCCTGAACTGCCAAGCCAGGTCCTCCCTGGACTGGAAACAAGCATCCTAGGACCGGTTTTGGGGTTTCACCCCTCTTCAGCCAATTTGGGGATGAAGCACAGAGACTGGACTCTTGATTTGCAGGATTCCAGTCAGACTAGTCAGTAAAACATAATTACACCAGCAAAAAGTGGGGGTGACCATGAAAGCAGATCCTACTTCTATAAAGCTACTACCGTACACTCCCCATACGTCCCTAAATTCAGTATATAGGGGAGTTCCTGCCACCATGGAAGCAGATCCTAACGACCTAAGAAGAGAGGACACCGACGAGTCGCAAAGAGGAGAGTAGTAGTAGCTGACCTGGTGCCAGCCCCGCCGGCTTTGTCTGCATCAATCGTGGAAAAATGCACCAAAGTCTATTCGTCTTACAGCTGTGGACTCCAGAGACCTTGGAGGACATCCTGCCTTCAAAAAGAGTCAAGACCTCTCGTGAATAGCTGACTTGTTATAAAGAATCTCCAAAAGAGAAGAGTCTGAGGCCTTAGGAACAGCCAAAACCCGACACACGAAGCCACCACTGCCCTGTCGCCTGTAGCCCCAGTTGAAGTGTGCCTCTGTGCTAACAAGGTTCACCAGCCCTCCAGAGCTCGAGTTCATCGTAGTTTCAGACCTCTCGGACACCCCAATGTCGCCTGCAGCCTCTGCATGCAGGCCCACTGAACCACAAGTGCTCCGGTATGGGAAAAAACTATACCTAAGGGCACTCAAGCCCGTGGGCCTTGGAGAAGAGGACAAAAGGGTCTCAATCCCCCCCCCCCCCCCCCAAATCCTGGCACGTAGTTTTGCAAGGCCTAAGCCAACTTGCTGGTTCAGCCCGACTGGCTTCCTAGCCGGAGCCTGCAGTCTCTTTTTGCAGTGACCAATCCCCATTGGAACGCTCCAATGCGGATTTGCACACTGTTCCCTGTATCTGGTGGTGTAGTGCTGGTTTCACTATAGCATATCTGGGCCCCCACATATCTGAATGTTGCAAACTCCCACTGTAGACGCAAAACAAAGACTGTGTGTTCCTGAGGAAGAGACCATATGGATAACAGATGGTTCGAGGCGTATGAGCTGTAGATTATATGCTTTAACATATATCTCCAACAAACAAATGATGGACGGAATGCTGACAATGCAGACATTCTCCCCCAGTCAAGAGATCTGGGTTAAATCCATCGTTCTTTTACCCACTACACCACCCCAGTTTAGACATGGCCATATGCAAATCAGTCTTGACCCTGTGCCTCATGGGAACAGTCCAGCCCGAACTGCCAAGCCATGTCTTCCCTGGACTGGAATCAAGCATCCTAGGACCGGTTTCTGGCTATCAGCCGTCATCAGCCAGGATAGCTTGACTCCAGTGGCGTAGTGAGCACGGGTCCCACGTCTGGGAATACCCATCCCACTTAGGGCGAAAAGCGTTACTACAACACAAATGATGGACGGAATGCTGACAATGCAGACATTCTCCCCCAGTCAAGAGATCTGGGTTAAATCCAGCGTTCTTTTGCCCACTACACCACCCCAGTTTAGACATGGCCATATGCAAATCAGTCTTGACCCTGTGCCTCATGGGAACTTTGGTCTTTGAAGTTAGGGTTCTGGGGAAAGACTCTGGAGTCTCCCAGGGTCAGTGATGCACTGTTGTTGCACCCCCAGTGGCACTAGGGCGGCCGGGTGCAGAGTGTTGAGGCCCAATGTTATCCTATGGAGGTTAGGGGGACTCCGGTTGGTGGCTGCTGGCCACGGGGTTGTGGGAGCAAAGCTCCTAGGGTTAAGCTCAGGACAAGTTGGGGACCAAGTTAGCACCAAAGGGGCACCCTCAGCGGCACTAGGGCGGCTGGGGGCAGGGTGCAGTTTTGAGGTCGTGTGCCCTGTTGATTTCAATGGAGATTCTCTGGGACAAAAACACTGCAGGCTCGGGGACGAGAATCTTCCATGAGTGACCGCCACTTTGAGGGTTAAGTTGGGATGTTGAGGGTTGGGCAGGAACCGCTGGCTTGGGCAGGAACCGCTGGCTTGGGCAGGAACCGCTGGGTTGGGCAGGAACCGCTGGTATGGTAGAAATTCCTTACAGCATGATTCAGCTCTGATGTTAATTGGGCTGCAATTGTATGTATATATATATTTGTTTAGAAACTGTTTTAATGCTCAGCAAACAGTAGAAATTCTCATAAATCACTGAAAGCATAGGAAGCTCCCAGGCTGCATTGCAGATACCCAGTCTAAAAAGACTGAAAAGCTAACCTGTAGCTGCATAGCACTAAACTGACACCGTGCCTTTAAGGCACAACTGACCCCAGCTTCCCATCATGCCTCGGGGTGACAGTTGGGTCAGTTGTTCTTTCTGGCTCCTTCAGGAAGGATCCTGGCAACACAGCTCCACTCTTTTCTGCTTTTTGTCAGAAAATGTTGTCATTTTTCACAACTTTTATTCCTTACTTCGACGTCTTTAATCTTTTGAAGTAAGAAGCTGTCTTTTCTGACAGGTTTGGCCATTTTTAAACAACTTAAAATGCCATCTCTTTTTGACTCTTGCCCTTCTTGTAAAAAGAAGGCCAAAACAGATTCTCATGAGTTCTGTATTCTTTGTTTACCTGAGGATCATAACCCTAAGACCTGCCCTCACTGCCAGAACCTGTCCAGAAGAACTTTAAAGGACAGGGAAAGAATTTGCCTGTATGGCCTGGCAGATAAATCATCTAGAGGAAGGTCTCCAGTAAGGAAGGGCTCCAAGAGGTCTAGAACGCCTTCTAGAAGCAAGTCCTCGCGTCCTTCTGCTTCAGCGTCTGGCTCGGCTCTGAGGCAAGATCTTCAGGTGGGTCATTTATCGAAGAAAAGCCCTTCGACAGCGGGCTCGCCGTCAAAGGTACGTCGTCGACGTCGAAGATTCGGGATTCTTCGCCGTCGTCAACCCGGTGACTATCCGCGTCGAGGGGCAGAGACCCTCCACCGTTGTCAACTCGGCGACTATCGGCGTCGAGGAGTGTCACCCCTCCGCCATCAACTCAGCGACGATTGGCGTAGAGAGAGAGACCCCCCTGCTGTCGTCGGTACGACGTTCGGCATCGAGGGCAGGCTCACTTCGGTCATCGCAGTCTCATCAGCGATCGACGTCGAGCAGACTCCTCCGCCGTCTTCAACTCGACGACGATCGGCAACGAGAATGAGGTCGTCGTCTCGACGGCGTTCGGCGTCGAGGGCACAAATACCCCATCGCCGTCATCTCGCAGACCTTTGACGTCGAGATAGGACACAACTCCGCCGTCGTCTAGACTACGCTCGGCGTCGAGAGTCCCTCCGTCGTCGGATTCACATCGCCGATCGACGTCGAGACATCATTCTTCACCTGCTTCTCATCGGCACCGGTCGCCGTCAAGACGGCGTTCGACGTCGAGCAGACGGGAGGCCCAACTAGCGAGAAGTCAGGAGCCAAGATCGACGTCTGAAATGCGTGCAGGTTTGACGTCGAGACAGGCCTCGGTGAGGTCTGGGGATGGATCGGTGGTCCTGGTGACGGAGTCAGCCTCGCACCATTCGTCATCTCACTCTTCCAGGAGGGCTCCTTTAAGATCAGCCACTCCGGAAGCTGCTAGCCATGTCCGCAAGTCTCCTTCAAGACAAAAGGAGCCCCTTCTGCTGTCCAGTTGTCCCCCAAGATGGCTGCTACCCTTACATCAATGGCAGGACTCAAGGGCGACAAGGCGAATGCAGGAATATGCCAGTCTGGCTCATAGATCTCCTCTTCAGAGATTGGTGGACAAAGTGGACAGAGTGATTTCTCCCAGGCATACGCACGAGAGGTCCCCTGAGAGACTGCACTATAGATCGCGTTCCCCCAGGCGAGAAGAATGCGCAGTCAGATCAGGAGAAAGGAGGCACAGTGCTCATCGGCGCAGTAGAAGAACACCATCTACTTCGTCGACTTACTCTACCCGGTTCTCCAAGAGGGATTATTCCCCCACACTATCGGACAGCCCGGTTTCCAGGGTCTCTCCCATAGATGACATTAATACATACCATGAGGTTCTGCAGAGGGGTGCTCAGAAGCTCAACATTGAGATGTCTGTCCCGCAAGTCACGACGACAGTGATTTTCGAGACTCTTCATCAGAGAACTGCATCTCGGTAATTGCTTCCATTGGTTCCTGGGATCCTTGACCCGGTCATGGACACTTTTTTAACTCCAGCAACCATCATAGCGGTGCCGGCTCGCATCCTGAAGAAATATAAGCCGGCTGCCTCGGATCCGGTCTTCGTCAAGACAGACCCTCCTTCGGACTCAGTCATCGTGGCGGCAGCCAAGAAGACTCATGCTGTAACGGCCACTTCTTCTGTTACACAGGATAAAGAGAGCAGGTCTCAGGACTCGTGGGGTCGCAGAGCCTGCACTTCTGCGGCTGCATCCCTTAAGGTCTCCAGCGCGGCTGCGTTGCTAGGCCGTTATGACAGAGCTCTCTGGGACTCTTTGGAGCGGTTCAAGACTAAGCTCCCAAAGGAAGACCAAAAGGATTTTGACGAAATAGTCACTGAGGGATCTTTGGTGGCAAATCAAGCGATTAGCACAGCGGCAGATGGTGCGGTGCTATCAGCGCACTCTTACGCGCATGAAATATGCACCAGGAGATCATCCTGGTTAAGATTGACAGGTCTAAAACCAGATGCGCAGCAGAGGATCTTGAACCTCCCATTCTCTGGCTGTTCTCTCTTCGGCACACACGCAGATGAAGAGATGAATAGAATGAAGACCGAGTTGGACACCCTCAAGGCGGTTGGGTTGGAGAAAAAGAAGGAGTTTAGACGCCGCTACAGCCCCAACCAGCGCAAGGGTCCTCAGCAGAGGGTTCAAACCTCTCAGTGGTCCCAGAACAAAAACCACGGGAAGTCCCAGTTTCGAGGAGGAAAGTCCAACACAGGTAGAGGGGGTCACCCGCAACAGTCCTCTACCACAGCGAGAGTGGGAGGGAAGTCATGAGCAGTGGCTTCCTCTGCCACCGTTGCCCACTCCAGTGGGAGCAAGTGCTTCACAACATCTGGCAGAGTGGGACAGCATCACAAAAGATCGCTGGGTGCTGAATATACTGCGCAATGGATATGCGCTACGTTTCCGTGCGCTTCCAAAGGACATACCACCGAAAAAGTCTCGTCCTCACCAGTTAAAGCTGCTTCGAAAGGAGGGGAGGGCTCTTCTTCAAAAGCAGGCTATAGAAGAGGTTCCACCTTCTCAAAAAGGAAAAGGAGTTTACTCCAGGTACTTTCTTGTCCCCAAAAAAGATCAGGAGCACAAGTTTCGACCGATCCTGGACCTTCGACTACTGAACAAGGTCATAGTGAAGGAGAAGTTTCGCATGTTGGCCCTTAATCAAATATGTCCACATCTGCAAGTAGGGGATTGGATGTGTTCGGTGGACCTTCAAGATGCGTACTTCCACATTTCCATTGCAAAACGCCATCGCAAGTACCTACGGTTTGTGGTCGGCCACAAACATTATCAATACAAGGTCCTGCCCTTTGGACTCAAGTCAACTCCGCGAGTCTTCACCAAATGCATGGCCGTGGTTGCAGCTTTTCTTCACAGAAAAGGTCTCTTCGTCTATCCATACTTAGACGACTGGCTGCTGAAAGGTCCATCCCCTCTACGGGTGAGGCACGACTTCCAGATCTGTCTACAACAGTTGCACGATCTCGGCCTTCATGTCAACCTGGAGAAGTCAGTGCAGCAGCCCACCCAGACAATCCACTACCTCGGCTCCGTTCTGGACACAAGCGTGGGAAGAGCGTATCCTTCGGAGGAGCGACTGTCTTCGATGAGACCGAAGTGCCGGCTTATGCTCCAGGTGCAGAATCCGGCAGTCCGGCAGGTGGCATCCCTGCTAGGATCCATGTCGTCCTGCATCTTTCTCATTCCCAACGCCAGGCTGAGGATGCAGCCTTTGCAGCAGACTCTGGAGGACCAGTGGGATCAGTCAACAGGTCGCTGGGAAGATCAGATATGTCTCTACCAGGCGGCGAGATCCTGCCTCACATGGTGGACTCAGCAGCGCAATCTGATGGTGGGAGTCCCTTTTCACCAGCCACTTCCAGTGCAATCGGTGGTGACAGACGAGTCTTTGCAAGGCTGGGGGGCACACATGGGGTGCCTTCAGATACAAGGACGGTGGTCGGCGAAGGAACAGACCTACCACATCAATATGCTGGAGCTACGAGCAGTCCACCTTGCTCTGAAAGCTTTCCAACCGGCAATCGAGTCCGATTCGGTCCTGGTCCAGACCGACAACACGACGACCATGTTCTACCTAAACAAACAGGGTGGAACTCGGTCACGTCCTCTTTCCCTGGAGTCACAGGCGATCTGGCACTGGCTTCTCACCCGGAACCTCTCGGTGGTGGCAGTACACCTTCCAGGAGAACTAAATGTTATGGCAGATGCACTCAGCAGGCACTTCGAAGATCAGCCAGACTGGGTGCTACACGACGAGGTGGTGGCGGACCTTTTCCATCGCTTGGGTTGTCCGGAAATAGATCTATTTGCAGACGACTGTGAGAAGTTGGCCTGATGTATGATGTCACTAGTTCTAGTGTACACCTTATATCAGTCCAAATACCCTTATGGTGATTGGTTGTAAAGTCAACCTTATAGACCAGCTATCCTAAGAGCAGTCTTAGGCTAAACTCTGAATGGCATGTGAAGCCAGCTGTGATACCATATATAATCCCTTGAATACCGAATGAAAGGACACCACAACAGATATATATATAAAATAAAGTGTATTTATTCTAGTCAAACCCGCAGCACTCTTTATGAGATTAGAGGTAAGTACAACACAGTCTTATTTAAGCATACATTAAGTCACACAGGTAAGTAATACAGTTAGGCCCTAGGGGCCACGCAAACCATATACTAAGTAAGTGGTATAAGGACCACTGTCACGGAAATAGAATAGGCCTAGGCCTAGGGAATCGCTGGGGCTACACTACACTAGCGTTAGTTAGGAAGTGGGAGGCCCACGGGATTCGTGTGCAGAGTGGAAACACTCACGCGTAATGCGTAAAAGTCACTAGCAATAGTACAGTTTAGAAAACGATAGATTTAGGACACTTCCGGAGTAGCTAGGAAGTCGAGACTGGAAAACTAGACACTAGGATAGTCACTATCCTGATGAGCACCGGAGTACCCAAGTTACCTAGCCCACAGGCTGCGGGTGCATAGGGGTGAAGTTGCGTCGGTTTTCGTCGTCGACTCCTATGGATGCCTGAAGAAAGATGCTGACAGGCAGTCAGTGAAGAGTGTCTGGTGGATCCCAAGGCTGGGATCAAGAAGAGAGGAGACCTGCAAGCAGAAGGGACAGAGTCAAGGTCACTAGCCAGTGACCACGTGGAACCAGGAAGGAACCAGGCGATGTCGTGAAGATTGCAGGTGAAGGTGAAGCTTGTCGCTGCAGCCAGGAGGACCAGGAAGCGTCGAGGACGACCAGGACCAGGAGGCGAGCTGTCCCACGAAGGCTCTTGCTGTCGGCGGTGTCGAAGTTGGACTAGGACTCACCAAGCCTTGGCAAGCGGAACCCACGAAGAACGGAGGACTTGCTTCTGGTGCAGACCAGGAAGGTCTGGGGTGCTTCTTTGCAGAGAAGCGGGAGCCAGTCTGGAGGAGCCAAACCAGCGCAGAAGATTTCAGGGTGCGTCGTCACAAAGGCCACTAGCCAGCGGGCAAGCAACCGGACAGACGCGGCAAGCAGGAAAATGCAGAAGGGCCCCACGCAGGACTCGTGGAGTGTGGGGGGCTGATCTTCGGTGCAGATGATGCTTGGGGTTGGGGCTTCTCAATCCCCGGTGCACAACTTCGAGGGTGCCTCAGAAGCTGCGCTTGAAGTTACTAGCCACTTTTCCCAGGTAGCCGGTCCCACGTCGCTCGTCGCCTCCACTGATCTCAGCTCTGCTGTGGATGTGGATCAGGGTCGGAGAAGTCTGGAAGTCAAGGCTCTGGTCGGGCTCTGCAGTCGGTTCCTCGTAGAACGTGGGCAAAGCAAAGGGTAGTCTCTTGATGGTGCCTGTTTGCACAGGGTAGCCACTCCTTGGCCACAAGGGAGATTCTTCAGTCTTCTTCTTATGTCGAAGGTCCAGAGTTTCTGTTCAAGTTTGCAGGTTCAGGATAATCTAAAGTCTTGAGGCCCAACTCCCACTCTTCTACTAATCTGGGGGGCTGGGATACCTGCTAGGTCACGCCTTAAGGGTGGGACCTGGGAGGGGGTGGTTACACCCACTTCCCTTTGTCCAGTTTCGCGCCAGAGCTGGGGCTGGAGTGCCCCAGCGCCGGTTTGAACTGGACTATGCAAGGAACACCTTGTGTGCCCCAGGCATGTCTCATTCCTTTCAGCCCACCCTGCCCCAATACACTAAAGGCTGTCTGGGGAGGTTCTAGCACCTCCCCAAGCAGGAAACCTATTGTCCAAGCCTCCCTTGCCAGGATCACTCCCAGCAGCAGGGGGTCAGACTCGTGTCTGTGGCAGCAGCAGCCATTTTGTGATGCTGAGGCTTTGGTTAGAGTTAAACAGCAAAGTAGGATTTTAACATGTCTCTCCCTCTAGAAGGGAGGAATAATATCCTCATCACCAGAAATGGTATGGGGGTATTATTCCAAAGTGTTAGACACCTTACACGACATGTTTTGATAAAGCCAAACCATAGTTACCATAACCGTTTAAGATTATAAGGCACTTTAAGAGTATATGGTAGGCTATATCATAGAACAGCTATAAGGACATGGTTCCGAAAGCTGCAGACAGGCTCAGCTCATGCTAGAGCACCATCTCACATGTTACCAAGCACTCTGCCTCCAGGATTGTTAAGGCCTGCCATAGGAGTGACTGATAGGTACACATGTGTCTATATATAAGGGTAGATATAGGCATACTATATCTAAGCAAGGGGTGATTACACGACCTTGCCCCAGCTGAGTGATCAGCCAGTTGTGTCTGATTGGAAGGCCAGACCAGGGGTGGCATAATACATGCTGCAGCCCCTGGGAGGCCTAGGGTACACCTATGCCCTGAGTACCTAGGGTACACTGTACAGGGTCCAATAAGGTGATCCTTACCAATTGGTTATGTACCTAGGGTACATGGAGTCCATTTTAAAGAGAGAGCAGACAGCCTGAGACCCTGAATGGCAGGATCTCAGGCCAACTAAGTCGTAAAACCAGCTAGACACTAGGCAAAAAGTTGGGGGTAACCATAGTCAGATATCCACCTTCCTACAACGACGAAAACACAAAATGCCACGCCTTCGCATCCAGATTCCACCGTCCAGGGACAAGGGGGAATGCGCTTTTGATGGACTGGTCAGGGACATTTGCCTACGCCTTTCCTCCACCCGGAGGTGGTGTTCAAGCT
Organism: Triturus cristatus; assembly: GCF_964204655.1. NCBI lineage: Eukaryota > Metazoa > Chordata > Amphibia > Caudata > Salamandridae > Triturus > Triturus cristatus. Next base: position 1,388,978,829 of record NC_140591.1, on the reverse strand, counting down.
ACTCAGATTTGATGACTATGATTCTGATAGCTCCAGACTGGCCACGGCAGTTGTGGTATCCGGACCTTCCTCATCTGTCGGTACTTCCACACAGGAGACTACCTTGCAGGCTGGACCTGCTGACCAAGATGGGCGGGAGGATTCTTCATCCCAACCTTCCCTCACTGAACTTTACAGATTCAAATGTCCGTATTGCAGAACTTTAGGAGCCATGCTGCCTCCTGATTGTATGCATATTTTGAAAGCAGCGAGAAGACCCTCCACAAGAGCATCATATGCGTTTAAGTGGAAGGTTTTTTCTTTGGTGTAGAGAACATCACCGTGATCCTACGAAGGGGCAGGAGGATGTCATTCTCCCTTACCTTCTGTACTTAGCAAGATCGGGTTTAAAGTATGCTTCTATCAGGGTGCATTTAACTGCCATTACGGCGTACAGGAGATCTCCTAGTCAGCCCTCCTTTTTAGGTCTCGCCTGACCCAGCGCATGCGCTGGTCTGGCGAGACTTATTGAGAGGGCTTCAAAACGTGCTACCAGGCCAGCCTAGAGCTACAGTACATGTGCGTGGGCGCGCGCGCCGCGCTTGACCGCAATTACTTTCACTTTCGCGGCCGCTTTGATGTTTGATCGCGATCACTTTCACCAATAGGTCTCGCTTTTGGGACCTTATAAGTATTTAGTTATGCAACTGTTGCATGGCTAAACACTTATAAGGTCCCAAAGGTGAGACCTATTGGCTATGCCAATGCTTGTTCCAAATGCAGGTGGTCAAGGACTTCTTACAGGGAGTGAAGAAAGTGTATCCCCCTGTTCGAAACCCTTCTCCTCCGTGGGAGTTGAACCTGGTGTTCTCTAAATTGACTGGCCCACCTTTTGAGCCAATCAACAGCTTCCTTGCAGCATTTGTCTTGGAAGGCCGCTTTTCTGGTAGCCATTACATCAGCGCGTGAGTAAGCGAGATCCAAGTGCTGTGTACCAATGAGCCTTACACTGTTTTCCACCATAACAGAGTAGTTTTAAGGGCGCATCCATCCTTTCTCCCTAAGGTGGTGTCTGATTTTCATATCAATCAGTCCATTTCCCTTCCATCCTTTTTCCCAAATCCAGCGACCCCCGGAATGAGGCGGCCGAGCGGTCGCCTCATTCCTTGGACCTCAAGAGGGCATAATGAAGACAGATCAGTTATTTGTCAATTATGGCGCCATGAGAACAGGCTTCACAGCCGCTAAGAGATCCATTTCGAGATGGATTGTATCCTGCATTAACTTAGCTTACCAGCTGGCGAAAAGACCCTTACCGTTGCCTCCTGAGGCGCATTCCACTAGGGGGAAAACGGCCACAGTTGCTTTCTTACATGACGTCCCAATGTCGGAGATCTGCAAGGCTGCAACCTGGAAATCGGTTCATACCTTTACGAGGCACTACTGCCTAGAATCTGATTCCAGGGCTGATGCTCAAGTAGGCCAAGCCTCCTTGAAGAATCTATTTGGATAGCTTAGTTTTTCTAAGCTTACTGATCACATTTCTGTTTTCTCCTTTGCCCGCAGGGAGATGAGGTGAGGCTCGCTATTCTATTCTAATGCTTGTGACTATTGATGAGGATCCCCTGGAAGAGAAGGATTAGTTACTTACCTGTAATCCTAGTTCTCTTCCAGGGGTATCCTCATCAAAGTCATAAGCAACCCTCCCGCCTCCCCGGGCAAAGGATTGTTATATTTTGAAGATATTGTTAACTCTTTGTACCATGGCTTTTTCAGTTTCCGCAAAGAACTGACCCAACTGTCACCCCTGAGGCATGATGGGAAGCTGGGGGTCAGGTTTGCCTTAAAGGCACGGTGTTAGTTTAGTGCTATGCAGCTAGAGGTTAGCTTTTTAGTCTTTTTAGACTGGGTATTTGCAATGCAGCCTGAGAGCTTCCTGTGCTTTCAGTGATTTATGAGAATTTCTACTGTTAGCTGAGCATTAAAACAGTTTCTAAACACATTTTGTTGTTGTTTCTCCTGTTTCTAATGCATGTTTTTCATGTATGGTAGAAATTCTTTACAGCATGATTCAGCTCTGATGTTGAATAGGCTGCAATTGTTTATTTTTATAGATATAGATATAGATAGAGAGAGATAGATAGATAGATAGATATGTGGGGCACATATAATATAGTGTTTCCGGGGTCACGCGCATGGGCGGGAATATTCTAATGCTTATGACTTTGAGGATACCCCTGGAAGAGAACTAGGATTACAGTTAAGTAACTAATCCGTTGGGCACACAAGGCCGTGGGGCGTCGGGTATAGGGATACCTTGGGATGTCGGATTTTCTTACCCGCTCTGGTCGCTGTGGTGGGGCTCCTCTGGATTGAGGCTGCAGGCATCGTCAGGAGGCTAGAGGCAGGTTAGGGGTCGCCGGATCTCGGGTCAGGATTGCGGGGGGGGGCTTCTTTGTGGTATTTTTCCGGTCGGGCCGGGTTCGGCGGGTGCAGAGTGGGCTCGAGCTGCAGTTCAAACATGTCCGGTGTTCATGGGAGAAACAGCTTGGAAAGTGAAGGCAGGCAGGTCCTCCGGGGTTTTTGAGGTTACTTTCCGCTGGACACGCCGGGGTTTTGAAGGAGCCGGTCCGAGGGGGGAGACAGGCCTATAGGGCTGGGGCCAAGTCAGTGGGCGTCGTCCTCTTGTTAGCTCTGCACGGCTGCTTGTCCTTCTCTACTTTTTCTCTATTTTTTCTTGTGGTTGCTGGATCTGAGGAAGGTTCAGTGTGCCCCTCAATACTACATTTAGGGGCGTTTCAGGTAGGTAAAGGGCAGGGACCAATGGGTCCCTTCCCTGGGGTGGGTACACCCCCTATTCTGTCACTCTCCAGTGGGAGGGTGTGAGAAAGTGGCTCTGTATATACTGTTCCCAAATAGGTACAGGGTGTACAGAGTCCACAGTCCCCAGAGGTTTGGCAGAGGCTAAAGTTAGATATAACCTTACTCTCTAAAGTGGTAGCTTGGTCGAGCAGTAAGGCAGTATCCGAGGACAGTGTAAAGCATTTGTTGTACACACTCAGTCAGCAAATGGTCTCACACACAAGAACTGAACTCTAGGCCAATGGTTTATATATAAAAAAATATATGCTTGTTTTATTTTAGAACCAACACTTGGATTTAAAATATACTTTCTCAACAGGAGATGTTTCATATAAATACTTTTGCAATATGCAATAGACTTTAGTAAACAGTTACAAGTGGTTGCAGTAGGCAACTCTATTTTTAAACACAACAATACATTGAGCTTAATGGTAAATTCAAGTTATTTGCAACAGATTACTTTTTAGATTACTTTTGGAATTCCAGGACTGGATCCTAGATTCAGTCCTGAGTCAGTTCTCAGAATCAAGTGATGAAAGTCGACTTAATTGCTGTAATGATTTTTAACTAATATTTAGCTATTTTAAAAGTTGACACTTCGAAAATATTTCAGAGAAAACAGTCAATTTCCTATGGGAGAAAATTGGATTACTGGTAAGTACAGTTGTAAGTATTTTTCAGTCAGTGCTGGGCACCAAGATCCAGCACTGGGAGCTCACCTAATAGCAGGTGAGTATTTTCGTTTTCGTTACTCGGCTGATTTTTGGTGAATATTTTAAGTTTTTAAAAGTCCACACTTACAAGAAATTTCAGGAAAAGCCCCTCAATGTTACCCTATGGAGAAAATTGAGTTATCGGTTTAAAGGGAAGTACTCGACTGGCAGAGTTAAGGTTCTGGGGTCTCCCAGGGTCAGGTAGGTACATTTGGCTCACCCTCAGCGGCACAAGGGCGGCCGGGTGCAGAGAGTGTTAGGCCCAATGTTATCCTATGAGAGGTAGGGGGGGCCTTGGTTGGTTGCTGCTGATTAGCAGGCCACGTGGCTGTGTTAGCTGGGCTCCTGGTCACTTACTCAGGGCAATTGGGAAGTAGATAGGTGTAGAGGTTGCACTGCCAGGGCCACTCGGGCGGCTGGGTGCAGGGTGGTTTGAGCTTTCGGGCGCTCAGTTGATTTCAATGGGAAATCTCCGGTTTGGAAAAAGACTGCAAGCTTGGGGACGAAGATTCTTCAGGTGCCACCACCACTTCGAGAGGGTAGTTGAAGGATAGGTAGGTACCCTGGGATTGGGCATAGGGTGCAGCGGGGTGCAGGGGTGCCTTTTGGTGTCGGTAAATCTTACCCTCTGTTGATCGCGGTTGGGGGGGGGCACCTGGTTCTGAGGCTGCAGGCTTCTTCAGGAGTGTCGAGGGAGGTCCTTGGGTGCCGGACTCGGGGTCACAGTCGCCGTGGGGTCGTCCTCGTGGTCTTTCTTCACTCAGGCACTGGCCAGGCTTGGCGGGTGCAGAGTGTGAAGGGTTTGCGGTTCCGGGCTGCTGCCAGGGATTGGAGGTAGATTTTGAGTAGAGCCTCTACTCATGGGAGTCCCCGGGTTTTAGAGTCAAAAGGTAGCCAGGTCCTCCGGGGTTTGTGAGGTTGCTGGACACAAGAGATGCCGGGTTGGAGCAGAAGCAGTTTCGACGGTCGACAGGCCGGTAGTGCTGGGGCCAAAGCAGTTGGTGTCTTCCTCTTCTTAGCAGCTGCAGGGCAGGTCTTCTTTCTTCTAGCTCTTCTTCGGATTTCGAATTCTGGGGAAGGAAGGTTCAGGGTGCCCCTAAATACTAGATTTAGGGGCGTTATAGGTAGGTGAAGGGCAGGGACCAATGGGTCCCTGTCCTGAGGTGGGTAGACCCCCTTTCCTGTCCCTCTCCTGTGGGAGGGGGGCAGTAGCCTAGTACTGATTGGGCAGGGCATCCCATCTACAAGATGACGAGAGCCCAGAGATGTGCTTCACCTCGCCTCCCCCACCTGAGGGGTGGGGTTGGCAGGCTGGCACATCTCCTGTCCTTATTTGGGTTTCCGGCCAAGCTTCCCGCCAGAGTGGGGGGGGGGTTGCAGGGGCCTGGGGAAGCTCACAGAGGCGGAATGCCTTTGAAGCTTCCCCCTGCCCATCCTGGGGGAGGAGATTTAGCACCTCGCCCAGGATGTGCATTGTTGCAGACCCAGGAGAGCAGGGGTTCTCCTACCCAGGGGTCCAGGAACATGTCTGCTGTGTGGCAGCCTAGGCAGCCTCAGAACAGGCGTGGATTGTAGGTTAGGTTTTAGGGGGCATTTCTAAGATGCCCTCTGGGGTGCTTGGTACATTAAATCCCACACTGGCATCAGTGTGGGTTTAATGTGCTGAGAAGTTTGATACCAAACTTCTCAGTCTTCAGTGTTGCCATTATGGTGCTGTGGAGTTCGTGTTTGATGAGCTCTCAGCACCATGTACTCTTAAATGGTAGCACTGCACTTACAGTGCCCGGGTATAGAACTGGGTACTGTTGGGGCACAGGGCTTATGCTCCTGTGCCCACACCATTGGCATAGGGCACCCAGCTAGAGGGGTGGTTGATGTATGCCATGGCAGTGTAGGTGGTGGGCATGGCACACGGATGTGCGCCATGTTGACTTTGTTTTGTCTTGTACCCAGACACCCAGCCTGCAAGGGCAGTGTGTGTGTAAGGGTACAGGGCCTTTAAGGGTGGCACAATGAGTGCTGCAGCCCTTAGAGGCCTTCCCTGGTCACAAGGCCCTGGGTACCTAGGGTACCATTTACCAGGGGCTGACATGTGGCCAGGGTTTGCCAATTAGGGTTTTAGGGAACGAACATAGGCCCTGGGCACCTGATTGGCAGGAGTCCAGGGCACACTCAGTCAAAGTACATTCAGCAAAAAGTGGGGGCATACCATGCAAGAAAGATGGCACTTTCTCACAGGCGTTCAAAAGAAATTGGAACCGTGATTCGAAATGGAATTAATCCGTGTGAAAGACATGGTACGAGTAGCTCCGGGCAAACGTGCGTGGTGTCCTCCTGTGTCTTCTGACGCACGTTTCCTGAAGATAATCCTGAATAAATAGTATCGAAATGTTGTCGACCAATTTACCAGGGCAACTCACGGCGCATATTCATCTTTGGTTCACAAAATTGCTTTAAACCTTGATCAATCACTGGAAATAACCTTTTGTGTTGAACCAATTATTCTGTACATATATTCTTTATCACCCTGCGCCTCTCGCTGTGTTTTTTCACTTGTCACTTGCGCCGTCACTTGCCTGTCACGAGCACAATGTGCACCAAGTTTCTTAGGGTTGCCTCTGCATTTTATGCTCACAGTGCTGATATAACTGTTTTGTATAAACTGCCTTTTCAAATATATTATGCCATGAGCACATTTGAAGAAACTACTAGGAGTCTTTAGTTTTTTCCCCTTTATGTCATGTTGTGTACATACATGTGTATTTGCCTCTTATATTGAATCCGGTTGAGACATTGTTGCTAGCTTTCTTGTACTTACCCAGATCTCAACCTGGTCTATGGGTTATACTCCTGTTATCATTTACTGCATCAAATGCATAACACTGTCCTCTGATACTGCCTTACTGCTCGACCAACTTTAACCTCTGCCTACCTCTGGGTTCACTTGGTCTCTATACACACTATACCTCATTTTGGTGTAGTATATATAGAGCCAGTTTCCTACATTGGCTAATCAGCGGTGGGATATATAGCTTGCATTTGTTGGACCACTTGGTTACCACCTTATCACATGACAGAACTCTTAAATTGCCTTTACAATTCAGATTTTTTCAAATTGCCATTTTTACCAAAATATTAAAAGCCTTGTTAGGGCCTTGCTTAAGTCCCCTTAGCATTTTAGAAAATAAAAAGTCACTGTAGTCCAGGGTAGATGGGTTAGAAATTTTTGTTAGAATGTCTCAAGAAAAAGAACCAGCAGCTAGTGAAAATAACCATGGTGACATACAGGACATGGTTGAGGACCTTAACCTCGCCCCTTACCTTCACTTGTCTTTCAAGGAAGTAAGGTCCTTATGTAAACTTAAAAACATAGCAATGGGCCCACATCGAACTAAACAAAAGTTCCAGGAGCGGTTGGCTGAGCATGAGCCCTGTTCCCCTGCAGTACCCAGGCCCATTCCTGAGCACTGCAAGTGCAGTGCTGCCATTTAAGGTATATGGTGCTGGGAGCTCGTCAAACATTAACTCCACAGCACCATAATGGCAACACTAAAGACTGAGAAGTTTTGTATCAAACTTCTCAGCACATTAAACCCCCACTGATGCCAGTGAGGGATTTAGTGTACAATGCACTACAGAGGGCATCTTAGAGATGCCCCCTGAAACCTAACCAACAATCCACGTCTTGTCTGAGAGGCTGCCTCGGCAGCCACACAGCAGACCTGTTGCTGGACCCCTGGGTGAGGAGCCCCGCTCTCCTGGGCCTGCAACAATGCACATCCTGGGCGAGGTGCTAGTTCACCTCCCCCAGGATGGGCAGGGGGAAGCTTCAAAGGCTTGCCGCCTTTGTGTGCTTCTCCAGGCCACTTGCTGTACTCAGCAACTGGCCCCCCACCGGTTCTGACCCCCACTCCGGCGGGAAGATTGGCCAGAAACTCCAAGTAAGGACAGGGGATGAGCCAGCCCTACCAACCCCACCCCTTAGGTGGGGGAGGCGAGGTGAAGCACATCTCCGGGCCCTCGCCATCTTGAAAATGGGGAGCCCTACCCAATCAGGAATAGGCCACTGCCGCCCTTCCACAGGAGAGTGGCAGGATAGGGCGTGTACCCACCCCAGGACAGGGACCCAGTGGTCCCTGCCCTACCTACCGGTAACACCCCTAAATTTAGTATTTAGGGGCACCCTGAACCTTCCTTCCTCAGATTCTAAAACAGTAAAAAAGATCAAGAAGAAAGAAGACCTGCCGTGCAGCTGCTAAGAGGAAGACACCAACCTCTTTGGCCCCAGCCCTACCGCCCTGTTGACCCTCGAACCTGCTCCTGCTAAATCCCGGCACCTCATGTGGCCAGCAACCTCACAAACCCCGGAGGACCTGGCTACCTTGTGACTCTGAGCACCTGGGACTCCCACGAGCACTGGCTCTGCTCAAAGCAAGTATCTAACCCCTGGCACCAGCCCGAAACCGCGAACCCTGCACCCACCAAGCCTGGCCTGTGCTGGAGTGGACAAAGACCTCGAGGCTGCCCCCCCGGCGACTGTGACCCCGAATCCGGCACCCTAAGACCCACCTCAACGCTCCCGACGACGCCTGCAGCCTCAGAACCAGGGACCCCCCCACCACGATCAACAGAGTGTAAGATTTCCCGACACCAAAAGGCACCCCTGCACCCGGCGCTCTGCGACCCCCGGCGCCCGACTCCTGGGTACCTACCTATCCTCTAACTACTCAACTTACCTCTCGAAGTGGTGGGCACACCTGAAGAATCTTCATTCCCGAGTTTGCAGCCTTTGTTCGTCCTTGAGCTTTCTCATTGAAATCCATTGAGCGCCCGAAGGCTCAAGCACCCTGCACCCAGCCGCCCGAGTGGCCCTGGCAGTGCAACTTCTACTCCTACCCGCTTCCCCATTTGCCCTGAGCAAGTGACCAGGAACCCACCTCCCACAGCCGCGTAGCCTGCTAGTCAGCAGCCACCAACCAGGGCCACCCTGCCTCCCATAGGATAACATTGGGCCTAACTCACTCTGCACCCAGCTGCCCCTGTGCCGCTGAACGTGTAACAACCGTACTTACCACTAACTGAATTTTGGCTTCAAGCAGACGGTCGCCTATGCTGCGCCACACACAAGGACCCTATCCATGACGCCGGTTCCTTGACCAACCTCTGGACAATCCTTCATCCACTGCGCCTCTCGACCCCCAGCACCCTCAAATTGGCAATCCGTTCCTGAAGATGATCCTGAATCAATACGATTGAAACGTCGTCGACCAATTTACCAGCGCAACTCACGGCGCATATTCATCTTTGGTTCATAAATTGATTTAAACCTTGATCAATCACTGGAAATAACCTTTTGTGTTGATCCAATTATTCTGTACATATATTCTTTATCGCTTTATCACCCTGCGCCTCTCGCTGTGCTTTTTTACTTGTCACTTGCGCCGTCACTTTCCTGTCACGAGCACAACGTGCACCAAGTTTCTTAGGGTTGCCTCTTCATTTTATGCTCACAGTGCTGATATAACTGTTTTGTATAAACTGTGTTTTCAAATATATTATGCCTTGAGCACATTTGAAGAAACTACTAGGAGTCCTTTTTTATTTTTTCTCCCCTTTATGTAATGTTGTGTACATGCATGTGTATTTGCCTCTTTTATTGAATCCGGTTGAGACATTGTTGCTAGCATTTTCGGATACCTAGGTTCAGCACTGGGACATTTCCTGTAAACGGGAAAGTAATTACGTTTTGATTATTCGGATGATTTTTAAAGAATATCTTTAGATTTCAAAACTCCACACTTAGTCGTGCATTGAAATTAATAGGCTTTTTCAGTAAATTACAGGTAAGTTACTTTGTACGTTTCTTTTCTTACTCCGTGCTGAATACCTGGATTCAGCACTGGGACATTTCCTGCAACCAGGTAACTAAATAAGTTTTGGTTATTTGTGCGATTTCTAAAGAATATTTTTAGATTTCAAAACTCCACACTTAAAAACTTTTTGGAAGAAAATTGTCAATGTTATCCTATCGAGGAAAAACAGGTTAACGGTTCACAGGTAAGTAATCGACTGTGGGAGTTAAGGTTCTGGGGTTAGACTCAAGGGTCCCACTAGGGTCAGTGATGCACTGTTGTTGCACCCTCAGTGGCACTAGGGCGGCCGGGTGCAGTGTGTTGAGGCCCAGTGTTATCCAATGGGGGATAGGGGGCCTCCGGTTGGTCGCTGCTGGCAAGCAGGCCACTGGGCTGTGGGAGCAAAGCTCCTAGGGTTAAGGTTAGGGCAAATGGGGAAACAAAGTAGCACAAAAGGTGCACCCTCAGCGGCACTGGGGCGGCCTGTACAGAGTGCTGTTTCGATGTCGGGCTCCTTGTTGTTTTCTATGGAGAACCTCTGTTTTGCAAAAGCACTGCAGGCAGGGAGATTAAGGACTTCTGGGTGTGACCACCACTCGAAGAGGTAAGTTGGGAAGTTAAGGGTTGGTTAGGAACCGTCGGTTTGAGCACACAAGGCTGTGGGGTGTCAGGTGCAGTGGTGCCTTTTGGGGTTGGATCTTCTTACCAGCTCCTGGTCGCGGTTAGGGGTGCCTTCTGGATCTAGGCTGCATGCGTCAGCAGGAGGCTTCAGGCAGGTCATGGGACGCCGGATCTCAGGTCAGGATTGCCGGGGTAACCTCTTCCTGGTGTTTTTCTGCTAGTGTCGTGTTTGGCGGGAGCAGAGTGGGCAGGAATTCGCGGTCTTCGGCTGCTGCCAGAGGTTGCAGTTGAACAAATCCGGTGTTCACGGAAGAAGCAGTCTTTGGAAGTGAAGGCAGGCAGGTCCTCTGGGGTTTTTGGGGTTGCTGGCTGCAGGACATACCGGGAGTTCGCAGGAGCAGGTCCAAGGGAAGACAGGCCGGTAGGGCTGGGGCCAAGTCAGTGGGAGTCTTCCTCTTATTAGCTACAGCACGGCTGTTTGGTCCTTCTTCTTTTCTTCATGTTTATTGTCTGGATCTGAGGAAGCAAGGTTCAGGGTGGCCCCTAAATACTAGATTTAGGGGCGTTATAGGTAGGTAAGGGCAGGGATCAATAGTTCCCTTCCCTGGGGTGGGCACACCCCCTATCGTGCCACCCTCTGGTGGTAGTGTGGCAGGAGCCTGTCCCTGTTTGGCTAGGTCCCCCCATCCTCAAGATGGCAGGGACTCAAGAGTTGTGCTTCACCTCGCCTCCTCCCATCTGAGGGGTGGAGTTGGCAGAGGTGGTCACACCTCTTTCCCTCACTTGTTTTTCCCGCCGTTTCTCCCGCCCAAAGTCGGGGGTAGTACCAGTGGGGCACAGTTGCTGAAAGCAGCAAATGGTCTGGGGAGGCTCACAAAGGCTGCATGCCTTTGAAGCTTCCCCTTCGTGAACCCTGCCCATCCTGAGGGAGGAGGCTTGGCACCACGTCCCAGGATGTGCATTGTTTCAGGCCCCCGAGAGCAGCAGGCTCTCATCCCAGGGGTCCAGAAACATGTCTGTTTGTGGCAGCCTAAGCAGCCACTCAGTCAGGCCACTAGAAGTTAGTCGAGATTCAGGGGGCATCTCTGAGATGCCCCCTGTTGTGCATTTTACATTAAATCCCACACTGGCATCGGTGTGGGTTTAATGTGCTGAGGAGTTTGATAAACTTCCCAGTCATCACTGTAGCCATTATGGTGTTGTGGAGTTCGTAATGACAAACTCCTAGCACCATATACTTTTAATAGCAGCACTGCACTTACTGTTCCCAGGAATGGACTTGGGCACTGTAGGGGTACAGAGCTCATGCACCTGTACTCTCACCACTGGCATAGGTCACCCAGTTAGAGGGGTGACTGATGTATGCCAGGGAGTGGTTTGTGGGCATGGCATACATGGATTTGTGCCATGTCAACTCTTCACTTTGTTCTGCACCAAGACACGCAGCCTGCAAAGGCAGTGTGTGTGTGTGTGTGTGTGTCGGGGTACTGGACCTCTAAGTGTGGCACAATAAGTGCTGCAGCCCTTAGAGGCCTTCTCTGGTCACAGTGCCCTGGGTACCTGTGGTACCATTTACCAGGGGCTGACATGTGGCCAGAGATGCCAATTGGGTTTAGGCTTTAATGCAGTTTTTAGGGAAGCAACATTGTCTCTGGGTACCTGATTAGCAGGACCCCATGGCACAGTCAGTCAAAACATTAGCAATTCAGCAAAAAGTGGGGGCATACCATGCAAAAAGGGGGCACTTTCTCACAGTAACTACAAGATTTCTTCGAACAAAAACTAAGTGCAAACATCCAGACCCAACACCAGATGGCGATCTATGCCAAAGCATATGACCTACAGCTCTATATGCCAAGAACAGATCCATACTGGGTAAGTAGCATTTTCCTTTTAGCGCATTTGACATGCAACCCTCACACATCGCCAAACCGCTTTAATTCGTTTAGTGACTTTGGGACCACATGGTGGGCATCTTGTAAGTAGAGCAAGACATTGTTTGCATAGAAGGATACCATGTGCATGACGTGTTCCACCTTGATGCCCAAACAGTCGCTCAGCTGCCTAAAGTTAGCTGCCATCAGCTCAACTCCAAGGTGAATAATCGAGAGTACAAAGGGCAGCCCTTCCTAGTTCCCTGTTCGACCTGCCCTGGTTCTGATATTTTCAGTCTTTACTCAATTTTTTAGTGTTGGTTTAGAATTCCATCTCAATAAATTTCCAACATAAAATCCCACTGTAGCGAGTCATATTCCTTTTCCATGTCGCTTGGGCAACCGCTACTGGTAAACCATTTTCCTTTGAACACTCACTAAGGACATGTCAGCCGCCTAACATACATAGCGGTATGCTTGCCGGGGTAAACCCCGTCTGAACGAGATTGACGAGTGTGAATAGCAAGGGTGACAGTCTGGCTGCTACAACTTCTGTGGTGATGTACAACAGAAAAAAGCATTTACGTCTTACATCTGGTGTCGGGATTTTAGGACTTCAGATCCAATATGCATTAATTCAGAAAAATAAAGTGAAAACCAATTACTTGCTGAGGTGCCCATTACTTATACCTCACTGATGGTCAAAAGGGGATGCCAGACGTAATTAGAGAATCTTCTTTATTTCAAAGTATTGTTGGCTCTTCTGATGCCAGAGTAGCTTTGTGTCCCTCTTGCCGACCGTAGTATTCAGGCTATTAGTTATAGGGTCCACAGTCTTATCACTGGCCGGCCCAGGTAGTGTGTTGTCATAGCAATATTAACCAGGTAGCGCAGTTATGAGGATACGGTGTTGTACTCTATTTTAAATCACACATTTTTCTTGCTTTCACTTCAGAGACACAGCATGCAGTGGAGTATCCTGAGGAAAGAGAAAACCTCAATGTCACGTGGAAATCTGACAGCACTACTGGTATGCATAACTTTATTATTTGGTCCTGTGAAGTAACATATAATTCACATGTGCAAAATTTGTGTAAGGAAACAAGCTCTTTGCAGGTTGTCCTCCTTTTTTGCCCTCATTTTATTTCTACTACTAGGTACATATGTACTAGTGAAATGGCATTGAAATGCCTCGAGCCCTGCGAAACAGGACTCCGTACCTGTGCGATGACCCTTAAAATGGTACATGTTTAAATTGGCTTTTGTAGGAAAGTGGGTTTCTGTTGAAGTAACCCCCCACACACTTTTTGCCAGATTTCTGAAGCACTTTGACTTGATGTTCCCAATGTTTCTGGACCCCAGTGCTGAGAAGCTTGATACCAAACTTCCCACTTTTCAGTGTAGCCATTATGGTGCTGTGGAGTTTGTAATGAAAACCTCCTAGCATCATATACTCTTAATGGCCTTACTGCACTTACAGTGGAAAAATTAACACAGTCCAGACGGGCTCCCCCTCAGGTGGGGGAGGCGAAGTGAAGCCCACTCTTCAGTGCCTGCCATCTTGCAGATCTAATCCAATCAGGACAAGGGATTGTGCCCACTTCCCCACGTGGGGTGAGCACTCAATGGGTGCAGTCACCCGGAGGTCAGTAGCCCATTGGCTACTAACCTAGAGACCCCAAAACGCCTTTTAAATACAGTATTTAGGGGGCAGCTCTGAACGAAGAAGGCAGATTCCCACAACCTACTAAGAAGGACGATGAAAGAAAACGCCCAGCAGAGGAGACTGCAGAGAAGAACTGACTTGGCCCCAGCCTTACTGGCCCGTCTGCAGTTTCCAGAGATCCTGTGCCCAAGGTCACCTTGTCCTGCAGCCTGCGATCTCTAGAACCCTGGGAGGACTGACTGCCTTCAACAAAGAGCGGATCTCCTGTGAACAGCATCCCTGTTAAAAAACAAAAAAACACTCCCAAGACCGACTCTGTACCTGCTGAGGACAAAGGATCCCGACACCTGGAACCAACACTGGCCGAAACACAGCCTTAATCCGGGTGGTCCACCTGTCCCAGCGAGGTCCCCCAGCTCTCCAAAGCCCGAGTCCACCATGGGTTGACATCTCCTGCAGCCTTTTCACGGAGATCACCCCCCCCCCCCCGAGTGGCCTGTTGGGGTGTAATCTGACCTCAAAATACACTCCTGCATCAAGCCGGCCTTTGCCCTCAAGAAAAGAACCTGAAGAGCACATATGTCCCCGAGCCTTCCAACTTACCTGCCCAGCTGTTTGTTCCTCCTGGAAGTCTTCCTGGACCGAGCCTGCAGCTAAACACCAAAACCGGGAATCCCCATTGAAAACTACAGGGCACCTGACGCCAAAACCGCACCCTGCAGCCAGCCGCCCCTGCGGGTGCATTTTGTGTCCTAAACTGGATCCCCATTTGCCCTGAGCCTAACACCAGGAGCTTTACTCCCACAACCTTGTGGCCTGCTCGTGAGCAGCCACCAACTGGAGGCCCTCTATCCCCCATTGGATAACATTTGGCCTCAGCACTCTGCACCCGGCGCCCTAGTGCAGCTGAGGGTGCTTTGAGAGTGCGT